>NC_062283.1:151650400-153037955 GCF_902655055.1 Lutra lutra
CTTTTTGTGCCAGGCCCTGTGCTGAGCCCGGAACAGAGAGAACACTTCCTCAGCAGTGTCCTGGGCAGGAGGAAATGCGGGCACCCGAGTTCCTGACAACGGTTACTCCTGTCCTACAGGCTCGCTGGGGAACAATGAGCTCTAGAGAAGGTTTATGGACACATGGCCCAAGCTGGCATGAAAAGGACAGACAGTGGTGCCTGGGTGGCTCAGTGGTTGAGCCTCTGTCTTTGGATCAGGTCATGATCTCAGGGTCCTGGGATCAAGCCCTGCATCGGGCTCCCTGCTCCGTGGGGAGCCTGCTCCCCGCCACCCCTGCCTGCCTCTCTGCCTACTTGTGATCTCTCTCTCTGTCAAATAAATAAAATCTTAAAAAAAAAAAAAAAGAATATTAAAAAAAAAAAAAGAAAAGAAAAGGATAGGCAGAACCCTGATAATGGAAAAAATGCTCGGGACCAACATTGCGCCCAAGACAACCTGTAACATGTGGCACCAGGTAGCCGAGCCGATGGCTGGGTATAGACAGAGCTGTGGTTAAAGCAAGTGAGAAGTCCTTTCAGGGACAGAGCTGCCTGGGGCCCAGCTGTGCATTCGATGGCATACCCGACTCGGTGTGACTCCATCAGGCCCAGAAGACGGCCAAACTGCCTCTCCATTTTCTGTAGGACGAACAGAGTCCTACTGAATTGGAGTTCTCTGGAGAAATGGAGCCAGTGGGAGGTATGTTTCCATCTCTAGCTACATCTCTGCATCTGTCATTGATCCATCAGTTGATCTCTGTGTCGAGGGAGACATTCATTTTAAGGAGCTGGCTCAGCCATGAGGGCTGGCAGGTCTGATGGGCACAAACAGAGCTGCAGGCTGCGTACTCAGTAAGTGTTGGTGTTGACAAGCGGGTCTGACGGCTGGAGACTCAGACAGGGTTTCCATGTCGTCTTGGGGAGAATTCCCTCTTCTTTGGGAAACCGTAGTCTTTGCTCTCAAGGTCTTCGTCGGATTGGCTGAGGCCCAGGACGTATGAACTGCTTTACTCGAGTCAAGTAATTGTAAGCAGTGATCACATCTGAACAATCCGTGAACATTAATCCCATCTAGTCCACCAACGTCCAGACCAGAGTATGAGCGGACACATGGGCACCGCCGTGCGGGGCACCGTCTTCCCCAACTTACATGGGGGTCCTGGAAGGAATGAAGGCATGAAGTCTGGACACCACTGGAACCCTAGGGGTGTGGAAGCCCTCTGGCTTCCTTTCTTCTAAAACATCAGGAGAGTTGCCTTTCAGGGGCTGTGAGGCCAAAATTCAATATTTTGTCATTAATCATCTCAAGGCTTTAGAGTCTAGACTGTCGTTGCTGCTCATATCAAAGCCCGCTGGGCTGATTTTGAACTCTTTCGGATGTCTGCTAGTGGGGGTATCTTGTAGCGAGGCTACACATGTCGTTAGCAGCTCTCGGCATGGAGTGGATGGTCACACTCCCCACACAGATGCCACCCAGCAGCGGCAGGGGCCAGCAGCAGCCCGAGGACAGAGTGAGGGGACAGGAGGAGCAAGACACTTACCTGAGGACCCGCTGGCGACCACACAGAGTCCGGGAATTATTGTTAGCCTAGAAAAAGATTACACTTCATAAAACCCATGTTTATTCAAAAAAATCTATTCAGAAAGTCTGGAAAGCGTAATAAATATCTGTATAGTGGCCGCCCATCTCAAACATAAAACACAAAGCGCGAACATAATGACCTATAAACACAGACGCGGGATTGTAAACAAAGTGCCCAGTCGGGTCGGGGTCGGAAGCTCCTCGGGCCACCAGCGGCGGAGAGTCCGCGTCTCCCACGGCTCCGCCCGGGCTCTGCAAACCCACGCTGGGTGCTCCTCCGTCTTCTCTCCACCAGGGAGCTGCAGCGTCCTTTTCCACTCGGGAATTTTAAGGACTCTTGGAGAGGGAGGGGCAACGAAACCACTTGGAAAGGAAAACAGAGTGCAAATCAAGTTCATCATGTGCTTGAGAGAATCAGTCAAGTGTGAGGCCAAAGTCTCACCGCGCGGCTGCAGGAACAACACCGTTTAATGATCAATACTGGCTACCATGAAGCACTATTATCGTTTAAAACGTTGGACAATCTTCTGGGCATCAACACACACAAAGTTAGGTTAAAATCACGGACAATCTGACCTAAGGATACAGATGAAACCTCACTCTTGCCCAAATTTGACTTGGGGATGGCATCCGGCAGAGCCCTGGCCCCGCTGGGGTGAGACAGGTGTTCCTGTCCAACAGGGGGACTTGCAGGGGGGCGAGACCACAGTGAGCTCCCTGGGGGGACGGTGGGGCGGTGGGGGAGGAGGCCTGAGGGCCAGGGCTCGGTTTTCTCACGAGAGTCTGTGGGGCTGTGATCCGGAGGGGGACGGTTCCACCATCTGTGGGGCAGCGATCTGACTCCCTGCGGTCTGGCCGCCTGTGCAAAGCCCCTGGAGCCTCTCAGGACTGGCGGGGGAGTCCCACACAGGGGAAGTGAAAGGGGAAGTCACCCTTCCTCCACACTGATACTGCTCAGAACGCACAGCCACTGGCTCTTCCACTGAAGACCTCGGAGCTGGGTTTCAACTCTGGTACCGACTTCTCTAGGCTGACTTTCTGGAAGGGTTTCAAGTGTCGCTGTGTCCTGGAGAAGGTGTGCCAAGTGGCGGTATCTGACAGACATTCAAGTAGAGTTGGTTCATCCTGACAGGTGCCCGTGGGGTCTCTGCCTCCACCGCTGCGGCCCCCCGCCCTTGGCTAAGGGCACGACTTGGTGCGAGGTGAGCCCCCAGGTGGCTCTGTGACTCCTCCCGGAGTGGCAGGTGGGGCTGTGTGCGTGGTGGCACTGAGTGAGGGGATGAGCAGGGGCGGCGGTGTGCAGAGAGCGCCCGCTGGCCCCCTCCCTGTTGCTCCTGGGCTCCTCCGTCCGCAGGCCTGCGTCCCTCCGCACTCGGACTCTCCGTGAGCAAACCAGCAGCCGGGCGGCACACCGCGGTCGCAGGAGCCCTGGAGCAGACGGAAGGTGTGATGACCTCTGTGGCTTCCTGGGAGGGCAAAACCATGAGCTATCGGCTATTGTGAGCTACTGATAGCTAAGGGCTATCCAGTTTCTCCTAAGCTTCTAATCATAGATCAAATAATTCAGACCTAAAACAAAACTGTTGGGAACCAAGCCTTTGTGGCCTTGGGGAAAAGCAATTTCCAGTGAGAAAATATGGGAGCTGCCTCAGGAGGCTTTGTGGGAGGGAAGCCAGTGGCCACCCTGCCCCCACCTTTCCTTCTGGTGGTTCTCCCAGCGGGGAGAGAGGCTCACAGAATAACAAACGCTTCTGAAACAAGGTTATAGTTTAAGGTCCAAGCACACTTGGAACAAGCTAAGCAGTTATGCCCAGGATGCCACATGTTGCTTTTGTTTTTGTCTTTTCGAGGTGTGTGGCTGGTTGAGATGGGAACGAAGAATGAGGAAACAGGTCTTCCTAGTGAGATTGGCGGAGGACCACAGGTGCCCCGCATCTGGCCAAGGGCGGCGGGGTGTCCTGGGCCGGCCTGGGGGCTCCCCCAATGGGGCTGGGGGAGGACACTGAGGGCCACCGGCTCTCTCCCCTCCTGTCCGGCAGGGGTGCCCCGCCTGTCCCGGTTTCATTTAAGAAGCGCACGGCCCCTCCCGTGTGCACCCCTCCCTGTGGGAAACATCAAATGTCACCGCAACATTAGGTGAAAAACAGAAACACAAACGCAACACAAAAGCACAGCTTCTACAAAGTGCATGGTGCCCCGGGTCACCCATCTTCTGGCTCCTCTCCGGGCCCCAGCGTGGCAGCAGGACCTCCCGTCCCCCGGCCTGGCTGCAGTGGGGCTGGGAGTGCGCCTGGAAGGGAGGAACAGAGCTCAGGGTTGCCCGTGCTGGCGGACTCCTGCGGCCCAGAGAGGGGAAGGCAAACACAGCAAAAACACCGCTTTGGGATGAAAGCACGTGGGAATGACAGAAGTCCTCGACCAGCCGAACAGCTGTTGGGCCCAACACGCTCTCTCAGAACCTCTGGGCGGCCTTGACCACCGCTAGAGCCAGGGTGGGGGCGTGGACCCCCAGCCCTGCAGCCCCGGCCATGGGGGGACAAGAACACAGGGCAGGGGGCACAGGCTGTGGCTGGCTCCTCCCCAGGGACGCGCCATTCTTGTGAAAAGAGGCTCTCCCAAAGCAAGGATGCCACCTGCTGGTTCCGGGCTCTTCCCCGCGTGGGTCTGCGACCTGGAGACGACACCCAGCACCTCAGTCTGGAAGAAGGGCGATGGGACGAGGGCTCTTTGGATCAACTGGAGGGGACCTGGCATCTACTCCTGGGTACCATGTGCTGACCCCGTCCTCCTGGCAACACCACACTGCAGAGGCCAGCCCCTCCTGGGGTTGGGGGGGCGCCTGTGCTGGGAGCCGGTCAGCGCATCCGCCCACCCGAATTGCGGGGACGTGTGTGTCGGAAACCTGACCCCCTTACTGGCTTTAACATTGGAAAAAATATCTCTCTATATAAATATAAGCCGTGATCATAAAAGACCTACAGAGCCCGAAGGAACCCTACAGGCACTGCTCATGGTGGTGTGCAGTGAAGTGAGTCCGTCTGGCTGGCTCGGGGCAGGGAGGCAGCAGGGTTGGCACAGCGAGGCGCTGGGAGGTCTCCGGTCTGGATCCATTCAGGCTGAACAAGAGAACGTGGAATAAGCGGAGGCTCCTGGGCCTTCGAGACGGGCATGGTCACCCTGGCAGTGCCCGGGACGGGAGCCCCGGCCGGTGCCCGCCAGCCCAGGACGCTCTGCAGGGCCTGCTCGCACTATAGCCTCGTGGACGTGAGTCTCTTCATGCCCCTGCGCTGGGCCAGGCCGGATGACAGCACCGGCTCCAGCCGCGGGGCCTGGGGAGTTCTGTTCAGAGCGAAGTAGGTGGCAGCCATGGCACCCTGGAAGGAAGGGAGAGGGCAGGTGACTGTGGTGCCCACCCACTCCCAAGTGGGGCGGCCTCCGGACGCCTCTGAACCTTGGTCTCCCCACCACAGCGCCCTGAGCTGGCAGGGTCCAGCGCGCTCCGGGCCTCCTGAATAAAAGCGGTTTTGTTCTCTGACCATCCCACACCTGCCTTCAACTGTGCGTGTGGCCCGGGGTGTCTCAGGGAGCCTCCGGATGAGATCCCACGATCCCTGCCCTATGTTACCTTACCACACTAGCCGGATTTTAGAAGACGGGCTTTACCCTCCAAGGACTGAGACCCGGGAGTGATGTAGCCTCGGTCCTCCCCTCGAAGCTCCAAGCAGCCTCCACCAAGCATGTGAGGCAGAACACGCTTGTGCCTGCAGTGTAGACCCTCCAGTCCTCGGGACGTCTGTCCGTCCGTCTACACGGCACCACAGGCGCAGGTGCATCACGACCGAGGTGGGCAGGGACCACTGCCTGGCTATGGTCAGGTCTGAGGACGCCTGGCTTTGGTGACTCTGATCACGGTTGTACCGCATGGGCAGAGATTGTGAGGCTGGGACCATCCGGCGGTGAGCGTGCACCCAAATCCGTTCACTTCCTGCTATTCTGTTGCTGAAAACCTCAGGATCCCTGGGACTGAGACCGTCTCCTTGATGGCAGGTGTGTCCTGATCTCTGTTTCCTCGACAGCCCTGAGTCTCCGTCAGGGGGTTCGCATGTCAGAATGCTCTAGAGCAAGCTGTCTAGCCAGGTTCCACGAGGCCTGTGCCCTGGAAAGTGTCTCAGGAAAATGAAGTGAGACGGTGCGCGACAGGGGCGGCAGACCCTTGCCCTCGGGCCCAGTGCAGGGCCCCTGCTCCTGCGGACCAGCTTCTCCTGAGGCCCAGCTGCCCCTGGCCACTTGCTGGCTGTATGCGGGCATGTCTGTGCTCCACCAGGGGATTCAAGGAGGAGTGGCAGAGACGTCTGGCTCTGGAAGCCTCTAGCCCTCACGGTCTGGGCCCCTGCACAGAAGTCCATAGACCTCTGCTCTAGAACCCAGGGCTTTGGAGCCTGGAATTGGTGCCGATGTGCGACTCCCTCCACCTCTCTCTCTCTTCCCCTCTCTCCTGCCCCATCTGTCTGTCTCTCCTACTTTCTGTCTCCCTCTCTCCTTCTGTGTCTGTCTCTGTCCCAAACATGTACATGTGCCTGCCACACACACGCACGCACACACACACACATGCGCACACACGTTTGCACACACGCACTCACGAACACACACACACACACACACACACACACGCACACACACACAAGGAATCACAAGATTGTTACCAGAAGCTGTAACTTACTTGGAATTTCGTGTGTGATTGCTTGTATGTGTACAAATGTGTAGAACTAAATAAATTAGGGAGACCTGTTTGTGCCTCTTACTGGTTCCCCATCTGGTTCTCGTATCGTGGTTACTTTAGGTTAATTGTGGGGGAGCAGGGCGACTTTCCTGAACCCCCCACCCCTGGCATCTCACTCTCACGGCTCCCTGTCTGCACCTTCACCAGGTGGACGTCCTGTCTGCTGAGCTGGCTCTGGGACAGGTACTCTCTGTTCACGATCCACGGGTGTTTCAGGACTTGAACCGCTGTCAGGCGCTGATGAGGGTCTACATGGAGCATCTTGGACACGACATCCTGTGGGGGCGACAGCAGAAGCTGGTCCAAAGAACCTCCTGAGCCAAATCCCTTCATTCCCTCCCACGGCAAAGCCTCACCGTTGTTCTGACCGATTCTCTGCCCTGATGCCCTGAATAATTTTTGAATTTTAATTATCATCACCTTGATGGCTCGCCTCAGGTTTTTATCAGACTAAAGGTTTGATATGCAAAGAGAAATCGAATGTAGAAATGTTGGATGGTGTATGTAATACCGAACTGCTCTTTTAGTAAAAATGATATCTTTCCAAAGGGAGAAGCCAGAGAACGACTAACCACAGACATAAGCAGTGATGACAATGCATGTGGTGACATTTTGATTAGCCCAGTCCACAGACATTTGCTACAAATCAGCACCAGCCACAGAACTGTCCGTCTGGAGCCATTATGTGGGTCCAAGGGGCTCATGTCCCATAGGGATGATTTTCTTACGTGACCGTAAGATAATCACAATAAAGATTCCTAGGACTGTGACTTAAAGACAAAGCTTCCCTTCACGTTCACTCGTGGAACTATATGCACACATGTGTGCACACACATGCACACACAGTTACAAGTATGATGTGCATCTCCATGGCATTTGTGATGCTCTCTGCACATGCGTCGTGGGTCCTTTCTTAAGACTCATTGGGATTGTCCTTGGGGGAAAGAGGGCCAATGTCACTGTCCCCATTTTGCAGATGAAGACACTGATATTTACAGTGATCAAACAATTGCCCAAGGAAGACCCGTGATGAGAATCTGTGCTTTCCTACTAGCCTGCTCACCTTCCTCTAGCATTTCCGTGATATTTCACAGGGAAGTAAGAGTTAGCATGGACATCAGATGATGATGATGTACTCAACAGAATTTTTGGTCATAAACCACAACAGAGAAATACTAAGACTAATCCAATATCCTTTTTTAAACAGAGAAATATAAGGCCTTTTAATATTTGGTAACACCGATCTTAGTAACTTCTTGGAACAAATAACTCTTGGAATCAGTATTGTTCCCATTTCCCACATACACAACTGAAAGCAGAGAGACCTATTTTGTTTGCTTCAGATCTCATAGTAAAGCAACGTTTCTATGCAGGACATGCAAGATGTGCAGTAGCAACACACAAATCCATAGACTTCATTGGATTTTGGAGAACTGGAGGTTTTGTCATTTGTTTGGGGAACACAGAGCAGGGAAGGCAGGTGGCAGATGGGGCAGAAGATACAGTGGCGACGTTGTCACGGTTGCAGGAGGCAATGAAGCCCTCTGCCTGCAGCAGCAATCCTGGTACTTGACTTGATTGCTTTCCTGACACCTTTTCTCTGCTCCCCCACTCCTGCTTCCAAGGTTTCTCATAAAATTTCTCATAAAGAAACCACCAGCACCCGAGTCCTGGTCTACTTTGGGAACCAGAACTAGACAATTCCTAGACTCCTTTGAGACAGAATGGATGGATGGGAGCACTGGGACCATCAGGGTCTGACACACAAGAAATGCTCCCTAAATGCCAGCTGCCTTCTGCTCTCCCATCACCTCTTCCATAACCTTCATCATCACCTCTGCCACCTGCTTCACTGTCCCCTCTGTCATCGGTTCAACCGTCTTCTCTACTGTCTCTTCTACATGTCCTCCACCATCTCCTCCATCATCTTTTCCACCATCTTCTCTGCCACTCCCTCCACCATCATCTCTACCATCTTCTCCCCCATTTCCTCCACCACCTCCTTCACCAGGCCCTGTCATCTCCTCCATCATTTTTCCCCACCATCTCTTCCACCATCATCCCTGCCACCTCCTCCACCATCTTCTCCACCATCTCCACCATGACCTTCATCATTACCTCCACCACCATCTCTACCATCTTTTCTGCCATTTTCTCTATGTCATCTCCTCCATCATTTTCCCCACTGTCTCTTCCATATCTCCTCCACCAACACCTCCACCATGACCTCTGTTATCACTTCCACCATCATCTCTGCTACCTCCTTCACCATCTTCTCTGCCAACCCATTATCTCCTCCATCATTTCCATAACCTCCACCTCCACTTCCACCATCTCCTGCACCGTCTCTTCTACCATCACCTCCACCATCATTTCTATCTTCATCATCCCCTCTGCCATCTGCTCCATCGTCTTCTCCATCGTCACTTCCACCATGACCTCTGTCATCATTTTCACCATCATTTCTGCCACCTCCTCCACCATCTTGTCCACCATCTCCTCTACCATCTTCTCTACCATCACCTCCACCACCTCCTGCACCATCTCCGCTACCATCACCTCTACTGTCTCCACCATTGTCTCTACCACCTACTCTATCATCTCTCTCATCACTTCTGCCATCTCCTCGATCACCTTCTCCATTATCACTTTCACCACCATCTCTACCATCTCCCCCACTATTTCTTCTACCATCACCTCTACCATCATTTCTATCATCTCCATAATCCCCGCTACCAACTGCTCCATCATCTTCTCTGCCACCTCCTCCACCATCCCCTCTGCCATTTCCGTATGAGGTCACACAGTGATAACTATGGCAGCACTAGAATCAGAACCCCAGATGGTCTACATCTTTCCCAGTCATTTTTACAGTAACACGGGAAATAGACTGTTGATACTCATGGTTGTGTGATCATGTACTATTTAACTAGAGAGGAACTGATGATCTCAACTGAAAAAGATTAAGTCTGATGTCTCTTTAAACAAGGTTGGTCACATATAGTGAAGCTGCAGGGAAGCCCCAGTGCAGAGTTTTAGAGTAACAGAAACACACGTCCGTCACAGAGTCCCTCCTGATCAGTCTGTGGTCACTCAGGGCACTCAGTTTGCAGCATCTCTAAAAGCACGACAGTTCTTTTATGTGTCAACTTGGCTAAGCCATGGTGCCCAGCGTTTGGCCGATCACCAGTCTAGAGGTTGCTGTAAAAGTCTTGTTTATATGAGATTAACACTGAAATCCATCAACCTGGAGTAAAGCAGATGACCCTCCTTGATGTTGGTGGGCCTTATCCAATCAGTTGAAAGCCTTAAGATAAAAAAGACCAGGGTTTCCCAAGGAAAGGGAAGTCCGCCAACAGATGGGCTTTGGACTCAAGCTGCAATGCCAACTCTTCCCTGAGTTTGCAGCCAGCTGACCTACTCTGTAGATGTTAGACTTATCAGCCTCCACAGTCTTGTGAACGGATTCTTAAAAACAAGTCTTTCTCTCTCTGTTTTACCCACGTCCTATTGGTTCTGTTTCTCTGGAGAACCCTAGTACACCAAGATAGTAGAAATGTGGAAAGGGCTTTAACAAAAGTTTTGCAAAAAGATTTTTTTTTTTTTAGTTGAGAAGCTAAAAATAATCTACAAAATACTGAGTTGTTTAAATGAAAGATATCCTCTAGCTTCCTCCCAGATACAAAGGTTGCTACCGAAACTCCACCCCTGAGCGCGGGAAACACCCACCTTCGCTGCATCGGAGATTGAGTCCCAGTTCCCTCCGGAAAGAGCATACTTCCCACTGCCGATCCGTGCCAGGATCTCCTCGGGAGTGTCATCCGGTCCGTTTGCAAATGGGGTAAATCTGCGCAAGGAGAGAACGCATCGTTCTCAGCTCCCATTTTATGACCTACAGTAAAGTTCATAGCCTGATATTGTCTCTTTTTGTTGTTGTTGCTTGTTTTTTTAAAAGTAGGCTCCACACCTAACGCGGAGACCAACGTGGGGCTTGAACCCACAAACCTGAGAGCAAGAATGAGCGAGATTAAGAGTCAGATACTTCACTGACTGAGCCACCCAGGCAGCCCTGCCTCTCTGTTGTTAAAAAGAATAGCTCTTTCTTTGCCATCAAGCTCCAAATTCAGGAGTCAGAGGCAAGTGTCACATTTCCTTTGCCGTGTCCATCTTCCTGACTCGGACTATGGTGTAGGTCAATAAGGCTAGTGTAGAAAGCCCTGTGGACCCAAGCCGAGCGTCCCTGGACCGGTCCTGGCTTCCCTGG
The DNA here is from genome assembly GCF_902655055.1 of Lutra lutra. Classification (NCBI taxonomy): domain Eukaryota; kingdom Metazoa; phylum Chordata; class Mammalia; order Carnivora; family Mustelidae; genus Lutra; species Lutra lutra. The sequence continues at coordinate 151,661,047 of NC_062283.1, forward strand.
CTACCGCATTACGGTGGCTGGCCCGGTCACTCGGTTCCCACGGTGAGACTGCGGTAAGATGGAGGAGAGACTGGGATCTGGAGTCTGAAAGGCCCATGGTTGATCTATTAACTCTGTTCTCTGACAAATTAATTTTTGAACACTCAACTGCACAACGGGTAGAATCATACACTCGCAGGGACCTACACAGATACATACAGGATGCCATCCCCACCGGCCCCACGGTGAGTTATTCCGTCAGCTCCCAACATGAATCAGGGCGTGTCGATACACGCCTGGAGAAAAGGAATTCTATGTGATCCTCACGGCACCTCCTTTAGCAGCCGAGTCTGTGATCTGAGGTTTATGTGCAGACAACGAGGATATCAGACGACTCGCAGGGCGATCCGACGGTGTGACATCAGGAAGGGCCGGGATGCCTTCCCCGCTACTGTGGTCCTCGAGGCACAGCCCCAGGCTCACACATCTGCCTCCTTTCACTGCAGACACTCATCACGAGATGCCACAATAAGGCCACAGAGGAAGCAGGACGCGCCCATTCGTTCATGTGGAGGGCACTGTGTGCACTTCGCTACCCTGAGCGGGACTGGATGGTCTAGAGCTCTTCCTTCCTTCCTTCCTCTTTCTTTCTTCCTTCTATGAATTAATACATTTAAAAACATGGGTCTCCCTGGGGTTCTTAGGATCCTAGACCTTTAAGGCTGGAAGCCTGGAGCACCACACAGTGGCCTCTTCTCATTCAAAAGCGAGCGAAGCGAGGCCAGTAAAGGTCAAGGAGTCCAGGCCAGAAGTAGAGCTGGTGAGGGTGGACCTTGGATCGGAAGCAGATGTGCACACAGCAGACCCAGCCCTCCTGTACGGCTGGCTGTCTCGTCTGGCGGCCACGTATGTCAGTCGCCTGTCCTTATCTGGCCGCCTTCCTTGAGGTGCTGTTTGGCAGGAAGCTTTTATGGGGGCTTCCTAACTCAAGGGGATGTTTTTAAGAGAAGATGCTGCACCCTCTTAAGGGACAGCATGTGCTGGGGAGAATGTGGACACGTGGTCAGAGGCCTGGGTTTTGTGTTGATGAGCTCAGTTCTGTGCTCCAGTTCGCAAATTCTAGATGTACATTTTAAAGAAAACCTATGGCCAACTTTCTTAACCCTGTTCTTCAGTTGTCCTGAAAGGGCTAAGAAGTGTTTACCTAAGACCTGCGAGGGTACGTCCCCACCCGTGCACGGGGGCAGGGGTGACCTGGGCTGAATTCAGGGACGGCCCAGAGATGTCTGCCTCATGACATCTCGGGCACACTTGCCATCACGAGCTGACACCTACGGGAGGGTGTGCATTACCCCGCCAGCATGGTGTACAACAGGGTCCCCAAACTCCAGATGTCACAGGCTGCATCATAGCCTTGCCGCTTCAGGACCTGGAAGGGGGAGAGCAGAAGGCAGATGAGCACTTGGTGAAGAAAGTTCAAGTTTACAGTGTGTTCTTCGGAGGAGACCATGAGCTGGGCAGGTGGGAAACAGGGGGATATCATTTATTAACACTAAGTCAATATTGACGTCCTGCTACAGGGTTCCCCAAAGACCAGCGCATGCACACGAACCATGGTTCTTGCCAGATACGTGGTGGATAGCTTGAAAACACTTACTTTTTAAGGCAGAACTTTAAAAAAATGATGGCAAAGTGTACACAACATAAAATTTACCATCTTAATTGGTCTTAGGAACACAGGTCAACTGTCCCACCATCTCCATCTATCTCCTTCCTCTCGCAAAACTGAAACTGTCCCCATTACACTCCCCACGTGGGCCCCTGGCTCCCACCCTCCTCTTTCTGTCTCGGTGGATTTGGCTGCTTTCGGGACCTCATATGGGTGGAATCATAGTAATTTGGCTTTTCTGCTTGCATCAAACAACACGACGTGCTCAAGCTTCATCCATGATGCAGTGTGGGACATGATTTCCTTCCTCTTTAAGGCCAGTACTCCTTTGTACGAATGCACCACATTTTGCGCACCCATTCAGCCACTGAGGCACACTGGGGACACTTCTGCCTTCTGGCTATTGGGAATAATGTGCACGTTGTGGGGTGAACTGCTACTCTCGTCTCTGCTGTCAGTGTCGTCGGGTGTTGGCATGGCTGCATCACATGCTAATCCTATGTTCAATTTTCTGAAGAATAGTTAAAACAGAAGATTTTCACGAGTCCTAGGATTACAGACTTCCACGGAGGGCAATCCTCTGATGTGTTTGTAATTGGATGATAGTAAAGCGAGCGGCATAGACACTCTGGGATGATTGCACGTCACTGGGTTAGTATTAATGTGGTCAGGAGAGCTGTGTTCAGTTTTCTTAGACACGAGGGCAAGGATCCCGTCCTCCCGCCGTTGTATCACTGAGGCCGTACGCTGTGGGGCAGCTAATACTGGCGGATTAACTGTCCATTGTTCAAACTCACCCGTCACCAGCTCAGTGACCGTCCAAAGTCCTTGGACACACTGAACGTGGTTGTTGTTGTTTTTAATCCACTCGGTGTGGCCAACAGTATCTACCCTGTGTGCCTCATGGGGCGTCCGAAGATAAAAGTAAAAACTCTCAGTAAGAGGGCTTTGTAAATGGTAAAGTAATATACCAATATAAGATATTCTATCATTGCTAAAATCAAGGCTATCATATTAATATTGATCAAGTAAGACCGTAACAGAGGCTTATAAGCAGATTGGGTTGAAGGGGGTCACAGGTAGCATCTGGGTAACCTAAAAGTGGCCTCACAGCCTACCTGTGACCTGGCTCGGCACCCTGCTGCCTTCCTCATGACTGGTGGGGGGAGACCTCTCAACTCCAGACTCACTACCAGGTCCCCGGGGGCCTCCTTTTTTTCTCTCTTCTTTTCTCTTCTCTTCTTTTCTTTTCTGAAGTAGACTCCAGGTCCAGCATGGAGGCCAACGTGGGGCTCGAACTCACGACCCTGAGCTTGAGACCTGAGCTGAGATCGAGAGCCGGCCGCCTTTCTCTTGGGACTTGCTGTGGGCTTCACCGCAGCTCTGGCCTGGTGTCAGCAGCAGAAGGGTCCACACGCATGCGACATCCTCTCTCCTTCCCGACCCCTCACCCCCAGCCCCGAGCCTGCCCCGCTCCAGCGGCCGCTCAGGTTTCATTGTTTACTCAAAGCAAGGACCTGGGTTTGCCTCCATAAACATAGCAGCGCCGTCAGAGCCTGGGGGAACCTTCCCCGGGGAGCCCGAGAAGGGGCAGACGTACGAGACAGGGCTGTCGAGGATCTCCGAGTCTCCGGGTGCGGCTGAGAGCCCTCAGCTGCCCAACGCCACGAGCTTCATCTTAGATCCCACAGCGCGGCTTGCTTCTGCTCTGGGGAACCATCTGGAGCGGAACCCTGGTGCGAGGGGAATCCACAAACGTGCGGCCTCCCCCGGCTGTGTAGCGGCAGATGGACTTCTGATCACAGGGCTGCAGGGGACCCGTGAGCTCCCCTTCGGGTGCCATGGGACACTGCCTGCGCTGTCTCTCAGTAACTCCGGCAGTCGTGTGGAGCTGACCCAAACGGTCTACTGCCCGGTAATAGGTTTACAGAAAAGCGTCACCATTAAAAAATCTTACAAATAGGGGAAGGATAAAGTAAACTGTGTCTGAGCGAGGTCAGTGGCTGGTTCTTTTGCTGACTCATTTCTCCTCTCTAACACGACCGCTAAGTCAGGGTGACTCCGATGTGCCAGACCACCCGCACCTTCCTCTGCCGAAGGAGCCGGCTCATGCCAGCCGCCACGGGGCTCTTACCTCGGGGGCAACGAAGTTGGCCGTGTAGCAGGGTGTCATCAACAGCCCGTTCTCGGCCCGGAGCTGCTTGGCAAACCCGAAGTCGCAGATTCGGATGGACTCGGGGTCCCCAGACTCGTCCATGTACAGTATGTTACTCGGCTTCAGGTCTCGATGGACAACCTGGGAAGGCGGTGGGCAGGGTTGGAGCAGGAAGGGGAAGGGGGAGCATTCAGAAGAGAAGGGGCTTTTCGGGATTGTGACTCTGAGCAGGTCCTGCGGCTGCAAGCCGGGGGGCTCAGATGCTATGTTCTTTGGCGTAGGTAAGTAAGCAGCGGGCCCGATGGGAGAGTCACATGAGGAAACGTGACCCTGTGTTCAGGTGACAGGCACGAGACGATGTCTACAGACAGATGTGCACTGTGGGCCCAGCACGCTTCCGCGCGGTGAGGGGCTCCCCAGATTGCGAGATGGACAGGCGGCCCCTGTGGGGGCAGGTGACCCAGGGGCCGTGACCCAGCGATCGACGGGAATCCTACAGCAGCACCTGTGGGGGTGGGGAGGGAGGTGCAGGGCGTCCCGAGCACAAGGGACAGGGTCAGCAAAAGCTGTCCTGGCGTTTCAAAGCCAAGTAGCTATGCGGGCACACAGACGTTTCTTCTGACGGGGATGGAGGCTGACGGTGAGCCCACGCGTGTGCCCTCACACAGCCGGGAACCTGCACGTCCCCACGGTCCTGTGAAAACCCAGGGACAGGAGATGGAGGGAAGCTGAAGGGACACTCACAGGCAGAGGCCCTGAGGGCAGGGGAGCGGGAGACTTTGGGGCCAGGCCCATTACCTCCCTCATCAAACAGAAGCTGATCGGGAAAACCATCATCCCCAGGGTTTCCTCTAGAGTTTGACTGTCCTGGGTAAACGCTTCGTACTCCCAGACTGCCGGGTGAGCACAGAGGGGCCTGTGGTGTGGTCCCGGAGGAACAGCCTCCTGCTGGCAGGTGGCCGCATTTCAAATGCTCGTGAGCACAGTGGACGGTAGAGGGCGGCCAGGGACAGCGCTGCCCGAGTTGCGGGATGCGCCGGGAGCAAGGGGATCCGAAGCGGAGCCCCAGGCGGGAGACCCAGCCCCGAACCCCAGCCCCGCCACTCACTGTGCGCAGCCAGCCCTGGGAGAGATGCTTAACCTCGGTCCGCTCTAGTCTCCGGAGTGGGTGAGATCGGAGCTTAGGGCTGCATGAACGGAGAGCAGGGGTGGCGCCTGGAGCCCAGCAAGGGCCCCGGCAAAGCCAGCTCTCTCTGTCTGTCATCGGCAGGATTCCTCGGCGGTGGCTAAGGAGTTCAGTTGTCAATCGATCAACAGGGCCCTTTGTCAGCCCGAATATGTTTCCTCTATAACCGGTCCAGGTAAATTTAGTTTCCCTAGCTCGCTGCCGGCCACACTGTGTGTGCAGGGATCTCAGACACAGGAGGGGCGGCGGTGACGCAGGAGGAAGCCGGGACAAGCCGGGGAGTCCCCTCCAGGCTGCGGGGGAGGGCGGCAGGCTTACCCCCTGGGAGTGGAGGTAGTCCAAGGTCTTGGTGATGGTGCACAGCACGTCGCTGGCCTCGCGCTCGGAGAAGTAGCGCTGCCGCAGGATGCGGTCCAGGAGCTCTCCCCCCCGCATCAGCTCCATCACCAGGTACACCAGCTTCCCGTCGTCGTAGACCTGCGAGGCGGAGAGCAGCGCGTGGTCACCGCGGTCCCTGTGCCTGCGCAGCCGCCTGTCACTGGACGTGGCACCGGCCAGTGCAGAGGCAGGGGGCTCCGTGCTCCCCGGGGTGTGAAAATAAGGCTCCGGCTGAAAATGAATGAATGGCCGTTGCCGTCACACCCAATGTGGCCCTTAGGGAAAACCAGCTTTAATAATCTGCTGCAAAGCAGGGAATGAGCCAGCGAGGCCAGGAGCTGGCAAGGGCCAGATCTGAGCTGACATGGCTTCTCCTGCTCCCGGTCCCTCCTCTGCCCTGGGGACCTTCAGAGCTGTTGGCCCAGAGCCCAGTGCCTCAGACTTCAGTGCGCATGCCCCGGGGGCTCTCATTAGCAGGCTGACCCAGCAGGCCTGGCTCCTGTCCAACCGGCCCCAGCCCTGGGGCCCTCCCTCCCACTATACCTGCACTGGACCTAGGACCTACGGACTGCCCTGCCGGGCAGGAAGGGGAGACAGGGACCGACAGAAGCTGCCACACTGTGGAGTGCTCTTACCTCGGGGAAGCTCTGATCAAGGGAGCTTCCCCACACCACCTTCACTCTCACGAACTAAACAGCCCCAAACCTCTCTCCTCTGGCTCTTTCCTCGACATGCTGAGTGGACAGCAGGTGCCCTGCATACGGGTGCCCAGGCGTTGGGAGGACCTCGTGGAAAAGGGGCAGAGCATGTAAACACAGGTCGTGCTCAGCTTACGCCTCAGTGTGATGCATTGGGAACAATTCACTAAAGCAATTTGCTTGACTCTGAGCTCAGTGCAGCATGTAAAGTTGATTTTGGTGTATTTATTTCCAGTTTATGCCTTAAAAAAATGCTTTGCTTTTGAGAATGGACCTATGATGGCGTCTTTGGCTCAGAATCACCCACCCCAACAGAATGAAAGTGCTTTGAAAAGCTTAGAAGTCTTCCGACAAGCTGGTTTCTGCTTGTGGACTTCACATAAATAAACCCACAACGCTGGGCTGCACCGCGGAGGAGCCTGGGACCTGGGGGGAGGAAGCCGGTTCACTTTCCACAGGCTAACACGGGGCCTTGTTCCATATTTTCCTCTGAGGTGAACCGGCATTTGGCAGTCCCCTGGGTCCAGGAACTGACGGGGCCCAAAGGGAAGTCGAGGCAGCCCGAAATCTTGAGCCCGGAAATCACAACCCTGGAGTCATTCTGGACTGTAGTGAGATGACAACTCTGTGCCCCCCACCCCGCCCCACCCCCGGCCTCCGACATCACAGCCCCGGGCTCTGCGCTGGGCTTCCGAGGGAGCGGACCCCCCTCCCTTCCCTCTCCTGGGCTGGGGACCACACACGGCCCAGCAGAGGCAGAGGAAGCTGGGAGGAACCCCACAGCCACAGCTGGGTCTGGGGTCTCAGATCTGACTCAGCCATGTCTCAGCCACTCCAGATTCCCCATTTCTGCCGTGTTTGGGAACGGCCCTGAGCAATAACCCATCTGGCTTCGCCTTCACACCTGCTTCCCGTCCTCCCTTATATCCCACGTCACCCGATTTGGGAGTGCGGGGGGTGGGGCGGGAGTTGCCCTCGGAGGGACGGGAACTCAAGTAGCTCCCGGGTGATCTCGAGGGCCCCGGGGTGAGGACTGGCTCCCGCACACACTCCCGGGGGGGGGGGCAGCCGTGGCTGACCCGTGAAGAGAGCCGCCCTGAACCCACGCTGGCCTCAGGGCGGGGCGAGGAAGTGCGCACCGGGCAGTGTCGCTGCTGCGTGGGGACCACTTACGTCTTTGAGGGTGATGATGTTCGGGTGCTGCCCGTACCTCAGGAGGATCTCGATCTCCTCCGAGGGGTCTCTCTTGCTCTTATCGATGATCTGGAATGAGCAGAGCACGAGACATGAGGCTCCGGGATGGCGTCGGCGCTCGGACCGTCTCTGCCTCTTCCCCTCCCCCCCAGCTGAGGCTCAACCAGGGCAAGTGACAGCTGCCTAGACGCTCACGGCATCCTCTGTCCCAACTAGGGTGAGCGTGACATTTACAAAAGGCAGGCACGAGCCTCAGACACGAATTCTCAGGTATTACAGGGCTGGAGAGAGAAGGGGGGCTTGGGGGCTCAGTCAGGCCACCAAATAGCGGCAGGTGTTTCAGCCACTGTGGCGGGCTCCATGTGGGTGGCCCATGCTCTCCACTCTGTCCAAAACGAGCCTCCAGCTCCCGGCCTCACCGTGTGGCGACACACGGGCCCAAAGTGGGACCAAGTACGTGGTTCCCCCCAGGGGACGCCTGGGCCGGTGTGCACGCCGAGCCGGCCGCTGTGGCTTAGACACGCAAGCGCTCCTTCCCCTCTGTCACCCAGTGTCTGTGTCCCACGTCCAAGGGTGACAGCCAACACCCCCCACCCGAGAGAACAGATGGCTTCCGAAGGCAGGACGGGCGCCTCGAAGAGGAGCCTGCTTTGAACAGGGGGGCTGCGGGGGCAGGGACGGGCTGGTCCCTCCGGAGGTGGCTGACTGTGTCCTTGTTGCCGCTGCTGCGCAGCCGGAGCCGGTGGGGAGGGGGCATCCCCGGTGCGCGTGTCAGAGACGACGCTCAGGACGGAAGAGCCTCACCGCTCCCGCAGGAAGATTCGCCGAATTCCGAGATGCTCCTCGGAGAACGTGCGGGCGCGTGGCCGCCGGAGCAGGACGGAGATGGGCTTTGCCTTCTCTCGGGTCAGACTCCGAGTGGAGCTTTGCGTGACTGTCTCTTCCGTTGAGCTGAACAGCGAGCTGGGCAGTGTCCGACCCACCGCGGGAGGCTGCCCTGGACGCCCTCGTCCCGCCCCTTCGCTGTTCGGAGATCACCCCGGGCCCACGCTGCTCTCCCCGGCTCGGCGCGGGAGCCCCCAGCCAGGCTCCGCCAGCGCGGCGAGCCCCGTGCCCTGGGATCCTCAACAAGCAGCCAGTTAAGTGCCTTCGCTTGACACGTTTTCCTCCTCTTGCCGCGGGCAACGCCACTGACGTTCTGGCTGGAAGGTCAGGCTGGCCTTTGTGAGAGACGTGCCAGCGGCGGGTTCAGCCGTGGGGTTCCAGAATCCGCCCACTGGGTGGCTCAGTGGGTTAAGCCTCTGCCTTCGGCTCAGGTCATGATCCCAGGGTCCTGGGATCAAGGCCCGCATGGGGCTCTCTGCTCATTGGGGAGCCTGCTTCCCCCTCTCTCTCTGCCTGCCTCTCTGCCTACTTGTGATCTGTCAAATCTTTAAAAAATAAAGTACACATAAAAAATGTACCGTCTTAACCATTAAAAAAAAAACAAAAAAACACCGTGGGCCGGCCAGCACGGTTCGAGGATCCCTTCTGCACCAACGGTTCACGGGTCGTTTGAGCTCTGGGGGCCGCGACCTACTCTTTGAAATTTGAGAAGGTTAAAGTACGTTAGTGGATTTTTTTTTTTTTTTTAAAGATTTTATTTATTTATTTGACAGAGAGAGATCACAAGCAGGCAGAGAGGCAGGCAGAGAGAGAGGAGGAAGCAGGCTCCCTGCTGAGCAGAGAGCCCGATGCGGGGCTCGATCCCAGGACTCTGAGATCATGACCTGAGCCGAAGGCAGCGGCTTAACCCACTGAGCCACCCAGGCGCCCCCGTTAGTGGATTTTTTAAAAAAGATTTTATTTATCTGAGAGAGAGAGAGAGCACAGAGGCAGAGGGAGAAGCAGGCTTCCCACCGAGCAGGGAGTCCGATGCGGGACTCGATCCCAGGACTCTGAGATCATGACCTGAGCCGATGGCAGATGCCCAACTGACTGAGCCACCCAGACGTCCCCACATTAGTGGAATTTTAAAAAATTAATGGTAGCTTCATTTTTTTGGATAAAACTTCAGGATGAAAACAGTGTATTCTCAGCCTAAATCTGTTTTGTCACCTTCACAATGGAGTTGGAAGCAGGAGGCTTTCTCTCTCCTGCCAACGGCCAGTTACAGGACCGGATGGGGGGACTGTACAGACAGGGCTCTCCAGGGGGCCGGGGGCTCCTCCTTCCTCCTGTGGGGTCTCCCTGTGGCAGAGATGACCTGAAGCCGGAGGATAAGGCCGGGCACGGCAATGCGGCCGCTGGGCTCAGGGAGGAGCGCGGGTGGGTGTGCAGGGGGGAGGGGACACCTCGTCGTCCGATAGGCCTGTGGAGGCACAGTTCCCACAGCCGTCCCACGGGCTCCCCACCAGCCTGCTGACCCGGGCAGGGCCGACTTGGGATCCAGACAGCAGCACGTCCTGTTCACACCTGGGCTTTTGATCCTGGCCGTTGTCAGCAAATGCTACTTTTACCCACCCATCTGTTTCTGCAATCATCACTATCACTTTTTTAAGGTAAGGAAGAAGAGTCTTCACGGAGACGCTGAGCCATGACGCAGGGTTACTGGTGCCCGAGCTCGGGCTGCTGTCTCTGCAGGGGGGACGGCAGGGCCCAGAGAGAGGCTCTGAGCGCTCGTCTAGATGCGGCAAGGAATGGGTTTCTTCTCTGTGGGGTCAGTTTCCCAGGATTGCCGTTGTTAGACTTGCTTCTAGTTCCGGAAGGCGCCGGTGGATCAAGGTCTTTATTCTGAGAACAGTACTGGGGGACAAGCGCAGGAAGGAATTCCCGGAGAGCATGGTGGCAAGCAGGGCCCGCTCTCTCCTCCGTGCTGGTGCTGATAGCCGGCGGAACCACAAAGGTTCAGGAGGAACGTCCCCGTCGTTCTTGTCCTGCAGTGGCCACCAACAGCAGGCAGGACGCTGCCCGGGGTCAGCCACCCACCACGGCCCATCAACGAGCCTCCTGCCATGTTGCTCTCCAGCAAGCTGTATGTCTACGGGGCTAAGTCAGCACCCGCAGGCGCAACGGATGGCAGACGAGGGCTCTCTCTGCTGCTGAAGCATATGGGGATGGACGTATCAGGAGCATTTCTCTTTTCTTTCTTTTAATCGGTCGATCAGTGACTTATTAAGGTAAGCTCTACGCCCAGCGTGGGGCTTGAACTCACCACCCTGAGATCAAGACTGCATGCTCTCCCAGCTGAGCCCGCCAGGCGCCCCTCGTGTCCATTTGTACTCCTGGCTGCCTGAGCCGGGGAGAGGTGGGAAGAGGCGTCAGGAAACGAGGCCTCCCCATCCTCAGCTTTTCCTCTTCTGTCTCTGCACCCCTCCAGCTTCTTCTTCCCAGGCTCCCCCCGGGTGCTCCCCTCCTGGGACACTGAGTCCCGTGGGGAAGTGGGCCTTGCGGCTGTCCAGAGGAGGGGCTCCCAGGCTTGCTGCGTGCCCCGGAGGCGGGGCATTTCCACGAGCTTCTCCCAGGACCAATGCCAGGAGTGCACACGGGTGTCGGGCATGTGGCCATTCATAGGATTTCACAGACTTCTCCCGTACAATTAATTTAAGCAAATGGCACAGCGAGAGGACTCTGAGTTTTCCTACTGGAAAAAATTAACATTTCTGTGCCCATCAGTTTTCCTTCTAAAAATAAACTCTATTCATGTCAAACATTTGTCTCCATCCTGCTGCGTTTCTGGGTGGCAACTGACGTCCACATCAGAGCATGAGCACACGAGTGCAGAGGCTCTCGTAACCGCCTGTTGGGAACATAAAACGGGCTCCGGGTCGGGACAGCCTGCCCAGCCCCTGCGGACATGCGTGGGCGCCCCCTCCTCCCTGGAATCAAGGACCGGGGACGCAGACTCGCACTGTTGTAAGCATCTTGCTTCACTTTCATCTGCTTCTTTGGCTAAAACACATGACCCCTGGGTGCTCTAGAACCCCAGTGCTTCTAAAACAGAGCAAAGGACGCTCCTGAAGAGAGGGCCAGACCGCCAGGTGGAGTCGACCTCCCCCAAAGCCAGGGGGCTGAGAGCTAGGGTGGAACAGCAGGGAACACGCAAGAAAAAAGAAGCCCCCACCCAGAATCACGGGCACCTCCGCTTTCTCCAGTTACACCTTCACTGGAACCAAATGGTCACCAAAACCACGCATTTTCCTGGCAGATCCCAGGTTTGGGCTGTGAACTTCCTGCTGCCCAGCCCCATCTGCTCTGCGCGGTGCTCTCAGGCTTTCCCGATCTGGAGGTCGCAGAAGGCAGGGGTGGGGGGGAGCCAGAGTGGAGCTTTCGGGCTCCAGCCCTTGGAAGCGAGGTCCCCACCCCAGGGAGGTCACGGGTGTGCACGCTCGGATGTCGGTGACTTTCCCACTTACGGGCTGAGTGTCCTTGTGTTGTTGACGTGTCGATCTCTGTGCCCTCAGGGTGATGGTGACGTTGTTCTCCCCCCCCCCCCCCGCCCCCGGTGTCATGACCATCAACGGACCTAACAGGCAGAGCACGTCAAGTCTGGTGGCAGACAGCGAGCGCCGTTTGCCGTCATCACCGTCGTCATAACTGGTGAGGGAACGTGCGTAAGTCCGACTTCCGTCTCATGCCTGGGGCTCCTGGGCCCGTGAACTTCAGCTGTGGGACTGTTTGCTCCTTAGAAATTCACTGATGTTTGTGTCTCGAAACCGAGGATAGAGATGGCAAAGTCAGTCCCTCGGGTGTGCACGTGAGGTCCGTGCCCTGGGACCAGGACACGCCCATGTCCCAATGCACAGTCGCCGTCCGGAACTCTCTCGAGAGGCACCTGCACAGGCTTCTGAGAGGCTGAGACATTTACGGACACAAGGCAGCTTTCCCACGGAAAATGAGCTCCCATAGGTTCCGAGGCACCTTCCCTTCCACACAATGCCAGGAGCCCTTCCTTTGATACGAATTGGCTTCCTGGGCTGTCGACAACACGCGCCTGGTCACGTCCAGCCACAAAGACTCCAAAACAGAACAGAAACCAACAACCCGCTTAAGCAGTTCATGTACAGTGAGCACAGCACCTGCGGTGGAGGATACGGACGGTTCTTTTATTCAATGAAACCTCTCCCCTTCATGTGCCGCTCAGTCTTAGTCCCTTCTGCACGTCGTAACTGGTTCCCCGTTGCCCTTATTTTAAACAGACGGTGCCCTCAGGCTTGGCCGTCAGTGTGGTTCTGTGTCATGTTATTTAAAGTCCTGCACACCCGCATCTCCTCTCCCGCCCTCCCGGGCTGGCTGTGAACGCAAAGCTGAACTTGGGCCGTTTTGTCCCTCGAAAGCAGTTCCGTGTGTGAAGAACGTAGAGCCCAGCTGTCACGAGCTGACAGAGGGAAGAGGCTTTTCCACCCGGTGTCTCAGCACTAGGCGGGCGCCGGTGGGACAGCCTACGCCGAGTCAGCCCGCAGTGGGCCTGTGAGGAGGACAAGGGGCCCCTGCCTCACCGCCCGAGGCCGGGCGCTCCTGGTACAAGATCCTGGCCGGTCCAGCCTTGTTTGCCGGGGTGGGAGGGAAGGACCACGCCTAGGGATTCAGACTCTGCACCAGCACTGAGTCCCTACTGCAAGCACACACGGTGCTAAAGGCTGGCACGTGCTGGCCGGGCCTGCCCCACGCACTTGAAATGCTGCACAGGAAGCTGCAGCGGAGGGTAACTGCAAGCCCGTCACTCTCGTCGACTGGGGACACACCGGGTGGAGAGGTTTAAATACGGCCTTCAAGGTCGTTAATGTGATGACAGAGTAATTATAGTGGCAAAATTAGGCACCCGTAAGACACAGAAATAAGCTTAAAGCAAAACACAGTGATGTTTCCAAGATGTGAGAGCTAATGCATCCCATCTGCGCTCCAGGACGGCCCCCTGGCGCACCCCGCGCCCTGGCAGTTCCCGCTCCGCCCGCCAGAGGGCCTGCCCTGCCCGAGTGGAGCACAGGAAGCACTGGGCTCCCGCGGTCCTGCGATTGTCATCCTGAGACCAAGAGCAAGCAGAAGCAAAACAGAGAAGGCGTCCACCACCCTCATCTCCCAGACATCAGCCTACTGGAGTTCATCTGCAGGAGACAGCCGCCCACCCCACAGCCCCAAAGGATGCTTTAGGCTGAGGTTCTCAGCCTCAGCACTGCTGACATTATGGGCTTGGTGATCCCGGGTCCAGGACTGCGGGAGGGGCCATCCCGTGCGGGACGCTGTGCTGCATTTCTGGCCTCCATGCATGATAAACCAGGGTGTCTCAGACATTGCCAGTGCCCCCGGGGAGGCAGCACCAGCCCCCTTCCCACTCAGTATGAATGCCCCAGGCGGAAGCCCCTGCCCTCTGGCCACAGTCCTGTTGTCCATCAAAGTGGCTGCAAACATTTTTCTGCTCCTTACTCAGTGGGGCCGTTTCTGAGTCACCCATGCAGGCAGCATGCATGCGAGAACCTTTCCCGTGCATGCGAGAATTTGCACGGCCGGGTCTGCTGGGGGCTCGCGTGCGAGCCGGGGTGCGGGGGCTGAGCTCAGCAGCGGAGCCTCAATGGGACGCCTGTTGACCGGAGGTCCAGCTCGCATGCCAAGTCACTAAAGGCCATGCTTTCCGTGCTGGGCTGCTAAAAGCCATTCTTAGTTTTACAAGTTCTTCCGTCTCCAAGTGGGGACACGGTTTCTCTCCCACCAGTCAGCTGACACAGAAAAAGGCCAAAGAATATTTCCATTATGTTCTACCTGGAAAATGCTGAAAACGAGACAGAGGAGTGAGCTGTAGGATGTTACATTTTGGTAACGCGTGGGTCCATCCTGAATACGGAGCCCGTTGCCTCGAAACGCCGCCAGCTCCTTCTCCGTTGAAGCAAACCCAAACCGGGACCCAGGACCTGACTGCAGCTGTCCCAGCAAGCAGCTGGCACGGGCATCCGACCCTCTGGGTCACAGGGGCTGCGCAGTGCAGGGCTGCAGCTCCTCCCCGCGCGCTCCTCCCCCGTGTGTGCCTTCCAGGCAACACACCACCCGCAGCGCGGTCTCGGGGAGGCTGGGGAAATCTCAAGTCCGCCGCTCACTGTCCAGGGGGCATCCGGGCTCGGAAGAAGGAACAGGAAGACCCAGTGTTCCGGGCCACAGCCCCGCGCCTGGCTTCTGGGCTCTGGGCTGAGATGCCCCACGTTCCCAGCGCAGCGTGGCCTCAGCGAGTTGCGGGGATGGAGGCGAAGCCACAGAACAAAGCCGAGTTCAGACGGTGCGTTTATGAGGGCGCCGGCCGTGGGGACAGCACAGGAAACACGCCACCGCCTCTGTCAATGGGAGATTTATTTTTAGAGACACAAAGCGCTGCTGAGCGGACTCACAGAGGGCGGCTGTGTTCTGGAAGGCAGCGTGGACACGGAGCCACCCGGACCATGCACCGTGTCTTCGTGCACCGTTGTCTCCGGGACTGCGGCCGGTCTCTTGACTCGGCTTAGGAACTCGGCGAGAAACGACCCAGGCAGAAGACATTCCCCGATGGCCACGCACGCGCGTGAGATATGTGGGCCCTCCACTCGGGGGTACGGAAGCAAGGCCCCGCCTGGGGCCCACCACAGATGCATGCCCGCCTCTGGCACGTCTCCATGGGCACCCGGGGCGTCCACACACGCACGCCTCAGAGCACTCCCAGGGACGAGGAGACACGAAACTCCCCACCAGCTCAGGTCTCAGAAATGCACGGAGCCCTGCACACCCGTTCTGCAGGGGTCCCTGCTGGCGATGCCCCCTGGGTTCCCGGGGTCCCGTCACTCCTGCTGAAATACGGGGTTGCACAGACTCCTGGTGCTTGGCTGTCTTTGCAACCCTGTATTTCATTCTTTCTTGCTGGAGGACTCCAGGGTACATCTGTCCACTAGCCAGCAATTTCCAACCCAAACTAGACCAAGGGGCTAGTTTTGGGGGGCTGGTGTCTTTTTTTCTTTCTTCTGACAGAATTGAACGTTTCCTCAGTGTAAGAAGCAAGGGGCATGGGGGACCCACGAAGGAACGGGGTCCTCCCCTGCAGGCGTCATTTTGAACAATGTCTTCTGAGCTTAGGAACGTCGCAGTGGAAGGAAGGGCTCCTTTTACCCCGCTGCTGCTGGACACGCTCGTATGTGCCCCAGTGTTTGGCGAAGGGCACGCTGGTGCCACGTGGTGTAGACGCGTTTGGGTCTGGTGCTGCTGATGCCGCAGGCTGGACCCATCCTCTCCAGAGTCCCGAGGTCAGTGTGCATTAGAGCGTCTCTGGCTGTCTTGTGCAGAGAATGCACAGTTTACACTTTTTACATAAATGAGGTTATGCTTTTGGCCAGAAGCTTTCGCTCTAGTGCACATCACCCACCAGAAAACTTAAGAACCTGGTGTTTGGGATTTCCATATCGGATATCAAATTGAGCAGTAATTACAGAAGCTAAAGGTATTATGTAGAGACTGGGTTCTAGATGATTCTGAATAATTATTACTACTACCACCAGCTCTCTGTTTAAGTTTGCATAGACATTACCGGTTTATGCCTCTAGACATTTCTTTGATTTAATTTTTGGTGACTGTAGCTCCCCCCTCACCCCCGACCCCCTCAAACAACACGGCTCCTGTCCCCCAGATGTATTTTCCAAAATACGGAGCACCCAAATTTTTCATTCCAGGGTATACTGTACATAAAGCTACGAAAGGTGGTCAGTACTTAAATGTTGGATAAAACTGAAAATATTCATGATCCGCAAAATAAGTTTTGAATGGGTGACCCAGTGTCACAGCAAACTGCACTCCGTCTTATTCGAGCTTGTGGGACGGCGTGCAGAGAGGAAACTGGCCGGCTCACGCGCGTATGTGCTCTTACCTTCACGGCGTACTCTGCCTCCGTAGCTTTATGCACACATCGCTTGCACACGGAGTAGGAGCCCACCCCGATGTCCTCCTTGATCTCATAGCCGTCGGTGAAGTGGATGTTGTTCCCGTGTAACTGCTGTGGAGAGAGCCCAGGACGGGGCTGCTGTCAGAGCTCGCTCGGCAGAGGCGCCCAGGGCATGGGCAGCAAGGGAGGGCCCGGATGGCGCACTGGGGCTCACCGAGCGAGCCCAGGAGATAACAGGATTGTGAAGGTCACACGGCTGGTCAGCAATGACTCCAGATCTAAAGCTTAACCTTCTGGGCATGAGCTTAATTTTCAGACCATATGACACAGAGTCTGAGACTCTGGAGGCGGGAGCACGGAAGGCCGCCGATGATGGGTGTGTGGCTCTGATGCTTGAGGTCGAGCAGTGTCTGGTGTCCACATCTACAGGGACTCACACCCTGTGATGTCCCATCGCAGCCCCCCTCTGCCGTGTGCATGAGCCTCCACTCCACGCACCGAGAGCATAGACAGAAAACCACCACGTAGCCACCGTTCACGATGGTACATGGCGTACGCTGTCACATCAAGTGTCCCCGTTAGACACACTGTAGGCTCCCTAAAGGCCTGGAGAAAGATACATGGAAATCTGACACCACCTCATTTTCCCTGACTTTGTCCTTAAATAAAATACAATCACGATTCCTTCTTAGAATTCTCTGCATCTGGTTACACTTATTAGGTGGAAAACTCCTTCTAAAAATGTCATCTGAATCGATCTCCCCAACAGTACATTTCACAACAGGAAGCGGCTCCCACAAAGCCAACCAGTCTCTTGGGGTGCTGACTCGATCCACACAGCGAGGACGCGCCTGTCTGACCCTGTGGGGGCCCCAGTCACAGACACACCCCAGAGACGTTCTGACCAGAATTCTTTCCCCTTCATGAAGGTGGAAGTGGAGTGAGGGTCGGAGGCACGGCTCTGCTCACCAGGAGACTTGGGGACGCCTGGGAGGGTGGGAACAGAGCGGGTCCCCCTGCCCCTGGCACCAGCACCCTGGGACCCAGCCTGGCTCTCAGTCCATGTGGACACAGGGCTGGAGCCTCGCCTCCCACACCTGGTGGAGGTGTGAGCCGCCTGTGTGTGGGGATTACCTGCACGATGGGGTGAACCGCGGCTTTGTGCAGATCCTGCTGTGAGGGCTCCTGGACCAGACTTGAGGCCACAAAACTGAATCCTCTGAAGAGATGGTGTGCGTTGGCGCTGGGGGGGACGCCGGGGGAGTCTGCAGGCAACAACGAGACCGCTCAGCCTCCCGGAGGGGCTCCCTGGTTGGAATTCTCCAACCACTTTTGCTTAATTTATGACAGTGCGCAGTTTGCCTTTGTGCTGGGCAGTCACTGAAGTGCCAAGGACACAGAAACATCGTTCTTTGCACTTACACGTTAATAAGAGGGAGAACTTTCTAAGCACACGAGCTCAGTGCGTGGCTGTGCTGAAGGGCAACGGACAGTGAAAGGGTGGGTAACCCGCATCCTGTCGGTGAGATCCTGCCTGTGGAGTGGGAGCGCCTTGCGCTGGGCTTACCGTCTTTTTCTTTTTAAGCTAAAGCCAGCACTAAAGCTGATTTGCACCCCCTCGACCGACGTGCATGAATCAGCTGCCCGCTGGAGAGTGCGCTGGTGAGAGCCGCCCGGATAAAGTTGAAAAAGCCCTCAAACAGACTCGTCAGAAACACCCACGGGAATCATCAGAGTTTTAAATTTTCTCTTATCCAGCTGATGTGTCTGCTTTTTAAGTACTGCGCCGAAAATCAGCACCCTGCACGATTCTTAAGCGTGTTAAATTCTACTCATGCCACTTGTCACTCAGGCCTGACACCGGCACCCACTGAATGTGGGCAGTGGTGGTGACGCCATGAAGACCCACCTGAGCCCCAGCCGGTCGGCCAGAGCCGTGCAGGGGGAGGCAGCCCTGGTACAGTAGGCATGGCAATGTCATTCAGAGACAGTGCGTATCTGAGCTGCAAAGTCTCCATTCACGAATGAAAATGCATCAGTTCAAGTTAATACACCTGCTGTCCGCAAAAAAGCACACACACTCCCCAGCAGCTGTAAATGAGCCTTTTGGGCTAGGCTCTGCCCCAGCCATCAGCTGGGCTGCGGCTAATTCTCTGGGATAAGCTGGGATTCTTTTTTTTTTTTTTTTTAAGAATTTATTTACTTGACAGACAGAGATCACAAACAGGCAGAGAGGCAGGCAGAGAGAGGTGGAGGCAGGCTCCCTGCGGAGCAGAGAGCCTGACACGGGGCTCGATCCCAGGACCCTGGGATCATGACCTGAGCCGAAGGCAGAGGCTTAACCCACTGAGCCACCCGGGCGCCCCTAAGCTGGGATTCTTATCTAAAGTCCTAAGGAGGACGCCAGAGGGCCCTGGGGGTTGAAGACGGCTTAAGGTTGTTGGATCCCCTGGGCTTTGGTGGAGACCTTTAGGGCAGCGCATGGTAGTGCAGGGCATTTTGGGAGAAGGCAGATCTCAAAGCCGAAATTCTGTGCAGGAAAAAGGCAGACGGCAGGAAGCGAGCTGGGGCGCGGAACCCCAGGCGGAAGCCCAGGCGGAACCCCAGGTCTGGAGCGGCTTGGCGCCCGCCCCGCCTCACCTCTGCTGTCTAGCAGCGCATCGTTTTCAGATTCTAAAAACTACTCAGCGGAAGCTTCTGGGTTTTAATTAAGCTTCCCTAGTCTGGCACGGTGGGAATTTATTTCCCAGCACCCACAGCCCAACTCAAAGCGAACAAAGTGGAGTCTCTCTTCCAAGTTTCTCCGCGTGGCGTTTTGTATCTGACCACCGATTTGTTTCATGATTATCCCTAAAAATCACAGAAAATTCCAGTTGCAGAAGTAGTAAGAACCCCCAAAGATAGGAGATCTCTTTTTATTTTCTTCACATAACACCATTACGTAACATACACTGACTGACATGGACTGACCGTGTTCCCCCAAAATTCGTAGTTTGAAGCCCAACCCCTCCGCGGGACTGTCTTTGGAGATGAGATCTTTCGGCAAGTCATGAAGGTTAAATGGGGTCAGGAGCCCTGATCCAATGGCCCTGGCGTCCTTGTAAGAACAGGTAAGACAGCAGGGACCACGCTCTTCCTCCTCGAGCACAGAATAAGGCCGCGGGAGGCATGTGCCAGCCGGGGAGAGAGCCCTCCCCAGGAACCGAAGGAAGTGTCTGCTGGCTATCTGCAGCTCACACTGCACAGACGTGCTCGGCGGCCTTCCTCTCCCCCCAAACCCTCTGACTACGGGAGGGGCTTGCACTGCCCGGAGGTTCCCTGCTTGCGCGTGCCTGAGAGGAGCAGCCCCGGAACGCAGCTCAGAACAGGAGACACAGCGGGGGCGGGGGGGCGAAGAACCCTGGGGGACTCCAAACCAGATGTCACCCGGGTAGGGGACCGAGAATCGGTCCTCTCACCTAAAGCTTGAAGGTGGAGACAAGAGAACAGGAAAGACCAAGAGAGCCCACCCGCACCCTCCATGGAAGTGTTCCGGAACACCAGACCCTCAGGCTAAGTCGCCGTCCCCAACTGGCCGGGGAGGAGGAGGAGAACCCGCAGTGGGACAGAACTCTGGGCTGGCTTGCCCTCGCGGCCGGCACACACCTGTGGGCGTCCGTGCTGTGAACTCGGGGTCAAAGTGGAAGGTGTCCTCGGGCCTGCCCACCGCTGGTTTGAAGGGCGGCTTGATCTCCTTCCTGTACAGCTTCTGCGGGGAGAGCAAGACAGGACGCTGAGGACCACGGACCACCTGGGGAAGACGATGTGGGACAGCAGAGCCGGCGGAGGGGGAGGGAGACAGGCCTCACACACTGCCGGGGATGCACCCGTGGCCGGCTCCCTGGCACACACTGAGTGGGTTCGAACACACGCAGAACGCCGTGGCTGTTACGTGCTGATATCATGGAAGGTATCGGATAGAGCTGGACGCTACCAAAGCCATGACTAAACCATGAGGAGTTGGACACCTGCTACGTATCCTCCATTGAGGGCAATATGAAGTTTTCAACCTTTTTGGGGGGCAGAATGTTTTTCTGAAGGATCTAACCACCCCCCACCCCGGAAACAGCAGGGAAGAGCCCCCGCTGCTTGGCACCCTCCTCCCTGCCCTGCCCTGGCCACCGTGGGGCCAGCGCCTAGGGGATGCTGGGATGGCCCCCAGCTAGAACGAGCCAGGTCCTTCCTCACACAGCCCAGAGCCCGTGACCGGCACTTCCAAGTCTCCAGATGGAGACTCATGCTTCTTCAGAATGGCCTGACCTTTGCTGCACAGAAACTCCAGCCCCCCACCGCTTCCCTCTGATGCTGGCCTTCTTGAAAACGCCTTCCAACCAGGTGATATTGTCGCCTTAGGCAAGGCAACAATGTGTTGTTCTGGGGAGATGCAACTTCGGGGGAATACCGTGTGGAAGCAGGCCTGGGAGCGAGGTGGATAAAGCCACAGATGGGTAAGAAGGGGGTGTGGGCAGGTGGGGGAACCTGGGGCCAGTCAGGGAGGTGATGGAGAGGCGCGGGGGCCTCAGGCCTCCACCTTGGCTGAGGCTGGGGGGGGGTGGCAGCCGAAGTGGGGACTTGAGAACGTCCCCGTCCTGGGTCGCTCGGTGTGCCCCGAGCGCGGGAGCCGTGGTGCTGGCCCGCGTACCGAGAGCCTGGTGGGCTGGTGCACGGGCAGCAGGGCTCGGACGCCAGGAAGGGGGTCTGGCTGCAAACGTTTAGCACGAGTTTTCCCAGTTCTGCCTGATCAGAGGGGACCCTTAGTCCCTTTCTTGGCGCTTCCGCTCAGCAGGCCTGGAGACAGGGACCCTGATGGCTCAGAAAGTGGTCGCAGTGGCCCCGTCCCATCTGTGCTAAATCTCTCCGCAACACAGAAAAGCAGCTTTTATTGGCTTGTCTTTACGTCTTTACAGACGAGGAAACCCAGGCTAAGACAGGTTGGCCGAGCTGTGCGAGGTCAGGAGTGAGGGAGGGCCAGTGTGGGGAGGACCTGGCACCCTGACGTCCCCGTTACAGCAGCTCTCACAGTGAGGGAAGGTCCAGCACGGGCAGGAGGGCGCGAGGCCCCGATCCCTGCTGGGAGCACATCCTTTTGGAAGCCGAGGTAGTAGTGGGAGCTGCCAGGAGTGATGGTTAGAACAAAAGCTGTGTCCGGCCGGCGACTGCCGGGCTCCCCCCTGGTTTAACGAGCCGCAGGTGTGCACAGGAAGGAGCTCCGGGTGTGCCCCTGGAGCCACCAGAGGACAATGTCCACCCTCGATGATCTGCTCATTTCTTGCCCCAGGTGAATAGATTTCATTAGGAATTGATTTACTGTGTAAGCTCTTTCCAGAAATAGAAAGATGCTACTTTCCTCGGTGACGCACTCGGGTGGGGACAAACTCCCCTGGTGTCTGCACCTGTCAGAGGAAATCACACGAGGACGGGTGA
This sequence comes from Lutra lutra, assembly GCF_902655055.1. Lineage (NCBI taxonomy): Eukaryota > Metazoa > Chordata > Mammalia > Carnivora > Mustelidae > Lutra > Lutra lutra. Next base: position 151,682,635 of record NC_062283.1, read on the forward strand.
GCTGCGCGCTCCGACTGAAATGGGGCCGTTACCAAGACCGGTGGCCCAGGCGCAGCCCTGTGGGGCTCAGACCCTTCCTGCTCACACCTGCTATGCTCCAGGTGTTAAACCAGTGTCTGTCCTGCTGTAGGAAAACTCACATCCTCTCCCAGGGCGGTCATGCGTTCTCTTGCTATTGGGGGGTGGGGGTGGTGGTGGTGGGGAGCAGAGGGAGCGGGAGGGAAAGGTGGGGGACATCTCCCACTTTACGAAAACTCATTGATGTGCACACAGTGCTGGCTCTTACTTAATCCAAATGAGAGGAGAGGCGTTTGCCCTTAAAGCTGAAGGTCATACATTTCAGCATCTCTTCTGGCTCCAGCTCCACCAACATAGGGACCCCTGGGAGCAGGAGGCCAAGACCTGCCCCCAGCCTCAGGCTTTTCCGTCGAGTCAGTTTTGCTCCACAATGGAACATGGTGGCACCTGGAGGCATTGGCGGTGACGACCGGGTGTGTGTGCAGGCGCCCAGCAGGTAGAGGCCGTGACATCGCTCACCCCTCTGCCGTGCTTGGGACACCCAGGAGCCTTGCTTCCGGTCCGACCACCACCAATATCACTGTGCACCAGCTCTGATAAGAAGCAGGGCAGGGACGTCGAGGTGACTTCCCAAGTTCCGTCCCTCCCTGCAGAAGCCTGCCCAAGTCCGCTCCTTGTCCTGCCATCCCTCCAGGCCTCTCTCCCACGGAGGAGGATAGCAAGGCTTTGAAAGTCCAAGCGGCCCAAGAAAGCACAGGTGCCTCGTCTGACCAAGCTGACCCTCGGGGCCACATGCTTTGCCCCAGACTTCTTCCTCGTCCCCGGGAGCAGCACAGCAGCCCAGGTTGACCTCCTGGGGAGACACCGCTTCCCACTTTGCAAGTCTTCACCGTACAGAGAAGGAATTCAGAACCGTGTCTGTCCCCCGGCAGGGACGTGCCACGCACTTCGTCTGGGTGGAGACGACCGCACCCTTCGACTCAAGGATTTAGTGATAACTTGGGAACAAACATGGATGTGCTACCTCCTGGTTTCCCCCGCCCCAGGATGCTTATGCCTGTCGGCCCGGTGGAGAGTCCCAGTTCCCTCCTTCCTACCACACACCCAGCCCGGGGCATTTCCCCTAGACCAGTCGCGGATGCCAGCCATCGTATGGTGCGATTACCGCACCGGGAGACCCGGACTTCACCGGCCCTGTGCACGTGCACACCTGCTTTTCCTCGTGTTTTTGAACGGCCTCTGTACGCTGCTGTTTCATTAAGAAGATCCTAACTGACAGAAGGGAGAGCATGGGAGAGCCCACCAAGGCCTTCCCTTGCAGGTCCCTTGGCCCCCAGAACACCGGTCCCTGGTCCCGATCTGCCTATGAGCATGGCCTGTGCAAGGGCTGCCCCAGAACCCCACCCTCCCGGTCCCCGAGGAGGCTGCGGTTTTATCCTGGTTCCCAACAGGGAGCAAAGGGCTGCGTAAGGCACCCCGTGCCCTCCACACCGGACAGCTCGCTTATGCAGTCTTAAAGACCGGTCAGTTTCTTCCTGTTACTGGGTAAACTTTTGGAATGTGTTATTATTACACAAGCTTTCTTCCCCTGAATCTAAGCCAGGAGAGGGTTTGAGGTTTCAAGGAAAAGGTCACCTTGCTTCTCATTTTGCAGCGTGAACCATGGTACGAGGGTTAAATCGGGAACAACTGGCAGCAGCATTTTGTGTAGGCTTAGAGCTGGACGAGATGCATTGTCACTCTGACCCAGATTCCCCTCTCTGAGCCTCTAGAACAATCCATCCCACACTGATGGAAAGAGAATGGGGTCTCATGATCAAATTCACCGGGCACCACTTTAAATCCTCTCGCTTGTCCCCGGATCTGAGTATGACACGAGTTGTAGCCACAGGGGAACGGATCACACATCAGGCCTGGATATGCCGGGAGGCTCGGAGCAGGAGTGCCAGGCCTATTTATACTGGGACGACCTTCCGATGACGGAGGGGAGAACCAGGGGCGCGGTGAGAAGGGTGACTGGGTAATGCCGTAGGAAGCTGCTTCTAGCTCGGGGTCACGGACCTCACATCTGCAGGCAGCTTTGGCTCCAGACATCTCAAAATTAACATTCTCTAGATAGGGAGGGCACAGCTACAGATTACTCCTGAAACAGCACCGCAGAAATAATGGGGAGTGGTGCCTGGCTTGTCGGGGTAACAGGGAGAATTCCAATGGCCCCAGTGCACCCAGGGGTTCTGATGGGTCGGTGGCTCACGGAGCTGGACTCTGTCTATACGGGCTCCCCCCGCTGAAAGCTGCTCCAGCCACGGCGTCTGGACTGACCACACTGCAGAGCTGGGGAGCCGGTAGTCACCGAATGGAGGGTCCCATTGGGCTCTGCGAAAGAAGCTCTGTTGGCGCATTTAACGTGGGATGAAAGTGATGGAAATCTTTCCACCGAGCAGTGGGAGGAGCTCCCTCTCCCCCTGACACAGGCCAGCGGCCAGCTGCTCCCGAGAACCGAACCCCTAATATCCACTCAGCACAGGCTTGTGGGCAGGAAGAGTTCCCTCTGCTGCTGCTGGTATGCATGAGTGTCCGGGCGGGGGGCTCTGGCACATGCTGCCCCCTCATGCACGGACCCTGGGCTCTCTTCTCATTGCCCTGTGCCTTGGTTTCCCTGGGTGTCCCTTCTAGAGCTCTGCGTAACCAGTGACTGTGCGCTTGGAAGAGTTCAGAAGTGGAAAGAGAACAACTCGAGGGAGCACAAGCTCCGAGACTTTGTACAAGTCACCACGACGACGGGCCCTGAACGGTACAGCGAAGTCCCAGCCTCCACCCGCAGGTGTCCGGCCCACGGCAAGGGGTGCGGCGCTGGGCGGGAGGTCCTCCTCGGGTGTGTGGGGGGGATCCTGTGGCCTGCAGCGATGAACTCGCATGCAGCGACAGGCAGAGTAAACGTGGCCTGTGTGTAGGACACCCCGTGACCCCTGCCGAGGGCTCGGGGCCGTGACCGTCATTTCTCATTTGATTCCGGAGACTGAGCGGCTTTCAGGAACAGCCAGTCCCAGCGGACTCGCGTTCGCTCGGCTTTGCGGACAAGGCAGTGGCCGAGCAACGGACGTGGGCAGCGACCCCCATCCTCGCATTCCGCTCCGGCAGGTCACCTGAGAATTTCTCCCGGCAGTTTTGGGTTACAGAAGGAAGCAGACAGCGAGATAAATATCCTTACGCTCTCCAGGCGGATCCCAAGGCAGGCCCTGGGGTCGTAGGCCCAGGCAGAAACCAAACGGTCCGGGGAGGGCTTTGTGCAGTTGTCCCCAGCCTCGGCTGGGCACAGGGAGCCTCTGGTAGTCACAGTTTTTGCCGACGGTTCTGCGCTGTGGTTGTCTTAACCAAGCTGCTGAAACAGAGTGGGCACATCTGGACGGGGAGTTAGGAACATTAGCCCCCGGACACCTGCTGATGCCTTGTATTTTCGTGTCTGCTTTCTCCAGCACGGGTCTGCCGCTCGCTCGGTGAGTGACTGGGGCCCGAGGCCGGCCGTGGCAGCCGGCGGCTCGCAGCCCACGGGTGGGTAGGGAGGGTGGAGATGGGGGTCGGGGACACTCATCTGCTCCCTGGGAAGCCTGCGGCAGCACAGACAAGGCCGCGGTCCCAAGGAGAGCTCTGCTGGGAGCATCTCGCCGCACCTGCCTCCGCTCTCCGATGGGTCAGGCTCACCGCACAACCTCTTCTGTGGCTGGACGAGACATCTGCCTGCAGCAGTCCGCTGTCGAGACCTGGAGGGCGGCTGTGGTTTTCCACTGCCACAGCGTGGACCCCCTGCTCGCTCACCTGGACGTGGGCAAGTGCCAAGTACTATTTAGGAAGTAAGTGAATTTTCACTGAAGTGGTGACTCGGGTCTCTTCTCCCTTAACCATTTCCTGGCTGCTTGCGTTCAGGGCTTGGGAGAGAATGAGATCCGTCCCTCTGTCCCTGCCTCACCACCCGCGGGCACATGTGGAAGTGACAGTGAATATGGTCGGTCCCCGTGAATCTGAAGGGCCTCTCTCAGGAACGAAATGAAGTTAAACGCTAAAAGCAATGAAAGTCTGATTTCAGTCTGATTACTTGGAAATAGTACAGCACACCACCTTCTTGGTGCAGACGTCCAGTGACCGTGTTCGCTCTGACAGGGACCTGGTGCCAGAAGTGGAGATGAGATCAGCCGTGCACGCCGGGGCTGGTCTCCCCGAGGCATTCCTGCTGGTGCGGCTCCTACGCCGCAGGAAGACGCTGGGCTTCTGCTCCGAGCTCCCACGGAGCACGTTTTCCGGGCTTTTCGGGACGCACGTTAGCCCAACCTCTGTAGTGTTCAAGGTCATCATGGTGCTGTGAAAATTCCAAGCATTCCACAGAGCTGTCTTGACGCCCCCTCCAAACGCCCCCATCTTCGGGGGGGGCACCCCTTCTTGGCTGAGAGAAGCATCTGTCCACAGAGCTCGCAAGCAGCCCCTCCCGAGCCAGGCTGCTGTGTGGAAGGGTACCGGGGCCCGTGACCGGGCCTCTCCCTCTCCTGGCTGCAGCCCACAGATCTGCATCCCACATGGTCTGGCCCCGGCCCCGCCATCCCGCGCTCCTGTTTTCTCATCTGCTGTGTCCGCAGGGGCTGCGGTGCCCCGGAGAGAGGAGAGCGGTGGGTCCCGCCCTGAGAGCCTTTCCCTCGCTCCCTCACTCATTCACTGTCTGTCAGGGGCCCCTTCGAAGCTGGCTGTCTCAGAGCCCGGGGGACATCTCTAGGACGTCTCTAGGACGCAGCCGGCTGGCCCGAGACCTCATCACAATCCGCGGGACGGAGCTTCTGTGCCGGGTGGAGCTCAGAACTAATCGGGAAAGATCCTCAGGTGCCGTTCTGTGAGCGGAGGACGGCCGAGCTCCTCCGAAGCCTCCAGGAAGCCGAGGAAGGAGAGTCCGTGGGTGGCGGTGGGGGGGTAGGGCAGCCACTTTGACTCTCCATTTCCACTTCCCACCTTCCTGGACGGAAGCTGACGCCGACCCAGCCCTTCAAGCAGGCTCATGCCCCTGGCGGGGAGGTCACAGGTGTGCCAGCCTCTCGAGCGCCTCTCTCTGGTCTCGGCGTTGGAAAGGATCCCAGCCCTGTAAACACTCCGTAATCAGAACCACAGAAGCTGGTGCTCCCCCAGTGGGACGACTTTCAGAAAGGGGGGAGGGGTAAGGTCAGAAGCTCTGGGAACAGCCGGTTCCATCCAGCTTTGGGGCAGCACCTTCTCGGGATAGAGAGCCCAGGGACCGGGCAGGCTGCCACAGTGCCACTGCCGCTGGAACTCGCCGAGGGGACAGGACGAAGACAGGGAGCAAGTCTAACACGGCTCACAGCCTCCGTCCTGGAGAGGACGTTAACGTCATAGATGTGCGTATCCTGTTAGCATCTCCCAAGGTTAATCAGCTCGGGACACGAAGCCCCGGAATATGCCTACTATGTGATCTCAGGAAAGGACCAGAAGACACTGTCATCCACGGACGGATGCCCTCCCTGCACACAAGGTCCAGCAGTGGCGGCTCCCCATGCTGACGGGTCCCGAGGCGGCTCCAAGCAGCTGGTGGCAGTGAGACTTGGGACCCCTTGGCCAGCGGCCAGCGGTGGTATGGCGTTAGCCCGGAGAAGGAAGCAGAGGTTGGATGTGTGATGGGCCCCCTCCCCTACCCAGGGACATCTGGGCCCCAGGTCTGTGACCAGCAGAAGGCCTGCAAGGTCGCTTCAGCCAGAGCCCCTCAGATCTACACCCCTGCCCCGCTATAAATCCTACCGCCCCGGCTGCTCAGACCTGAGCCCCATCTCTCCCCCCGACGGCAGAGCCTGAACCTGTGGTCCCTGAACGCATCACCATGGAAGTCCTCCTTGTCGCTAACAAGTGTGGCCAGTAACTTTGTCTTTCTTTAACTGTCTGGATGTTTGTTTTCTTACATCCTCTGTGAGAGCGCCAGCTGTGTAGGCCTGAGCCCAAAACCAGAGACCGGGATGGCCTCCCAGAGCCCACGATGCCAGGCCCTTAGCACGGGAGAGGCCTGTGCGGCCTGGAGACCCCCAGGGGCCCAGAGACCTAGTGACCCCACATCCTGGAGACCCACAGGCATCCAGAGACCCAGAAAACCAGCAGTCCAGCAGCCCAGTGGCCTGGAGACCCACGGGGGCTCCAAGACCCAGAGAACGAGCATCCCAGAGGCCCAGCGGCCAGAGACCCAGAGAACCAGCAGCCCAGTGGCCCAATGGCCCAGTGACTTCACAGCCTGGAGAACCACATGCCCTGAGACCCAGAACACGAGTATCCAGTAGCCTGGAGATGCACAGGGACCCTGAGACCCAGAGAATCAGCAGCCCAGTGGCCCAGCGGCCTGGAGATCCCCCAGGGGCTCCGAGACCCAGAGGAGCAGCACCCAGACGCCCAGCGACCTGAGGGGCTCCAGCACCCTGTCGCTGAGTGACGGTGATCCCTGCTCTGTCCTTAGTGGTGGGAGCAGCTGCGGGGTCATCGGAAGCTGTCTCTGAAGTGTTAAAGGGCTCTCAGGCCCGGTGCTGCAGCAAGGGTGGGCCCTGGTCTGTGCCTGTAACATGCCAGGTTGTTCCGAAGGCCCCTGAGGGGGCAGCCGGCCGGGGGACAGGGCCACGGGCCCCTCTGGTCTGCGCCAAGCTACTGTGCCCCACACCTCACCTCCTCGTCACCCGTGTGAGCGGGGCACGGCCCCGGGCGACTTACGTTCCAGTCTATGGTCACAAAGAAAGGGTGCCGCTTGATCTCCTCCACTCCGTCGACGCCAGCGCCTGTCCCGAGGACAAAGCAGACACGAGCATTAGAACAAACCCCTGTTTCCACTACCTCTGAGAGCTTCTGCACAGCAGCCTGAGGGGCTGGGGGGTGCTCAGAGCGCCTCCCTAGGCCTTCCTCCTGCGGGAAGGGCCCTGTTCACCGGCCTCTCACAGCCCACAGAAGCCACGTTCTGCCCTGCAGGCCTGTAACAGCGCCACGGACAGGGGCAGGGCAGGCTGGAAGCTTTCCGCTGCGGGGGTGGGGGGTGCCAGGGAAGCTGGAGGGGGAAACTGGAGGCCATCACAGCCCAGCTGCACGCGGGCATCCATCCCTCCCTCCAAGTAGGCACATCCCCAACTTGGGGCTCGACCTCACAACCCCGAGAAGATCAAGAGTCACATGCTCTACCAACCGAGCCATCTAGCACCCCGCCCCTGCCAGCTGCCCCATCACGGCCCACGAATACTAGCTCAGGCTGGCCTTCTGGAAGGGGGGAACGTGCAGGAGGAGCGGGAGGGCAGGCTGCAGTGCAGAGCACCTTGTCAGGCGGCTCTGGTTTGCAGGGAAGGGGACAGCAGGATGGGACCCAGAGAGACACTCGTGTCCACACCCGCAGCCGCGGGGGCCCCCGGAGACGGCGTGTAAGTAGTTCTGCTGGGTTTGCTCACTGTGCCGGCCTCTCTCTTTCCTTTGCTGCTTACGTTAAATCCTGGGACAGGGGAGCAGGCGAGGGCTGAGCCTGCAGAGCGCGGAGGGCTCGGGGCAGGGAACATGCTCTGCCTGCTGTGGCGACATCGTGACACGTTTGCGGGAGCTGCACAGGCAGCATGAGGCCTGACGCGGACGCTGCCAACGGGGGCTCATCCATTAAAATGAACGCACTCACTGACCTCAGCTTGGGTTAGGGGACCTGCCTGGGGCCGGGCGCCGGGGTTGGGGGGGTGGTACGTGGGAACTTGCTATACTTCCTGCTCCATTTTTCTGTAAACTTAACACTGCTCTAAAAGGAAGTCTGTTACTTCAGGAGAACCCAAACTCTCAGGCCCTAAGAGCTTTGGGTTTTCTCTAGGATGGGAAGGCAGGAGAGGAGCCTCAGTGGGCCAGGGAGGGGGCAGGGGGCCCGAGGATGCGGGAAGAGAGACGGGCTGCATGGGCCAGGCCATCTCCAGCCAGCTCCTGTCTCAGGTCTGGGGACAAGGGTTCCGTGTCACGTGGTTTGTGAGACACAGACTTCCCGGTACTGCACCCCAGACTCTGTAAGCCCAGCCCCGCTGTAGGTCAAGGCCTGGTGTCTCGGGCTCCCTGTTCAGCCTGCATCCCAGGAAGGTGGGTGCTGGTGGCTGCTGGCTGAGATGGGAGGGACCAGGAACAGGAAGGTTTGGGAGACTGGGAAGTCGCCCCCAGCTGATTATCAGAACCAAAGAAGGGGTCTTGGAAACTCCGAATTTCTAGCTGGTTGGTCGGAATCACAGGGGGTGCCCTGGGCGGTGGGATAGAGCCCGGGTCTAGGCCAACCCTGGGTGCTTCGTGCCAGACCCCAAAGCTGTTGTCTCCTGGGAAGTGAAGAATTTGTGGGTGTGGAAAACCCATGCATCTGGTATCAGAAGGGTTGGCACGAGTAGAGAAAAACGTGTTCTATCCTGCGAGGACCTCCTCCTGAAGACTTCTCTGAGTTTCCCAGTCTGGCCCCTTTGTTCTGAGATCTGAGCCCGGCAGCCAGCAGCCCGTGAGAGGTACCCAAGCAGACGCTCTCGGGAACCGTGGAGAATGAGTCGGCGGCCTGACTCCCAACACGGTTCCCCCTTCAGCCCATCCCGTGGGGAGGCCTCCTCCTGAAGACCAGAGCTCTGGACGGGAAAATGCTCCTAGTCCCGAGGGTTACAGTTCCCGATCTCAACCCCTGTTCCCGATCTTAGCTCTTCTTTGGTGCTTCTGGAAGCACCGTGGGTCTGTCAGAGGTGGGCGGGTTGAGCACACGCTCAGAGCCCCAGGGGGCACGCACCGGCCGCGCCGCCCGTGGGCTACACGTCTCCGGAGAATCCACACACATTTCGCACCCGTTCCATTTCATCCTCATGCGTCATTTCCACGAACGGGGCAATTGATTATTGGGGCAATTTAAGCCCAGAGAGATGCAAAGGAAATGGAGCTTTTGGTGCAACTCCAAATTCCTCAGCGATGCATGCTGGTTCCTCAGCGACTCACACGTGCGTTTTTATTTGCAGCTTCTTCCTTCTGCTGAGTGAGGTTGGTGCTTTGAGGCCTCAGCAAACAGTCGACAGTGAATTAATTAGCACTTCGGTTATTACTCAAAAATTAGAGGCGTTCCAAAAGGAGAAAATGTGAAAAAGAAGGAAAATTTCTGCACACAGTTCTTTAAGGCCTACATCATCCTTCCTGGGCACACACGGGCATTATCTTGGATTCCAGTGTTACTTATCCTCCCCTGAAACGAGGCAAGCGGGTTGTTTTGTACTGAGGACCCCTTTCTCTGTCAGCTGAACACGGGCGCCAGTGGGCAGAGCTCTGGGTGAGGAGAGTCAGGGAGGGCTGTGCCGATCCCTCCATCACAGCTGGGGCCGTGCGGTCCGACCTGTCTGGATCGGACCGAGTGGACAAGGGCAGGTACTTACAGACAGGAGTGTCCGGAACCGAAGAATGATCCTTGTCTCTTATTAGGCTCGGTGAGTCTTCATGAAGTCCGCCAATGTCAGGTCAATATGGGTTAAAAAGTTCAAGGGAGCGGCTGACTGAAAAACTCACACTCTGCAGAGCATGAGCACGTCTGTCCCCGCAGTCCCTCTGCAGATGGGACTATCCCTGAGCGGGTTCATGGGGACCCACATGTCCCACTTCTGCACGGTGGTGTGGTCGTCACCTCACGTCCAGCGGGACTCGCTTCCGTCCGCGCACGTCTGTGAGCATGTTCCCTGCCTGTACTGGGGGTTTGCCCTGCGGCATTGATGACAGTCTGCCCGGTGCTCCACAGCCCTACCAAGGCGACCTTCTTCACTGGGGTGGCGGGGGGGCGCGTCAGTCGTCACCTGGCTTCTACCTTCTCAGTAGATCACTCTCAAAAGGCTTTGGTATCTGCCCCAGACATTTTCATTGTTTCTTCATTTCCACAGACAGCATGGGGAATGTTGACTCCCGGGCCCTCTGAGATGCCACCGACGTGTTCGCTCTGTTGTTTCTGGGACACATGGCATCCACTACAAATTCTCTTTTTCCAATTTTTAATTTTAATTTTTTTAAGTGTCACCTCTATCTGAAATGTGGGGCTCGAACTCACAACCCTGAGATCCGGAGTCCCACGTCCCCCCAGCTAAGGCAGCCGGGTGCCGCTCATGTCGAACTTGTGGCGCACGTTAGAACAAGCTCGCTTCCCGCTCCCGTCCCCGCACCCCTGAGCTCCGCCGACCGCACGCGGTCATGTCCGGGCCGTCCCACCGGGGACGTGAACACGAGGTCTGCTTCCTACCTCCTCACTGCTTACTCGGTACCCACACGTTATTTTTCACCGTTTTGAAGTAGGTCCCTTTAAGATTTCATTCACTCAGGGTTTAAAACGTTGGTTTGGCGGTGGCTCTGAGGACTGGTTTGAGCGGACCCGAGAACTTGGTCTTGACCACACCGTCCAAGGAAGCAGTGTGGCCAAGCGGTCCGGATGCGACCCCCACCCCGGACCCTCCACGTCTGTGTGGATTTGTGTCCTGCACGTCAGGCACGGTTCCAGCTCTTTCCATCTTTCTGGCTCACAGGCAGGGAAGCCGGCCCAGAGAGGGGCATCCATCTGCTTGGGGTCACTCATAAGTAAGTGCCAGGCAGCATGCAGTCCTCTGCCCGTCGGCCCAGTGCTGCCTCCCGAGGCTCCTCACAAGTCCCCCTCTCCTGGACCACACTTGCCATCCTCCACGTCCCAGCAAGCCTCTCTCCTGTTCAATGAGCTCTGCCTTCTCCCTCTATCTCTCCATTTGCCGCTTTCTTGGCGAACGCCAGTCTCTCTCTTCTGCTTCACTCCAGCCCCGTGAGAAGGAGGACCATGGTTGTGCTCCACTGTGTCTCCAGACCCAGAGTCTAGAAAGCACTGGGGAACCCATGCAGTTGTGTATTATTTCTAGATTACATACTACACACTCCCTCTCCTCCCTACTAACAGGTCCGTAAGGTCCGTGGAGAGGAGTGAGAAACGGGGTTGGAGGTGCTGGGGGAAGGCAGGCCAGGCACCAAACCTCACTCAAGCGTGCTCGTCTTTGTCGAATACCCCCGCAGCTGACCGGGGAGGCCGGCTAATAAGACAACCATTTCCAATCTCCCATTCCTTGAATCCTGATACTTTATCCCCACTTTTAGTTAGAAGTGCCATTCAATAGTTTCTAGTTAGCAAGAAGTACGCGGAGGTCCCAGGGTTTGAGGAAAGCTTTGCCTTCCTGATAAGAGAGGCAGACACAGCTGCCCTTATCCATTACCTCCTTTCAACTGAAAGTGACATCTGGAGCTGTGGCAGCCACTTTGTGATCACAAGGCACCACTCATGAGGATGAAAAGGCAATGCCCTAAGGATGGTAAACTAAAAAGATAAGCAGATCTGGGCTTTAACCATGGTTTGGCTGCCCAGCCAATGCTTTTAACCCTGTACTGCCATGTGACTAGCAACTGTAAAAAAATGGACTGCAGTTTGAAAAATTAAATGTTGACTTAAATAAAGTTACTTAAGTGTTCTGTGCTTTGCAACTATAAGTAATTCTTACAGGTATACCTCCCTCATGAGCAAATCTGAGTGTCTCTCTTTCCCTACCTGGAAGCCTCTCGTGAGGATTTCAGTGAGATAATGATTTTCTTAGTGCAGTGCTCCACGCACACCACCGTCCTCCCAGGGGGACTGAGGCCTGGGAAGCGGAGTAAGCTGTTCAGCTGGTTGGTTAAAGAACCACTGGGGCAGAGGAACAGGAGAGCCGCCCGTGGCTGTGCAGAGAGGCCGTGTACACGCTGGCTGGGAGAAGAGCACTGGGGAAGGAGTCACAGAATCGAAATACAGGTGCTCCCAGGTGTTGGGACCCAGCATCTGGAAGGCCAACAAAACAACACGGGGACTCTGACTGGGTGGGCTTGTGGTGGGGGGCGGTCCGGAAACGAGTGGAAACGACTCGCAATGACATTTTTGTGCACTCCAGACTCGGAAGCAGGCAATCTGCAGGTGAAGACGGGCCAAGCGGCAGCGTGGGCTGGCCCTGCACAGGGAGTATCTCGGAGTTACTCCCACTCGGACGGAGACAGCAATAAAAGGTAATCAATTCATTCACGATCTGGAGAGTCAGATCAGAAATTGGCAAACAATTAGGATCTTGGTGTGGCTTTTAGAGACGAATTAGAGGAAGTGATGGTGAACAGACGAAATCGAGGGATACATCTGCTGTTTGGTTCCCTCTCACAGTTAAGAAGCGCGGCCCCCTCCTCCCCAGAAAGCACAGCGATGAAGGGGAGGGTCTGCTCTCTCTTGGGGAGCCCCCCAGGCCAGGCTCCATGGGATTTGATAAAAGTGCAGCAAGACAGCAATTCCCGGACGGAGCAGCTGATGCAGGCCCCCAACTCCCCGTCTGTGTTCCTGGGGCCGAGTTCTCTTGTCCCCGTGACCCTCACCCGCAGGACAGGGTGGCTCTGCGGTGATGGGGGCCTTGCTGGCGGCAGCCCCATGGCAGATACAGGGAGACCATCGATGTGGAGAGAGCATGGACCCTTCTGGCTCTCTGGAGCTGCTGTTTGTGGGGCACACAGGGCCAGGGACCACGCAAGGGGAGTTCCCAAGGATGTGGCGTGTTACCTGCTGGAGCTGGGTCATTCAGAATCGGGCCCCTGGCCTTGCCCCAGTCAGAGTCAGGACGGGAGGGCCCGGGATGATTCTTAGCTGGCATCTTGAAAAATTAAATGTTGACTTAAATAAAGTTACTTAAGTGTTCTGTGCTTTGCAACTATAAGTAATTCTTACAGGTATACCTCCCTCATGAGCAAATCTGAGTGTCTCTCTTTCCCTACCTGGAAGCCTCTCGTGAGGATTTCAGTGAGATAATGATTTTCTTAGTGCAGTGCTCCACGCACACCACCATCCTCCCAGGGGGACGCTTCTGGGGCTTCGCTGAGGTGCAGGGGAACAGCAAGGTGGAGGAATTCTGTTTCGCTCAAGGTTCCTCCAGATCGTGACTCAAACCCACATACGCCTGATCAGCCTTTGAATGTCATTGTGGAGCAAAACCCAGTGAAGACTGCCGTGTGCCCCAGCCTGGACCTCAGGGCTCCCTGCCATCCCTGCTGGCCCCTGGTTGCTCAGCAGCCCAGTGACCACAGCTGCTGTCCACAGAAGGCCTCTGGCCAGAGTGAGCGGCCCCTGCCTCTAGGTCCTGGGCTCTGGGGCTCTGTTTGGGGCGGCCTGTAAGGTGTGTGCAGTGATCGCGCAGGCTGGTTGTGCTCAGAGTCATCTGACAGCAGTCGTTTTAACACATGACATCTGGGGGACTGTGCGAAGCGGCTGTCGGGGCAGGGCCCACGGAGCTCTCCCCACACCCCCTGGCAGACACCAGCTCTGGGATCCGTTTAGACTCTGCAGCAACTCATCAATGTGGGTGGCTCCATCCTGGGAATCTCCCCAGGCAGGGTTTACAGAGCAGTGGGTCTCCGGGGGTCAGTGGCGGCACTGACCCAGGGCCACATCTAGACACAGTTCGCTTTGCTATGGTGGGGGGAGGGAGGCATCTAGGGAGAGAGCGGGATGCTGCCTGACATCCTACAGTCCAAGATGGTCCTCCCTGAGAAAGAATTACCCAACCGAGATGTCACCCGCATCACTGGAGACACCGGGGGACAGCTGGTCCCATTTATTTATTTATTTATTTGAGAGAGAGACAGCATGAATGAGGGGCAGAGGGAGAGGGAGAGGCCGCTCCCACTGAGCCTCCCAGGTGCCCCCTGCTTACTCCGTTAAATATGCCCTACATCTGGTACAGGTGTGCCATAATTTACCCAATCGTGTCCTTACTGATGCACGGTCACCTTATCTTCAGGTCTTTGCTAAAGAGAAAGATCATCAACAAGCATTTTTTAACATGTGTAACTTACATGCTCGATAGACTTCTAGAAGTAAAATTTCTGGGTAAAGTATTGTATACAGTTTAAAGCATTGATGGGTTTTGCCAAAGTGTTAAAATGTCGCCCCATCTGCAGTCTCGTCGACAACGACGGTGGTGGGGAGCAGGGGGGCCCGCACTCTCTGTTCCACTAGCCAGTGTTTGCCACCATGTGGGCGGAAACCCGATGTCTGTGTCCTTGTTCTCCAGGTCCCCACGCAGCCCACACTCTGCGTGGCACCTGCTTCCACCTGGAAGGAGCCACCGTGTCACTGACCTCGTGTCACTATGCCGGGCACACGCACCAGTGCCCATGACGATGAAAAGTGAGGACCCGTGAGTGGGCAAGGACTACTCAGCAGCTGGGGTGACTCATGGGCAATCTACGCAAGAATTCATTTGTAGGAGAAACACCACTGAAATGCAACTAGGGGAACCTTTTGCAAAGAATTATTTTGAAAATGTGTTAGTACTTAGTTAATATTCATGTAAATCTTGATTTTAATATATGTTGAGATTTATCATTTAAGAGGGACTAAATAAGAATCAGCTTTCAGCTGTTCTATCCTTAGTTTATGGGGTTCTGAAAGGGAAGTGAAAAGTGCTACCATTTTGTGTAGAAACAGGGACTTACAGAAAAGAGCCCATAGGACTTGGCCAGTGACTGGGTTTTGGAGATCGTTGGAGCAGGGACACAGGACACTATTTGTACCCCTGTTTCAGGACCTTCGCTTTCAGTGAACTTGGACAAACCTGTAGCCAGACAAGAGGGGAGCAGGTGGCGGGCAGCCCCTGCCGTCTATGGGGTGATGGGACTCTTACCCAGTCGGTTGCATGGGTTCCGCTTGAAGAGGGCTCTCAGCAGACTCTGGGCCTCCATGCTGAGGAACTGCGGCATGCCCAGCTTGGCTCTGCAAAACAGAGTTGGAGTTTGGGATGGGAAGGATGACCAGAGTTTTCTTGGGCACTCTGGGGTCCCGCTCGGTCCACATCAACACCCAGAGCAGCAGCGCCCAGACTCTTGGTCTTAGGGCTCCTTCACACTTTAGAAGTCATGGAGGGCATCAAAGAGCTTCTGTTTATGTGGGTTCTACGGGAGAAATTTGTATAGTAGCTATTTAATAATTCACTTAAAAATAATACAAACATCAAAAATAAACAATAAAAATCCCATTAACGTAAGTAACATTTTTAATGGAACCGAATTATGTTTTCCAAAATAACAACAAAGGCTTTGGCCAGAAGAGTGCTATTGTTTACATTTTTGGAATCTCTTCTGGGTTAAATGACAGACAGACAGATACATTTTTTTTTTAAAGATTGACTTATCTGAGAGCGAGAGAGAGAGCATGTGTGTGCAGGGGGGGCGGGAAGGGGCAGAAGAGAGAGAAGCTTTTGCTGATTCAGCACTAAGCGCAGAGTCCGATGTGGGACTTGATCCCAGGACCCTGAGATCATGACCCGAGCTGAAACCAAAGAGTCTACCACTCAACCAACTGAGCCACCAGGTGCTCAACAGCCAGATGCTTTTATCTGTCTCTGCTCAATCTGTTGCAGTACCGTGAAGAAAAATCTGGGACTTCATAGAACTAGAACAAAAACCCGAAAATTTGTGTGGAACCAGAAAAGACCTCAAATTGCCAAAACAATCTTGAAAAAGAAGAACAAATCTGGAGGCATCACAATTCCAGATTTCAAGTTATATTACAAAGCTGTAGTCATCCAAACAGTACGGTACTGGCACAAAAATTGACACATAGCTCAATGGAACAAACTAGAAAGCCCAGAAATAAACCCACAATTATATGGTCAATTAGTCTTTGACAAAGCAGGAAAGAATACCCAATGGGAAAAAGACCGTCTCTTCAACACATGGTGCTGGGAAAACCGGACAGCACCATGCAGAAGAATGAAACTCGACCATTTTCTTACACCACACACAAAAATAAACTCAAAATGGATGAAAGACCTAAATGTGAGACCTGAAACCATAAAAAAATCCTTGAAGAGAGTGCAGGCAGTAAGGTCTGACTTACTGAGATGTGTCTCCTAAGGCAAGGGAAATAAAAGGAAAAATAAACTATTGGGACTGTCTCAAAACAAAAATCTTCTGCACAGAGAAGGAAAGAACCAACAAAGCTAAAAGGCAAACTACGGAACAGGAGAAGACGTCTTCAACTGACACATCTGATAAAGGGTTAGTACCCAAAATACATAAAGAACAGATATAACTCAACATACCCAGACAAATAAGACAATTTATTTATTTTTTTTTTAAAGATTTTATTTATTTATTTGACAGAGAGAGATCACAAGCAGGCAGAGAGGCAGGCAGAGAGAGAGGAGGAAGCAGGCTCCCTGCCCAGCAGAGAGCCCGACGCGGGGCTCGATCCCAGGACCCTGAGATCATGACCTGAGCCGAAGGCAGCGGCTTAACCCACTGAGCCACCCAGGCGCCCCCAAATAAGACAATTTAAAAAAAATGGGCAGAAGACATGGATAGATATTCTTCCAAAGAAAAAACCGGATGGTGGACAGACACATGAAAAGATGCTCCACATCACTCATCATCAGGGAAATGAAACCGAAGCTACAGTGAGATGTCACTGCACACTGTCAGAAAGACTAAAACCCAAAACAGAAGAAACAACAAGTGGGCAAGGATGTGGAGGATGTGCAGAAAGGGGAACCCTCTTGTCCTACTGGGACTGCAAGCTGGTGCAGCCACTTCAGAAAACATGTGGAGGTTCCTCAGGAGGTAAAAATAGAAGTGCCCTGTGATCCAGCAATGACACTACTAGGTGTCCCTGAGCACAAAGATTATGAAAACACTAACTCGAGGGGTAGATGACCCTGCGTTTACAGCCGTATCACCTACAGTAGCTGAGCTATTGGAGCAGCCCCAGGAGGAGCGTGCAGGCCCCAGCAGCGTGTCAGACCCCCGGGGTCCTCCAATCATGCTTTAGGACCCATGGGGCCACATGCTGCTGGTTCAGAAGCACTCATCTGCTCCCAAGTGAAAACTGACAAGTCAGGAGTCCACACCTGGGATTAGCTGCAGGGAATTATTCTACTTTTAGAAAAAGTAAAGATCTTGTTCCCCCTTAACATTAAGAGAGATAGCCAACACCACACAACAGCCTGCAGCCATACACGTGTCGGTCCAACAAGGGTCACGTGATACCGGAAGACACGGATCAAATCCTCTCTGTGGGGTTTCCTGCACTAACTTCTCTCCTTCCGTGTAAACAATGGGGTGACCTACACAAGCTTAAGCTTTTTAGGTGCCTCTTGCTTTCACAAAGTCCATCAGCAGCGTCTGAAAGAGCTGGTTGTGAGGACCGGTAGCTTTAGGGCGTGTCCTCCCGGTGCAGGAGTCCACATCCTCGCACAGCAGGGGGACCTCGATCTGGAGCTGGGGTGTCCCTGTTCCCCAGCTGCAGCCCTACTCCCACCACGCTCCTGTTTCCTCCTCCCAGATCTCTCCCTCCGACATCACGCTTAGAAGGAGCCTGCTCACATCTGAGGTATTATAGCGAGACCAGCACGGGGTTTAGGCTTCTTTCTAGAATCCTAAGAGCAAAATGCATTTGCATGGTATATGATTCTTCCTGAGAATTGAACAGAAAACTTGTTTGTATTCTGTTACATGGGCAACAGGATTCCTGCCAACGTCAGGCAAGAGAGCTCAGGTACCTGCACAAATGGGGTCAAGAGGTAGAGAAAGAAAGAGGAAACCCCTCTTTCGTTCTCTCTGGAGCCTCTATTCCTTCTGCCCTTCTGAATCTGTACTTCGTTTGTGAAGGTCACTAATCACCACACCTAAAATCCCTGCACTGGACAACGTGAGCAGTTTTCATTGGTGGGAAATGTTATCTGTGGTGGAAGACGTCATCAGGACCCCTCGGCAATCGCACTCACTCTGTCCACTGTAATTAAAACGCCAAGAATGCTTCTTACGGTGATTGCTAATGTCTACTCGAGGACCTGGGGTTTCCAACAAGGAAGATCCGATATCGGAAGCCACAAAGGAGTACTGGACGGGTCTGCGAGGGAAGGCGTCCCGTACTCACTTGAGGATGAGGGCCATGGTCTCCTTCCTGTCCTTGCCCTGGAATGGCAGCGATCCCGTGAGCATCTCGAACTGCAGAGCAACAGAGAACGGGGAGAGTGAGGTCCAGACTGCTCGGGTGGAACAGCAGAGAGCCCGGATGTCAAAACGCAACCGAAGTTCATTTATCCCAATCCCGATGCGCTAAACCGAGGTGCTGGCCGACACGCGCGGTGTCCGTGAGGGAGCGCAACGGCCTCGAGTTCGGGGGGGGGGGGGGGCGGGCAGGCGGGAAACACCAGGAGTAATGAGACTGCAGTGGGGAGGGGCTGAGGGCTGTGGAGGCAGAGGGTGGGTGAAGGGATGGCGGTTGGGCTGGGCAGCTTCTGCGGGGCTGGTGGAGGACCCCGTCCTCCTCTGGTGGGTGCTGTTGAGGGGACCAGGGCAGAATGACTTCGGTCCGTTTGGAGCATCTGGTGAAAACACGACAGCACCACAAACATCTCCAATACCAGCTGCCACGCACTGAAAACAGAAAGTGGACCTTTGGCAGGATGGGCTCCGTGATAAAGACGGGACTGAGGGCCAGCCTTCCCTGAGCAAGGCTTCTCTCTCACACAAAACCCCTGACGACAAGTGCACCGCTGACCCCTCCCGAAGGAAGGAACGTGGCAGCAGCACCACCAAACCCCGTCCGGGACACAGGGCACCAAATCTAACTGAATCGGGCCATAGCCTTGGTCCCCGGCCGTGTCCTCGTGTCATTCCAAATTACTGCAGAGCCGTGAACAGCACAGACGCAACAGCACAGCTGTGAGATACCCACGTGTATGCACGGGTCTCCTTCTGCTAACTGTGGTCTATACTGTAAATACATTTGCTCTTAGGATTTTCCTAATAACACTGTCTCTTCTCGAGCTTACGTATTGTCAGAATACAGCATGTGATACATAAATGTACAAAATGTGGATTAATCTACTGTTTATGTTATTGTAAGGCTTCTGGCCAACACCAGGCTATTGTTAGTTAATTTTGAGGGGAGCCAAAAGTTACACGTGGATTTTTGATGACTTTCAGGGGTCAGCGCCCCTCATCCCCATGTTGTTCAAAGGTCTACATATAAGAAAACAACTTCAGTGCAGGAATTTGTAAGATCTTATTACATTTGTCTTACTTTTGATTTTGACGGCATCTCTCTGTCCCTTTAAAATTTATTCTATAGTTTTTTTTCCTCTGCATTATGAAAATCTTGGGAAACACATAGAAGTAGAAAGACCAGAACCATAACCCAGAATCCCATTACTCAAAGAAAGCCACAATTAACACGTTATTTTCCTTCTAGTTCTTTCTTGAAGCTGTTTTTTTTTAAAACATGGTTTTATATACTCACTTTTCACAGAATAAGATAAAAACTTCCCATACTGATTATAAAGTCTTCATCATATCACTTTCTATCTGGATGTGCCAAAATACGTTTATCTGTTGCTGGACACTTAGAACACTTCCAATTTCCTGCTATTGCAAGTAAGGCTGGAATGTACATAAAAGCTTTCCTAAGATTTGGAGCTGTCCTTGCGATGTGCTACCAGGAGTGAAATCACAAATCACAAATTAAAGAAATGCATGTGGTTAAGCCTTTACGAATCCTCTCGGTTTGCTTTGGGAAAGTAACGTTTTAAAAGAAACTTAAAGGTTCCTGCTCGCTGCGCGTCTGTCCCGGGCTCACTCGATCCATGAGGGCGCACAGAGCAGACTGCGGGCGATCGGTCAAGACGTAAGTCGTACATCCTGGGAGTGAGAGTCCGGAGAGAATGGGAAAGCAGACAAACACGACCAAACTGAAAGGCAGGACGCTCTGACAGATGAGCTGCTTGTCCCGAAAACAGGATGAAAGTCTGCAAGTCGATCCCAGAAATTAAATACCTCTTAAAATAGAATCGTATTAGCAAAGAACCTTCTCTTCCTATTTTGGGTCTATCCTCTCCCCTCTGTCCTTTCTTTCTTGAGTCCACTATGAATGAAATTCTGTTTCAAGGAAATGCCTTTTAGGCCACGTGAAACAAGGAAGCTGCTGCTCGGTGCTACAAAAACGGAGCCCGTCCTAAAGTCTGCGCGTCGGGTAACAGCAACTTGCACACATTTGCCTACTGATTGCTTCTCAGCTTGCACTACGGCGCCCAGGAGCCCATCCCTTGTGTTTCTCTCCCTCCAGCCTGCCCGCCTGCCTTCTACGTCGCTCTTCCCCACGCAGCACAGTGGGAAATCCTGAACCCTTTGTGAACACCCAGCACAGCGGCGTTCGTGCGAGTTGGTAATGAGGATGATGGCGCCGGTGATGATGGGGAAGCCATGTACCTTCTCAGCCCACACGTGTCTCTCTGCTTTGGCTTCACTTCCAGCCCCTTGAAGGGTTCCCTTCCCATCCCACGAGGACAAAGAACATCATTTCAGTATTACTCTTCTCAACAAGAAACTTCTCAGTATTTAACTATGTCAGTAAATCAGGGCACTTCTGGTGAGTTTTCCTGGGACATTATACATAGTAAGAGTTTCGGTCTGGCACTGGACGGAACTGAGACTGGCCAAGGTTTCCCGGGCAAACGAATATAAACCGTGGCTTGCCGTGGCGTCTCACGCTCCAGCCCAGGAGCCGGGGCTGCCCCAGGGGACGCATTCACAAGTCAGCTCAAGGTAGGGCGCTGAAGTGCATGGTGGGGGCCCGAAGAGACGGGGGAGCTGCACCGTGAGCGGTTATGGGGTTTCCAGGAAGATAAGTGTTTTGGTGAATCTAAAGCAGTGGTTCTCCACTGGGAGTGTCTCTGCCCCCTAGGGGAAACTTTCCAGGTCTGGGCACAGTTCTGGGGGTCAGGACTGGAGGGGCTGGGGCCAGAGCAGAGGAAGGGATGCCACTTCCCACCCTACAACGCAAAGCCAGCCTCCACCCAAAGAACCGTCCAACTCCAAACTTCAACAGCGCTGGGGTTGAAACCCTGTCTACAGGGATCCAACGAACCTGAAGAGAGGGGCCAGCCCTGGGGCCCCGACACAGAGGAGCCCAGACGGTGTCTGGAGCCGCGGACTGAGAAGCTTCTGTGGAAGAGAGAAGGGAGCCTACAGTTTGAGTTCATTCGGCTGACCAACAGTCTTCAACACGAACTCAAGAGCAAGCTGCATCTTAATCTGAAAACAGGGCTGCTAGAGACGGCAGCCCTGAACCAGCTCTAGGTGTGCAGCCGCGTACGGATGACCGGCACAGACGGCCGCGGTGGACATCCAACACGTTCGGTGCCGGAGAACGGGAGAAGCACCCCAAGTGCTGTGACGTGTGACACCACAGCACCCAGGAGAGGCTTCCAAAGCACACACGGAATGCAGCCCCAACGTCCAACCTGAAGACTGCGCTCTAGACCGGTGTGGAGATGCTAGCGCCCTGCCGTGGAAACGGAGACCCTCACTAGGGCTTATGTTCTCATCCAGTTACAAGTACCTAACTTCAGACATTCGATTTTGTTCAAGGACGAGGATCTCCCCCATCAATGTAGGTGTCTTCATACAATCTCTCTGGAGGGCACTTGGGGATCATCAGAGGGCACGGGTGTAGCTCCTCAGTGGAGAAACACAAGGGATGGGCAGCGGCCCCTCCAGCGTGAAGCTCATAGGTCAGGCTGCTCCCTCCATGGCTCTTCCCCCCTTTAACAAAGCCAGTGGAGGGCACCTTGTAAACACAACATGCCCTCAACGGACCTCCCTCCGGAGCCAAGCTCAGACACGACACTAAAGGCCACACTAGACCCATCCCTTCCACTGCAAATGGCAATTTGGAGGTCATTCTTGGTGTTGTCCAGGAAGTGCCAAACGCAGGAATCCTGACATCTGGCTGCAAGTTCGTGCCCCTTGGGGCCAAAGGGCTTGGTGGCTGGGACGAAATGAAGATGTGGCTGTAGAGGCATGATGTGATCTTAAACCAATCACTGAAGAGCTTTATTTCCACTTAGAGTCTCTTCACGTAATGTCGAGATTTTTTTGGTTCAGATGAAATGCGAAGATGTCTTACAAACTCTGAGCGAGTTCCACCTCGAGCCTTCCTCCTGCTTCTGGCCACCAGGTGAAACCACAGGGCCAGAACCTGTGCCATGTGCTCCCCCAGCTGCTGTGACACACCGACTGCGGGGTTCTTTTGACAAAAATGATGCCACCAGTTCAGTAAGAAAAGCCCAGCACCCACAGTCCCCGTCGTGCCAACAACGCCACACCGTCACTGGAACCAGGTCTCCCTTAGAAAAGCCAAGAACCAACCTCTGTGTGATATTCCCCAAAGTCCAGAGCTTTCCTGTAGCTTTGGGACAAGGAAGGGCAGGGGACCCAGGTGGAGGGTAGGCTGGGGAGCCCACAGCCGTGTCGCCCCCCCACGGGGCACGGAGCTCACTGAGCCTGGGCAGTGCTGTCTGTGATGGGAGTCCATGCGCGAGGTCATGGGGTGCCGAGGGAAGGCCTGTGCTGGGGAAACGCTCTGCGGAGGGTCTTTACAACAGAAGATGACAGACTGATAACAGCAACGGGTCAGAGTGCCAAGAAGACACAAGACAGAACCAAGCTAAGGTTCACCTTTGAATCCCACCTCCAGACATGGTCCTGGGGGTTGCATCCAGGAAGTGAGGCCGGTGGTGTGGTGGCAAGGCAGGTGGCCTGGAGTCATGGAAGCTGGGCTTGGGACACACGGGAGCTGGGCTGGGGATGCACAGGGCCAGGCTTCACGCCAGCTGAGTGACCCTCCCAGCGTCAGAAGTCTGGTCAGGACGGAGGGCATGGGGAGCACGGAGGGCCACGGGCACAGTGCCGGCTGGGAGGATGGGTGGAGGGACAGGGTAGGAGGACGGGAGAGGAGGGACCATCTGGGACAGGGAAAGGGAGCAAACACCACTTCTATTACCACAGAATTCCCCGGGCTAGGTGGTGTCCGGGTCTGTGCTCTGTCTGTGAACATGCACGAGCTAAAGCAAATTCAAGTTTCTCGATGTAGATGTAAAAATGTCTCACTCCATGTGTATTTGGCTCATGTTAATTTTTGTAACCAAGTAGAAGGATTTTGTGTTTGACGTAAGAAAAATGTCTCTAATATGAAAAATCCCCATATCCCTTACAACCTTCACGCTCAGCCTGTAAAAACATTCAGTGTAAAGAAGTTCTGACTCGCAATCCACGTGTGACCTTACCTGCATCCCGGTTCTGCTTCCCGGGGGCGGGAATTTCGGGGGGGCCGGGGAGGAGGCTGCAGGGAACGGTGGCCTCCCTGTCCGTGGGTTACACCGGGACACACTGCCTGTGCGCATTTCAGGCCCCGTTTTCCCTGCTCCTTCCCAGACCTCTGAGCCACCCTGGGGACGGGACCGTGCTCTAGGGAGCAGTGACAAGGGACGCTGCCTCGGACTGGGGAGGCCATTACCATGAGCACGCCGAAGGACCACCAGTCGGCGCTCTGCGTATGTCCCCGCCGGTTCACCACCTCGGGCGCCATGTACTCTATCGTCCCGCAGAACGAGTAGGCTCTCTTGTCGTGGTCGATGGCCTCCTTACTCAGCCCGAAGTCTGAAGTGAGAGAGCACAGGGCACTGCCTGAGTCGGGGAGCACCAGGACTGTTTCCATGTGGACGCCCAACCCGCGGGCCTCTGGGTCACTGGCGTGACTTCCACCCGCTCTGTCCCGGCCACCACACCCTCCTCGGATGCAGGTGTCCTCACGCCCCCACGGGTACGTTCCCCAACTCAAGGTCTTTCGGGAATCGGCAGAGCCCGGGGACCTGTAACAGCATCAGGAAACTGCATTTTGCAGAAGTCCCAGGAGCCCCGCTGTTTCAGAGGCGCAGCAGGTGGCCCCGGGCATGCTGGTGCTGAGGGCCAGTGGGCGGGGGTGGGGGGAGGCCGCTGGCTGGAGCTGCTGGGATGGGTTGGGAGGGAAGGGGTCGTTCTGAAGGAAGGGGCTGGAAGGGAGTTTCAGGCTGCTGGGGAAGGAAGTCCCTGGCGGTGAAGTAGGGAGGGAAGACCTGTGAGTCTGGTAGGGACCGCGGGGGTTTTGCTTGGTGTGCAGCGAGCGCGTCCCTCTCCTTCCCCAGAAACCCTCAGCACGTCCCACCTTCTTCCCAAGCTCGTGTGTCCACGCACTTGGCGGGTGAAGGACACAGGGAACACCCTGCTCCTAAGGGGCGGGCACCTCAGTTTCCGCACGTTTGGGAAGAAGGATGATATCCACCCGTTCCTTCCAGGACCTCGTCGGGATGGCGTGAGGCCAGTGCTGGGTGAGGACATCAGACACCCATGGGTGGGTCTGCTCACTCGCAGCGTGAGGGGCTTGCTCTGCCCATCGGAGTCTGGGGGGTGGGCTGCGTGTCATCTGGGCCTGGCCAAAACGGCAAAGTACCACATTACGATTGATCATAGTCATAACGGCAGAATCCATGATTATTGAACCAGAGAAAGCCCAAACGCAGCCATATCATCAGTAAGTTGGACACGGCAGCTCCGTGCGCACCCCAGCTCCGAGGCACAGGACGCGCACAGTTCCTCACCCGGCAGAGAACTTCTGCAGCGCTAACCGAATCTTACGTCCCCAACGCATGCCCCGTGACCCCGACGGCACGACCTCAGAGGCCAGGCGGGCTCAGGGCTTGCTGAAAGGCATAATCAGGATCTGGCATGGAAGCTCATGAGGACTTTTACAAACCGAACTTTGAGCATTGAGTAGTCAATGTTTATTGCCAGTTACTATGCACTCCGCCCAGCCCTGGGGATCCACGAAGACGGGGTCAGCCCACCCTGGAGAAGACAGGGTGTGGTGGGGGGCAGGCCAGCAAGAGAGGGGCAGCGCGACCGCAGGGGGCCACGGAGCAGGGAAGATGAGGTCTCCGGCAGGAGTGCTGAGGGACGCTTTGAGAAAACAACAGGGGTTGACCAGGTACCCTGAAGCAGGGACAAGCTTCCAGGGGAGGAGAAGAGAGTGTTAGTGTAGGAACGGCCAGCTGGGGGACAGGCAGGAGTGGGTGTGGAGGGACATGAGGCAGAAGAAGGTCAGCACAGCAGCTGGTGGGGGGAATGGCCCCCAGAGACGCCCATACCCAAAGCCCCAGAACCTGTGAGCATGTCACCTCACTGGTCAAAGGGGTCCTGCAGGAGGGATGGGCCAAGGATCTTGAGATGGGGTGATTATCCTGGATTATCCAGGTGGGCCCAGTGACACAAGGGCCCTCATGTGGATTTGGGGGCAGAGTCACAGAGATTCGGAAATGCTGTGCTGCCGGCTGTGCAGGGAGGATGGGGCCACAAGCCCAGGGACGTTAGCAGCTCCTAGAAGCTGGAGAAGGCAGCAGAATGGGCTCTCTGGAGCCTCCAGAACGATAAGATGGAGGAGGTGTATTATTGTGAGCCACCCCATCTGCGTTGATGGTGACAGCAGCAAGAGGAAGTAAATACAATGGGTGTTCTGGAGCTGGGGTGGTGTGTGTTTTCAGGTCGATCTAATTTGGGGGCAACGGGAGGGGTGTGAGGTTTGCAGAGGTAGACAGGTTCCCACGTGAATTCCCATAAGGTACCTGGAGCCAGGAAGGGGCCATAGTGTCGGGACGTGCTATGGGGACTGCACTGGTATCTGCCCTGACACCAGCACTGTGCGTCATCACTCTTGAATGGAACAGTCAGGGGTGAGAATGTGCAGGGAAGGCTCTTTGGTCAGGAGAGAGGAACATCAGGGAACCTGGAAAGTCTGAGCATTTCTAGAGGCTGTGAGGACGCGCACCAACGTAATGCGTAACTGAGCTCTATGAAACTTCAGCGGTCGGCATGTGCTGGTGCTACAAGGGCTTGGGCTCTGAGCTGCTCCCACATTCAGCAGAGCCGAGGTGAGGTCCCCAGAACACTGCTGTGTTTTACGAACCTGTGATCTTAACGTGTCCTTCTTCGTCCAGCAGGATGCTGAAAGACAGGGGAGAAAACAGATGCTTTACAAAAAGCCTGGTGGGGGGGCGCTGACCTGGGGGCACAGCGGGCCAGGCTGGGGAGCAGTCCCCACATGGAGTCGCCGGCTGGGTGCAGACGTGGGCTTCGGGATTTATAGCAGCTTCTGCTGGGGCACGAGTGGATTCAGATTCTTGGTGTTTGGGGTTAACGAGGCAAAAGCTGGGATCTGCAGGTTCGAGACCTTCTTTAGCCCACAGGAAGGTTCAGGAACCCTTTAGACCGTCCTGCGTGAGGAACGTGATTGAGAGGGTCCAGGACGGCCTTGGCCTATGGGGATCTGGAACCTCTGGAATTTTTCCTCATCCAGGCAGGCTCTCAACGGCCAGGGGCACACTCTTTCTTCCCCACCTCTCTGTGAGCCCCACCCTGCTTCTCGGGACTGATCCAAGGTCGGCTGGGAAGCCTATGCTACCTGGGGCCTCCACATCAAGGAGGCTTGGCGCTCTGCGGGCTTCACCTTGTCATAGGTGCAAGCGTTTGTCCCACCGGCGTCTGACATGAAAGCATCAGCCTACAGGGCATTTCAGCCCTGCTCTTCCTAGCTCTCCTATGGGAGGGCGCCCCTCACTGCAGGGCTGAGCGAGAGACACAGGCCAGCACCTGGGGAAGCCCTTCTTCCAGGCTGTCAGCCCTCAGGATCCCCAGGGCTCCTAGACTTCCATTTCTTTATTTTTGCTGTAACTAAATCCTGTCCCATCACCTCCTGGGGTGCCAGTCCAGCCTTAAAGAGACCAGGAAGTGGAATGGAGAGAAACCACAGCAAGGCCTTGAGGATTCATACGGGCTGCAGTAAACAGGGAGAGTAGTGACGTGCTGACACATGAACACACGGATGGACCTGAGGACAAGGTGCTGAGCACCGTGAGCCACACGCAACAGAGGAAACGTATATTCCACTTAGACAGGGGACCTAGCGCGGTCATATCCATAGAGGTAGAACGTCAAGGGTGCCAGGGGCTGGGCGGGGAGGTGCAGGGGGCGTGAGCATCTCACAGAGACAGAGTTTCAGTTTTGTAAGATGCAAAGAGTTTGGAAAATGGGCAGCGCTGGTGGACTCACGGCGACGTGAGTATGTAGAAGGCCCCAGAGCCCCATACCCAACAAAGGGCCAAGGTGCTCATTTTCTAGGGGCACCTGGGTGGCTCAGTAGGTTGGGCCTCTGCCTTTGGCTCAGGTCATCAACTCAGGTTCCTGGGATCGAGCCCCACATCGGGCTCTCTGCTCAGTGGGGAGTCTGCCCCTCCTGTCTCTCTGCCTACTTGTGATCTCTCTCTCTGTCAAATAAATGAATAAAATCTTAAAAAAAAAGCAATACTCTTTTTTAAAAAGGTGCTAATTTTCTACTGTTTTTCTTAGCACAATTAAAAAAATCTGCCATGGGATCACAAAGAAAAAAAAAAGAGAGAGAGAGAGAGACCTACTATTTTATTGAAACGTGAAGGAAAATGTTAGAGTGCATCATTAAGATGACAATTTGTCAAGAAAGAGTTGAATGTTTTCATCTTTGCTTTTCAGTTTGACTTGATCTTTGCCCAGAAATGAGCAACTTTCAAGATGAATCCCCTGCTAATTCTATTTGACAACAAAATCTTCTTTCTCCAAATCTGTGATGAAACCTTACTATCTTCAACTGTAAAGATCCCTCTGACCTTTAAAGAGAGAGCAAAGCAGGGAGCACACCTCCCGGGAGCCCGGGGCTCACAGCTCTGAGATCCGCCTCCCGAGACCGCTCGCCGGAGGAAGCAGCGTCATCCGACAGGCTAACGTTCTCCCCTCTGACGCTGAACATAGGGCCTTGTGCAATTATTGGGACCCTGATGGACGTGCACGGCCAGTGATGTTCGACCGGGGCGAACTGCTGTGGGTCGTATGTCAAAGCCCCGTGGGATGTGAGCATCCCGCTGGTGTGGGACAAACGCGCTCTGCATCCCGTGTGGACACACGCTGCCCAGACGCTTCCCGTAAGCAACCACCATGTCCAGCAAACATGGCAGCTGGGAGACTGTCCTTTCCTCAGTGCGGTGCCCATGAAAGAGGAAGAGCTGTGGGGCTTGGGCTGCAAGCCCCCTTTCCGAGCCCTCGGTGACGAGTTGGCCTGCAGGTATGGGCTGCCGTGGGCCCAAAGCTGATGTCCCACCAGGCTCTACAGGGGCACTCGTGGACCTTGGCCTTGGTAGGTGGAATCCAATGGTCTCATGGGGTAGTGGATCCCGAGTGAGAAAATCAGCGACTTCGCCTTCGGGACTATGGTCAGTCAGTCCTACTGAACCCAACATAGTGTCCACCAGTCCCACTGCTTTGTGTCAGCTCGACACGGGATATGAGAAAAAGCCTGAAATGGAAACTGTGATTTTGGAGAGAATTTCATCTTTCAATTGAGAACAGATTGCTCAAATATCCTACAATGTTGGGGAGGATCATCGCCAAAGACATGCAAGATCTCCCTGGAAGGTCTGGGGAATCCGTCCTACCATCCTTTAGAAAACCTCTGCACAGCTCGTCTGACGGCCACCAGAGATGGCCCATGGGAGTCTTGGGAGGGCTTCTGGGCTCTGCGGGCGGACGGCACAGAAGGGGCCAGTGTGGAAGAGACAAGCCAGCATCGAGGTGGCCACACCTGAGGCTTCCCCACAGCAGGAGGAGTGGGGGGTGCCCCCGCCTGCCCGGCCTTCCCTGCACAGCAGGGACAGGGCCTGGCCTGCCCCAGAGCGTCGTTATGAGGATCAGGCGAGAGGCGCTGCTGGGAACGGCTGTACTGATCGATCCACATCAGCCACACCTGTCCGGGCACCGTGTCGGGGCGAGCAGGCAGAACCCTCGTGGGGGGCGCGCAGGAGGGCCCCAGCCTACTGCCTGCTGTGCACCCGCACGTGGGAGTCAGACAGAGGGCAGCGGCTCTTGACAGGGGCAGCAGGAACGGGGTGTGGAGGCAGCATCCTCCTACGTCCTCACTTACTTCTCAGGCTTCAGGTCTCTGTAGATGATCCCCAGGCCATGCAGGTGGTCCAAAGCCAAGGCCAGCTCAGCCAGGTAGAACTTGACATCCTCCTCGGTGAACATCACCTAGGAAGACAGAGCACGGTCGCTGGGCTTATTCTGTGGCTGGTCTGTTCTGAACAACTCTGCCAGACAACATCAGAGTCACCCACCACGTGACTCGACTCGGTTCTGCTCTGCGGAAGGTCGCGGGCTCCCCCACCCTGCCCTGCGGCTCTGAAGGAAACGAGCGCTTTCCGGTCTGGGATGAGGGAAGGCAGAAGAGCTGTTCCCTACAAAGACGGCTCAACTAGCCGTAAGTGGGGCACTCAGTCTCCTCCTCCTCCTCCCACCCCAGGCATCATGGAGCTCTGGGCTGTATTTCTGGGTTGAGATTTTAATATGAGCGGCTGAGAGGGACCCGTGGGCGGCAGGGTCCCCGAGCCAGCATCCTGGTTCAGGCGAGCGGATGCATACACCAGGCCAGGTGCCCAGCACCCCTGAGAGGCATCATCTGGGGGACGTTTCTGCACCTTCTGTGCTTGGTAGAATCAGATGTTTCTGCATCTCCTGCGCTTGGTAATATTTAAAGCTGCCGTACTAGAAAGCCAGGTTGCTGTCACAAGCCAGTTTTCCATCCACCGTGAGAAATCAGTGTCACTGATGTGACTCCTGAATCCCCTCTCTGCATGCAGACACAGGAAGAACCACTGTGGACTCCGCTGGCTGCCTGGGGCACGCAGAGTTAGCATAGGGGTCGTTTGGGGAACTGGATGGCGACCAGGTCAGGCGGGCACAGGTGGAACACGGGGTGCTTCCCATGGGGGCCAGGACTCACGGTGGCCCCGTGGTCCTGGGTGGTCACCTCGGGGACCTGCCAACCCTCACTGCCCTTCTGGCCTCTGGGACCTCCTGTTCCAGCTCCTGTGCTCAACAGGCACCCTTCCTGGCTGGGAAATTGGCTAACATAGTCTGCGGGCTGACGTGGAGTCTGATTCTGCGAGCGGTCATACTCTCTCCACTGCCTTTTTCTGTCTCTGGAGCCGGCCCGGCTGGTCTGCGGGTCCGTGCTCAGACCGCTTCGCCACTCGTCGAGTTCCTGGGGCACATCTCAGGATCATCCCCACATACGAGTGACAAAGAGCCTCTGCGCAGAAATGAAACACCCCACCATGCGCATCCCTGAAGGATGTCAGTACAGGGACCCATACACGGCAGGATGCGGTCCGATGGCCTTGCTGAAAGAGGACGGAAAGAGGACACTTTCCCACATCGTTCCCGAGCATCTGGTGCGCCCACACTTGACGACTTTGCCGTTATTCTGAGATAAAGGGTGTTATGGGAGACGCACGTTCCCCTTGGGAGGTCCTACCGTGTTTTTTCCTAATTACTGTTGCCTTTTGGTCAGGAAGCCCAATGAAAGTGTGGGTCATGTCAGACGCTGGACAAAACCAAAGCCCACGTGGCCTGAGAGGGGAAGGGAAATCGATACTTATAGGGAGAGAGACTGGCAGGGGACGATACTTCTGCATCTTTGGGAACATGTGAGCAAAGCAGGCTCCAGACACCTGCTCCAGAAGGGCTCTTGGTTCAAGGAGGATCTGACAGCCCCGCCTGTATTGCAAGGACCCCGGTATATCAGTTGTGCGTGGTCTGAGGGACCCTTAAAAACCGGGGAGAGAGGGAGAGAACCACCCATGGGCCCTGGGACTCCTCGGCTCTACTTTGATCTGTTGCTGACTTTGGAGTCCACGCATGATAGAAGGATCTCCTGGCCATAAAGTGGGAGGGCCAGAGAAGGGGAGAGGACAGCTTGAACACACGGTCACAGGCAAGTAAACCAGGCTGTGCTGGGTGAGACGGCCCTGGAAGGATGGGAGACCTGGGTAAGGTGCCGTCCCGACGTGCCACTGCCTTCCTCACCGAGGTTCCTGTAAAGGAACCACTCAGAGCCACTGGCACTTAAGCCCTGTGCTGTTGTGGTCTGAAGCAGAAGACTGGCTTTTTCCACGCTGCGAAGCAGAGAGCTCTTCACATCCGTTAGGGGCCAGAGAACTTTTGTGTTGTCCTGGGTGACATTCTGGAAAATTCCTTGTCAGGACTGTGGTCGAGGACAAGCCCCAGGCTGGAAGCGGTTGTGGAGACCTCCTCTCCCATGGGGAGGCCCGACTAGACGTTCTGGAAGCACATCCCGGCACGTGTGGGGAGCGTGCTCACAGCACCTTCCCATGACGGGGAGTGAGATGCTGGGGAACAGTGTCTGCAGCCACTACCATAAGCCCGTCTCTGCTTTCATCCGCTCCCCATGGGGCAGTGCACACAGCACGGGGGTCGGTGCTCCCAGTGCCCGGAAGCACCTGTTTGCTCCCCGTCTTTCACGGACAACAGATCGTGTCTCCATGCGACCTTGCAACTTCTCTAAAACAGATGCACACATTCGCGCACACACACACACATTCACACCATGGAACCCCCACAGCATGGACAACACACGCTCACACTCAGCGTGCACACCACGCACACACTCTCTCACACACTCAGCATGCACACTGACCTCGCACATGCTCTCACACGTACTGACGGCACGTGTGCCGCACACAGACCTCCCCCGAGCTTCGCCCCGCGTACCTCTTTGGAGAGTCGGCTGAAGAGGTCCCCTCCCCGCAGGAAGTCCAGGATCAGGTAGAGCTTTCCTTCTGTCTGAAAGGCTGTGGAAGGAGGGTGCGTTGGTGTCTCAGGGGGCCCGGAACTCGAGTGGGCTGCAGCGCCATACGTTCCAGAAAGAGGACTGTAGCTGGGCGGGGGGGCCCCTTGTTGGGGCAGAACTCCGGGAAAGGGTTGGCAGGAATGAGTCTGTGTCCCCCACTTTCATTAAGTCTAGAGGGTCACCCCCCCTCCTTTCTTCTCCTCTCCTTCCCTTTTTAATCACAGAAGGGATGGAAGATCCACAGAGGCACAGATCTGCTCCAACCACCCATGCTGGGTTCTGGGCACCACCGGCCTTGTGGCAAGGAGCTGGATGACGGCCCTGACCCAGTGTGGGCAAGGCTCCTGCCCTCTGTAGGGCTGTACCATAGACAGCTCCAGCTCAAGGAATTCCATCATGTGGTCCCTTCCCTCCCAGAGGCATCGGTGACCATCAGCCCCAGGCATAATGGCACATGGGGCCCCTGTTGTAGGTCTGAGCCGTGATGATGGGCCCACTGTTCATGCTTCATGTTCCCCACCGTTTAGCCAGGGGCGCCTGGCTTTCTAAAAGAAAACACTAGAAACATGATACGTGTTAGGGTTTTAGAGACAGATAACCTCTAACCAAAAAATCCTTCTCAGAATTGTATAAAGTATGGATTCAATCCTCTCTCCTAGGGCTTGACAGGCAGAGGGAGAGTAAGTGTCTTCTGCTCAACCACAGAGCCATGGAAGACATATTTAGAAATCCTTGAAAGAGGCTGGTTCTTCCTCAGAGAACCCCTGCCACACACACACACACCGGCAAGCAACTGGAGTGACACAGAGGTCTGGATCTGACAGCGGCGGCTGCGCAGTGGCCCAGGTGGCTGTGGGAGGGGAGCAGTCAGCCTCCCTGGGCGGCTTCGAGACAGAGCTTGGGCACCTGTCTGCGGCCACCGGGCCTTTCAGTAAATTCACATGCACCGTCGCTCTTACCAGCTTTGAAAGGACAAGACACACATGTTCTACGGGGACTGAAGTGTTTTCTGAGTAATCAAGAGGTGACCAGCAAAGAGCGAGAAGCCTCTGCCCTCCTACCTCTGGGCATGGCTCACACATTTGCTTCCTTCCAATCTGTGACAATTTCGCTGACAAACCCCCACACTCAGCGCCTTTGAAACCAACAAGGTAGGTTCCCCCCACCCCGTATTTCCCTCATATTAATTATTCGGTAGGGTAGTAAGTGTTAATGCCCTCTGGCACCCCTCATTCATTATTTTTCGCTTTAAGATTTCACTGCTTCTCTGAGGAGGGTAATTACAGAAAGCAAACTCTGAGGAGTTTGTGGGGTGCCGCAGGTATGTGACCAAGAATAACAATTATTTGATTGTGTCTCATTTCTCTTCTAGGAAACAGGAACAGTAACCTCTCCTGATAGAAAGTTTTGAGGGATCAATGAGCTACTCTCTTTAAAATGTTGGAAACATAATATTCACTTAAAATATGAAGCTGATGCCATTCTGGTTAAAGAAATTATTGGGTCATGAAGCATTTTCTTCTAAAACAACACAAAAATATGTCACAGATTCACCTCAATTTAGGCCAAGATACCTTTTATTATTATTATTATTTTACTACTTTATCAATGATAATTTACTTAGTAGCAAAGTATAGCCCCCTCGCTTTAGTCTCTGGTTAAAACAGGGGATCTTGCTCCCTCAGAGAGGACAAGTGCGGAAGAGATTACGGGCTGCAGTGGGTAGGCAGCCCCTTGCCCCACAGGCCGGGCCCTGTGATGGAAGGGATCTTCTCCTGACCTAGTGTTGTTTCATTTTCCTTGGATTTGGGGAAGGTTGCTTAGCTCCTCTCAAAAGTACGTTATGTTTCACTCTATTTACCATAATGAAGCTTCACAATGAAAGGGTGATTCACTTCTGCCAAAATGTCTCTCTCCATCTTCGATCTCACTCGGTCCCGAACTGCAAAACAGAAACACAAAGGCTTTCAAGAGGCAGGGATGGGGTTCTAGAGAACACGGAACATAAAACATTAGCTACAAATAACCTCCCCCAACGTTTTGTTACAACACTTTTCAAGCAGACACAAAACCTGAAATAGTAGGATAATGATCGCCCTTAAATTGTCCACCTAGAGTCAACACCTGTCATCTTTCTGCCACATTTGCTTTCCTTCTGGGTCTTTCTCTGTCTCTGTGTCTCTCTCTTCACACTTACATACATCATAGCCAAAACTCTGACACAAAATCATGGATACCGTGACATTTGACTCTTAGCTGTGTTTGTGAGCAGCATTTTCTAGGAGTAAGGACAGTCCCTTACTGAGCCTCTGACATGACTGTCACCTCGAAGAAAATTGACAATCACCCCACAACATCATCCAGTACCCAATCCACATTCAACATCGTCATCAACAGCCGTTAGTTTCCCCAATGGGGGAGCCTGTCACAGTTCACACGTTCCCTTTGGTTGTTAAATATTTCTTTATTCTAGACTAGAATGGTCCCACAGTTTTTTGTTTTGTCTTGTTTTTTTCATGTTTTGTGGACTTTGTGGTCAGGCCAGGCCAGTTTCTTATAGACTGTTCCATGTTCTGGGTTTGTCTGATTGGTGCTTAACCAGCGGCTCTAAGTTCTTTATTCCCACAAACTGAGGTTAGGTCTGGAGGCTTTACAAGACTGAGGTAAACATCACCAAGCGTCTCTGAGGTGATGCTGTGCACTTCAGATCAAGTAGATGGGCTATGCGTGACAAGGGACCCTCTCTGGATGACACTAAACTTGATGGAGTGATTAAAATCATCAGTCTCTTACTATAAAGACCTGCGGGTCCCTTTGTAAGTAATAAGTCACCCGCAGGGTGCTGTTTAGTATGGAGTGAGCTACGGGCCCTACCACTCCTCCATCCACGAGTATTAGCATACGCTTATGAACGACCCTGGCTTGGGTCATTAAGGGCTACAAAATGGCGGTCTTCTCATTTCTGACGGACCTGGAAATCAAGAGGAAGATTGCTTCTCTCTGTCCCTGAGGACAAGTAGGCACTAGGGATTTTTAAAAAATTAGTGTGTTTCATCAATTACATTATTATTCTTTTTGCTGCTGACATTGTCCAAACTGTAGCCATCTGGGAATACAGACGGCATTCGTTTTGAGGCAAAAATAAACACACCCAACAGGATCACCGCTTGAGAAGAAGAATAACCCCCAGGATTCCCATAAGCACATGGATACACCAAGGGCAGTGACCTTGTACCATCCCACAAGAGCAGAGGGAGATCTCCTCCCAGAGTCCTACACGGGACCAGTGTAAGTATTGCTTTACCGGACCAGGCATTTAATTCATCCACATTTTGGCTTTGTGATGCGTACTTTAAAAGTTTTCATTGGAGAAATGATTCCCAAACAACGACTGTAATAAAAAAAGGGGGGAAATGGCGAGCGCTGGGAGGGACGGAGCGGAAGTTGGAGCCCTCGCACAGAAGCCAGTCGAATGTGGAAAACAAAGTGCCTGTCCCTCCAACAGGAAAGCCAGGACTGCTGCACGACCCAGCAACTCCACTCTTAGGCTTACGTCCCGAAGCACGGAAGCCGGGCGCTCACACAGGTGCCCGCGCACCCGCGCTCCCAGCCGGTTGCTGTTGCTCACAACAGCCAGAGGAAAGGAGCCAAGCATCTGCCAGCGAATAGCAGGTACACGACAGGTGAGCAGGTACACGACAGGTGAGCAGGTACACGACGCGAGCTCCGTCCGGACGGTGGCGAGCTGCTCCTCCTTAAACGGGACTAGAATTCCGACGTGCGCCGCAGCCGGGAGGAGCCCTGAACACGCCACACAGAGCCAAACCCGCCCGACGCTGCGGAACGAAGACTCTAGGACTCTGTCCATGTGGGGTCCTTCAGCTATCAGACTCCAGGAGACACATGGGGACAGGAGGGAGCCGGGGGCTGGCGCAGGGTCAGCGGACAGACCTTCTGTTTGCGGAGCACAGTTTGGGGTCTAGAGAGTGGCGCGAAGGGTGTAATGCCACTTACAAGTGGTGACAACGGTCTGTACGCTGCTACGTGCACTTCGGGACACTTACAGGAAACAGACGTCCCTCGCTCCGGGTCACGGGATGGTCTCCCGCCTCGGCTCTGATTATGCTTCACCCTTGCTTCTAGTACCCACGCCCTCCGGGGCCCCCCTTCGTTCCAGGGCCATGGCCAAGTGCTCCTCGTCTGCCTGCTGGGGCAGGGCAGCCGCTGGCGACAGCGGCCTGGAGCGCGCAGCCTGGCTCTGTTACTCAGTGGGCAGGCTGCTCTCACGAGGTCACGGGGACGAGGACGAGGGGCAGCGTGCGAATCCTCCCTGCATACCCCGTGCTCGCGCTCACTGGTGGGGTGGGCTTGACTGGGGACGCCCAGGGCTTTCTCTGATCTTCCTCTCAGTCGCCCGCTGGTCTGCTCCCGTACCAGCACCAGGCCCTGGTGACTACAGTGGCCTCGGTGTCCCTCAGGATCAGAAGCCGCGAGTTAGCAGGGAGGGCTGTGGGCAGAGCTGCAGGCCGCCCCGTGGCACCAGCACTGCCCGGCCGTCTCCACGCCCCCACAGCCCCCAACTCCCAGCACCAGAGCACCAGGCGGGGGGTGGGGGGACCTGGCTCGCCATCGTCCATGCCCCAGGTGACACAAAGTAGGTCCTCCCCTGTCTGGACCAGTGCAGTGGGACTGCACGCTCCCCGGGCCTTAGGGAGCACGTCATCGAGCCCTGCGTTCATGGGAGAGCAGACAAGGCTCGCTGTAGAGAGAAGGTGGCCTAGGCCGGGCCGGATGGTGCCACAGCCTTTCCCGGAGCGCATCTTGCTGGGGCCAAGGTGCACCATCGCTGCTGGAAACAGACTCCAGCCTCGAGGAGAACACATACCCTCGGGACACAAAGGAGACCCAAAGCAGCCTCGGCTAGAAATGAGCTGTGGGCAAGGGCTGCGAGGCGGGGACTGTCACCCCAGGACCTGCGTGGAGCACGGCGCTCTGAGTGAAGTCGGTCCCTGGGCGTAACTGCAGCCTCGAATGGCCGAGCCGTGAGCCCCGGGTTCAAGTCCTGCTCTCCTCGGGGGTCATGGTCATTGTGGGGAAGCCTTTTAGGAGGTTGGGGGGCAGGATCTCGTCTTGCCTTCCCGTTCATCATTTGGAGTCGCCGTCCAGGGAGCGAGGCTCTGCTCGGTGTCTGTTCTCTTTTCCGTGTAAACAGAAGACGGGTCACAGGACGGCAGAGGGGCAGGTGCCCAAGGCACAGCACGGGCTCCTCGTGAGGCGAGAAGACACCGACCCCGGGACACGGTCGGTGCCCCTGCTCCTCAGAAACGGGACCACCGGACGGCGAAGGCACAGTGCTCCCCGCCTGATCTCAAGTTTCCTTCTCCTCCTGCCCACTCCCTGTCCACTGTGTGTCCATCTTCTCTGTGTGGCCCAAGGAAGCAAAGCCGCGGACTGTCCCCAGTGAGGAAGTGTCCCCGCGGGAGCCGCAGTGTGGACACGGCAGTGAGGGGCACCCCCGGAGGCCTCTCTGTGCATGTGCGAGCTGGGACGGAGTCCGGAGAAGCAGGAGGGACGCTGAGGGGAAGGCAGAGCTGTACGCTGCGGGCACGTTCCACGAGTGACCGTGGGGCCATGGGACTGTCCCTCCTAATGCAGTTAGAAGCCCTTCAAAGCTGCCCACCGTGTGCACCCACACATGTCCCCGAGCCCCAGGCCTGGGCCACCTCCTCACAGAGAGGAGCTCGTCGCTGCCTCCGGGTGGCCTCCCGGGGGTGTCCCTTAACTCAGTGGAGCAGGCCAGGCTGACAGGGCCCAGGGGACTGCAGTCTCCTGTCCCCTGAGGTGTGTCCTCCTCTGGGAGAAGTCTCTGTCCCACTAGCCATCCTCCGACAAGATCCGGGGACGCAGAGTAGCTAAGGAAGGGTCTCCACGTTCCACACCCGCCTAGCACCACCTCACAAGGCTTAATCCTCAACGCTGGCTCAGAGCATCTAAAAATCTTCTAAATAGGGTTGATCTTATCATTGTCTTAGATCTGGTAGGCCTGAGGAAACCCGCTTAGCCATGTACCTGAATACTGTGTTGGCAATGGAAGCCGGCGGCCTAAGAAGCCTCAAGTAAAAAAATTAGAAAAAGATCTTACATTTAAATTTCTAAGGAACTGTCGAGTGATAGTGGAAAAAAATATGTATTTCCTCCCTACCTTTTACACAAAAACAAATTCCAGATCTACTAAAGAGTTAAGTGTTAAAAAAAAAATCAATCATGTTAATGACAACAAAGAGGAACGCCCATCCGATGTCCCGGCGGGAATCTGGTTCCTAAAAGCGACGGAGAATGACACAGAGAAGAGGGAGAGATTGATTCACAAGCGTGAGATCATGACATTAAAAGGCCAGTAAAGTGCGGGGACGTTGAGTGAGGCAACCGGGGACGTTGCGTGAGGCAAATGGAGAGAAGGCCAGCAGGCTCCGTAAATGCAGGGGCCTTGAGGGATGGTAGAGACGAGCCACAGCTCCGGTGGGAGACGTATCCACACACCTGTGCCCCGACAGCGACTCCGCAGGTATGCACGGGTCCTCCAGGAGGCGGGAGGCAGGCTGTGTGCACACGGCGCACACCTCGGTCAGTGCTGAGACAGCGTTCCTGACCGACCATGTCCTGGGACCCGCAGGGCAGTGGTTCCCCAGAGCAGTGCCCTCGGCCATGAGCCCACGTGTGGGGTCCCCCTGCTCTCCGGCTCTGTGGATTTCGTCCAAGCGAGCAGAGCCCATGCTCTGCCCACCCTGATCCCTCTCCCTGCCCTGCTGGTCACTCTCGGGCCAGAGCCAGGGATGGCAGAAAGGCCTGGACGGGCGGCTCTGCCACTGGACAGGCAGCCACGGAGCATCCTGGCATGACGAAAGACGCGGGCACGGACAGCAAATGCGTCACGGTCTGGCACTGTCTCTAAGCTGCCTTTGGGACAGCTTAGGGCGCTGAGGAATTTTGAGTCCTAGGACCCAGATACATCAAAAAGAAAGCCCAGAGAGAGGCTCCCTCCATCCCTGCATCACTACGGCGTCAGTGAGTCACAGAACTGGGGAGAGACGTCGCGAGCTAAGCCAAGAGACTGTCCCATCGGCCGGAGTGAAACGCCAGTAGCCATCTCACTGGGCAGCTCTAGGCTGGTGCAGAACTGGGGTTCAGGCCTTGTTTTCTCCCTGGGATGTTTGTTCCTGGGATCTGACAGGTGAGTCTGGAATTGAGTGGGGCTTGCTACTATGGACGTAAAGAGAAAAATATTCCAAGCTATTTTGAGATTCATTAACAAACCGTGCATATTGGGGATAACTGAAGCGTGTTTTGTTTTGTATTTCAACCCTGTAATTGTGGTAGCCCTGAAACGTGGAGGATTGGGGGTGTGGTTTTCACAGTGGGCTTTGCTCCAGACAGCCATCCACGTCCCCTGGTGCCAGCGGCGACCTTCATGTGTCCTTCAGCCCCCATGGCCGTGGCAGCGCCAAGCACCAAGATGAGTGTGGAGATGCCCAGAGATGCACCCCGCTGTGAAGGGCACAGTTTCCTTCCTGGGAAAACAGGGGAGGAGGAGCACCGTGGGATCAGCCTGCTGGAAGGACACGCGATACAAAATAGAGCTGCTTTCTGGAAACGCTCTCTTTTTTTGGATCAGACCAACATCTGCATGACTCCAAGCCCGATATTCCTTTAGGCAACTTCAGATGTACCTACTCTGGGCTCATGAGGAATTTAACATTTAGGACATTCCAACCTATTAATTTTTTTACTTAACCACTTGCTCTGTTCCGGAGTTTTAGGAGTTAAAAGGTGGCGAACAGCCCCTTTGCTGGTAACAAAATATCTCAATACCCACAGTCCTTTGACATGTCCTGTCCAGTGAGAAACGGAAATGCAAGGGCTGTTTCTGCCCGCAGCCTAATGGCTTCGCACCTTGGAGGGGACAGGTTCTGAACCTCGAGGCCGCCTCTTGGAACCGACATTTCCACCCTCCAGACACGTCCCCAGACCTGAGAGGCGGCCAGTCTGGTCTGAGAGAGCCAGTCGGGAATGCTCGTGTAGGACGGGCGTCCCCGCGCAGGCGGGAGGAGAGCTCAGGCTCGGCTCAGCCCCGTGACCCCTGCTCCCTGCTTCCTTCCCTGGCCCCCAGAAACCCACTGGGTCAGAAATTACACCCCAAGCAGTCTCCCAGATGCAGACGAAAATTTGTCCTCACACGATACTTTGCATCTTCAGAAGTCGAATTCATAGCAAAAAGTGGCCTCCCGGGAGAAGGTGCGTTGCTGGTGTTCGGGGCCAAAGCTCTGGATCATTCTTCAGTCCAGAGAAGGAAGGAAGGAAGAAAACCATCACTCATGAAAATTAAAATGGTAACCACGTTAGTTACCATACGAAGATCTGTGTTCTTCTCTGTATCAGGTTATGTAAAGAGAACGGGACACGGTTACTTAGGTCACTTCTTGACTGAGGAAACTTTTGGTGGATCAGCTCAGCCGGTTTCCCTTCTGCCTCCATGTTTACATTTACAGTAGAGACGACAGTGTAATCTGTAGTTGTCGTCTTTTCCCCACCATGTCCCACTCTTTAACCTGCCTACAACCCAAGAAACACAAACAAACGATTCTGGTACAAACGAATGGATGGAACCCAAGGGACCCAGGTGCCGTAGGTGACGCGCCGGGTCCCGGCCGGTGACGTCTACCTAAGGTGCACGGTGCCTCCAGGAGGCCCGAGAAAGAAAAAAGGCCCAGAGGCGTAAGGGGGAGTCGCTGTCCTTCCTCTTTCTGTCCCAGAACACGCAGTGGGAAACAACTCCTAAACAGAAAGGCCCGAGGACATCAGCCGCGGCTTCCTGGTCCGGAAATGACCGCCCGGGCGTGTCGGGGGGATGGGCAGGGTCCCCAGCGCTGCCCACCGTGGGCGGTGGCACCCGGCTTCACCGCGCTACCAGGAGTGGCACTTGGAATGTGCGCTTGCGACTTGGTTCACTCTCCTCCTCCCCGGAACTCGCAGTTCTCCAATGTGAACCGAGTGACTCTCGTGAATCTGCTAGAGATGAACCCGCTCCGGCGAAGGCACGAGTCGAAGCCCAGGTTCTGAGTGTGTCCGCGTCTCAGGACAAAGCGCGTTGGTGTAAGAGAAACAGAATCAACAGGACGGTGCGGGAAATCACATTCTGAGGTCTGAGGCCCCCGGGGCTGGGCCGGACGCCGTCATCAGCGTTCATGTGACGGCTGTGTCCCTCCCAGCCGCCACACGCTCTGCGCTCCCCGCGCATCTGCAGACGTCATCGGAGCTCTACTTCGTAAAGAAAGGACGGTCGAGGAGCAGAAACAGCCCTGACCGGTGAACTGAGGCGCTCGGAAGGCGGCCAGGTCTACATCCTCCGTCCTTGTGGCTGGTGGTCCTCCCACCTCGGCCGACAAACACATTTGCCGTGACCGTAACCGGCCAGGAGTCACGGAACTGCTCAACAAAGAGATTTTGCCAGAATAATGTATTTTTCCCCTTCAATCAATAGGACAGAATAATACTCATTTCCTTCAAAGCGGGAAATGCCCACCGTTGGGCTGAGAAAGTTCACTTTCAGGGCCGACGGCTGAAAAACGAGTTCAGCACGGCAGTGCAGGTGAAGTCCCGTCAGGAAATTATTATCACAAAGAACGTACTTCCCACAGGAAGCCCTTCCTGGTGGCAGAGGGTGGCCCAGGGCAAGGGGACAGGCCTACACTGAGAGCCTGGGCGCGGGCCGAGCCTTTGGGCTCCTACGCAGCTTCCAGTCCTTCCCAGCAACGAACACCGTGGTAGCCGCAGACCCTGGGCCAGAGGAAGACGGGATTCTTCCTACCCATATGGCAGTCACCATCTGGCCTTCCTCCTCCCTCCGGCACGCAACCCGACCCACCCAAATCGGGACAGGAAAAGCCCAAACACATCTCTAGTGTCACAGAGAAAAGGAGCAGAGCTGAGGACAGCTGACACTGACCTTTGCCATGAAGGTACTTCCCGCGTCAGCAACACTATGGGCAGGTACTCACACGGCATCACCCTGTTCTAAGTAGGAGGACACAGGGACAGGAGAGGCTCCCCATGGCGACGCCGCACACAGAGGTGAAGCAGGACATGTCCATGGCCCAGGTGTGTGTCCCGATCGCAGTATCGGGGTCCTCTCCCTTGGGGGTGACGAATTCTCATGCAGAGAATTCGTCACTAGACCAACTGACTCAGAACTTCGGGGGTAGCCCCCAATTCCAGCCGGGGCCACGCTTGGGAGCCACTGTTCCTAGGGGGGATGGCAGTCCCTACTTGCTGACTGACTAACCAGGGGACGGACCTGGGGCTGTCTTCAATCCTGGTCTCTTGCTCGGGGCCAGGCTTGTGGTCATTCGAGCCCCACTCCCTTACAACACG
This sequence comes from Lutra lutra, assembly GCF_902655055.1. Taxonomy (NCBI): domain Eukaryota; kingdom Metazoa; phylum Chordata; class Mammalia; order Carnivora; family Mustelidae; genus Lutra; species Lutra lutra. The sequence goes on from NC_062283.1 coordinate 151,724,729, forward strand.
AATGCGGCGTCCACCTTCCGACTCGCGGTGCTTGGAACGCTTTATGTGGAACTGTTCCAGGACAACGCTGTGCTGAGTAATGAGTACGGAGTTATGGAAGAAAGGGGAACATTCGCAAAAGGTCCTTAATCGGCGGGAGGCAAGCCGCTCCGCCCCGAGAGGCGGGAGAAGGTGCTGGAACACGAGGGCGGGGCTGGTGGGGGCGGCGAGCTTGTCACACCCTCCTCGCCGCCCCGCAGTTGACATTTCCCTCACGACTCACGTGCCACCTCCTTAAGAAAGGGGGCGGGCGCCCAACAGCTGCACAATCACGTAAAGCTAAAACAGAGCTGCCAGACCATCATCCTCTGTCAAGGCATCTGGAATCTCACGGACAACAATTCTCTGCCGCACACATGACAGTCGCCGTGTTTTTCAGAAACAATCTGGAGTTTCAGGACGATCTCCGCAGTCCTCCGCCCCCTTCTCACTATCAAACTCCTCGCGTTCTCGCCCTGGGGGCTTGTCTGTACGTTCCGGTGTGGCTGGCGGGTGCGGAGCATCACGGCCACGGTCACCGCGTTCCTTGTCTCTCCACGCTCCGCGGGTGACTCACCAGCCTGCACCGGCCCACGCGAAGGTGGAGAGATCGGGAGACCTCGGGCTCGTGGAGGGCAGAGGTGGAGGCGTCCAGCCGATTTCAGCAGTCCTGAGCCGAGCCTCTTTCGTGCGTGAGGAAGGGGGAGGCTCAGCGAGCCGCGGCGTCCTCTCCCTGCATTGCATGCAGACACCTGGCCTCCTTCCTGCACATGCTCTGTCCTCCTATGATGTGTCCAAGGACAACCCCTCCCGAGGCACTGCATTGCAAACGTTTATAGACTTTCTTAAACTTTTAAATTTGAATTCAATTAATTAACCTATACTGCACTACTAGCTCCAGAGGCAGAGATCAGTGATCATCAGTTGCCTAGAACGCCCAGGGCTCATCACACCACCTGTCCTCCCGAGTGCCCCTCACCCAGTTTCCCTGTCCCCCCACCAAGCAGCCCTGTTTGTTTCCTTTGATGAAGAGTCTCATGGTTCATCTCTCTCTGATCTCATCTTGTTTTATTTTTTCCTCTCTTCCCCTATGGTCCTCTGTTTTCTTAAATTCCACATATCAGTAAGATCTTATGATGATTGTCTTTCTCCGATTGACTTATTTCGCTCAGCCTAACACCCTCTAGTTCCAACCACATCGTTACAAATGCCAAGATTTCATTTTTTTTTTGATGGCCAAGTAGTAATCCATTGTATATATATACCACCTTTTTATTTTCTCTCTCTTTTTTAAAAGATTTTATTTATTTATTTGACAGAGAGAGAGATCACAAGTAGGCAGCGAGGCAGGCAGAGAGAGAGGGGGAAGCAGGCTCCCCGATAAGCAGAGAGCCTGACACGGGGCTTAATCCCAGGACCCTGGGATCGTGACCTAAGCTAAAGGCAGAGGCTTTAACCCACTGAGCCACCCAGATGCCCCTTTTTCTCTTAAGAAAATAAATCTCCATCACATTTCTGGAAAAAAAATGTATTCTTTTGTGAGGGACCATTCTGGAAAGCGGAAGCAGTAAGGACGTCCAATGTGTGGTTTGAAACGCAGCTCTGAAAGGAGCACAAGGACGTGGAGAATTGACCTCTTTTATGTGCACACGGCTCATTCTCACATGTGAAAACAATTTTACATCATCAAGCACAGGGTCCAGAGTATTTTGCAAATAACTTGACATTAAAAAAGTCAAACAGTTTTATTTCTGTTGAGAACTTAAAATATAGAGCATAGGGAAGAAAACAAAAGCTATCAGTTACCTTGAGACTGTCCTCATTTGGCCTATTTCCTACCAGCACGACGTGTCCCTCCTCGCTGCCCACATACGCACGGACCTGTACCAACCGGGAGGCTCGTGCTTTTAAAACTATGATGTGCTCTGCAGACACCGCGTTCCGTCTGACCCGTGTGACATGGGCTCCAGGGCACTTTCTGAAGCACACCAGGTTGGCCTCCAAACAATTGTGGAATCACTTAGTGATTCACTAAGCTGGCGTGCCTAGCATGAGCTGAGAGGTCAAGGTCAGCGCTGATGGAGTGCTGGCTGAGCCCCGGGTTAGACGGCACGACATCTGGCTCCTTCGCTTGACGCTGGGCCTTCAGAGCAGGTGCGCGGTCTCGGATTCCCTGACCACGGTTCCGACATCCCTCCTACTTTTCCTTCCCTCTCCTTCCAGGGCAGGGGACGGTGAGGTCATATTTGAGGGGAAGAAGGGATGATTGTGATTAAAGGGAAAAGGAACCATTTAAGGTCCCATCCTTGAACAACCGCCTTTGGAAGGACACTTCTCCTTGGAATACCTAGGATGCGTAAGTCTGTATTTATTTGGTTCACGAATTCCTGGCCGGCATTTCGTGCTTTGTGTTACCAGCCAAGGGTAAGGGACGTGTGTGCAGAGAACAATATGGCCCTTGCCTTGCCGCCTGGAACGTACTGCTGAGGACATCGTCTTTTTTTTTTTTTTAAAGATTTTATTTATTTATTTGACAGAGAGAGATCACAAGTAGATGGAGAGGCAGGCAGAGAGAGAGAGAGAGAGGGAAGCAGGCTCCCTGCCGAGCAGAGAGCCCGATGCGGGCCTCGATCCCAGGACCCTGAGATCATGACCTGAGCCGAAGGCAGCGGCTTAACCCACTGAGCCACCCAGGCGCCCTGAGGACATCGTCTTAAGACCTAAAAAGTCATATGCTGCCCTGGCATCTTTGAGCCCCACAGAGCCCAAAGGCCTAACTGCCAGCCCCCTGCCCTTGACGGAGACCTCCCCACCCTGGGAGAAGGGCCTCCAACCCTGTGGTTTCCAGATAAGCTCGAGCAGCTGTACCCCAGCTGTTCCTTCGCAGGCTTCCGCTCCCTGCCAGCATTCAGAATGATTCGACAGGCCCAGCACGTGCTCCGCGGGCACCAGGGGTCACCTTGTCTTCTAGCTGCTACAAAGCTGGCCTCCTCCAGCCTGTCCTCCGTGGCTCCGCTCCTCCCCAGGCTGTGGGGAGTGCGTACGACCAGGAAAGTCTGCCACACCTGCCCAGGGCCTGCTGTGTGTGCCGGGGCACTTCGCCCGCTCACGGGACAGGCCTCTCCCTCCCTACGGGGTGAGCCGGTGCCGCTTGGCTCTTCTGCGCTGTTGGCTACAGGGCTATGAGCCAGGAGTGGGGCTCACTCTGCAGCGTCGCTTTGACCGTGTCTAGTGCTTACCCCTCCCTGGGGGTGGGGGTAGGCCTTGCTAGAATCAGGTGCTCCTGATTCTAAAACCCAGCCAAGGGGACCCAAGGGAAGTGCCAGAGCCGTGAATCACGTTTTTCTGGAAACCAGGCGATGTGGTCTCACTGAGGACTCGGACTGTGCCGTGATCCACACGCCGCCATCCGACCTGTTTCTGCTTCCCTCCCCGATGTGCTTCTTTGCAAATGGCACGCCACAGCCGACACATGTGGGGGAGCGGTATTTACGCAGTATGGCTTTCTCTCTGAAAATTGCGGCAGTGTCGCGGGGCTGGGTTAAATGTTCGGGGAAATGTTTGTACTCTTTACCGTCAGCAGAGAGAAACGCATCTGATACGCTCCTTTACAGACAGCTTCTGAAATCACGCGAAACTAGACCGAATGTGTATTTAGGCAAGCGGCCGGCAGAGCACAGACCACGGCAGCGCGTCTCAAACACGGCCAGCCCCCGGGAAGTGCTCACCTTTCAGGGTAGCTTTCTTGAGGACCTTCATTGCGTACAGCTGGCCAGCGTCCGAGCCCTTGGTCTTCCGCACCAGGAACACCTGTAAAGAGAGCAGGGACATCTGAGGTTGGGGGAAGACGGTGGACTCGGCCTTATTTGAGTTGACAGAATGATACATGGGGGGGCTTAGGGGGAAAAAATCCAGTAAAATAAATATGTAAAAGTTCCTCCAGCATCTGAGCTGCCCAGACCAACGTCGTCTAATTGACCTCAACTCTGTGATGGACAGTGTCACGTGTGTGCTGAAGAATGGTTTGTTTTCGGTACCACTTTCTCCTAAATGTTTTCAATCGGAAGGAACACCACCCTCCTGGAACAAACAAACAAACACCGGTTGTTCAGAAATGCAAATGATATTCAGAAATCTCAAGGCAGATCCTTTGGTTTGTTCCAAACACATCGCTGTAAACCCCCGCTGGGAGGGCCACCCGAGCGTCCGTGCCACTCACACGGAGGACACTCTGATGCTCAAGACAAACTCAGTTTTCTTATTTTCAGCTTTCTTCACCCAAAATTTAGCTTCGAGCAGAGTTAAATTTATATAGTTTCTTTCTTCTTCTTCTTCCTCTTCTTTTTAATAGAATTTGTTTCTAAATGGCTTTTAGAGACACTCGTGTGGATCTTTAATGCATTTTTGAAGCACATTTTGAAGTACAACATTGAAGAAAACCAAAAAGAAAACTGAGCTTGGGGTCATAGACAACGATTGCTGAACACGATGAGTAAAGTAAACGCACCACGGGGCGCTGATGGGAGACGCAAACATGCACTGGCGGGAGACAGACAGCCACGGGGACCACACCTGTACCAGCGGAGGGGCCACCGCAGGGGTGATGGGGACCCACTCTCTGCCCCAAATGCCTGCCTCGTGAGGCTTCGTGGAGCCAGAGAGACCTGCCCCTGCCCATGCCTCTGGGGACGCAGCGCCGCTAGTGTGGGGTCACAGGGTGGCCCCTGGGGGACAGAGACCCGTGTGGGGCCGGCGGGCCGGGCTGCAGGGTCGCTCCGGGGGACAGAGACCTGCGCGCAGGGTTTGCTCTCTCACAGCTTCCCCCTCAGGGAGAGCAAAGGGGAAGAAGGCGGCGGAGGGCAGGGTGCTCAGAGCAAGGACCTCCCTTCCTCACAGGACCCTGCTCGGTGTCTGCTCTGTGACCTGGAAGACACGACGTCCCTGCACAGGAAGGCGGGTTCAGGGAGTCTGTCCTCGGTTCGCCGTGTGCTCTCCAGCCCAGGAGGCGGCTCCTGACCCGGAGTGTCCTGGCCTGGGGACAGCTCCTGCCCAGCTCCTTCCCAGCCGCTCCTGGCACTCGGGTCACAGACTGGGGTCAATGCCAAGGATACCTGCCTCCCCCGCCCAGAAAAAATGAGGGCAAGAGGGACAAGCCGGCCCCACTGGATGCTGCCTCCGGGAATGAGGGCCAGGCAGCCAGGACAGTTAGAAGCAGGTTCCCCTTTCCCTTTGGATTTGGACTACTCTGCCACTGAGCATTACTATTTATCCTTGGGGGACATGTGACATGTCTACACTTATCGGCTGGATGAAGCCGGCTGTGGCACAGGCCCCCGGGGAGAAAGTCTGGGGTCTCACGGCCACACAGGGTGAGACACAAGCCTGTGCAGACAGGGGCTCTGCATGGGATGTCCTGCCGGGTATGAGCCTCCCGACGGGCGAGGAGAGCTGCCCCAGCCGTGGTCAGAAGGTCGAGCTGTGCAGAGAAAACTCTAGTGCCCGACGTGTTACATCCTCTGACTCATGGGAAGTCATGCGCTCTGCAGTGTGTCTGCACATGCTCTGGTCCCCTCAGGTCTCCAAACCCTGTCCCCAGGCTGATGCAGGCCTGCAGACAGAGTGGAGCAGCCAGGATTTGCGTGTTGGGCAGCAAGCCAGTGAGCAGGTGGGAGAGGCTGGGGGCCCCCCCTGAGGGGCCTGGGCCCGAGCATCAGTGCCCAGCACCCCAGAAAGAAAGCTGTGACCTAAAAGGCATGGGGCTGAGGGGCAGGGGTGTCCGTGGCGGGAAGGGGCTATTGGCTAAACAACGACTCTAGCCGAGGGGGAGTGTGGCCTCTGGGTGCAGAACACTGCAAAGCTGGACCAAAACACTCCAGCTGAGCCCCGGCCGTGGGGCCGAGGACGGCCGTGCGGGGCTGCAGGCCGAGCCAGCCTGGGCCCCTGAGTCACCGTGCAGAGAAGCTGCCGTGGTTCCTTGCTCAAGCCCTCCGTGCACCTCCACTGGGGGCCGCGGACCTACCGACGCTTCACAGTGAAGCCCACCGCTCAGCCCCAAGACGGGCGTTCTCAGAAGACCGGTAATGGCATTAAAACTGCTCTTCCAAGATGTGCAAGAGTGAAGCCGTCTTCTCTGCATTTTCATCCCTTTGTCCAACTCCTCCCCCGCAAGGTAAGGAGGGGTGTGCAACGTACGTGGGGAACACGCCCAAGCGCGCACGTATGAGCTCAAGGACTTGCGGAGACCCCGTTCTGCCCAAGGCTGCCCTGGACGCCGAATCCTCGGGGTCCACCATCCATTAAGAGTAGCGGAAATGATGTCAAATTTTGCATGAAGCATTGCTCATAAAACCATTTTCTCTTTTGTATTTCAGGCTTTTAAAAATGAGATGATTGATGGTGATGCTGTTTATATACACATGTCATTAAAAGAGCTCTTCCATTTCTGGAAAGAGCTGGAAGAAACTCCATTCTCGCCGTGCTCACGAAGCCCGCACTGTGCGCCGGGCCGTGGGGTACGACTGGAACTACAGCAGGAGGGACCCCTGGGTAAGCAGGGCCCGACGGAGGCAAACGGAGCCTTGAGGGCACAAGCTACGGTGCCATCAATGCCACAGTGAATATGGTCACGAGTGCGAAGACGGGCTCAGCCACAGGTGGCCGCTCCTGACCGCCGCCCCGTGCCGCTGCCTCTGGGGCTGGACGTGCAGGTTCAGGAACACATTCCGTTGCAGGGAGATAAGGTCTGGATCATCCCAGTAATTTTAGCACCTACAACAGCCAACCTTCCGCCTCTAACCCAGCTTTAACACGCTCCCCAGTCCGTTCCGACCGCTTCTTCAGCAGCTCAGCATGTAACATGCAAGGACATTGCTTGGGGACACCCAGAGACAGATCCCGTGTCATTCTACATCACCCCAAATCTTCAGGTGTCATTGTAATCAGCAAAACCACTGCCTGTTTCAGCAAACTTTTCAGCTCTGAGAGCTGCAGCGTCGCGATGGGTCGGCAGTGCTCTCCCACACGGGAGCCGGCTGGGTGGCGGTCACGCACCTGCAGGGGATGCCACCGGATGCCGGATGCTTCCTCCAAAGGAAGACATTTAAACACCCATTCTTATGTGCTACCAACTAAGTGACAGGAAAGCAAGTGCGTGCTTTTTTTTGGGTTGATCCCGTCTCCCAATGTGGGAATTGTCATCTGCCTATCTCCCCCGAATATTTTAAAGAAAAGAATGTTCCCACACCGACCCCTGGTGTTCACCTATGAGGGACACCAAAGAACGGGCAAGGGGATGGGAAGGAGGGCGACGGCAACACTTTTGGACTCTCTGGGGGGCTCCAACGGCTCTCCTGCCTGCAGACTCTCAAGGAGCACCTGGTCGGCACCAGGCCCCTGAAACCGGGACACACTGTGCCGCATCTTCCAGAGTTTCACTGTCTTCCCGATTCAATGCTTAAATCTCTTCGAGGACAAGGCTGTTTCTCCTGTCCAGGCACACTGCTTCCTTTGCTCTCTGGACACCCTTGAAGTCATGATGGCTTGACAAATTACTAACGACCAGAGATGTTCTCCATTATTCCCAGCAAACTGCTCTGGCAAACTGGTTATTTTGCTTCCTGTACTTTGCAGGATTGACTTGGAGAGAAGAGCTTGCGCTGCCCTCCGTGTGGTCCTGCACAGGGCCCACAAGCCCCTGCCGTCCCTCCGAGAGATGCCACCAATAGGGAGTCATCCTCTGGGGTGTGGGGCTGCTTCCATCTGGGGACCAGTCCTCTGCTGCACAAGTAGAACATAGCAGCCAAGGGAGGATCCACCAGGGCCCCTGCCATGGGCAGGATGGCAAACGCCCCTGGGACGAGTCCGCCATTGGAAGCAGGCCTCAGTGTGAAGGCCAAGTGGTAGAGACGGAGCTTATTCCTTCCTGCAGCTCCAGCATCTGCAGTCACCGCACAGAGGAAAGACAGAACGGACGGGCCCAGTGACAGGTGAACGGAGGGGCCCGGTGACAGGTGAACGGAGGGGCCCAGTGACAGGTGAATACAGCCCAGGGACACTGAGGTCCAGATTAACTCTGGCTCTTTGCTCCTGGGAGCAGAGACAAGAAGGGTGGGCTGGAGCTTTCTACAGAATGAGAATATTTAGTTTTGTCTTATGTTTCTCTTCTAGAGGGCAAAAGCAGGACGACCCTGCATCAGGACATACTTAGGGGTGAAGAGTAAAACACTGTGCAATGTCAGAACATGCGGCTTTCCCCCTCTTGTTATTAGTTTTGCTTTTATAAAAAATTCCCGACAGATAGCACTGCGTGGACTAAGAGAATTTCTACCTGCAGCTCTCTAGTGCCTGATGTTGGCCCCAAGGCATCCCAAGGCCCTTCCGAGAGGTTTCCAGAGTCCTGTCCCATTTGGTCGGCACCCCTCATCCGCCAGGGGCTCTGGTCTTCACTCCCAGGCCCAGGGAGGCCCCACACACGAGCTGAGAATTAGGTTGTGAGCAGAGGCTGGAACACCCGTACACATGGCCACTGCCTCTTCCCCTTAGCTCTCGTGCTCGTCAGTCATTACCTGCCGCGCCGTATGCAGACCGGCTCCATGTGTGTGAACGAGCAGGTGTGCGGAAGGCTGGGGAGGACAGCACGGAGCGTGACAAGGACGGCTGTTCCCACGGTTCCACCAAACACCATTCGCTATTTCACTTGTTTTCCGAAGAACGGTCTTTTAAAGCAAATTCAAAATTTGAAATTGGGAGGGAATTGGACAAAGCCTTTCCTCCTTTCCTCTGGAACCCCGGTCTGGGAGGAGGGCATCTTCAAGGGCAGCTTCTGTCCAGGTGAGTTTCTGGACAGACCCCTCGAGCCCCAGATGCGTGGCTCCGTCGAGCTCAGAAACGTCGGTCTGTGGGTCTGTTCCCAAGCAGCCGGAGCTGGGGGTGGTGGGTGGTGTCCACAGCGAGATCAGAAGGACCCAATCACAATGCAGCACCCACAGTGGCCCATACCTGGACCGCTTGGCGGAGAATGTGCACCAGAAACAATACCTGAGGAGTGTCTGTGAATTTGCTTGTCTCCGTTCTGAAATCCTAGTTCTTAGAGAAAGAATGATGCCTTCTCCTCTTTTCTGACATTGCTAATGAACGGCAGACATTCCATTACCACTTCAGTAGGCTCTGCCCTGTGCTTTCAGTAAGGCTCCCAAGGCTGTAAGAGACCGAAGTCTTCATTCCTTGCTTCCCGAACTCCTTACAGTCCACATTACAGAGTCATTTTTGCAGGACACGAAACTCTGAATATGGGAAATCTGGTGTGGCTCAAAGCGACCGTGTTTGTGTATAACTGAGTGTACACTCCTCCTTCCCACGTTACTGCACGAAAGCAGAAAAGAAAACAGAAAGACAATCCACCTTATATGCAGGCTTTAGCATATAAGTTTTGCAAGCAATCCCATTTTCATGGTCTGAAGAGACTTTGCAAAACATCATTAATGTGTTATTAGTTGTGCCTTAAATCAACAGGCACCAGATTGCATCTTGACACAAAGTCCTCCGAAGAACGGACAGATCTGGCAAATGTCCACGTTCCGTGCAAAACGACACTTGGAAAGCTAGTCGCTGCTCTGCCTGTGCCCCAGGGAGGGGCTGTACCGCTTTTCCCGGGCCCCGATATTCCAGAAATCACGCCGTCAGGGTCTCCGGATTTCTCGCTGTTGCACAGGGACGCAGAGGACCCAGCACTCTGCTGGGAGGACTCTCACGCAGCCGTCACTGAAGATGCCTGTGGTCCGCCAGACCCGGACGCAGCCTGAGTGAAGGGCCGCCCACTTCTTGTTCCTGGAGGGACCAGCCTCACCACACCTTGACGGTGAGGCAAAGGGCATGATTCTGTTTGCAGATACAGCTGAGGCAACAGCTGGATGGCAGTACAATCACATGGCTCGTGCCATTCCCCATTGTGCAGAGAGGGAAACTGAGGCTTGAGATAGAGTCTGCACAGCTGAGACACCGGGCAAGGAGATGAGGCCGGTGGCAAGGCCCAGCCTTCCTGACCCTTGGGTGCCAGTCACGCGCCAGTGCAAAGGGCGCCGCTTTCTTCCTTCTGGTCAAGTCTATGCTCTCAGGGAGGCACTGCCTCAAGGTCAAGAACTCTCCTCACCGTGGGGATGAGGAGACACCCAGGAAGCCTGAGGAGAGGGGCGTGGTGCGGGCATTCCCGAGGGCCCACACAGTCGTGGTTCGCACAGCCCTGCATGAGTCGTAACCGTGCAACATGCGTGTGGGTGGCAGCGCACATGGGACTCGCAGACGGGGGGCTGTCTGCGAGCCTCACCCCCTCGGCCTCAGGGTCACGGCGCCCATGTTCAGGAGCCGGCCTGGCCATCGCTCGCCTCCCCTGACATTCAAGTGCTTCCCGCCCTGGGATGGGGGACTTGCCACGGTGCGCGAGCCCCGCTCAGACGGAATCGAAGCTGCAGCTTACCTTTCCGTAGGATCCTTGTCCTAAAACTTTGAGCAGTTCAAACTGGGAAGGGTCGGCCTTCTCGAAGCCTTCCTTCACATGGTGGCTGATGTCGATCTCCTTGACGGTGCCTTCCTCCTGTAAGAGAGCAGCGGCACACGGTGAGGACCCAACCCGAGGTTCCTCCTGGCTCACCGCTTCTGCCCTACACCGAAGTTACGGCGCGCTGGCTAAGGTTACGGATTTTGAGGACTGCGGTGAAGGCAGGGAAAATCTCTTCTCGACCCTCAAGGTCTTCCAGCCAGACTGAGGACTGAATTTACATGAGACCGAGTAATAGGAGAAAAAAATCAAAGTATTATTCCATGTGCACAGAGGGCAATAACAACACTGAGACCTAGAAAAATGACCATAACGGGCAGTTTTTTTGTTTTTTCTTTTTAAGATTTTATTTATTTGAGAGAGAGAATGAGCGAGCACAGAGGGGAGGGGTAGAGGAAGAAAGAGAAGCAGGCTCTTCGCTGGGCAGGGAGTCCGATGGGGGACTCAATCCCAGGACCCTGGGATCATGACCGGAGCCGAAGGCAGATGCTTCATCGACTGAGCCCCCCAGGGCCCCCAGTTTTTATTCGTTATAGACAAAAGGACAACACATCTGGCAGGAATTGGCCAGACAAAGAAGGCTTGACTTTGGGAGCGTCTGTTAATTAGGAATTCGAAAGAGGATTTGCGCTGGGGCAGAGAACCAGGAAAAAGTAGCAAAGGTTCCTTTCTCTAGGGACAGTCTCTAGTTCCTGGTGACGGGTGGTGCCCTCCACAGGGCAGGCATACCGTGACACGTGTGACATCACAGAGCTTCACACCGTTGTCCTTATGCATGCCTACCTTGGGAAGCAGGCCAGGGGAGCTGGTACTGCGTTCTTTTCCGCATGGATATTTGTCCTTAGGTCTCATCTCAAGGACATGCCTGAGGCTCTCCACGAAATCCATCCTGCGTCTAACAGTTTGGGCCAAAGTTGGGATAGGGTTGATCATGGGACCCCTGCAGCAGAATGAACCTCTGGGACTCCGTCCTAATGTCTACGGGCTGTGCTGCAAAGGGCCATCTGCAGGCCCCACACATGGCCATGGCTTGTGACATGCAGACGCGTGTCCTCCTCCTCCTTGTTGAAGAATATCTTTGGCTCGGCTAATGCCAAGTGCTTTTCATTGGTCTCCCAGAGACCATGTTTCAGAAGAAGCCGTCAGATAGGTTTTTTCTGCCAGTCCAGAAGCAAGAGTCCCCAGTAGGAAAAAAAAGCCCTTGATCTTTCAATGAAAACATTGACAGAAATCACCATGATTTCTTCATCAGAGAATTTCCTGTCCCCAAAGACACATCACTTCGCTTATAACCCTGTGAATCCGCCCGACGCCAGCAATGGGAACTGGAAAGCTGGAAGGGAGGCGCTTTTCCTGACAGCAGAGGCTAACTGCTGCTGAGTCCCTGCTCTGCTTCTCCCAGACTCCCTTTCCAGCCCCTCCGTCCATCTGAGCACTCACCCCTGCTCCGTCATCTTGGCATTGGGCGAGGTGCTGAAAACCAGCAGAATGGGTGGGCTGAAAAGCTCGTCTAAAAATAGCGACCAGTAATCACAAGCACATTGTGTTCTGGGCACTCAGGACTTCTCATTGTTTCTTTCATTCCTTAGAAAAGGGTTTTGAAGTAGAGATTCAGTCCTAGTGAGGCCCAGAGCCGCGAGTGTGGGAGATGGGTTTCCACTCCCGGGGCACTGGGACGCCCAGCTTCTCGCCAGGTCTTAGTCCAACAGCAGATATTTTCAAGTGAAATCAGAGTAATAATAGATTACATTACAGCGGTCTCTCTAAAATGTACAAAAATTTCAGTTTCTCAAAAGTTATGAATTGTATTGTTTTATCTCTGTGTAACCAGCACTGGACACCTTTTAAAGTAGAGTGAGGGGGCGCCTGGGGGGCTCAGTGGGTTAAGCCTCTGCCTTCGGCTCAGGTCATGATCTCAGGGTCCTGGGATCGAGTCCCTCATCGGGCTCTCTGCTCAGCGGGGAGCCTGCTTCCCCCTCCTCTCTGTCTGCCTCTCCGCCTACTTGTGATCTCTGTCTGTCAAATAAATAAATAAAATCCTTAAAAAAATAAAAATAAAAAAATAAAGCAGAGTGAGGTCATACGTGCTGCAACACCTCACCCCAGGTCAGCCGCGGGAACGTGTCGCTTTTTCTCTTCCAGTGGAGAGAGAACGCTCCAATTTCCACCTTGTTGAGGATTTGCCATTTTTGCACAAGCGATGGTTTTTCTGATTGTGAGCAGAAACAACGAATATAGCCAAAATGGATTCTTTTTGATTCATTCATAAGGTTCCAAGGAGCGCGGGTAGGAGACGGCCAACTAGAACGTCATTGATTTGTGATCAGGTGTGGAGTAAGTAAGGGTCTTGGGCACAGGCCGCCCGTCGGGGACTATCGTTACACACAGTCTAGGGAGGAAGTCACAGTTACAGACATGCCCGCTAATGCCTCAGACCTTTTCTGTTAACACAGCACGTTCCAGCTATGGGCCCACTGACCACCCTCTCCCTACGCCACTGTCCATCCCCCAGAATCCCGATTTCCCTCCTGAAATAACTTCCATCACGCAGCCGAGGTAATGCAGTCCCCACACCACAACAAGGTCATAATTCCCCAAATCCCATCTTTCCGTGGCTTCGTTAACAAAGTCACATGCTGACTAGAAAGTCCAAGTCAACCCTGACCACAGGCGCAGGGGGACGGTGCGGGGTGTGGACTCTCAGCGTGGCCGCTGGGATCTCCCCGGACCGCACTTCACAGCATGTGTGTTTCATGAGGATTCCAGATCGTTCCTCCTCTTCAGGCGCTCTTTACGGAGAGCCAGAGGCCCTTGGCGGCAGTAAATGAGGTCACTCAGCACAGTGGGAGGCTGTCAGGTGGCGCTCTTACTGTGGGAGCCCCCCGTGCCCGGTCCCTGGCCATCCCCACCGCACCCGCGCTCCTGCAGGCCGGTGAAGGCGACTTCACCCCGTTGTCGCCGGGACACCTGCCGGGGCCAGCCTCCCAGCGGCCTCCTCCTCCCCGCCCACCCCGCCCCTCCCACTTCAGCCGTTTACCTTCTTAACGTTTCAGACGGAAGGTTCACAAACAAATCTCTCCCAACATTTCAAGTGTTGTGTATTCTCACTGTCCAAGAATTTAGAGCAAACATACCCGAAGCCCGTAGCTAGTTTCCCCTCTGAGAGTGGGCTCGGAAACCTCTGGGCTCTCCCCCCTGGCCACGTGGCAGTGCAGCTCTTCTCCCACGGGAGCTCAGGAAGGTCTTCAAGAGCAAAACCCGAGCGTGTCCCATTTTAGATTCCGGAGTTTTGCCTTTGTAGTGACATTTTGGCTTGAATTTGCCTGAGGATACTTTGTTTTTCTCTTTCCCAAAAACTTAAAAGAAAGAAAGAGGGGAGGGGAGGCAAGGGGAGGCCAGGGGAGGGGAAGGGAGGAAAGGTTGAGCCAACGTTGACCACAGAGGCCCGTGTCACAGGAAACACGCAGATGCAGGCAGGGAGGGGGACATGCCCAGGCATGTCTGCTCTGTTTCCATAGAATGTCCTATTTTTTGGCCGATCATTGCCCAAAAGGGCATCTAGAATTACAATAATACCCACGTCTCACTTTGAAATAAATGCCTTTTCTTTGTTATCAAACAGGCTATTTTATCTAGAACTCTGTGGATTTTAATGTTATTCTTTAAGAAAATAAGCTCCGTCCCTAAATGCTCTACACAGGGCACTAAACATTTGGTTTCTAGTGTGACTCCTGTAAAGGGTTTTTTAAAATAACTTGAGAAATTTGGTGGGGAGAAAGTGGTACCTTGCTTCACAAGCAAGAGGGTTTCAAAAATGTTCTAATGTGAGAGATAAAAGCTAGAGAAGAAAATGGTTTACATAACAGCAATACATGACAAGATAATTTGTGACAATGAATTTTAAAAATCCCTATTGAATTGTGTTTGAACTTCTGACGGATCCCAGAGCTTGTCGGGCAGGTAACCCAGCAGTGTCGTGAGAGGCTGGTGGGCTGCGGCTGTGATGAAGGCGGCAGGTGAGGGACACCTCACAGCTGCCCTCTCCTCCCTGCACAAGGTCACCTTCTTAGAGTGTCCTCTGTTCCGAGGCACTGGATTTTCATTCATTTATTTATTTATTTATAAAGATTTTATTTATTTATTTGATAGACACAGAGAGCACCTTAGGCAGAGCTGGAGGCAGAGGGAGAAGAAAAGCAGGCTCGCCTCTGAGCAGGGAGCCCGATGCGGGACTTGATACCAGGACCCTGGGATGATGACCCGAGCTGAAGACAGACGCTCGACTGACTGAGCCACCCAGGCGCCCTTCGTGTCATTTTTAAAGGGAGAATATTTGTGAAAAGCATGTGCAGATTTAAAGTTGAGAACTATTAATGATAAAGACATAGAACATAAAAATTGGGCAAGTGCTAGCTAGCTTCACTTCCAGAACAGGGGGCGAGTTCATTCTAGAAATCACCTATCACAGGTAGGATATCAATCCCACGAAGGGTACAGAATGGATGATGAAACAGGTGGTTTATAAAAGTGTAAAAAGAACGAGGAAAGGGCCTGGCCTCTGCGTCACTGGGAGCAAGTCCATCAGAACCACGGGGGAGCAAGGAGCTTGTCAAATATGCAGACCCTGGGGTGGAGGTGGGCAAGGCCTGGACCCTGTGGAGGACGGGGTCCTAGCTCGGAACGCAGAACTGGGTTTCACGTAGCTTCCCAGCTCACACCAGCAGTCCTTCCCTCCTTCAGCGCTTCCCACCAACATAAGTGTGTACCCTTCTCAGTGAAAATAAACCTTCATTGTCCCCCCCGGCCCCCACTCCAGGCTACCCCAGGGCAGACACAACTCTGAAGGGATTTTCCAAACTCAGGGTCTTCAGTAGTTCCTCTATCCACTGGCATCTGGCTTCCATCATCTCGCACCAAGTCCAGACAGAGCGCTAAACCCGGGGGTCAGATCCCCAAGCTACCCACCACTCTGTCTTCCTCAGGACGTTTTGCTCATGGGCACCCAGGATGTCTTGCTCCCTGGGACCCTCCTACCTCCCCATTCTTCTGGCTCCTTTCCTCCTTCGTTATCTCCCTGCCTCAGTCCCTGGCCTTCTCCCCCATAATCACCCCCTTGGACCTCACCCCCACCTGCGGCTTTACGCCAACCTTTGGACGGGACCTCTCCCCAGGACTCCGACCCTGGAGGCCCATCACAAGCAGCTGGATGTGTGCGAGAGCCGTCTGAGGGGCACAGGGTCCCCTGTCCTCCTTGAGGTTTTCCTTCATGCAGGGGTGGGTGCAAGGTCCACTGGGACTTGTCACCAGCACCCCTGCCCTGTGAGGCCACGAGGCCTCCTCAGGTTCAGAGCTTTGCCAACTGTCCTCAAGGAGACGGTCGGCTTTCACCACCCCTCGTTCTGGGTTCTCCCTCTACACAGGTTTTGGCCTCTGAATATTTGCTAATAACTTCCCAACTCACTGAAGCGCTTCCGCATCTTAAGAAAGACGTGAAGATGTAGAGTGTCCAGCACTATGGACTGGTTTTGGCAACACAGTCCAGGGAGTTGCTGGAAGCGGCAGTTTGGGGGTGCTTCTGAGGCGGAGGAAACCACCACAGCTGTCTGTGTCTCCTCCGGCAGGTACAGCTCAGAGCGGAGGCTCTAGAGGGCCCCGGGAGGTGTTGGGTGGCAGGGGGGTGGTGGGCCGCAGGGGGCACCCCCGGGAGCTCCTGAACCGTCTCTGTAGGTTTGAGGTCTTTGTTCCCAGTAGAGCTTGCTGGACCCACGAAGACACACGGCTCACTGCGGAAACCCCGGGGAGGATGGCTTTGTTCATAGAGCTAATATGACGTGAGAATGACCAGAACCACAAACCCTCAGAAACAGAAGGACACCCTTCTTTCACACAGGTTGGGGGGCTCCTTCAGCACATCAGGGGCCTGGACCCACCCCGCAGGCAGCACCCCGGCCCTCGGAGCAGGCCCGGGCCCGGTGTGAGCAGCGTTGCACCTGCCTTGGTCAGCGTGTCTGCTCTCTCTGCCATGTGGGGACAAGGCCCGCTGCATTTGTCCCATCCGTTTCTCGGGACACTATGTCTGCAGAAAGTTTCCTCTCCATCTCTCAGGGGTAAAAATAAGCTGAGCCACTAAGTACAGGACACAAGTCGAAACCACACCGGTCCTATCACTTGCTGGAATCCAGACCAAACAGGGATAGCTTTATTTAGGAAGAAATCTACAATTGCGCAGGAGGGAGGTGATAAGGAAGGCTGAGGCCTGGGAAGAGAAAGTAAAATGCTGGTGAAACACTGAGACAGTGGACAGAAGCTCTGAAATTTCAGGAGTGGGACACACGACACCCGAGTAGGGGAAAGATGGGCTCAGCTGCCCGAGATCTGTTTTCC
The DNA here is from genome assembly GCF_902655055.1 of Lutra lutra. NCBI lineage: Eukaryota > Metazoa > Chordata > Mammalia > Carnivora > Mustelidae > Lutra > Lutra lutra. The sequence continues at coordinate 151,741,683 of NC_062283.1, forward strand.
GTCCTGCTCACTCCCAGTGCAGGAAACACAGGTGTGTTTGACCCGGTGCTTGTGGGCCGCACACACAGCCCGCTGCTCGCACTCCTCCTGGAATGCTGCGTTTCCTTCTTCCCAGGGAAAAAGCATCAGCAGAGAGGAGCTGTCACCGGGGTAGCTCACACCCGGGAACCCTGGGCCAGGATGGGGCGTCTCCACCAGGCGTCAGGGCAGCACGAAGTGAAGGACACAGAGGAGGTTGGGAGACGCAGCTGAGCCAATGCCCGCTCCCGTCCCTCCCAAATCCTGCCTTCGCCCACCTCCACTCCTGTTAGTTCTGGTTGTCGAAGTGAGGTGAATGTTCCCCTCTGTGTTCCCCCCACCGGTCCGGCTTTCTTTGCCACCCATCACCTTCCTGTCCATCCTCCAGGTGGGCCCCCTGCCCCGGCCCCCGGGGAAGCAGCGTCTCTGAGGTGCGAGGCACGGGGCTGTGGCGCCGTCCCACTCTACACACAGCCTTTCCCACCTCTTCTCCAAAGTTGCCTGTGGTGATGTGTGAGTGAGTCGTCTCTATTGCGAGACGAGAACGTCACTGTTTGCAGATGGGAATTTATTCAGGGCCTCGCAACTGGGTGTGGCTGGAGAACGCGTGCCTTGGGTCCGGCCCCAGAGACGTCTCCTCCAGACACCGACAGCCTTCTGTGGGGACGGTGGTGTTCTGCGGCAGCAGGATGGGCGCACAAAGGGGGCTGACGACCTGATTCCTTCGCATAACTTTAAAAACAGCGCCCAGTAAAGACCCACGGAGGATGATGGGCCACCAGCCGGTGCTCACCGAACAGACAGTTATCACCACGCTGTTTCTCTTCCTCTTCCTCAGAACCTTTACACGTTGGGTCTGAGATGCGTAGCACGGAAACGGATGTACTGAGCAGTAAGAGAAAACACAGGCTTTAAAATCCCAAATGAGGAGCCTACGTGATGACAGCCCACAGCGGCAGTATTGCTGAGGAAGCTACAGTCGTATCCCAGTGAGAGCTGGTGGGACAAACTTCATGCTTTTTCCAGCAAAGGGAACATTTCATTTATCTGAATATCACCTTCTCCAAGACTGAAGTATTTATGTATTTCTTTTTTACTTATTCAAGTTTATTCATTAATTTTTTTTTTAGTAATCTCTACAGCAAACATGGGGCTCGAACTCACGACTCCAAGATCAAGAGTCGCATGTTCTTCCGACCGAGCCAGTCAGGTGCCCCAATTATTTGTGCCTTTCTGACCTGATATCCTCATTTTATTTTTTCCCCCAAATTGACACTTTGTAAATGTTTGATAAGTAGCTCTATCAGAACAAGTTGTCAAAAACTGATGTCCTAGGGCTCCTGGGTGGTCCAGTCTGTTAAATGCTTGGCTGCTGATTCCGGCCCAGGTCATGATCTCAGGGTCACAGGATCCAGCATGGAATCAGGCTCCGCGCTCAGCAGGGAGTCTGCTTGGGTTTCTCTCTCTGCTGCCCCTCACCCCCACAGTTGCACTCTCTCTCTCTCTCTCTCTAATAAATAAATCTTTAAAAACAAACAACAACAAAACCCCTGATGCTCCTGATGGGGCAGAATAAGGAAACGCTGAATCAGCCAGTGGTCGGCAACCCCGTGCCTGAAGGGCTCTTTGGCTCACATGAGGCTGTTTTCTGTTTTGAGTCCTCTGCAAGCAGAGTCTGTGAACAGCCCCAGTCCCCAGCCCACACCTGGGCACCAATCTTGCCCAGGATGCCCTGAGCCACCCGGACTGACAGTGACAGTCCATTCTCAGGACAGATCATGGCCCGCTCTTCTTCCCTCTCTAGCAAAAGGGTCAGTCCTGTGGCCGGACTACAGCGCTAGAGGCAGAAGACAAATCTACGGGTGTCGTTGTGGGGGGTTCACTTCTTTTTCTCATCAGAAGAAACTCTGAGGTGTGGAGCCACGGCTCTCCAGCACCATCCATAAGAACTTACATTCGGGGCTACTGGTCAGAGGGTAGGTTCAAATCTTCAAAAGGGCAAAGAATATTCTCCGAGACAATGTGAACCACCAACAACGACATGGGTTGTTTGTGTCTCTCTGGACAGATGCAGAAGATCCTCTCTGTCAGTCTGTCCTGGGGAACATGTCGTCAAAGCTACAAACTAATGAAAGATTCTCTAGCATCCAGGTGCCAAACCACCCGAAAGCTGAGTCAAGGGCGAACACTGCGCTGGTGGCAGAAACCACGGGCTGTATTAATTCCCTAGCTCGGGGGCTCGGGTTGACAGCACCTTCTCCAGTGGAGTGAGCAGAGGAAGGAGGGAGCCCGGGGAAAGACCGATGGGGTGTCTCTAAGCATACCTGTGTAGAGAAAGAAATTTGGTTTCCACAAAGAAAAAGTGGCTTAAGTAACAGATTTTTTTTTTTTTTAATGGTCCAACAACTCCGTGGCAATAGTTACTAAGACTGACAGCTCTGATTGGAAAAGCCTGATCCTGGAATTGGACACTCCCAGCCCTTCCTCTGAAAGGAGACAGGCAGGGCAGCCCTCCCTGCAGGAGGGGCTGGCACCGGCCCCTGGGCAGGGTCTGTCTAATCTGCCGAAGGCAGGCGAGCAGACTCTGTCCTCTGTCCGGTACAGATAAGCAGGAGCTATTCAAACTGATAACATTATTTCCATTCAGAGGGGAATAATTTGCAAAAGGACTGTAAGATCCCCCCTTGCCTGGGGAGAATAAAGGCAGCACCATTTTCCAGGCAGGCAAGGACAGGATGAGGTCTGTTTTGGGGAAAACGGTTATTCGAGCCCTTAAAGAACTTCCTATTGTGATAGAAAGTCATCAGCTACAATGCAAGAAAAGATCTCAGGAGACACTAAATCCGTGTTTTAGAGAGAAAGAAACGTGAGCAGAGATGAAAACTCCAGGAATAGGAAAGCGATGGCCTTCCGCGCGGATGGCCTTCATCCCATACAAAAGTCCCATGTGCATTTGCACCTTCTGACCCAGGAATCTCAGTGTTCAGACTTTATAAGTAAAATTTGAATATAGGAAGCTGTTCTTACAATGCTTTTTAAAAAATATCTAAGAATGAAGAAATGGGAAACAATTAAATGTCCAGCAAACTTGGAAGAATTCAGTCAACGATGATACATCGCCCGCATGGGATTGTACATGTGGCATTAAAAGCGACTGTGCCGCTTACAATTGCTCCCGGAAAGATGGGATACTTGGGTGAAACCTAACAAAAGGCATACGGTCGCCGTGTGCTGAAAACCATAACATGCTGCGGAAAGAAATCAGAGAAGAGCTAAGTAGACACAGAGATGCCGTGTCTGCAGAGCAGAAGATACAACCTAGTGAAGAGTTTAATTCTCCAAAAACCGATCCGTACGTATAACGCAACTCGTATCAGCACCTCAGCGAGGTATTTCTGCAGGTGTAGACAAGCTCATTCTCAAATGGAAGTGCAAATGCCCCAAACCAGACACAGCTAGAAACAATTCTGAGAAAGAATGACCAAGCGGGAGGAGTCACCGGAGTTGTGTGAAGGCTGACGAGGTCGCTAGAGTGATGGTGGGAGGGCGGTACTGGGGAGGGGCAGACGCGGGGGCCAATGGAACAGAGGGGGAGCCCTGGAATGGACCCATCCAGTTATACCCAGCTGCTCTCAGACAGCGATGGCAAGTTAATCTGATGGAGGAAGGAGAGTCTTTTCAACAAAGAGTGCTGGAACAGTGGACCCCAAGGGAAAAAAAAACAAAAAAAAAAATAAAAGCAAAGTGACCTAAATCCCATAACTTCTACAACAATTTACTAAAAATGTATCAGAGATATAAATGTAACCATAAAACTATAAAATGTTTAGTAGAAAAGATTCAGGACCTACAGCTAGGGGGAAAGTTTTTAGATAGGACCCCAAAAAGCATGATCCCTAAGGGAAAACTGATAAATTGAACTTAATAAAAATTTAACATGTTTGCTCGGAAAGAGTCCGCCAAGAAGAAGAACAGAGATGCCAGAGGCTGGGAGAAAACCCTTGCAAAACACTCAGGCAACAAAACACAAACCCAACAAAGGTCTGTGTCCACAACATGAAGAATTCTCAAAACTTGACTGTAAAATAAAACAAACAGTCCAATTAAAAAAAACGGGCAAAAGAGGTGAACAGTTGTTTCACAAAAGAAGATACATGACGGCAAAGAGCCACATGAAAATATACTCAACATCTTTAGCCATCAGAGAAATGTAAAACCACAATAAGACACGGCTACGTCCCTATCAGCAACTACAACAAACAGCAAAACAGTGGTAACATCAAATGCTAGCAAGGACACAGAGAAACTGGACCCCCATGGCTGGCAGGGAAGGGAGTGATACGGCCACTGGACCACTGGGACGTTCTTACAAAATGCACTCACAACAAGGGCATCCTTGGATAGTAATCCCAGAGGAATGAAGACTCTGTTCACATAAAAACCTTTCTTTGAAACACCCAGGCTGGGAACAACCCAGATGTCCTTGGAGAGGCAAATGGCGAAGCGACCCGAGATCCATCACCGCACAATGACACGGAACAAACTATCGATGCCCACCACTTGGATGAATTGCTGGGGAATCCTACAGAGTAACTACAGCTGACCTCCACAGGCTGTATTCACAGGATTTGCTTTGTATGTCATTCTTGACGAAATTAAAGAGAAAAAGAACATATTAGTGGTTGTCGGAGGTAGCGAATGGTGTATGTGTGTCCATGAGAGTTGTTGGAGGGATCTCTGTGGAGATGAGACAATTCTGTGTCTTGACTGTAGTGGTGGTTTCGTGAATCTACGTATGTAATGAAACTCAACTACACACCGACACACACAGACACACAGACATGCACAGCTGGTGACACCTGAACGAAGTCTGTTGATGGCACCACATGCCAAATCCCTAGTTTTAACATCGCCGCACTGTTACACAACCTATCACCAACAGGGAAATTGGGTGAAGGGCAGAGAGGGGTTCCCTACGACCTTTTGTAACTTCCTGCAACTGTGTAATTATTTGAGAATAAAAAAAATTTTAAAGTGATTTTGAAGTCCATTTGGCAACACTGAAAGAGTCTTATCACAAGATTGTAAATTTAAGGAGGCGGTCTATGAATTTTATGTACACGACGGTGACCATGGTATTTAAAAGATGTGTAAGAAAATATTTATGGAAAATATTTTGAGGCATTAATGGTGGCAGGATTGGAGGACTACAAATGACTCATTTTCTTCCCATTGCTTTCTCCATTTCATTATAAAGAAATACAAAAGTGATCAAGAAGACCCAGGCTTCTATATAAGGAAATTTAAAACACAGTAAAGTCACCTAAATAACCATCTACATGAGATGCCCACGTTCAGCCACTACTCTCCTCCCCAGCAACACTGACGCACTATGGGAAATTTAGGCAAAACTAACTGTGAGCTAATTAAGCAGATAAAATCTCGCTGCAAGAAAACAAAAAGACGGAAGCCAGCATTAAACACTTTGGATACCATTTCTGGATGCAAAGAAGAAACTTGCCATTTGGAGAAAAAGAAAGGCTCAATATTTTTAAAGCTATTAAAATTTTTATACTCAACACGCAGGATTCATCTTGTGGATTAGCACAAAATTCGCCATCAGGGTGCAGATGGTAAACAGAAGCATGCGGCTCGACGGAGACCAGCGCGTACTTTCCAGCCTGGCGGGAAGCCAGGGAGTTAACAGACTATTTTCCTGGGATGCCAGGTATGTGGGGGAGGGTGGTACGAACTTAACTGGGAACCACCTCACAAAAGCTGGTTTAAAAGTGAGATTAGAGATGAATGTCCGCTACAGCTAATCCGACAACCAAGCTGAGTGTGATAACTTTCTCCTAAAAAGGTTTGTAGCTATAAATACGAGAGTTTACATTTTTTCCCTGAAGAGTCATGAGTAGAAATCCCAGCAAAATCAAGCGTGGTTGGTTTTGCAGTGTGTGTGGGGGGGGTGGGGAGGATAACAATCCCTGCATTTCTGAGGGACGGTCCCATGTGAGTGGCCTTCCAGGATACAAGGCCAACTCAGGATTCGGTGTTCAGGGCGATGGAGGAGAACCGTTTCTGCCAACGCTCCGGTCGTGGCTATTTTCCCAGTTTCCTGCCAGAAGTAGATCGTCCCACCTACGCTTCGAGAAGACTGCCGATTTGGTGATCAGACTTTCGGAACAGGGTTCTTGGAGCAGGTCTGCTGTAGGCGCTCTATTTTCCCACCCCAATCATTATTACAAATAGAATCCAGACAGAAAACGACCGTGAACTTCGAAATGAAGTTTAAAGAATTTCAGCAGCAAGGTACAGATAATTTTTTACCAATTTCCAAAACTGCTGAAAAGACAAACTTTTGGATAGAAACCTCATTCAAAGACGTTAGCTGAATACCCATCCCTCCTTCGGTTTTTAAACCATCTTAGTTGACATTTTCAAAGATGACAAAACGTTCTGCTAAAAAAAGAAACAGGCAGAGCTTCAGGTTTGGAATGCCCCACGGGCCCCACCACACAGCCCGGCCGAAGCCTGGAGCTGGGAGAACCTGCCCAGGACAACGCAATCGAAGGGAATTACGCTGCCCTGAAATCTACACGTGCGGTAGCGTTTGCGGAAGGAGCTGGAAGTGACAGGTTCCCGGCAGTCAGGAGCGCAGACGGAGCGCGTCCACGGAGGCGGCAAACGGCTGGCTTTTGCAGCATGTCCTTCTCCTGGGTCTCCGACACAGCAGCTCGTGGCCGTCAGCAGAACACCGGAGACCGAGGACTGGAAGATCCATCACAGCGCCCGCCCGGCAAGCTGGACAATTACAACGTCACCTCCTAGGAGACAGACTTCCCCTGTCCCTGGTTACCCCATGAAAGCCGCTCAGGGACGTGGCAAACGCTTCTCGGAGAAAATAGAGGTTCTGTGCAGGGGGAGTGCGTTTTCAGGGGACTCCTGCATCGGCCCGGCGCCTTTGGGGAGGTTAGCTCTCCGTGCTTAGCTCTCAGTGGTTCCCTCCAACACCGCACTAACTCAACAAGTGTTTGTAGGGGAGTCAGTGGACACCTTCCGGCTGATTTTAGAATGCGCAGCAAACGCACTCCTGGTTGGCACTGTTTGGCCCTCCACGTTGGCAGAGCGGGGTGCCCTGCTCTGCGCATCAGTCTGGTCTGCAGAACCACATGTGGAGCACGACCACACCAACCTACTTACAGGCGTCAGACATGGGCTCTGGAATGTTCCGCACATGTGGAGTCATCACTTCTCTTATAGAGATTTTCTAAATTCCAAGAAATGCTATTACAAAGGTTTTAAAAGCCTGTCCCAGCTTGGTTTCACCAGAATGCTTCAGCCACAGTCAGCAGTTCCGGGTGGTATCTGGTGGCCTTTCTAGATCACACCTTTGTCTGCTGCAGACCCAACGGACGGAGGAGACAATCCTAAAGATCTTTTGAAGCTCTAGTAGTCTTACGCCAAAAAGTGCACCGTTCACCCCAGAGAAAGGAGACGAAACCCTGTACGTCGAGGCTGTTCGTCGGAATTGAGGCGTAAGAGTTCCGTCATCTCCCAGGCACAGGGAAAAGCAGGTCTTCGCTTGGTGGTACAGTAGGGATGGACCAACCACACAGCCCCTGCCTTCTGCTCTGGCCGCAGCGGCAGGCCCTGGGCAGCTCTGTGCATGCCGAGGTCAGGCCAGGACCGTGACCTACCCGGCTCTGCCAGCAGTCTACAGCCCGACGTGCCATTAGTGGAGGAGGCACTAATACGATACTGCTGGGTTAACGTGCTCCCAGCAGACAAATACACGAGATCCTAAAAGAACGGGGCACCTGGGGGGCTCAGTCGGTGAAGCCTCTGCCTTCGGCTCAGGTCATGACCCCAGGGTCCACCCCACGTCGGGCTCCCCGCTCAGTGCGGAGCCTGCTTCTCCCTCTCCCTCTGCCTGCTGCTCCCCCTGCTTGCGTCCTCTCTCTGTCAAATAAATAAATCTTTAAGAAACTGTAAAATAAAATTCTCCCAGTTGAACTCATAGGCTGCAGGCATCAAGCATCCTGGCCCCTGGCTCCTGTTTATTCACAGCCCTTTGGCTTCTGGTTAGACTCCTTGACACAAAACAGCGCTCACAAGGAAAGGACTCCGTCCAACAGAGTGGCAACCTCTGCCGGTGCTGGTAAGCCCAAGGGTCCCGAGCAGAGTAGGAAGGAGCCCTGCCGCGCAGCCCCCCCGGCCCCGGAGAGCAGCACGCACCTGTCTCTCCCATGCCTGATCCGACGCGACTATCACACAGTCGCCCGTCTGGCTCCTGTCGTGGTCGCTGCCCCGAGTGAAACACGGGGTCTGCCTGCAACAGACTTGGCCAGCTTCTGCGAAAATTATATTTTCAAAAGAAAACCAGTCTATTTCCTCTGTGTCTGAGCGTTTCCAAGTTGCTCTTGGATCTCACCCGGAACCGTGCTCCACGGGAAAACACACGGGGTTAGGTCAAAGTCTTCGTGGGAACAAAGGGTGTGGGTCGGAGGACGCGCTCCAGCCAGCAGGCCGCCCCGAAGCAGTGGCTGACCTCGCAGTAGGCCTGTGTGTGTGTGGTGCAGAGGGACCTCGCGGAGTGACCCAGCCAGTCCCCGGAGCTACCATCACTGTGACACCTGGGGGTTTCTGCTACTCCTTCCCACAAACTGACGTGTGTTTCTTATTAACCTTCAAACCTTCCAAATAATGGCTACCCGGGAAATTATGACTGGCCCTTTCTCCAGGTAAGAGTTCTGCAAATTTTCATAAGTTTGTGCAAATTTTAACCCTGTTTCAAGCCTTGTGACTACCGTATGCCCAGACGGCAGGACAGCACTACCAAGCGGAGCGTGATATGAAGCTTCCCGTGTTTCCTTTGGTTGTGAGTGTGGGTTCGCGTAATTAGGAGCGGGGCCGGGAGCTGCCGACAGAAACCCCTGGCGTCTGGAGATGCCTCTTGTCTCAGGGAGGGGGGAGTGGTCAGAGACGACGAGCCGGGGCTGAGGCACCAGGCTTCGTCTGATGAGAGGTAGAGGACACGTGGGGACAATGTGGACCCTGTCTCCTTCGCAGTGGTCCTCAAAGGTCACACGCTGCTCCGAGGGACAGGAGAGCAAGCCCGCCAGCCAGGTGTGCGCTTCCATCAGGGTGCAGCTGACCTAGGATGGAACGCTGACATCCAGCCGAGGAGACTCTGTACCACGACCCCACTGGTGACGTCACGGCAGGTCCACACACGCACGCACACACACGCACACGCACACGCACGCATACACACGTGCACAGCTCGGGGACCCTGGATGTAGAGTAGCCCCAGGTCTTATGAAGATAAGCCAGTACCTTACCAAGCCTGATTTTGAAATGAGTTGAGGGAGTTCTTGTTTCTAGAATTTTCCGCCAGGTAGCTAAGATACCGCACGAGTGACAGCCCCCGTTCTGTAACGGCCATGTGAAATTACCAACTTCTGCAGCATGCTGGGCTCAAATAAGCTACATCGGCTCGACCCAGGAACACTCCGTCCGAGCAGCCGCACCTTCCTCGGGGGTATACAGCAGGTCCTACAGCAGGAGAAGGGCGACCTTCTCCACGTCAGTGGCCCTGCTGGGACGGGACATCTGTGCCTGTGTGAGCGGAGGGAGCAGGACCCGGGGGACCTGCAGCTCACTCCGCAAAGCGCCGGCACCTCCAGGCGGCGTCTGTCCGTCCTGTCCGCTGTATCACGCAAGGAACCTGTGGTCTGCCCCACACGTTCCCTTTTTTGTTTCTATCAGATCTCCAGCTTTACTTTATCTTTCAGGTGGATAAACTATTTATTAACAGACAAGGCTTACACATTTATTTCTGCTTGGACGCCCCCACAGAGTGGCCACGACAGCCTGTGGTCTTGGCGTACAGGCCTGGGACATGACGTCTCCGGAAGTGGCACAGCCGTCTGCACCTGAATCTGACCTGTGTTTTCCACCTTCATGGCCTTCTGTCTGATCCAAAGCCAGTCTGTGGCCATACAGTGGGGTGGATTCTGGACTCTGCACACCAGTGACCACGAGTGCCCCCCACCCAGTGTGTCCGCCTCCCTCCACATCACATGAGCACGTCTTCGCCCCGTGCCCTTAATGCAGTGACAGCAAGGCTGTTTTCCACTGCCCACCGATACTGGTGTTGAGTACTCGCAGAATGTGCTAGAACTTCTCCGGGATCTCCAGAGACATGGTGGTGGCCCCAGCGGCGTCATGGAGGCCCCGATTTTATTTTATTTTATGTTTTTTAAAGATTTTATTTATTTATTTGACACAGAGAGAGAGAGAGAGAGTGCGCACAGCAGGGTGAGGGTCAGAGGGAGAAGCAGGTCCCCCGCTGAGCAGAGAGCCCGATGCGGGACTCGATCCCAGGACCCTGAGATCACGACCTGAGCCGAAGCCAGACGCTTCACTGATGGAGCCCCCTGGATAACCTGTAGGCCCCACATTTTAAAGAGCCTATGAAGGAAATGATCACAAGAGTTGACAAATTGCAAGACGACTTTTCCTCCTTTGAGAGCTGATTTTTCAGGCCTTCCTCACCTCTGCTGTTCGATACGAAGTGTTTCAAATCCTCCCTTTCTGCTGTAAGAGTTCTCACTCGGACACTACAAAAATGGGCATCTTTCTGATGTACGAATGACAGCCTGGATAGACAGAAACGAGGCTCCTGAACTTTCCACTCAGGGACGTTTTGCATGTTCTCAAAGTCACCTGCTCGAGGTGGTCACTAGAACGTCCCTTCACCATGGCCAAGGATGGCCTTTCCCTCCCGTTCAGACGCCACCTTCCCCGGTGGCCCTGAGCCGCCAGCTCTTGTCTCAACAGACCTGAGTGACGAGGACAAGGCGGCGTCTCCAGGATCTGTGACCCCCTTTCCGCGTGTGGACGTCCATGTGTGGACTATGAAGGTGTTTTCAGGGATGATCATTTTAATGACTTCTCAAGAAGCTTTAACTGAGTCCCCATTAAAAGGCTCCAGTGGGGAACGAAGCAGGCAACCCGCGGCTCCTGGATAAAGGGGGAGAGGACTGCTTCTGGAACGATCCGCCCTCTTGCTGGCGGACTCCTGCTTGACGTCCCCGTGAGGTGAGCCGGGCCTCCTAAGCCGTCAGGACTTCAGAATCACGGGTCTGAAGAAGTAGGAAGCGCCTCCTGTGTAACGTGGGTTAGACTTTATTCTTCTCCAAGGCTCCTGACGTGAACCCCCGACATTCAAAAGAAAACAGGAAAATTGGTGTTCTGCAGCGATCTCACTAAAAAGCCACACTTCGTGTTTCACGGTATAACATCTTCAGCGACAGACATGAGCTTAAGAGACGCCCATTTCCCTCTCATGATACAACGGACCGAGCCGTGAGGGTCACGGGGGATCTTCCAGAAGCTTCAGAGTCCCGGGACTGGTTCCCGGCCGGTCTGGGCCTGTGAGAAGAGCAGTTTCTGACTGAGGTGCCTGTCACCTGCTGAGTGACCACTGTCCGCCCCCAGTGTCCCCTCTAAATGACCACATTTACAGTGGCTCTAAGTCATTAAACTCCGAGGGGAAAGGGAAACACTCTCCTGTAAGCTGGAAGACAGTCATGACAAGGAGGAACTGCCTTTAAAATCCAAGTCCTGAATTCGCCCGTCGCCCGGGCTCTTGTCTTGTTTCCAACTTCCCTCAGGAGGCAAGTGACGTGCGTCTGATTCCGGCTCGTCAGCCCCAGGCTGCAGACACCTGTGCTGGCATCGCTGTCGGCAGGGACGGTGGTGGCCCTGTCCCGCCGCCTGACTGGGAGGGCCGCCCTGAGCGAGCTCGGCCTCCCGGCCACACCTGGCGCACGGGGACTGCACTCCTCCAGGGGGCGCCGGCCCCTGCCCGAGCGCTCAGCACCGTAGGCTCCTCAGCGGCCGGCATCCTGCCAGAGACAACAGCGCGCCGCAGGCGGTCTAGAATTCACGCAGCCGCTGGTGGCACGAGCCGGTGAACTCTAGGCAGTGTCCTCCGGGCTCTCCTCCAGGACGCAGGATTCCCGGTGGATCCAGCCTCCCCTGGGCCCAGGGTGGGAGCCGTTGGGATGCCAGGCAGGGACATCGCCAGGAGGGACAGTTCTCCTGTCTTGATGTTTAACAGTTCTACCTCTCAAGAGACACGAAACCTGGGGACTTGGGGGACAGATAGAAAGCGGACAGGGTTTCCACACAAATCCAGACCAGAGCTCGGGAATTAACCTGCACGTTACGTTATGATATGACCGGGGTGTACATGGGTCAGAACAGACTTATCCCTCGGCTCCCGGAACCCGGTGTCCTCGGCCTCACCAACGCCCATTGCTGTGGATAAGGCCGCCTTCCTTTTCATCATGGTACTGCACTGGGCGGAGCCTACATCGAGTCACTTCCAGAACATTGTCCCGATGTGTTCTCAGGCTGTTTCCTGGCGTCTCTGGAAGGACCCTGCATCAGCACACGCCAGCCGGACGAGCGGCAGCGCCCAGGGCTCGGCCCCCAGGTCCTCCTCCCGCCCTCGCGGTCCTGCCCACCCTTGCCGCTGACGGAGGAACTGGGGCAGCCACGCTGACTCTCTGCATGACTTGGGGATCCCAGGTGAGCGAGGGTGCGGGTGCTGAGTGTGGCATTTGGCGGGCGGCTGGCTCCTGCCTGCCCCACATTCTCACTCGGGTCCGGCCTCGTCGGTTCTGAGCATTGCCCGACCCTCTCTGGACTCTTACAAGCCCTTCCAGAAAAGGAGTCTTGCTCCCTTCCAGCCTCCAGTCCTCTTGGCAGGGGCTCCCTCTCCTTGGAGGCTGGAGGGAGAGGGTGAGGCCGCCTCCCACCTGTGCACTCCCTCCTCACTCACCCCCGCACACAACCAGGCCCAGAGAGGCTGAGGCCAGCCCAGGGTCACTCAGCTCCCTGCCTGGAGGCAGTGCCGGGGCTGGACAGACCCCAGGCTCCTCACACCACGGACAGCGGACTAGCCAGTGGGATGGTCCCACTGATTCCGATGACTCACAAGAGAAAAGTCCTTTTTATGTCACAGATGGCAAATGTCAGCTGAAGGAACTTGTTAGTCCAAAGAGCTGGGAGCTTCCAGAACGGGTTGGATGAATTACTGCTACTGGGGTGACCTATTAAACCCTCAAGGGTCCTCTTAATGCTCCTTCACAAACCACCGCTCTTGCTACCTCCAAAACCCAATTCTTGCATTGGATTGACTCCGGCCACGTCCCGAGTGGCAAAGCTGATGCTCCGGCTCAAGCAGGAGTGGAGAACTGTGCTCCGGTCCGGCTCAGCCCTCGGCCACCTGCCGTCGCCAACGCTGCGCGTCTGCCCGGAATCTCGGTGTTACGGCCCCGGGCACGAGTGATTAACAAGGAGACTGTCGCCAGAAGATCCGTGCCAGTGACTCAGAAACCAGCAGGAAAACTGTCTGAGCAATGAGCAAACAGGCAAAGGGGAAGTAAGAAAACGATGACTAATCTTGGTCCACGTCCCAGGGCTCAGCTGAATGGAAGACAGCGCAGTCGGAACGGGGATACGGAGCAGTGCCAGGATGTTAACGGAACTCATCACTCAAGAAAATGACTTTTGACCGAGAGGGTGGCTTCAAGCAGAGAGCGCTGTGCCAGCAGGGGACGGGGCCGCTGACAAGAGGCACAGCCCATGTGGTCACCGGACGGAGCGTGGGGGCCCCCGTGGAGGGCTGTGCGACGGCAGAGCACACACTCACGGCATGTCTGAGCTGGCAGGTGCCCCCGGAAGTTCTCAGACCAGGAGTGCTCCCGAGGGGAGCGCCCTTCAGGGCGTGGATGACAGGCTCACACTTCCCAAGGGCCTGCCAACATGATGGCTGGGAGATACCTATCTCCTGCAGCCTCATCTAGAAACTAACACATCCGGGGAAGGAGCCCAGCACCCACGCGGCATGAGCCCATGTAGTACAGGCACATGTCCTGAGAGCCCAAGGGTGGGGCTGCCTCCCGAGTCTGGAGGACAGACCCCTGCTCCCAGAGAGTCTCCCCATCACTATCGCTCCCTGCTCTCAGCAGCCACCAAAGGGAGTGGGTTGAAGGCAACGACTTGTCTGGGGGACAGAAATCCCTGAGAACAGGAGGAAATCACAGCATTTTCTTCCCAGAAAACCACACAAGGGCACATACATCTGGAATGTATCCTAGACGGTTCCGAATTGCAGAGACACATCCCTAGAGCCCAAAGTTAAGGATGTCTGATCTCAACGGGTCACATAAAAAAAAATTGAATTCAGAGTTCATTACTGACTATTACTTCTTGGGGCTGAATTTATCTCAGTGTCTGTGAAACACATCAGACTCAGAGAACCCACCCAGGCTCCATGGCAGAGCCTGACTGTCACAAGTCTCTGGGTGGCTGGGGACCACAGCGCGGACTGCAGGCCCTCCTCTGACAGGAGCTGCTGAAGGTCTGTGGCAAATTCAAGATACTAGGAAACACGCAGGCAAAGGAAAAGTGTGTCTTGTGCAAAGAAAATATTTCAAATCAGGAAATATGGGTTTCAGTCTAAATTCTGCTTCTTCCAGCTTTTTATGATTTTGGACAAGTAAGTATCCCTGCCTCATTTACTAAATAATATATGTTAGTGTATTAAAAAAATTAAAATTACTGTAGTAAATGTATGCAAAAATAGATTTTGGATTTACTAACAAAGGAATTCATTGAAAAAACAAACCAGCCAGGAAAGTCTGTAAGAGAAGCGCAAATTAACTAGAAATAAGTGCTCGTACGCAGTTACCCTCTTTCCACATGGGTTTCTCCCTGGGGCCCGGCACACTCCTCCAGCCACACGTCCCAGGAGAGCCACCCGAGAAGCACGGGCTGGTCACGGTCAGGCCCCTCTTCCCGTCCTGTGTGGCTGGTTTCCCTCTGACAATGACGTCCCTTCTCTGCAGGTGCAGGGACGGGATCCGTGGACTTCACAGCCTCCCTGATGGGGCCGTGAGTTCCTTGCATTTCTGCGTTTCGTCTCTGGGTACATGGTGCCTCTTCCTGTGGAAGGACCTGCGTGGTCTGGAGAGGGAAAGTCACCTTCCATCAGTGCATCTAGTCCGGGTGGGCTGGGGTCGTTCCTGGGCTCCGCCACCGGCTCGCCCTTCAGAGCCGCCTGCGGCTGTTCTGGGCCTCCTGCGCCAGGCCTCATGCTCGCAGGTGTCCCGGGCCCTCGGCGGACACACTTTCCTATGAGGACCACATGCATGGCAGCCGCAGAAATCGCCTGGGATATAGCTCATGGACTGTCTTCCAGATGCTGGCCTCTCTGTCCCCCTCTGGGGTGACACGAGGGCTCTGCTGTGATCCGGGAAAGGAAGGACTGGTAACGTGCCCCTGAAGACATCCCCTTGGAAAAGATGCATTCCCCCAAGCACGGAGTCACTGCTGTTTCCTCGAAAAGCACCTTTGCCTCGTCCCACACAGCTGCTGGGGAGCTGCTCCTTGTATCTGAATTCTGCCGTCCTTGGAGAAGAGTCTCGTTTGCGCTTCTGTCGCAGAGCAATGCAGCTGGAGTGATGGGTTCGCCGACGAGATTTTCCCATCTGGCTTACTTCGGGCGTGCTGAGTGTCACGACACTAGTATTGGTTGAGCAGTTACCCCTCGGAAGAAAGCTCAGGAAACCACTTGCAGGTGTGAGGAAGAGGTGCTCGGTGATGGGATGACCGGAAGCCACGTTCCGTGCCACGCCTGCGCTCTGTCCATTCAACGCCCGCTCGACGCCTTTGCTCTGTGCTGGGCTCACTCTGAGGGACACAGCCGGGGGTCGGCCTGGTCTCTGCCCCAAGCGAGGCTCCCTGCCAAGGCTCCGGGACCCCGGGGGACAGCCACCGTGGGCATTTTCAGTACGGGCAGTCCCCGTCCCATCAGTAAGAGGACCAGAGGGTCATGCCATCTGGTCCCCGTCGCCCTCTGCCTGGCCTCCACGACATCTCTGCCCCCTCCACCATGAGAAAGTGACGTCACTGGGGACAACGCTTTTATTTCCCTTTCTTGTATTCCACATGCAAAAACGAAAACAAAAGATCCCCCCGAACTCCAGAACTTACAAAGACACGCATAATTACCCTCACTACTTAATCGTGCCCTGGAACGTCTAGAAAAGGCAATGGGCACAGAAATAGAAATCCGAACCATGAATGTAGCTGGAGGCTGGTGCGGTCCGTCCGGCGTCCTGAGAGCCCACGTCAAACAGATGCAGTTTAGTGGCGGAGGGTTCAGGTGCGAAACGAAACACACAATTCATGCTTTTAAATCAAAATTAGCTGGAGAGTGGAGGCGATGGGGAAGCCACAGAGCATTCAAAAGAGCAGCAGAATATTAAAAATAGTGACGGCAGACATCTGGCTGGGAGGGGAGGCACCACCGCTGGAGTGAGGAGAAAGGCAAGCTGGGAGAACGTGTGCTGCTCATTCTTTCCGCGTAACGCGTGCTTAGCCTAGTTCGAATCCACATTTTGAGGGCTTTCGTTGGGGATTTGAACATGACAGATTTATCTGAACTAGAGCTAAAGTAATAATAGTGAACGCTATAGAATCCAGGGAAAACAAAAAGCATTCTGGGAGGGACTTTGCCCTCTGGAGCACGAAACCGTAGCCTAAGTCTGCAGCAGTGGCAAGAGCACAGGGCAGACACGGCCAGTGCTGGGCTGACGGGGCAGGACCGAGGCCCGAGGGACCCCGCAGACGCAGTAGCCGAATCCACGAGCAAGGAACCAGCCTCCGGTGGGGCGAGGCCAGCCCCCCACCAGCTGACACCAGACACCGAAACGCCTCCAGACGGTCTGGTGATGAATGCACACACACACCAACCCACACTCTGCGTGAAATATTGGGGAAAACAGGAGCAAAGACTCCACTGTTTGCAGATGAGGGAAGAAGGAAGTCTAAAAGCAATGGCAGAACAGAAAGACAAATATTTGGCCACATAAAAAATTCTACAAGCTCATAAACAACGCCGAAAGGCCAGCGACAAGCTGGGAAAATATTTGGAACCAAAGCAACAGTGTGTATGGGTGCGTGAGTGTTTGTGTGTGTGTTGGCGCTCAGAGGAAGAAGTACTCCACGGAATGACCGACAGTCTGCACACGAGAAAATGAAAAAATCCAACAAATGGACTTTTTAAAGTGGCCTCACCGGCGATCACGGACAGAAAATTATATAGAGGAGACACTTCTCTTTAGCCGAGATGCTGAACACAGGACTGTCCCGTGTGTGCCAGACCGAAGTGCACGGACCCGCTGCCGGGCACACAGGGCACCTTCCACACGCGCTCTGGGGGGCCCCGGGGCATCTCTGCCAAAACCCTTTATCTGGAAACAATGGACTGCGCTTTCGGGACTGGGGGAAACACTCGGATATTTGCGTGTAAGGAGCCATCGCAGCATTATTTAGGTGCAAACCGTTGAGAAAATCCCTCAGTACTCCGCGGCATTTGGGCAAACTGAGGACCCAGCAGACGTTCTGGGCGAGACGACTCACTCGCGATGACACTCGATGATGAGCGAGGACGCTGAGATGGTGATATTCTGATTCTCTTAAGGACGCAAAATTCTGTGTTCAGACTTACAACAGATTCAGGAAGGAGGAAAATGTGTCCCGGCGTGGCACGCTCCAGCTGTCCTGCGAGCCGGCCGCGCGCCGGTGCCGCCCCCTCCCCCCCGTGGAGAATGAACATCGGTGAAGAAAAGGACTTCAAATGTCTGCCATTGGTGTATACGAACACTAACTTTATCTAAGAAAAGACCCAAAAATGTGAGGGGGCAGAATTACTTTGAACATCATCAATGAGAAGGTGATGCCGCCCCAGCAGAGGGAGGGCGGGTGCCGTCCCCTGCCCCCATGCTGAGTGTGCGGGGGTGGGGCAAACAGGGGGTGGGGACGGTCTCAGCCCTGCCGAGCAGGGCTCCACGGTTGTGACTGATCCTCACGGATCACGTGTGAAACAGCTTCCTTCCCGGCACACAGCTGTGGGGGGTGACCCCTGGGCTGGAGGCTCACAGCTCACACCCCATGGGGTGGATTTGTGCAGGGACGCAGGGTGTGAGCTGGGTCCTGTCCCTCCCATGCCCAGTGGCACTCCACTCTCACAAGGGATGCCAGACCAGAGCTCCCACGTCCCCGGTGCTCCTCCAATCACATCCTTGGGTCTTGCCGAGGAGGGAACAAGGGGGAGAGAGTCTACTTGGGGTTGGAGGGCAGAAGCCATGGAGGTGGCGGGAAGGGACAAGCCACCTCTACAGGCATAGCCTGACCGCCCCCCATCCCCTGGGTACAGCTGGAGTGCGGAACCCCATGGATGATTCCTTCCCTCTGCTGGGCATGGGTGGCCCCAGACAGAGAGTCCATTTCCGGCCCCCTGCAAAGCCCAGCGGCTCATGGCCCTTATATGGGAGCCCCAACAGGTGCTGGACAGGCACCCCCGACTCTACTTTCCTCCTTCTGAGCTGCACGGTGCATGTATGAGGGGAGAGCGCCCGTCTGCAGCCCCGAGGACACAGAGGGGACGCTGAGGAGAGTGACAAGCTCTTTTGTCCTTCTCCTCTTTCTTCTTTGGGACAGTGGATGGTATCCAGCACCCTGCTGCAGAGACACACACCACTCCCTGCTTAAATGTGGGACAACAGAAAACCCAACAGGAAAATTCCCACTGGGAAGGCGTCCAGGCCCCTGCATCGCCTGTGTGGTCGCCCGAGCCAGAGCAGGCCGGTCTCTGTAAGGCCCACAAGGGTTTTGTCACATGGACATGTGGGCTACTGAATGTCCCTGTCTCGTGGCTTCCTGAGGCCCCGGTCCTTACGGCAAATCTGGAAGTTCTGTCATAGAGCCTGCAGCGGTGGGTCTGACCCAGAATCAGCAAGCCCGGTAGGGAAGCCATCTGGGACTTCTTAATTTTTGAAATAAAATTATAAAAGAATTTAAAAAATATCTTAAAGAATTCAAAGGCAAAAGGCTTTCAATTCTAATAAAGTCAAAATAAAACCATTTCGAGTTGCTGCAATCCAGAAGCCCTCAGGCAAGGTGACAGGTGGTTCCAGATCTCGGGCACCCGGGCAGGTGAGCTGGGCAGGCAGACCCGAGCCCTCGCTCCTTCGCTGCCACACCTGCCGGGCTGAGCCCAGGAGCGCGCGCTTATAGCCTCCTCCAGGCGGAAACAGCAGCCGGACAAAGAACTACCGGAAAACCGTGGTAAGACCAGGAGCCTTGAAAAGCAGGACTTTCTGAAGTAGCAAAATATCTGAACAGTAGACCTTATAAAATAAAACTTTTATTACCTGAAAAGATAACGGTCTTAGTAAAACCCTGGGAGTGAGCAGCAAGAGCTCTCAGGGTCCTGTTCTCCCCAGCAGAGCACGGTTGTGAGCTCACAGATCCAGACGAGCAAGAGCTCCCACACCCCGTGTGCCCCCGCCGTGCCCATACCAGCGTCGCTGGCCGCTGAGGACGGGCTCTGGCAGCGATAGTTGGCACCATAAATGCAAAACCCAGGCTCCGGCGGAAAGATTTGAAAATACAAAGCAGCGAAGTTGAACTCTGGACTGCAAAGGCGTACGTGGCGTGTTTTGTCTCTGCACCTCTGGCAACCGGCTCTCCCCACACTCTCCACCCGCGACTGCCCAGCGACGTCCTGCCAGGAGAGACGGCTGGGGCCAAGGCACGCTTGGGGCCAGGCGCCTTCCACGCAGGATGCGGGAACACCCGTGGCTCCCTGTCCCGATGCCCCCGCCCCGCCAGGACTGGGCGAGGACTGGACGTCATGTCCACTGGGGACAAGGAGTAGGGACAGCAAAACTTCACAGCAATGAAAGCAGCCTTGCTTGGGTGAACCTACTGCCTAAATTCTCTACTTGGGCGTCCATTCAAACACCAGAGGACATTGGAAGTTCTCTCCTTTCTCTTGACAAAAACCTTGCCCTCCCCGAGTGCCCCACCCGATGTGTCCCCAGGCCTCTGTGACCTCCAGGCCTACCTGCCCCCAGACTCTGCCCCGGATAGTCACATCCTCCCTGCCCCAGGAGAGGGCTGGGTCCCCTTCCATCATTTCTCACCACCCCCCCAAGGTGGGAGTCAGTCATCCCCCAGCACAGACGGAGCAGATGCCCAGCGACAGCTGAGGTTGGCTTCTCGATGGTGGGAAACTTCCCTCCCTTCTGAGTTGGCTCAGTTGTGCTCAGAGGCACACGAGTTTAGATTGGAAAAGCCCCTAGAAATTGTGACCTGCATCTCGGCTGGGTAGGTGCAGCCCAGACACGGAGGAGGCACGTTCAGAGGCATCAAAGGTTATCTGGATTGTTGGGTTGGCTTCTGCGGGTGAGGACTTTGTTCAATGACACCAAACTTGTAGGGAGAGTGAAAAGCATTAAAACAGCATCCCCGAAGCCACTGTGGGGACGGCCCAGCGGCGTGGCGCCAGTACCCTCGCCAAGCGGGCGGCAACTCATGTGCTGTCCTCTCCCTGGAACACTACGTATTTCTCGACTTCTAGGGATCGTGGGAGATATTTTCTACCACAACTTTCATAGTATGCAATTTATTTTCACCAAATTCATCGCATAACATAAACACATACAAAATGTGAAAGGCATTTATATTCTCTACGGAACATAGTGCCAAAAAATATACAGATGCTTATAAAATTTGCATTATTAAAAACATTAGATGTGATTTCCATCTTAACTGAGAAAGCTGGATATTTGCGAAAACCTTTTAGAGGCTCTCACGTCAGGGTTGCCGCTATACATCCGAGGTACAGAGGAGGAAAAACACTTCTGGGGTAATAGCAAAAGCCGCAAAATACAGGAATGTCATAAGCTGGTTTTAAAACTTAAATTTTTTTTGTAATTTGGAGTGGAGAACCATTTGAAGGTCTAGGAAAAAT
This sequence comes from Lutra lutra, assembly GCF_902655055.1. Taxonomy (NCBI): domain Eukaryota; kingdom Metazoa; phylum Chordata; class Mammalia; order Carnivora; family Mustelidae; genus Lutra; species Lutra lutra. The sequence goes on from NC_062283.1 coordinate 151,762,603, forward strand.
ATCTCAGTACATTTTTTAAAAAGATTTACTTATTTATTTGAGAGACAGAGAGCACAAGCAGGGGGAGCAGCAGAGGCAGAGGGAGAAGCAAGCTCCTTGCTGAGCAGGAAGCCCGACATGGCGCTCGACCCCAGGACCTTGGGATCATGACCTGAGCCCAAGCAGACGCTTAACTGACTGAGCCGCCCAAGCGTCCCTGATTATTGACTTCTTTTATTCATAAAAAAAAAAAAAAAAATCACTTGGAGAAAACAGAATTAAATCATATACACACACTTAACTTGGAAAAACAAAATGGTTGTTTCAACATCAATTCTAATTAAGATAAAGCAATTTGATAAGTTTTACTCTAAATTTGCATGTTCTCCAAAGCTTGATGTTTATGTCACACGTAATCAGTTCCTGGAAACTACTGAATTGCTCTTTGTGGGTTAAAAGCACTAAAATCGTGTTTGTCTAGAAAGCACCTGGCCCTCATCTGCAGGCCTGACAACCAGCATCCCTCCCCACGGTCCACACGCTTACATCCTGGCAAGCCCATCACACTGTCCCCTCTGACCTTTGAAAATGACTCCGTCCACTTGGCCCCCGTCTGTCTTAGGGACTACATGACTCATTGGATTCTTGCACAACCTCAAAAGCACAGAGGGAACACCAGGTGTTAGAAATGGGTTAGGAGAGGCTGGAGTGTCCCGCGCATCTTTCCTAGCGAAGGCTGGGGGAGTGTGGGCACTCGGGCGAGCACAGGCTCCCTCCACCACCCAGACATGGCTGTTGCCATGCCTGAGAAACATCTGCATGTGACAGCATGTCCGAGAAAAAACCCCCAAGACACCTAAAGCTAAGCCCACCCCATTCCTCTGGGGGTGTTTATTAAAAGCTCTGATAGCCAAGAGAGGCAATGGATTTGCAAGATTCTGGGCTTCCTTCCCTGGGCGACCACGGATGATCTGTCAGGCTCCTCTCACCCAGGAAGCACCATGCAAAGTGAGGAAGGAATATGTTCGAGAAGAAATGTGCAAATTTGCTGCTTCTCATCTTTTTCTACAGCGTTTCGCTTTTGTAAATGTACGGGTTCTATTACCAGTGACATGGCGCAGGGTGAAAGGCAATCAACACGTTAGTTCTATTTATAGCACACAGAGTGACAGAGACACTCCAATTAAGGGCCAAGAAAAATTTACATCTTAAACTCTATTTTATGGCCAGGTCATAGAGTTGTGCCACGAAATACGGTCTGTGCGCGTGACATGCCTGGGCGTTCGGTGGCGGTCACACAGACCTCCAGCGTGTGACACAGCTGTGTCCTAGCGCGCAGCCGGCTGCTCACCTCCATACCTGGGCGTGGTCCATCTTATTTTATACTATTCCGACGGAGAGTTTGAGACGAGAGAGCTCTGTGGCCATGCCAAGTTTTCAGTAAATAAATTCTTGGAGGAGCTGTGAACGCAGAAATTGTTCCGGTAGGATTCATTTCCCACTGAGCAGATCGCGAACAATCTAATCAGAAACGTGACATTGGCACAGAAACCTGGAAACACGGCGGGAGACTTGGGGCTGAGGTGAACCCCAGTGAGTCCACACACACTGGATCTGGGGCTATTTTAGGACCATCGGAGGGGGCGGCCGTCCGAGCGGCTCAGAGCGCGCGGCAGATCTCTACTATGGCAACTGCGGGGGGAGAACCTGCCGGCTTCAGAGCGCCAGGTGCAGGCTCGGTGACATATGTCTGCAGGCTCGCAGGGCTGGGAGCCGAGGCTCCCCAAGAGCGTCGTGAGGAACACACTTTTCTGTCCCCAGAACATCCTGACACAGACTAAGTGCACAGAGCGCTGGCGGCAGGACGAAGGCGGTGAGCGCTGGGGCCTGGACACCAAGACCCACCCCCATCCCCACGTCATTCACTTCGGCTTCTTAGGACATTGTCCCTCGGACGCAGAGGCGCTGAGCGGGGGTCACCTCTCTGGTTTGGACCTACTACAGGCTGTGTCACGTCCAGCTGTCCGTCTGAGCACAGAACCTGAGGCTGACATTCAGAAATAACTGTGCAAACTGCCCAGGCTGATTTAGGAGAAGCAGTAATGCGATCAAAAGGTTCTTTCAATAAGGCCTATGGACTACTCTACAGAACTACCACGGTTTATTCTGAAGTAACGCCAGATTTAATGCAAATCCAATTCCCTTAGCACCACCATGAACAGAAATCCTTTCCCCGCCACTCGGTTGGGTGAGGAGGGCCTCCCAGCCTGGACTACATTTCCCAGAATCCCTCGTGGCAGGGTATAGTCATGGGACTGGGTCTGGCCAATGGAAGGAGAGCAGTGGTGTAACTTTACATGGCGACTGCCCCATTGTTCAGTCTCTCCCCCTGCACGGGGAGTGCAGGGGTATCCAGGCCCTGGGGCTGGTGCAACCCTGTACCCAGCTCACTGTCGGGAAACATCTGGCCTCTGGCCAGGAACAGTGACCCTGGACAGATACTGAAGCAAGAAAAGCATTGTTCTTCCACCAGCTCCCTGCACTGAAGCACCAACAAGGTCTGGAGGCCCGTCCCCATCCCTCTGTGCCCGAGAGGCGCGGGGTAAGCCTGACCCTGGAGCCTATACACCGCTCTGGGGCGGCCAGAGGCCTTGGAGAAGCGGTGGACACAAGATGGACGGTCGTATCTGCTTTTGCAAGAGAAATGCATCCCCGAAGTCCCAAGTGTGCCATTGCGCAGCTCCCATTACTTCCCTCGGCCCCGTGCACAGTGCCACGGCCCCGCCCTGGCTGGTCCCTGCGCTGACACAGCCGAGCCCTCATTCTGCCGGTGCAGGGTAGGGGACCCTCCACATGCCACTGTCACAATAAACACGATTATCCCTGTGATTCCTGAATGTCGGACACAGTCCTATAACGTCTTCCTTGGAAAGGAACGAGATGAAGAAACCAAATCATCATAAGGAAATGTAACATCTGAGACGGAGGCCCTGAATTTCTGAACAAATAAATCTTAAGATGCCAAGACCGGAGGTTTAGTCGCATGGGAATTTTCAATCCTGTGACGGTCTCCTGCCTTGAATGGTGGTGTCGTGTTGGCACTATCTCACAGACCCTGCGATGCTGGGAAGAGCCCACTCCCCAGCCGCGGGAGCATCCCCAGGAGCGCGAGGGGACACCCTCTGCCTGCTGACTCTCCGCTCATTCATGGCGGTTAGAGAATGTGAGTCCCACGAACTAAATCTGAACTTCTAAGGAAACAGGAGGTACTTTCTTGGTGCTCCCCGACTGAAACCCCAAGTCGAGATCTGGAGTGTCCGGGTGCCCCCATGGGAAAAGGCAGAACCAGCATCAGGCCGCTCTGGGGCTGAGGTCGGAAGAGAGGGACGCGGACCTCCCAGAAGTCAGCTCCACACTCAGACGGGGAGGGGCCAAATCAAATCTGCTCCCGGAAATAGTACGTGTGTGTGTGTCCACATGTGTGCAAACACGTGTGAGCATGTGTGTGCCTCACCTTCCCGGCCACCACTCGGGGCCCCAGGACCAAGGGGACATTTTCACTCTGGAGAAGACCTAGTCTTCGGCTCAGACGGTCTGAGCTGCTCTCCTTCACCTCTACCATTTACCGGCTGCGGACGCTTGAGCAAGTGGGCTGACCGCCCCTGAACTCTCCTCCTCGCCAGGACCATGTCGACGGTAATATTTACAGAGAGATGGTTTTGAGGATTAGGTTAAAAAAAAAAAAAAAAAGTTTTAAAGAAATACTCAAAGTGCCGTTTATATGGCCTGCCCCACGGTAGCGGCTCAGGAAAGGAAGGCAGGAAGAGCCAGTGACTCAGGGCTGGGTGGAGGGAGCGCACCGGCTGCAGGCGCGAAGGTGTCCGTCAGGTGTGAGGGTGTCCGTCAGGTGTGAGGATGTCTGTCAGGTGTGAGGGTATCTGGGGCTGCTCTTGCCTAGAGCCTGGGCCTCCCCTCTCCAGCCCCTCTGCGGAGGCGGGGAGATCCGGACCCTGCACGCGGCGGAGATGCTCCACTCCAGGGAGGTTCTAGGTGTCTCCTTCCTCTGCCTGGCCAGGCTGCCACGCTCAGTGTGCGAGTGCTTTCCCCGCTGGGGTTCTGGCTCCCTGCATGCCCATAATTCACATTCCTACAGAAAAACAGCCACTGGCAGCCTGGATCCTGAGCTCTCCATCCCTACAACTGTGGACTCTGCTGCGAGGGTGATCGACCAGAGCCTGGGCTGTCCACCACAGCCCTGGTGATGGCCCCGGCCCCAGGAAGGCAGGAGAGGCACTGCGCCCTGCTAAAAACGGCCGCTGCGCGTTCAGTCCTGGGCCAGGGAACGTATTTGGTTCCCTGTCAACGTGACTGCTGGGGACCATCTACAGAATGGTGGGGTGACTGCTGGCACTCCTGGGAAGGGAGTACAGTGGCTTTCATGGGCCTGTTTCCAAGCTGGGAGGGGGAGGCGTGGGTGGCCAGGGAGTGGGCCCTCTGTGGAACATGAGGAAGAAAGCTCTAAGCCTTTGATGAATCATAGCCGAAATTAGTAACGTACCTCCCGGGGTCTTGAGTTGTCACCACTCTTTCAGAAGCTAGGCACTTAAAACAAACAAACAAACAAACAAAAAACCAGCGCAGGCTTTCTGGAAACAGATGGTCAGAGTGCAGTGAGAACCCTGGCCCCGGGGCCAGTCGCCTCCCGCTGCCGGCACTAGACCCTTACGTCTAACAGCCGGGGTGCACAGAAATCAGCGGGACGTGTCACAGGGAGTGCAATGCATCCCAGGTCCTCTGTGGCCCTCCTGCAAGCCCGCGCTGCTTCTCACACGGAGAAGGGAGAAGGAGGGGTGGCAGGAGCCTGTGGACCCACGGGCCAGCTCTGCGCTTTGGGAGCACATGTTCTGAATTATGACCAGTACCGATTCACAATGGAATCAGAGATGCGGCCACCTCACTTGTGGGCCAGGGACCTAGCCTCTGGGTCCACAGTCTGCCTCGCCCAGACACAGTGACTTCATGCTCGAAATCAGCCGGACTGACTCAAGTTTTATGGGAAACGCTCTGTGAGCGACGCCAGTCTGTCCTCAGTGTTTTGTTTTATCCTTTATTTTTAAAGTTGTGGACTGTAAGCGCCTGAAGGGGCAGGAAAGGCCGGAAACTGGAGACGGAGGTTGGACCCAGGCTTCAGCGGAAAGGGAGCGACAAGCAGCGCCGTGTGCGAGGGACATGGCACTCTGCCCCAGCATCTCTTCACTGCGGCCCAGCGCATGACGGCGCTCTCGGAAGGACCTCCGGAATGTTTACACCCACACAAGCTGTATCTGTGGGAAACATTTTCAAAATGCCGAACTCCCTTAGTGTGTGCGCAGTACACACTCAACCGTGCTAACGCGGAGAGAATGACATGAATCCTGCCGTGTACCCGAGAGATGGGATCAGAGACCCCCAAACAAGGCAGCCCAGGCCTGGTGCATGCAGCGTGGGACGCAGGGACAATGAGAGCCACAGAGGTCAGGGGAGGCGTGGGGCCGCCTTGAGGAGGGCACGGTTCCAGGACGCAGCGGGGCCGCTTGGGGAATTCGAAGATCATGGTGGGGAGAGGGCGTCTAAGGTGGGGCCAGGCGGCTTGGGCCACAGCCACGGGCTGGAGGTGGCCGGCGTCATTCGGACAGTAAAGACCAAGTCTTCCTGATTGGAGCAGGCTTCTTTCCTTTGCTGTTGTTTTGTTTGTTTTTACTTTCTGTATACCACTTGGAGAGAGTGGGAAGGCAGATCAGAAGAGCATGTTTCCAGCTTCCATGTCAGTGGGCTTGGAGGGACAGGTACCTCCCAGGCACTGGTAGGAATGAGAGCCATTAGAGTATCCGGCAGGAAAAAACCACCCATCTAAGATCAATTTACAGATCCCCTGGGTGTGACCTCAAACTCGCTCTGATTTGGGAAAGAGAAGACCCTGTTCCAGGGCACGGAGCACCCAAGACCGGCCACCTGAATCTTGAATACGTGGAGGCAGGGGAAGGAGAACCAATGTCAAGGGCTTGGCAGAGACAACAGCCATGACTTCTTTGTCCGCTGAGCGCCAAAGGCCCATCTGAGTGATGTCAAGACGTGCAGCAAAGCTGCTCTGGAAATGGGGTCGCTGCACATATCATCAGTTAACATGAGGTCACACTGTAGTAGGCTGGCCCTGGGCCAACGCCTGGCGTCCTCGTAGGAAGGCCACGTGAAGACAGCACGCAGGGGACGGTGCCCCATGAGGACGGGGCAGAGGTCGGAGGGAACGAGCTCAGGAATGGCCGGAGCCCCCAGCAGCTGGAGGAGGTGGGGAAGGACCGTTCCCCAGGGGCTCTGAGGAGACCACAGCCTTGTGGACACCGGGACGTGAGACTTCCGGCCCCCGACGTGGGAGGTGCTGCTCTCGGTCTCATACGCCCTGGGCCTGCGGCCACTGGTTATGGTGGCAGCAGGACACGGATCCAGTGTGACACAGATACTGGCCGTCACTGACTATCACCGGGGCACCAGCACCCACAAGGACCCGTCGTGACCACTTCTGGGTCCGTCTACATCCTACGTATACGTGCCACAAAGCCCAGTAACAACCTCCAAACACAGAGTAAGCTGAACCCAAAGGACAGACGAATCTTTGGTATTTTCAAGGGACAGACAGCATCCATGACCCGGAAATGGCTCTGAGCCCAGACAATGAAGAGGAAACAACAGGAGATTTGTTTAATGAACCAACATGACCCTAGTCCTCTCCTCTCAAGCAGCCAGGACGCGGGGAGGCGGGGAGGTTTGCCCAGATCCTGCAGGGTGGAAAAGAGATGGGAGCGACTGGCGGGGAAGCGGACGTCACCGTTAGCAGAGAGGGAGCTGCTCCCAAAGACAGAGGAGCAGGTGCAGGTGTGGGGCGCGGGGAGCCGACAGGATGGCCGGTCCGCAGCCGCACTTGGAAGAGCCGGGTGTGGTCTCCCGTGAAGACCAGACCCCTGGGGAGAAGGAGGGGGTTGGTGCGTGGGTCGTGCCCCACTCTCGGTAACGGCGGGTCCCAGCGGGCAGCGCTGCCCCGGCCCCATGCGCTCACCGCTGAGCCCAACCCCATGGATGACACTGTGCATCGCTCTTACCTACAGGGGAATGAGGGAACTTACCGAGGAGCTAGATCCGAACCCAGGACTGAGCGTCCATGTTTCTGAACACGCCCCTCTAATGCCTGATACACGAGGGGAACTCGTGGCAGTGTCTGTCCCTCCGTCAGATCTGGAGAGGAGAGAAGCACAGAAGGGGAAGGGGGGAGGGGGGAGGAGGGAGGGGAAAGAGGGGACTGCACCCACGCACCTGCCTTCAAGGGAAGGAGGCATTCCCACCTGCTCCCTGGACAACTGCTCCCTGGACAACTCCCTGCAACTGCCCCTGGACACGTCCTTCCTCATCCAAAGCATCAGTTCGTTGAGAGGGCTGACGGCACCTGACGATAGTCCTTTATTCATGAACATGAGCCAATATCAAAGGGTCATTACGCATCAGAGAACGGAAGCAGCGCCTGCGTGACTTCTGGAGGGAAAGTATTCTGAGCCTCCACGTCAACATCTGGCTGCCATATTCATCACACAAGGAGGCAAAACAAAGACATTTTAGGCATTCAGAATCGGAGCTGATGGCCCATACAGGCCGTATGAGAAAGTCCTGGAGCGGAAGGGCAGTCAGTCAGACGAGAGCACAGAGCTACGGAGCGGCCCGAGACAGACAGACGGATGGGGGCTCGGAGGGGAAGGCGGGGGCCTCACCAGCTCATGTCCCTAAATAACTGATGGGTTCATTTTAATTCTGATCACATCCCAAATTATATATTTTGGATCCTGATAAGGAATTCTATGCGTTTGGAAGAGGAGTCCTTTAAATACGGCTCTATTACTGCAAAACGAGGAGGAGAGAGCAACAGGGCCGACCGGTACGAACAGATCGGAATGGAAAGCAAAGTACACCTGAGGCTACGTGGAAAAAGCACGGGGCAGAGAGTCGCTTTGAAGCCTGCGGGTGAGGAGCTGTTCCAGAAAAGAGGCTGCGGCAGCACGACAGTCGTCTGCAGTCCCGGGGATGAAGCGTGAAGTGTGGGGTTACCGCGTGAGCCGCACAACCACAGGCGTGTGTCTCCGGTCCCACAGAGACGCAGCGCTGTCGCACTCAGGGACGGGAGCAAACGGAGACGCCACCAGGGGGTGATCCGTAAATCTGGCCGCACCAAAATTTGAAACTTAACTGTGTCAAACATTCCACGGGCACTGGGGGGCTCAGCGGGTTAAGCCTCTGCCTTCAGCCCAGGTCAAGATCTCAGGGTCCTGGGATCGAGCCCCACATCAGGCTCCCTGCTCGGTGGGGTCCTGCCTCTTCCTTTCCCCGGCTTGTGTCCCCTCTCTCGCTGTCTCTTTCTTTGTCAAATAAATAAAAATGTTTTAAAAGAAATTGGATAAAAGGAGGAAAAAGACAAACTGGTTAAAAAATTACAAAAGCAAGTTGCTGAAATTTTTTTTTAAAAGATTTTATTTATTTATTTGAGAGACAGAGATCACAAGAAGGCAGAGAGTCAGGCAGAGAGGGGGGGGGAGCAGGCTCCCCGCTGAGCAGAGAGCCCGATGCGGGGCTCGATCCCAGGACCCTGAGATCATGACCTGAGCCGAAGGCAGAGGCTTAACCCACTGAGCCACCCAGGCGCCCCAAGTTGCTGAAATTCTTAATGTGTAAAGCATTCCTACAAATTAATAAGAAAAAGACAAATACCTCAATTAAAAGTGGAAGGAACAAACATGATTTACACTGATGAATAATAATAAGCACATGAACAAATTTCAGACTCACTGATACTCAAGAACAGGCAAGTTTATTATTTTTAATGTATCAAATTGCTGTAAGTAATAAAATAGGACATTAAGGTTTCAAGATAACAGGAAGGTAAAAATCTCAGGAAACCCTGGGGGAAATGTGGAGGGTGGTTCCCCTCAGTGCAGTTGGCCAAGCAGTTCCACCGCTCAGAATTCACCTGAAGAAAATGCAAGATGCACGGACAATTCATCATCACAACTATTCATGACGATGTTTTTAATAACATAAAAATAGAAATGCATTCAACATTAAAAAAAAGAAAAATAAAGCCCCCTTTTTTGGACCTATGGGCATTATTTGTTAGTGTGTGGGCTACTTAATGACATAGAAAAAAATTGCTGAAAAATGTGCTGGTAAGAGACAAAAGCAGATTATGAAGCAGTTTCCGGAGAGATTAACTCTCTTAGCAGCTGCTCAGATGTATATATGGGAAGGATCAGAGCAGCCACACCGGAAAGTAGACAGTTGCTACTTGGGAGGACGAGATTTTAGATTATCTTTGTTTTTCTTTTATTTATTCCCATATATCTTTATACAATAATAAACATGTATGACCTTAGAAATAAGAAAAAAATCTGATAAAAAAATGGCCAAATGTAAAAAAAAAATCAAAAACCTTTGCTATTTCAGGCACGTGGATTTTTCAAAGCTCTGTCCTGGAGCTCTGCTTTCATACTGCCTTCCTGATGTAAGAGGGGCCCGTGGCTCCCAGAACACCCACGTTCCTCCTATTCAATATTTGCTAATATTTACTAAGAAGTGCAAAACAAAAAGGGGCAAAATAATATAATGGAAAGAAATCTGGTCACTGGGTCTTGGGTTCCGGCATCAGCTTTCAGATTGACGACTTTTGCGAGCTCAGCCAAAGTCCCCGGTCTGGGTCTGCTCCCCAGGATGTGAAGAGGTTGGCTGAGATGGACAGTTTACTTTACAATTCTGACACTCTCTCAGAGTTGCAGAAGCCTTGGGCTCAGCTGCAGGCGAGCCGCCCGGGGAGGTGGGCTGCGTGCCAGGTCCGCACAAATGGCCCAGCCTCCAGCCGACTGGTGTGGACCCCTCTCCCACTCTGAACTACAGGAAGGGGGATACGCACAGCTGGCTGTCCTTTGCTACTGATCTGCAGGCATTAGTGACCTCTAGCAATCTCAATGACTCCCCAAGAAACCTGACTGTCAGACTAACCACAGTGAGACCCCCACTTGTAGGAAGTTGTGTTCTTGGAAACCACGTGATGTAAAAGGTCTTGAAAGGCATTCTGTACCGTGTGATCCGTTAATGGACAGGGGCAGGGAGGAGACACAAGAAGGAAGATGAAGACCTTACAACCTAACAGAGGGAATCCCCCTCAACTGATTATTGCCAAATCAAGGAACAGGATCCTTACTGGCCGGTCTGACGAGGCCCACAGATCCAAGCCAGTCGCAGATCGGGACCTTGAGAAGGGGCTGTCTCTTCAAATTGATTGGAATGCCAGTCAGTAATTTAAAAATGCTTAGGAAAGATAAGCCTGGAAGTGTAGACGGAGATCTGGCTACAGACATCCTTGAACAGTCACCAGTATCTGACCTTATAAGAAGGGAAAGACTTTTGATGGGTTTAGAATTTGGGAACAGAGCAGGATGCCAGGAATTGCATTGCAGGACAGTTTCGAAGGTGGAGAAAGCTCTAGGCTGGGATCTTGGGCCGTAGGGAAGGTCACAGGCAAGGACCAGAGAGGGAAGGAAGGAAGGGGGCAGACTTCAGTTTTATGGTAAAGACCGGGAGAGCACACCTGGGCCTGGGTATCGGAGACAAGTGTGCAGGATTTCCAATGCAGATTCCTCCTCTGATCAGGAAAATGGCCATGCCACAGACAGACCGAGACGCGGAAGAGGAAGGGGAGACTTTGCAGCGATGTAGAAATTCTCCCTGCGGTGTGGGATGAAGCCCGAGACATGCTCAGCAAAACCCCGGACACACATAAGCCGCCCGTGTCCACCGAGGGATGGTACAAAGATAGAAAGTGGACAGAGTGAGGGCTTGAGGAGGAAGAATGGGAAGCGAGGAGGTGTACCATGGAGGGCCAGGCAGGGAGGCCATGATGGGGGCTGGGCAGCAGGCCAAGGCAAGTGGTCATCAAAGGCCAGGGGGCCACAGGGTGCAGCTTGGGCCAATGTGGGAGAGGGAGGTCATCAGCAGGCAGAGGCGTCGTGCCCGTGAATGCAGGGGAGGCAGAGTGCAGAAGACCAACCCACAAACCGGCAGGTGGGCCACGGCGCAATCTGGATCCTTCTAGCACAGGCCCTGGGACCTGGCAAGGTGATGCTGAAGGGATGGCATTTCCTGGGGAGTGTGGTGGGGGGGCGGTGGGGGGGGGACACAAGGCCTGCAGGACAAAGGGGAAAGCGGCCGGGAGAGAAGGAAGAACTACTCGTTCCCAGAGAGAAACCAGCGGGGTGGGGGGTGGGACGGAGATGCAGAGAGATTCAGTACATCCGGGAAACTCGGTTGAAGATGCCAGGCATCCTGGGAAGGAGCCGTAGCGGTCTGGACCTTGTGCCGGGCTGGGGCTCTAACAGAGGATAGGGCAAAACCAAAATTTTCATTTCGTTTACTCTGGATCTACTCAGTAGCATCAAAATGCTGCATTCAAATTCAGAAACAAAAAAAGTCACAAATACCCAGGGGGGCAGGACCCCAGGGGAGGGGAGAGGAGGGGCAGGCGTCCCCCCCACCCACCCCGCGCAGGCAGCTGGAAGGGAGGCCAGTGCAGGGCTCTGCTGTGCGCCGTCATCGCCCGCTGCTCTGGATAGGTCCAGAGCACGTGGCCACCTCGTGCAACCGCGGCAGTCACGCCACAGACAGAGCTTTTGTGCAAATGGTGCTTGTCTTCCTCCATTAAAACGTTCCACTCTGTTCCCATGTAAATGGGTTCGGGAGCGGTCCCAGAGACATCAGCAGCAGCGAGCCACGGCCCCCTCTTCCACGGGCGCCTCTTCCACGGGCGCCTGACAACCATAATCGTTGCTATTACTTCCCCTTTTGAGTCACCCCGCAGGTGTAAGTAAACAACACACTTCTCAGGAGGGAGAGGGAGAGAAAGGGGAGAGGAAGGCATTGCCAGCCAGACTGCAGCGGGAGCGCTGAGCGCCGAGTGCTGGTTCCCTCCCCCGCTGCAGCCCGGCTGCCCAGTGCCAGCTCCTCAGCCCCCAGTGGGAAGAAGGGTCCTGACACAAGGCCACGGGGCAGACGGGCCACGCTGTAATTTTCTGACAGGCAAACGTGCTCAGTGGATGAAATTTGCACAATGAAGTCCGGATTCTCAACAACACAGAGAGGCAGAGGCAACAGGGAGATGGAAAGTCGCGCTGAGCGTTCTGAGCTCATGGGATCTCGAAGCCAGTTCTGGATGGAAAACTTGGAATCAGATGACCCGTTGAACTTCAAGACTTTTAGTTAAACAACCTGGAATCCACTCCCTGAACTAGATCATGGGTAGTTTGTGTGGGCAAAAGCTCCAAACATCTTGGTTCTAAGTGTGTCTGTTTATACAACATTCTTTCCTCTTGCGTCAGGGGAAGGAAGCCTGTTTTCTTTGGAGGGACGGAGGCAGGGAACAGAAATCATGTCCTGAAGGCAGGATTCTGTCATGCAGGCGGCAACAGGGCTTTCTCTGGATGGGCACCAGCGTTTCCCTCGGCTCCCTCCCCTCTGACTTCCGTCCACCTGCACACTTCCCGGGACGGGGATGGACGCAGCCCCATGTGACACCACGCCCTCCCGCCGCACTCGCTGACAGCGAGCCAGCCGGTGTGCAGGCGTGGGCAGGTCACCTGCACGCCCAGGGTCTGTCCCTACTCACCCCGGTTTACCACTGGTCACAGCTTAGCCAGCGGTACTCGAAGACCCACTCGGGTGATTTCTGAAGAAGCCGAATTGGTCTCTGACAATAGGCAACGGTCTTTAGACCGTTGAGACCGGAGGATCCCGCCAGCAATCGGCCAGGAGGCCTGCGGGCAGTTGGGAATGTGCTAGAGAGGAAGTCGAGGTCAATGACAATCACAGGGTCACCCTAAGTGTCGGCTGAGCTCCTTCTCTTTCGGGGGATGAGGGGACACAGAAAACACGCCTCTGACCTTCGCGGAGACACTCAGGCTTTCTCATCCCACAGGGAAGAGCACAGACAAATGACGACCGCGGAGATCCCAGCTGCCCAGCGGACCCAGCCGAGCAGGGCCACGTGCGCCCAACCGGGGAGGTGGTTTCTGCGGGGCTCGTCCTTGGCCTCCTGCATGAGGTCACAAAAGGAATAAGCTGCCGAACAGAAGAGCTGGACGAGCACAGGGTCTGGCCCGGGTGGAGGTCAGCACTGTGACGACAGAGACGATGAGCTGGCCATGACATGGGGGTAGGACTGCTTAGGTGTCCCCCCACGGACGGGTCACACCCTCCCCGCCCCCACACACGCCCTCCTCCTCCAGTGCTCACTCCTCCGCAGCAAACACTACCTCCTCCCTGGGGCCTCCTGCCGACCGGTCGCAGGAGTCCCTCAACTCTCTGCGCCCCGCACTGTCCGGGCCTCCTTTGCTGCGCACGGCACGGAAATCACAGGCTCGGTGTCCGCCTCCCCAGGTAGACTGCAGGCTCCCAGGGCAAAGGCTGCCTCCAGCCCATGCTAGGACGCTCCCGCCAGGCAGTGTTGGGCACTTGCAGAAACTCCGTAAAGCCTTGTCTGATAAGAAATGAATGAGTCACTCCAATCCGATCTGACTTTTCCTCTCTGAGTTCATCTAACTTTTTCTCTTTGACCCGCTGCCTCAAGAGTTCCAGGACATCTCTGGCTCCTGACGGATCTCAGCTCTGCTAGCGCTGGGAGCTTGCCCCACTGATCGTCGAGCAGGCACCGGCTAGAGCATCAAGCCCAAAGCAGGGATGAACAGATGCGAAAACAAAATGACGGTTCTCGTAACACAAAACTTGCTGTACTTACCCCATTTTCAGGGCTAAATAATAAAGCTTCCTAAGACTGTTCAATGTGAAATGAAATTTAAAATGTGTGGAAATCAGGGACAAAAGCAAAGGGAATGCTCATGCTTTTAAAAAACGGTCTTATCAAATCAGTGGGAAATTAAATTTTAAAACCAAAGTCATTTTTATTCTATTTTCCCCACTGAAATCTGTCTTGCTTCTGTCTGGTAAAAATAGGGAGTGATTTATTAAATACTCTGTGTGTCCAGTACTTCCTTTTTTTTTTTTTTAAAGATTTTATTTATTTATTTGACAGACAGAGATCACAAGTAGACAGAGAGGCAGAGAGAGAGAGGAGGAAGCAGGCTCCCTGCCGAGCAGAGAGCCCGATGCGAGGCTTGATCCCAGGACCCTGGGACCATGACCCGACCTGAAGGCAGAGGCTTTAACCCACTGAGCCACCCAGGTGCCCCTGTGTCCAGTACTTCTTAAGAGAAAAAAAAAAAAAGCAAAAAACATCCTGCCCTCACCTCCAAAAGATGGTGATAAATGAAGGAAGACTTAGGAAAAAGACAAAAACAGAAACGGCTCACAGATCCGCCTTGAGACCGACTGAGGATTCCGTGAAGACAGTGTGTACGAGTGTCCACAGGCTCCATGACAGGAGAGAGGGAACGTAGTAGAAATCAAGCCGAATCTCTCGCTTGTGCGCAAGCCGCATACTGGCGGACACGTGGAACACATAAGATGCTCTTATATCCGTATGAACCACGTTTCACAACGTGAACACCCACGACTTACATCTGTACAGCACTCCACTGCCTGTAAAACATCACTTTTAGGGGCCCTGGGTGGCTCAGTGGGTTTAGTGTCTGACTCTTGATGTCGGCTCAGGTCATGATGTTGGGGTCGTGAGACCAAGTCCCGTGTTGGGCTCCATGCTCAGCATGGAGTCTGCTTAAGACTCTCTCTCTCTTCCTCTCCCTCTGCTCCTGCCCACTGCCTCTCCCTCTTTTTCTCTCTGTCTCAAAAAATAAACAACGACAACAACAACAACAACAAAAACTCATTTAACTTGCAAGTGAGCTAATCGAGTTGGATTAGGGTTGTGTCAATGAGCAGCTGTCCCTAAAGGCTTTGGGAGCCCAGAGCCAAGGTGATATTGAAGAAAAACAATGTGAGAGTAAGAGAGACCTGCCACATTGAGACCAAGACTTCTTTTAATTCAACAGCAAGTAAGACAGGGTGGCTTTGGCCCAGGTGAGACAAATGGAACAGAAGTAGACCCAGTCCCTCCAGGGGCCCCTGTGATGTGACGAAGTGACCACGAGCACAGGCACACGGACAGGTCAGGAAGTGCAGCTGAGAAACCGGCGATCTTATTTTAAAAAGACCGAACATAGAATCAGTTTCCTATCTCAGACTTGACAAATAATTCATCTGGAGCAACGAAAGGCCACAATGTTAGAAATAAGACTTTTAAAGCTCAGGATGAAAACATGAGCTTTGCGGACTTCAGCGTGAGGAAGACTTCTTATCACAGAAAGCACAAGCCATCAAGGGAAAGACGGATAAATCCTGCTACATAAAAATTAAAAGCATCTGCATAAAAAGGTTAAAAGCTGTGCCACACCCTCGAGGCTATTTATAATGTACATTAACTGATGAGTTACTATCCAGAAGATGCAAAGAATTGTCCTAAATCGAGGAAAAGAGAGAGAAAGGGAGATTAGGCAAGTGTGCGGACAGAGCGCACAGCTGGCAGGACGCAGGGCCCGTGGCAGTGCGGACCACGCGTGCGGGTCCAGGCGGCGAGAACACCAGCCCCCGCGCAGACCTCACCCCTGACGCACCGCGGCTGGCAGGGGTGAGGAGCCCCGGACACCCGCTGGCTGGGGAGTAGGGAGCGTGCGCTGCACACCGAGTGCAGGGAGCTCCGTGAAATGGACTCACGTGGAAGATCACAGGCTCCTCACGCCAGCAGCTCGCCCCACATCTGCGCCGAGGAAGCGCCCTCCTCCATGTGCAGGAGGCACGATGTGCAGATCTCGCGGCCGCGTCGCCCGCGGCAGAATCAGGAGAACTGCTACGTGTGCGGAAGGCAGGAGGCAAAACGCCGCATGGAAGCAAGCAGAGGGAACCGGCCCGAAAGGATGAACAAGGACGTATCCCACGGACAGAAGAGGGAGCGAGCCGCGTCAGAACACGGGGGCGTGACCGCACACACACCAGCCCCCTCGACGATACTATGGGGGCTGGGAACTCGCAGCAGGAACACGAAGAAATCCATCGGATGATGACGTCAAATCCCGGACAAGTGTAGCCTCTGGGTGATGGACCAGAACGAGGTTGGGCAAGTGTACGTGGGGATTCGCCAGTATCAACATTTTATTTCTTAAGCTGAATTATGAGGACGTGTGTATTTGTTACAGTGGTTTTTATTTGTATATATGTGTGAAATAGTTCATAAGAAAAAATGGAAAAGGAGTATTTCTATTTGTTGAATTTGAGGACGTTTTCTGCAGAGCAGGGGGCTCCCCAGAGTGTGGAACATGGAGAGAAAGACATTGTTCGGGGTGATAAAGGCAATTTTCAACCTTTGATGTCCGTGGGCCCTGCCCTGGGCTCCCAAGGAAGCTGGACTTCAATGTTTGCCAAGGTCAGAATGACTTCACCGAACTTCAAAACATGGGCTGTTCTGCCCTGAGCACACACTGTACATCTGCTTCATTAGCAAATAACCTAAAAGAAACATTTCAAACTGAAGATAAGAGTAAAAATCTCCCTTAGTTCTCACACCTCCAAAGACTACAACTTTGCATAAAGCACGAGACAAAGTTTGTGATTTTCTGGAATGTCCTTCCTGCTGATGGTCTGTTAGTCTCAATATGACAAAAACCAGGTATGACCCTGTGTTACCCGTTCCCTCTCCCGAGCTCCCTCTTCTCTGTGAAGATGGCGCGTCCCGGGCAGCTGTCCTCACTTGGCGTTGGAAAAGACTCTCTTCCTTTTTTTAAAAAAAACATTCTAAAAGGTTTATTCATTTTGCATCAACAAGGGTCACCTCAGAATTCATCCGGCTTTCGCCATCTGGATGAGTTTGTTCAGAGATAAGAGGCCGCGGTGTTGTAAGCGCTGACGTTCACGGAAACCTGCACGGGTCGTCAGTGTTCAGTTTGTCTGCAGTGATGACACAAGCCCTTAGTAGAAAAGGGCACCGGGGTATCAAGAGCAGGACATTGCACATCCCTGTGAACTCCAGGTCTCTGAGATCTCTCTACGGGGACCCACATTATGCCGAGGGACAAGGGAAGCCATGCTGAGACCTGCCACATCGGTCCTTGTCCTGTGCAGGCCACGGCATTCCCAGAAAACGCTGTGTTCTGTGATCGCTCAGAAGCCTGACGCAGTCTGAGTGTGTGTGAGTGTGTGTGTGTGTGTGTGTGTGTGTGTGCACGCTGGGGGGCTGGCACTGCTGAGGGAGGGGCAGGTGGCTCCCTCCTCCCAGGTCATCGTCCCCCAGATGCAGGGGGCTGGTGTCGGGTGCGGAATCCTAGTGCTTCATTTGACTCTGAAATGGGAGAGGCGCCAGGACGGCCACGGTGCAGGTGTCCTTTTGGAGTCAGGACATCTGAGCGCCTTCCCGGGACGCAGCTGGGTTCCCAGGAGGCTGCAGGAGGATTCCATCCGCGGATGTTCCTGGCGTCCGACGCCTGTAAGGGGCAGGGTGACATTCGAAACACGGCCAGCAAGGTCAGGCTGAGCTGACGTACAGGTCAGATGGCCAGAGGCCCTGCCGGGGATCCTCAACAAGGCGGAGCCGGGGGGGCCGTGCGCACCGCACAGTGAATGAACTCCTTCATCCTGCCGCAAGGGATGTGATGTCAGGGATGGGGCGGGGGGCGTCAGGGGCCCCAGCCCCAGTGCCTGTCAACGCCGTGGCTGGTGCTGGTAGGCAGAGATGGGTCACTGCCTGGGGAAGGGGTGAGGCTGCAGCGAAGCCCCTCTCCCTCCACACCCCTTCTAAAGGTCACCAGGACAGTGGGAAGAAAAGCCAACACTCGCTGGTGAAAAAGAGGTTTAATAGAACAAAGAAAAGCTGCGTTCTTACTGACATTCTGGGACAATGTTCTCAGGAGGAGACTGTTCCAGCGCGAAGTTCTGAACCGTGAGCATCACCGTTTTAAAACACACGTGTACGAACACCTCCCCTCGCAGACCACTCCGGCGCTGAGACGTGATTTGAACAAATGGTCTAGAAATAACTCTTTTACAATCAGTGCGTGGTAGTTTCAGGTTTACTTAAATGGGAGCATCACAGTTCACTAATAAACAGTATGAAAAACATCTTAGTTTCTTTTAAAAATTACCCCCCAACACGGGATTGCTCATGTGACTTATTTGGTGGCTTGGAGGGAGACTGTGGAAAATTAAAAAGAGATCGGGGGGGAGAAGAAAGGAAAGAAAAAAAAAAGAAAAGAACAGGAAAAAAAGGTCAGAAGCAAATAAAGGAATGAACTCCCCATTTGCTACTGTGCAAAGTGGCCCATGGCTCCCTAAAGGGGTGAGGGCAACGGGTGAGCTAATCCTACCAGGCGTCAGACAGTTGACCTCGGTCAGAGCAGATGGGAGAACCTTCTGGCTGGGCCGCGGAGGTGGAGGTGAGCCCGGGATGCGGGTGTCTGGGAGCTTGGCCCTGCAGACCTTTAGCAAATCACCTAATGAAATGGCACCTGCTTCCCATGCAAGGCCAAGTTAATAAAAGTGCCTCCACCCCGGAGCCGCGCGCCGTAGACTCAGACGTCACACGGAGCGTGCTCAGGGCACAGTGCACACGAGGTCTGGGGAGCAAACCACTATCAAGCACGGATTTTCTACAGCAAAGTAATTCCACACTGCTCAAGACAACAAATCTGCAAGCCTGTGCCGTCCCGCTCATCAGCTAGGGGCTCCACGTGCCACGGGCCCCCACAGAGCCTCCAGGTCCAAGCCCCATCCACTCCCTCCATGGGCGTCAAGAGCACCCTGCCCTTCCCTGATAGCTTTCCATCCTCACTTTCATGATCCCCCTCCTCCCTCCCCTGGGAGCACCGCTGATCAGACCTTGTCTGAACATTCTGCCCACATAGAGGCTGTAACTTGCAACCAAGTCATCTGTATTTGGGTCCTGGTTCCAAAGGCCCACAGGCATCGTCTCTGGACATTTGTGCATCACGTTAGTGAAGATGCCTGTGCCCAGACCCTCTCCTTTCTTCAAAACCCTGCAATCTCACAGTAGGTTTAGAGTAGGTTCCTACTGTTATCTATGCCACGTGGGACATAAAATCTCATAGTATCCAAAATTATCTCTAGAATATTACTCTTATCTCCTCAATTAGATTGTAAGTTCTTAAAAGGTAACATCTGGGTCATCACTTAGCCTAAAACATCAGATTAAATATAGGGTCCTAAAGTTTTGACTTGGAACTTAAAAACTGCTCATTAAGTTTTAAAAAATCCAATTAGAATATCAGAATTTATATTTATAAATCTCTACTTGATATTTCTATTTAAGTCTTATAATATCATGCTTTCTATCTAGGCACTTAAAATTTGATATGACATTATAGCACAAAATTAACACGTAAACTATGATTCTAACAGTAAAAGGGCATAGGGGGGTGGCATTTTAAATAGAAGTGTGTGTGCAGGAACTCTCTCGCACTCCCCTTTATGCATTCTACTGGGATGTTTCAGAGGTGACAGGAAAATAAAAATAGCATACACATTTTATTGAAAAGAACAAGCCAAAATGTTGCTTTCTGTGGTGGTAAGACTTGAGACAAAAACATATGACTAATGATTGAGATATAAAGGCATTAGCCTTCCCAAGACGCGGCAAGCCAAATAGAAAGCTTGTTACTCTGCAGGTTGAGGTGAACTTAGCTTAAGACACAGAGTTGCCACCTGTTATCAGATCTCCCGCCTCTGGGCTGATGCCTCACAAGGTTCAGAACCATGGTTAGCGTCTAGGAAAAAGGGTCAGCCCGAGGCCCCCAAGGATGGGAGCAAAGGGAACTCCCCAAGTTAGATACTTCAATACATTTCTGTTATAGCTACAGCGCCGGGCTGTGGTTTCAGCAATCCCAGCCCATCTGAAAATAAAATGGTAGACACCAAACTATTAAAATAGATCAGACTTCAGCCATCTGTACACGGTTTCTTTGGAAACCCATAGACCTGAGTGCTTGTGGAGAGTTAAAATTGATTCCTTTGAAATATGGTACCTCTTCACCACGGGGGAACCGAGGTAAAGAGACCCCTTGCCTTCCTTGCCTTATTCCACGAGAAAAGCAAGTAGCACTGAGAATTCAGTTCTGCACAAATAGACCCTGAGCACGGCTATGGAAACCGAGATGCTCGAGCAGCAATGCAGAGAGCTTTGAAGGGTCTCAAACCACAACAGAACGACAGCTCACACAGAAACTAAGGCTACGCGGCTGCAAGTGACACCAAGAGAGTGACGGCCACCCACGGAATGGGGGGGGGGGACCTGCAAAGAGTGTATCTGATAAGGGACTCGTACCTAGAACATATTGAGAAATCTTTCAACTCGGTCATTAAAAAAAAAAAAAAAATCACCTAATAGGTAAAAATGGTCAAGTGATCTGAAGAGACATTTCCCACAAGAAGACAAGTCCAGGAAGCACAAAAAGATGCCCGACACCACCAGTCAGCAGGGAGACACAACTCGGCCGTAATGAGATATGACTTCACACCCACTAGGAAGGGCATAACCCAAATGGTGAACAAGAACGGGGCCGGGCCCTTTCATCACTGCCGGAGGGACACCAAATGCTGTGGCCACTTTGCAAAACAGTCTGGAAGCGCCTCACCGGCTTCAGCACAGAGTGACGACCCGAAAACGTGCATCCACTCAAAAACGTAATATGCTCAAACATAATCGCAGCTTTAATCATAGAAGCCAGAAAGTCGAAACAACCCCGACGCCTGTCAGCTGTGCAAACAGTACATGCTCTGTCCATACAGTACGTGCTCTGTCCATACAGTGAGACACTGGACCACAAAGACAGATGCCTGCTTCCACGGATGAACCTTAGGAACATGATGGCAAGTGAATGAAGCTGGTCACAAAACACCACCAATTCCACGTCCAGGAAACACCCACCGTAGGCCAGTGTGTAGAGACTGGAAGCAACCCAGAGCTCACTAGAACTGCTGGAGGGTCCGCAGAGGGGAAAACGGGTGTCACAACCACCATCCGGAGGTTCCACTCATGGTGAGACGTTCAAGATTGTGCTGAAGGTTGTACAACTTTGTGAAGAGACCGAAAACCCTGGTGTTGTACAATTTTATCTGGGTGAACCGTACGGGATACGAATTAGATCCCATAAAGCTGTTTATAAAAACAAGAAAAAAGTCATGGCATTTAAGGGAATTTGGAATCAAACAATCCCGAGGAGATTCAAAGAAGGGACTTCCTCGGAGACTTTTATGAGAGTGCGGCTTAAATGTGGTGCATAGTACATTTCTTCTTGAGCATCTAATTTCAAATTCTGAGTCAATTCTCGGAAAAATATGTGGGACACCCCCACCCCGAGGTACTGGCTGAAGCTACCTTCAATCTCCTTGGGCAATCTCCTTGGGACTTCTGCTCACTGACAATGCCTGAGAATTTAGGATGGAAAGGAAAACACGACCAGGCAACGGGGCGCCTCCCGCCCGGCCCCGCCCCGGGATCAAGGATGCTGCCTCCGCCACTGAGAATAACCGGCGACCCGCAGGTTTGAAGCAGGACGCCTCTATCACTCGTACGGCGGGAGCAACTATCCTGTCCTGTAAACAACGAAGTTTGCCGCTACAAGAATAAAAAATGCTCAACTCAAAATTCTCACATCTAATTTAACAATCTTTTCATACGTGGAAGAAACAATCTACATCTGAGAATTTCCTGTTACAGATTTGGGATTATTTCCATCTGTGAAGGAGACAAAATCAGGAGTAACATTGAGTCCCCAGGGACATACAACATTTTGACGCTTGTTTGGATCTGAAAGGCTATGAAATCACACCTCTCTAGACACCTCACAGATAGAGGCAACATTCTGAACTTGGTAAAAGGGTCTAACGGCTCTTTTCCTCTGAGTCTTTCAGAACTTCCCCTCATTTATTCCTTGTTCCGTCCTTCTTCAAGGAAAAACTTCCTCAACTGTGCTGGCCTTCCGTCTTGGCCCCTCACAGATGTGGAATTATTCTTTACATGTTTATTCTGTTTCTTCTTAAGTTGATACATATTTAGACAGAAAGCCATGTTTAGTCCCAATTCCAAACAACCAGGAAGCTAAGGATATTTTTTAATAAAATAGAAAAAAATGAAACAGGTGTTGGCAAGGATGTGGAGAAAGGGGAACCCCTCTGTACTGTGGTGGGACTGGTGCAGCCACTGCAGAAAACAGTATGGAGGTTCCTCGAAATGTTAAAATAGAGCTACCCTATGACCCAGTCACCGCCCTACCATGTGTTTAACCAGAAAATACAAAAACATGAATTTGAAGGGATACATGGACCCCGATGGGCAGCACTATTTACAACAGCCAAACCATGGACGCAGCCCAAGTGTCCATCGATAGATGAATGGATAAGGAAGATGTGGTCTATATACACGATGGAATATTATGCAGCCATCAAAAAGAATGATATCTTGCCCTTTGCAACAACCTGGGAGGAGCTAGAGACTCTGACACTAACTGAAACAAGCCCGTCAGAGAATACCCTGTTTGTCATATGTGGAATTTAAGAAACAAAACAAATGAGCAAGGGGAAAAATGAGATGGAGAGAGAGAAACCAAGAAGTAGACTCATGAGTACGGAGAACACACTGATGGTCACCAGAGGGGAGGCGGGCGGGGGAGGGGTTAGAGGTGATTGGGACTAAGAGCTCACGTACCGTGGTGAACGCGGAATGCTGTACAGGGTTGTTGACTTACTGTGTCATACGCCTGAAGCGAACAGAACACTGTGTGCTAACTGTTCTGAAACTTAAAATAATTTTGAAAATGAAAGAGAAACATGAGCTGACCATAAAGAGGTAAACACTTAGGGCTGGGGGTTTACTCTGGAGCACAACTGCTGGAGTGTATAATGGGGTCCGCCCAAATTCAACCCATGTCCACTGACATCCTGAAAGTGCTCAGGTGGGGGGCGGTGGGGGGCACTCTGTGGTCCCTACTCTGGGACTAAATGGGTGGGGACGACAGAGAGAGGGAGTTTAGTGGCTCCTCTGTGGATCAAGGTTTGTCTAAACTAGTGGCTTCCACACTGGGGTTCTCTAGGACCCTGGGGTCATATGGCCCGGCCTCCCACCCATGGCGGGGAATGGAGGGGAGTGAGGGGAGGGGGAATGCACAGGGAGATGAAGAGGGCCCCCCACCAGCAGCCAGACAGCTCTCCTCCAAAGTCCGATTCATGTACTGCAGGTCTGCCCATGATGTCTGAAAACAGTGTTCCCGGGGGGAGACACCGGCAGAAATCCGACTTAAATCTACTTTCGGGGTCGTCACATAAAGGACCACTGGGCAGACTGCGAGTCCATCGTCCTTCCTGCAACACTATTGTAGCTGGTGGCGGGTACCTCATCTGGTATTTGTACTGATGACCTCAGGACACCGAAACATGTAAACATGGCTTATAAACGACGCAAAGCTTGACTTTATTCAGACAGGTTTTACTATCAAGCATATTCTATTAGCCTGAAATTATCTGAAAAGGGGGAAATCACAAACTGGATATTCCTGTAATCAGAAAATATCTTTCTACATTTATTTCAAAATAAAGAGAATTTATTAGCTTTGAATCCCTTGTTCTCTTTTAGATGTTTTTCTGATCATTCTTACCCTTTGTTTCTTGTTTTGAATTTTGTTCTCTCTGCTCATCTCCTCATTCGATCTTCTACTGTGGAGCTCAACACAGGAATGGCTTCCCAGACACAGCAATACTTCCCGTAGGTACCATGTAAATGGGTGTGCTGACACGGTTACGTGAGCACACGAGGCATTCAGTGCGTGCGGCAGACCACTTTAATAGGTGTATAAAGTGCCAGTCATTACTCTCATCATACGCAAGCAGTGGGACAAGATCATGAAAGGTAAAAGCAAACGGCTCTTGCTTCTCTCCTGTGATTAAAACAACCCGGTCAGCATAGACAATGACGATAGAGAGGGGGTAAAAATTAAGGTGAATCTTTTGAGTTTTGAGTTAGTTGACTGTCACCTCCAAGCACAAATGAGGACATGATTCAAAGGAAAGAACTCAGGATGGTCAACGGCGACAAGACCCCGGTAACTAGATGACGTTTCCCGATACCCAACACTTCCGGATGTATTAAGACGGAGTCTGCACATACGTGTGGGGCAGAAAGGGTGGTGTGTGCGTGAGTCTTCATATATCATAGTTTTGTACACTGTTTTGTACAACCATTTCCCTCTAATAACTTATCAAAACATGGTCACCACAGTTAAAAGACTGTGCTGGTGAAAATTTGGCCATAAGAGCATGTGGAAAATAACAGCAAAGAAAACAAAGTTATCATGTTCTCATAAAATTTATTCCATTGAATGAGTACCTGCATATCCAGTTACGCACAGTTACTACCGGATAATCTTAAGAAGTGGGGAGCTAAGTATGATAAATAAAACAACTTTCCTAGAATCAAGACCCAGTTTCGGGGTGCCTGGGTGGCTCAGTGGGTTAAAGCCGCTGCCTTCGGCTCAGGTCATGATCCCAGGGTCCTGGGATCGAGCCCCACATTGGGCTCTCTGCTCAGCAGGGAACCTGCTTCCCTTCCTCTCTCTCTGCCTGCCTCTCTGCCTACTTGTGATCTCTGTCTGTCAAATAAATAAATAAAATCTTTAAAAAAAAAAAAAAAAAAAGAAAAGACCCAGTTTCATCATATTCTGAATGCTTACTTCTTCACATTATTATTTATATATTTTAGATTTTAGACTGGAGGTTACTATGAGAAAGAAACTTGACAGAAAAGGAACAGAAGTATCCTTAGACCCAATAAACACACTGAAAGAATAAAGAAATGATTGCAGACATATAATACGTTTTGTCTGTTTCAATGAATGAAAACAACCTTAATTTCCCCCAAAGTATAACCTCAATTAAATCGGAAAATCTGAAAAAACATTTCTCCTGTTTTGAAACTTAAAATTTAAAATATTGTTATTATGTTTTCCAAATACACATATTCTTTTTTTTTTAAGATTTTATTTATTTATTTGACAGAGAAAGATCACAAGTAGGCGGAGAGGCAGGCAGAGAGAGGGGGGGAAGCAGGCTCCCCACGGAGCAGAGAGCCTGATGCGGGGCTCGATCCCAGGACCCTGAGATCATGATCTGAGCTGAAGGCAGAGGCTTAACTCACTGAGCCACCCCGGGGCCCCCCAAATACGCATCTTCTTAAGGCATGTTCCTATTCGATCAGAATTCTATCCATGTTTCTAAAATGGCTAAATACTATGCCACATACGTCCACTGATGCTAAAGAATTGGAAACAAAAATGCAACAGCAGGAGCACCTGCCCACGCCCCGACCCCCACCCCAGGGAGCAGCGCTGGGCTGCAAGTCCTCAGGGAACCTGCACAGTGTGCTCGGCTCTGCCCCTCCCTGCAGTCTTTACCGCAGCGACACAAAACAAGGGCAAAGGGGGAACTAAGGCGTAGTGGCAGACACCTCTTCCCTGTCATCACAAAGGTATCAAAAGCTTTGTGGTTTCATGGAGCGACCAGTTCTCGGGGTCTGAAACCCAGGACTCAAAAAGGGCTGGACCTGCTAACGTCCCAAGTTGCCTCCCTTGGGACAGGGCTGGGAGGCAGCCAAACACATGAGCTGGGCACCTGGGTGTAGTAGGCACCTGCTCCAGGGTCCCTAGAACGCAGACTCAATGTGTACCTCATAAGGGAGTCCCCTTCTCACTTTTGAGAACAGAAACCATCACTGGGATGGCAATTTCCTGGCCAGTGTACCTAGAACACGAATATGGTCTGAACATGTTATTTTCGCTCACTATACATCGTAATGGTTGCGCACACAGGCTTTGGAGACAACAGAACCTCGTCTGAGGCTGGGCTCCCCATTTATGGTACTATCGGCACAACCCCGTCAAGCTCTCCCACCTTCAATACTCCGTTTCCCATCTGGGGTTCTTAATATATCTAATTAAATCAGATGTGTGTTTCAGGATGGTTTTATTCACACAAGCGAAAACTCAGATGAAACTGGCTTACACCATAAAGGGAACTGGCTAAGTCGTGTAACTAAATGTCCCAAGGTAATGTGGACTTCAGGCATGGGCTGATCCAGGGCTCCAACTTCACTTCTGTAGGTTGGCTCTGCCCTCTTTTGTGTGTTGGCTCCATCCGTAGGCTGGGCTACCTCACAGTCTCATACATGTACGCACACGTATACTTACAGACACATGTACATGTGCATATAAAATACACGTACAGAGATTGGATGGATCATTTATTCTAATCCCCAGATGGTCAAAGAGAATATTTCATATTCTCCTCTGTTAAGAAAACTTGTGTCCATCAGTTTCAAACGGCTCTATTTCAAACGGTTCCGCACTGCAGGAACTAGAAAGTGCATGAAGGGTTTGTGGACGGAAAGAGCCATAGTCATTTCACCCCTGGTTTTGCTTTCCCTTACTTCTCCCACATGGAGCGGCTCTGGGGCTGTGCCGTACCCACGGCGAGGTCGGTGACAGACGTGGGTCTGGGGACTTGAAAGGCGCTACGACAGTCACTACAGATCGATACATGCACTCAAAGCAGCCAGTGAGGACAAGATACGGCACGGGAGTGACAGTCACAGTGTCCTCCGGTTATGAAGACTTCGGGAAGTACAGCAAGATCTTGCCAGTTGCCATTCTGGCATCTCTCACCACCGATCCTGTACAAACTCTAATCCCTCCTCGGGCTCCTAACAACTATTCTCCGCCGTTGTGCAGATGACAACACCTTCTTACAATTCTGTAAAGCTTTACATAGTGTCAAAGACTCCTATGTCCCCAGCAGTAGTCCAGGACGCCCCGCTGGGTATGAGGGGAAGGCTCTGGCCTGGACCTCCCAGGGCCCCCACGAGCAGCCAGGCACTTACACACCAACACCTCCTGTGTTCTCCATCAGCCGCGCTCTCTGACTTCACAAGCAACGCTACTGGTCCCCTAGGATGTGACCTTCGCTCCAAGTCCCACTCCAAGTCCTGCTCGGGTTGTCTGTTTTTCCCCTGCCTCTAATTTTTCATTGGTGTTACCACCCCTGGATGCCAGAGCTCTGCCCACCAGTCCTGGGGTAAGCTCAGGGCAGCAGGACGGAACTAGGTTGTCCCCACTTACAAGAGTCTGGGGGAGACTCCTGGGTCCCGCTGGGGAAGCTCACGGCTCAGCAGGTCCCCAGCCCCGTGTCTGCCAGATGTGACGTAAGCAACCAGATACGGAATCCAGGATCCTCCACCGTCCACGGACAGACGTCTGCCCTCCCTGCAGCAGGTGCAGGGTGCACACGAGGAAGACTTCAGGCCACAGGAAAGCAGAAGAAGACACCTGCAGGCACACTGAGTTCACTCTGGGCTCACGTCCCGTCCCTCTACTCTGTGCCTCAGCTGCAAACCAGGGCGAGGGGCCCAACATGAGGAGCTCTGGGCCCCGGCTCTGCGCCACTTCCCTTCCCTCCTGGCTGCGAGCCGTCCCGTGTCTCTACTGCAGGTTACAGACGCCTCTGCGGAGCCCACAGGGAACTCCCCATCCATTTCCAATGGCCGTGCGGTGCTCACGTTCAGGGAGGGAGGGGAGCAGAACTCAACAGTTCAGAAGTCGACTTCTTCGCACAGCTCACAGCTCTTTCCCAAGTGGCCACTACCAGACCCTCTCCGTGTCAGCCTCCGGTCTTGCTTTCGTGCACCTTCTCCATACGTCCGCCCACCTGCCCTGCTCCCCTTTCACACCTGCCGACGACCGTCTCCCCAT
Source organism: Lutra lutra (assembly GCF_902655055.1). NCBI lineage: Eukaryota > Metazoa > Chordata > Mammalia > Carnivora > Mustelidae > Lutra > Lutra lutra. Next base: position 151,790,448 of record NC_062283.1, read on the forward strand.
CATTCCCTCCATCTTCCCTTCTCCTTGTTCCCCATCCTTCTCTCTCCTCCATGCCCACCCCTTGATTACTTCTTTTTAAAAATAAGTAGTTGTTTGGTGTTATCAGACCACACAGAGAAGGCACGTCCGGGTGGCTCAATCAGGTGAGCGTCAAACGCTTGATTTCGGCTCAGGTCACAATCTCAGGGTCATGAGATCGAGCCCCGCATCAGCTCTGCACTCAGAGGGGTCTGCTTGAGAGTCTCTCTCTCCTCTGCCCCACCCCCTGCTTGCGCTCCGTCTCTCTCTCTAAAATAAATAAATAAAATCCTTGGGGGGGGAAAAACACACAGAGAAGCATATCAAATTTTTAGGACCTTTTCTTGTATTTTGAGTCCTTAGTGGAAAGCATGTGGGCAGACTTCCAAAGTTGGAGAGGAAGTTTGATGTAGGAATCAGGAAAACTCCCAGTGCCGACACACGACTGCCTCTGCTGGACCCCTTCCCTTGAAGCGCATTTGCAGTCCTTTCCTCGCGCCTCCGACGTGGTGTTAGACAAGCCCGCGGGCAGCAGGGCCAGCACTGGCGGAAGGAGTCACGCTGCAAACCCACTGCAGCATGAGCCTCCCGAAGTAGTTCTGTCCGCCGCACTGCTTGGCAAGCACATCACCATCCGGGGGCACCCTGACCTGGGCCGACAAAGGAGAGTCCGAGATGGCTCCCAGCCTGCACCCTGTGACCCTCCCACTCGGCGCTGCCTCCACGGGGCGGCTCTCGCCCCCGGCCTGGGTGTCATCCGTTCTCCGCTCTCACAGGCTGGGGTCCAGGTCTGGGGGCCGGGAGCCCTGCCAACCCCCGTCCAACGCAGCTTTTTGGCCCCTCCTGCTGTCCTACGGTCCGCTTCCCACACCCCATCTGGGAGGGCTTTCCTGGGCAGATATGGCCCTGGAAGGACTCCTCTCTGGGTGTCGCTGCCTTCAGGCTGAGCTCTGACCCCTCTTCAGCGCCGTCCTCCCAGCTCTGGGCGCACCGGGCTGTGGTTACCTCCCCTCCCTGTGACTGCTGTTCCTGCTTCTGCCTGAGGAACCTCAGGGACACCAGGAGCCACAGCCCCGCTTGGTTCCCTACACTAAAATGACCCCGAGAGGCGTCCCTCAGTCACCGCTCAGAGCTTGCCCTCTCTGCCCCCGGCTTCTGCTCACTCCATGTGGCTTTTCTCCCCACACCGTCACCACTGGTACCTTTTCCCACGTCAATCTGGCCTCTTCTCTTTCCCGGGAGAACGCAACTCTGGGAGCACAGGCTTCAGCCCTCAAGCGAGGGCCCCAGAGCCCTTCCCTGCGTGAGCGGTGGCGAGGCTGAGCTTCCTGGGCGCCCCAAAGCCTCAGAAAAAGCCACGGCCGCTGCTGCTGGTACGTCCTCAGCCTCCGGCCTCACACCAGGGAGGCCCCTCGGACACACCGCGCTGACCCGACAGGCCCAAGACGCCATGCAGGTGCTGAGGCCCTGAGCCGAGGCCTCTCGCCCCTTCCCTGACATGCTGCCCCGCCGGAGGCCAGAGGACAGGCCCTCACTTGTGCGGCCTCTTCCACAACTGGGTGTCCAACTCAAGACCTAGCGACCCGCTGTGCCAGTCCCGTCTGCTGCTGTGACAGATCATAAACTCCGTGGCCGGCAAGCCCACAGCATTCTCCCTGCCAGCTGTAGAGGGCAGAAGCCTGAGATCTTCTGTTCTTGGTGTGGACAGGGCTGGGTCCTCCTGGAGGCTCTGGGACAGCTGAGTCCTCGCTCTCCGGCTTCTGGTGGCTCTTGCTCCGTCATCATGGACCCTGTTCCCTCCTCTCAGTGTCCCCCTACTCCCTCTTGTCAGGACAGGTGACGACACTGGGCTCCCCCTGGATCATCCAGGACTGTCCCTCTCACGATCCTTCATCGAATCCAGTCTGCAAAGTGCCTTTTGCCAAATACCGTCATATCCACAGGGTCCTGGGGTTAGGACACAGAAGAGTCACTTCTGGGGCCATTATTCAGCCTTCCATCTGGCCCAGGATGCCGTGGGCCGCCCCGCCCAGCCCACCAGCCCAGTGTGTCTCATGTGGACACTGAGCTGGGCCCCCCAATGTTCCTGGGGCCGATGGGGGACCCCTGCCATTGGAGTCCCAGCAGACACACGGCTGTGCTCACCGCCCACTGTTGTCAGCATTTCCGCCGAGTGCCCCGGCTAGAAAAGAGGCGTGGAGTCCCCTGGGGCCGAGTGCTGGGCCTCTACTCGAGCTGCCAAGAACAGCGCATTTCCACACTCACTGGGGCTTCCCTGGGTACGGCTCACTGGTCACGCACCACATGTGGGCGTTCGCAGACGGAAGGCAAAATAAGGGGGGAGCATGTGGGGATGGGGGAGGGCTAAGAACAGCATCTGAAGACTTCTGAAGTTATCAGAAAGGAAAGCTGTTTTTCTTTTTAAGCCAAGTCCTGGATGCAGGCACTGATGAGACTTCAGGTCACGTCGGATGAACAGCTGCCCATCTGGAACTTCAGAGAAGCCGCGACCTTCCTGCCTAGACCATGAAGGAGGGATGTGAATCGTTCTCGGCCACCAAGGGCTGACCTAGAGCGGCGAGGGGAAGCAGCACAGGGTTGCGGAAGGGATGCGTGGAGGCTGAGGAGCCCGACATGGAGGTGAGGTCCTGGAGATCACGGGCACAGAGGGGGTCCTCGGCAGAACCTGTTCCTTCCACTCCATCCACAAGCCGGGAGGGAAGCCGTCCTGGACGCTGAAGCTTTAAAGTGACACTATCTGTCACAATGAACCAGCATTAGGAGTTGGAGAACTTTTACATCTGGTGAGAAACTGCCTTCAGAGATGTCACCAAAGCCGTCTTCCTGGAATTAAACCCCTTCTTCCACAGGCACGAGCTTGGCAAATAAAAATCCTCATTGGATTTTATTGTCTCTCAGTTCCCCAAAACTGCCTGTGTTCATATATCTCAAAATTTCTGAGCCGCGGGAGTGGAGCCTGATGGGTTCCCCCATCAGCTGCATGTTGGGTCGAAAGGTTTTATGTAAGTTCCCACATGGCCCCAAAGCCCTGAGCTAGCAGGGGGGAGGCGGGCCCACACCGATGACAGCCTCAGGGACAAGGGGTGTGTCTTCCCCAGCAGCTGGGGGAGCTCCCTAGACCCTGGCCTGACCCAGCAGGAGGATATGTGATTGGGGGAATTTTACAAAAACCCAGAACATCACACAGATGGGTGACCAAGCCCACACCACAAGGAAGACCTTCTCCCATTACTTCCCTACACAACACCATCCTCCCCACAGATGTGATTTTGAACCCAAACCACCCTCTACCCAAGGACTTGGCAGCACACTCCACTCCATCCTGGGTCACACAGCAGTGACCCCCTCTCTGCACCAACTCCCACAGGGTTTCTCTGTCCAAACCCAAGTGCCCCAGAGCCAGAGTCCTCTGGGGAAGGAGGTGACCCTGTACTCACCCTCCATGGAGGAGCGCTACGCAAAGCGGGAGGCTGGGTGTGCAGGAGGGGCTGAGTGCCTGGGCCTGGGCTGGGGGACAGCCAGTCAGGGGAGGGGACAACACAAGGGGTTGAGGGAGGATCCACGGATGGGTGGGACGGGTACAGCACTAGAAGCAAGGTCTGGAGGCCATACTCAGCACTCGCTCTGAGGGTGGGAAGTGGAGACAGTAGCAGGAAGCCTGATCCACCTGTGCCCATCACCCCTAGTGAGAAGGAGCCCCATCGGGGTCACAGTGGCATCTCCAATCTGTACCCTTTCTCCCTCATGCACACACAAAACGACAGTGGTTCATTCTAATGAGTCACCCTACACTCTTATGCTGACTCTTGGAGTCCTATTCCTGAGCCTCAAAACACAGGCTGTCAGGGGCGCCTGGGGGGCTCAGTGGGTTCAAGCCTCTGCCTTCGGCTCAGGTCATGATCCCAGGGTCCTGGGATCGAGCCCCGCATTGGGCTCTCTGCTCAGCAGGGAGCCTGCTTCCTCCTCTCTCTCTGCCTGCCTCTCTGCCTGCTTGTGATCTCTCTGTCAAATAAATAAATAAAATCTTTAAAAAAAAAAAAAAACACAGGCTGTCAGAGAAAAAAGTGATAAGTGCTGACAAAGATTTCCCAACAGTCTAAATCATTCCCGCCGTGTCAGTGCCCCATGAGCACAGATGCCCCGTGAGCGCCCTGTGAGCAGGGACGTGAGCCCCGTGCATGTCAGTTTACTAAGATGCTATCAGGTTGGACACCATTTCCCACTTTGCTGTGGGAGTGGGTCCTACAAAGTCTTGACTAAGCCACACATCAAAATTCATGCAAGATCTAGAAACATAAGACCTAGAAGTACAAAGTCATGCCCAACCCCCTGATGTTTCCTGGGGTTTTCTGGGGTGAAGGCAGTTAGCCCTAGCTCCACTGTCTTCCCAGGCGCACCTGTCCTATTCCCGCAGGTAATTACAGTCACAGCCCACGGCGAGAGCTGAAGGTGTTCTAAAAATAAGGGCTCCTCTCTGCTTCATTCGTCTGGTTTCCTTTCCTCAGCTTTATCTTCAAAGTCAACCAAAGAGAGTCACTTTAACAAGTCCTGGGACAGGAATGTCTCCTGGGGCACTTCTGTGCATTTGCCCTGAAGGCTATGGCCGGGACACACGTCGGCGGTTCGCCAGTGAGCGGCCGAGGGAATGGGGGTCCCACAAGCCCCAGGGGGACCGCACGGCTTCACGGGGCTTCCGATTGCCTTCTGGCCTCGCGGACACCTTCCCATGCGCGGACGTGCCACATCACTGGGCCTCCTCGTGCATTTTACTCACGTTCCTGAGTAATGCGCTTTTATGTCCATGTTTAGAAAGGGACTGTCTGTACTATACCTCGGACGTGAAAATACATTTGGAAATTAATATTATATCTAATCTTAGTTCTAGAAAGTTTGTGATTATCTGGGGTCCTAAGTGTGAACAGGGAGGCCCAAATGAGCAATTTTCTTAAGAAGTCCCTAGAGCATTTCCAGCATAACCATTCCAAAATAGAGTCTTTCAAATTAGAACCCCTCCATCTCTTCTCCTTATAAACTCAGCTGCACATTTTAATGAGTCTGAGCTGCAAGCCCGTGGGCCTTGGGCAGGACGGTGCGGCCAGGATCGCCTCAGGGCAGAGTGTCACAGCTCCCACAGACAGCAGGGACGCGTCAAAGCAGGTCGCAGATGCGTGTTCTGGCCGCTGTCACCTGCAAATCCCAGGCCTGAAAATACGACGCCCGAATCATTCCAGGGGCGTGAAGCCTGCCAGTCCCCTTCAGAGCCCTCTCTCCTCTGGCAACAGAAGAAAGCACAATGGCCAACGGCCTAAGTGCTCCCTCGCAGATTCCATGTTTTGAATCTTGCTAATTCCATATGGGAGAACAGAGCGGACCAAAGAAAGGACAACTCTCATCTGTCAGACACCAGAGAGTGTCTGGGAGGCCCTCACCTCCCTCCCCAGCAGCCCAGCCCCGGCCACGGTGGCTCAGGTCCTGGAGCGCTGACCCCAGAACCGCGTGAACTCTCTCCTCTGTTTTACCGGAGCTGCTTCTCCACGACTTACCTTCAACAGGACGGCCCGGAGATTAAAGCATCACTGCAAGTAACCTTAACAGAGATTAACTTCGGAAAAGCTGCTTTATGGTGATAATACTAACCTGAAGCAGATGTGTACTCCGGAGAGCAAGAGAGGCCGACCGAAGAGGAAAGGAACTCCGTGTTTCCGAATGCAGCTCAAAACTCCTTACAGAGAGGGTCCAGCCAAAGCCAGCTCCGAGCAACACCCCGGGAGGCCAAGTGCAAACCCTCCCTACGAGGCCCATCTCACTCCTCAAGCATTGAATGACTCGAGGATGGCATTAGTGTATGGCTGTCCTGCACCGTAGCTGGGGACGCAGGAGTCCGAAAGGATGGTGTGCCTGACGAGGCTGAGGACAGAGACGAGAGGCCAGCAGGGCCGGCAGGCATCCAGCGGCAGGTGCAGGGTGTGGAGGGAGAGGAACACGGCCCGGGGATCCCGAGGACCCTTGCAAACCCAAGCTCGTGGAGGAGAGGCCGCCTTGTATTTTGTGCGTGGAATCAAGGAGGGCTCTCTGACCAGCGGTGTTCCTGCGACGCCCCTTCCCGGATCTCAAGAGATACATGCAAATTACCATAACAATATGCACTGGCCGAGGAAGATCGTTCTGACACCTGCTAAAGCCAGCGAGACAGCGAGGAAGACTGTTCACCAGGGCCCTGACGGGGTCTCGCAACTAGGGAGGCAGAATGAGCTCACCTCAGAAGAAGAGTGGGGACTCATGGGCAAGGAGCTGAGCCCGAGGGTGCGCGAGGGCAGGGTGGTCTTCCTACACTGGCCTCTTCGGATTCTCGCTGCGGGCAGGGGGAGACCAGACATCACACGCGGGGCGGGGGGATAAGGAATTCCGGGCGCTGGAAGGACGACACAGGAGCCCAAGGTCAGAGCCCAGTTGCGCAGGGGACCGGGGAGCTGACTACAGTCCGGTGGAGGAGAGCGTTTGTAGGGCACCTCTCGGGTGGTTTCAGACGCAGACCCTCGCCTGCTCGGGGAGAAACGGCAGGTCTGCGGGCACCGCGCACGCATCTGCCGTCGGAGCGCAGCGGCAGGTGCCGAGGCTACCGCGCCGCCGCCGCCGCCACGACCCCCGCCCGCTCGGAGCCCGGGAGGCTTCCGACACAGCTGCAAACCAGACGTGATGAACCACACTTTATACTGAATATATTTGTGCCTCATCCATTTGCTTGATTAAATCGCACTGTAGCTGAACAGACTATTTGTTGATAATTCCCACTGCAGTTGCATTTAATAGCTTTTCCCAGTGAAAACACATGGACAAACGCAGAACGCGGGAGGAAAGACAACGCCACTCGACCCAGCGCCGCAGACGCACGGCAGCGCGTCCCGGCGAGGCGGGGGACACCGGGCCGTCGGCCCGCCTCTGACAAGCGCAGAACCTTCGGGCCCAAGAGGAAGCTGTTTCTGGCTAAGGGACTGGCTGCCGCCTCCATAGGAAACGGACCCGCCCTCGGTTCCCCCACACTTCAGGGCAGCCCTTTCCTGCGGAGCGGCGGACGCACGGCACAGCGCACCCACACCGGTTAACGGTCTTGCGGCTCAAGCCCCAGATCTCCCTCTCCACCTCGCCCCTGCCCCGGGGAGCTTGGACTCCCGCGCACCAACACCCGCCACGGCTGAGAACGGCCGCCCGCCCGCAGGCCCAGCGCGCACCCGGCGCGAGCTCAGGCTTCCGTCTCTCTCCTGTGCTTCTGGACCCGGGAAACCCGTACCGAACCGCTTCTGCCGGGTCGGGGTGCGTGGTGGAAGACAGCACGAGGCTTCGGGGAAGAAGGCGTGAAGGGGGTGACAAACGCCAACGGGGAGAATCGCGATGGTTTGGGGAGTCTTTTCACACATTTTTGAACAAGCAATATTTGGGGGAGTTTTTTCAGTGTAAGGAGAGCAAGTGTGTCATGAAATTGCTGAGGTAAGGCACATGCCCAAACGTGGCCACAAGGAAATTAATTTTAGTGTGTTTAAAATAGAATAAATATACATAAGTAAAACAGTAAGCAGGTTAAATACTTAAAAAAAGATTTATTTATTTATTTATTTATTACAGAGAGAGAGAGAGAGCGAGAGAGAGATTGAGCACAAGCAGGGGGAGCAGCAGGCAGAGGGAGAGGGAGAAGCAGGCTCCCCACTGAGCCAGGAGCCCAATGTGGGGCTGAATCCCAGGAATGAGATCACGACCTGAGCCGAAGGCAAATGGCTTCACGGATTGAGCTCCCCAGAGCCCCTTCAATACTTATTAATATGAATCTTTCTTGGGGCGCCTGGGTGGCTCAGTGGGTTAAGCCTCTGCCTTCGGCTCAGGTCATGATCTCAGGGTCCTGGGATCGAGCCCCGCATCAGGCTCTCTGCTCAGCAGGGAGCCTGCTTCCTCCTCTCTCTCTGCCTGCCTCTCTGCTTACTTGTGATCTCTCTCTGTCAAATAAATAAATAAGAATCTTTAAAAATATATATATATATGAATCTTTCTTGTGTTCTTCTCTGATTTTCGTTGTTGTTCTTATGGTCTGAAAGCCACATAAAAATCAGGCTTCCCATAGAATTTTTGGGTGCATTTACTGAAAGTACCTGAAAATAATTTTAATTAGAAATGGTTTTCCGGGAAACCACCCAAGTTCTAGAAGAAGAGCTTACTTATCAAGCACCAAGAAAAAGCCTTAATGTTTATCTTTCCAGGAAGCTTTCTTTTTCTCCATGACCAGAGCCAACATCACTTCCAGGATCTGCTAAAAGTTCCTGAGCATTTACTTTATTAGGACATTATGCTTCCCTTTAAAGGGGTAGGCAATTGAAATATATTCAAACGTACACATAGGCAACACCTTGGTGACCTGCAACCATGGGAAATAGAAATTAATTGGCAATTGATATAATTAGACTGTTTAAGTCAGGGATGCCAGAAATTTCACACAGTAGGTTCCCTTCCCAGGTCTGCCTCTCTCACTAGACATCCAGCTCATCGAGGGCAGAGGCCACATGAAGACCACGTCCTATGTACTGATTGCTCAGCACAGTATATGCTAAAAATTCTTCGAGTAAACAATTGAGCGAGTACAAAATTAAATGAAATTTTTCCACTCAGCAGCTTACCACTTTTCCGTATCCCAGCTAAAGGACTTGCATTTTGTCATCACTCACCCTCAGCCGTTTTCCAGTAAAATGTCAAAAGTGATACGTAATCAAAGAAAACCGACTCCCTGGCTTTGGGGACTCCAGATGAAATAACCATTCCTGACATGAACGGTCTTTGAGCACCGATACCTTTAACAAACTAGCAGATAAACCATACTGTGTAAGTAATATCACTTTTTATTAATTTAAAAACCATACCCCCCCCCAAGCTCTTCCTAGTCAGCCCCTCTGAACCTTCCACAGCCCCAAGCCAGGCTTTGGAGTTGGAGCACAAGACCACTGGAGTCTCTCCTGGGAAGCAAAGGCTGAGCCCAGGAGGATGCCGTCCCAAAGCTCCTGAAATTGGGATGCCGATGCTGGGGTGTTTCCTGACTCCCGAAGCCGCCCTAGCTCATGAGGCCATGGCTTTGGGGCCTGAACTGGTAATGCATTCATGGTTTGGTGCAGCTGACTCACAAGGTGATGATAAGATAAGGAAGAGGGGTATCGCCATCCAGCCAGACGCCGGGAACTCCATCTTAGCAAACGGGGCCGATCCTAGTGAATGACGGTGTATAAGGAGGAGGCCTGGGAAAAGCAATCTCTGGCCTCTTCTTCCCCTAACTACAGAAGAAGGTCGTCTAAACTGTTAATTACCAGGCTGAGCATTTACTGAGACAACACAAGCCATGGGTTCTGCAGGCCACGGGGGCAACCGCAGGCTCACACAGCGCCCGGAGACAATGAGCACTGTGAAAACCATCACGAAGCCCAGCAAATATTCGTCAGTATCCATAGCTAACAACTACTGACCAGCCGCGCCACCATCCAGACTCCGTGTCCGTCTTTACATTTGATGGCTTATGCTTATCGCTTTCACCCTGTGTGGCAGGAAGTCCTAGCCCGTCTCACAGTGGAGGGGAAGGGGCTCGTGGAGGTGACAAAGCCGCCACCTGCCATGAAAGATGGTGGGTGTGATATAAAGCCCAGATTCACCTGCCGAGGGTATGCGACGTTCACCTGGAACGTTCCAACTTCCGGAAGAGGTTCTCCAGAATAATTTTAGGTTGTGCTGCACCTTCCAAAATACTCCTCAGAGTAATTTCCTTTTAATAATTACAATAGCTTTCCTTCAAGTCCCATCTAATACATGGTAAACTCCAGTAACCGCATGGCCCAGAAGGGCTATGATAATCATAGAAGGCACACGCTCTCGCAGCAAGAACTTCCTTTAAAACAGTCTAGGGTCAGGAGCATAGGCAAGTCCTTTGGTTTCCCTGGGCTCCATTTCCTCATCTACAAAATGGACTGCTGAATCAGGAGCCAGTTACACCTTCCAGGTAGGTGCCAAGCCCCTAAGGCAGTGATGTCAATGCCCTTAAAATCCAGGTGAAGGTCAGACAGTGAAACCTGATAGCTTTCTAAGACATGCACAAAGAAGTCTAGGAAAGATACCCAATTACCCTTTAGAAACCCCCAAAATCATGCTTGCCAGAGTCAACAATCTGGCCATCCCAGTTGGTGCAACACCGAGACACTCTAAAAATATTTAAGCTGGAATTCATAATAAACTGTTCCCAAATCTGATTAAGTAATCTGGCTTCTCTGTTGGCTAGGGATTACCAAGTGCCAGAGTCTAGATTCAAGTTAAATTTAAAAGCAAGTATGAAAACATTAAGACGGAGTCTCTCCCTGAAGGCCATTTTAATGAAGATAATAGTGTTTTCAACTTCAAGTAACCACGGTCACTTTCCTGTTTATGGCACTAGATTCTGAATTCAAAAAATAAACATTTTCAATCTCCATGTATATTTTACAAAATAAATATCATAGAAACAATGAAAAAATGTTTATTTTTACAAAATGAGCAATCTTTTTCATCAGTCCAAACAGGAAAAGTACATCTGTGCTAGTGCTTTATGTGTCCCATTACTCAAGCTCAAACTATTGACAGACCTCCCCCACCCCTCCGAAATTTTAGATTTTGGGGGGAAGTGCTCCCTGGCCTACAATATGCTGTGGATATGCAAGTGCATAAACAGACTTCTCTGGAAAAAGATGGAGAGGCAGCTGGGCAGGAAGATGGAACTTGCTGGACAGAAGCACAGGGTCAGTCACTTATTAGATCCCCCACTAGGTGGAGGCATCATGAGGCCAGGACTTCCAGGACTTGTGGTTTTGGATCTACAAGGCTGAGAAAGGGGCTGAACACACAGCAGGCTTTTAAAAAGCAATTGCAGAACGACTTAGTTGGCAAGTTTCCGGCAAAATCCTGTTGGGGGCAGGGGGGTGCTGAGTCCCCCATCAATAGAATGAGGACTGTAAAACATGCCTATCTGAGTTTTCATAAGGGACAGGGAATGCACCTGTGGAGAACAGAGCGCCGCGTCCGAGCGGACCACCCTTCCCAGCACTTCTCTCCAGCGCCCACCCTCCCGGTTACGCGAAGGGCTCGCCGATTACGTGCTGATAGAGGAATGTGATAATCCTCTCTGGTCAGGAACAGACCTTCTGCCTAGCCCCTGGTGTAGTAATGATTTTTAGAAATTTTGTTTTCACATTGAAGAAACTTCTCTTCCATCCCCCTCTCGTTTCCCATTATGTTGTTTTTTTGAAGCACAAACCCAGTTCTCCCCACTAAACCACAACACCAGAGCGGAGTGTATCGCACTGATGAGATTCCTGACCGTCCACCAGTTCAGCCCAGTATCAACTTGCTGCCAGTGTCTACTGCTGGTCTTCCTGAAGAGCACTGGGGGGTTGCCCACCCGTGTGCCTCCCACTGGCAAGGACAATAAATAAAACAAGGAGCTGTATAATAAACTTGGCATTTTGATGAATAAAAACTTATTGGGCATAGAGGTAAATAGTGTTCTGGCTTTCTGTTCTTATCAACTTTAGCTTTTTAAAAAGTGCCTGAGATCCAGGAAGATGATTTATCTCACTAACTCGTGTTTAATTTCCGTCAATGTGAAATTCAAGGCAAGACCTCCCCCATTATTTGATTAACAGTTGTATTTGTTTGAAAAATATGTTCTACCCTCAGAAAGCAGCCACAAAGAGCCTATCTGGTCCAAATCTGACTTAGTGATACCATAACAGAAACTTTTTCCACAAGCAATTCCCTGTTGCATTCACGTCTATTCCAGAGCTTTGCTTAAAGACCTGGTAATTGTAACAACCCATGCCTGTATCGAATATCATGGCAGCGGGGACAAAGAAATCCCAGACGAAAAATGTCACATTGTTCCAATTCATTTGATTCCTTAGAAACAAGTCAAAACAGAGATAGGTGCCAGCCTTTGGTAAAGGCCAGGGCAATGTCAAAGGGAAAGGCTAGGCTGTGTGGCCAGCCCCTCCCCCCAACATCACAATGTCTTTCTCTCTCTCTCTCTCTCTCTTTCACTTAAACACGTTCCACCGTTTGGTCATCTATAGATTCAACAATGTAATTTGGACACCGGGACAAAGAGAACAAGATCTGATGGCAGAAATAAAAAAACACAGCAGAGAACGGTCCACAGATGACTTTGGAAACCTGAAGATGACAAGACGAGGGACAGGAGAAAGGGACACAATTTTCAGGGTCCTTGGGTTTCAGGGCGAATCTCTGTCAAACCCGGGGCTGCAGGGATGCTGCACCAGGCACTTTGATCCTGAGCACCCTTTCAGACTGGCCCGCGTAGACTGGGTTGTTATAGATACGGGCAACGCTACACTGATTTCAAATACACCAACATCTGCCCCATACGGTAGCACTTCGTGGCTGGGGGCCACCGAAAGACAAACTCACCCCCCAGCCCTCGACCCACAGCCGAGGGGAGCGCCGCGGAGGTTCTGTCCGTGGGACCTCGGAGGTGCCCCACGGAGCCGCGGTCCAGCTGCACGGACCGAAACGCCCTCCCCACCCCGAGCACCTATCTGGGCACAGCGACCGCTCCGCAACCTGCGCGGCCCCGGGAGCAAAATTAGTTAGAAATTCCACATGGGAGGGTTAAGCCTCGGATGAAAACCCGAGGGCCGGTCCAGTATGGCGAAGTCCCAACAACGGCGTTCGGTCCGGTGAAAACCGGACGGGCTCTCCGACAACTTCAACTCCCTGCCCTGAGTCGGTGCGTCCCGTGCATGTGACAATAGAAAGGGCTCGGGATGGCTCCGCCGCCCGAAGCATCCCCCGGGCGCGGCGGGACCTGGGTGCCTGCGCGCACCGGGCGCGACGGCGCTTACCTCGAGGCGGCTGAGACTGGAGCTCTTGGAGCGCGACTTCTTGCGCAGGTACACGGAGAAGAAGCGGCGCACGGTGAACTTCTTCATGCTCAGGTCCATCGCCCCGCGCCCAGCCGGCAGCAGCCGCAGGCCCGGAGGACGCGCATTCCCGGCGCATCTCAGGCGCGCAGGGTCAGGTCCGCGGGCGGGTGCGCGCCGCGGGGGAGCCCGATGCGGCGGCCATCGGCGCGGGGCGCGGGCTGCGGGCACAAAGGGCAGGCCGAGCCGGCCACCGCGGCCCGGACTCCTGCGCTCCCTCCTCCCGCGCTCCTCCTCCCCCTCCTCCTCCTGCAGCCTGCGAGGACCAGCCCCAGACCGCCCCGCCCCACCCCGCCCTCAGCCACTACCGCCAATCAGTGCCCGCCGCCCGAGCTGCTTCCCCTCGTCCTCCCCCTCGTCCCCTCCTCCTCCTCCCGCTCCTGCTGCTGCTGCCGGGGCCGCCGCAGCCTCTCGCCGGGGAGCAGCCCCGGGCAGCTCCGCCCCGCCCCCAGCCACTACCACCAATCAGTGCCCGCCGCCCCCGATGCTCCCTCCTCCTCCTCCTCCTCTTCCCGCCCCCCCTCCTGCTTCCGAGGCTGCCGCGGCGGCCGCAGATGCTCAGCAAGGACCAGCCCCGCCCCGCCCCGCCCCGCCCACAGTCACTACCGCCAATCAGATGCTTCCTCCTCCCCCTCCTCCTCCTCCTCCTGCTGCTGGGCAGCCGCGGCAGCCGCCACCGCCCCGCCCCACTCCGCCCACCATCACAACCCCCAGTCAGATGCTCCTTCTTCCCCCTCCTCCCCCTCCTCCTCCTCCTCCTCCCGCTGCTGCTGCGGCGGCCGCTGCTGCTGCGGCCGCCAACGCCCCTCCCGGCCCCGCCCACAGTCACTACCGCCAATCAGATGTTCCTTCCTCCCCCTCCTCCTCCCGCTGCTGCTGCTGCTGCAGCCAACGCCCCGCCTCACCCAGCCCCGCCTCGCCCCGCCCACAGCCACTACCGCCAATCAGATGTTCCTTCCTCCCCCTCCTCCTCTTCCCGCTGCTGCTGCTGCTGCCAACGCCCCGCCCCGCCCACAGTCACTACCGCCAATCAGATGCTCCCTCCTCCCCCTCCTGCTGCCGCGCCGCTGCAGACGCCGCAGCCCGGGACGACCAGCCCCGCCCGGGCCAGCCCCGCCCCTCCCCGCCCTCCGCCACTGCCGCCAATCAGCAACCGCACAACCCAGGCGTTCCCTCCCCCTCCTCCTCCCGCCCAGAGAGGACGAGCGCAGAGCAACCCGGCCCCGCCCCGCCTGGCCCACTACCACCAATCAGCGCCACCGACGCGCCTCCCGCCGCCTCGCGTGCTCCGAGTACTCCCGGCGCACTGCCCCGCCCCACCGGGGGACCTCGGCGCTGCTCCGCGGCCCGGCTGGGCTGTTTTCTGGCTTGGGGGCGTCCCTAAGGTTTTTCCCTTAAAACAGCCACAGGCACACGTGGGCTCAATGCTCTGCGGTGCCGAGCAAAACTTTTGTCAGTTAGCGGACATTTCCGGAAAATGAAACAAAATCCGAGAGGCTCCGGGAGCCTTCGCCCGCGCTCTGCACCTCTCCCTGCCCCGGGGCGCCCGGCCCCGCGGGTCCAGCCGTCGCCACCCGGGATGCACGACCCCGACGCGGTCCGGGGCAGCCTCCCCTGGAAGTGCTCGGAGCACGAGACATCCGTTCTCCACGACCTCCGGCTCCGTATATAGGAAACCGTCCGGGACGGGTGACTTCCTAGGCCCCGCAGTGTCGCGAGGCAGGCTCTAGAGGGGATTTGCCTTAAAGGGGAACACTTTTTTTTTCGAGAAATGCTCAGCAGAGATCTTGGAGCTCTGAGCTCCATGCGGCCTCTTCTGTTGGTGCGATGTGCGCGTGCGATGTTCAGAATAGGGTCAGACGAGGTCAGTGCCCGGCCACCAACCCTGGAGAAGGTCAGAAACATTCATGCGGGCAGTACTGTGTGACAAATACGGATGCCGCAGGCTGGGCAGTGGGAGCACGGAGTTCAGAGTGGCCGCTCTTTGCTTGGAGAGCTTGGGCACACTTATGCTTTGTGTCCCCATCGTGCATCTCCAAGATGAAAATATGCATGTCAAAACTGGTTCCTGCTTCCCTCAAGGATTCTGCGGGAGGGCGATTATCCCCACTCTGGGAAACAGCTTCTTACCACCTAAAGACTCCCCTTCTCCCTGGCTGCCCTTGAGGCATCTTGGTTCTACACGGAGACCTATGCCAGGTTGCAGCTAAGCTCTGGCAGAGAGCCGCTGACTGACTGGACATGGGCTTGTCTCCAGCCCCTGGAATGAGGAGGGGGCCGGCTCTAGCATGCTTCACTGGGGGAGCCAGCGGGAGTACCACACGCCAACTGTGACATCTCAGGGCCATCCTGGTCACGACAAAACCCTCGGGTGGGCCTCGACCAGGGCTTGGGTTTTACCACAAGAGCATGTTGACCTGGTGTAACCGAACTGGAAAGGAAGTATCTTATGGGGCATTCACCATCCCCCACATTTGAGTGCAATCAAACTGTTCAATTGAACTTGGAGTCTCAAAAGACAAAAAAAAAAAAAAAAAAAAGTTTTCATATTTTCAACTGGAGAAATAATTTCATTGTTAGAACATTTCTATTTGCCTTTATCTTTAACCTGGTGAAGTAAATTTATCAAAATCTCTAAGAATCATTTGCCACCACTTCCGGTGCTAAGACAGTGACCACCTCCAGGCCACAGTCAGACCACCCTGATACCCAGAGGCATCCCTCCCAAATCCTGGGGGAAAGGGGGAGCTCAGTAAAGGCCCCTGTCCTGATGGTGGGGAGGGAGCAGGGGAGCAAGGTCAACAGCCTCCAGGTGACCTTGAGTTTTTCCCTGCCCTGAACACAGAAACCAGACATTGCATTTTATGCTGCTGCAGCCTATAAGCGAGTGCTGGCCACAAGCAGTCACCTCGGTCCCACGAGTGGTCACCTCGGTCCCACGAGTGGTCACCTCGGTCCCACGAGTGGTTGCGGAAACCTCCTGGTGCCTGGGGCCATACTCAGCCCTAGGGACACAAAGATGACTGCGGCCCAGCTCTTGACCCCAGAAGTTCACAGCCCCATGAAGAGAAGGTGAGCAGATAGACAACCATGATGCAGTTTTTAATGCGAAAGAAATGTATAAGGAGATGCTACACGGACGGAGATGAATGAGAAGCCGGTCCCAGCTGGAGGAGGTGGCATTTGGGGTGACCCCCATGGATAAGGAGCCATGTTTCTTGGGCAAACAGAGGAGGTAGGGTCCCAGCTTGTAGAAGAAAGGGGTTATTGGGAATTTAGAACAAAGGGGATTTCATGATTGATTAATGAATATTGAGTTCTACCGAGTCCCCAGGACACCTGAGGCATACAATTTCAGAATTTCAGAACAATAACTAAGGTCTGGTCCACCCTGGAATTCCCCCTTCCTTGAGAACAGAACACGCCCTGGACAGGAAGGAGAGGGAGGCTTTTGGAAGGAAGGTAACTTGGGCAAGATCTGCATTGTTATCCCCTTCCTTTCCCTTCCCCCAAAGGACTGGGTAGGGGCAATGCTGCCTCCTTCACTTCAAGCCCTACCCCAAGAGCTGTGATTTGCTGTGGATGCCGGTCAGATCTGAGTTCTAGAGAGCCCGGATGGCCATGCTCTGGGGAGGGTCGGGGTGGGGGTGGGGGGCTGTTCACTGAACGGATTTGTGTTCATGGGGCTTTTAGGAGGAAGGATGCAAGAGGGTTTCTTACAGACCAGGTATGGCCATGTGATAAAGGGGCTAGTCTGGGGGTCCCTGGGATGCTGTCTAGAGCAGAAACGTGCAGCACCAGGCCCAGGGCTAAGGCAAGAATTCTAGGTAACTCCCAAATCCGGAGGCCTCTGTCCTGTAAGTGCGTGCTGCTGCGGTCTCCAGCTGCAGTAACCCAGAAGACGACAGGACAGCTGACCATGAGAGGAGGGGTCAGAGTGAGGCCACCTGTGTGCGGACCGGTTCCAGCGAGTCTGTTCTCTGCCTGGATCGCCCCCCCTCCCACTCTGACCCTGGCAGCCTCCCAGGCTGAGACAGCCTCAAGCCGGCAAAGAGACTGTGAGTCCGGTCAGTCAGTAGGACTGGAAATACTAATGTCTTAATCAAGTATTTACAACGGAAAACAAACATGATTGTTGTTTGGGAGTGGGAAGAAAAAGCTACGTGAACTGACAGGGTTCCCCGTCATTCACTCTGATAAGTACTGCAAGGTGCGTTTCAATCCCATCACAAGCTGCATTTGGTCAACAAACCAGGTACAAGTCAAGAACGGGGTCCAGGCTCCATTTATAACAGTGAGGGCCTCAGAGGACGGAGGTCACCCACTCAGTGAGGGTCCCACAGGCCGCACCCTCAGTGTGAGGTGGACGGAAATAACCGCCCTTGCAGACCAGGGCTCGCGCCTGAGCTCTGGCACTAACCAGACAGGACCTCGAGAGCAAGAACGACCCCCTGAGCATCCAGGTGCACAGAGCCCCTTACATAGGCCCGTGGCCCTCGTGCACCTCCCGTGTCATCTGAAAACAGCAGCAAAAACTCCAGTGGTCTTGACTACTTCTTACTCGAGGTGCCTGGTGGAAACACACAGCGACGCTCTCTAGAGAGATCCGCGATAAACCCAGGCTCCGGAGAAGCCCTCTGGACGCAGTTCCAGGGAGCGGGAGCTCACGGTCACTGCACTCGAGTCCAGGGCACCGGGTGCCAGCAAAGCCAGAAGGACCGCTGCCCGTGGGACCAGATGGGAACTGTGCCTACGGGATTTATGGGATATAGAATGTAAAACGGTGGAAGAAAGAACAAGACGCTCCTGGAAAGGCACCCGTGTGGGGCTTGGCATGCGCGTGAACATCCGAGAGCAGACGGGGAGGGCGGGAGTGGGGGCAGCTGTGTGGGTGCTACCAGGGCTGCTCGTGGGACGCACGTGGGATGGGAAGTATCCGAATTCCAGCCACTTTCCCACTGTGACTTAACCTGAAATTCTGATCCTCTAGAACAGGGTTCTCAAGTGGGGCTGACTTTGTCCCCTGGGGGACACTTGGCAAGGTCTGGGGACAGGTGTAGACAGCTGGAGACACAGCTGGGGGGTGGGAAATAGGAGGGATGCCTCGGAGGCAGAGGCCGGGGGTACGAGGCGTGGCACAGGACAGCCCCTCAGGGTCTGAAATGCCCAAAGGCCACGTCTGAGAATCGTGGTGAGCTCAGCAGCCCATGGTGGGGGAACCTGTGCTCCTTCCTCACAACGCCGTCACCTACAAATGTGGCAGTTTTGTGCAGTTAAAGCAAAATGTGGAAGCAAATTGTAAACTGCTCATCAAAGTTGTTATTTGCTAAAATCCTAGAGTTTCACACAGAAAGGTAGTGGCATGACTGGGGAAGGAGTAGACCCCCACGTCTAGCATTTTTATCTGAAAGCTTTCCGTTGAACGACCTTGTCTTCTGTGGGTGCAACCGTTTACCCTGTAAATGGGGAGGCAAGAATTACCTTCCCTCCTGCACTGCCTTATTCCCGAAGTCTAACGACGCACAGACACCTTCCTGAGACTTTCTCAATATTTGTCACATCTCCCCTTCTTTCCGGCCCGGCTCTCGGACACATGGTTTGGGGCCCCATCAGTCCTGCCAGAATACGGTGCTCCCCGGCTAGACGCCATCCCTCCCAACCCACCCACAGTCCAGCTCCTAAAATGGTCTTTCTAGAAGCTAAGCAGGTCAAGCTACCCCGTGTACCACATGTGTCCAGGTGGGTCCAGGAGAAGCGCAAACCAGAGCAGAGCAGCTGTGCCATTCCTGGTCACCGTTCCCTGTCCTCACCCTCTGTCCTCCTTCCTGCCCCGGAGTGTGGGCTGGGCTGCGCCGACACACGGTGTGAAGACGGCTTCCCAGGTCTCCACCACACTGTGGGTGCTGCGGTCACTGCCCGGGACGCCCTCCTGCTCCACCCACAGGCCGCTCCCCTCCCCCGCTTCATGCCGCAGGCCATGTGAAGGTGTCTTCCCCAGGCTCCCCGTTTTCCTCACACAGCCAGACGATGACTCTTGGCTTCTCTGTCTGCCTCTCCCACCAACGTGGAAGCACGTGGGACAGCCACCATCGGTGGCCCTTCCCACAGGCTTGTTTAAAGGGGTGTTATAGCGACTGCGTTTGGAGGTCTGTTGGTTATCAGAGCTGGGCCATTTTTACTATTTCATCTGTAAAACACACTTACAAAATCTGCAGAATGGATGCAATGAATCCCGTCTTATGAGGCTCCAGGAGCTGAACCTATTGCCTAAACTTACACAAGACGAAAGGGTCCAGACGAGATCTGCCCATCAGTGAGTGCCCAGCCACAATTGTACCAGGTGTGCATCAAAAGACACCATATAAGGGACTGGCAACCAAGAGGGTGACAGGCTAAGATCCTCATTTCCCTAGACAATTACACTCAGGCAAGAAATGCCATAAGGCCAACATCCTGTAGACAGAGCATCTCACAGACAGAAGTCCGGACTGTGGCCTCCACAGGCCTCCTCACATCTGTAGGGACAGAGGCTGGGAGTGCCTTGGTGCAGAATGGCTAGTTCTCCTGTGAAAGGTCAGTTTACTCATGAGACAACACGGGGAGTCTTGTTGCATGAAACAGTGTTGAGAGCCAAGGGGCCCTAGTGTGTGGCCAAGAGAACTCCGGAAACGTTTCATGTAGAGGTGTTTTCTGCTCATCCGTAGGGGAGAGGGGAAAGGACCGTTCCTTATCCGGAGGTGACAGAATGTGTAGAACCTCTGGGTTTGACCCTGTTAGTGTTCCCATGTTGTTTGTTATGGGTTGAACTGTGTCCCTTTCTAAAAAGGTACATTGCAGCCCTGACCCCCAGGCCCTAGAACGTGACCTTGTGGGAAAACAGGGCTGTTGCAGATGTCGTTAGTTAAGATGAGGGCGTATAGGAGTAGGGTGGGCTCTAATTCAGTGTGACCCGTGTCCTTGTAAGGCCACGTCACAACGGAGGCAGAAGTTGAAGCAGTGCCGTCACCAGCCCGTCGAAGAGGTGAGGAAGAAACTCCCTACGTGTGTCGGGGGGCATGGCTCTCGGCACCTCGTGTCAGACCTCTGGCTTCCAGAAGTGCAAGGCGACACATACGCGCCATGTCCAGCCGCCACTGTTTTGTGCTTCTGGAGCCCAAGGAGATGAACATACACGCTTCTCCCTCCACGGCCGTTGCAGGGAGCCTCCGTGAGGGAGACGGCCAGGGAGCGGGCTTCCGAGGGAGTGAGCATTTGGTCTGACAGATGTGAGAAAACCTGGCTGCCAACGGAGACATGGGGCTATTTCTTGTGATTCTGAGCCCACACATAAGTTACAGAGGAACGCTGAGAGGAAGGGAGTTAGCAGGAAAGAGGAAACAGGTGAAAACTATAGCAGGAAGGGTTTCTGTAACTTAAAAAGGAAAAAAAAAAAGAATCCTCAAAATAGAAATGTCCCTCAAGACCTGGAACGGGTACAAAGGAGAATGTACAATGTCTGCCAGAAGTTTTTCTTAGCAAAAATAGTCATCTTCTAAACAATATTTCATAGACATCTACAGCATTGCAAACACTACATACCTCTACTAGAGATGGGAACTAGATGCACACATGAAAGAAATTCCCAGAGACACTGAAAGCCAGGGCTTTGATCCCCTGGCAATAGTCCCTTTGGTATGTCTTCCTCATCAGAGAACCACAGGAGGAGGCTGGGGTGGGGGCCAGGCGCCATGCTTGGTCACGTGACGGATTACATATGCAGAGCGAGCCTTCCCAAGACATAGAAACATGCTGGCTAGAATGAGAAGAAAATCCTCTTTTTTAAACCATGGTTGATCCAATAGTGAGTAGGAGAACACAAATGTAGGCAAAAACTGAGGCTAAGAAGATGTGCGTGAAGAGGGAGCCATGTTTGTCGATCCCTGTAATCCAGACCTGAGTTTCAGCAGGGTCTAGAGAATGGACGTGGAGAGGGCCTGGGGCCGTGCAGGGTGGGAGGTCAGGTCAGGGTCACTCTGCTGAAAATCACAGTCCACACAGAGCAGACTGTGGGGGGAGAGCGGGAGAGCCTCCCTCTGGGAGGAGACTTGCTTATTCAGCTGTGAGCTCCGGAAACGGCAAAGGACAGAGTTTCTCCTGTCAGCCTCCTGCCGCTCATAGTTAGACCTGTTCCAGGCCGAAATTCACAGTACCAACCTGAAAAACTCTAAGCCAAACATTTACTTTTTAATGGTCTCAGATTGTACCATCCTGAGGACCAGGCAGAAGCAAACACAAGTACTCTGGAGGAAGTACTTTAAACACATCTCGGAGCTCAAACAGAGAACATTCTAAGGAACATGGCTTGCAGCCATAAACTGCGGCCTACACGAGGAAACAGCTACCATGAGCAAGAGTCAGCAGACAGAGTAAGTAGCAGACTCAGACCTGAAATGCGCAGAGGTATGAATGGCATAAAAGATGTTTAACCTATTTAAAACACAAAAAGGAAGATGGAAAGCATGACAAGGAAACTAGAGATTACAAATGTTCAAGCAGATTTGTTAACATTAGTAGAACTTTAAAAATTAAAATGCAGGGGCGCCTGGGTGGCTCAGTGGATTAAGTCTCTGCCTTTGGCTCTGGTCACGATCCCAGGGTCCTGGGATTGAGCCCCACATCGGGCTTTCTGCTCTGCCGGGAGCCTGCCTCCTCTCTCTCTGCCTGTCTCTCTGCCTGCTTGGGATCTCTGTCTGTCAAATAAATAAATAAATAAAATCTTTTAAAAAATCTTTAAAAAAAACCCTAAAATGCAATGATTTAAAGTAAAACTCAGTAGATAAAGAGCAGTTTAGACAAAGCCCAAGAAAGAGTTAACCAGGGAGAAGTTAGATCTGATGATAATTGACAGAGTGCAAACAGGAAAGTCAAAAGACAAGACATACAAAAGCCAGTGGAAGAGACATGGAAGACAGAGGGAGAAAAACCCCATGCCTGAGTCTTGCACTGAGAGAGACAAACAGATACTCCGTCTTCAGAGACCTGAGCCAATGGCTGAGAATTTTTCAGAGTTGATAAAATACAGCAATCCTCATGTTTTTGAGCCTCCCAAATCCCCAGGAGGATTAAATAAAATGAAATCCGTACCTAAATACATGTTCAACCTGCAGAATGCGTCTTTCAAGCAACCAGAAGAAAAGGCAGGTTTTGTACAAACGAATGTGAGTTGGAGCGTCTGTGCCCGCCTCAGTGGCCCTGGTGGACGGCACAGACAGGTGGGTCAAGAGTAAACAGTGTTAAGGGGAAACAATGATAACTTCAGAGTCTCTGCCTTGCAAAATACCTTTCAAGAATAGGGTCCAAATAAAGACACTTCCAGATGAGCAACCTGAGAAATCTGAGTGACAATGACACTTGCGGGTGAAGCTAAACACTTGGGAACTGCATTAAAAAAAAAAAAAAAGGCAAAGTATTGCACAATCTGGGGGCTCACATGAAGTTAAACATGAAATCTTGATTTAAAAAGCAGCATATACAGCAGGATGGGAATCAGAGTTAGCATCTAACGTCTTGCTTAGAGCACAGCCACTGCGGGCCCTGAGTGTCTCTGCACTCTCTACTCCTCCTTGCTGAGTATGCGACAATATAAGGCACTGCCCACTCCTAACCCGCCGTTTCTCGGGACTGTTTTGGCAGCATCCTTGAGGGATGAAGTAATGTTTCTCTCCAAGACAAAGCGCAGGCTTGCCACCACTTGTTACAAAGCGCTAGGTCCCCCAAGCTCAGTGTTTCTCAGCAGAATGCTGTTTCTCAAAGGAAAGCAATGCCAATCTGGTATCCAGGCCACTTTCTGCTCCTTGCATAATAATGTCCCTTCTTTCTGATCCCCGATGCTTATGTCTTCTTCCACAAAAAGTAACAGGCTAATTGGTTTGTAAGCAAGGCAAGATCAAACTGAACCATACACAAACTACAAAGGTAGAAATAAATAAAGATAAATAAAAAATTACAATCAATGTTAATGGGGTAAACTCTCCAGTTAAAATACAAAGACTGCTACACTGGTTTAAAATAAGTTTAGTTTGGGGCACCTGGGGGGCTCAGTCGGTTGAGCTCCAACTCTTGGTTTTGGCTCAGGTCATGATCTCAGGGTGAGAGTCTGAGTCTGGCATTGGGCTCTGAGCTTGGTGGGGAGTCCGCAGGAGAGTCTCTCCATTGCCCTTGCCCCTCCCCCTATTTGTACATTCTCTCTCTTTATCTCTCTAAAAATAAATAAATGTTTAAAAAATGAATAAAGAAAACAAGCCTAGTTATAGAGACATGTCTAAAACAAGAGACACAGAAAATTTCACATGAAAGAATGACAAAAGATATATCATGCACTACTGAAAAGAACATTGATAAGGCAACATTAATGTCACACAAATTACACGACAAGAATTTGAAGATAAAACATCACTATCTATTGAAGAAAGTTTCAACTCACTGGTAAGATTCAGTAATCCTAAACCTGGATGCACCAAATGATATACTTTCAAAATATACTGATCAAAAAGTGATAGAACCAAGAGGAGAAAGTGACAAATCCATTATCATGTGGGGAAGTTCTTAAAATATCACTCAATAAATGATAAATCAAGCAGAAAAACAAAATTACGTATTGAGATAATACCTTTGGGAAAGCTGGCCAAAGGAACACATCTAGTACTCGATCTAAGCGCTCCAGACGACGCATCCTCCCCAAGCACACACAGAAAATGTACAGAAATTGACCATATTGTAATCCAGGCCACAAAGCACACAGATCAGTAAATTGCCTAAATAATAGTCACACCATTGTTACCGTACAGATCACTTTTACTTTATTGCTTAACAATCCTATATGATTGGAAATTTAAAAAATATAATCTTGATAGCTTATAAATTTGTATAATATTGTAATGTATATGTATTATTATACAAACTATAGGAAAGATTGCAGATTACTTGGATTTGAGAGATTTAAAAGAAATATTGCTTTTCAATCTCTGTGGAATGGTATTAAGTAAAAATTCAAGGTGTGTTTATAGCATCAAGTATTTCTGTTAGAAAGAAGTCTGAAAATTAATATACAACTTTTAAAAATATATATTAATATATAACTTTTTTAAAGGTTTATTTATTTATTTATTTGACAGACAGAGATCACAAGTAGGCAGAGAGGCAGGCAGGGGGGGGCGGGGAGCAGGCTCCCCGTGGAGCAGAGAGCCCGACGCGGGGCTCAATCCCCGATCCCAGCTGAAGGAGGAGGCTTTAACCCACTGAGCCACCCAGGCATCCCTGAAAATTAATATATAACTTTAAAAAACTTAAAGTATTTTTTTAATAACATCTTGATTTAATCAATTTCCTTTAAAGCTTCGTTTAAGGGCCGTCTTCTCTGGGAAATTTCTCTACACACACGTGCACACATAAACATACATGTGCACAGATAACACACACACACATACACACATCACCCCTGATTTTCATGCTTGTCCCCGGAGCGCCTACAGCATCACGTACCCACCTCCCTCCCATAATCCACACCCTCATCATCCACCTGAGTCATGTGACAGGACAGAGGACCACTGCACAGTAGAAGCTGTGTCTCATCTGACAAGGAGGCAACTGGTGTGGGAGACACGTTCAAGTAACGTGTCTTAATAGAACGAGCAAGTGAGTTCGTGTCTGCAGATGCCGAGGAT
Organism: Lutra lutra; assembly: GCF_902655055.1. Lineage (NCBI taxonomy): Eukaryota > Metazoa > Chordata > Mammalia > Carnivora > Mustelidae > Lutra > Lutra lutra. Next base: position 151,815,175 of record NC_062283.1, read on the forward strand.
TCCCACGGAGGCACTCGCCATCTGAGGACTTTCACCGGCCACCCCTCTTGCAGTTAGCCTGAACGTTTTTGTCCAGCTCTACCAGCCCTGAGCAGCTCGAATGTTGTCACTCTGTCTGCTGCGTGGCCTTTGTGAACGTCACTCCAGGCTGGCTTTCCTCCAGCTCCTGCCTCCCATCCGGAGGTCCTCACCTTGGTAGTGGCACCACACCGTCTGCTTCCTGATCACTTACCCTCAGACCCGGATGCGGAAGCCGCACCGCAAGTCTCATTCCCTTTCCCTCTTCACCCCCTCTTGGGCATTCCACTGTCAGGTCCTGTGGAGTTCCCCTGGGCCACACCTCCCCGATGCCCTGTCCCTCCACTATCTCTCCTGGCAGGTCTCAGCTCTCCTGCCGAGCTCCCTCCTCCAACTTGACTCCCATGCAGTCGACAGAGCAGGGCAGACGGGCGCCGCTTGCTCCTGTGCTACCCATGCTACCTCGGCTGTCGTCCACCCGCCATTTGCAAGGCTCACTCTCCATGGCACGTGTATGCGTGCACACACACGTAAAGCCACACACATGTGCACACACGCAACCCACACACCCACACACAATCATACATGTGCGCACACACACACAACCACACACACGTGTGCACACGCACACAACCCCACACACGCACACACACAACCATACGTGTGCACACACACGCACACAACCACACACGTGTGCACACAACTATATAGGATTCTCACTTGGCCATGAGGAACGATGAGATTGTGCCTTTTGTGACCACCTGGATGGATCCACAGGGTATTACACTAAGTGAAGTAAGACAGAGAAAGACAAATGCTGTACGATTTCACTTATACGTGGGATCTAAGAAACAATACAAGTGGACGGATAAAAGGAAAAAGACCCCTACATACAGAGAACGAACCGATGGTTGCCAGAGGGGTGGCAGGATAGGAAAATGGGTGGAGGGGAGTGGAGGACAGAGTAGGTTGTGGGGACGAAAGGCACAGCCTGGGGCATACAGTCACCGATACAGTGACAGTTTTGTGTGGTTGTGGGGGACAGATGGCGGCTACACTTGCAGTGAGCACGGACTTGTTCAATCGCTCTGCTGTGCACCTGTGACCAATGTGACACCATGTGTTAACTGTACTTCACTAAAACAAACAATGCCCAGCGTTCGTCCCCGGCTCCCCTCAAGTTCAGCTCGCAGCAACGCCCGCCTCTGCTCCCTTCTCCAGCCCAGCTGGACCCGGCAGGTCTGCATGACATGAGGAAGATTCCCTCAACACCATGCCATTGTTTCGTTGGGAATTCCAAACATGTACAACTTACTCACGCCCTGGGCTGCTGAGCAAGAGTCCCTCTCCCCCTGCAAGGGAATGACATGAGGCTTCCCCGGGGTTCTATTTTGGGGTCTTGGCAGGAAATCTCTTGTCACCACCTTCTCACTCACCACCACTGAAACCTTACAGCATGCACCTTGCACCAGGAACGAGGGGGTGGGGAAGAGGGGTCTCCCTTAGCTCACTGTTGGCATGGAAGGGGCCCGGAAAGGTTGGCTCCCTTTCAGACCTGGGTTCTGCATTCACTACAATGGGCCTTACATGAAGGCCAGGGGCAGCATATGCCTTCGGTGTTGTGTGCAAAGGTTAACTGAATCAGACGCGTGCACACGGGTTGCATTCTGTGGGTTCAGGAAGGTCAGAGCTTGGCTCCATGTTAGGCAATCCCCTGTCCTCCCGCCCCAGTGTTCTAGCTGAAGTTCTGAATGATTTGGACTCTCAGAACAACCTGTAGAAAGCTGTGTCCCAGGACCACAGACAAGACTGCAGGATTCATCTGTGCCTGGGCAGCATAGCCAGATCTGAGGTGGGTACATAGAGCTTGTAGCACTCAGGTTGGCTCAGGTCTGGTGCCTGGACAGCCCACTTTGTTTTATTTTGATTTTAGCACCTAAAATCCTGGCCTGTGGACAGCTCCATGCAGAAGTCCCCTGCCTGCTGGGGCAGGCACCTGCTGTGACCATGTTTCATACCCTCCCTTGTCCCGCTCATTTTATAGTGGCAGACACCGTGTGCCCAAAAATGTCAGCACAGAACACATCCCCGGCTAAGTGAAGATCGCAGTTCAGACCAGAATCGAGATCTCTTGGTTGAACACTGGTACTCTGCCTACTTTATCTCATGGTCACACCTTGATTTTTTTTTCTTTTCTTTGATGAAAAGCAGAAGGTATCTTCCACTTCCCATGGCTGTAACCATTTGTACAACTCAGCAAGTACAAGTGTTGTATCATGTGGGCAGCAGTTCAAAGATTTTTTAACCAGATTATGCAATTATCCCAATGCTTAGCATTATGTAAGTGTACCTGAAAAACAGGTTATTACAAGCAATAAAACTAGAAACTAGCAGCTGATTCACTTCTTACATATTTCCGAACTTTGCAAAGGATCGTGATATTCACGAGGCCGTCCTCTTGCTCAGCTGAACATGGTGTCGATGGCAGACAGTTCTTCATGCAAAGGAAACCCAAGGAAAGCCGGGGAGGCTTTCATCTTAAGAAGCAGAGAAAAGAATTTCCTTGAGGCACTTTGAGCACTGGTGACAGTGATCTGAAGTTACAGCTGCTGTTACTAATCTCACTGAGGGTTCGTAGAGTGGGTGACAACCTTTATGCAGGTTCTCAAACAGCACGTCTGACTAGCTAACGGTGACGACTTACTGCGATGTGCAGCTCTCACAGGGTCACCTACAACAGGCTGCTGGACTCTTGGCTTTAATAACTCCTCAGTGCTTTTCCCCAGGTCCATCCTGAAGTACAGCTTCCGAGGGACCTGTGGGTCCATTATAGCTCGTGGTTTTTTGGGATGCGCCCCACGACGGACCAGACCAGCCCATCCCTCACTCCACACCGCCCCGGGGGCGGATGACCAACGGTGAAGGCCGTCAGGATTCAGGGGCACAAGGCGCAGTCTGTCCACACGGGTTCCCACTACTGCTGTCGGGACATTTCTTCGTTCTTTCCTGCTGTTGGGTGTTCAAAGCCCCGAATGCTAAACAAATGTAAGAATGTTAAAGAATGTGAGTAGAGAGACTCGGCAAGGAACTGTTCCATGAACGCCTCTGCTCCGTGGAGAGGAGAAGTCAGAGGGCTGGGATTTTGAGGGAGGGGTGGTCGCAGAAGAAAAACAGATCACACCTGGCAAAGGCCATTCTGGGGTAGGACATCGTCTCATTTCTATCTGCTATTAAAAAAAAAAATCTGGGGCGCCTGGGTGGCTCAGTGGGTTAAGCCTCTGCCTTCAGCTCAGGTCATGATCTCAGGGTCCTGGGATCGAGTCCCGCATCAGGATCTCTGCTCAGCAGGGAGCCTGCTTCTTCCTCTCTCTGCCTGCCTCTCTGCCTACTTCTGATCTGTCTCTGTCAAAGAAATAAATAAAAATCTTAAAAAAAAAAATCTCACCAGGAACTTATTTCCATGTGCATCTTTATTTTGATTTTCTTTCCCACTTGTAACACGTTATCTTCTTGGGATATTTACATCATGTGGTTTACCTAAAAGACAGTTGGAAACACATAGTGTTCGATGGAAAAGAAAGGAGCCTGCTTTCCTGGCAGGTCCCCGCATCCACAGCTGGATCATTCCCCCCGTGTCACCTCTGCAGAACTCAGCAGAGGGCCCGTGGGGGTCGCTTTCATGGGACTCAGCCTTGAATCTGACACCATTTCTTGACTTAACCAAGTTATTTTCTGTCTTGTTCGCAACAAGCTTCTTTATGATGTGGAGAGACAACTCACACTTGGCAGAGGGTGAGACGATCAGATGCTCCATGACACCTCCCTGAACAAGTCCTAGAGCCACGTGCTGGGGTTCCCGGTGTCAGAGGACACCCAGCATCTCAGGAGTCCCTGGTGGCCCTGCTGTGAGCAGCACTGAGCTCTTCGTGCCCGGCCTTGACCATGAGAATAAGGGAACCTCACTTCCATCGAACGGGCAAGCACTGAACTCAAACTCCCATGGCCAAAACCACACAGGGGAGCCCACAGTGCTGCCTTGCCTGGCTGCTCCAACCCCTCAGGCTGCCTCCGTGATGCCGGGCTCCACACAGGCCAGATTTGGCTCCCACCCGGGCTGCAGAGGGTCTGAACCTCCGAACTTGCCACTCTGTTGTTCATTATCCCACTTTTTTGTCCCATGTCCTTTTTGAGGAGGTAAACAACCCCTGGAGGCTCGTCAGGCTCCATCTCGGTGTGAACTCCGTCTGGCCCCACCGTTCTCAATCAGGCACGAGAAGACAGAACCCGCACACGCACAGAACCTGACTAAGTCGCCGGCACTTAGAAGGGCTGGTGAGCCTCTACCAGATCAGCAGAAAAGAGTGAATGTTTCCCTGGATTTCTCCTTAGTAACCCGAAGTACAGAGGACAGAGCAGCCCAAGCCTTGCACAGGGTTTGTATGACTTGAAGAAAAACCCTAAGAGCATTTTATCTGTGACTCTTGGTTTGTTTTGCAAACTACATGGATGGAAAAAAGAAAGACGTGACAGCTGAGGGGACAGGCACCATCCGCGCCGACTCAGGTTCACTGGTTTGCAGTAGGAAGAGAAATGAATGGGAAAGGGGACATGACCCAGGGGGCACTTGTTTCACAAATGCGAATAAACATGGTCACTAATACCTATGCTTAAAGCAGATGTCCTCAAGTGCTTACTGTTGTTCACTATAAGGCTTTGCAGACATCAGGAATATTCTCAGTCTGTCTCACAGAGACCTCTTCCCCAGCCCTGGCCGCCAAGCTGAGCAGACCCTGCAGGAAAAGCATCTCCCTCCGGTGGAACCGGGGGAGGTGACGAGAGCCGACAGCAGGCTGTGCTTCTATCTAAACGGAGTGATTCCCCAGCCACACCAGTTATGTGTTCAAAGGCACGTGCCCACGCTTCATGGCAAAAGATTCTCAGTACCCTTGCTTCGCAGGTGCTTGCCTCTGAACCACCGGAGGGAAAGAGAGCCAGAGCTAGTTCCAAAGAATGTTGCCAGTGCCACAGTGTTCTCCTCCCCAACGAGACTCCCTTCAGCAGCGATATTACAGACCCACCACAGAGACCATCACAACGCTCTGCACTGAGGGATGGATACAGTACTTGGACATGAGACCACCTCTCACTGACTGTGTTCACTCGGAAAGGGTGCAGTCTGCTCTGCGGGCTCCAGGACTGGCAGCAGGACTTGGCGCCGGCGTAGCAGGTGGGAGCAGGTGCGGGAACAGGCACGGGGGGTGGGGCGGGGAGCAGGTGTAGGAGGTGGGAACAGGCGCAGGAGCAAGTGTGGGGGCAGGAGTAGGAACAGACATGGGAGCAGGTGTGGGGGCAGAAGCAGGTGTGGGAGCAGGCACGGGGGCAGGTGCAGGTGTGGGAGCAGGCACGGGGGCGAGAGAGGTGCAGGCGGTGGGAACAGGCGCAGGTGCGGGTGTGAGCGTAGGAGTAGGAATAGGCAGGGGAGCAGGTGTGGGGGCAGGAGTAGGAGTGACGTGGAAGTAGGCTTCGGAGCAGGTGCAGGCAGTGGGAACAGGCATGAGAGCAGGTGTGGGAGCAGGTGTGGCCACAGAGGATGGGAGCAGGTGCAGGTGTGGGAAGTGGGAACAGGCACGGGAGCAGGTATGGGTGGGAGCACAGGAGCAGGTGCAGGCGCAGAGGCAGAGGGGAGCATGCGGTGGAGGGGCTGCCTCTGCACCAGGTGGCTTTCTGACCTTGGGCAGCCCCCACTCTGAGCCTTTCATCCTGGAGGATGTCAGGGTGTTTTACTGGATGATCTGACAGATGGTTCCCAACATGTTCTGATCGAAGAATTTTATTTTCTTAAGGGGACATTACCCTGAATCTGTCAAATAGGGTCCATCAGAACATTTCCTGATTGAGCTACTTCATCCACATGGCATCTCCTTCCTGTGTCACTTAAAGTGACAGGGCAGACACGGGAGTGGGGGGCCACCTCGGCAACAGCCAGCTGTGAGCCATTGAGGCTCTCGGTAGCTCAGGGATGCTCCGTCCCCACTTCTGCTTTCCATCAGATTGCCCTGTGACTTGGATAAGGTGTCAGAGACCCTGCAGACCCACAAAGGCGATGGAGCCTCACCCTCAGCTGTGGGGTGAGGGAGCTCAGGCCCAAAAAAGGGGATGCCCACAACTGAGAAGTACTCATTTGCTCTGTCAACACGAGTTTTAGGACATCTTCATCAGAATGCTTCTTTTTCCTTTCATGGCCGGTCCACTGACATTGTGTTTTCCCCCCACTTTTCGTTTTTAACAACTTAAAACCTGGAGAAAGATCAAAGAGCACCTCAACACTTGGCCATATCTGCTCTCTGCTTCTCGCTCATTCATATTCGGATGCACACGACATCCCCGTATAGGTGTCTGTGTGTGTGTGTGTGTGTGTGTGTGTGTGTGTTGGTGTTTATTTGAGTTTCTATTGTTTTATTATTTTTTATCTAACCTCAATTTAGTTAACATACGGTGTATTATTAGTTTCAGGGGTAGAACCTAGTGATTCGTCCGTAACCCCCAGAGCTCATTACGTTTTGTTAGGTGATTTTGAAAGCAAAATTGTAAGTGTCCTGACACTTCACCCCCAAAATGCTTCAGCATGCACCCTCCCCCCCCCCAACAGAAGCACACCTCTCAGCAACCACAGTCATGAACGCAGCCGGGGGTTCAGTGTGTATATCATATTCTTGAATTTCGGATCTGTTTTACAATCCCCCCCCCCCCAAGATCTTTTAAATGGTTTATTTTGCCCAATTCACAATCCAATCATGGATCAAGGTGTGCAGCCAGTTGCCACGTCTGGGTGGGGCTCTCTAATGAACCACCCCGTTACTGTGTTTGCCACATTGACTCTCGTGAAAAGAGAACGGGGGCGGGGGTGGTCCCGTAGACGTTCCACAGCCTGTACGTGTCTGGCCGTTTCTCCGCTGTTAAAGGTTCAGATGACCTGTGTTCAGGAACAACACTCCACAGGTGAGCCAAGCACTCTGCCCCATGCTGTCTCAGGGCACCTGGATCGCCAACGCACGCCATCCCGGGGCTTTCGGCCTCTGTCCGGAGACCCCCTGGTGCAGATGACCTTTCCCATCAGCACTTTGAGGCCTGCCATGCAGATCAGGTGCATGGCCTGTGCCCCAGACTTTCCCTCAGTGGCCGCACCACCTTTCAGGAGAAATATTAAACAATTTCTTTTTTTTGCTTCTTTCTCTCCATATTATTCATCAAATCTCCTGAGAAAACAGGACAGAGGACACATTTGGCTGTGTGCTGGGTGCAGCTGACCGGTTCAGGCGTGAAGGTGTGGTTCCTGCGGATGAAGGTCTCCCCTCGTCCTACAGGTGCATTTTCCGGCTTCCCCTCAGCTCAGCTGGACGTTCTCACGGATGACCAAACCTGGGTACATGCGCCCTCTTCCCGGTCCCATGGCCAGAGGTCAGACCCACGGGACAATGAGAAGACCCCAGTGGTCCTCAGAAGCCTGCCCATACAGGCATTCTGCCTATTCCCCCGAATCCTCAGAATTGGGAACATAGCAGAACGAAGGTGCCCGTTCTCTGGAGGAAAATGCGGAGGCCCAGCCAACCTAGCTCCTGGTGCCAAGGTGCCAGCTGCAAAGCAGTGACGCCGGGATCTGAGCGACTCTGCATGTAAAACACCATCACCTCTTCTCTATGCTTCTTCCTCTTTCTTCTCAACACTTGACATACAATATGCCTCTTGGCTTACTTCTTCATTTTCTGGTCCTTCCTCTTAGACAGGAAGCTCCCTATAGACACAGCCTGGTGTGTGGCTGGCCCTCGGTACTTATCTGCCGAAGACATGCATTGACCAAGCTGTTCGGCCTCCAGAGCCCCGGGCTCCCCTTTATGCCACGCGCTTGCCCCGCATTGCTAAGAAAGACTGTCTTTCTCTGGCTGGTGCTAACCAGACGATCTGCAGCTGCTCTCCTTATACGCCAGCGGGCCAGTGCTGAATGGGGTGAACAAGAGCAGGGAGTCCTGGAAGGTGAGGACGGAGAGTGCAGGGACCTTCCGGGCCAGGGCAGCAGGCTGGGCTTTGACTCTGAGAGAAGGGGGAGCTGTGGGCAGGCCCTGAGCTGGGGAGGCACAGCCCTGGCTGTAGTTCCTAAAGGACCGTTGGCTCATAATTGTGGTGAAAATTGTCTACGGCTGAGCCATTCAATCAGGAACGACCTGCCACATGAGGCTCCTTAAATTTAAATGCACTAAAATTAAGTAAGATGTAAAAGTTAGTTCCAGGAAAGGAATATGTGGTGAAATTCAAACCAAGCCTGCAGTTTTGGCTCACTGCGCACCAGCGCTGGGGTCTTGGGCTGGACAAACCAACACAACACAACAAGATAGGGAAACTGGGGGAGGGCCTCTCTGCTCTCTTGGCAACTCTCCTGTAAATCTAGAAATATTCCAAAATAAAAAGTAAAAAAGACCCACAATGTAGTAAAGACCCTCGATGCAGTTCCTCAGTCACACCACCGCGCTTCCCGAAGCCACAGACGCAGAGCATCTCCATCACCAAGGGGAGCTCCACTGTTTGGTGCCGTCCAGGGTCAAGAAAGGGCAGAAACAGGAATGCTATGGGGGCTCAGGCAGCAAAGCAGGGACCAGGGCTGCAGTGGAAGTTGCAACAATGTTGTCACACATATTGGCACAGTTGCAACCATGTTGTCACACCTGCAACCATGTTGTCACACCTGCAACAATGTTGTCACACATCTCAAGTACCTTCCAATGCAGCGACCCACTCACATCTCTGAATGGGAGACCATTTTGACTACAGATTCTGTGTCCAAACGTCTGAGAGGGTGTGCTCATGCTCCTGAAGGAGAGCTTGAAAGTTTTTTGGCTTCCTGGGGGTCCCAGGCACCCTGCGCCTGCACCCCAGAAAGACGCCTAGCCCTGTGCCAGCAGCGCTTCCCATCCGAGTTCGCCTGCATGTTCCTCACGCCGCCCACCTGCTCGCTCCCTCGCCGGCTGTCGCGGGAGCCTTCTCCTCCTGACCCATTGCTGCCAGCAGTTAGTCAGGAAATCATGAGAAAACAGAGATCAATTCCCCAAAATACCATACTTTAACTTAAAATACATAAATATGTATTTATTTTGCCAATCGTTTTGGCCAGGGCCAAGGGCTTCTCTGAACGGGAGTCCACTTTCTTCTTTGGTTAAACCGTGGCTCCCCTACTGGGCTGTAAGAAGGTATTTCAGCTGCAAGTGACTCAAACTGATGTAAGTAATAATGAATTAATTGCGTCTCCTAGCGAGAGCTCCGAGAGTTCCTGGGGGCCTCGGAGTTGTTGACCAGCAGACTCACAGTGCAGCTCTCCTTGGCAATCTGCGACTCGAGCTTTATGTCAAGTGCGTCTTTCCTGAGGGTCGTAAGGTGAAGCAGGACTACATGTATTTAGTGGGAAAGTGAGAACTCACCCCACTGTAGAACACTATCCTTCTCTCATCTAAGATGTGCTCCATCTCCGATGGAACGGACACGTGAGAAGAGGTGCATCCCCTTAGGAAGGGGAGAGACAGGACCCGGCCGAGTGGTCTCTAATCCTTCCCAGCACTCACATCCCCACTGCGATTCTCAAGGTACAGGACTGGGGGAGAACTCAGAATCACTTTGCAAAGTGCCCTGAGAGCCAACTCCTCCTGGACACTTACACCCCCAAATGGTCACAATGATTTCACCCAAACTTTTTCTCAGTTGTGTTCATATATGCCAGACATTTCCCAAGTATTCCACTTATCTTCTGTAGCAATTTTCTTTTTTTTTTTAGCTGAAAGTTCATCTGTTTATAGTAGTTTCAGATCCCGTGTGTCTCAGGGAATGCTGCCTGTAAGGCGAACCATTATAAGCCCCCAAAAAAGAAAACACATGGTCCACTGATTATGACACGCCGTCACTGTGAGAACAATCCTGATTTCAGCGACAGTGTTGGCACCCAGAGTCGGTGGCAAATGATGCCACATGCACATGGAGCACGGGCAGGTCAGAAAACCAGCACAGCTGACTCTTGTAGGCCGGATAACCCCAGCAGCGAGCGGAGCCATGCGGACCTGCCAGAGGGGTCCACGTCGGCCGTGGCTGGGAGCCACGTGCCCTGCAGGCGAGGCTGGGGGGCTGGTGGTTGGAGGTTGGGCAAGAGTCTACCTATTATTACGCATAAGATGCAAATAAAAAAAAATCAAAACTCTCCAAAAGAACTAAGATCCGTATTCCTTTCTTGTTATGGCCCCAGATTCCGCACAGCTAGTGAAGTCCTGCTGGTTGATAATGGCGGGCCAGCGTGCGGAGCAGCGAGCACCCTGGTGTCTGGCTGGCGGGAAGGGGAACGGCACCACCAGTTTGGAAAACGGGAAGCCCCCATCAGGAGAGGGTGCGGTGCCAGCCCGGGGTTCAGAACGACGTGCTGCTGGTGCCGGGCAGAAAGGGGCACGCGAGCTCTCAGGATCGTGCCTGACAGACCGCCTCGAGCTGGGAGCAAGCTGCCCAGTGCAAAGATGGGGGCACGGTGCAGGGTGGGGGGCACGGGGCATGAGGGGCACAGGCGTGAAGGGAGCGCTCTTGAGCACTGAGACAGGCAAGCCTCAGTGGCACCCAGCACCACAGCGACCCTCCCAAATGCAGGATGAGCAAAGGACAGACGCAGACAAAAGCACGTGGGGGGACCACAAACTCAGAAAACACACCTCTCGCTCGGGAAGCCCTGTGAGGGCAAAACTGTATGAGGAGAGCCAGGGTGACGGTGACCTCGGGGTGTCTGTTTCTAGGCCCCAGAAGGGTTCCCTATGTGTCTGTCTTATCATTACTTGTTAAGCTGTAGAGGAACACTCTGGGCACCTTCGTGTCTACAAACATTTCAAATAAGGAGGAAAGTCCTGTGTCCCACCCCGCCTGCAGGAGGGACTGCCTCCCACAACGGGGCACACCCTGTCCTGTCTTCCAGTCGCCCTGTGACTCAGACGGAAACAGTCCCCCACGTGATGTGCTTCTTGTACGAGCAGCGGCAAGCTGCCTGAGACAGAGCCCTCGCGAGAGGGTAAACTTAGCAAATGTGTATTGATTGGCACAAAACAGAGCAGATCGATAAACCCCTGTCACGCTTCCTCCACTGCCCGCGCATTGGGTCTGTGCTCCGGCGAGATCGAAGGACAATAAATGTGGTTTCCGATTTCAAGGAACTCTGGACTTCGGCTGGGAGGAGAACAATCCATGTGCCCTGAAGCATGAGGCCAGAATGCTGTGACGCACATGGTGACGGAGAGGCCGGAACTTTCCAGAACCTCTCCATTCCCAAGAGGACAAGGCTCCCAGCGCCGCTGATCGGGTATGCGACGGTGCAGGTGAATGGCCTGGTCATGCGGGCTCAATGCTCACAGCCCCCCATGCCGGTGTTTGGATTTCATGAGACCTTGTCTGCCTGAAAAAGCTAGGAAAGGACAGTGACTCTGCTCTGGGGCTCTGGGACCACTAAGACTAGGACTGGGTCACTAACTGACTCTGTAACCTTTGGCAAGGCCCTCAGTCCTTCTGCGAATAAGAGCAAGGACCCAGCAGGTGAGGTGATGAATCCAGGACAGGACAGACAGCGAGAGGCCCGAGACTGTAAGTCACCACCTGTGTGACCAGCACAGGGGTGTCATTGGGCCGGGGCCCCAGCAGCCTGCGGGGAAATCCGGAAGAGCATCACAGGTACAAATCTCACTGCACGGGCAGGGTACCGGCTCCGCCGGAAACGCACACACCAAGGAGCACAGCGGGATAACAGCATAAGTGTCCTCGTGCTATGAAAATGTTAGATGGGACTTAACTGTCTGTCCCATTATTGCTGATTTTCTTACAAAAACAAAAAATAAAAAACAAATTAAAAAAAAAAAAACACAAAAAACCGGAGCACCTGGGTGGCTCAGTTGGTTAAGCGTTTGCCTTTGGGTCAGGTCATGATCTCAGAATCCTGGGATCGAGTCCCATATCGGGCTCTCTGCTTAGGTGGAAATCTGCGTCTCCCTCTCCCTCTGCCCCTCCCCCTTGCTTGTGTGCACACTCTCTGGCTCACTCTCTCTCTCTCTGCCTCAAATAAATAAAAAATCTTTATTAAAAAAAAATCCACAGAGAAACTTGAGATCCTAGGAGAGAAACTGACATTTCTGCACTAAAACGTGTCAGTTCAGCAAACAATGCCATCTGGGAGGCTCGGACACGCCCGGCGATCGTGTTTGCGTAAGATGAGCACAAAGCTTTGGGGGCTGCCGGCAGGACCTACAGGGTTTCCAGCAAATGACCCTGAGGACAGGAAGCAGCAGAGCCGAGTGGTTCCTGACAGAGGCAGGGATGGGCACACCGATGTCAAGAAGCAAAGGCAGAGAGCCAGAGCTGAGGGCCCACTGGTCTTGGCCACAAGAGATCTTGTCCACTACGGGGAGTGGGGACAGGGGACACATCCGGCCAACCTCATGAGCACCGCCGATGAGCGATAGGAACCCTGGGTGGGGCCCAGGAAAAGGCTAGCGGTCATGAATTCACTCTTCCGCTGATTTCTGCCCCGAGTATCATCTGTGGCATTCAGGGGGCGAAGAAGGACGAGTCACCTCCCCTCACAGCCCGACAGGCACAGGCCCCCGTGGAGCCTCGCCGAGCCCCCTTGCACCCCTTCCCCGACGGGTGGCCCGCTGCACCTGCCGTCTGTGCGGACTCCGTGACCGGCAGGCGGCCGGGGCTGGTCGGCATCCATGGGTCGGAGAGAACCTCAAAATTACATGCTGAAGGTTCTTCAGACTCAGCAGCCATGCTACTCCAGCTGTCACCAGGCTGGGCCTGCCCCCCCAAAACCCCGGCAGAACCCTCCAAGGCCCCGGGAGAGGCACAGGCCAGGAACAAGAAGTCCCACACAGTGGACTCCCTGGTGGCCCCGCATATCGACCTGGGCAGCGGCCTTCTGGGGGCAGCTCTGGCCTCTGTCTGCCTCAAGGGAACTTGTGGAAATACCTGCTCCCGAGCAACCCAAGACCCTAAAATCCTTCCTTGTCCCTCCATGCCATTCGAGAAGGTGCTAGAGTCAAAATTGGGGCTGGAACTTGTCCTCAGGGGAGCTCAGTGGACAAACTTTGAACTCCCACGACCTTCCCATGACCTTGGAAACGAGCTGGCGGTGTGGGTTCCCCAACCAGGCAAGCAGGGTCAGTCACACAGACATCCGTTCCCTCAGCTGCTGTGCACGAGACATACATGTCAGCGTGTGGTATGGGAGGAGGGGGACATGCCTGCAACACGCCTGTATTCCCCACCTCACAGCCCCGACACTGGACTGAGAAAGATGCCCGAAGGCTCCCCTTTGGCAAGTACTAGAAGTTTCCACATCCCTCCCAGAACTCCCTCCACTCCCCCAGCCCGCTGCCTCCCTTCAGATGACTCATCTGCTCCCTGCCTCGCCCCCTACGTGGGAGGGTAAAGCACGTGCACCCACCAAAGGCCTTTCCTGGCACTTACACGGGGACCACAGCGTCATTAGCTCAAGTACAAGTTGGACAGATGTCCCTAGTGAAGCACTAATGAGGCAGGAAGAAAAACAAGTCAAATAGGCTAACGATATGAAAGACACAAAGTGCCATTTCCCCCAGTCAGCTCGATTAATTAAAAACCAAAATTAAAATTATGTAGGATTACTCAGTAAGTCTTTCATTTAAACACAGGCTGATGAAACTAATTGCACCAGAAATCTCGCCCAGCTGCTCCCGGTGGCCTTTGCTCCATCCCGGGAGGACTGTGGGTGACGGCACAGGGGATGCTCTGTCCTCAGGACGCTGCCCCCTCTGCTCCGCGGTGTCCGTAGGACAGATCACAAGAGCTTCGGGGGTGACAACTTTCTTTTTCTTTTCTACCCTGGAAAGCAAGCACTTGCTTCCAAATTTTGTTTTCTTCTTTCGTAAGCAGGGATTGGACCATAAACATGGATTCTTTTTTTTTTTTTTAAATATTTTATTTATTTATTTGTCAGAGAGAGAGAGAGAGCAAGCACAGGCAGACAGAGTGGCAGGCAGAGGCAGAGGGAGAAGCAGGCTCCCCACAGAACAAGGAGCCCGATGTGGGACTCGATCCCAGGACGCTGGGATCATGACCTGAGCCGAAGGCAGCAGCTTAACCAACTGAGCCACCCAAGTGTCCCAACATGGATTCTTTTTTAAAGATTTTACTTATTCATCTGACAGACAGAGATCACACGTAGGCAGAGAGGCAGGCAGAGAGAGGGGGAAGCAGGCTCCTTGCCGATCAGAGAGCCCAATGCGGGGCTCGATCCCAGGACCCTGAGATCATGACCTGAGCCAAAGGCAGAGGCTTTAACCCACTGAGCCCCCCAGGTGTCCCCATAAACATGGATTTTATTAAAGTTCCACTCTGTGCAGGGGCAGTAACCCCAGGGGTGAGGTCCACGGATTCAGGCATAAGGAGGGGTGTGGTCAGAGCTGCCATCCCCAGAGATGATCCAGGCATGGGGTCCTCACACTCCAACCCCAGGCCCACTGCCCATCGGCTCCAGCACTAACCACGTGACCAGGGACAGTACATTTTGGACCCCAGCCCTTTAGTGGGAAGATGTCTTACTGGGAGAACCAAAATAATCAATGGAAACTAGGAATATTTACAAATTAATTAGCTAAGCGTAAGGCATGAACAGTTCCCACTAAGCAAACGGAGGACTTTCCGAGTCTGCTTTCCTTTCTTTACAGCACTTATGGTGGGTAATTGTTCCATAAACTGCATGGGAACATCATGTCATTCTCTATAAATGAAGAATCCTATATAATCAGTGCTATTATTTTGGTCTAATCTCTTCCAGTGCATTCCTACGAGTCTACCTGCATCTCACTCTCTTTCTGAGGGCGTGCGTGTGGGTGACAGAGAGAGCAGGAGGGACAGCGGAAGGGAGAGAGAAGGAGAGAGGCAGAGAGAGAGAAGGATGGAGAGAGGGAGAGAAGGAGGGAGGGAGAGAAAGAAAAAGAGTTAGAGATTATTGAAAAAATATTTTAATGCCCTCCTGACATGCCACTCACACAGCATGCCAGGAATGTCCTTATGTCCTTACTGGGGGTTCAGAAGCCGACAAGATAAACACAATTCCTACCTTATGATCATAAATTCTATTTGGAGAAACATAAACATAAACAAAAATCATTTACACAATTAACGGTTTCCTCACAAAAAGGGTAAGTACCACAAAAATAACCTGAGTGACATGAGAGGAACGGAACACCGGCGAGTGGAGACTTCACGGTACTCAATGTTTTTAAGTCTCATGTCTTCAGTTAAACTTGCAGAATGGGCGTCTCTGCGAACTTCTGATAGTTGTGTAATTTCCTCTCTATGTAGGGTAATGCACTCTGGCCATTCCCACCTTGCTAGATTTTTTAAGTAAAAAAATCATACTGCAAGGAGCGTTCTTGGACATAAGTCACTAATTAATGTCTTATTAATTCCATAGAACACAGCTCTACAAAATAGAATACCAAGTTAAAAGTCACAAAAACTTTGAGGTTAACAATACATATGTTAAGTTGTTTTCCAAAAACTTGGATCCATTCACACTCCCCCAGCAAATTTAAAGCACCTACTAGTACTGACTATTACACTTAAAAAATTGCCAACTTGCATGGTCAAAAGTTGTTTACTCAATCAATTTGCATTCATTCAAGTAGTGTTTAAAAATATTCGGTGGCTGTTTACATTATTTTTCTATTTTTTTAAAAAAGATTTTATTTATTTGACAGAGATCACAAGTAGGCAGAGAGGCAGGCAGAGAGAAAAGGGGAAGCAGGCTCCCTGCTGAGCAGAGAGCCCGATGTGAGGCCCGATCCCAGGACCCTGGGACCATGACCTGAGCTGAAGGCAGAGGCTTTAATCCACTGAGCCACCCAGGCGCCCCTATTTTTCTATTTTGTAAAGTACATGAATGTCCTTTGCCCATTCTTTTCTATTGGCGAGTTATATGTTCCTTATTGTTTTTGAAGAGTTCTTTACATATTAAGGAATTAACCCTTGATTAAAGTTTATGTATATATATATTTCACAGTCTATTGTCTTATCATTTCATTTACAAATTTTGACATAGAAACAGTTTCAATATTTTAGTAAGTCAGATCAGATGATGTATTTTTGTAAGATTTTTCTTTCCTTGTCATGTCTGTTTAGAAAGTGCTTACCCATTCTGAGATCAATTAAACATTCAATCATATTTTCTTTCCTCACTTTATGATCATGTTACCTTTATTTAACTCCTCTGTCTGGAGCTTGTTTTGAAGCACAAGAGGGGCTCTTCTTTACCTATACTCAATTTTCCAACGTGGTTTATTGAATCGTACACTTGTCCCCCAGCTTTGATGATTCTGTTAGAGCACACCAAGTCTTGAAGAGCAAGTTCAGCCTGTTGTTCTCCTGCTTAGTAATTCAATAAAACAAATTTCTCAATAGCCCTTATGGGAATCCTTGCTTCATTCCTGAATTAATAGAGCTGCGTCAAGTGAGTGAAGACCGGCTTTCTTTACCATCTCATGAATAGCTCTTTATTCTCAACTATTTAACATCTTAAAATCAGAAGTGGTCTTAGATTTTGTCCAATTACACTTTCTCTTCCACGATCATCATAGGTGTAGAATTCCCTGCCCTGTTCGTGTTTGATTCTCTGGCCCTCCTCTTCCTGGGGTATTGCTGTTCCAAGAATTGGCTGTAATTGTGAGGTGACAGCTTATTTGCTAAGATCATTTAGCTCTCGGTTGGCAGGCAAGGGACACATGTGTAGGGACAGCAAGAGATGGTGGGCACAGGAGGCCCGGGGACTCACCAGACCCCAAATCACCCATGTGTCACCCACATGTTCGGGGACGTAAGAGCCGCTCCGTCTGCGAGCCCGACCGCCACGGGGCGGCCACACTTTCCGGTCTGGAAGGACTCAGCCCCACGCGGATCACTTATTTATCGATCCCTGTCAGGGCCAGCAGCGGGAGGTGGGACTAGGAAAAGAGGTGGAAAATGAAATACACGAGAGCAGACGGATTTGGTAATGTGAGCACAACAGTGGGGAAACGTCTCACCTGGCACCAGCCCATCCTAACGGACAACCATCTGTGTCTTCCTGGCTCGCTGTACTCGTGTAAATGTGGAACCAGACTTAAAAATAAGCTTAGCACAGTGACATAATTTAGCGCATGGGAGCAGAATCAGACGCTGTGTTGGGGGACCTGTAAATCCGCTTGAGCGGAACATATCTGGACTCTCTGATTGAGCTCATTACTGTAGTGTTTCATCATAGCTCATGAACCCCAGCTAATAGGAGGGGCTTACTCGTGCCCACTTTTCAAACTCATGCATTAAAGCCCCAATCCCCAGGACTTCAGAATGTAACTGTGTTTGGAGACAGGGCCTTCAAAAAGGGAATTAAGTTAAAATGAGGGTTGGGGTGGGCCCTGATCCACTCTGATGGTATCTTTACAAGAAGGGGGTGTTTGGACAGAGAGAGACACAGGGATGCGTGTGCGCAGAGGAACGCCAGGAGGCCAGGAGACGGCTGTCTGCAGCTGACAAGAGAGATGTCAGGAGACACCGCACCTGCCCACACCCTGACCGTGGACTCCCGGACTCCAGGACTCGGAGACGACAAACACTGTCTTAGCCTGCAGCCCGGGGTGCGGAGTCATGGCAGTCCAAGCAGATGGAAAGGACAACAGCAACCCGAGCGTGAGGGGTCCCTCCCGCTCCCTCCCCGGGGATCTGAGCTGAGACAAGCACCCATGCACAACCCTCCTGCTCCCTACTCTGGACTGGGGGCTAAGGGCAGCTCTGCCCCAACATGGAACCAGCAGGCACCAGGCGAAAAGACGGCTCCAGGAAGGGAGGAGGAAAATGGAATCTAGTGCTGTGCCTCTCCTTGGCCCCCAGAACCCAGACATCACACCTTGAAGCAAAAACACTGCGTTTCACTTCTGAGGTGGCTTCATCACGGTGGCCGATGAGCTCACCGGGGAGGCACCGAAGAACCTGTTGGGGGGCATTCAAGGGGTCTTCCCCTCTTTGGATGCTTGGTGTTGCCCGTACACAAAAGGAGTATCTTATTTTCTGCAATGTGCCCATCAGATGGCCAGAATAATTATTCCCACCATCCCTCAAAGAACCTGGGACAGCGCCTTGAGGAGAAGCAGGTGCTAGAGGGTCTCACCACTCCCCGGAAGGGCTTGGAGGGGAGGAGGGAGAGGGAGGGAGGGCCCTGCAGACAGAGCGCAGGGAGCAGGGTCAAGGCACCAGCACCCTGCAGACAGGTGTGGGCGCTGTGCTCGTTCACTGCCAAACGGAGGGATCCGGTGTCAGGGAAACAGCCAAGCTCTGACGCCAAAGCCCGAGTGTAAGCTCTGCGTGGGTGTCTATTAGCCGAGGAATTTTGCATAAACTATTTAGACTTGCGAAGTCTCAGTTCCATTCCCTTTAAATCAGCGCTAGCATCCCCCATACCACAGGTTTTCTGGAAAGTTCAGTAGTGGTTGAAAATGCTTTGTGGGGGCACCCGTGTGGCTCAGTTGGCTCAGCATCTGACTCTGGGTGTTGGCTCTGGTCGTGACCCCGTGCATCACGGGATGGAGCCCCCGTCAGGCTCCACGTTCCCGGGCCATCAGCCTGAGAATCTCTCCCTCCCTCGGCTCCTCCCCCAGTCATGTGCCCTCTCTTTCTCTTAAATAAATAAATGAACCTTTTAGAAAATGCTTTGTAAACTTTAAGTTTATGGAGAGAATTTGATAGAACCTAAATAACTTCTGTGTCTAGTTTCATACTGCAAACAATACAAGCCACTCCTCAGCCATATACTCGCCCTTGATCTGCTCTGACTTCCCTTGCTCAGTTCAGCTTCCCAGACCACAATAAACATGACCGTGAGGTCTCAGTCTTTGTTTCCATCGGCCTTCCCTGTGAGTAAACCCTGTCAGCAGAGGCAACATCATCCCTCTTCTTAAAAAGCCCAGTGCACCCACAGCTGGACCAGGGCTCCAAACAAATGGGAAAAAAACACAGTGTATGAGACACAACTAGTCGTTGGTCATGGCCCATGTTTGGATATTCACTCAGGAACAAAATGTTCTCAGAACCACTCACCAAAACATACACTTAGCACAGAAAGATATTTTAAGGGCTGTGTCAAAAAGATGAAGTTGAGCCTGTCCTTGAGGTATACACACAAACACACACACTCACTTGTTTTATTTTGTGTTTTGTTTCCTTTTTTAAGAATGGGAATTGCAAAGCTATAAGGAAAGAGCCGTGAGCGGTATAATAAACGAATTAAACTGGGCTGCATGAAATGGCTAAAATTTTGGCCATTTTTCCATTAAAAATTACAAGTTTATTCACTGTACATTATATCCCATAGAACCAGAGAAAGGTCTACTGATGGTAGTGCAGAGGTTATTCTCATGGGAGACAGACCGGAACATGAAAGGGGAGAGTTACAGCTGACAGAACACCTCTCAGACCTGAGCTGTGACGGGCAGACTTTCCCTCTCCTCATCTCAGGCAACCCTGTGACCCCTCTGAGAAGGAGATGAAGCTCTGCAGGGAGATCGCTGAACCTTAGGGAAAAACCATCCAACACTGGGCACCGTCAGAGACGAGAAAGATGCCAGGGGACCACGTAGGAGCTACCGTCACCTGGGTCCTCACCCGCCTGGCTCACGGCTCCCACCAAGGACATCCCACTGGCTCCGACCCAGCCTGCATCTCTGAGCACCCTGCCCCATCGGCAGAGAACCCCCACAACTACCTGCTGAATCCTTCTGGAACCCACCACCACCTGTGTTCCACGGTCCCTTCCTGAAGGCTGCCCCCACCCCTCTCCCGGGCACAGCCTCACCAGCCCGTTTCGGGTCCTGCCCCTCTCCTCTCCACACCTGTCCAGAATGAGCCACCCTCGAACTCTTGCCTGCTCTACCATTTACAGAGCCCTTCCAAACCTAGATTCTCTCTTCCTGTCCAGATTCCTATATCTTTACACTGTACACTCTGGAGAACCTGACTTCTCCAAGGTCCTTGAAGCCACCATGTTTCCATAGGCCAAGAGCCCCGTGTGTAGTGGGCTGGGAACAACATGTCCCTTTTGAAGGCCATGATCCTATGCTGGTCAACATGTGCCCCGTTCACTTCCTTTCGTGGTCAGCATCACAAACTTGTTTCTCAGTGGGGCTGTGCTGATGCTGTTAGGGACCAGTAATAAGGCAGACGTGTCCTTGTCTCCTCCTTGCTGTGCTCTCACTACAACAGACAGGGCTGGAGAAGGCACAAGAGGTCATGGGAGTGACTGCCACATGCCTCTGGAGGGCAGCAAGATCTCTGAGCTCCAGGCTGGGACTGGGTGCTCCTGTGGTCATAGTGTGCAAGGGGATCCCCGGGTTCATCCTGGCATTACCACACCCCCAGACTGCACACACCAGGTTAGCTGTGCTCGAAGAGTAAAGTTAGGGCAAAAAGGCCACCTCCTGTGGCCGCCCTCTTGAGGAAGCGATGGCCACAAGTCTGGGCAACCAGCCTCATGCAGATCTTCAAGGCAAGATGTTGGCCCTGGAATCAGACCTCAAGGGAACCAGAAGGCCCAACGCCAACATTTGATCAACAGATCAAATGGATTTTATGAAATCTTTTAATTATCTCTGGTTGATCAACACCAATTCAAGCAAGCCATGCAACTTGGAAAATCAGTATTTTATTTAAGGCTGTAGCCTGGTTCCTTCTGGCTGAAGTGTTCATAAACACAATTAGTGGCTACAGTTTCTGGGAGACCTTTCCCAGGGCCTACTGACATCCAGAGCGTGCGCTGGGCCCTCTGTTCATCAGCCCCACCATCCGCGTAAACAATGCAGTAGAGCCAATCTTTCGGTTTTTCTATGTCAAAAGCAGGCACATGTACTAGAAAATATCATAAATAAATACAAATTATAACCTGTTACCTGGGCCCAACCTTGGTTCAGCCACACAGCTGCATGATCTGGTCAAGCTCTGTACTTTTCTGCACATTCACTTCCTCTTGTGGACAGCTGGGGTCATTCCTACTTCACCAGCCTGTCACACGTTACCCCAAATGCAGCTGTGGAACTCCACATCCAGCAGACACATGAACAGACTTCCTCCTCCAAGGAAGGCATACCAATGGCCAACGGACCAATGACAAGACGCCCAACAACAGCCAGCATCAGGGGAACGCAAATCAAAACCACAATGAGATACACCTCCCACCAGTCAGAACAGCTAAAATCAACACCACTGAGAAACAACAGGTGTTGGAGAGGATGCGGAGAAAGGGGAGCCCCCTTGCACTATTGGTGGGACTGCAAACTGGTATAGCCTCTCCAGAACAGTACATAGATTCCACAACAGGTTAAAAATAGAATTACCATACGATCTAGTAACTCTACAACTGGGTATTTGCCCCCAAAATACAAAAACACTATGTGAAAGGGAGACATGCACTCCTATGTTTACAGCAGTGTTATCTACAACAGCCACGATACGGAAGCAGCCCAAGTGTCCATCAACTGATCAATGGACAAAGACGATACGGTGTGGGCACAACGGAATATTACCCAGCCACAAATAAGAGAGAAATCTGGCCATTTGCAATGACGTAAATGGAGCTAGACTGCATTATCCTGAATCTTATTGTATAATAATAATAATAATAATAATAATAATAATTAGTGACAATTCTAAAAATAAGTCAGAGAAAGACAAATACCATATGATTTCACTCATTTGTGGAATTTAAGAAAGAAAACAGATGAGCAAAGGAAAAGAGAGAGAAACAAACCAAGAGGCAGAATCTTGAGTCTAGAGAACACAGTGCTGCTGACGAGAGGGCTGGGGTGGGGGGTGGGGGGTGGGGGAGCAGGTGATGGGGGTGAGGGAGGGCACCTGTGACGCACGGAAGTGATGAGTCACTGTATCGTACACCTGACACTGACAGGACACTGTGTCAACTGTACTGGAATTAAAATCAAATAAAATTAATACAGAAAGAAAAGAATAATGGCTCTATTTTAATCCTGGGTTTAATAAGCCTAAGCAAGAGGGCGAGATACCTCATACATTACTATTATTAATGTAATATTAACAATCTTTAAATTTCTCCTAAATGGTCCTTCGATTTCTCAGATTCTGATCCGATTCCACGTCCTCTGGACTCACTCCTCCCTGACACTACGATGGCTTCTTTCCCATTAAGCTGAACACACCACTCACCCCGACCTCTGTCCTGTCCCTGTGCCATGGACTTACATGTGTTGTCCTCCATGGAATGTGTGGGTGTTGATTCACCTGGCACTCTGCTTCTGTTTTTGCTACCACCTCCCCCACACAACACCTTGTGTGCAGGTAGAAGGAACAAATGTTACCCTCACCAAGGGTCTGTCTCCGTGCCTCAGGGCCTTTGTCCATGCTACCATGTCTGCCCTTTCCCTCCAGCTCCCCAACGCAAGGTCAGCCCTGGTGCCCCAGCCCAGCCAGAGTCTCCCAGGGGGACTCATGCACCTGTCCCCTACCTGCACGAAGTACCTGGCATGTCATTTAGGACGGCATTGGACATGAAGCCAACGCAGTCTGCACATGGGACAGCACGCCCGTGGAGCCTGCTTGCTCCAGTCACGTTCCACAGAGTCTGACCCACAGCCTGACCCAGAGCACAGGAGGGATAAACGTGAAGAGTGAATGTGGTAGAAGCATGTATTACCAAATTAGGTATACCCGTTGGTACTTGAAATATTTTTTTTTTCCAGTAAGGAGATGAGTACTAGATCATCAGGAACATGGGGAGTGTGGAAATGACCAGAATGCCTAAAACAGTCATTTGTTTATGGGACTTTCAAGGAAGGAAAACCACTACACGTCTTAAACTGTACATATTTATGTTCTACCCAGAAGGATCAGCACTAAATCAGACCAAGCTGCCATCTCCTGGCTGTTGAGACAGCCGTCCAAACAGGACAAAATCTGCAGGGCACAGTTTGCCGAGAAATAGCCCCTGAGATGCCAGCCCAGGGGAGGGAGAGCCCCCGGAGCTGGCCACCAGGCACTCACACTGTGGATGGGTTTGCGGCGCACACTCAGTTATGTACTAGGAAGAACAGCCCTAGATTTCATTACGAACGCAAAGTAAAGGGTTAACTGAATCAAAACTCTTTACAACCACTACTAAGCTTTTTACTGTGTGTGAACCTTTTCTTTTTCTTTTCTTTTTTTTTTTTAAAGATTTTATTTATTTATCTGACATACAGAGAGAGACAGTGAGAGAGGGAACACAGCAGGAGGAGTGGGAGAGGGAGAAGCAGGCTTCCTGCGGAGCAGAGAGCCCAATGCGGGGCTCGATCCCAGGACCCTGGGATCATGACCTGAACCAAAGGCAGAGGCTTAGCCCACTGAGCCACCCAGGCGCCCCAAGCTTTTTCTTTTTTCTTACACCCGTTACTACCAAACCCGAAGTACGCTCGGATTGTAGCAGTTTTTGGACCAAACTTCCTGCAAAAAGTTCAGAAGCTCAGTCTCACCCTCCTTTCTGTGCAGACCCCATGAGGTTGCCCCCACTTGTGCAGAGAATCATTCAGGGCACACAGGAAAGAGCACAGGTACAGAAACCAAGCACAGACACAAATGACTTTAAGCATTGTGACTCCATTGGAAACATGCCAGAGCAGACACAATCCTCCTTTAAGACAAAGTTAGTGGCTAAGATCATGAGGCCAGCTGCAGCGGATCCTTAACCAAAACCTGAGGTAAAGGAAAAGTCCTTCCTACAGAATGTGTTCCAAATCCTTCTTGGGGAAGAACTGGGTGTTCTATCCCCAAGTCCCCAGGAAGGAAGCTGAGCGAGGAAGGGGGAAGCAATGGTCTTTGGGGAAAGACCACGTAGGAAGAGAGCAGATGGCCGTGCTCAGCTCACACTGCCCTGCCGGCCTTGCGAGAGAGGCAGATACGAAACTCACAGCCCCGTCCTGAGAGTCTGCCTTACATCACAATAATGAGCCCAATTGCACATGTATAACTAAGCCAAAGTGGAAACTATCAAGAGGGCTCGCCAGCTACTTTATCTCCCATACACCTGTGATCAGAAAAGAACAGGGACTAGTGGTCCCAAAATAGAAAAGTTATCGAAAGGCAATTTTCTTCCAGCAGATTGATCCAGAAGTGACGGAAGCACAAAGCTGAACCCTCACCAGAAGTCTGTGTCTGAGACTCGAGCCCTGCTTTTTCAGGCCCACCTGGGTCGGTCCCTCATGACCACAAGAGCTCAGGCTACTCTCCCGCGTGTCAGAGAGTGGAGATGTCATGGAGCGCCTTCCTGGGGGAACACAGGCCAAGGGAGCACTCGCTAAGAGCTGTTGACAGCTTCCAAGCCCACCCACCTTCCTGGTAACGTCAACAATGTTCCACTCAGTTAAGTGGTCCCGCTGGTCAGGTATCTGAATCGTGACTGTTGTCTGTTCTGTAGAAATGCTAGAAAGTACTATTTTCAAATGCCGGTACATTTTGTTTTTGCTGCTAAAACATAAAGGTAATTTCCCCACAGAAGATACACAATGACTAGCAAGCATGTGGGAAGGTGCTCACGTCACTCATCATCAGGGACGTGCAAATCCAAATTACATAAGACACCACCTCATACCCGTTGGGACGTCTGTAATGAAGGAAAAAAACACATCAAACAGCAAGTGTAGGTGAGGACGTGCAGAAACGGATGCTCCTGTGCTGTTTGGTGGAATGGGATGGACTGGCTGCTGTGGAAAGTGGTATGGCTTTACTCAAAAAATTCAACATAGAATTACCATATGACCTGGCAATCCTGCTTCTGGATACACATCCCCCCAGAATGGAAGCAGAGTCCCAAAGAGCTGCTGGCCCACCCATGTGACCGATGGATGGCGCAACAAAATGTGGTGTGTGAACACAAGAGACCATGCTCAACCTTAACAAAGAAGGGAATTCTGACACCTGCTATGATACGGATGGACTCTGAGGACTTTGTCCTTGGCGACATAAACCAATCACAAAAGGACAAATATTGTATGATGCCACTTATATGAGGTTCCCAGAGCTGTCAGATTTGTAGAGACAGAAAGTAGAAGGGTCAGTGACAGGGGCTGGGGCACAGGGAAGTAGAGACGGATGGTGGGGACTATGGTACAACAATATGAATGACCTTAATGCCATGGCACTGTCCTACTAAAAATGATGAAGACGGTTAATTTTTTAAGTAGGCTACACACCCAGTGTGGGGCTTGAACTCAGAACCCTCGGATCAAGAGTCACACGCTCTGACTGAGTCTGCCAGCCCACTTGAGAGTGGGCTGTTAACTTTCATGTTATGTGTATTTTGCCACAATTAAAATTTCTTCTAATGCGAGGATTAAAAAAAAAACTATGAAAGGTTACTCTATAAAAATCGTTTATTTTCCTTCCTTTTAAAGACATTGAATTTATATTATACACATATTGAAACATTTTGATGGTATGTGCATTTTTATAAAATTTAAATCCTTCACATACCACAGAACAGACACAAAAGGCCAGATATCATGTTCTTTGGGCAAAAAGTGTGTCACAGGAACACGCTGCTCTCTACAGATGGAGCTTTCAGAATCCCCACATCCGTGGGCCACTTGGACAGGCAAAAAGTGCTCATTGCACATTCTCTGTTGTCCTGAAAATGCAGAACCGCACGCCAAAGAATGTAGCCAGAATACAGAGTGCACAGCAAATCACTCCTGAGGGAGATCGCAACTTTCACAGCCCTGATTAGGTATTTCAAGTGAGAGAGTTCGAAAGATGTCGGTGAAGAGACCCAGAGGACGTAGTATGAATAATCTACACTCTTCCAAGCTGGCCCAGGTTTCGACCCGAAGTGGGTGTCTCTGACCCCCAGGGCCCTGAAGAAATGAATGACAGGTTGGTCTCGGGCCCTCGGAGCACTGTGGCAAAGAGGTCCCAGATGTGCAGGTGAGGAACCCAGCATTGGGACACGGTAGGAGCCCATGGGATGTCTGGGGAGGAAGTGCCACCAGCTGAATGCGATCTCCCTGATGGAAGCAGGCAGCACGCAGGAGTGCAGGGCCACTTGGAGAGGCAGAAGCCAGATGCCTGGAATGTCTGTGTGAGAAAGACCAGGGCCAGTGGCCACGTGGCCTGGGACTGGGTCTGGTGAACAGTCACATGGACGCACTGAGAAGCAACTGTCCACCAGTCAAGCCTTCAAGTGAGACCACAGCCCCAGCTCACAGCTGGAAGCAACATCGCAAGAGACCCTGGGCCATGAGCGCCCAGCCACGCAGACCCACAGCCACTACACCACAGTAAATGCTCGCTTTTTATAATGCTGTGTTTGGGATAATCTTCTATGCATCCAAGGGTAGCTAATTCAGGGGGTGAAAAGCTGAAACCCAAGATAAAGTCACTCTCCAACTTTAAGACAATGAGTTTCTAATGCTCATCTCTCCTTAAACATAAACATATGCTTTAAAACCTCAATTGCCCAAGTAAAGTGTGACCCTGTAAACTAATTTGGAGTGTGACCCTCACGCCAAGAGGATTTTATTCACAAATAAAATTTGTATGATGCCACACAAATATCACACAAATAGTGAATTTTATTCACAATTTTCTTTGTTGTATTTGAGATGTGACAACTCACAGTTCCTACAGATGGAAAGGATGACAGGATGGAAAGGAATTTCTCCACAATCCCACTGTGTTTAATGTGTTACTTAAATGCAATTTCCCCATTGCCCTTTTCATCAGGGCATTGAAGAGCAAACTGTCTGAGACTGTTAAGACAAGTAGAATGACACTTTTGAGAAATTGTGTGACACGGCTGTTAGAAGTCAGGGAGAAGGAACAATCCCCACTCGTCACTGTGGCTCAGGTCTATTTGTAACATTTTTAGCAGGATGTGTCTGGTAACTGTTTCCATTCAAAGTTGGGTGTAACCCACCCATCCCCAGCTGCTTCGGGTGGAAAGTATTTATTAACTACGGTGATCGCTGGATAACAGGGAAACAGGGAAATCCAAGGCAAGTGGAGCCCACTCCTGCCTGGAGCCCATGGAGTGTCGACGATGGACGCACAGCCAGCCCAGCACGGCCCTCCTCCACACCGACTAGGACATTCAAATTTGCTCATGGTGGCCCAGCTAGTTGTCAGGACAGGAAAGGCCACCATCCAGTGTCAGGATGCCATGTCCGTGATCCGACAAGGATGACTGCAGTCAACTTGTCAGGGTCTGCCTTCACCTCTATGCTCTGAAACCGACAGAGACCATGGGCTGAGGGGGAACCAGGCAACAGGGCCCAGGAGGAGCTGCCCCGCAAGCCTAAGTCAAGGTGAGAGCCGGACCCTGTCACAGGGCAGCCTAGACCCAAGCTCAGAGTGGAGCTGAGGCGTCCCATCGCATGTCCGTGAATCAGCAGCACCAGAGACTCAAGCCAGCAGGGCAAGAGCTCACCAGGGTTCAGATTCACAGACCCAGAGGTGAGCCAAGGGCTCTGAAACTGGGGACCCTGACAGGTGTCGCCTCGGCCTCACCTCAGCCCGACGTACAAGTTAGAGCCGGTGACATAGCCCCCAGATTCTCTGTCGGGTCCTGCCAGCTGACAGCTCAGAGGCTGTGTGTCTGCTCTGAAGTCAATCTGGGGAAAAATTATAGGAAACAAACCCCACTAAAATGTCCTCGTGGAGATAAACGAGACACAGAGTGGTACGAGGAAGCACGCTCCACGGAGGAGGCTGGGGGGTGAGGACGGGCTGGGAGAGAGACCAAACCCAGGGCCACGGCTGCCTTGCCACATAAATCCTGACCCGGGACCGATATTTCACCCTGAAACCATCAAAATTCAGGGACGATAAGAAGCCAGCGGGGGATACTCATGTTACTTGGACACCAGATAATAACGGTAATTAACCGGTTAGGCACAGACCCTAATCAGACATTAGAGCCTATTATTGTCGGAACTCCCCCTCTCTGAACAGGAGGCTTCGAAGAGGCAGGACCTTCTCAGCTCCTTGTCTTGGTTCTGTGAGTGTCACAGAGGCGAGGCAGCCACTGCTCACGCACACGATGCCAGCCGGACACTCCTGAACCATTTCCTTGATTTCAGTTCTGAATAATAATAATAAATGCTTACTCCTCTATATGTCTTGTGATTGTGACGGCAGCGCTCATTTTGTGGAGAAGACCAGACTCCTGTCTCTATGGCCAGGGGACCATCTCGAAGAGGAGACGGCTCGCGGACAACAGAGCACCAGAAGGGACCCCAGTCCCCCTGCCACCTGCCCCAGAAGGCCGAGGCCTTGGCGTGCGGAGGGCCAGGAAGCTCTTGCTTCCTGCCCCCTGCACAGACTTGGCCTCCCAGGAAGGAAGCCTTGTCCTCGGCTGAGAGAGACACACTTGCGTGAGCCCGATAGAGAACAGAAGCGCTTTCTCACCTTCTCCCGCATCCACAGCATCGAGTGTGGAAACTGCACTGGGCCGCACCCTGGGCAGGCACCCCAAGCCCCTCCTGCCCTCCCCCCCAGCTGTCCTCTCTGTCCTGCGTCCTCCCACCTCCCCTTGGTCATTATACTCCCACTGACTCTGGAGCTACCTGACCACTTGTGCAGTGCCCAGCCCTGGGGCCTGGGCCACGCATATGCAGGTGGACACAGGGGTGCAGTGCCGGGCCCCAGGGCATGGGCCACGTGTGTACAGGCTCCTCCACACACAAACACATCCACACTGCCCCGAAAAGGCCAGAGAGCTGGGTTCTGTGCTGTGAAATTCCTCACCCCACAGCTCATACCCACCTAAACAGGGGGTGGGGAGTGGAAGGGCCCAGGCCCCGGGCTCTGCTGAGGTCAGGTACCTGGAAGAGACCAGGGGCTCCCAGATCTTGCTGGCCAGCATCCACACAGGCCTGCAGCGCCCGCACGCCCAGAGCCCCGGGCAGCGGCAGATGGCTGTGGGTGCCGGGCGGGGCCCTCACGGATAAGGGAGGTGTCGGTGGGACCAGGGGACGGGAGTTTGCGGGAGACACTGAGGCGCTGGCGGTCTTCCACCATCTGCCGCTAAAACGAGCCTGGATCTGTCGCGCGGACCTGATGTGCTTGCTCTGAAACGTTACCGTCAAATAAATACCCGCGAGGAGCCACCCGCACTCTCCCCGCTGGGCAGCCTCCGCGGGGCGCCCAGGACCGGTGCGCCCAGGACGAGTGCGCCCAGGACCGGTGCGCTCAGGGGCAGAGCTCTGGGGGAGGCGCTGACTGTCCTGACACAGAGACCCGCTCAGGGTTGCTCCCGCCCCTGCCCTCGGAACAGGAACCGCAGGTCTCCGCGCCCGGAAAATTCTTCATAGTCATCCACATCAATAAATAGGTTCTTTTTGTTTAAAAAGAGCAACGTAATGCGTTCAGAAAGTTATTTCTGGCACACAGGAAGGCTCCAGCGTGGAAGACTGTGGACTTTGATCAGGGACGATGGTGCTTTGAACGCAGCAGGCAGGCGCCCAGCCGAGATGCTCCCGGGCGGGGACAGGCCAGCAAGGTACACACACGCGTCGGGCCGGCAGTTTCCAGCTGGTCCCGGATGGGGATGGATGTCAGGGCAGCCGACCCGGGGGAGACCCAGGATCCCCAGGGGTTGCCGTGCTGAGCCGGAGGGGACAGCAGAACATGAAGCCCAACAGGCGCCAGAACAGTGGGTTGATGTCTTCGGAGGTTGGTCAGGGTGAGGAGAGGATCTGGGAATCAGGAAGCACCGCATGGGATCTAGGAATGTGCTGGGGACGTGTTTATGGAAATAACAGAACTCCCACTTGGAAGAGCCGGAAGTGAACCAGAAGTAAGCGTCGTGATCACAAAGAAACATTTGAAAATTCATGATCCTCAGTCCTGCATTAATATAGATACTTGGAAAGAGAACAGCGGGGAACAAATAAATGTCATTGAGGTTCTAGAATTTTCTCCGTCTTCCCTCCAGGCCCGTGGCCGGCCTCCTGCTCACCCTCCTCCCAAGGTCAGTGTCAGCACCCACCTCTGCACTGGAGAGGACGCGGGGACAAAGATGAGCAGGAAACCTCGGGCAGGCGCCTTGGCCTTTGCCCCTCACTGGTTCCTGATGGGTGAGGACCCGGGGTCCCCAGGCCACCCTGCCTTCTACCTCTAGCTGTCCTAGCCTGCTCCCTGCCCCGGTCACCCCCTGTGCCTCTCCCCTGTGTTCATAACCTGCCTGTAAAAATATTCCTGGCAGGCCCTACATGCAGAAAGTCACCAACGTAACAGAGTGGACCGGCTGGCCACACAGCAAGTCCCTGGCACCAGCCGCTCCCAGGGAGCACGTCACCCCACAGATAAGGAGCACTCACATCTTCCTTCATGGTGAGTCCAGGATACGCAGGCCTCCCCAGCATGACAGATGGAGAGGAAATAATGGTCCTTCTCTTTCTGATTCTACTTTCTGTTTTCCAGTTCTCTACACTAGAGGAATTCCCCAACATTTCCCCCATTTTTGTGATTTTTTTTTTTTTTTAGCAGCCCTATTGTAAGGCTGGAAGAATGCTTTCTTCTTCCTGGATCATGGCTGCTTCATCTCACCCTGTTTGAGGTATGCCTGTGGTGCCGGGTTTCCTCAGATCTCTGTAGGCCCACGAAGGTCTCATCTGTTCCCTGAGCTACACCTGCCTCTTCTGGGGCCGTTTCTCTGGTTTGCTTCTCTCTGGAAGGGGAGGAAGCTGCTGCGGTCCTAACAGAAAGATGGGCACACCCTAGCTTCGCCTCGGTAAGGGACCTGCCACACTCACGTCCTCTCCCTGGGGTCTTGGAACGGGCCTCCTCTGGGCTCTCTTGTAACTGCCGTGGACTCGTCTCCTGACGGGCGACTCCGTCTCTGTCATTTTGCTCCCGGATCCCTCAGCAGCTCCTTGCTCCCCATCACATGCTCTAATTCCTCCTTCCACCAGGTAAGGTCTTTCGTGGGAGATCTCGCATGACCGCACATACAGCAATCCCAGACCCCTCCTTCCCCACCTGATCGGGTGTCCCTGTGCAAAGCCCACCGAGAGCCAATGTCTCGGACGCCCTCCTGTGACAGCTTCCATCTCGGAGCTCTGCAGTGATCTGTTTCCTGCCTCAGCGGCGCTCAGTGTTCTGCCGTGGGGACCCCGCTCGGAATGTCTGCACTTGTAGACTCTTCCAGATTCAAACCATTTCCTGCGATCTAAGTCCCTGTATGTAGCCGCACATTAAAGAGCCTCATCATTACAACGGAACTACTGCTCTGATGGTCTGCCCCGCGTGGCTTGTCCACAGCTGTGGCCCCTGGAACTCGGGGAAGAGTTCGTCCATCACCCAGCACAGGAGAAACACATGCTTGAGAGCTGGTCTTCGTTCAACCTCTTCTTCCTGACCTTGGGGAGAACCTCTCACTACAAACGTCCTCGGGTCCACCAAGCTCAGGTGGATTTCCACACGGTTGCCGGCGTACTTGGAGGACGGATAGCCCAGCACAGAAACCACCTCCCAATGTGTCCACAGCTTGGCCCCCGTGCCGTTGCCCTCCAGGAGCCCAACATGAGGTCAAGGGCATGCGGGTAGTGCTAGTTTTCCCACGTGGTGCTGAGAGAAGGAGAACAACAAAGCGGGACACAGAAGGAGATACAAGGTCTCACCATGGAAGAAAATAACAAACTTGTTTGTACGGATTTTACCAACCACAAGTCGGTGTTGATGTTGCCCAACTTTTACTCTTTGAAAGGAAGGCACATATTTTTGGATGGCACTATCATGATCAGAATTTCCCTCAAAATAATCTGGAATTGGGGGGAAGAGCAGGGTTGGGGGTTGACGCATAAATATCGAGACTGGCCTTTACTTAATAATTTTGAAGTTATGTGTCTGTGACAGATCCATAGAAACTTATTATTCTCTTCTGATCTGTATATCCTCACAAATTTTACAATAAAACTCATTTTCTAAGAAGGGATTTAACCTCTCAAGCAAATAAAGGAGTGTGGCTGTAGATTATCTGTAGAGAATATTACTTCTAAAAAGCTTCTGATATTAAAAGCATTCCAGAACTGCATGAAATACTCCACTTCTAGAGCAGGTGTACCCAGAAGCAGCCGTGACCGTGGGCACACGGACACTGATTTCGTCTGTTTGTCGACCCGTGCTTGTGCGGTATTGGCCCTGCTGACCCAGCACTGAGCACAAAGCAAGTCTGTACCCTCTCACCCGTCCTGCCTACGTCCCTCCGCCTCCACGCGACATCTTGTGCTCCTTGCAAAGGCTCTGTCTTTGTTCAGGGCATGTCCCTGCCCCCTCCTGTGTCTCCAGCCTCGCCCCGAGGAGTCAGATCCGTCAGAGCCGCGTGCCCCGCGATGCATGCTCGTCTGCGTCCGGGGGAGCTCAGCCCCAGTGCGCTCTGCTGTCACTTGAATGCGGCAGAAAGACTTGCCTTTCTGCCTTCGACCCTGCTCTCCTTCATGTCACGTGGGCCACCCCGGCTTCCCTAAGGAAGACTTGAACTCCATGACGTGGGGATGATGTCTTAACGTCCTTCCCCACGGGTGATAACACGTGTGAAGACTTCACAGCTCCATCAGTGACGGGGAGGACTCTGTGGTCTGTGAGTCACCCATGGGTGGGGGCAGGGGCGAGACGAAGACCGACAGACACGGAGCTGCAGAGAGCCCCGCAGCCCTGCGTCCCACCACAGGCGGGAAGCCGCCCAGGGTCCGAGGCCGGTCTTCTAGTTCTATGCTCCTTGTGTCTCGGGCTGCACCCCCGACCCCCACCCCAGCCCCCGTGAGCAGCAACGCGCAACCCTCGTGTGCCCGGCACGCAGCTGGCGATGGCAGACGAACTTCTGAAGCCGGACGGAGGGTGGCAAACGCTAAGGACGGTGCGTGTTCAGACGGCCGGTCCCCTAGCGGATCTTTGGTCACCGTCACTGGCAGATGGGACCATATTTGCTCACCACAAATACTAATTTTACGGAATTTAGTTCAGCACAAATAGGCAACAAGACAGTGAGTCTGGAGAGCAAAACCACCAACAGAGCCACAGTTCAGTGAGAGCTGTTGCCCCTCAAGTCACAGCACGGTCACGTCCAGACAGCTGGGAAAGCAGCGGACAGCACGGAGGACAGAGCCCAGGGAGGACGGGAAGGGGACAGACACCGTCCGTGACCAGCACACAGTGCAGCCAGGCATCAGCTCAGAGGGTGTCCCGGCACCATCTGTGCTCGGGGAAGGCCCGTCGGGCTGTGGCGCAGCGGCCCCGGGGCAGGGGTGCCCCCCTTCCCAGCAGTGCCTTGTCTCTCGTCCCCCTTCCCCCTTTCTGCTCAGAGCGGGTCTGTGTTCCGCGGTCAGCAGCAGAGACAGGAGACGGAAAGAAGCAGAGGTAACCGTCGGAACAGGAAAGGAAGGATCTACTCCTTGACGCCTCGACCCGGAAACGTTTGGGGAAGTGCGTGGACACATATGCACAAGCCCCCCCCCAACCCCCGCTTCCAGCCCCACGTGGAAGAAGGCTCGTGGAGCACCAGACGCTGCACCCGACAAGGAGAAGACACAGGCGCATGCGCGCTTCCCCTTCCCGAGGACAGATGGCCCTCACGTCCCAGCAAACTGCAGCTCGGGGCTCGCAAGGCCACAAACCCATCATCGCCCGCAGGCCACCAAGCCCACTGACCTCTCTGTCCCTGTCTCTGACTGACCACCACACCGTGTCTCCCTTCAGCCCCACACTCAGCATCTCCCTGTTGGTCTATCCCCAGGGTGCCCCTCCCCTGCCGCCCAGGGCTGGCCACCCTGAAGGAAGGTTGAACCTCTTTCTGCCCCGACACCTGGGGTTCTGGGTGCAGCAGGGGAGCTGTGTCCCAGTGGCTCCCAGACTCAGCTGCCCCCTCGTCATGGGACCCCAGGTCCTAGCACTGTCTGTCTCTGTGGTTTCTGCCCCAGAGTTTGCTCCCAGAATGATCAGGTGGCCTCTGTCCCAGAGGCTAAAGTCCTCTCTTGACTCCCCCAGCACGGGCCCCCCAGGATGCTGAGGTGCTGACCCCCGTGTCCCCCCAGGCCCAGAGAGCCCCGTCCTTTACCCTCCTGCAAGGGGATCTGGCACTCGGCCCTCCTGTGCGTGTCACTCGACCCCCATCACGTCATCGGCCCTGCATGGTGGGCTTGGGTTTGACTCTCATGACGATAAGAATATAAGAAGAAAATCAACGTACACAGCACATTGTCTAATCATGAAATTGTGCTCGTCCTTAAGTGGCGTTTTACGGGTTCAGATGCTGCTTTTATGTTTAACCTATAGGCAATTTACCTAAGGAGCACATTTCAAAACAAACTTCCACTCCAATGATTGCAGACAATAAAATATACCAGCTTCCCCCTTTTTAATTCATTAATGAATCGAGGAACATAAAAGCTTGATTAAAAACAAAGCCGTATGCCTCATTGGGCGCTTTCAGTCCCGTTGACTTAATAAAACACTGAGCTGAGATGCTACTGAAGGGAAAGGGGGACATCCGCTCCTTTTCTCACTTGGGGTTCACCCTCGGGTCCCATCAGTGAATGCCAGATGCCTACTCACTGAGCTGCACTCGGAGCCCGGAGCCCCCGGGCAGCACAGAGGCTGGGGCACGAGGACGGAGCAGGGGTGGGAGGGAGAGCCGGGAGGGGTGGGCCAAAGCTAGGGCCTCCGGGGCAACCCAAGGACTGAGGTGGGCACCAGTGACCCAGACACAGAGGACACAGGCTTCAGCATGCCTACAGCACGACCATTGGTCAGAGACTCTGCTGTGAACCCCTTTCAGCAAAGAGCCGCCCTGTCCGTCGTCAGTGTTCCCTAACCTCCCTGCTCGACGTGACTCCCACTCCACGCGGTACCTGCTGCTCCCGGAAGCCCACCAGGAATGCCAGTGCTCGTGTTCACAGCCCTACTCTGGCGGCCACAGCACTGCAGGGTTCAAGAGCAACACGATGGATGAGGAAGTTGAATGAGACACGGAGGGAAGGTCCGGCGGTGAGAGGACACCTGGCCCGCGTGCCTCCGGCTAAGACCCCGCAGGGTGGCTCTGGCCTGCGCTCTGGGAGGGGACCCACGCTGAGTCACTCTGCAGTCCCAGGCCCACGGAGTGCCTCCGGAACCCACTGCAGCCGGGCCAGGCTTGAACCTGAGCACATGTGTGCTCAACGGCCACGGACATCTTTGTGTGTCTCCGTGAATATGCCACGGGGTATATCACAGATGTCTAAAACTTCAAAGCCTTTAATTTTATAAACGAAGTGCAATTATGTTCTCTTAATTAGGTGAAAACATTGAAAAGGCAAGAAAGGTAGCAATGTATTCCCAAACGAGCCACGAGTAAAGAAGAGACAAAATGTTTGCTTTAAGAGTCAGTTATGATCTATAGACGGTATTCCCTCAGTTCTAGAGAACTGGAATGTTTAAAAATGATCTTATTAGTTTACATTATTAGCTCTAAATTTACCTTATTAATCATGTGGTCCTACGACGTCAGATTTCATTTGTAATAAGTTAATGATCCACCTAGGAACGATCGAGAATGGAAACACTTCCCTCCATTAATCAGCACTTTACTGTCGGGGAAATCCACGTCCCCAGATCAATATATACACGCACAAATGTCGCCATAGCCTATCAGACAGAGAAGGGACAGAGGAAAGTACTCTGGGCCCTTTAAACGTTGGGGGACCCAAACCCACAGCTCAGAGGGTGGGGCCAGCCCCGCCCAGCTTCGAGAGGGCGAGGGACCCGGCTGGTGCGTAACTGGGAAGCTGCCCATGGCAGGTGAGTGGGCAGGTGTCTTGGGTCTAGGTCTTTGGGGCTGCCTGGTCTCTAAGGCACCGGGCTCCAGACTGGATGAGGCATCCAGTGGCAGGACGCCCCCACACGTGGAGGCCAGGAACTCACCCCAGCACAGGAAAGGGGGACAAGCCCAGATCCCACCCTGGACTCTGTGTCCTGTAAGAGTGCACAGGTTCAAAGTGAGGCTGTAAGGAGCTCCTGTCGTCCAGCTGCGGTGTGGACGGGGGTCCAGGGAACCTGGCTCGGTGCCCCTCAGGTAGGAGTGGGGTCTCTCTGGGCACCATCCCCTCTGAGCCCCAGCGGGCCCCTGGATGGGACCTTGTTGGATACACCTTCCAACAGCAATATTTATCCAACATGTTTCCCTGCAAACAACGAGTATGTTTCCTAAGAGAGATTCTGGGCCTCACTGTGAAGATGGTACTCGTTCTCCCTCTTCATCCTCTGCAGCTGCAGAATTTGTCCAAGTCTGGAGAGCTGTGTTTGTGTGTCTAAGGAACATCTTAACAGAGTGGGGACAAACAGAAGCCAGCAGGAGTGCGGCCACAGGGACACCCTAGACGGTGGGGGAGATGCTGCTGAGAGGCCAGGGCTCCCTGCCCTGTCCCGGCCTCCCTGCTGCACACAGAGGGTGCTGGGTGCTTCGTCCTCATAGTGGGTGGTGGTGAGTGCAGCTGAGTGGGCTTCGATGAACCCTGTGCGAGTACACAGGCCGGGGCACAGGACTGGGACAGCCGTGGTTCCCTGATCTGCCTCTCGCTTCCACCACTGTCCTTCCTACCCCTCCTCCCCAGGCCTTGAGAACCAGGCCCAACTTCTGACTTCCTTCCTGCCTGAGGCTCCCTCCGGAGAATGGACAGAGTTCCAGGCCATGTGTTGTGACAAGCGCTAGGAGCAAATGTCAGCTAGGACCAGGGGAGACCAAGAGCTCAAATCCACCCCCAGCTTTGCAGCTCCGGCCCTGGACTGGCCCTCGTGAAGGTGGCTTCCCCTGGACCCTCATTCTGGATGCCCACGTTCCCATGGGCTTTGTTTCCCATGGCAGAGAGGAGCAACCTGGGACTGAGAAACCCGCCAGCGTGCAAGGGAGAGGGAGAGGCAGCAGAGGGGCTCCGGGCTGCGTCCAGACGCTCTTGCGACGGCAACACTAGACCCCCCAAGTGAGAGACAAAACCAGTCGTGGCGACACAGGCTGGCTAGTGTGTGCCAGGACACGAGCACTTGGGACCTCCACGTCTCGCAGTCTGGATCCAGGGACTGCGGAGAATGGCTGCTGGGCAGACCCAGGGCCCTTCCAGACCAGACAGACGGGGCTGAGCTTCATCTGGCTGAGACGGCAGCTGTCCTGCAAAGGGACCAGGCCACGGTCAGCCCTGCCGGCCCCTGTCTCCAGCAACGACAGCCAGAGCTGGAGCTGCTCATTGGGGTAGGGAGTGTGGACGCCCCACCAAGCAATGTCTGTCCTCCTGCTATGGGACCCTGTGGGACAGACACAGTGGCTGTCCTTGTCACTGGACACATCGCTGAGCTCCTTGTGCCTCATGTGCAGGTGGAGAGCTGCTTCTGAATGAGCTCTGGGAACACCAGTGTGCCATGCTAGTGCCCACGAGCGAAACTCACACCAGCACGCACCATGACACCCACCACAGCCTTTCCCCTGCCTCCAGACTCAGTGTCACCCACGGCATTTCACGTCCAGCTCATCCTGTTGATCCTGTGAGACCTGTCACTTCCTCCATGAAGACTGCCTGGACTGCCGCAGGAGCACACTCCTCTGTGTCTCCGTGACGTCCAGGTCAGGGCTCCCAGCTGTGCAGCATGGGGACCTCCCCACACTGAGTGCTCCCGCGGCAGTGCCCGTGCTCCCACTCATGTCCCAGAAGCTGGCACTCGGGCGCCTGCGCTGCCCGGACGGCCATACACCGGGGCCGAGGGGGCTGGGGGTGAGCGCACTCTGGGACTGCACCCCAGCATGTGTGGTAGGTGGAAGGAGGCAGGAATGATGAAGAATCAGGCCAAGCAGAGGCGTGGAAGGTACGAGTCAGTGCCCGAGAGGCCTGGGACACGCGGGTGGCACCTGCCTGGAGGCCGTAGCAGCCACACCGGGAGCAGAAATGAGCCACTCTCTGCAGCCCCACGTGCCTGCCCGCGGCTGCTCTGGAGCTCAGGAACTTGAAAGACGGGGCAGTGTCACCCTCGGGCAACAGAACCAGCCCATGGACCCGGTGCCCTGTGGAAGATGGTGCGTTTTCTGCACTGGGGCTAAGCACAGCCGCGGGAAACCGGCGCTCAGCAGCATCCCTCTCGGAGGGCGTGCGCGCAAAGATCAAGGGCCCTCAAGGCAGGAATGAGACCAGCGAGACACTCTCAGTGACACCGAGGCCACCTGCCTGATGCTGGGGCCGGGAGCTGTGTTCATGGGGCTTGCACACAAGTTCCACCAGCCCAGCTGGGCAGAGTGGGGTGGGATGGTGATGGTGGGAGTCCTCAAACGTCAGGAGAGGGGACACCGGAGGCTCTGGCTGGGGCACAGCCGATGGGGCCTCTGCAGGGCAGAAGCCCCGGCAGGGATTTCTGGGTTTCCTGGGAAATGGTTGATGTCACAGCTCTCCTCTGTCTACTCTTCGAGGTCTTTGGGGATGTCTTCCCAGGTCACTAATGCTCCTGCCCCACAGAGTCTTTGTGGGGGCTGGAGAGGCGCCGAGCTGTGGGCACGCCCACTTTGGACCCAAGGGCACCGGGGCCAGAGCGGGGACGGCTGAGGGCCACAGCTGGAAGTCTTCTCTGAGCCCTTGCCCAGGAGAGCCCCGACATGGCTGCCCTCCTCGCCAGGGGATAACCTGCTACCGGGAGAGCACCCCTGCGCAGGGGTCGCTCCTAAGGGAACTGGTGATGAGGAACCCACATGAAGTCGTTTCTCCCAGGTGCACTTAGCAAGGAGCAGAACCACGAAGCGCACTCACCCGGGGTTTGAGGAACCAACAGAGGCCGAGCCGACAGCACGTGGTACTGCTTCTGTGCCTGAAACGGAGCTCGGGCCATGGGAGGCAGGCGGGCTGACCGAGAAACAGAGTGTGGCGGGATTCACAATTCCGTCCGCGTCTGGGGGATGCCCAGGGGAGCTACACAGCACAGATGTTGCAGGAGAAGCAGCAGAAATGGTTCCGATGCATGCCCGCGTGTGCACACACAGCACATGACCTCACCCCCACGCTCCTCCAGCCCGAGAATGATGGAGAGTAAGTGGATTCTTACGTGTACTGTACTTAAAACAGTGCCTGGCACAGCGGGTCAGAAGCCTGGATCTTCAAGGAGCCATGGATCTCAGCGCAAGTCCTCCACCTTCCAGATTTAACCCCGAAGCCCTGAGGGGTTAAACTGACTCGGCCGGCATCACCGGCTTTGGTCCGTCAGGGAGGCACTGAGGGGAGAACGACTGGCCACGGCTTCCGTGGGAGAGAGAACCGGCACCGGAAGGTGGAGCGGAAATGGACCAGTGCAGCAGTCAGGGGGTCCCTGGAGCTGGACCCCGGAGCCAGCCCCTACACACACGTGCACACACCTACACGCACACACGTCTACTCACACCAGCACACTCGTGCATGCACACACCTGCACCTGTGTACACAGCTGCACACCCGCCCACATCTGCGCACACGCACCTGCACACACCTGCAGGTAAACGCACCGCACATACAAGCACCCTTACACACACGCCTGCCGGCACGCACACCCGCTCACATCTGTGTGTACACATGCACACCTGTATAAACATGCTTGCCTGCCTGCACACATGTAGCCCACAGCCCCCGAGAAGTCATGAGCGGGAAGAGGACCTGATGTCACCCAAGTCAGCAGGTCAGGGCTCATGGAGCCGAGAGAACAGCTTCAAGGCAGAGGCTGAAGACAACAAAGACCCAAGCCCACGGGAGTTACAGAGTAAGCGTGACTGATGGAGAGAAGGCTGAGCCACATGCACCTCCCCAGCTCGGGATGGATCCCAGGGATTGGGGAGCCCTGCACGGCATGCTTCCCCTCCAACCCCAGACCCCGCACACCGATGCTGCCCAACCTCTCTGTCCTCCTTGTAGACCCGCCTCCCCTGCTCAGAGGAGCCCACCCATCCAAGCACCTGGGCGTCTGGTTCCCTGGGGAGGAAACAGGGCCTTCTGACAGTGCCAGGTGTCCAAACGTGGCCCAGAGGAGCTGCTCCTCCGTCTGTGACAACGCGCTCATCACACAATGGCCATCTTGCAGTGGGGACCCCCTGCCCCCAACACCCATCACACCCGGTTCCTTTTCCAGGAGAGCGGTTCCTTCTCCTGCAAGCCTCGGACAGCATCTGCTCCTACAAGGCACAGCTGCCTGAACTGACCTCGCTCGGCCGGCCAGCTTCCCACCCCAGCGCTTTCTTCCAAACGATCCACGTTTCCCGGGAGAGGAGCTGCCCGGCTTTCCTCCCTGCACGCCGCAGCAGGATGGAAGGTACTTCAGCCGAGGAGAAATGCATCTCACTTTCTTCAGTGAGAACCACCGGGCCCTTCTGCCCCAGGCGGACCCCACAGCCGGCTTCCCTCCCACTGGCCACCGGACCAGCGTCGCTGCAGAAAGTGGCCGCTCCTCTAGCAACGTCTCCCCCACGAGAGACGCTCATCCTCCCGACCCCGCATGCCCCGTGCTTCTGTGTGAACTGACAATGTTCCTTTGCTTCCGTGGAAGGACAAGTTCTCCTTCCTCCAACAGAATTCACATCTGAATTCACGGGAAGGCGCCTGGGACCAACAGCGCAGATGGCGGGGACGGGTTCCTGCAGCGTCCGCGGGAGCTCTCTGACGGCAGACCTGTGTGTGCACCTGTGGGGGGGCGCGTGCCCTCGGTCTGACCAGGGAAGAGGAAAAACGTGCGTGGGGCATAGAAGCGATAAGCGTGTACTGGAGTGCGCCAGGAGCAGGCAGGGGAGGGGAGGGGAGGGGAGGGGAGGGGAGGGGAGGGGAGGGGAGGCTTGGCCATTCCCACTGTTCAGAGTTCCCAGGACACGTCCCAGGCCAGGTTCCTCCAGCTGCACGCTCAGACCCGTAGGCCCTGCTGGCCCAGCATAGGTGTCAGGACTGTGCCGGGGTGGGGGGACCCACAGGACAGGCGGGGGAACTGAGGACACCCATGGAAGCCAGCTGCTAGAATGCTGTGCATTTAAGTTCTCCCGGCCTTTAGGGGCAAATATTTGGAGACTCTGAACAAAACCTCCCACTCGTAGCTATGAGGTTGGCTTGGTGGCAGCACCTTCTCCGTGAGGAGCAGAGCCCAGCGTCCCCACACTTTGCTGGGATGGGGTGTCCCTCTGTTGTCCCCTGCAGAGGGGGGTGTTGTGACAGGGACTGATGAGATGCTGAGGGCCACTCGGAGTCCCCGGCCTTGCTGGTGGAGCCCCGGAGTCCTGGCTGCATCCCTCCCCATGGAGGGGCTCTGAGTGCCAGGACGGAAGCTGCGTCTCTGCGGCATGGACACTCCAGGCCCTGCACTGGGTCACGCCTGTCATCTGCATCCACGGTGGCCCCCAGAGACCCTTACATAAACCCAGTCCTGCGGGGTCATGTGTCCACATATGCAGAGTGAACCCATGAGAGCCACGAATCAGCGAATTAACGCTTTCCGTTCCACAGAAGCAGGGCAAACCTGCTGATTCCCCAACACAGAGCGTCCCAGACATGGAAACACTCGCGCCTCAACCCAGGAAGCCGCACAGGATCCCCCCCCAGATGTCTGTCAGATCAGACATGTGCCCCTCTGCTGCCAGCATTACGTCCTGGCGGCCGGTCCTCAGTGTCCTGAATGGAGAGAGCACCTTCTCTGTGACCCCCCCCCCGACATCTACCTCTGGGCCGGTGTCCCCCACACGGTGCCACAGCCTGTCTGTGTGTGAGGCCTACGTTCCCACCCCAGGGAGGGCTGCACAAAGCCTGGGCTCTGTAGTGAGCCTATGTGTTCCCATCCCAGCCTCGCTGCTGTCTGTCCCCAGGTTCTCGGGGGCTCCGGCTGCCCATCTGCTCCTCGCAGGGCTGGTGGGGTGGGAACCCTCCAGGCCACTTCCTTCACCTGCACCACGTTACTCCACATTTCGTCTGCTCCCCGTGTATGACATACCAGGCCCTGACATTTTCTAAGAACTCCTACACAAATCGTTTATCTTCAAAGTGGCTGGGGGCCCCATGGGTTTGAGGCAAAGGCACATTCCAAACAACAGTGCTAAGTGTGTTTCAGGCATTTATCCATTTATCCAAGGATTGTTAGGGATATTAGAATCACAGAAGGCTAGGAGGACGCTAGCCAGGACGCAGGCCCCGTGCTGCTGCTCAGAAAGCTCGGTGAACAGCCACAGACCCATGAAGAGTCGTCCCCTGAAGCGGGACCAGTGACTGGACAGGGAATGCTGTGTTGGGAGAGTGAACTACATGTTAGCCAAGACGTGATGACACCCACAGGCATTCCTGGGGAGGCACCGGTGAGCCGGGCGTGAGGGTCCTGGAAGACGTCCTGCAAAGTGAGCCAAGGTCCAGGACCTCACCGCCCAGCTGGCCGTCCTCTGCCGGCACCCGCTGTGTCCTCCTCCCCCCGAAGAGGAACAAGAGCAGAAAGTGGGATGGAGTTGGCAGAGATAAAAGAAGACAA
The DNA here is from genome assembly GCF_902655055.1 of Lutra lutra. NCBI lineage: Eukaryota > Metazoa > Chordata > Mammalia > Carnivora > Mustelidae > Lutra > Lutra lutra. Next base: position 151,857,772 of record NC_062283.1, read on the forward strand.
ACGAGGATGAGGACGGAAGCACGAGAGAAAGGTAAAAGGAGTGAACAGATCTCAGGCTCCTACCTGAGCCTCGAGCTCCGGCTTAGCTAAAATCACCCCTTACCGCAAAGAAAGCCGGGCAGCCCGAGGTCCGAGCTCGTGCAGGGCCACAAGGGCACCTGCACGTCCGCCCAGTCAAGGGCAAGACTGAATGACGTCCGACAGAGGACAGACGCCACGCAGAGCAGGACTCTCTCACAAGCCAAAATTGAAAGAAAAACAGAAATAATGGAGAACAACTTTGTGCCTAAGCAAAGACAAAAGCGAAAAAGGCAAGTGCTTTAAACCATCACCCTCTGTCTCATATTAAATACTGAGAAGCAGGGTGGGGGCAGGTCACAATGTCGCGTGTGACTTTGAGAAGAGCTTCCCAGTGGGCCGGCCTGGCTCCTGCCGGGACCACGGAGCACGGGGCAAGGAAGCACCGCCCACCGCCAAGCTCTCGGTGAAAACGAAACGGAGGTACTTACTACCAGTGCCCCATAGAACTTAGAGAAGGCTTGTCGGAAGCGGGACAGCATTCTGCCTGAGGTAGAAGTGGCGGCGTGGGGACCCGCTCCTCCTCGAGCGCAGAGCGTCTGAGCCCCGCCACGGGTTGGCCAGCAAACCTCCCAGCGCAGCTGGTAAACATTCGGGCCGATTCTCACCGGGTGGCACCCGAGACGCGGGTTCCTTGTGGCGAGGGCAAACCACAACACTTTTAGTGGCTGACCTAATCCAGCACCTCGGGGTCATTTACTTAATATAGGGCCCGCGGTCGCCATTGGGTGACGAGCTGGCAAGGTCACCACCTGTTGGGCTGAGCGCCTGCCTGTCTCGAGCAGGGCCCAGATCGGATGAGCCGCTACCGTGCAGCCAAGGACGGCAGGGGCAGGACGCGCGCCGCCGGCGACGAGGCAGCTGGATGCCATCTCGGGCCGCCGCTGTCAGACCCCCGTGAGGCTCCCGCCGCAGCCTGGGAGCCCGCACGGCAGAGCACAGAGAACGTGACTCTCACGGCTGTTAGCGTTGTTTCCGTGCGTCCTTTTCTAGACTCCAAGTCATTTTCAAGCTCAGATCTCCTTGCCCCGTGGGCAGGGCCCTGCCGCAGAAACCCGAAACCGGGAGAGTGTGAGCCACGTACAGCGCCGCGCGGCTTAATTGCAAAGTCACAAAGATTCACTGTTCCTGCATCCGGCTGCCGTCCTCGGTCTCCTAAACCAGCCCGTCTCTCCAGACCGGGACCGCAAATATCTGGGGTAGCCTCAGACTGCTCATGAGGGGGCCCCAGCTATTTGGAAATGATGGAGGGTTTGTTTGTTTGTTTGTTTGTTTTGTAAAGAAACGTCCATACCACAAATACCCAGCCCACGGCTCCTTGAGGGGAGTGAATGTGATGTCCCCACCCCCTGCCCCTGACCCCGTTACACGCCCACCGGCTTGAAAGCCCAACCATGCCCACCAGTTCCTTTCTGTGCTTTCCCAAATCAGCTAACTTGCTGTTAAGCAATCTGTGAGGGAAACCAACAAAAATAAGAGAAATACATAAAAAATACGTTCCACAGATGTGTGTTCTTGCTTAGACAACCTCTCAGCCAAACGTGAGTCAGCGGGTTTGCCCAGTAAGGACCTCAGGACCTCAGCCTTTGTCTCGCTGAGGCAACAGCATCCCTGCGTCCCCTGGCAAGGGACTCCTCTCTCATCGGGTTACAATTGTCACCGTTCTGTTGACAAAATTCATACATGTCTCTACCACGTGTCATTGCATGCCGCTGCTCGCTGGGAATCTATGTGACGTTCGTAACAAGAAGATAGAACATGTCTTCACGCCCGTGAATCTCCACAAAGGGGCGGCCCGTCCAAACGCTCTTGGCCCCGCATGGCTTCTCTGGCACATGGGGATGTGGAAAATGGGGATGGGTTTTCTCCAGCAAGTCGGACCTCCGCAGAGGCTGCCGGCTCAGCCTCACCTTCAGGCAGTCCGTGGGGTCAGGGGAGCGGGTGTTGCTTCTCGGGGAATTTGCTGAGAGTCTCCGTGTTTGGAACCGCCTGTCCGTCCACGGCCTTCCAAGCCACTGAAGACGCACCATCCCGGCCCGCTCGCATCCGCGGAGCAGCCCCGTTTCGGAGAGGGTCCCAGTGCCGTTCCTGCTGAGGATGGAGTTTCCGGCCAAACCTGCCCAGTGGCCGCGCAGGCACTCTGCTCCCGTCCTCCGGGCCACGCCGGGCTGGGGTGGTGGTGCGGATCACTGGCATCACAGCTCCACCATCCCAGAGGGTAGGCGGTGTCTCAGCCCCACTCTGGGGACCCCTTATCCCCGGGCAGCATTCGCCACCCCGTCCACACGAGGCTTAATCCAAGCTGTGGGGGTCCCCAAGCTCCAGAAAGTGGCACTGGCCGCCTGCCGACGGAGCCCCCGGTGTCCAGCGGGCAGCACAGTCCCCAGGGCCCTGCGGCACTCCCCCACCTCCTCGCTGCCCGTGCCCCCCATGGCCGCAGCCACAGCACATCCTCTGCCCGTGACTCAGGCCGAAGCACGAGATGACTGCTTAGGGTCCTTCCCTTTCGTCCCCACACGGACTCAGTCTCTCTGTCGTGTCCTTGGAGTTACCATCCTTCGCATCTGTGTGTCCCCTTAGTTCCACGTCTGTGCGCACTGACCCCTCCGTTTCCTGTCCCCATCTCAGTGCACTCTCCATGGTGTGACCAGACACACTCTCACACCACACCACAGGCTAAAACCCTCAGGCCTCTGCCGTCCTCCGGGGAAGGCCAGCTGCTCTGCTGTGGCCGCGGCATGCCCTTCCTCGCCCTCCTGGCCCCCGCCACACCGCCACGCCCTGCACAGGGACTCTCCAGTGCAGACCCCGTGCCTCTCCCCCAGCATCCTTGGTCCAGGCCCTTCCTCCTCGAGTCCAGCTGCAGAGAGAAATCTGGGGGTGAGGCCCCCATCCTCTCTGCCTCCAGGGCACCCTGGGTCACCCTGCGTGGCCACAGCTTGGTCTGTGTCATCCACTGGCCTTTAGGCCCCGGGAGCCAGGCGCATACCTTACCTACTCATGCATGTCAGCACCCCTACCCAGAGAGGAGGGGCCCCAGCCGTGGGATGGCCTGTGCTTTAGAGAGCCTGGCATTGCACGGACACACAACCGGTCATGAAGGAATGTGCACGCACAGCACAGCCCACGGCCCCGAAGGGTCACGGTCCTGACCCGCTTTGCTGGGGATCCCAGAAATACTGTTCCAAGCTCCCACTGTGCACCTGCAAGACACAGGAAAGCGAACGCAGGGGAAGTGAGTGGGGTGACCTAGGACGCAGACGCTGCTGGGGGACACAGGCGCACTCAGGAGAGCGTGAGGTCCCTGGTGATGCCCGCCTCTCAGTGTGTGGGCACCGGACTCCAGTGTAGCACTGTCCCCTCCCCGTGGTGCCAAGGGCGCATTTTCTTGCTTCTCTTCACGCTCCAGCTCATGACCTGAGAAGTACTCGAGACCGCCCAGGTTTGCATAACGTGTGTGCGGCAGCAGACTCACGCTCGTAACATGAAACAAGTCACGTGACTCTTAAATCGGCACATACACATGTATGTCTAGTGTCGCACGTACAAATTCGAGTTAGCGAGAACTGCTCAATACTGCCATATTTTAAAAAGATTTTATTTATTTGTTTATTTTAGAGAGAGAAAGAGAGCACGAGAGGGGGTGGGGGGCAGATGGAGGAGGACATCAGACTCTGGACTGAGCGCACAGCCTGACGCGGCCTTGATCCCACGACCTGAGACCATGACCTGAGCTGAAACCAGGGGTCGGATGCTCCACCAATGGAGCCACCAGGCGCCCCAATGTTGCAATATTTCTGAAATGAATGAACGACTCCCTTTCTCTGTCAAGACCAAGGACGCACTAAGTTAATTCACACTAACACGTATCACATGGTGTAAAGAGTCTAGAGTACATGAGAAGCATGATTCACTTCAAAGTCAGGGATGTTGGCATTCAGGCAGGGCTGCATCTGGGTGCTGGGCCAGCTAGTGCCAGAGCTATGCCCCAGATTCCCAGCCTGCTGAGTGTGGCCAAGTGGCTGATCTCAGATCGCTGGTGCACATGGGGGACTGATGTGACCCCACAACATCTCATTGACGATGGACTCAATATCCTAGACTTTCTTGTCTTCTAAAGGGTGGAAATGCCATCCAAGAAGGATCCTGTTTTACCTCCATGGACAAGGGCCACATTCTCCAAGACAGTGGAGGGAGAAGATGGAAGATGGAAGAAACCCGGGTCCCTGGATGACCTCATGGAGATGCGCTTCCATACCGGCTGCGACCGTCACCTTGGGACAACACCGTGGGATTCAGTTCTCCCCAATGTTAGTCACAATGTGTTGGAGTCTCTCTACTGCCCTGATTTGGCTTGTGTCCAAGCAGAAATGAGGATGGAAACACATCCATGGACTCCATAGCACGGGCTGAGCCACAGTTCTCTCTGACACAGCGGGAGGAGCCTTCCCTGTGCATCCGTGGGTGTCTATGGACATCCGTGGGCATCCACGTGCATCCGTGGGCACACTCACTGCGTTAGTCATGCCCCGGGGGAGCACTGCACACGGCAGGCACCGGGGAGCCATGCAAATACCGGCGGATGTAAATGCTCGACTGGAGATGAAAGGAGGGTGAGAAAGTAGGGTACAAGGGTCCGATGATTTACTGGGGGTGAGGGGGAAGATCCTCATTCCAAGGGGCGAAGCGGGTGGCCTGAGACTTAGACAATCAAGAGCTTTTAAAAGTCCTTTTACCTAAGTTGGAGTGTCCTTTTCATGATGTTATTAGAGACTATTTTTTTTACCCAGCGGGTGTGTCTGCGTTGCAACCTGTCACACCTGGGCTTTTCCAAACCACCCCTGGGAGGCTACATGTGAGATCGCATTGGATTTTTTAAAATAATTTCTCCATTTTCTGTCTCATGAGGACCACATGGAGGGGCCCGCTTACACTGTGCCCTGAGAACACCTCTCTTCTCTCAGAAGTCATTCTCAGGCTTTGTCCTAAGACCTGCCTCCCCGAAAGCCTGGGACACGTCCAAGCTCCTGGCTCTTCGTCCTGGACAGGACGGCCTCCTCCAACTCTCCCTTGGGCGCTCCCCACAGCAAACCTCTCCCACTCCCTTCCTCCCGGGCTTCCATCTGACTCACGACTGTCCCGCAGCACCGGACCTCTGCTGGGCTGGGGGTCCACACTGCCTCACGTGGCCTGATTTTCCAAAACACGTCTCTCTGATGGGATGAGACTCCCGTCACCTTCGAGCCAGGCCTCATCTCACCAAGTGAAACAGGTAAAATTAGGTTATCACCAGTCACAACGGGAAGTGTCCCGCTCACAGAATGCGTATTACAGGCGGATGCCAATGGCTAATGTAGTGATTAAAACCCCCTTTCCCAATTAGGTCGGCCATGGGAACGACCAGACACTGCTCAGATGTGACCTTTCTTCTTGTCCTAGGAGAGCGGGTTTCTCCGTGGGAGGGCGACAGCTGTTTGGACTGACAACGCATCCGACGTGTCCTCGAGGAAGAAATAGGAAGAAGAGAACAGTGATGCTTAGCGTGTGAAACCGTAGGGCAAAGGCTTGGGGTAGCGGCACGCAAAGCTGTAGTTACTGGGCTTACAGTCAGAAAGGCTTTGACACAATTCAGTTAACCTAATATGTACCTTTCTGCTTTAAGGTGTGAACCTTTTTCTGCATGAGAGAACAACCAAAGGAGAGTGGAAGACGCGATGAGAGCATAAAACCGAACAGATGAATCCTCCGTAGCCACATCTGTTTTGTGAGCCCACTTCCTCGCTGCTGTCTTCAGGAGGACTTCAGTTGATTCTGGGTATTATTCTCTTGTTTTGAAAGAAACTGGATCCCAGATCTCACAACCGGGTTGGGCCTTGATTTTGCATAAGAGGGGGGGTTACATCTGGGGAAGCACTGCCCATCGCCCAAAGAACTGGGAAACATCTACGAGGATCGTACTTAACAGACACTGAAATCCTCGTCACAGACACAGCATTCTTCAAATAAATAGTCATAAGGCGGGTGTGGATCACATACAGAAGGTCGCCAAGGTGATTCAAGTTCAGCTTCTTCTTCTAGAAGCTTCCGCAGATAACCAGCCTCTCCCAGCCACCCGCCTGATCCTTCATGAACGCAGCCCCCTGACACGGGCAAGCTACTGATGAGAGGCAGCCTGGTTTGCGGAATATGTTTTATCAAACGCACTCGTAACAGAGCGGGGACTGAGCCGGCTGAGAGCGTCGTGTAGGAGCTGCGAGGGGCACAGGCACACGTCGGCGGCACACGGAAGTCGCCACGCTGAACACCAGGGGTGCTATCGCCAGCGTTCACGGCGAGACACAGAAGCCTACGCGCTCACAAACGACACCCACCGAGCCGCGCTGCCACTCCTGGTCCTGCCTGGCCACATGCTCGGTCTTGAAAGTGTCTGGGTTGCAAGACTGTCCGGGTCTTTGTCGGGAGGACTGGCACAGATAATGTTCTAGAACACCCCTGCTGGTGTCACTGTGTTTTGTGCAAAGCCCGCAACTGTGTCTCTCTGACCTTGTCCCCGCTTCGGTCACCCTGTCCGTCCTTGGCTGGCCTGTCACCATTCTGCTTTGTCTTTCTCTGTTTACAGCAAAATTCTGTGGGTACCGCAGCATACTTCATTCATTAGGAATTGGATAGATTTTTTTCTACGCAAGGATTTTAAACCAGGATTGTAACTTTTCGTTAGTGCTCCGGTCACAAAGTTTCTAAGGCTCTTAGGCTCTTTCTAAGGCACTGCAACCCAATACGTCCCCAAAGCCCTGACTATTTTCAGCGGGTGATTTTGCACGATCCAAAGTTTCTCAGGAACATGTGGATTGCCTCAGGGCTCACGCCCTGTCCTGCCAATCCCTTAGCGAACACTTTGAAGGGGAGACGATAATTGCATTTCAGAGTTCACTCACTTTCCTCCAGCTGCGTGCGGTGTTGGCGTAGGGAGCTCTAACTCATACGTTTAAGCCACCTTAGCTTTTTAATGTTTTGTGTTATTCCTGGAGCTTTAAGAAGTTTGCCATTATTCACGTGGGCAGATACTCAGGTACAAGTGCTATAATGCATGATGTTGCGTTTGACCTTACTAGCAAGTCTCTCTGCCTGGGTGTGAGCCCCCAGCTCCCCTGCAACCCCAGAACCTCTTTAAACTGGGTATTCCGAACTTTTCCCAGATTCATAAAGGTATTTTCGACCATGTCTCTGATGACCACTGCAGCTCCATTTTGTCCCTCAAGAACATCTGGGATTCTTAGCTTCCCACTGACTTCCCAGGTTTCCCTCTCCAACAGCTTTCAATTTTGTTGGAATCTGGACTGAACCAGATCACACCCCTGAGCTCCAGACCTCTCTACCCAGTATCTGCTCAACGTCTTATTTTGAAGATCTCCAACGCATGCCAGGGTCCATACCTCTCACAGGTCGCCCTGACTCCACAAATGGTGTCCGTCCAGCTATGCGAGCTGTGAATGGGGAGATATTCCCGACATTCCTCTCCTCCTGTCCCATACCTCGTCTACTGCTTCAGCCCACTGATTTGACCTTTAAGTGGTCCTCAAATTGCCCACTCCTCTGTCTCCCCGCCACACTCCTGACTACGAGTCAGCTATGGCCACCCCAGACTCGGACTCGGACCGCCGCAGCAGCCCTCGCTGGGTCAGAACAGTCCAGTGAAACACGTACCTGAGCACATCACCACCCTCCGCACAAATGCTTCCAGAAAATAGGAGTAAGAAAATGTTTTCAACTTGGCAAAGACTATATTCCCAAAACATTTAGTAAATATCATACTTAGTGCAGAGAATTTAAAATCAGGAGCAAAGATGTCCGTTAATACAATAAGTGTCTAAACTGCTACCAAAGGTCCTTCTTTACCATTGTAATGAGAGGGTGGGGGGAGTGGGGCAGGGAGCGGGGAGGAGGGGATGAGGGAGAAGAAGGGGAGGGAGAAGGGAGGGGAGAGAAGGAAGAAGGGAGGGAGAGGGGGAGGAGGAGAGGAGAAAAGGGAGGGGGGAGGAGGAGAGGAAGATGGGAAAGTGGACGGGATGAAGGAGGCCTAAAAAGGGGACAGATGACATAGCCCTATACACATAACCCTACATACATATACACACATAAAAGGGCAGATGACATAACCCTATACACAGAAATCCCAACAGAATGAAGGCACTTAAAAGTAATGAGTGTTCAAAATGTTGATGGATATAAAATCAGCTTAAAATCAACGGCATTTTGGGGCGCCTGGGTGGCTCAGTCAGTTAAGCCTCTGCCTTCGGCTCAGCTCATGATCCCAGGGTTCTGGGTTCGATCTCCACATCAGGGTCCCTGCTCAGCGGGGAGCCTGCTTCTCCTTCTCCCTCTGCCACTCTCTCTGCTTATGCTCTCTTTCTCTCCCTCTTTCTCTCCTTCAAATAAATAAACAAAATCTTTGAAAAAGTCAACATTTCTCTGTGCCTACAATAATTAATGAACATTTTTATCAAACTTATGTGATGAATTTTTATCAAATGCCTTTTCTGTATCAATAATCATATGGCTAATGTGGTCACTGAGAAAAGACAGGAAGAGCCTGATCAAAAAATAGGAAAATCACGAGAACAGTTTGAAGCAAGAGAAACAGATACCTGACCGTAAGTATATGACGAAACGTAACTCACTGGACATTAGCAGAGAGGGACAAAGGGAGGAGACACTACTTTGCGACTGTCATATGCACATGATTCTAACAGTCCGATGGCGCCACGAGTTGGTGAGCGTGGGCGGAAAGAAGGCTCCTCACGTGCGTCTTCTGCGAGTGTCACTGTGGCCGTTCTGGAGAACATTCAGCAGTAAGGTATGTTATGTACCCATGGAATCTGTGACCTGCCCGTCCCATGCCACGTGGCCTAGAGACTCTGCCCCAAAGACTGTAAGGCCACAGGGCAAGCGGACAGCTACTTAGGCAGGCTTTAAAAGCAGTGCTGGGGGAGAAATACAACCTCAGGACAGCTATCAAAGTAAACTAAACTGTCACACATGGCAGTCCCTCCAGTCCACAGGCACACACAGGCAGCGCAGCAGACCAGAGCCCATGGCCAGGACAGAGCCCATTACCACAACCTGTGTCTTGAACAGCAGTCATGAAACTCTGTATGAAGTGTCTAAAAAATGCTGAAAGTTTTAATAACGATCTTTAGAATTATTGGTGGAATCGGGATGGTCAGATAAATTCGATTTAGGGAAAGAGTATTACCAAAATTGAACAAGGCCCAAGATATCTGTAATTAGTCTTCAGGGAAAAAGAAGATTATCCAGAAGAGTCAAGAATAAAGACTGTTCAGAGAAGTTCGTAGGAAAAGAGAAAGAATCAGCATCAAGTAGGCATCTCCCTTGTGGCTGGCCCTTGACAATCGCCTTAGGAAACATTCTCCCTAACGCGGATGTGGGCAGTGTCACCTCTTCCTAGACATGGCAGTGACTGCCATGAAACCATGCAGCGGGACAGAAGCCCAGCTCCGTTTCACCCCGATAGTGAAACACGTTACAGCAGCGAGACTTTGGGGAATAGAGAAGATCAGTTTCCCAAATGCAGCACTAGTCTTCTTGATCTCCTCTTGTTGATCTGCTAAGAACAATGTAAACAGGAACCGTCTAGAAACAATCGTAGTGGCGTGGTAAGGGGCACAGCTGGATTACAGGTGACTGTGGTGGGGAAGTAACAGAAGAATTGAAATCCGGTGACTCATATTTCCGGACAGTGAGGATGTGGGCACGCTTTAAATGATGGAAAAAATACAGAATTGAGGGGCTTTCAAGACCCAGGACAGTTCTGAACGAGCAGTTCCAGAGGCATGGCAAGAACTAGATTGCCACATTAACTGAAGAACTGTCCAATTACCCTCTTTGTTAGTTTTATTGTTTGTTATCTTTAAAGAGAATTTTTCTTGCTAAAATTGTATAACCACAGGAAAGAAGGAAAATACTCCCTAGTATAATTAAATCTATGCATTTACAGTTAAATTCATATTTAGTTCATTAAAACATTTGTGTTCTCTGTTGATTCTAGAAAAGAACTTATTGAACTCAGGATATTTTTATCATTAAGTAATAACATTGCAGGAACCATAATAGGATTAAGCTTGATGTCAAATTTGAGTTAAATCACTTTTTTAAAAAAGATTTTATTTATTTATTTGACAGACGGAGATCACAAGCAGGCAGAGAGGCAGGCAGAGAGAGAAGGGGGGAGGCAGGCTCCCTGCTGAGCAGAGAGCCCGATGCGGGGCTCGATCCCAGGACCCTGAGATCATGACCTGAGCCGAAGGCAGAGGCTTAACCCACTGAGCCACCCAGACGCCTGAGTAAAATCACTTTTAAGATTAGTTACCTAGAGAGGCACCTGGGTGGCTCAGTCTGTTACAGACTTCAGCTCAGGTCATGATCTCCGGGTCCTGGGGGTCCAGTCCTGTGTCAGGGCCCCCACTCAGTGTGAAGTCTGCTTTAGGATTCTCTCTTTCCCTCTGCTCCTCCCCTTACGCTCTCTCTTTCTCGTTCTTTCTCTCAAATAAATATATCCTTTTTTTTAAGAATATTTACTTGCATTCCACAAAAATATTCCCATCTTGCAGAAAGTTAAGCCACACTCAACGATCTGTCTTATCAGGATGTTGTAAAAGGATCAGATGCCAAAAACAAAACAAAACAAAAAGAAACCAAATTTTGGTGGATCCAGACCCTCCCCATTTTTCCTGCCCTGTGACGCTGCCACCAAGCAGGACAGTAGGAGGTAGCCAGTGACACTGCGCAGATGGGCACATGGGGTCCTGCACGGAGGCACGCGGAGCCATGCGGTGTGCGCCGGGACACAGGCAGACCTCACTTCCAATTAAACAATTAACAGGTGTGAACTTACTGTAAGTTTTCACCACAATGGCTTACTTTCCAAAACAATCGATATCTTCTCATTTTCAACTTTAATTACATTTTCAGAACAGGTGATTTCTCAACTGGAGTCTCTACCATTGATTTCCATGGGCAACAAATGATAGAAACAGTAAATTGTGCCACAAAATTAAAGGTTATTAAGCTCTGTGAGTTGAGTAGAGCTAATTATGTAGACAACTGGGAGAAATGGGAAACACAGGGCACGGGCTGCTCGGTCCGTCCACATGCAAAGAAGAAAAACGAGAGCAGGATCGTGCACGTACGACAAGCCGAGAGCCTGGACAACGGTCACTCCTCACTCTCGCACCTCCCGTCGCTTGCCCTCAGGACGTCACTGGCCCCAACTGGGGCTCAGTTACCTCTTACCTGGCACTGGGCAGTCATTCATGCTGGGTGTTTGTAAACGGGTGATGGGAGAACACCTGCAGGGTGTTCTTCATACAAACCTGACAAATCACTGCTTTTATTAACAGAAGAACCCCAGATCCCTCGTCCTGGAAGCCAGAAATGATGACAGGGCATGCACTTAAGATAGCTATGGACAGAGAAGAGGAAGCTAAGACTGGTTTGGTTTCACCTCAACCTTTCAAATCACATTCCACTTGTAGTTATTGTTATTCTGGTCACCACCTCTGTCCCCCAGGAGTCACACCCGCCAGTGAGACAGGTGAAGATGAAGAACCTGACACACAGGTGGGTCGAGAGGGTCCGCAAATGTCAAATAACAAAAGGGAAAAGCAGATGAGGAGGGAAGGAGTGAAATCCGATCCTGGTGCATGCTTTGGCTGGCTGTGTTCCGTCTTTCCCTGCCACGGTCAGGATTTACAAGTGTATAAATGTCCCCCCACTATTCTCCAGGATGGATTAAATTATCATCAAGAAGTATTTTTCAAACAAACACTTCAGTTTCTGTATGAGCCTGATTCATCACAGCTGAAAACAAATTAGGGGTTGCAAAGGTCCACATCGTGTAGGGAACAACTGTGATTTTTTAATGGAAGGACAGCTTTAAATACCTGAGAGAGCTTCAGTTTTCATAGGTGCCATCTTGCATATTTAACCAGAATCTGCCATAGAAAGTCACGTGCGCCATCCTGAGGGACTATGAATCAAACCAGGGCAGCGTGAGTTTAGTCATACTCGTGTCTTCAGCCTTCCATGTCTTCTGCTCCTTTCCTTATCAATCTCCTGGGTTGCTGCTGTTAAAGACACTCCCACGACACCGTCTTGAGCACATCAGCTGAAGACCATGTAACATGAACCTCCAAAAGCCAAAAGATTTGGTTCAATTTCACTTTCTATGTTGTGCCTCATTTTGAATGTGAAGTGCTAAAGATAAGACTCTCGCCATCACCCCCGCAGATGCCGGGGCGTTCAATCAGTAATACCCTATTTAAATGGGTCCCCAAACACCACTCCCAGCACTGACTGCTTCCCCAGCACAATGCACTCTGTGCCACACTCCTCAGTCCACTTTCTTATGCAATAATGTGTCCGTGCACACACCTCGTGTGGGGGTGTGCAGTCAAACACTGTCCCTTTGTTACATCCTGGAAGCATATATCTTACACCTTCAAGAGATGGGACATGTGCTCTTTTCCCTATTCCTCTCATGAAGAACAAGCGAACACTCTCGATATCTTATAGAAAACAAACCTTAGAGGACTCTGGAACGTGGAGAGAGGTAAGCAGGTCAGCTCCAAGCTTCAGGGCCCGAGGAATGACATAATGGTGGTCAGTCCCCAGGGTTTTCTTTTTGCCTCATGCATCCTGCACCTGGAGCTGAGGAAACCAGCAGCCCCAAACACCAGCAGGCACAGAGGGAAAAAAGCCCGTCCTGTCCTGTGGGGGAGCCTGGAGCCCTTCCTCGACAGGCTGTAATGAGGGTCCACAGGAGGCCGTTTGGGAACCAGAACACCCCCTTCTGTTCAGCAGCAACAGACGCCCACTCAGGAGTCAGTGGGAGAGGGGTGGTCTTGCTCCCCTCTCTGTAGTAATGATGTGGCAGCCCCACTTCTGGGGTGGTGTGTGAGCACACTTGTGAAACCCAAGCCTTAGAAAGGATCTGGGGTCTCACAGCATAAGAACAAAAAATGCAGATATCAACAAAAAATCACTCATCACACCAGGAAGAACCAGGAAGATTTCAATCCGAATGAAAAAAGACGACCAACAGATGACAAAACAGGATGACAGAGATGTTGGAATCATCTGACAACGATTTCAAAGCAGTCATGAAACAATGCTTCAACAAGAGATTGGAAACAGATTGAAACAAATAAAAATAAATAGATAAAACCTTCAACTAAGAAACAGGAAATGTATGGAAGAACTAAGAGGAAATGTGGAATCTGTAAAAAACAATAATCAAAATTAAAAGTTTGCAGTTTGGGCCTAATAGCTGAACAGAGGGAACAGAAGAAGGTATTAGTAAAAAGGAGAATAAAACAACAGAAGCTCTCCCCTCCAAATCTAGAGAAAGAGCAATACCAGCCCAAAGGAAGCACAGAGAAGGGTGTACATAAGTACAAATATACATGAGGAAATGAACGAATGAATAAATAAAAACAAAGAGCAGTGATCAATGAAATTAAAAACTGACAAATAATAGAGAAAATCAATGAAACCATGAGCTGCATTTAGAAAAAATTCAGTAAAATTGACAAACCTCTCACAAGACTGACAAAAGGGAGAGCATGAGAGAGGGAGAGCGAGCAGTCGCAAATTGCCAGCAGCAGGCATAGAGCAGCAGGCATCACTACAGATCCTACAGACATCAACGGTTAATAAGGGACACAGCTCAGGACACAGACATTTGCCAAGGCAGGTGAAATGCACCTGGGGATGGACATGCTGCTGGCACGGCCCACCCACCTGTGGGGGGATCTTTGAAAGAGGCCTACACAGGCTGGAGAGGGAAGTTCAGTGTCATCTGAGCAAGAAAGTCCGGGTCCCAGGCACTTGGAGCACAGTGAGAAGGGAGGGGTTCAGAATCTGGAGGAGCATCCTCTGATGAGGGACAGGCCAGACACAGACCAGACTAAGCTCCTGATGCCCAGGTTCTAGGACAGGGGATCCTCTTTTCCAGATCTAAACACTATACTTATTAAAGATTTTGGTTTTTTTTTTGCTGTTGATAAGGAGATGACACCCATAGACAGATACAGAGGACACTAGGTACTTGGGGCCAAATTAACACCCATTGTGTAGGCTTCTATGAGGTTTTGCAGCTGCACCATTCACTATCTGACAAGAACTTATGGGGCTTCTGTACTCAGCCAAGAGCTGGGCTTAGAGCCTGGTGGTAGAAAGACCCAAGAGGGGCCACAGCAGCCTAGGGAGAGAGGTAGGTACCACTGCCTGCAGTGGAGAAGCCAGGAGCTCCACAAGCTGTGGTGGTGACCGCTCTCCCTGTGTGGTCTCAATGCAGCCCTCCAAGGACCACAGATTTGCTGTGTCCCTACATGTCTGGAAAATTACTGAAACCGGAGGGCTCTGCCTCCTCGATCGCCCATCACCTATGCTGCCATGTGTTCTATGGACTGATATGACCAAATAGCTACCGCAACACAAAGTTGATCCCGAGTTTTCTCTCTTTATTGTCAGGGAAATAAGCCACACCATGTGTCCATGAGGTGCATTAATCAGAACAATCTAGTACATATTTGGGGGCTGACCATCTGAGACCTCCACCCGGTGGGTGCTGTCAAGGAGATGCTCCACCAGGACGGGGTGAATGACTCACTGGTCTACCCTCCAGTGGGAGGCAAGGTTCTGCCATGAGGGTAAGAGTGCCCGATGAAGGAGACCTGCATCCTGACAGCTCGCTGAGAAACTGAGCTGAAAAACACAGGCACAGATGGAGAAAACCATCACAGGATCACAGAGAGGATCCATCTTCCGCAGAAGCTGCTTCATTGGCTCTCAATCCGTGGTCTCGTACGTCTCGCTGGTGCTGACACTCCTGTCCTAGCACCGGCACGTCCTCCCCCACCCCCGAGTCGTGCTCTCGGCCCTCGTCCAAACACTGCTCGAGTCTGGTTTCTTGTCAGACTGTGGCAACCCTAGCTGCCCAGCTCAGCTCTGTGGCCACTGGGTTCCTAGAGATCAGAACACACAAATCCATGGCTGGATTTCACATGGAGAAAGTGGGAGGGTTTTTTTTGTTTGTTTAATCATAGTTGATTAATGAAATGAGGAGAAAAATACATCTAAGGGACACTAAGGGGACCGAGAGAGCAGGTTTTCGTCGGTGCCTGTGGGCCACGCAGCGAACAGGGAGCAGACCCTGCTTTCCGCTCTGTTCTTTTAAATAAAATCTGGGCCACGACCCTGGGCAGAAATGCAAAAACATTCATGCATGACGCGGAGGGAAGACAAATAATAGGGATATTGAGGAGTGGCTGAAAACAGGAGAAGAACACACGGGTGAATTACAGGTCCTAGAAGTGCGCTCGTTCCTGGCCCGATGCCGTCATTGGCTCAGACTCACTCTCCCAGCCAGAGAACCCCACAAAACCGAGTCTGTGAAATACTCCATGTGAAACCACAGGCAAAAATGAACGCATCTCACCTGTGCTGTCCTGGAGGTCAATGTGGGCCACGTCCTTTGCAGAGGTGGCTGTGTGGTGCCTGATGTTCTAAAACTAGAGGAGGTTCCTGGCGCTCTGGGGCACCTGCCACTCAGCCCACTGCTGTTTTCTACAAAGTCAGTCTGGTGTCGCCCGCATCAGCCCTACAGTTGCCTCTGACTCCCGGCCCAAAACCCCACTGCTCGGTGCCCAGCTTTCGACGTGGCTTCTGACATGGCTTCTGACGTGGCTTCCTGGTTTCAAGATCTCCGCGGGCTCGCCTCGGACAGCCTGTGCCAACCATGTCAGTTCCCTGGTCGGTTGTCGGAGATGGACCCTTCCTGCCTGTCACCCAGTCTGACCCCAGCTCCCAGAGGACCACAGGGGTCACCCCAACATCCTGCAGTGGGTGGACTAGGGAGGGGCTCATTCTACAGTCTGGTCTGTGTGCCACTGGCTTGAGACACAAAACACATTCTCACAATGAGGTGACACGTTGGGTGGTGTGTGGGTCCTTGTGATAAACCACAGGAAAGCCGTGTGGCTCCAGGCAGGGGCCTGGCCCTCCAGGTTTAGGTCCTGAGAAGACACATCCACGAGACAGAAGATGGAGGGAGAAAGGGAGAGAGGAGCTAGCTTATTTACTGGTCTGCTATGAGTTGAACTGTGTCCCCTCAAAAGATCAGCTCAAGTCCTACTCCCAGAACGGTGAACCTGACCTTATCTGGAAATAGGGTCTTGGCAGGTGCCATCGAGTGAAGACGGGTCATCAGGGTGGGCCCAAACTGCCTGAGTGCTTACAAGAAGAGAAGACAGATGCAGGGAAAGGAGGCCATGGAGGAGGCAGGCAGAGGGCCAGTGGGTCAACACGTGGGGAGAGCCGTGCCCTGCCCACAGCCCAGCACAGGGGGCGGGTTCTTCTGCAGAGCCCGGGGAAGAATGCAGCCTCACTGACATCTTAACCTCAGGCTCCTGGCCTCCAGATCACCAGAGAATTCATTTCTAAGCTGCCTCATATGTGCACAGGCAGCCACAGGAAACCAATACCTGGCCCAGCTGAGTTTCTGTCAAAGGGCACAACTTGGCTTTGGCACCCTGTGTTCTAGATTGTTCTCTTCAGCTCAGGGGCCCATGCTCACTGCCCTCAGTGGTTGTGCAGGGGCTGGGCCAGGCCTGCCTCCCTCCTGCCGTGTGCTTCTCTCCCAGAGGAACCCTCGGGGGCTTATGGCACAAGTGGCAGACGACATTGAGCTCAGCAGCGCGGGGATAGTCTGGACAGCAGGTCTGTGTCGTGACAGTGAATAGACAGAACAAGGACACTGGGACAGGAGAAAGCTTCATGGAGGGAAGCACACAGGAGGGCAGGGCTCCTCCTCCTGGCCCCTCGGTCAGGCCTGGAGCCAGAAACAGCAGTCCGGTGCAATCCCACCCCATCGCCCTTCTCTGCTCCTTGGCTCAGGGAGGCCAGGTCAGCCCCACTCCAGGAGGATGCGGCTGGCAGGTGCAGCTCTGCTCTGGAACCGTGGTTCCCACGTGCCATCCCTGGGCTCCAGCCATCAGGTCAAGTGCACGTGGGAATACCGGCCCTGGGCTGCTGCCGCTTAGAGCAGAGTACACCTGGGTGTGGGGGTGCGGCCAGGTGGAAGGTGGCCAAAGGTAGAAACTTCCAGGCAGAAGACAAAAACACCCTTAGGTGTGATGGGCAGCATGGCAACAACAGCTAATAATACTGTGTTGCCCACTGGAGAGTTGCTAAGGAAATAGATCTTAAATGTTGCTACCAAAGAAAGAGATGGTAACGCGGTGACACATCGGGTGGTAGCGGGAGCCCGGGGTGACCACCTTGCAGCAGACTCAGCAGGTGGGCTACAGCTCGTTTACACCGGCCCGTGGTGCAGCTCAGTTACGTCTCAACAGAGCTGGAAAACAGGAGTAAGAAAAGGCAGACTTGCAGAAGAGAAAAATCCCAAAACAGACTGAGGTGTATGTAAGACTTCAGGACATAAGTGCTGTTTGAAGTCAGAACAGAAAGGAAAGGTTATAAGAACAAGTGAGTAGAAAGGGATAGGCGGACAGTTTGGAAAAAAAAAATAAGTTAAATCCCTAGCATACACCTTACAATTGAAGATGCCAGAGAAATTAAACGTCTAAGTGTGAAAAATCAACCCTGAAGAAATAGAATACAGTAAGGCTGAGTGTTTATGTCATCTTTTGATGGATGTGACTTTTCTAAGCATGAAATCAAGACTGAGTTTTAAACTTTGGATGTCAGAATAATATAATCAAAATTGAAACTTCAAAAAAATATTTGCACTCAGCATAGCAACGACTCGACGTGCTCTATGAAGAGCTGCCACAGATTAGTGGGAGAACAAAAACGTGTGTGCGCTGAGCTTCTAGAAGGACCCGGGAGTGGGCGGGACTGGAAGCCCAGGACCCAGACCAGGGTCGGGGCAGAGACGAAAGGGGACAAAGGTAGAAGTTCAAGAACAGAGAGGTGGGGAAGGGTTGGGGTACCCGACACATACAGCCTATCTGCTTGAGTTCCAGAATGTTCCCAGAATATAAATTAGCACGCTGGAAAGGCGTTTCTTCCATAATTAACTTCTATCTGGGGCAGACATATTTGATATAGATTTTCACAGTCGTGATTGTTTTATTGATTTGTCATTTTCTTACAAAGACAGAAACAGCATCATGAGTCTACCTTCACTTCCTCTAATTAGATTCCTTAGTCACGAGCGCCGGGGAGCAAGCGCAGGTCTTATCTGGAGCAGTCCACTGCCACTCCGCGGGCAGACGGCCGTCATGGAGGCTGGCCTGGGCAGGACACTAATGCCCAGCAGGACACGGTACTCAGCCTCAGCCTCATTTGTCAGCCGGGACTTCAGTCTCCAAGAGGACCCCTAAACCTACTCATCAGGAAAAACAGAAAGCCTCAGAAAACAATGTTCCCTTTAAAAAAGACTAAGCGTTCCATGTTTCTTTGAATAAAATTAATAACCTTAGGGCCATATCGGAACCTCAAACAATACATATTGCCTTTTTAACCACATAACAGAATACAAACCTATCTGAAAATATAAGTTTGTGCACACATTAAAATTATCAAAAGAACTTCACAACATGGATTAACGAGGATGTGTTTTCCAGAAAGTAACTAGCAAGTATTTTAAGAGAGACTTATCTCAAAATCTCACCAAATCTTGCAAAATACTTGCACCCACCCCCCCACACACACATACACACAGGCAACGGAAACTGGACAAACACTGTGAGGTCAAGTGCATCTCAGTAATGCACCTTGAGTTCACAGAGAGTGAAGTCTCTGTATTTTTAAACCCGTGAGTCAGGTCTGGAGCCTGTCGATAGAGCAGGGGAGGGGAGGCTGACGGCCACGGATCCAGCCGCCGGGTTCTTTCACACTCGCCTGTGGTCTGGGGCGTGAGCACACGTGTGCGCATGAACAACCAAACATCGGGAAGTCACTAAAAACCGCAGGAAGCGAAGACCATGAGGGCTGTTTCCTAACCACAGAGGAGACGTCCTCATCTGGACCGGAGGCTGACTCTGAAAACAAAGCCAGCGGACGACAGCAGCAGTCGGCAAGACGTCCCTGTCGAGCGCCAGCCTCTGTCGCACTCGGCTCTATCCCTGCCGCGGGAAAACGCCTGTGGACAGCAGGTCCATGCGTGGGCGGGTCTGAGATACAATACCTTATGTACAGGAAGGGAAATTTGAATTTCATACTGTTTTCATGGATCGTGAAAAATTTTCTAATGTTTTTCCCCCGGCCATTTAAAAAAATGTAAAACTTATCCTCAGCTCAAGGACCAGACGGAGACTGGTGGTGGGCACTGGTCTGATGTCCCTGGCAGGGCCTCCATCCCTGGAGGGTCAACGAAGGGCTACCCTTCCAACGGTGAAAGCCAGAATGAACCACAGCCTGCCTGTGGAAGGTTCCAGAGAGATCAAGAGGAGGGCGTGGCTCTTCTGGGACAGAGGTGCTGGGGGGTGGGCAGCCCCGTCCCGAGCGCCTCCCTCTGTGCCTCGTGGTGCTCACTACGGCTCTTTTCCATCTGCTTTATTTCTGCCCGTTCCTTCGCTGCGACCCCCATCGTGGCCCAGATGCTGAGTCCTCTGCCCTTTTCACTTTTTATATAACCAGAACGTACGCAAGCTTTGACACCTGTAAGGACTTTAAATGAATCGACTCCTGCTTCAAAGTCAAGTGTGAACGCCCCACCCCGCCGTCTGTCATTCAGTACTGTCACTTACACGGCCCAGGCTGTCCGCAGGGATGTCTCTGGGCAGCTGCTTCCATCCTGAATGATCTTCTTAAGCCCCGTGGTGGATATTCTGGATCCAGCCAAGAGTTTGACTAGATACTGTCAAACAGACCCAAAAATAAATGTAATGTTGTGTTCTGCCCGCTTATCACTAAAAACACCAATCAGTGGGGAGATCCTCCATCTCATCATTTTTCAGACTGGAAACCACTCCTTTCCACTCGGGAATCGCAAGGGGGCACGGTCATCAACCTCGCGTTCCTTCTGATAAGCGTCACCCTGGTGGTGCTGGTTGGAGCACACGTAGGAGATCTTATGAGGAATGTTCGTATTATACTTTGCAAATTCTACGCCCCAACATTCAGCAGATCTGCAGAAGAGAATTCATGTCGAATCTCTCAGAAATGACAACTTCGGGACGTGTAGGAGAAAGAATTTCAATCTGAACGTTTAGCTGGTTTAAATCCCCAAGCTCCCAAGTCTTCAGATCTCTTTCTGTTCTTCTTCTTTTATTTTTGGAGAGAGAGAGTCAGTGAGGGCAGGGGCAGAGGGAGAGAATGTTCAGCTCCACGCCCAGTGCAAGGCTCAACATAGGGCTCCATCTCATGACCCTGAGATCATGACCGGAGCTGAAATTGAGAGCTGGACGCCTCACTGACCGAGACACCCAGGAGCCTTGGAAGAGCCATTTCTTGTCATTACCGATTCTCATGTCTCATTGTAATAATCCAGTACATACTTCAAAATAATCGAACACTATAACATAGATATCTTTTCATTAAATAGCTATTCATATTTTATTTTAAATAAGAAGTACCCAAATGTTAGGTGAAGCCTATACAACATAACGACCATTCAAGGACTCCTACTGAGCACGGAGAACGCGGCAGACACTTTCTTCTCTCGGATGGCAGCATCATATTAATTACAATATTCATCTTCCAAGATTACAACAAAGAATAGGTTTCTAACAATTACAATCAAAAGATGAGTATGTTAACTACATTAAAGGATGTTTCCGTGTCAGGGGCTAGCACTGAAAGTTGAATGTCACCCACACACTTTCCCCCAAAGTGAGCCAGCTAACCCAGGAGGAAACCCAGGGCTGTCTGACCCAGAACCAGAGCCATCAGCTACCATGTAGCTGCTTCTTTCAAAAAAAAAAAAAAAAGAAAGGTAAGACAAAGGAAGGCATTATCAGAGGAAATTGAGTAAGACTTGAGTAAGAAACGAGCATTGAATAATTAGCTTTTTGAGGCGGTTTGACCATGTTCCTAATTCAAAATGAGAGGAAAGTCTTGGTCATAAGAAACATGGCCTTGATTTACGTGAGGTCTAGCTGGCGCTGGGTGTTTTCAGTGACCTTGCGGCGCATTGTTAGCACAGCCCTGTTAGCTCGCCATGCCGCCCTCACGCACCTGGGAAGGAAAACCAGGCAGGAGCGTCCAGTCGCTACAAAGTAGCAAGGCCACCTCGGCCTTCTTGCTGTTAAAGCCCCGAGCCCTGAGACCTCTGCAACGTCTGTGCCATAAACTCCCACGTTTGACTTAAGATATCTGAGGAGAAGGTACTTTCTGAGAAGCTGCGTGTTTGATACGAAAGGGTAATTTCTCCGTTGAAAGTCCCGTACTGCACACTTCACAGAAAACCCGGCCAGCGGTGGGCGGGGCTTGCGGCTGGAGGACACCTGGGCTCGCGGGAGGGCTCTATCGCTATTTTAGGAGATGAGTAATTACTTATTGGTTTCATGAGGATCGCAACTCCAAATCTGTAATCAAATTGGTGTGACTAATGAAAGGGTTTATGTTGAAAGAGTTATAGACCAGAGCAAATTAAATACCAAAAGCGCACATGCTGGAGACACTGATACTTTTTAGACAGGAATCTGCTAGCCAGACCTGAGCGTGGACGTCCGTCTTTCGGGCACTCCTCGTTTCCAGCACACGCACGCGACACCCAGTCTCCCTGTTACGGGACTTACATCAAAGGAGGCTGTGCGTCTGGGGAGCCAGACCCACGCCGTGGGTGGGACTTGGTGGGGCCGGCAGAAGTCCTTCTGCTGCTGTGGACATAAACAGTCGCTGTCCA
This sequence comes from Lutra lutra, assembly GCF_902655055.1. Taxonomy (NCBI): domain Eukaryota; kingdom Metazoa; phylum Chordata; class Mammalia; order Carnivora; family Mustelidae; genus Lutra; species Lutra lutra. Next base: position 151,879,742 of record NC_062283.1, read on the forward strand.
CGTCTGTTTCCGCACCCTTAAAATGAGGAAGTTAGAACCGGTGGCTGTGGGGTCTCCCCGGGCTCTGGCGTAAGGCAGGAGACTTGTTTGAGCAAGCAGAGGCTAGCGCTAGGAGGGCCATGGGCAGAACAATGGTCCTGAGGTGCTCAGGCATCATTGTTTACAACAGGAAAACCCCCAAACCCTGAATGCCTGTCTGGAAGGAAATGATTTCATACAGCCTGCCAGTTTCCTGCTGCTGTCTAAAAGAATAACGCAGATTCACCTCTAAGACACGCTGTCGAGTGGAAATAAGTTGCAGTTATTATTATACGAACCCTCTCGAAATACTGCTGTATGTTTTACACGCCCAAATGTAAGTTTCTAAAAATAAAAAGAAAAGCACTTTAAAGCAGGTGTCCTTGGTGGGATGGGAATTGGGGTTGGGTATACTTTATAGTCTGAGTAGACACTTGCCTTATCAATGATGTTTCTGTTTTTCACAAGGTGATTCCATTCTAATAATAATGACAAATAAATGGCATTGGGGGGGTGGTCTGTCCCTTGATTGTAGCTACCCTAAGATAGTAATGGCTCAAGACAGAGTACGCAGCCCAGACCCTGGGCCCCAGCATGCAGAACCGCACTGGTCCATCGGAAAGCCCCTGGAGATGGACGGATGGTCACGGTTAGTGAGCGGAGGGGCCCTGTGAGGAGGGAGAATTCTGGATGGAGCATGGGTGGGCCCAGGGGACTTCGGGGCCCCAGCACTGGCCCTTGAGTCTGATGAAGAAAGTGCTGAGCAGACACCCAGGTTGGAGATAGGACGTCTGCATCTGAGACCCACGCTCGACTCGTATCCAGGCTGGGGGGCAAGTTCCGAGCTCCATTTTCCCATCTGGAAGAGACGGATCTTTGTGACCATGTCATACTTCGCACGGTGGATTCAGAGATCAGTGAGGGGACACGCGGGCAAGTCCGCTGTTGACAGTGTGGCTCATCAGCTACTCACCTGCGGCAAGGCACTGGCTTCCTGAAAGCCTTTTACACTTTTTAAAACTACAGCTATAGTTCTGCAGTCAAGGGAAGTCAAGGTGAGAAAAGAGTTAGCAGGTCCGATGCCAGAGCCCTCAGAAGACAGGCGGGTTAGGAGGAAACAACGGGGATGCCGGGCAGTTTATCCCGGACTCAGCAGGTGCTTCTGTAAGAAACCAACGCTCGCTGTTGCCGGTCACAGCACGAAGGCGGGTCTGTGTCACAGTGGAGACCAGACTCCAGAGACGGAGCACTCCGGTTCAAATCCCACCTCTGCCTTTTATGAGCTGTGTGACCCTGGGCAAGTGACTTCTCCTCTCTGTTTTATCGCTTCCTCTTCTCTAAAATATAAGAACATCACTCCATAGGTTGTGAGGAAGGGGAGTTAATGCTTACAAAGTACTTGGAACAGCGCCTGGCACATGGCCACGCAGGCATCTGTGAAATCAAGCCACGTGCCCATCACCAGGACGTCCACCACCCAAACAAGCAAGACCTCCTGGCACGCTGCTGTGATGTTCCGGGGCTGGTGACGCCCACGCGCCCATGCCAGGCCCGCCAGCCTTGGCCCTCTCGCAACTCCCTGCTGCCCACCACCTGCTGTGCGGGCTGGCGGGCATTGCTAAGGGGAGGTTTTAGATCGCCTTTCCAGGACTTCCTTCTTTCCTTCCTTCCTTCATTCAAACAATTCAAAAGAATTCCAGTTTTCTGAGCAAAATCACACATGAACGTGCTAAAAACTCTTAAGAACAGAGCAGTGAGGTGCTTCTTAGCAGGGCTGGTGGACCAGCGTCCTTCACAACCGAGCCCTTTATTCCTGGTCAAGGCCCACGCAAAGGCCAATCCCACACACAGAGGTGCTTTGGAATGTTTTGCAACAGAATTAGCAAAACTGGGAGTTTAATGGAAGCCCTGTCCTTGTTTTGTAACCTCTGTCTGTCCACTGAGCTGTCTGCCCCAGAAACCGCCAACTCAGAGGACAAAGGTGGGCACCGAAGTTGGGTCAGATCCAAACGCTTCCACTCACAAACAGCCCTGTTTCCGTCACATGGCCCTGCCCGCCAGATGCCACCACCCCCACCAAACACCCCCAATTCACCGCGTCCAGTTGTCACACTAGCTGCTTCTACTCGGAATATCATAAAAGTAAATATGAAATAGAGCAGGAAAATACAATCAGGACGAACACATAACCCGGACACAGTGTGATCAGAGAACACACGCGGAATCAACCAGCAGGTGCTGGTCTGCTCAGCGCCTTGTTAAGGCTTGTCTGGGCCTTGTTAACTGCCCAGAAAAGCAACCTACTTCTCGGGAATGGGTAAAACGGACGTAGGGTCATGGCTCCGAAGGCCCCGACAGTTGGGTCTACATTCCAGCTCTGTGAGCCAAGCACTGCGCCATCCGGCCTCGTCTCAAACCCGCGGAGAATGCGTGGAGGTGGAGGCCAGAACCTCTCTTCCTTCAGGGGCCGGGCCGGGCCGCACCCCAAGGAAGGGTGTTCTGTGAGGTCGCTGGGCCTGCAACACAATGGAGAACCCGAGGAGGAGCCGCGGGACCGGGAGGACACGCAGGCAGGCTCTAAAGCTACTGTCCCCACATCCCCAGGAGCAGCAGGCCACTGAGGTCACGGCTTGAGGTCAGCATCGCCTGTCAGCACCTGATGGGGCAGAGGGCCCACTAGTCTGTCAGCCCGGCGCTTGCTCTCTCCCACCCTGCCTCTGGGGTCGCAGAAGACAAGTGCCACGAGGCCCTTCTGTGGGGGCTGCTGGACGTTGGTCGTCAGCGGAAGGATTTTCCATTTCCTTTGATCTCATCCTCTGAAACATTCGGACTCTGCGCTCCTCTGGGGGACACACGAGCGCCCCTTCTGGACATCTCCCGGGCGTTTCCCAGTTGCTACAGGACCCTGCCAAGCACCCCAGGCTTGAGGCAGCTTCTGCTGCCACATGGCCATGACCCTAGCTTGGAACAGAGTCTCCAAGTTCTTCAGAAAAACCCAAGCACTCATTCCTCGGGGCCGAAGGCGGCAGCACGGGGGAGCACACGCACATACCACACACGGGTACATGTGTGTGATGTGCACAGGGAGAGAGACGGAGAGACAGAGACCCACTCCCCGAACACAGCCTCTCTCCCCATCCAGTATCCCTAAAGCATCTTGCAAGGATGAGCTCTCATTTCAGAGAAAACGCGATTGTTTCCTAAAAGCTGAGCAAGTTCAGTGGAGCAAGTTCACATTCTCCAAGCACAGGGCCACGCGTGATGGTTTTCTCCCTTGTCCTGCTGAGACTTGGGTCCGGCCATGCACACGGCTCTGACGTTGGGCCGACGGGAGCTCCCGAGCCCACAGAGCCTGCCAGAGGCGAGGTGCGATTCCGGACCTTGTGGTTCCTCTGCTCGTGCGTCGTGGGCTGCTTCACTCCATGAGCTGTGGTGCTGCTGTCTGGTGCGTGGCGCTGGCAACCGAGCGCCTCCCTCCAAAGGGCACTGTCACCGTCCTGATGAGCGTGTCACCATGTGCGTCTTGAACTGAGCCTGGTGTGTTACTCACCGTGCAGGCTGTGTCCTCATGTGAAAGCTCTGTAGTCCAGACTTGCACAGTCCGTCTATCACAAACACATTATTTAGGGTGCAGTGTTTCACATCAACAGGAAGGCTTTGTTTGGGGAGGTTTTTTGTTCGTTTTTTAAGTTATTTTTATTTGCATTTAGTGTATGCAGAATTGTCTTTTGTGCAGCCTCCTCTTCTGGCTGAGGAGCGGCTGCTGCTTCTCAGGGAGGCTCGTCTCGACGGGGCAGGGAGAGTTCAGATCTGGGTGAGTGCCACCATGAGCCCTGGAAGTTCTGTGTCGTATCTGGGGGCTCGTTCCCGGGACATGCTCAGGGACCAGGGTCTATACCCCGTTAGTTCACCATCACTCTCTGCACAGAAGCCTGTGCAGTGAACACTCAACACACTTGGGGGGCCGCCGGCCCCGGGCCTAGCCCCTCTGTTTGGCCCACTCCACATCACAGCATCAGAGGAGACCCGCTGCTTTGCAGGGTGACGTCCCGCAGACACTTGGGGCTTTTTGGATGTGTGTACCCTGCACTGGCTGGGCAGTTGCACATGTGTTCTTCAAGTGAACACAAAGACGTGACCCTCTCGACTTGCAGGATTCTGTAGGATTTTCTGGGTCAAGGGAAGAGGAACCACTTTCAGAGATGGCCTCTGGCGACTCAGGCAAAGAGCAGTTTTTTTCTTGACTCAGTCTGAGCATTAGTGCATGTTTGCAGCGTGGATGTGTTTGAAATGATAACTACGCTCGTCTGGGTCTCGTTGACACACTACTACGTTTCTGGTTTTCTGGCTCCCTTCATTTTGTATCTTCTGCCGTCCAGCCTGACTTCTTAGCTCTGTGTGTTTCCACCATGATGAGCCATTGACAGCTGGCCTTCATGGAAAGATTTACGTCCTCGTCGCCTTGGCATGGACGCCCTTGAGGACCGTCCACAACAGACAAGCACGTTGGCTCACTTGTCCACCTCATTTTGGTTTGGGTTTATAAAATGACAGCATTTAATTTTCCTGGTAACCCAATACCTGTGCTCTTGATTTATCCCATTAAAATACTCCCAATGGACTCGCTGTGGAGAGCCAAGGAAACAGCACAGGCTCCCCATCGTGTCTCCCACCACCCCGGGCTCTGACATCATCATTTCACAGGCTTACCACTGATGACATTTACACTCTCTTCCATCACAAAACCCCAATAGTTATTGGGCTTTGGTTCTATATCTCAATAGACTCAACATTGTCTTTTTTTCTATGGCTTTTCCAAGTACCCCTTGGCTTGCTGAACACAATTAAAAAAAAAAAAAAAAGCTGATAGATTACTACTGCTACCTGACCTGACTTCTCCTAGATGTCAAACATCCTTGTCGTAGAAGATGGTCCTTGGCTCCACAGTAAACACTCTGGTCTGCTGAGTCACCTGATGTTTTCTCTTTGAAACAGGATATTGGGGAAACTGCATACATTGTAACGTCCCAAATTCTAGAACAGATTCTTAAATCTTTGTTCATAATATATTAAGCTGAACAATTAGTCCTCTGTTGAAAATTAGGACTGGAGCACCTGGGTGGCTCAGTGGGTTAAGCCTCTGCCTTCGGTTCAGGTCATGATCTCAGGGTCCTGGGATCGAGCCCTGCATCGGGCTCTCTGCTCAGTGGGGAGCCTGCTTCCCCCTCTCTTTGTCTGCCTCTCTGCCTACTTGTGATCTCTCTCTCTCTCTGTCAAATAAATAAAAATCTTTTAAAAAAAGAAAATTAGGACTAAAATCATGAGATAACCCAAGAATTAAAGCTTAGGAATCTCATACACCAAAAGAAAACTCTTCAAGCTTGCACTGAATTTTAAAAATGGATGGAGAACAACACGATCCACTTTTAGTTTGTTTCAACATCCCGCTACTTTGCAAAAATTGTCTTAGTTTTCTTAAGACTTAGATCTGGTTCAGATGCTTGCCTGTCAATGAAAGGAAAACAGCTGCTGTCACTCTTCAAACGTCCCCCAAGCAGTTACCCTAACAGTGACAGGAAGAGCACGAGACTCAACCCTCTATTAGAACGTATATTCCCAAAGGCAAAGAGTATGGCTCTACTTTCCGAGTGAAGACATGGGACGAGCATCCTGGCGGGGGGATGGGCCGTGCACCCCTCCATCCAGCTACTCGAGGCTCTGCATAGAGAGCTCAGGGTTTGCTTTCCCATAAACATCCGTTTATATGTTGAGCTTTTATTCACCCACAGAATCCAACAGCCCTGCTTTTCAACAGCGGAGAAACGTCCATCAGAAGGGAGAGTTAAATGGGGCAAAGGGTCTCCCAGAGGGAAGGGAGGAGGCAGACCCCCCCCCCACACCAGGCAGAGCAGTAGAGATGCGGGGCGAGAAGAGGGGCCCCCGGGGTTTGATCGGAGGACATGCGGGTGCGTGCACGGCATGGCAAGATGGAGAATCGGGGTACAGAGCGGACCGACAGCACGCTTGCCTTTTACTGGGTCTCATTTATTCAGGCTCAGATACCCCTGAAACACGTTGAGACGAGCCTCCTTTCCTCCTACTGTCCTATAGGTGCTAATAGGTGACCTGAGTAAAACTCTTTTTTTCTTTTAAAGATTTATTTTTCAAGGAAGGAGAGACTGTGAATGGGAGAGGGGCAGAGGGAGGGAGAGAGAATCTCGAGCAGAATCCTCACTGAGCGCTAAGCCTGAGCCTGACACGGGGCTCGATCTCATGACCCTGAGATTGTGACCTGAGCTGAAACCAAGAGCCAGACCCTTAAAAAAAAAAAAGAGCCAGACCCTTAACCAACTGAGCCACCCAGGCGCCCAGTCCAGAATAAAAGTCTCAACCATCCTCTCCAGCTCTTCCCAACGTGTGAAAACCGGGGATAGTGTTATTCAACCTCCAAATGCTCAGAAACCCAAGTTCAGCCAAACTGACTCTTTCTAGCAGCTTCCCTGTCGCTTTTCAGCCATTTTTGCTATTCTCAGCCGCCCTGTCGCTCCAAGACAAACACCCCGACCTCAATAAACAGTCAGGTTCACCATTAGTCTTGGTGAACCAGATCGTGGCCAAGCAGGACCCACGCTAGCTGACATCAGAGAGAACCAGTTCTCTGTCCCTGGGCAGGGTCTGCCTGCACACTTACAAGATGACACTGCTATTATAAAGAAAAAGCTTTCCACTTTAAAAAGAGACGCTAAATTTTCTAATACAGACATAAAATACATAAAAGTGAGCCTGACTAACTTTGTGAGATGTTTCATTCCCTAAGTATTTCACTTGACGGAGGACAGCTGCGGATTCCTCTTCCTGCTGAGGCCTGCCCGGGGTGGCTAAGACGTCGTACGGACGCAGTGCTTGCTTGATACCCAAAGACACTGTCTTGCTGAGTGCGCTAAGTAAAATTAAGAGGAAACTGAAGACAAGATTAGCTCTTCCAGACACAACAAATGGAAAGGACAGTCTCTTCCATAAATGCTGCTGGGAACACAGGGTATCCACACGCAAAAGAATGAAACTAGAGCCCTACCTTACACCATTAAAAAATAATTCGAACAGGATTAGAGATGTGAAGAAGAACCGAAACTATAAAACTCCTGAGAGGAAGCGGGAAGAGCTCCTTGACACTGGTCTCGGTGAAGAGTTTCTGACACCAAAGGAACAAGCAACAAAAACAAAACTTAGTAAGGGGAACGACACCAAACTAAAAACATCTCTGCGCAGCTAAAGAAACCTTGACCCAAGGAAAGGCAAGCTATGGAACAGGAGAAAAACATCTATAAAGTGGTAAGAGGCTCATCTCCAGACACAAGGAGCTCATACAATCCAACCACAACAAAAACTAAGCAGGCCAGTTTGAAAATGAGCAGAGGAACTGAACATTTTTCCAAAGAAGGCACGCAGATGGCCAACAGGGAGGTGAAAGGGGCTCAATGTCACTCACACCGAAACCACAACGAGATACCTCCTCACACATGTTAGGACAAGAGACCACAGATGGCGGCGAGGATAGAGAGCAAAGGAAACCCACAGGCACTGCTGGTGGGAATGTAAGTGGGTCCGGCCACTGTGGAAAATAGTATGGAATTTCCTCCAAAAAAAAAAAAAAATCAACCACCCTATGATCCACAGATCACAACTCTGAGTTTGTATCCAAAGGACGTGAACACAGGATCTCAAAGACACCCCCCGCCATGCTCCCTGCAGCATCATCTACAAGAGCCAAGACAGGGAGACACCCTGAGTGTCCGTCAGTGGACGAGTGGATGAGGACAGTATCACACACGCACACATGCGGACACACACACACACACACGCACATGTACACACACACACAAAGGTAGAACAGAGTATTGTTCAGTCATGAGAGAGAAGGAAACCCTGTCATTTGTGATAGCACAGTGGGCGTTGAGGGCATTCAGCTAAACGAAGTAAGTCAGACACAGAAAGACAAATGCCACATGCTACCCCTCACGTGCGGAATATAAACAAAGCCAAACTCCCCAAAAGAGAGAACACAATGGTGGTTCTCAGGGCCGGGGAGTGGGGCACACAGGAGGGCGGGCGGGAGTACACACTTGCGGTCACGACACGACCAGGGCTCTAAGGAAAGTGCCGTGCAGGAGCCTCTTGGGAACAGGATAAAATCGTGTTGAAAGACCGCATTTTATAAGGAGGTGATCTCTGTCGCAGTCCACACTGCGCCCACTGGATTTTTAGGGCATTTTAAGTGAAGGTTTCATCATTTTTAACAAGGAGAAGTTCTGCCATTTCTGCACAGAAGTCTCAGGACGGGAAGGAACGCAGAGGTCACATCTAGACCATCTTTACACACGACGCGCCCTTACAATGGTCCTTCCCAAGGACCTTTCGGCTGAGCCTGAGAGCGCGCTGATGGCGTGGGGGGGGGGCGGCCACCTCGGAGCCGAAGCCGGCGGGACACTGACCCGCTTCCCCGCTTCCCTTCTCCACGTGGATTCCTGACCAGCAGACCCGTCAACAAACGGAGAGCGACCGTGTATCCGGCTGCTGGTCACGGAAGTAAGGCGACACGCGTGCTGGTGACTCGGGAGTGAAATCTACGCCTGTGGCGCCAGCTCTGTTTCTCCATTAGAAAATTCTGGAGGCTTGGGGCGCCTGGGTGGCTCAGTGGGTTAAGCCTCTGCCTTCGGCTCAGGTCATGATCTCAGGGTCCTGGGATCGAGTCCCATATCGGGCTCTCTGCTCAGCAGGAAGCCTGCTTCCCTCTCTCTCTCTCTCTCTCTCTCTGCCTGCCTCTCCATCTGCTTGTGATCTCTCTCTGTCAAATAAATAAATAAATAAATAAATAAATAAAATTCTGGAGGCTCACGGAGCACTTGTACGTCAGTCTTACAAGATACGGCTGAAGTGGTTTGTCTTAAAACAGACTCAGTCCACCAGGTCGCTCTGTCCCGTGTCTTGAATCTTACTTGAAAGCCTCTGCTGAGATATTCTCGGAGTCCCGCATGGGAGGAGCACATCTTCACGGGGCACACACCGTTCTCAGGGGACTTCCAGGTGAGGATGGCATTTCTGACACCCCCCTCTGCCCCCATCCACGCCATTTGCATTTCAACGGAACCGGCAGGTTGGATCTGTTGTTTCTCTGTCCTTTTCTTTGACTTCCTTTCATGTCTCCAGTAAATTTTTTCCCAACTCAAGAGTGAGGCACAAGATACCAAGGTTGCTTGTGGTGGGGAAAGTCAAGTTCACTCAGAAAGTGTCCCTAGTCACAGGGGGGTAAAAAAAATCCACTCCTAAATCTGCGAAGGTCTAAAACCTCTTTAAAAACCTGCTGCTTGTCCTGTCAACACAGCAACCTGGTTTCTCAGAGACTCGGAGACTCGGGGGCTCATCCCCACCCGAATCCCTTCACAGCGTCTGCAGATCACCAGTCTGGTTGGAAGCGGGAAGGGGTGGGTGGCTGCCTGGGACTGGGAATCTCACAGGGAGGAGGAGACGCCTTCTTCTTCCAGGTATGAAGTTTGCAAACCACAGCCGAGCTGACAGCGCCATAATGGCAAGAGGAAATGAAAACTCTCTCTTGGCAGATTTGACAGACTTGGAAAATCCCTGAAGACCTGTCCTCCCAGAAACACGACTGCCTGAGGAGGGAAGACAGGAGAGGGGAGCAGGGGGAGGGGGAGGCGGCAGAGCTCCCAGCCCTGCGTGTGTTCAGAGGAAAAAGGGTAGATCACAGAAAGTTGTGACATGCTTTGCCACCTACATCAAGGAAGGTTCTGGGTGTTGCATTTATCTGAAATCCTAAGATATAAAACTCTCAGGTCATTTCTTCTCACTTGCCGAATAGCGATCACGCTGTGCTCAGTCTACAGAGAAGGGGTTGTACTTCTCCAATTATGTAGAAACAAATAGGTCTTCAAAGCTGTCAGGTTCCCATTATCTAGTAAATCATGCTTGGCCCTGCCAGCCGCAGCCTGGTGTAGTGAGTGGTTATGTACCTACAGTTTGCTCTTCACCCCAGAAACTGCTTCATTAACCCCCTTAGCTTCCTGAGGGTGCGTATCCAGATGCCTCGTAAAAGGGCTCAGACCTCAGACCCTATACTCAGCGTCACGCAGGAGCAGAGGGCTCCATAAATGAGACACAGGACACAACACATGCATTAAAGAGAATTCTAGACTTCTTGTCTGTAATTTCTTCTCCCATAGGAAACTTCTGCTCCTCTAAGCTACTGAGACAGAAACTAAGTGAGGGGCTTGTCCCAGCCATGGTCACCAGCACCAGGCTGATTCCCCAGAGAACTCCTGACCCTGGTCTGCGTCCTGATGTAAAGGACCCACTCACAGTCGTGAACTTGAAAGATGCTATATCTGGGCATGGAAAACTCTCCAGGAACATCTCAGGGCGGAGAGGCTGTGACCCCATGACTTTAATGTTACCAGGAATTCAGCATTAGTCCCTTTACATAATGACCTCAACGTTGAGAGCATCTGTCCTTACGTTCTGAGAAAGGAAAAGCAAAGTACCAGAAAGGAAGGTGCTTTCTTAGGACGATGAGGAGGGTCAGAGTTGTAAAATTAGGATCTTAAGATCGCGGTTTCACTCACTGCTCCTTGCTTTTGCTCAGCTCCTCCTGGGTACCCTCCCCAACCCCAACATCTACACATACAACCCCATGCGGTAGGCAGCCTTTGGGGTGCCCCAAAATGAACACACCTCCTGCTATCTTTCCGCTTGGCCCATCCCCCTCCTTGAGTGTGGGCTGGCCCTACTATCTTGCTTCAAACCCACAGAATATGGCAACAACGATGGGTTGTCACTTGCACAATCAGGTGTTGAGAGATCATAACTTCTGACTTGCCAGCAATCTATGGCTTCCTCCGCTCGCATGCATGGACGAAGCCAGCTGCTGGGCTGCAGAGACTGGAATGCCAAGGAACTGCCACAGCCTCCAACTAACAACCAGTGAGGAACGAGGCCTGTGGTCTAATGGCCCACAACCAAGGGGCTTGGAAGTGGGTCCTTCCCCAATCGAGTCTTCAGATGAGCCCAGACACAGCCAACACCCACACTGCAGCTTGTGGTGACCCTGGAGCTTGGGATCCACAATCCTGGCCCATGGAAACTTGAAATAATGGACATGTGTCATTTAAAGGCACTCAGTTTTAGAAAAATCCGTTATACCAACAGATAATGAATATGCCCATCTTTGATTTTATTGTCCAAATTTTCTTCCCCTGGAGATGTGTTGGTCTACCCACACCCTGTCTGGAAGTAATGCTCCTTCCTCTGTACTTGCACACACGTGTATCTGTCTTCTCCTCTTGCCACCCCCGACTTCCCCCTTCTGCTCCTACTGCTGAGTTTAGAGCCGGTGGTCCTGGCTACATGAGGAGTCACCTGAGGCGATCGTCCCCATGCTTCCAGCCCCAGTGTGGCTACGCACACAAGAAGAGTTCCAATACCAGCTGAGTTAGCTTAGAGACGAAAGAGACGCCTCTGCTCTTAGAAAAGTTGGGGCGAGAAGCATGTGGCAATTAGTGTAACCAGAAATACTGGGTATCCCCAGTTTAGATGAACCCCATATGGACCTCGAAGCCCCTTGGATACACACGGAAGTAAAATAAACATTGTAGTCACTCACAGAGAACTCAGTGTTGACACGGTCTTTCCTATCCCAGAAATTTAGGCATATGTACAGTACATACATACTCGTCTTTAATTAAGATATGGTTTCTGCTGTACCACTGCCTCACACTCTACCGCTGGCATTTTATACATGCGGCCTTTCCCCTACCAGTTTACAGTTGAGCGTCTGCGTCATTTTTGAATATTCTACTCCTGCATTAATGCACACGTAGATCATCTCCAGCTTATTACTAGTAGCAGTTGGAATAGTCACATTATGAATTAAAGGGCAGAAAGGGAAGTTATAACTGAACAATTAAAAGCTACTCTTCGGGGAGGAAGTCTACCCACATTTCAGAAACGCTTCCAGAAAATTACCTGGCTCAGTCCCTCAGGCACATGTCTTGTATTACTGCTAGAAGACAGCAGAGCGCTGCAGCTGGGAACCTTGGCTTTGGAGGAAGACAGAGGAAGGACAGGTGCAGGAGAACAGAACGGCCAGATGCCAAGGTCATTCAAGAGCAGAGCAGGGACTGTGCTGCGTGAACACCAAGGCAGCCCTTAGACCCACAGGGACCTACCTTCATGGTTAGAGACCAGCACCTACACCTGCTCACGTGAGGTCTTTCTTTGTGTCCTGGAGCCTGGGGCTACCTTACATGTGGCACATTTAATTGTCTTTCATGTTTGACTAATTCCATTGTCCTTGTGGCCCTGGAAGTGCTTACCAGTATGGGTCCCATTTTACAGATGAAGAGAATATGCCTTTCTTGAGTTTAAAAAAAAAAAAAATGCGTAATTGGATAAAATGAGACCTACCCTGGAGATAGCAAACTTTCACACAGAACAGGGGAGACCCCAACCCATGGAGTCTCAGAAGGAAAGTTTGCTTTTAAAAGAGAAATGTTTGATTCCAGCAAGGGGACCCACCACCGAGAAAATATCGGAAGGCATTCAGAGTTTCCATCCCTTTCCTGCCAGTGGGTCTCAGGAGGCGTTTTGAGCCTCACACAGCAGGTGTGCCCAGAAACATCAGTTTGTATATTTGCAAGAAAAACATTTGTAAAAACACACTCGGGTTTGGAAACGTGAACTATCTCGTACACATACCAGCAATGTTGCTGCGACGTGGACCGTAGAAAAAAGTCAGGAGTTATTTTTAAGCAGAGAGAGGGGGAAAAACACCCTAACATCAGAAATAAAATTTACAAGAGTTAGCGGATATTTATAAAACTCATGACAAACTTAGCATCTGCAGTGAGTCATTCACATTTAACTTGTCTAAACTCATGTCTTCAACGATTTTCACATTTCCTCTTTTCCTTGATATTTTGCACGGTGCTGTTCCATTTTTAAACAGTTCTAAATCTGCAAGTCACTTAAAGCTATAACGCAAAAACTTGAAGCAGAGAAACTTACAAGTGTGAACTCCAAGAAATCCGCTAGATTTAAGGATCCCCAAATGAACCCCTTAAATAACCCTGAACCTGAGTGGAAACACTCCGCGTCCCACCGTTGGGACCAGACTGGAGTCCATCGGTTTCATTTGCTGCGGCCTCGCCTGTGCCGAGTCAGGTGACTGAAACGCTGTGGTGCAGACGCTGTGAACTCCAGAAAGGACGGGGGAAGGGCCTGTTGTCCCAGAAGCAGGTGCCTCAGGTCAAGGTCCCCCACCGCCACAGGGACAGTCGCACGTCTACGCAGCCCTCTCTCTGGCAGTGCAAGCTGATGGCCAGAATGCGCTTCCACTGGGCGAGCCCTCGCTCCCCTGGGCAGATGTGAATCTGAGAGGAGCACCTGTGAAGACACCTGTCTCCTCGCAGCTTCCCCGCACTGGCCCCACAGTATCCAGAGCCCTTCTCCGCAAGATAGCCACGTTTGGAAGCACACCCTGTTTTTACTGTGTTCTTCCCCTCGTGTCACTGACACCAGCTCCTTCCTTGTTTCCCACAGGCCACGCTTTAAAATCACGTATCCCCTAAGTATTTATGGAACACCTGCCAAGGCCAGGCTCTACTCTCAGGGCCGGGAACCCCATCAGGGACCTTACATTCCAGCCCGTGTGGGCAAGGTGGCCTAAAACATCTTCTAGGAACCCAGTCCTTGGAGAGTGTAAGCTGTGAGCTGAGCTCCCTCTGGTCTAGATCCAACGCCCGACCCGCTACACCCTGAGGAACAATCCAACCAAATCCTAGCATCGTTGGGAGCGGATCTGGCACTGGGTGTGATGTGCAAGTAATGAAAGATTAAACACTGTGTCAAAAACCAGTGATGTGCTATATGGTGCTAACTGAACATAATTTAAAAATTACTTAATTGATTTAAAAAAGAGAAAAACTGTGAGAATGAACGAGTTGTCTTAGCGCCTATTTCAAAAATAATTTTCAGTTGAATAATCTGTGTACTTTACCTGAGGCTAAAGGGCTCATGGCACCTAAAATGTACATTTAAAACCAATAAAATGTACAGATAGATGCATCAGAGAAGAAGAGAGAAGCGAGTCAAAGACAGCTCAGCTGATGAGAGAACAACAGTCTTTCTAGAAGAAAATGAATTTGGTTTTAATATCACCATACACCAAACCAAATTTAGTATGAGAAGGAAATAATGATTCACTATTAGAAGGAAAAGAGACATTTAGGTAGGAAGAACTTCTTAAGCAACAAACAAAAAAATTAACAAAAATATTGATGGGTTTGCAAAGCTCAAACATTTCTTATTATAAAATACCCCACGCGGAGACAAGGACAACAGGCCCTTTGAAGGTACTTGCTGCCTGTGCAACAAGGGACTAATGTCTAGAATTTATAAAGGACATCAGGAATCATTAAGGAGAACAGATAACCCAATAGAAAAATAAAGGAAGGGTGTAAATAAACAATTCACAAAGAAACCGAAATGGCCAACAATTTCAATAAATGCCCGACCTCACCAGCAACATAGAAACGCTGGTTAAAATCTCTCACCGGGAAGCCCAGGTGGCTCAGTCGGTTAAAATATCTTACACGTGAAGTTGGCAAAATGTTTAAAAAGTCTTAAAATATCAAGCATCCTCCCACTTAGTAGAAATCTGAGTAGTAATTGGCAATAATCTAATAATTTAAAATGCACTTTCTGACCCAGTTCCACGTCTACGCACAAAACAGCAGGAGGCCATGCAGCCTCGTTTAGCCGCCAGAACTCGGAGAGAGTGTGGACGTCCAGCAGAAGAGCGAGGAGGGAAAGGAACCCCCGTAGTGCACTGAAGGGGAAAGGGAGGTTCCAGAACGATACCGACACGGTGATTCTGCGGACAAGACTTCGATTCTACGTACTGCTAGCGTGTGCGTTCCTTCTACCCTCCGGAATGTGCTCCAGAATGGGAAGATGTGGCCCGCACCCCGAATTCAAAATGGTGGCAGGCGGGGGGTGCAGGGGCAGTGGGTGGGGCGGAGGTTTGCAAAGGGGAACTCCACTTGTTTTCCACACGATCCAGACCCAACATGTTGGCACTTTCCCAGTGTGGTTCGCCCATGAGTATGGTGTCTAAGTGGCGGATGGTGACCACCTTTTGTACTTTTGTACTTCCCTAAATTTAACTTTTTTTTCCAGCTGGAAGAGGAAAAGCACAAAAATAAACAGAAGCTGACCCGTGAGTGGGTAACCCAGCCCCTATGCGCGCCGCTTCTTTGAATGAGGGTAATTAGAATCCTTACCCCGTTAATAATCTCGTTGGCTCAGGAACCATTTCTATGCACCCTTGGTGTGCCAGCGAGGGTCAACCACGCGTCTCCTGCTCTGTCCCCCCGTCCTGCCCCCCGCGTCCATGTGCTTGCAGGGGACGGCCCTTGCCAGCAGCTCCTGACCAAGACATTTATCATGGAGCTAAAGAACCGGTATTTAAAAAGCTAATATATTTCCCCAAAAACTATTCTAAAAATGGGGCAAGAAGGATCTGTTTCCACTGCCCCCCAAATGCCTTCTGTTTTATTTCTGCCCATTTCTCTAGCAATGCTCACGAGCCCCAGGCGCCGGCGATCTAGAGTGTCCCCAACCAGCTGGTGGAGACGGCTGTGCGATCTGCATGGCCAGCCTCAGGACAGGACTCACCAGGGAAGCCGCCCCATGTGCTCACCACATGAGGACAGAGCCGCCCCCACTGGGAGGCAGCCCATGGGAGCCAGGTCTGCAGGGTTGTGGGTGCCCCGGCCAGGTGCAGGCGAGGACCCTCCCAGCCACATGGGGAGGATGTGCTCAGGACAGTTCCCTGGAGAGATGGCAGGCCCAGGGCTCAGCCTGGCAGCGCGAAACTCTCAGTCCAAGAGTGTTCCAGGCCCCAGCAGCTTAGCCGTGTCATCCTTCTGAAGGAGCCCACGATGTAAACTAACAGGCGTGCAGACATGCAGCCATGCACGGTTGAACACCCAGCAGAGGCTTGGCCCTTGCGGCTCTAACAACGGCCGTGACTCCACGGAGCGCTCAGTAGGCCCGTCCTGCACCCCAGGGCCCCTTTACATGGGGACGCGCACAGGGCTTCAGTCTGTGTCCGCCCAGCCCGGTCGTCCACCAAGCGTACAGACGCGGTGAGGGGCCTCTTTCCCTTCTCCTCCTTACCTTCTGCACTCACGGGGCCCAAATGACACACCGGCCCACATCCCGAGGGTCTGGGCTCCCAGGCACGCACAGCCCCACCTCCGTTCAAGCAAGAAACAGAGCGAGACTTAGAGGGACACGGAGCTGTGACTATTTTCCTTCTCAGACATCTTCGCACGCAGCCAGAAGACCCGTCCTCCCATCAAAGCCGAGGGTTGGCGCTGGGGCCCGAGCACACCGTGGCAGGGGAGAGTCTCTGTGTCTGCTCCTCCCCAGAGCGCCCGAGTTTCCAGGCGGCGGGTCCGCGCCCCCATGTCTCAGCACGAACGCTGAAGCTCGCAGTGTGGCCCTTCCTCCCACAAGGCCCGTGGCCCTCGTGCAACGCTGTCTACTAACCTGCGTTCTCCTTTCCAGGTCCCTGAGGACACCCGGCCCCGCCGATGTGGTGACCTCCTGAGGCCTGCAGTGGGGCCGCTCACCCTCGGCCGGGGAGGCGAAGGCCTCGTGGCAGCCCCTGGCCCGCCAGACCACGGGGGGCTCGTGGGCCATGGTGGCCACAGATGTGAGCGCACAGAGGCTTGACACCTGCAGCCCGTGCGTCGCCCCAGGCTGGGGAGGGCAGCGTGCAGCCGGAGGAGAGCTCCCGGGGCCGCGAGGATCCCGCGGGCATTTTCCTCGTTTCCCAGCACAGCCTCTATGGCGACAGGCAGGAGGATAAACAATGCTGGGCCGTTCGGTGCTGTGGCCACAGGCAGATGCCGGAGGGATGAGCCCCAGGAGGGGCGGCGGGGTCCACGGTGGATGAGCAGAGGCCAGAACCCCTGGGGGCACGCGGCCATGGGGCACAGCTCCTGCTGTATTCTGGCCGCTCTCTGTCCCCCGTTTCCGAAGGACGAAGAAGCTGTCCCCAGATGCAGCCAGTGACGACTGTGGCGGCTGCAGCCAGAGCCCATGGAGGCACACCCAGCCCCCCAGAGCCACAAGAGCCAGGCGTCCGTCCCGCCCGAGAAGGCTGGTTCCTGGTCCTCCTTCTCCAGCCCCTCCCTGTAGCATCAGGAGGGCCGAGGAACAGACCCCACAGGCTGGGCTGCTCCCAGCAGACGCTCGGTCTCCCCTGCATGGAGACCCCATCCGCAATCCGGCATCGGCAGGGCCAGGCCTCCCCACTGGGCCTGCTCCCTGGGCCGCACCTGCTCGGCCCCTGTGTGTGTCTGTGCCCTAATCTCCTCTTCCTGTGAAAACACCAGCCATATGGGTCAGCGCCCCCCGAGAGACAGCATTCTCATTTAACCCCCTGTAAAGGCCCTGATACGGTCTCCCTCAGAGGTCCTGGGGACAGGACTCCCCACACATGAATTTGGGGGCACACGGGACTGGATCTGAGGCTGGTGCTCCCCGTATTTGTTGAGAGCGCAGGCGGAGAGTGTGGACACGGAGGCTCTGTGGGCCCGGGGACCTCAAGCTGGCCAAAAACACGGCGGGTCACTGTTCACACCATCTACCAAAGCATGGAGGTTAAAACCCCTGTTACAACAATGACTCAGAAGATAAGAGACTAATTTGGAGAGAGCCACCAGGTCAAAGCGCACGTGAAGATGCTGCACTCTTGCCCAGTAAGTGCGTAACCTGACCCACCAGCCCTCGGTCCCTCGAGCCACAATGGTCAGCCTTGGTCTCTATGATTGCTCAAGTCATGGCCAATGACACTCATTCCTTCTGGTCCTGCCAACTAGGACCAGGGCTGCTGGCCCTAGAACTTTCCTGTGACAGTCATTTTGGTAAAGCAGATGTGATCTCCGAGCTGCACAGGGCTCTGATGCGTGCGGGAACAAGAAGGTCCTTGGTCCAGGAGCCAATGGCACGGGTGCTCCTGAGCTTGGGGGCCAGCCTGCTGTGCGACCTGGTACAGACTGGCCTTCCGAGAGCAATCCCCATTCAGGCCGGGACACCCACGGCTGGGATACTGCTGGCTCTGGGGCTGCGGACAGTGGCAGTCACACACGCGGGCCGAGGACCTCTCGAGGCTGTCAGGTCCCCACCTGTGCGTGAGCACGGAGAATGTTCCACCACGGCCGTGGCAGACATCCATCCCCGGGCACGCTTACATGCAGGCAACGGTCTCCTGAATGACATGACTGAGCACAGTGCAGACGCCCAGCTGGGCGCCCAGGCGCGAGCTCACACCGGCTTGGAGGTTAGGACCCGTGCTGCTGGGGTGCGTTGCTTCAAACACAAGCAAGCTCACTGGAGCCCACCTGACCCTTGCCGTGCCCCAGGAGCCACGGACCTCGGCCGGGGTCCACTCCAGCCGGGCCCGTCCAAGCCTGCGGCTGCTGTGCCCTCCCACCTGGTACCTGTGCAGGTGAGGGCAGGTGAGGGCAGTTCGAACGCTGGTGGGAGAAGTGCTGCTGGTGTAGGGAGCAGCGTCGGGGAGCTGGGGGGCAGGGGGGTCTGGCCTCACGGGGTCCCTGCCACGGCCGTCCAAGCTGCTGGGCCTGGAACTTCTATCTTCAGCTGCAGATGCCGGTCCGAGTACCACCGACTTTCCCGGGCTTCCGTGACAGGCTCATGCTGGGCACACGGGGCTCTGCGCCCTCTGGCCACTTCCTGTCCCGGCTGCTCACTGCGGACTTTGAGGCCCTGTGTCCCCCTCCCCATGTGCACACTCACACACCTGTGACCTACCCGCCTGCACTCCCTCCCGGAGCCCCACATGGGCCCTTACTGTCCTCGCAGACACCTGGCTCCTTCCTTTGTGCTTCCTCTGGACTCTCCAAGCACGGCCTCCTTCTGACCGCGCTGCTCCTCTTCTCTGTCCCGTCACTGTCCCCAAGAGCACACAGTCCTCCTCCCGGTAGCCTAGACCATCAGTGTGTGAGGGCAGCCACCTGCTATGTTCCTGGTCTGTCGCTTGGGGACAGAGGACAGCATTGTTCACTGGGGCCGTCCCATGGAAGCCTCACCCCCGGGCTTTAGGAAGGAGGGCCGTGTGGCTCGAGCCCGGCAGGTCCCTGACTCAAGCCATGCACTGGTACCCGCAACGGGAGCCGAAGTTCCACACATCCAGCCCTCCCCTGGGCAGGGGGCGTGTCCCCAAAGGCTGGGCTAGCTCTCCGGCTGCGCAGGTTATGATCACATGCGGAGAGAAAGGCCCAACTCCTGGGGGACAGATTCTATTTGCCTTAAAGGAGGCGGGGCCGTAGCGGCTGCACTCAGGTGTGACGCGTCCTCTGGGAGCACGGCTCCCATCCCGCTGCTCAGCAAATCACAGAGCACATCACCTTGAACGGCCCACCCCAGGGGCCGGCAGCCTTTCAGGTGTGCGGGGACAGACCAAGATAAAAGACACTACGGGGTCTTTTCTGCACATCAGCAGGTTGGGTCAACCCCATGCTGCTTCCTGGAAACCTCACAGGCGGGACCTCGAAGCTGCCTGTCGTTCTTCAGGGGGCGCGGGACGCCGGCCCGTTGGCCTGGGGACTCTGGAGGGTCTCCCAGGCTAAGGCATGCGATGAATTCCAGGGCTGGGAACCGCACGCGTCACGGGGAGGACCTCTTCTGCAGGGGTGCTGGGGGCCATATGGCTGCTGTGGGAACAGCCGAGCACCTGCTGGTAACCCTCAGAGGGGAGGCCCGCAGAAGATCCCGAGTCTGCCGGGGGTCCACCCCCATCTCGCCCTTGGGGTCCGGCAACAGACACAGAGGGGTGGAGGCAAGGCCCCTCTCTCTTGCCAGACTGGGCGTGCACTGACCTAAACAGCACCCCGGGAGCGCCTGGGGAGGACCCTGCCCTGTAAGGAGCCTGGCAGGAAGGGGGTGTGTCAGAGCCGGGATCACGGCGTTCCCGAGTCTCCAGTCCGGGAGCCCCAGGAACTTCCACTTCTTCTGCTCAAGCCAGTTGGACTGGACGTATCACTAGCGGATTCTAGCACTTAGGCAAATTGGGATTTCCTGCAAAGCCAGACAAATGCGTGGATCCCTGGAACCTCGAGGACAAACACCCTTTGTCACGACTGTTTGCGGCTCGCAGGCTGTGGAGCAAAGATCCTGAGAGGCGGAAGCCGGTCTTTCCACGAGAAAAGGACCTTGAAGAGCAGAGAGCGATAGCGGCGGACCTGATCTGTGAACAATACGATTCACCACCTTTTTCCTGTCTAGTCAAAAAGGCAGGAGTTCTGTACCTGCATGTTAAAATTTTTTTAATTTCTTGCTTTAAAAACTCATCCCTGGCTGACTTGCAATTATTAGAAATTTTGTAAAAGTCAATGTTTATTCTTTTCAATAAAGACTTTGTTTCTAACAATTTTGCTTGTAGCATTTATCCTCCAGGAGGGGTCGGCCTCACAAACCGGGGGGTCAGGCGGCCCCCTACGGCTAGCAGCTGAGCTCGGCGGGAAGTTCACGACGGAGACGGGCCCCAAGGGACGTCTGTGCGCCCACAAGGCCGTGAGGAAAGCCGGAGCAGCACTCGTTACAAAGCCTCCGATTTGAGAACCGGGGAATAACTCAGAATAAGGAGAAAGAAATCTTTACAGAGAGAGCTTGATGCGTTAGTAAGACTGTAAGGACCCGCTGACTTCAGAAGAGGACACTGGCTAACGAAATGATGGGTCGTTAAATAATCAATTCAAGGGCCAGCGATGCATTTGTAAGAGAAGGTTATCACAGAGTGACTCTATCAGAGGAAGCTTCTGGGCCTTGGACACCCCGTCCTTGGGCTGTCCCACTTTGTCAGATGGAAAGACAGCCTGCAGAGTAGTTCCAACCTCAGAGAGGGATGCGGGTTCAAATCCTGCCACGCCACCGCTCGTGCCCCTCCACCCTGCCTGTCCCACCCACCACCATCCTTCCAGTTTGGTGCTGGTGGCTCATTTCCTGGTGAGACCTGGACCCAGGGGAATGGGCGCTCTCGGGGACATTTTCCCCGCATGTTCACCGCGGCTCAGGCCCCGGCCTTGCAGTGAGCCTCACACATTCCACTGGGAGCTCGACACTTCCAGTCCTGATGGTGCTCGCAGCCGAGCGGCTGTGACCTGCTTGCCATGAGCAGCTCGCCCAGGGGGTGTCTTCCACAGGCGGGCGAATAAGGCTGTTTCCCTGGATGCGCCATTCAGTGCGTCCTAGTCCCGTGTGGAGCCCGCGGTTCACCACAGGCAGAGGGCCAGCTGTCCTGCGGGACTGTCAGAGGGTAGACCCGGTCATCTTGCTCACTGTGGCGACCCTGGTACCCAGCCGGCGCCTCGCTCTCGAACCAAATACTCATGGAACGGATGAACCATCATCCTTAGAACAAAGACAGGCATCGCCACAGTACTCACCCGACTTCCTTTGCCCACTGCAACTTAAGCCTCTCACTAACCAAACTGAGGTCACAACTTCAGAAAACTGGGTCTGTAAAGACCCAGTAAGACACTGAAAACCTCTGTTGTATTTTGCAACCTAAGTGGCCTTGATATTCACTGGAGGCGAGGCTGTCTCGGTATTTTCTCTCCACTCACAGCCATCGTGATAGGAGGCGGATCCCTGGGTCTCTCTACTCATTCCTAAAGAGCAGTGTCATCCGTCACATGCACCATCACCATAAGACATAAGTATGTGCCATGGGGGTCAGGAGTCTATGATAAGCAGAGAAATGAAGCCCAGGTTGGTGGCTTTGCCGGTCTGAGAGGATCACGGGGTCTGGGGAGCCACAAGGCTGTCCTCACTGTGTGAGCCAGAGCGAGACATCAGACGGGGGACAGTTCCCAGGCGTTCCCAGAACGACTTTCCCGTTCTTTCCTACGACACCCGCTGCTTACATTTTAGCTGACTTCTTCTCAATTTCTATGAGGTTTCACTGTTATCAATTTCCTTTAAACAGAATTTTTCGTTGCTAAAATGAGAAGAGAGTCAGTAAAGGGGCAAATGGTTACTGAATTATACTTTCCGAAACACTCTCTCCTCTCTCCTTGACCTGCAACCAGTTTGTAAGAAACGGTACGTTTTGTATCAGCGTCTTACATAACCCTCCGTGTGAACTGCCTTTGGACACTTCTATCCGTCTTCTAAGTGTCCCTCAAATGCACCAGAAACCCTTCTCAAGCTTCAGTCTTTAAAACAATGTAATTATATTTCCCCCTGCTCATTTCTAACAAGTCAAAACTTTATTGCTTATACTTTTTTTTTTAAGATTTTATTTATTTATTTGACAGACAGAGATCACACGCAGGCAGAGAGACAGGCAGAGAGAGAAGGAAGCAGGCTCCCTGCTGAGCAGAGAGCCTGACTCGGGGCTCGATCCCAGGACCCTGGGATCACGACCCGAGCTGAAGGCAGAGGCTTAACCCACTGAGCCACCCAGGAGCCCCTATTGCTTATACTTATGATTACAGAGTAGCTGCAGATAATGCTGTTGGACGGTTTCATCTTGTCCTACGGACACAAAATGTCCTACACACACACAAAAATCACCACCATCTCTGTTCTTCCACAGCTAAGTTTCTAACATTATGGCACGTTGTAAAAACAAAAACACTTCGGTTCAGATGAGCTTAATAAAAAGTCACATCACGGTTTAGCAGCGGATCCAGAGGGAAAAAGATCAAACACTCTGGTGCGAGTTTCTCGCCGTGAGAAGTGCCTTTCACCTGCGGCACAGTCGGGCTGGTCCCGTGACCCGTGGTGACGCGCGCTCGTGGGACATCATGATGGCGTTATCACTATTACCACGCAGCGTGCTTGGTAAACATCTTCAGCGTCCATGAGACTGGAGAACCCACGAATGAGCTGCCTGTGGGCTGCGGGGTCAACAACCGGAACCTTGGGGTCCGCTCCCTGAACACGTTCTTACCAGACGCTGTTAATCGACACCAGGGCGAGGACCCAGCTCTGGACCGTGCCTTCGCTCATGCCGTGAACTTCCTGTGCGATGTTCTCTCATGCTGATTCTCCGCGGCCCAGGCCCCCAGCCATATGTGGTCCCCGCCCCCTCTCAGGGCCCAGGTGGCCTCTGGGCCCCACCCTCCAGGCTGGCTTCATCATAACCACCTGCCACGCACTCTCAGCCACGGGGACGGGATCTCACCTGTCTTCGTCCACACAACACATGCACTGAATGTTCCAGAAACAATGGACACTGCTGTACAATACAGGCTGGATAAGTCCTTGGGGATGGCAAGGCCAGTGGGCAGGAGACAGCTGCCACTGGGAAGAAGGTCTTTGACTCCCGTCCCCAAGAAGTGGGGGCACAGCTGACATGCAGGGCCACAGGGGAAGCCGGGTCAGTCAGGGCCAGAGAATACGGGGGACCTTTTCTGAGGTTTCCATGGGGAGGAACAGGTGAGGTAGGGTCGGGAGGCTCAGGACAGGCTAGTTTGGAGGATTTCAGTGGGCTCGGGGGTGTCAGGCTACCCAAAGTTATCTGGTCCCTGCTCTGGGGTGCAGAGGGCAGGGGGCTCGCTGTCAGGTCCCTGCTCTGGGGTGCAGAGGGCAGGGGGCTTGCTGTCTGGTCCCTTCTCCAGGGTGAGGAAGGCGGGGGGTTAGTAGCTTAGAGTGAGAGAGCCCCGCAGAAGGGACCAGCTTGCAGGTGAAAGGCGCAGTCCCGGGGAGCGATCTGCCGTCTCTAGGAACTGGCTCATGCTGGAAGGGGCAGTCACTCTGGGGTCAGCCTCCCCAGATGTCAGAGTGTCAAATATAGGAGGTAACAGATGGTTGATATCGGTGGGCAGGGTCCTATCCCAGTTCTCTGGGGGCAGTGCTGACCCCCGACACAGCTGCCTGTCACGGCACAAGGAGAAGGGCCCCACTCTGCCATGTGCTGTCTGCGTGATCTTGGGCATTTCGATGTCTGGAACCCTCAGTCTCCTCGTCTGGAAAATGAGTAGCAGACTCTATGATTTCTAAGGCCCCTCCCAGGGCCCAATTCTGTGAGCCCCTTCTCATAACCTGCGGCACAGAAACTCTGTATCCCTGTCCTTGACAAGGAACCCAAACTCAGGCCACGACATCCTAACGAAACGCATGGACTCCCTCCCCAGAGTTCCAGAGCACCGTCTGAAGGTCCAACGTCCACGTGTCTGTCCACGTGGCTTCTGACGTCCCTCATGACGTCAGATCTCCAGACAGCTGTCCGCCTGGACTGCGGGAGGTCAACTTCTGATTCAAGTGCTTTTGTGTTTTGTGTATTGGTCTTACCCCCGAGCCTACAATTCGGGGCATTACAAAAAACATGGTTAAAAACGCTGCACACTCGGGAGAAGGCATTGCTCCCGCGTTTCCTGTGCTGTCCTCTCTAGGAAGGTCTCTGGGCTCAGGGACAGAAAGACATGCATTAACCTGAATACCTGGTTTGGGGTTTTGGCTTGTTTTCCCTCAGGCTGTGTCTGTCCCACTCCTCAGGGAGCTGGCGGTCTCAGAGGGATACCCACGGTGCCCCATCTGCGAGCGTGCAGAGCCCCTGCCCTCCGTTTGGGCGCTCACCTCACACCCGGCTTCAGATTCATTTTTTTCTACCTTATTTCCTCCTCACTCCCACACGCACGCACTTGTTTTTTTAATCTCATTTTGATTAGAATGGTTAACTCTATTGATGTCTTTGGGGAAAGGGGACAAATCAGCGAGGACGGACTCCTAGAGCCTCAGCGTTCAAGCCGATGGCACCAACAGCCACGAGAGGACGCAGGGTTGATGGCGGTGGGCTGGCAGGGGTGGGCGAGGGGACACAAGTCTGGGGTGAACTTGTGCGTGTAGATCCGTCCACACTTCTGCACGGAGGGCACGCCCCTTATCTCCTTAATGCTTCAGGTTACTTAACCCCCAAAGTGACGGAAACAGCTTAAAAAATCACTACAAATAGTATTTCAGGAGTGATTTTAAAAGTGAAACCCAAGATCATCTTCAAATTATATCTTCATGCATTAGGATCTACAAGTAACATTTTCGTTAGCCACAAAACAGCCTACAACGAGCATACAACCATTTAAAGATATTCACTAAAGCGAAACAAGAGAAATCAGAACATTTCTTGTCTAGCATAAAAATAGATATATATATGAATTTGGAAAATCACAGATTTTCTCAAAAAAGCATTGACTCACAAATCCCATACCGTGTCGGTGTGTCGGTGATTTCTGGAAGCCTGTATTTCATAGCCTCCTCCCCAAGGGCTACAGCTCAAAGCAGTTTCTCCAGCAAATCCGACAGACAGACAGACAGACTAGAGGCTACTTGGCCTGGGTCGGACCGTACAGAGAGGCACAGGCTCGCTGCTCGGGGTCAGCGTGTGTGAGTGGACGTACAAGCGGGCGAGCGCGGGGCCAAGCGGTGGGGACGGTGCGTTCACGGGGCCGAGCGTCCGTCCGGGAAGGTGGGGGTGCTCCGCAGAGGGCGCTGGGGGCAGCCGCGGGGCTGAGGCAGGCACCAGACACCCCTGCCCATGGGGCGCTCAGAAATGGTTTAAATGGTGGACGAAAATGTGAAATGGTGAAAACAGCCAATTTTGAAAATGGCAAATTTTTCTGGGATAGGCATTTTACTCTGATGGAAATTTTTCTAAAAAGGAAAGACTGTAAGGGCCGCCTGCCGAATGGGAACGTCTTGTAGAACCTCCGCTTTCCACAACGGTTTCAATCAGCGCCAGCATCGTCATCTCGCTCCCTGGGCTTCCGACATCGCACACCTGCGGCCTGGGCCTGACCTCCCTGACTGTGCAACGGCGCCGAGCGAGCAGGAGGGAGGGCAGACGGGGACCTGCTCTCGCACGCAGCCCCGACCTGTGACTCCGGCCTCGCGGCCTCGCTCCCCAGAGAACAGCTCTGACCCTCGCCCTCCCTGCAGGAGACAGAGGACAGCAGGGACTTCCCAGCAGCAAACGGTCAGCCCTGCCCCTGGGTCCCCATGCAAGCGCCCCGTCGCCCCCTTACCTTCCTGAGGAAGAGTTTGTGCAGCTTCCTGTGGGGCAACCTGATCATCCTGCGCGCCCAGGAGCCCGGGGGCTGGTCCTGCGGGGTGTCTGGGCCATTGCCAGCGGCTGCTGCCCCTGTCGGCACCCCTGCAGCTTGGCCCGCCCTCCGCCTGGCGCCTTTGCAGGCAGCTCGACCCCCTCACTTCCCCGCACCGCGCAGCGCCCTGGGGTGGGCTGTTCCCGCGGAGCCTGGCCGGCTCCCAAGTGAAGGGGGAAAGTGGGAGGGGAATCGCCTGGAGCTGGGCCGTCTCTCCTGCTCTCAGGGGAGCTCACAGACTCGGCTGAGCCCTCACAGCCTTTCGCACAACATCGGGCCAAAGCCATCAAAGCGGGGGCTTCACGGGGAAGAAGTCGAATGTTCCAAAGTGTCGGCCGCGCTGCAGGGGGCGGGCGGGGAGCCCCCTCCGCGCAGCCCGCCTCGCAGCCCACCCCAGCACAGCGCGGCCACACTACCTGGCAGGGGAGAGGCACATAGAAACGGTGACTTCATGTTTCAGGTGGCCCTGGGTCCACTAACAGACACGGGTTCCGCGAGAGCATCGCGTGACTCACTGTCCCACCCTCCGGCTGACACCTGTGCCTCACACCTGCACACACTTTCTGTCTTCAGCAGAGCACTCTTGCCGGCTAACTGGGCGTGGGGCCTCTCTGGGCAACAGAAAAATCGGCTTTGCCTTCCTGGTGGCAACGGAGCGCCCTATTTCCCGCAGAACAATCAGCCGTTGCGTCCGTCACTAGCACCGAGCCTTATCTCACCGTGCCACAAGTGTGAGAGGTTTCACACGAAACCTGGGAGCAAGGAGCAAGGCTAGGGTGGCACCTAGAGCCCTGGTGTTTTTAAAGCTTCTTGTGATGGGGCACCTTGGGGGCTCAGTGGGTTAAGCCTCTGCCTTCGGCTCAGGTCATGATCTCAGAGTCCTGGGATCGAGTCCCACATGGGGCTCTCTGCACAGCGGGGAGCCTACTTCCCCCTCTCTCTCTGCCTGCCTCTGCCTACTTGTGGTCTCTGCCTGTCAAATAAATAAATAAAATCTTTAAAAAATAAATAAATAAAGCTTCTTGTGAGTGCATAATTGGCTTCTCCTCCTAAGATCTAAAGATGCAGCACAGAAAATCCACTGACAATCAGCTTTTGGTTGACAGATAACAGAAGTCATTGTTTCAGGAGCAGGACTAGAAATACGTTGGTATAAAAGTGTAGGGCGTGTGGGGCATCTGGGCGGCTCAGTCGGCTAAGCATCCGCCTTTGGATCAAGTCATGATCCCAGGGTCCTGGGATTGAGCCCCACCTCTGGGCTCCCTTGCTCAGCAGAGAGTCTGCTCCCCCTCTCCCTCTGCCTGCCACTCTGCCTGCTGGCACTCTCCGTCCCTCTGTGTCAAATAAATTAATAAAAATTTTTAAAAAACTGTAGGGCGTGGAGAGAAGGGATCCAAGACAAAGAAGAAATTGAAGATGAAAGGGATAGAAACTGCCCCGACCGAGGATGGCCCCATCCACTTCCTCCCTACACCGAGACGCTCCAGGAGACGTCGTTCCCAGCCAAACAGAATGAGCTGCACCACTGTCCACTCGCAAGTGGTTGTTGTCCCAGGAAATCTGTTCCAACCAGACACCTTTCCGTTCACTCCACTGTCGCTGGAGAACGTATGCAAAATGCCCCTTTCCTCGAATGGCAGAACGGACTCTCACACGTTCATCCCTGTGTCCTATCCATGCAGACACACACACACCTCAGACTCGCACATGTTCATCCCTGTCCGTGTCCTGTCTGTGCGCACACACACACATCAGTAGTAACGCAAGAGCTTCGGGAAGAGTAACGACCAGGTCAGCCCTCCTGCGGCCATTCTAAAGCAGAACTTTACTCATCACACCTCCCGCTGGAAAGACTTTGTTAGGAACCTAGAAATACGGATTTTCAGAACATGTGCCTACATCACTCGTTTTACACACACCCTTCCCCATGCTGGAGCCACAGACAACGAGCACACTCTAAGCGAACTATCATACCCCTGAGCTTACTCGCTTTGAGAATAAAGGTTTGCTCATAGGCCAGATGATGACAGTAGAGAAAAGTGCCCCTGCCTAAAAAAGAAAAAAAAAAAGATCTCTGTTCCATTTTGGTCCTGAGAGCCGGCACAAATACTAACATCGGAAAATTGCTAGAAAGGAGACTTCTCCCTGTTCTCACCAAATTTCTTATCTCTTCGTCTGGGCCCAGACGGTCACTGCACAGGTCAGTCTGGGATTCTCAAAGCCTTGGAAGCTGGAAACACATTCTAGCTCCATGGCCTTCCCCTAAAAGAAGTTCACACCACGTCGAGCCCCCTCCACGGTCTTCCAGAGCGTCGAAGGAGGACCACATAAAACACTTTCCTTAAAACCTGGGCTCCTGGGGGCGCCTGGGTGGCTCAGTGGGTTAAGCCACTGCCTTCGGCTCAGGTCATGATCTCAGGGTCCTGGGATCGAGTCCCGCATCGGGCTCGCTGCTCAGCAGGAAGCCTGCTTCCCTTCCTCTCTCTCTCTCTGCCTGCCTCTCTGCCTGCTTGTGATCTCTCTCTGTCAAATAAATAAATAAAATCTAAAAAAAGAAAAAAAAAAAAACAACCTGGGCTCCTGTGATCCTTCCTGGAGATTTTGATTATTTTAATAATCCTTTGCTTTAGTGTAAGAATATTGTATCCAGGCTTGACTGAAACTTGGAATTTTTTACTGAATTTTTGTTGGTGGAGGGAGGGTTGTTGAGGTTAATATTATCACAATTGCAGGGAATACACACGGGAAGTTCATTTTCTCTATCTAAAATAGACGTAACCCCTTGAAAATGAAACTTATCTCACGCAGGGTGGTTCACAGCTCAGGTGACACTGAGGGTGGCCACTGGGGGTGGCCCTTCGGAGAAAGGACCATGGGCTTGTCTGGGGTCACAGTTTCTTTGATTATTTTCTAGGCAGAATAAAATCAAAGGCTTCAACACCTGCTTCTAAGGGCGCACCTCTCTGGTCTCCTATAAAAGAAGAAATCCCGAGAGCTATACAGGAGTCATCTCAGCAGCGCCCCAGTCACGCTTGGTGGCACTCTGGCTGCCGTGAGGGTGAGGAACTTGTTTCGAATGGAGACACCGAGCCTGCTGCCCTCCCCAGGAAACGGGCTGGCCCAGGCTAACATGCACTGCAGAAAACGTGGGAAGAAGCTCGGCCAGAAAGGTCCTCTTTCCTGCACCCCATGTTTCGCCCGGGGCATTTGAAAGAGTGCGCTCACCGGCAAGTCTCCCTCCCTGTCTTCACCTGGTGGCAGTGTGCATGAGCACAGAGGGGGCAGGAGGACCAGGGAGCAGAGGGTCTGGACAGTGTGGCCCTCAAATCGTCAGGCTGGTTGTACCAGGACCTCAAGGGTCCCAACCGCGATTCAACTCACACTCCCGTGAGGATGAGGAAGTAGTTCCCAAAGACTCGGTGCTTTTGAAAAACACATTAGCAAAACGGAATCAGGTCTTTGTTCTCTAGCTAAAACCGCAGCCGTGATAAATCTAGTGGCGCTGGTGACCTTCCCTTCCTAATGGAATTTAATTGCAGGTATATGTGAGCCCGTGGACTGGACGTTGTCATGGCGACTAACACGCAATTGCCTTTCATGCCGTGGTAGAGCTACATGGCAGTCCTGGTGTATTCGTCTTCCAAATACTTTTTCAAAAGACATAATTTTGAGCACCAGCGATCCCTGTGTGTTGGCCAGTGCCTTAAAGAGACCGCTGCGGTCGTCACCGTGGACGTCCATCCTCATCGGCAGAAAGAAGACGCTTGCACAATTACGCCCAAGAAACGAACCACCACAGAAAGCATCCGCTCACGTTTCCATCAGACATGGTCAGGTGGACCGCGGGGCCTCAGTGGGGGGTCTTCCCCTGTAAAACCTAGTACCGGTGTCCCATTTCTCGGGACCCCATGAAATCAGACAGACCAGCCCAGGCCTGGCCCAAGACAGCACGACGTGTTTGCCGTGTCCTTCCTTTCCATGGGCCAGGAAAGAGGGCAGGCAGCCATCGTCTGTGTGCGCTCTCGCAGAGCAGCTGTGGTAGAACTGAAGCACCAGACTAGGTCGTTATGGGGCAGAGAGGGAAGGAGAGAAGAGGAGGTTCTCCCGGGTGGCTGAGGCGGGAGGAGAGCCAGCCCACGACTCGCAGGTGCATAGGTCAGGAGGGGGCTGTACTCTGCTCCCGTGGGCGCCATGGGTTTCCCTCAGCACAGGAGCTAAAAAATGCAGCGGAAACCCTTCATCACGAACGGGCAGCTTCTAGTAACAGGAGGGAGAGTGTTTCTAGAAGGAATCTGGCGACCAACGGCAGCAAACATCTCTACCTTCACAGACGTGTGAGATGTTTTCGCACCGTGACACGTTCTGTATCTGCAGGCCCCTGTATGGCCCAGGCCCCTCGTTCCACTCCTGCTATGCCCGCTGTGAACATGCAGCCTGACGGGCAAAGACGCCACGGCTTTGCGGAGCGCACAGCATCTCACAGAGCAGCGTCGTGGGAACCACGAGAAGCAAAACAGCCATAAAACCACTTCACCCAACGTCTTACTTGGGACGTTCCTGCTCAAACCACTGCCGCTCAAAATACTGCAGGAAACCTACCTTCATCTAAAGTGACCCATTTGAGGCCAATTCCCAGAAAAGCTTCTGATGAGAACCTGACCTCTGCACGCGGCCAGAGGGCTCCCACCGCTCTGGGCAGACCCAGCTCGGGGCCAGCCCTCACCCCAGGGCCACCTCGTTCAGAGGGCTCTCTCGCCAGGAAGCTCTGGCTGATTTTGAAGGCGTGATGGAGTTGGAGGAATAATGCTCATGGAATCCCATATATGACGTCCCAGCGGGTCACAGACTCGGAACAGAACGCGCCGTCGTCAGGGGGAGCAGGAGACGGTCCCTGCTTCGTGCACAAGGCGGACCCCTGCTGTACAGAGACGTTACTGCACAAGCCCCGGCGGTCTCTACTTCACCCAAATGTCACTAATTGAACGTCATTGTGAGGGACCCCCACACCACCCGAGGGCACATCCCCGCTGGGTCTGCTGGACTGAGCAGTCACTGAACCCGAGAACCTGAAAGGACACGTCCGTCACACATGACTTCTCTACAACTGGAGCCCAGAGTCTCGCGTAGAGACGAGGCGAAGCGTGGCGGCCCTTACCTGCACGGGCGCCGCTGCCTTGGTCTCAGGCAAGGCCGGTCCCACTTGCCCTGTCGAAGCAGAAAGGAAAGAGAAAGTGCTGTAAATCGCAGGACGGCACCGGCGGGCCGCTGTGTGGGTGAGGGCGGGGAGACACTCACAAGCCGGGGAGCCTTTTGTGCTTCTAAACATTAACCTCCACATGGTGCTAAAGAAGTAGAAGAGTCGCTCGATCTTCCAGGAAGCGCGAAGCAAACAGCAGAAGAAAGGAAACTTGCAAACTTTGTGCAACTTTACAATTCAGCCAAAGGAAGTGATGATGTTCCCAATTACCAACCTCAAAACTCAACCCAAAAAACAACCAAAAAAAAACCCCCAAGAGTCACTGGTTTCTAGTCAGACACATATTTAATTAGCAGGGGCTATCACTAACGGAACGAGACAGACGTCCTAAGGTGACCCGCTGGCTCTCGGTACCCTGGGAGGCAATCATTCCGGCTATGGGACCGGGGTCTTGGGGTCTGAGCGCACACGAGTGCTCAGCTAGCGACAGCCCGGCCGGGTTCCATCATTGGGTGCAAGCCAGAAACCTACTTCCAGCATCCCCACCTCAGCCCGCCACGCTCGGGCTAGATGAGTCCGAGCAGCCCACAGAGCTTGCTCAGCAAAGTGCTTTAGGAATTGGGAAACAGAAAGCCAGGCTGGTTGTGTTTCTGGACCCCCGAACCACGGGTCTCAGTTTCCCTTTTCTGTTTTCTCCCCTCCTCTCCCTTCCGTTCCCTGCTCCCTGGCTCATATCTGCTGCAAAATGAAGGGTGGAAGGAAACCAGATGTTAAACGAATCTCCTGCAGCCCTCACGAGGATCACGGCTCATGACCACACAGGGACCCGCGCCCCCTCACGGACCACAGAGAGGCCCGAGGCATCCGCCGCAAGAGAATTCTGCATTGCTGGCCATGAATTTTCTCAGCTTCAACCTACACCACAGCTGGCAGCCCACCTGCCACAGCCTCAGTTTCCCCACAGCCCTGACTCTCCATGGTTGGCGCACGCTAGAAACATCTGAAGCTTTTTCCCTTTTTTTAAAAGATTTTATTTATTTATTTATGTTAGAGACAAGAACAAGAATGGGAGAGAGAGTGGGGCGGGCAGAGGGAATCTCAAGCAGATTCCAAGCCCAGTGCAGAGCCCCACACGGGGCTCAACCCCACGACCCTGAGATCACAACCTGAGCTGAAACCACGAGTCAGTCGCTGGACCAAGTGTCCCCCAGGCTCCCTGACATACCTGCATCTCACCGCAGTCCCGGACCTCCATCGGCCGTGCGGGGATAGAATCCTGTGCGTCAGAGCTGACCGTGCGTCCTGGTGCTGCTAACGTGGGGTCAAGGTTGAGAGTCCTCGCTCTCCTGTCCCTGCGTCCCTGTTTCCTGTCCCCCAGCTGGACGGGGAGCGTTCAATAGCACATACACGGCGCTGGGCCTGCAGAGGGCAAAGGTGGCAAATACCGTGGTTCTCCTCCCCGCAGCCTGTCCCCCTTCACAGGGAAGGCACCTTCCCTTCCACGGGGAATCAGTCCCACGAAGCCCAGGACAGCGTGAGCCTGCCGGGATCACCCATTGCCCAGGCAGGACCGTGACTCGGGCCTGGTCACTGTCCAGGCACAGTGTCTGCTCCGAGACGGCACGAACCCCACAACAGGTGAGGTCTGCCCAGGGCTCCAGGAGAGCCACGGCCCAGGCTGTCCCAGCGGCCAGCTTCACCTGGAATCTGTGCTTGTCGTGCTTGGGAAACGCGCCTGCCTGGGCCTGGAAGGACAGTCCGTGTTAGGGCCTTGCGTGCAAACCCGCCAGAAGCACTATCTTTTCCAACCACAGGGGCCAATAAATTGCCCATCACGCTTATACCACTTTGAAGTGGTTTCTGTAACTTGAAAAACAATGTGAGGTCTAACGCGGTATCAATGCCATGTTGGCGAGTCCCCAAAGGTCCATAGAATCATGCATTCACCCGCTGCCCGACCCAAGCCCATGACCGACCCACCAACTGGTCACCTTCTACAGGGGAGCCGTAGCACACACGGTGCCCCCAGCCCGGGCTGGCTTGAAGCCCCGAGGCTGTGAGTACCGAGTGTTCAACGTTTGGGGGATCTCCCTGGAAACTCGAGATGTTGAATTTGCATGATCTCTTAGTCACAGTCATGGAGTCTCCTTCCCCTTCATTTTCTGGGTCCCCCACTTCACCAATAGGAGTCAGCGAAGTAAGTGGGGGCATCAGGTCAAACAGAAATGAAATGCTGGTTTACTAACCATCCAGCAGGTGCACACCCCACCCCCAACCGCAGACCCCTTCATGTCCCTTCCTCCCAACTCTTCTCCATTCCCTCGACCCCATCGTCAGCCACCAGGCTCAGCTCCTGAGCCAAATGTGGGGGGCAGGGGGCAGGGGGTCTTTCAACTCCAAAAGGGCTGATCCCCATCCTTCCTACCCCATTTCAATCCAGGATGAGCGGAGAGGATGTCCCTGCAGGTCCCACCTTCCTCCCTCGGAGCACCTGTGATTACGGCAGGTAGGGAAGGAGACAGAAGGCAGGTGGAGGGGAGAGAGGGGAGAGCCGGAAGATGCCAACTCGGGTTTCCATCGCAAGATGAGTCGGGCCTGTCCTCTGTCTTCCTGTTACACCCCTGTGACTGCGTTCTTGTCAAAACGCACCTGGTGCAAGTTCAATAGCATCACAGTCAGCTCCCCAGGGAAAAACTAGAGGGACGAGGGTATGAGGCAGCTCACACACAGACGGGAGTCCAGGTGTGTTCCACGAAGAGGAAACTCCTCAGACTTGTTAAAGTAAGCGGACGGGGCAAATATGCTGGTGCTTTGTTAACTTGAAAGAAAATATCAGAAATATCTAGACGAAGTGTCAATAACCATTCTGGAAAAAACATGACTTGAATATTTTTGGAAAGCTCTAGAAAGCAATCACATGCCACAGAACAAGTGAGAGGTCCCCACTGTAGTGCTCACAGCGCTTGGAATTCCTAGTCTGGTGGCCAAGCGTCATGTGACTCTGTGGGTCTGTAGAGACTGACCTTCCAAGGAGGAGAGTGGACAGCCCAACTCTATCATGCACAGGGGTCTGGCTTGCTCCCAGAGTCTCTGTTTACTGGACAATGAAGTGCCCTGCAGACTTTGTGCACCGTCCTCCAAAGCCACACTTGGCCAGGCACTCAGGCGATAGCGTGAATACACACTATCCTTCCCTCGGTGCGACCAGCACCTGGGATGCTGAGAAAGCTCCACGCTTTAAGCCCTGGTTTTCCTGGACTGTTGCTGTGGCTTTAAGTTACTGCCCGAGCCCAGGGCTGACCGTGTGGTCTTGGGGCGGGCTGGGGCCCCCCTGGCACAGACAGACAGCAGGTGCAGTGGCAGCAAGGGCAGGGCTCAGGCTCCTGGCTGCCTCCCGCCACCAGTCGTGGGGCAGATGACTTAGCCATTAGCTGTGGCCTCGGTTTCCCTGTTTGCACAGCTGGGGCAGCACCTGCCTCTGGCGAAGTTGGGCGAAACGGGCAACAGACTTTGGACGCGGGGCATGCAGCAGCCTGTCCATGTCGGCCACCTTACAGGAAGGCGCTCCCCAAATCCGAGTGGCTCAGCGGGCCTCAGAGACATCTCGTCCCTCGAATGCTGGCATCTGTGTTTCAGGTCTGCGATCACTTGGAAGTTGACCCCAGGGGTGCCGCAGGAGATCTAACTGCTGTGTTTCTGGCTCGGGTCACACCCCGCGGGAGGGGCAGCACTGCCACGGACGAACAGCAGATGGCGCCAGAGAGCCACCCACCGCGAGCGCGGCTTCCCAGGAAGGTGAGCCCGGCTGGGGCTGAATCCCGTTTCCTATAGGTAATGGGGCCATAAATCAGTGTTGATTCTGTTGTTCCGGAACGTTCAGAAGTTCCCCAAATGTCTAATCGAAGATGTCGGGTTTATACCCTTTTCTCTGCGGTATTGATTCTTAAATATCTGTGATGGGACGCGGCTACGGCACACACTCTCCCCCCACCCCCACGCAGGCCCCCGCTGTTTGAGTGTGTGTGTGTGTGTGTGTCCGCGGCCCCGCCATCCTCCCCGCCGTCCTCCCAAAGCCCGGCGCTCCTCCTCCTCCCCACGTGCTCAGGGACGGCCACTGTGAATTCCCCCACCTGGGCTCCGTAGCCAGAGAGGACGGCGTTGACCCGAGCGACCTCATGGATGTGCTGCCCCAGGGACCAAGCACAAAGGTCCCACAGAGCCCGAACGGTCAGGGCTGTTCTCCAGAACCCCGTGTCCCTTCCTCTGCTGGGAGCCTAAAGCCCCAGAGACCCTCGGCTGTGTCTGGGTGGCTCCTTCCCCGAGGGTCCTGGAGCCGACGTGGCGGCACCAATGGGGAAGTCCTCCCGGCCAGCCACCGCGGTCCTGGGCCGGGGCCAGAGTCTTTCTAGATGAACCAAGCCAGGAGGCCGTGTGCCTAGTCCCAGCGGGAGAAGTTTCCAGATTGCAGCTCTGAGCTCCTTCCCCTCCCCGGGGTTCAGGGGTCAGCCCGGTGGTAAAACAGGGCCGTGCGGAGCACATGCACTTCCGGCAAACGGCAGGGACATCCAGGCATGAGGATGTCACCGCGCACACTTAGAGATGACAGGAAAACGTCCCTCGCTGAGCAGCCCGCGTGGCAGGAAGGACGGGGAACCCACAGGGACTAAAGGACACGGGCCACGGGCTGGACCCCCACCAACCGGGGCCTTGCAGTTTCTGTCGTCTTTGAAGTCTGATTTTTTAAAAACATTTTTCTAATTGAGGCAAATTTCACACAAGATACAACTAACCATTTTGAGATGAGCAGCGTCAGGAAGCACATTGTCACTGTCGTGCCATCGGGCCACGGTCCACTCCGAATATTTTTGTCACCCACCAGGGACCCCTGAGAGTCCGCACCCGCACCCCCGCAGCCCTCCTCCCCCCAGCCCTGCAGCCTCCCTGCGCTTCCCGCTCCGGAGCAGCTTCCCGCAAACCCAACCAGACTCCGGAGGGCGTCCGGCTTCCCTCCCGCGGCGTCGTGTTCCTGAGGCTCGTCTGGGGGCAGCACACACGGGTCCCTCGTTCCTTTCACGGCTGCGCGGCCCTTGGCTCCTCGCTCAGCCCAACACCGGCCAGCAGGGCCCCGGCTCTTCCCATCGCCACCAGCTGCGAGCCGAGCTGCCACAGCCTGCGCGGGCGTCCGGGGCTCACCCAGGCGGGCCTGGTCTCGCAGTGGGGTTGCGAGTTATGGTAACAGGGTTTGGGAACCGCCGGATTCTTCCAGAGCAGGGAAGCCACTTTACAGTCCCACCCACAGTGTCCCGAGCTCCTCACTCAGAACTTGTTACTGGGCATTTTCTTTTCTCCCCTCCCCTCCCCTTCCTCCTCCTCTTCCTTCTCCTTCTTCTGGTCATTTTAGTGGGGGTGAAATGGTACCTCCTTGTGGGTCTGGCCTGCATTTCCCTAATGGTCAGTGATCATTCATCGTGCTTTTGGTCACTTGTGTGGGTTCCTTGGAGGAATGTCTGTCCACGTCCTCTGCCCTTTTCCAATCGGGTTGTTTGTCATTTTGCTGTTGGTGGCGGGTTTTCACACTCGCACAGGTACAGGAAAGGAGAGCCCGGCCCCGTGAGCGAGGGACTGGCGCGGAGGCGGCCGTGGGAAGCCGGGACACTCGGCCGGCCTGGGGAGGGGGCAGCTGGGACAGCAATCCACTGGGTGGGTGAGAATCAGGAAACTCTCCTCATGTGGTCCGGGCTCCAGTAAAATTTTTTTTTTTTAAGTCATCCCGATCGTTGAACATGCCGGACCCGTGCCCCCACGAGTCCGGGTGGATTTATAGTTATGGGAGGGTCATGCTGAGTTCCACACGGATGTTGCCTCCACGCCGGGAATCCCCCTGAGCCGCCGCAGA
Organism: Lutra lutra; assembly: GCF_902655055.1. Classification (NCBI taxonomy): domain Eukaryota; kingdom Metazoa; phylum Chordata; class Mammalia; order Carnivora; family Mustelidae; genus Lutra; species Lutra lutra. The sequence continues at coordinate 151,917,060 of NC_062283.1, forward strand.
CCCACCAGGGCGCCCCGTGGGCGGACACGGTCCACAGCCAGGCCGCCCGGGATCCGCACGGAAGGGGCGAGGCTCCAAAGGGACCTTCAGCCCGGAATCTCGGAACCTGAGATGTGGCCTGAGGAGAAGCCAGCAGAGCCAGAGAAGGGCCCAGCCGCACCACAGACTTCCTACAGTGGCAGGCGGCACGAACAGAACATAAAATAATAGCTTCAAACTCCAAAGAGACGTGGTAGAAGTAAATGTAGACAAACACGGTGGTCAGAGACTGTTGAATCCTCTGTGAAATCGGAGCGAACCGGCTGACAACTTACTCCTGTGAATCAGAGACGGTGACAGTCACCGAACCTGACAGAAATATGCAGAAGTCAGCAGAGCTTTTGTCCACCAGCAGGAAACCATTTGAAGAGACGACGTTCAAAATTGCAAAAAGGAGGAGGAGGGAGAGAGACAAGATAAGAGAAAAAAAGAGAACCTGTGAAGTATAAAGAGTGTATCGAACGAAAGTCTGTAAGGAGTTTATGGAAAATATGAAAAACTTTATTGAAAGAAATAAAAGAAAATCAAAGTAAGTAAGAATAAATATCCCATTCCGGAATGGAAATCTTAATTGGAGGAGGGGGAGTGGGAGAGGGCGAGGAGGGGGAGGAGAAGAAGTCGTCACTTTTCCCAAATGTATCTATACATTTTATGCAATGACCATCATCAACCCAAGCAGGAATCTTTTTTCCTGGGATTCAAGTCAAAGAGGGAGGGCTGAAAAGCAGCCAACACCATTTGGAAGACGGACAAGCAGGAGACACTCACGACCGGACGGGTGTCAGCACCCACGGCAGTGCCAGAGGGATCACATCCGTGCGAGGAGCCCAAAAGAGCCCAGAGGCCATCCCCACACGCGAGAGCTCAGAGAAGGACAGACCAGACGCTGAGGGACAGACGAGGGGTTCCGGCCAAGTGACGGACCAGCCTCCTACCGCGGACAAAAATAGATCCCAGACCAAGATGGAACAAGCTGAACTACAGAACTGTTAAAAGGACATTCAGGAGATTGTATTTTTACTTGAACTATTAAAGGATTTTTCGAACAAGTCAAAAATCCACACATTATCTTTTTAAAAATCAATAGATTTGACTACATGTAAATAAGAAGTACTTTGCATGACCAAAGACGCCACAAGGTCGAAACAGGCCCCAGACCGGAAGGACATACTCATAACCCGTGTGTCTCCAAAAGAGTCAGCACCAGAGACATGTCAGGGTTAACGCATAAAGTAGAGAGAGGCGGAGAGGGGCTTTCATCCTCCTCAGATAAGCAAATTCTTCGCTCCTAAAAGTAGCAGAAGTGGGGCATCTGGGTGCCACCGTCCAACTCTTGATCTCGGCTCAGATCGTGATCCCCGGACCCCGAGATCGAGCCCCATGTCAGTTACAGAGTCTGCCCAAGATTCTCTTTCCCTCTCGGTCTGCCCCAGCCCCCGAAAATAAATAAAAATAAGCCTTTAAAAAAATAGCCGAAGGGTGCCAAACTGTGTCTCAGTGGGAGTTGTGAGCATCCGGGAAAAGGACGTCTGGTGACTCGCCGAAGGGAGAGTAAATGGGTACAGCCTGTTTGGAAACGGATATGTCCATCCCAAGTCAGTCCCACAAGCGTACGCACCTTACGGCCACCGATGTCACTTTTAAGTATCTACACAGAGACGCAAACTCTAGAGCACGTTCACGGGAAGGCACAGGTTCTCCGCAGAGCACGGCTTACAGGGACAGAAACCGGAAATCCCCAGACTGGGTCCTCGGGTGGGAAGCAGGAGAACGGAGAGGAAACGTGATGCAGGACTCGAAGTGACCAGAACCGCGTGATGAGTGCGAGTAAAGCTCAGAAACAGCATCAAGAGCTTTTTGAAAATAAGTTTCAAGAGGGACTATGGACTCTGATCCCATCCACGTGAACAGTAAGAACACACCCACCATTTACAGGTACGGACTGATACGGGCTGACCTGTGTCCCTCAAAATTCACACGTTGAAGCCGGAACGCCCACGACCTCAAAGTGTGACCCTCCTGGAGAAGGGTCTTCATGGAGGCGATCGGGTTAAGGGGGTGACGCATGTCATGGGCCCCGATCCGACGGGACCGGTGTCCTTGTAAGGAAAGGAGATCAGGATACAGGAGCACACACAGACCACGTGTGGAGCAGGCGCAAGCCGAGCGGAGAAGACGGCGGTGAGCCTGCCCACCCCGGGCCGCCGACGTCCAGCCTCCGGAACTGTGGTGCTTGTCACGGCGGCGCCAGCCGACAAGCACAGCCACCGAGACCACGTGCCTTTGTGGGCCAGCCTGGAAGAGCCAAGGAACCCGTTCCGAAGTCCGCTTAGCCTTCAAACCACGGCAGCCACTGAACTGGAGATATGAGACGAGTCCGGACATCGAAGATGCTCCTGCGGTTGTTTCAGGGGGCACTTGCCATGCCGCTGGCGGTCCTCATCTACACCCGTGGACTGACGGTCCTCATCTACACCCGTGGATGGCGGTCCTCATTACATCCGTGGACTGGCGGTCCTCATCTACACCCGTGGACTGGCGGTCCTCATCTACACCCGTGGACTGGAGGTCCTCATCTACACCCGTGGACTGGAGGTCCTCATCTACACCCGTGGACTGGCGGTCCTCATCTACACCCGTGGACTGGCGGTCCTCATCTACACCCGTGGACTAGAGGTCCTCATCTACACCCGTGGACTGGCGGTCCTCATCTACACCCGTGGAACACGCATGCCCAGCTCAGAGACTGGGCTACACGGAGCCCCCTTGACATGGCTTTGCAAATCAGCTGGGCTGGGTCCCACCGACGGATCTGGGGGTGCGTGTGGCCATCATAGTCCAAGGAATTGAATCATAACCACTCAGGTGTGTTGTGTGACTCTGCTAGACGCGTAACTACCTGTCCTGGAATCCTTCTGGAGCGCTGAGGTCCTCTCCCAGCATCTGAGGACGAGAAGTTCCCTCCAAAGAAACAGCACTGCAAGGCGGAGGGTCAGAGCTCTCCTCCCCGCAGAGCCCCCCTCCCCGCAGAGCCCCAGGCCGATTCGCGCCTCCCTCCTTGCTGCACTGGGGAGCGCCAGGCCTTTGGAAAATAAATCAGCACATGACATCACAAGGCAGAGCCCCAGGTGTGGAGCAGACACACCCACACACCAGAGCGTGAAGCAAGGGCACCTTTGACCCCTGAACGACGCGCACTCCCATGTTGTTGAAAACCTACACGTAGCCCTGGGCTCGCCCCAGAGTTAACCGCTACTGGGCTACTGTACCACACGGCTTACCAGTAACCTAACGGCGGTAACACACAATCCATGTTACACCACGTGCTGCATTCTCACCAAAAGTAAGCTAGAGAAGAGAAAACCACGAAGAAGAGACAAACCCATCTCCAGAACGTGTTTAAGACCAAGTCGGATCGTTACCAAAGACTCTCCCGGAGAAACCAGAAACTAGTTTCATTTCATTCCTAATTATCCATGACTGCACCATGCCTTTCAGGATTGCCAAGACAATATTAGTGTGAGGGGCTTGTCCCCACCACTTGGCACATATTGTTTGACCTTACATGGAAGCAGGCGCGCCTGGGAAGCCCCTGTACTCACTGGGGTTGGCCGGGCACTTGGTGGATGGCCAGGGAGCCATCAGCCACCTGGGCAGATGTGGCGTGGACACGGTATCCTGGGATTTAGTGCAGAGCTGAGCTGTGACCCAGAAGCCCAGAGGACGCAGCGTGAGAGGCAGATCCTGAAGCTGGCTCAGAGGTTCCAGGGGCCAGCTCTCCCCAGGAGCCAGTGTGCAGGGCCCTGTGTCCCCACCTCAGCACTACCGACCCATGGAGCGGGCACCTCTATTGGGGGGAGGGTCCTGTACATGCACGGTGTTGAGTAGCAGCCCTGGGCTCCAGTGCCAAGAGGAATCTCTGTCCCAGTTACAACCACCAAAACCATCTCTGCACATGGCCGGTGTCCCCAGGGCTGTGAGATCACCCCAGCTGCATCTTTAGGAGCAAGACTCCAGCCCTCTGGGGGTCCTGGCAGGTTCCAGAGACGGAGGAGCTGGGTGTGACCGAGACACACATGCACACACAAGATTGGGAAACACGGCCGCAGCTGTGCCCCCAGAGGGGCTCAGAAGCCCCAGTAGTCAGACTATAGCTCAGCTAGAGCCCCAGAAGGAAGCATGACTTCACTCTGAGGCCCAGGGAGCTGGGCCAACCTCCCTAAACCCTCCTGAGCACGGGCAGGGCTCCGATGCACAGCTGAGAGGCACCTAGCTCCAAGGAGAGAGGACCATCCCTTTCCCAGCTCAGCCCTGTGACCACACACAGCAGATGCGTGCAAGGACAGGAGCACACGTTTCCATAAATTCTAATTAATTTTTGATTTGCTCAGCAGAGTGCTTCATCCTCTACCCCAGATGGAACACAGAGACCCCTGCCCCAGGGACTGTGCTCAGCCCTGGCCAATGACAGGCCTTCAGTCTCCAGGACAATTAACATATGTGTCCACCCGGCCCGGCCATCAGACAGGTGCTGGCCCAGCAGCAGCCTGGATGTCACTGCGAAGGGTTAGACCCACTTCACCTTCACATCAGTGGCCTTTGAGTAAAGCAAATGGCCCTCTGTGCTATGGTGGCCACATCCTCCAGTGGACGGTCTTTGGGGGAAAGACTGAGGCTCTCCAGGAGGGAAGAGCTTCTCTTCAAAGTGGCCCGAGACCACAGTAACGTCCAGCAGCCTGCCCTCCCTGGCTCAGGCTGACCAGCGCCCCGGACCATGGGGGCCAGTCCCTGACGGTACATCCCGCCCCCTGTGTGTGTATAGACACATGCACACCTGTCCACACCTGCACATCTGCACACGTGCACACACCTGTCCAATCTGCACACACACACACACCTGTCCACACCTGCACATCTACGCACACGCGCATGCGCCTTTCCACACCTGCACATGCGCACGCACCTGTCCACATCTGCATGCCCACACACATGCACACACCTGTCACACCTGCACACCCGCACACAACACACCTGTCCATACTTGCACACCTGTGCACGCACACACAGCTGTCCACACCTACACACCCATGCATGCGCGCGCATCTGTCTATACCCACACACCCATGCGCACGGATGCGCACACACCCTCTGTTAGTCTGTGTCTTCCAAGGACCCTGGCCACACGGCCCTCTCGTCCATGGAGGCAGTTCCCATTCTGAAATCACAAGACCCCCCTCAACCATCCTTGCAGTACCCACACCTTCCAACCTGATGGAAAAGTCTCTCCCCGGCCAGAAAGCCAAGGAAGGGACTCAGGACCTCCCTAGCCCCCCGTGCGTCGCCACCCTTTATGCCAGCAGGCAGGTACCCCCGATTCCGTGAGCCTCCCTCCCCTTACCACCAGGTCACAGGCTGTTCGGACAACACAGCGTTTGCTCTTCCTGCCTGCGGGGCGGTGGTTCTTGATGTACCAGAGCATTTGTCTTTCCTAAGCAGTTGCTTTCTGGATGCAGCGCGCCAGGAGACACCCGTGGCCCACAGAGCTCCCGCTCCAGGCGCGCTGGTCCCCACAGGGACTCCCCCAGGCCCCAGCTCGGTGTTCCCCTGAGCAGTGGAGCACAGCAGAGCGTGGTCACTCCCCGATGTCACACGGCCAGCGCTGCAGGATGTGGTTTCACAGATGCTGAAGCCCGTTTTCTTGACCGCTGTGGCCAGCTGCCAGTCACCTTGCTTCCAGAGCGGCCCTCCCAGGGTCCCTGCCGGGCCCTCCAGCTCCAGGCTTCTCAGCAGAAGGCGGGACACATGCGCCTGCATTGGGGTAAGCCGCGTCCAGCCGGGAACGCTCGTTCACTGTGCGTGTTGCCCGCATGTGCTTTCCAACATCCTACAGACACTCAAACCGGGAAATCAAATGTGCTTCCCAGATGAGGCCCAGGAACACTGTTTTGCATCGGACTCACAAGATGCCAACTGTTTCTATACAGAAAAATCCAGTCTTTTGACCCAGTAACTAGGCGTTTACCCAAAGATAAAGACGTAAGAACGGAGACATTTATTAGTGGTTTTTAATAATGGTGAGAAATTGAATGCTTACCCAAATACACAACAGCAAAGACTGGTACAAATAAAACATGGTATAACTATAGGATGGAAAATGCTATAGTTCTTAAAAACATTTAAGGATTTTAGGGTAAGTTATAAAATGTTAAGAAAACAGCATCCCGGTGGGTGGGGCCCCATCAGCTGAGTTTCGGACTCTTGATTTCGGCTCAGGTCATGATCGCAGGGTCGTGGGATCGAGCCCCACACCGGGCTCAGCGCTCAGCGGGGGATCTGCTGAGATGGTCTCTCTCCCTCTCCCTCAGCCCTCCCCCACTGCTCACACTCACGCCCTCTCTCTCTCTCTCTAAAATAAATGCACAGATCTTTAAGAAAAAAGAGAACATACAAGCGTGGGAGTCAGTGCTAGCTGGCTGCGTGCATGGCGGGGCACACGCATGGAACACGGCGCTGATTCCAGGTGACGAAACAGGTGTGAGCATGAGCACCCAGCGGGGGGACAGAAAGCCCAGGAAGTGAGGGCACGGGATGAAGACATGCAGGCTGGGCTACGAGCAAGGAGCTCTGCTTCTTGACACAGACAGGACTTTCATTGTCTTCTTTACACTTTTCTGTGTTTCTCCACATTTTTATAATGCAATACATTTCTTTTAACTTAAGGAAGAAGAGAAATACATGTTACGTGAACTCATTTTAAAAACAAAACAAGGGCGCCTGGGTGGCTCAGTGGGTTAAGCCGCTGCCTTCGGCTCAGGTCATGATCTCAGGGTCCTGGGATCGAGTCCCGCATCGGGCTCTCTGCTCAGCGGGGAGCCTGCTTCCCCTCCTCTCTGTCTGCCTCTCCGCCTACTTGTGATCTCTGTCTGTCAAATAAATAAATAAAATTTAAAAAAATTTAAAAAAAATAAAAACAAACAAAACACCTCCACTTGGCCTGTCGATGTCTCACGCTCATGAAGCCCTCACGTGGGACAGACGGACTTAATTTCAAGGGAACCCGCACATCTCAAGTGTGTTCCTATTTCTTTGGTGTTCTAGCAAAGTCACAATATCATTATAATAGGGGAGAATAAGGGAAACCTCGTCTTCAAATTAAAGGAACACAAAACATACACACGCGCGGTTGCTTTTCTCCAAAACCTACACCTGCGAGATGCTGAAGTGGGACCCGGGGGAGACTGAGTGTGACTGTGGGGCATCACAGAGCCGCGAACTGCACAGGCTCCCTCCTTGAGCCCTATTTCCCATTAGCGTCGCACGCCAGAGGCACATGGAGCCTTCCTGGCCCGCCTCCTCCTCAAGTGTTTTGGGACCCCCGTCCCCTTTCCCCACACATGGCGGGTGACCATCGCAGATGGAGGCTTTCCTGGTCCTCACACGCAGCGAAGGACCGTGGGCTCTGTGGGAGAGCTCGGCGTTCACAGACCGACAGCCCGTGTGACAGCGCGCGTGTGCACATAGGTGCGGCGTGGGGAATCAGGGAGAGTTTGCACCAGAGCCCATATTCTGGCCTGGACAGCCCAGCAGACAGGAGCAGGTGTCTTGGCAGAGGGAGGACTGCAGGACAAGGTGGAACCAGGACACAGCTGGCCTCATCCCTTGGCCTGGAAATGAAGGAAGGCAGAGGATAGGAACAGTGACCCGTGGTGTGGGGACCCACTGGGAACCCCAGGGTTCGTATAAAGACGGTTTCAAGCTAAAGACCCCTGACATTCAACAGACGCAGGAGGAAGCCTTGTCATAGCTTCGCTCGTCAGAGCCAAAGCAGAAACTACTGAGAAATGAGCTCGGCCGTGAGTCTGCTCCTTTCCCGGGGAGAGACCAAGCATAAACCCACCCTGGATCCCCTCTTGGGGGGCGGGGTGGGGGAGGAGCTTCTGGGCATGACAGAGAGACCAGTCACTCCTGGACAGACAAATGCTACACACACTGTCTCCTACAACAACTATTTATCTTCCCTGAAGAAATGCATTTGTTCCTCCCAGAGGAGCCTGTCCTCGCCCCCCCCCCAACTGAGTCAGGTACGGAAGCCCCACATTCTGACAACCCCTCGGAGTCCCTCGTCACTGAGCAATGTCACATGCGTGCTGGGCTCGGAAGTGAGATCTTTCTCCCCTGCTGCCCAGATGCCCTTTGTCAGTGTGATTCAGAAGCCACTGGACTTGGAACGTGAGGGGACAGTGCAGAGCCTCCTGTTCCCAGGCTCCTGCCCGGGCGGGCTCAGGGTCTGGGGGCGGGAGGCAGCCGTGGTCCCTGCACGTCGGAGGGCGACCCAGGCTGGGTAGAGCTCCCACGGGATGTGGATGTCGTTCAAACACACGATGTGTTTTTTATCAGTGGCATGACGGAATTATTTTATTTTAGAAAAAAAAAATATATATATATATATATATCAATGTGGAGAAGCCCTTGAAGGGTTTTAAGTACAGAAATGGCTGATAACCTCCTGGGGAAGGGGGGCAAGCGCCTGCCTCCCAGCCGTGCGGGGGACGGAGCGGGACAGCAAGGGCCACATGGTGGGCCCTACAAGTGCCAGGACCGGGTGATCAACCCGGCACTGGGGTAGAACACAGGCAAGAGTGAAAACAATCCCTAATTTTTTGCCGCACAGTGAAAAGCAGCAGAAGGAAAATAGCATCTGAGTCATCAACCTCCTCGTCGAGCAGACTTCGTGAGGCGCGCGAGACCAAACTGTTGGTGAAGCAGAAGTCTGGGGGATGGGAGAGCTTGACTCTGCCCCACTGTTCCTGTCCGGGTCCCACACCCAGTAAAATGGGCCGTAAGTGCAGAACGGGGAAACGCGGCTGCCAGGTTCTTTGGGGCACTGACATGGGCCTGATCGGCCCAAGACGTCTGCGGAGTTGGGAGCAGAGCGCGGGGCTCTGCTCGCCTCGCACGTCCTGGTGCAGGCGGCAGAGAGCCCGCGGCGGCGTGGGTGACATGTCCCCTCCCACCCGCCCGCGTCAGCCACCGTGCAGAAGCCGAAACCATGACATCCGCACGACACCTCTGGGCGTGTGCAAATGAGCTCCTCACCACTAAATGCAGACGAGTCTGGTATAACCAGTTAGTACCCAAAGGAGCTTATATGGGCAAGACCGAGACCCTGGTGCCCAAGAAGGCCATTCCTGGACTTCTCCCACGAGACCCCAGACAACCTCCATCAACCTGCGCGCAGACAACCTGCCCGGCTCTCCCGGGGGCAGTGCTCAGACCCTACTGTCTGCCGGCCCTGCAGCCAGCTGAGACCCCCATTTCGGGGCTCCCCAGACTGGGTACGCATCCATGCAAAGACCGTCTCAGGGCCATGCGGGCATAAATATGTTTAAAGCAAATTATACATAATTTCCAGGTCCCTGGCTCCTTCCTAAAGGAGACGGAAGAACTCCTCCCTCCCACTCCCCTCCCCCTCCGTCTCTACAGCCTCACTTCCCCTTCCCAAAACAGAGGCTCACGCTCACCCCCAAACCTCCCTCTGTGCGTTTTCGGGGCAGCACAGACAACTGGGGCCACACAGAGCTCCCGACTGAAACCCCAGAAGCTTGTCGCACTTGGCTCCTCTAGCAAGTCCCACAGGCGCGTGACGTTTGCTTTCCCAAATCCGATGGCAGTCTCTTCCCCTCTGCAGCCAGTGGCGCTTCCAGAATAATCTCCTACAAGCACAAGGTGCTGGGGCGTGGGGCTCCGAAAACCAAGTCGCATCATGATAGCAAGTCTTTCTTCATCTCCACCTTTCAAACCCTCTGACCAGAGCGAGCTTCCCAACTCGGAAGCAGGATGGTCGCTCGAGCGCTCGGCGGCCTGGCCCTAGGCGCCTGACCCCACGGCGGGGGCGGAGGGGGGCGTCCTCTCTCCTGCTCTGAATCTCCGGTCACTGTGCTCGTCACATGTGACCATCTTCCAGGCTCAGAAACACTTTCCTCCACTGGACACCAGTAATCATTATAACAATAATTCCAAAGAAACCCAGCACTAGAGTCTTGTGGTTACAAGTAATCCAAAAATCAACCGACACACAGATGTCGACTGCGAGAGTACAGGTGGTGAATAAAAGACTTTTTTTTTTTTGCCAAGATCCACGTTCAACACATTCGGACAATATTCCGAGGGGAGGGTGCGTGGAGATCCCACTTCGAGAAGAGGACTCAGAAAAACATTCTGCCTGCTCAGAGAAAAGCACCATCATGCGTGTTTCAGAAAGGGGATCAGCTCACTCTGCGTTCAGGCTGCGGGCTGGGGGCAGGGGGCGACGCTTCAAAGAGGTGGACAGTTTTATTTTGTAATATTTGCGGTTTTTAAATGCCAGAAGATACTCCCTTGTAACTAATAAAACTTACTTTCGGATGCAAACGTTAAAAGTCATGGTCTGGTGGTTCCTCCTCACGCAGCTGAGAAGACGCCTCAGCCTGCCTGGGGCCGCGGTGGGGGTCGCTGAGCAGCGCTTCACCGAGACGACGGGGTCTCCCTATAAAAACCAGGTCCCTGTTTGGTTCCTAGCGGTTCTGGTAGCCGCTGATCTCACGAGCTCATTCAGATCCTGGAAGATGGACGGCTGTTCCAATCAAGCCGACTCCTAGGAGCTCTAGGAAGAGTTAAAATCGGTGACACATGTGAGGCCTAGATTCGAGCTCACACGGGTGCAATGAGGGCGGCACAGCAGAGTGCAGGGGGGTTTCGGGTGATCGTGACAAGCTGGCGGCAGTGTCTGCCCTGGGCCCATGGGACGGAGCAGGGATGGTGGAGCAGGGATGGGGCAGGGATGGGGGCAGGGATGGGGGAGGCCCAGCCCCATGCCAGCACCTGCTGAATCCGGGGCTGGGTGGGCTTAAGATGTTTGAGGGAAACGAGTGGGGGAGGCATGTGCAAACTATAGGAATGAGGAGCCTTTCACGAGTCTGGGGAGCCGCACCTGCTACTTGAGATCATTTCTAATTCTAGTCACTGCCCTTCCCTTGATCATCCATCCCAGGAAAATGGGTGAGAGGTGCTGGAAACGTGCCTTCGGTTGGCTCTGAACTTGCAGATTCATAAGGCAAACAGGAAGACTCAGAAAGGAATAAAACTTGCACTCTACAAAAGCAGTTAGATTGAGGTCCAAGTTGTAGGGAGACCAGAAAGGACAGTGACACTGAGAGACTCTGGGCTCTCGGGGACCCGCATCCCGGTGGGAGGCAGAAGCCGAGGAAAGCAACCTACCAGCATTAGCGCTTCGGTACGTGGTTTTGCTAAAGTGTCCTCAGCAGTTCTAGAATAATGTAACTGTGTGCCTACTTTTAAAGAAATTTAAAACATTTAGAGAAAAAGGGAAGGAGGAGACACAGAAAGTAAAGGGAAAAGAATGGTTGACATGGTTTAATAAATCTAATTTTATTCACCTTATTTTTAACTTTGAAACACTAAACATACTGTATGCTTCTTTATACTGGTCTGTATACATTTATTCATATAATTTTAAACCACTATGTAACTGCAAAAAAACCTAACATTTTGAGAAATCACATTAAATATATATTTTTTCTTTACTTATTAGCTGTGTGAACAGTTTATAACTGGTAAGAGAAGAAGGGTTTGGAGGAGTAATTATTCAATGGCCTCAAAGGTGTGTAATATCAAAAACTTGGGGGGGAATTACAGAAAATGTTTTGGAAAATGCTTTCCCAGACATTAGCAAACAGTAAAAGAAAAATGAGTTACTTTTAATTAGTTGTAGTGACACTTTATTTTAACTTATTCATGCAAGAAAACAAAATAGAAAAAGAGTCTATAAACCAAGTGAAGACAAGACCCAGTTTAGGAATTTGGGAAGTTTTTGTTGTTGTTGTTTTGTTTTTTGTTTTTTTGCATTGAGGGGGGGGGCATTTATTCCTTCCTGCCCACCCCGCCCCCACTGCCCCCTCCTCCCTGACCCTTGGAAGGTGTTCTGTGCTCAGGAAAGGGTGACATCCCGAAAAAAGGAGATAGGGACGGTCCCTCAGCACAGCCGCTGGCCCCACTGGGTGCTATTCTGTGCTGGTGGCCTGACGTGGTTTTCAGGCATCCTGCCGAGGGGACCATCCAGACCCCGACTCTCAAATAGGGGAGCGAGACGTGAAGCACTGGATGGTCTCTCTGGTGCAGCCGGTGACCCAGCCAGTTCCCTGGACAAAATGACATCAGAGTTCAGCCAGTGGGTCCAGGCTCATCGTTTATCAGGAGAGAGAATGAGACAAGCCGCCTTATTAACAGAGACAAAACAATTTGCTCATATGAAAGCATCATATTAAACTGCTAGTTACTATTTATTAAAACGAGAGATCTCTGTGACCAAGTGATAAACAGTAGATGATAATGTATATAAAATGATGAAATGAAAGCAAGTAGAATACTTTCCAAGACCTACATTGATTTTATGTCATTTCGTTTAACCACACTTCCTAAATCCTGGGTATTAAATCTGTCCCTTTGGTCCTAAGACTGTACAAAGTCACTGAGGTTTTAACAACAAAAAAAAGAATGTCCAGAAACAGATGCAGAAATCATCGAGCCGTGGACTAAATATCCTTCAAGCAGAAGATCAGAGGTACTCGAGAGACGAGGCTTCCCCTGGTGGTGTGGTGAGAAGCCCGCAGGTGGGCTTGGGGAAAAGCATTGGGGTCCGCAGCCAAGTGTGCCGGGAGCCGGTTCTCATGACTACGAATATTCCTGTAACAGGATGCAGAGAAACGAATGTCCTTTGAATGCAAATGTGGTTCTGTTTGGGCCAACAGAATCCGGTCCCAGGCTCACAGCTAAGCCCGGAGCCCCACTCACCTGGCCAGCCAATGAGGAAGCCACCCCAGTCACCTGGCCACTCAGAGGGACAGCTGCAGGGAGACTGGGGGGAAGCCCGCCCCTCAGGAGGGGGCGCAGGTGGAAATCTGCTGAGGGCCAGGCCTCCTGGCCTCCTCAGGGAGGGGAGCTGGCCTGGCCTGGGCATGGATGGGTTATTCCCACGGGAAAGTCGACGCCAAGGGAACCCACAAGCTGACTCCTGGGTTCTGAGCACCAAACCAGCAGTTACCATGAAGACGGGGCTTGTAGCCACCCCGGGGTGGGGATCACCGCGTCGCTGACACACTCGGGTTTGCACCCAGCACGTCCCTCCCCTGGGACTCGCACAGGATCCTCAGGACTGGAAGCCCCGAGAGGCCTGAGCCCATCTCCTGGACTGTTCAGCCCCCTCGAGCCCAGAGCTGCGGAACACACGATGTTTCAATTTACATAAAATCTAGAAAATTGCCCCTACATTTTCCAAAGCGATATTCCAAAGCCATCTTTTTTTAATTCAAAAATGGAAACTCCCTTGGAAATGAGCAGAAATGGCTGAAAATTGCTTTTAAGATGTTAGCAGAAGACTAAATGTACCACTGCTGTGAAATTGCCTCCGAAATGGGCTAACGTCATTTCTTAGACTATTCTTGTGGAACCCAGATAATATTGCAAAACCATGAGCCTCTGAAAAATTTTCCACTGGTAATTTCTGTCGAGTTTCTAAAGTCTCTGATGCTTCTCAATGTTAATTATATTTGCTGATTTCCATAAGTGGTTTTTAAAGTTAAGCAACCCCGGGTGAAGTAATGCAGGTGGGAAACAGCGGGAATTCACGGTAAAGGTTTCTACTGCAAGATCAAGAAGGACCCCAGGCCCAGGACGACACAGAGACGTCAGGGCATTACCTATATTCATATTTCTACCCACATAAACGGTTTGTTTTACCCCTTGTACTGTTATCACCCATTAAGTTTTCAAATTCTATCCAAGATGCAAAGCAGTCCATGCCACCGGCGGGGGGATCCGAGTTATTCCCAGGTGAGTGACCTGCCCACCTCCACAGATCAGCAGCCTGGCCTGAAGCTATGAGAGAAAACGTCCCCCGACACTTGGGTTTTAGTCGAGGAGAAAGCATTTCCTGGTGCTATTGCCAAGAAAACACACTCCCAGGTCCAGCAGCCAAGACGGCTCATCTCTCCCTCTCCCTTCCTGAGATACTGTTATTAGGAAGAAATTCTTCCCCGCTGCTTCCACTGCGATGCGGCCGATTTATGTTCTCATAAATTCCCAGGCGCCGGGTCAGTGCTCAGGGTCCCCAGCGGCGTCCTCGGGCCTCCGGTGCCTGCACAGAACAGGCCGAGAAGAGCTCAGCAACGCGGCCTTGTCCCGGCTTCAATCCAGCTTCCTTGGGGCCGTTCGGGAGCGAATCCGCACAGGGCGTGGGGTAGAAAGACGCACGGAGACAAGTCCGTCCGAGAGGCAGCACTACAGGCCCCTTCACTGCAATTTAGAAATGAGGCTCATTCTGTTGTTTCTGGAAATGTACAGAAATCTCGTCCAGTTGCTTCATTTTCTCCCTGGTCTGCCCCCGGCCCCTCTTCGGCAAGAGCCAACCCAGCTGCGTCTGTGAGAGCGCGCGGTGGGGAGCCCCTCCTGCCCGGCCCAAGTCAGATCCCCGTGCGGCAACGGGGCCACCCGTCCCCAAGGCCTGTGGCCATCCGTGAAGGCACAGAACCCATGCCCGTCCCCCTCACAGGGCAGGAGCAGTCCCAAGGAAGAGATGAAAACTTCAGAAGAAAAATGGGCTGAACTCCGTGGCACCAGGATTTTAAATGGTGTGAAGCTGTCACCTGTGAGCCTCGCGCACATCGGGGGCACCCGACTAGGGGACAGTTTGATAGGCGGTCATATCACCCGCTCTGCTACGACCTTTCATGCAGAAACACTAATGGGCTCACAAATTTCGGGGCGTGATGACAGGTAAGTAAGTTTTCCTGGGACAAGCTCACTTTGTAAAAATCCCCACCAAAAAACCCCCAAAATTGAAATCAAAAGAATGATCATTCACAGTGAGCAAACCTGCACAAGGTCTCACAGAGGCCATGGCCAGGGTCACAGGCCCGGCTCCTGAGGGTGGCTCTAGCCACGTGTCCCTGGGCAAGTTCACGGTGTTTCCGAGACGCGATCTGCCCGCTTGAGACTCACAGGAGCCCCGGACAGCCTCCTGCTGCCTGTCTCCGCTCCGTCTCCCCTTCTGCTGACCATGGTCACCAACTTCCCTCCTCCCCGCGCTCTGGAACTCAGCCTTCTGCCTGAGCTGCACTCAGCACCCCTCACTGTGGCGGTCCCTCCTCTAACCCCACCGCGCTCAGCACCTGGGTCGTTCCTTCCTTCCTCAAACCCCCCTCACTCAGCTTTCTGCTCGGAACTCCCCCTACAGCCACACGCAATCTTGCAGAAGATGCTGGTGACTCTAGTTCCAAATATGCCCGTAGTAAGACCTCTTCTTACCACCTCCCCAGCTACCTATGCCTCTGGTCCCGGCAATCACGGCCACTCGTGTAGGGTTACAGACCTCTCCCTCCCAGCATGGCAGCCAGAGTGACCCGGTGAGAACACAGGTAGGACATCACACAAAGACAGTGGTTTCCACTCACCAAGCAGCCACCCTGACCCTACAGTAGTCCAAAAGTCCCCACGCAGTCTGGTCCCATTACCTTCATGACCTCACCTCAACGTTGTCCCACACCCCCTCTGCGCCAGTCCCACTGGCCTTCTCGTGGTTGTTCCTGGCCTCCAAGGGGCCAGTGCTCTCCTGCCTCTTCCTGGAAGGACCCCGTGGGGACACACAGGGCTCCTTGCTCTCATTCTCCTCTCACAGACATCTTCCTGAACACGCTTTTAAAATTACAACTGCTCTCTAAAATAAACCCATAAATCTTCAAAAAAAAAAACGGGGGCCCCGGGCTGGGGCTGTCTCCATCCTTATCCCCTCTTGCCCCCTCCCCCCAGGAGACAGGCCCACCCTGGTGTCGGCAACCTTGGTAAACTCCCTCGGGTA
Organism: Lutra lutra; assembly: GCF_902655055.1. NCBI lineage: Eukaryota > Metazoa > Chordata > Mammalia > Carnivora > Mustelidae > Lutra > Lutra lutra. The sequence goes on from NC_062283.1 coordinate 151,933,009, forward strand.
CATCGCTGTGTGCCTGACCCTGCCCGGGCATCTGCGTTACCCCCATGGCCCCCCGTGGTTTCAGGGAAACTGGGTCACGAAGAGAGGCACAGAGTCCTGGCACCCCAGTGAGCCAGGAGGAGCCCCGGGAAGCCAAAGAACCCCGCTGGGAGTTGAAGCCGCAGCCGCACAGAAGACAGGCAAATCTGTCGTCATTAGAGGAGCAGGTTTCCACGACTCGAGAACGAAGACAACTATTTCAATGAAGAAATTCCCAAAGCTCAAAGCAAACAGAAAATGCAGATTTGATAATATCAAACTTAGCTTTGTGCTCGCTGCAGGACAAGGTTACTGTAGAGTCGCTCCCTCAAGGGTGACGTTTTTAATTTTTAAAACCGACAAGGGACCAATGTGAAGAATAAATAGGGATGAGAATTCAAATACAGAAGTGGGCCAGGAACAGGGACAGGAGACGCTCAGAAGAGAAAACCCAAGGTGATACCCAGCCCAGGAGAGAGAGTTAAGTTTGTTACTAACCAGAGAGGTCCAGATTAAAATAGCCACCGGACTCCACTCGGACACAAGCCAGACCGGCCCAGTCGGAGCGCCAGACAGTGCCAAGGGCCGGTGGAAGGGGGGGACCCAGGACTTCACGCACAGCCGTGGGGGCACAGATGGACACAGCCCTGCTGGATGGCGTTCAGGGAATGTTGATTCACACTAAAAACATGCATAGCCATGACCCCAGAAACCTCAATGAGTGCATCCCCGTGTGCGCAGGTTCGTAAAGGAGTGCATGTGGGGACACTCACTGCCGCTTTGTTTGTGGCCCTGGTGATCACCACCATACGTGATAATGACCGACACACAGTGAACCAAGCTCTGCCCGCTGAGACCACTAACAGCTCAACGTCGTGCGGGGGACCCCTCTTCCCGGGGCAGCTGCCCAGCGGCGGAGCGCTCCATACCGAACGGCTTGCTCCAGTGACACGGAGGTCAGGTTGACGAGGAGGTCCTGCAAACACAGGTGCCATGTGAGTGCCCCAGGAGGGGACCCGGCGGGGCCGCTGAGAGCAGTTTCAACCGCGTGTGCTGTCAGCTGCTGCTGAACACGCTCCCGAACGAGGCGAGGCTGTGGGTCCCCGATGACGTCGTGACCGGAGGCTCACAGCGACCTCACCCCGTATCTCCTTTAGGGGCCGTGGTCCAGGATTTGCCAGTTCAGCGTTCGCGGCAACTTCGCAGAACGGAAACATCTCAAGCGGGGAGAACGGTCGGTCGCACCCGCGGCTCCCAGCGCGGCCGCGCGTCTGCAGACACAGCCGGGGCCGCCCAGACCCGCAGACGCACTGGCCCGCGGCTGCGAAGCGAGCCCGCCACGTCAGACGGCACCGTGTGAGCGGGAGCAGTGGGCGCCCAAGCCACGGCTGAGCCGCACACCATGCCCACCGCAGCGACAATAGACCTGGGTCGGGGGAGGCGGCGTCCCCGTGACCGCTGTCTAGGGCTCCCGTTCAGCAAGGGGACAGGCAGGTGGGCTCCCGTCTTAAAGGCCGTCTACCCTGGGTCGCTTCTGACAACACCCCTCGGCGCCTGTGTGACTAGTGTGACCAGTGGCTTCTCGGCCCGTCCCGTGTGCTGACGACAGCACATCCGTGCGGCCAGACCCACCCTCCCTCCCTGCCCTCGGACGGCCACCAGCCCCTGCCGTCCGTGCGCGGACACAGGCCTGCTCACGGCCAAAGGAGGCTCCTTCCCCGGCCCGGTGACCCCAGGACACACACCGACGACCCGCGTCTGCGGTACCGGAAACAACCCGCGGTGGACTGTCCTCCCGCTGTGCCTTCCACTTGCAGCCCAGAGCCGGGGGCGGCAGCACCTACCGCCGGGCCCCGCCGAGTCTGGGAGCGACGAGCAGGCCCTCCTCGGTGCTGCAGAGCCCACGCTGAACCCCGCGCGGATGCCAGGACCGGGGACAATGTGCCCGGACCTGCCAGCCCTGAAAAGCGCCCAGTCTTAGCGTGAAGAGTCAGTATGCCGGCATTTTTTAAAAAGTTGTATATGTACAAATATTATTTCTAATCCTTTGATGAAAAGAAGGCATCCTTGACCTTTTTAAAGGTCTGAAGCAGCGTTTCCGCCGAGGGGACAGCAGTCCGCCTTTGGCTCCCGTTGCTGGTCTGGGGTGACGCATCCTGGGGAATAACGGGTTCTTCTGGCCCAATTACCTCACATGCTCCTGAAACAATCGCTCTCAAAAAGTAAAATTTACCTAATGAACAATTTGCCTACATTGAACACAATGGATTCTTTCTCTAGTGATTCCAGAGTCTGGGTGAGTGCGTCAGGGTCTCTTGGAGCGTTAATGATGAGGTCCAACAACCGTGGCCAGTTCCCCGCGGGGCCTGAGTTCCGCAGAGGGACCTTCTCGTGTAACCTTGCTCTGCTCCCCTCTTGGAAGATGGGGGATCCCAGCAAGCATCAGGCCTCCCAGACGTTGGCTAGCCACCCCCACTCCCCCCTGCCCCCCCGGCAGTTCCCAGCGCAGACACCCCTTCCTCGGACAGGTTCCCAGGTACGCGGTGTGGACGGTGTCCGCTTGAGACTCTCGTCCAGGAAGGTGGTGTCCTCTAGCTTCCCCTCCTGGCACCCGACACCCCACGTGCCCTCCTGCCCCACTCAGCTGTAAACAGTCCTCTTCTAGCGCCTTCTCAGGTGAGTCTGAGGCCTTGCTCCAGCAACCTCACACCTAGATTCATGAATAATTTTAAGTTTAAGAACTTTAAAGACCTCAGAAGACCCCACTCATCTGCACGTTTTCAGGCCACATCACAAGCAGACTAGTGTCACGGCGTCTTGGGCCGTCCGTCTCTGAGCTTCGCATCACGTCGCAGAGAGATACGTCAAGGACTGTTTGGTGGGTTATAAATCCAACAACCCCATTCAAAACGGAGCCATGCCTGGACAAAGAGGGCTTCCTATGAAAGTCAGAAAACTCTGTCTCTACCTGAAAGTACCTTCGGGGGCACCTGGCTGGCTCAGGGGTAGAGCGTGCGACTCTTGGTCTCGAGATTGTGAGTTTGAGCCCCACTTAAAAAAAAAAGGTAGAGTTTACTTTAAAAAAAAATGTTTTAGTAAGTTTAAGACCATTTAGAGAAAAAAAAGTCACATGGATTTTATTTTCGGATAACTCAAGTACATCACGCGGCTCTTCTGCGTCTCTGGGTTAGCCGGTCCCGTGTCTGGTGAAGGGGAGGGGGAGGGGAGAGTTGCGCGGCAGGAACGAGGGACCAGGCGTCCTGACAGTGGGGGGGGCTCCTCCGGGGGGACCCTCCTCCACTCGCGCTCCTCCTGGCCAGACCGCAGGTCACCACCTCACCACGAGCTTCCTAGAACCACCGAAGTGATTCTGTTCAAACTGCAGATGTGATCGGGACTCCAATAAGATGACGGACATTCCGTCTCCGCGCCACCACTTGTCGTCCGAGCTCATTTGGAATAGTGTGTGTCAGCACCCCGGGCTGCCGGGCCGAGTCCGCCCACCACAGCATAAAACAACACACGGTCTTATCTCAGTCTTGCAGGAGAGAAGGTCAAAGTCAAGGCGCTGGCAGGGCCGTGCTCCCTCCGAAACCTCCAGGGGAGCACCTGCCTTGTCTCTTGCAGCTCCTGGGTCCCCTGCGCTCAGACACACCAGCCGGCTCCCCTCTGCCTCCCTCGGCTCCCGCCGGCTCCCCACGGGCCCACCCTCCTCCCCTCCTCCCCTCCTCCCCTCCTCTTCCTCTCCTAGGGCTGTCATAGTTGACGAAGACCTACCCAAGGGACCTCATCTCCACTTGTTTCTCCCTGTGAAGTGTCTACGTCCAAACAGGGTCACACTCAGAGGACAGCGCCACACCCAGTGGGGGGACACAAGTCAACCTGTACAGGCAGTACTAGTGGCATTTACCCTCCCTGTGAAGAAAACTCTGGGCATTACTGGTTATTTCCTAAAGGAAGTATATTAACATTATAATGTAATTTAGAATACATTATGGAGTGATACCATTGGAGAGGGACTGGACTGTCCCCTCACCTTCCTCCAGCAGAGGAAGAGGTCAGACATTGAGGTCAGACATTATGTCAGACATTGAGGTCAGACTGTCCTTAGCGATGCCTGGTCCCTGCTATTCGCTCTGGCACGAGGTAGGCACTAAATAAGTATATTTTGATTGGTTCATTCTTACTGAGCAACTCCATGTTACTGATATATGTGCTTCTTACAACAAAAAACATATAGTTAATGCTTTTCAAAGATATGTACAGTTTTATGCCTAAATTTTTTTGTACCAGATCATCTGAGACACCACATGGAAGATATTATGCTTTTTGAAAAGACTGTCTATAAAACCAATTATAATCAAGAATCCTTTTTAAGTGCTGGCTCTATTAATCAGGAAAGAACAAAGAGATGATATTTTTACAATGTAATCTAGAACTCATACGAGCTCTTTCATGCTAAGACGCAGTAGAGCAGAGATAAATATCTTTCTTTTAAATGCTCAGTATTATTCACCGAAGCTACAGGAGACTATCTCAGCCATATGCGCTAGTGTTTTCTCCCAAATCCCCCAAAGCTAGAAATATCTTACCCCAGCATCTATGACATGCTACTCTGTGGTACGACAAAGCAGAGAAGAAAAACGCCAAGGAAAACAGTGTTTCATGTGCACGATTAAAGAAACAGACCAAAAACCACATGAAACACGGTGCACCTGCGTGGCTCAGTCGGTTAAGCCTTTGGCTCAGGTCATGATCCCAGGGTCCTGGGATCGGGCCCTGCATCGGGCTCCCTGCTCAGGGGAGAGTCTCCTTCTCCCTCTCCCTCTGCTCCCCCTACCTCTTGCTTGTTCTCTCTTTTTCTCTCAAATAAATGAAATCTTTAAAAAGAAATCACATGAAACAGGAGTTTAAAGGTGATTCTACAGTCACCACTCCATATACCCAAAAAACTGATCACCTCCATCATTTCCCATGTGACTGATATGGGGGCCCCAAGGGGGGCCCGTGGGCCACGCCAGGCATGGCAGGGCGGCCCCCGGGGAGCCGGGCCGCAGCTCCCCGTGTGGGAAGGCCGCTACAAACGCCTCCTTGGGCAAGACGCGGGAAGCGTGAGCGTTGACTCCTCCCAACCGCTGAGGTACCAGGAGAGCGGGTTTCAGCATCGGCCTATTCGGACTTAGAGCTACGAGCACACAGAACACCCGTACGATTCAAACACCTTGCAACCAAGTCCAAACCAGCCCCTCCGCCAGACCTGCGCCGCCCGCCGGTGACTGCAGATCTACGGATACCCAGCAGTTGGGGAAAGGTTCAGGGCACGGAGGAGAAATTCTCGCGGAGCTGCCGCGGCCTTGGTCCTGCTCCCCGTCCCTGCTCTCTCACCGCACAGGGTGCTCGGCCAAGGGGTTGGCATTTCAGGACAGATCCACGACACAGGGGGCCTGGGACAGATCCACGACACAGAATTGGAGAGGAATAGACGATAAAAAAAAGAAGTCAAGAGAACTGCTGGTTGACCAGGGAGGGAATGAGCACAGACCTTCCCGCCTGTGTGTGGAGGCTGGTTATAGTACCGCGGAGAGAGCTCTCGGATGTCTCTGCTTTCCCTCGGGCTTGCATCCGACCTGACGCCCTCCACAAGCACGCGGAGACGCTTCGCACGGAAGCACAGCGGTTGTCCCATTTCCACCCAGCACCAAGCTGAGAAGAGCACTTCCAGGACCTTTTAAAACTACCGCTCTGGGTACAACCTGCGTCTTCCGAATACGGATGGCTGGTGACTGAAAGGTTTTCACTGAGATTTTAAAACAAGGTAAGAATCCTCCCGTAACGGCAGAATCCCGCCTTGTCTTCCACAGCTCTCCCCGCACAAGCGCGCACACCCCATCACAAGGTTACCGAGGGCCCCGGGTCTTCGTAGCAAGCACGTGGGGGTGACCCTAGAAGATGGAACCGAGCAGAATGGGAAGGTGATGGTAGCGCCTTCAAGCGGACATGAGCAGTCTCCGTCTCGTTAAGAAATTTTCAACAGAACGTCTTGGGTTCCTCCAAGGGAAGGAATTGTGTTTGACCAAAGTCAAACTACGTCTCAGGAGACTATCAAACGGTCAGGAGGGGAAAGACGCAAACGCTTAAATGTCGCGATGCCCATATGTTGTGGCCCACGGACATGACCTGTTCACGGAGGAGCCCGCCAAGTCCCCGTCCTGCAGAGCGGCCATCTGCTGACAGGCTGGGTTGAACGTGGAGCCCAAACGCGCCCCCAGATGGGGCGGTTGTGACCCCAAACCACCATTCCAGCGGAGAAGGAAGAGTCTCACCCTGTACAAAAGCTCATTTAGCAAACAGCATGGACTCGCCCCTAAAACTGAACACGCACACCCTGCGACTTCCTCCCAACACCTCCATCTCGCTGCGTGTGGGCGTGTGCACATAAGTACACGTACGCCTTATTCTGTGTGCGCGCATAGGCACGTGTCTGTGTCCGTGTGTGCGTCTGTGTGTATAAACCTACATATGCCGGCACACAGGCTCCCTGTGTTGTGGGTAAGAACGTCTCTAGAAAGCAAGTAAATGAACGGTAAGTCGGTAAGGGCGGTGCGTGGACGAATGACGAGCCACTGCAGATCCCAGTCAAACACGACCCGCGCACAGTGTGGTCCTGCCCCTTGGCCACTCAGTACAGAACAGCCCACTTAGCAGAGTGACTCGTGCCACCCGTGGTCTGTCCAGCTGGGAAGCCCTGCACGAGGTCAGCAGCTAGAACTTGGGATTTCCACTTTATACTATGCTCCAAGGACACATTTCCTAGGGACCCTTGAAGTGAAACTGAATGTTTAATCCGGCTCCAAGTCAACTCTTTCTGTGTGTGCATGTGTGGCTCAGACCTGTCCCATTAAGACAGCTAAAAGCCAAGGTGTCATGCGTTAGGGTCCCCTGCTGCCTGGCCCCTGCAAGCTTGTTGACCACAACTTCATACCCCAGTGGGCCAGAGAGCTTGTCCGGCTGCAAGCTGCCCTCCCTGTGTGGCCTCTAACGGGAACCGAGTGTGCTCCAGGTCCCACCCACACAGCCGCATTTCAGGGGGTGTTTCCCCACAAATGAAGAAAAAGAGCCTAGAAAATCCTTTTAAGAGCCCAGCTGACCTTGTGGTCAGGAATCCATTTCAAAGCTAGAAGAGTGGCAGGTTCTCCAAATGAATGGAGAGGTCGGGCTGGGGGTTCCAGGTGCGACCGCAGAAAGGAGGGTGTGCGCCTGCTGTCAGGGAAGCAGGAGAGAAGGGACTGGACAGACTGGGACGGCTGCATCCAGTGAGCTGGGTCTGCCAGCAGCCGCCACTTTAACAGGCAGTGACTCTAACCCTCGTTTTCAGACAATGCTGTGAACAAAGCGACCCTGGGCCTGGGCTCAGCTGGGCTTCACCCTGAGGTGGGGGTCGGCTAGAGGAGACATGGGACCTTGCAAATGAGATCTCCCAGCAGCAATGACCAGGGCTCTGGCGTGAGTGTCACCCCACTGTCCTGACTTTTTTGTCAATAATCTTGGGTAGAAACTAAAGAAAAATGGGATTAACCTAAAAGAATGAATCAAGACAATTATAACAATGAGTCATTAAACAACACTTAGGACATAAATAAATGTTCTTTTTTGGCAAATCTTCTAGGTGGTGGGTATTTTAAGTTTTACTGAGGAAAACAGATGTAAATTTTACAAACGGGCTGGAGTCACTGGAGCAGAGAAAACATTTTTCTCTTCCTCTTCCTCTTCCTCTTCCTCTTCCTCCTCCAAATCAACTCCGAGTCGATGTGCAGTTCATATGTGTGACCTAAAAACTGATATGAAGTTCTTTGTGTGTTCTGAGAAAAGTCTTAGGGCATGAGGACTACAACTATAATCTACGTCTTCATCATGTTTGATATTACGTCCTGTGGCGTACATGGAGCCCAGAGAGCAGGGGTCCAGACCCCGCTGCGTCCCCAGCTCTGTGCTACACCACAGGGACCCTGAGCCCTTGTCCTTGAAATCAAGGACTGAAGGCACACACAGAAAAGGAAGGAGCTGGAGCCTCATTTTACACCATATACAAACACTGGCTTAAATCAAAGACCTAACCCTAAAACCTAGAAGTATAAAAAACCCTTAGAAGAAAACAGGGACGACCTCTCTACCATTACATTTGGTATGATGTTTTGGACAGGACACCCAAAGAACAGCAACAAAGGAAAAATACATATATTGGACTACATCGAAATGGAAAAGTTCTGAGGACCAAAGGCCACAATCAACAGAGTGAAAAGGCAACCCGCTGCATGGGAGAACATATCTGCAAATCCTACATAGACAAGAGGTTAATATCCAGAATGTTGAAGAATTCCCACCACTCAACAATAGCAAAAATAATCAGCTCAAACACGGGGAAAGGACTTGTATAGACGTTTCTCCAAAAAAGATATCCAAATGGTCCACAAGCATCTGAAAGGATGCTCAACGTCACCAGCCATCAGGGAAACGCAGGCCAAGTCCACGAGATGCCACTTTACACCCCTCGGCCAGTAGGAAAGCTACTGTCAAAACAAAACAAAGACAAAAACAAAAACGAAAGAAACAAAACAAACAAACAAAAACCCAGAATACAACAGATGTCAGCAAGGATGTGGAGACACTGGAACCTTTGTTGGGAATATAAGACAGTGCAGCTGCTGTGGAGTTTCCTCAAAAAATGAAACACAGAAATACCATGTAGCCCAACAATTCTACTTCTTGGGTATACACTCACAAACACACACACACAAATGAAAGCAGAAATTTGAACAAATATTTGTATGCTCATGTTCAAAGACACATTATTCACAACAGCCCAAAGACATGAGCAACAGGGGTGTCCATCAGCAGATGAACAGATAAAAAGTGGTTTATACATACCATGGAATCTTACTTAGCCTAGAAAGGAAGGTCGTTCTGACCCTTGCTACATGCAACACAGATGGACCTTGAGGACATTACGCTCAGTGAAATAAGCCAGCCAAAAAAGCCAAATCCTGTACCATCCCATTTACATGAAGCCTCTAGAGTAGTCAAAATCATGGAGACGGAAAGTAGAAGGGTGTCCATTCCTGTAGGGGGAGGGGAGGGACTGAAGGAAGGAGACATGGAGAGTTATTGCTTATAGGTACAGAGCTTACGTTTTGCAAAATAAAAAATGTTTTCTGGAGGGTCAGTTGTGATGGTTGTCAAAAGTGTGGATGTTAAAGCCATTGAATTGTACAGTCAAAAATGGTTAAGATGACAAAGTTTGTGTGTGTTTTGCCATAATTTTTGAAGTATCTCCCCCAAAGAATGACATCACTGGTCCAGAGTATAAAACACCTGTTGATCCGTGTGCAAGAAAGAAGCTACACCAAGCTCATAGACTTCTTTCTCCAAAGTAATGAAACAAGGATGGTTGTCTTAGAGGCACAGCGGGGTGAATTCACACCAGTGTGCTTTCTCACAGGCCTGCTTCTGACATGGGATCTGACATGTTCCCTCTACCTGGTATTAGCTCCCCCCTGTCTTAATCCTGAAAGCAGGTCTGGTATCTGTGTTGCTGCCTTAACTCCCTTCTCCAGGCCAGGGGTGAGATCCCACACCCATGACCTTCCATCCTGACTCCCATGTTGATTTTCATGACCTTTTATTTGAAATTTGGGACATTCTTTCTTCTTTCCCCTTCCCTTCTAGACTAGACTAAGTTTTTTCCTTGCTCTTCCCATCACACTAGAGCCCTGACCATGGAAAGCCTCTGGCCAGAAGTTCTCTCTTCCTTGGAGCTGGACCATGCCATGCAGTTGGGAGTGTCACTTCTATGATGAAAGGCCTCCTTGGAACCAGAACCCACCAAGAGTCTGACTGCAGACACTGGAGTATGACTCTCAGCTCTTCAGCCCCACTCCTCCAAGATGGGAAGGGAGATCCTTCCAGTGGCTGCGGAATCAAATCCCTGCAAGGCACTGCCCTCAGCTAGGAGATATCCTTCCCCCAAGAGCTCCTCCCCTTCTGAGTGGTGCCAGTGATGGGATAGAAGGACCTGGTCCCTGGATTGGTGAGGCCTTTGCTGTAGATACGTATGTGCACAAGGCTCCTTCTGTGCAATCTCCACCCTCATTCCCCGTGAGGGTGGACCCCGAGCACGCCTATGAAACCCCCTCAAAAGTGGTTCTTCCCTTGAGAATCCCAATTCCAAGCAGCCAAACCCAGAAGTCCCACCACATAGCTGAGCCCCAGCACCCTCAGCTGTGTTGGATCCATAGGAGGTCACGACCACTGTGTATCTTTAAAGAAGCAAGTGCACTTTCTAGACCTGGCTGGGAGAAGTGAGGATCACACCTCCCACTCAAATTGACCCTTCAACCCCTTTCATGTTTCTAATAACCATCACTCCTTCCCCACCTCTGCCAAAAAAAAAAAAAAAAAAAAAAAGATCAACTCTGAGGACAGTGAGGACATAGAGCCTGGAGTTCACCCGCTTCCGCTTCTCTGGACCTCCTTACAGGAGCGACTTCCTACAGAAGAAGGGCTTCGCACTTCTTGGTAGGAGTTCTTTTAGGGCATAAAACTTCCTTCCTCTTCCTCTGGCTGTATTCCTCCTCACCTTCCCCGTGACTGGTCATACCAGCAAAAGATGATAGAGAGAAATTTCAAAACTGAGAAGGGAAATTATGACAGGAAGCATTTCAAACAAACTATATTCTACCACATTCACATACATATATATGCACGATCTCATAATTACATACTGCTGACAGGTAGATAAAAGATAGACTGATTGACAAATAAATAATAGAAAAAATAGATGATGTCAATGACAGGTAGCTGATAAATAGATATTCAAATTACAGACAGGGATGCCTGAGGGGCTCCATCGGTTAAGTGTCTGCCTTCGGCAAAGGTCATGATCTCAGGGTCCTGGGATTGAGCCCTGTGTCTGGCTCCCTGCTCAGCGGGGAGCCTGCTTCTCCCTCTCTCTGCTCCTCCCCCGTGCTCTCTCTCTCTCAAATAAATAAAATCTTTAAATAAATAAATAAAGGATAGTCTAAATTAATGAAAACCATGAATCATCTACCATGTTTTCTAAATATACAGTTATTACTTTCAAGCACACATAATCAAAGGAACTAGAAGCTGGAAAAGCACTATGGAGCCAGAGCGTTTCCATGATGCCTCATAGAGCAGAATTTATTTATAATGTCCCCATTAAGATGTTTCAATGTAAATAGATATTGCCAATGCATTTGAAAACACCTTGCTCTTTCATGTAAGGAAACTTAATTAAGTTTATTTAAGATGCTTCATATTTAAGATGCTTCATAAGGTGTTTCTTCCATAACAATGCAGACTTTACAGCGTGCTTACTGTGTGCGGGCAGTGAGCCAAACTGTCACACAGTATTTCCTCATTTAATCTCACAGCTACGAGGTAGACAAAATCTTATCTGCACTAACAGATGATGAACCTGAAGCAGAGGTCACAGAGTGAAGGTGAAATAGATTCAGAGGAGCACAGAGGGTTTCCAGGGCAGTGAAATTACTTTGTAAAATATTATAACGATGGGGAGACGCCATCACACACCATCCAGACAGCCCCGCACTCAAACCTTCTTGCCAACTTTGGCCTTGGGGGACTGTAACATGTCGATGTCTGTTCATCAACTGTAACAAGTGTATCACTCTGGAGAGAGACAGTGAAAGTTGGGGAGGACGAGCATGTGGGGGGCTGGGGACTATTTGGGAAATCTTGGTGCTTTCTGCTCAATTTTCTGTGATCCTAAAACCGCTCTAAAAATAAGAGGGAAAAAATCTGCTGAGACTTCAGGTGGCATTGCACTGACTAGCACAACCAGTTTGGAAAATGAACACCGTAATAGTATTGAGTCTTCTTGTCCATGAATATAGTACGTCTCTCTATTAATGTAAGTCTTCTTTAATCTTTCAGCAGTGTTTTTTTCCCAGCAGTAGTTTATAGTTTTCAGCATACAAACCTTGCACACGTTTTGTTAGATTTATCCCCGTGTGTTACAGTCTTTGCATGCCATTGCATATAACTTTAATTTCAATTTCCAATTCTTATTGGTAATACCTAGAAGTACAGGGAGCAGCGAGGGGATCCTGACCCCCCTCACAGCAGCTAGCCTTTAGCTATCCCACAGGGTCTTGAGGATTGGAAGGAGCATGGGGCTCCTCCCAGTGGCTTAGGCCTTTGCATCCTGTGAGAGAAATGCTAGGAGCTGGGTTCAAGTCTCCCACAAGTCATGCCCTGGCCTCGATCTTTCTCACATACCTACAGGGAAGGCCCATGGAGAGGACATGCAAGAGAGTGTGGGCTCCCATATGCCTGGGCCACCCGGATTCTCAACTGTACAGAAGCCCACACTCAGCTGTTTTGTTTTTACCCACTTCCATGGCCCCGTCTTCTACCTGTTCTCAGCCGAAGGTGGAAGAGATCATCTCCCAGCCCTCCCCAAGGGGCTTGTCATCCTTCAGGATAATGATCCCTGGTTGCCTTCCTCTCTGATGGGTTCAAAGAAAGTTACAACTTTGTAGCTCATCTGACTTTTTCTCACTCCCAAGAACATTCTGTTCATGATTTTCTGCATTGTAAGCAGAACCAGAGCCCCAAAGTCTTCTGTTGATGCTGTTTCTTTGCTTGCTTGCTTTGAACCAGTAACTTACCCGAGACTTTTTTCCCTTCAGAAGTGGATAAAGTTTTCACGTGAGAAAGAACAATCAAGAAGCAGAATTTGCCCTAATTCGCAATTAACTTAAGACCCTTTTTAACTCCTTTCCAGGCACACAGAAATTACGTTGACTCTGTTCATGATCGTGTACTCATTGACCAAGGCTCTAGGTCGCAAGCCCCAAATCCCCGTGCGGTAAAGAAGGCGTGTCTGAGTCAGGACCCGAGCACTCCGGGGTTTAAAAGCTTCATAGCAAAAGCTCAGCAGCTAGTGCTCTTTGTTTAAATTAACAGCTAGACATCAATGCCCTGTCCAACAGGGTAAGATTCAGCCGTAATTGATAGTTTTACCATGGGAGTAAGATAACACGCACAGAAGGGTAGGTAGCCGTTATAACCTGACCCACTTTTGACCTTCCTGATCTAATGCCTCGGGGGAAGGCAGAATGGGCTTTGTGCTTATGCAGGAAAATGCTAAGTTCAAGGAAAAAATATTTAACAATGAAATGTGTGATTCGTATACTTTATCTAAAAATGCTTAAGCAAAAAATAATAATAAAAAGTAATCTACAAAAACATGACCTATTCCACCTGCCACAACCTCCAATTGCCCTGAGAAACGTGTTTTATGGTTGGTTTCTTCAGATCAGGACCCAGTCTGGACGTATACATTACGTTTTACTCTGTCTCTTTCATCCCTGTGATATGCAGCAGTCCTTCCCCTTCAGACTCGTGCAGAGACCGGACCAGCTGTCCTACTGACACCCCCACTGGAATAACAGCTCCAGAGAGCTCCACGTAAGGAGCTCTGGACCCTGTGACGGGGTTACCTTCCATGCTGAAGTTAAGGATCTTGAGATGGGGAGACTATCCTGAATTATACAGATGGGTTTGATGTCATCAAAGGGTCCTTCCCGGGGGAGGCAGGAGGGTCAGAGTCAGCAGATGGGAAGGCCGAAGTGGAGGGCGGGGTGAGCCGAGGCACTCAGGCCCCTCTGGAGGCTGGAAAAAGCAAGGAAGCGGATTCTGGAATGGAACGCAGCCCAGCCAGCACCTACAAGAGCACTTCCGGCCTCTGGAACTCTAGGTCTGTGATGCTTCGAACCGTTACCTGTACAGTCATTTGTTACTGCAACGATGGGAAGCAATCCAACCACTGCGCGGGCTCCCCGGGAGCCGAGTCACAGTGCTCGTCGCCTTGTTCCTTTCTTTGGGTTTTCCCTATGAACGTGACAGCTTTGTTGAATGTAACCTTCTGCACCATCCTGATGAACCTATCACGATGTGCCCTGAACGGTAATTACCAGTTCTTCTATCCAACAGAGGCCGTGTACCCAGGGGACACTGGTCCTTCATCACTATGTCTCCCGAACTGCCCTTTGCAGGACAGCTGCTAAGAAATCCTGCGGAGATAAGGGAATAAATACTTACTCTTCACAGAGCCACCTTTAAGGAAGGTAAAAGGAGAGGGAATGAGGAGGAATGGGGAAATGTGCCACATCTGGGGGCTTAGCTACTTTCTATTTTCTAGACGTAAAACAAAATGGACTTGCTTCTCGCCTTATAATGGAGACGTTCAAGGAGCTCAGTTTGCCAATCTAAAAATGCCTGCAATCACAAGAGTCCTCATCAGATGGAGGCAGAGGCTCACTCATGGAGAGGGATGCAAGGACCGAAGCTGGCGTCAGAGCCGAGACGAGAGGCCATGCTGTCAGCTTTGCAGGCGGACAGGGCCAGCAGCCCCGGAGGCCGACAGAGATAAGAAAGCGGGATCTCCCCTGGAGTTCGCACAAGGAACGCAGGCCTGCCGACGCCCGAGCTGAGCCCAGTGACCGTGGAGACTGGGTGTCTGCTCTCCTGAGCCGTCAGATCCTAACCTCATGCAGCTTAAAGATGGTAATAACGAAAACAGAAAGGGACAAATGTCTACCTTCCCCATAGGTCATGAGATGCATTATTGAATAAAATTGGTATTTTCCATACATACAGCAAAATCTTCGTGACGGAATAAGGACTAGACACTAGCAACAAGACAAATCGATGACTGAGTGCCAGGCGCTCGGAGAAAATACGGATTTGGAAGTCACTGACATGGTTTTCAAAGACTGCCGGGTCTACCACATTGCTTCTAGAAAAGACTTCTCATTCGGAGGGTTTCCCACGGTTGGGGTTTAAGGTGTGGCTCAAGGACTAGAAGCACCACTCCCCTGGGGAAAAGAATTTTATTTCTTTAGAAATGCAGAAATTCAGCATTCAGAAATGCAGGTTAGAAATGCGGAGTCTCCAGCCTCCGAGACCTGCGGGGCGGGAACTGCAGCTACAGAGCTCCAGGTGAGGTCAGACTCCTGAGCAAGCCTCCGCTGTCCCTGCCCTCCCGCAGAGCTGAGCCCAGCTGGGGCGGCCCAGACCCAAGGAACAGAAAGCGGCACAGCACGGCACAGGCCAAGGCCAGGCAAAGCCTGGGTTCTGGATCGACCTCTACGTGCGCTACGACAGCCCGAGAGCAATACAGTCGTACAGACTCAGGCCCTCAGGTCTGTCACCCACGCTCGTGATGCCTGCCACCATGTCTCCCAGTTCTCCGTCGTGAGCTCGCCGGCTTTTCACAAAAACAGGGGAGAGCTGCCCTTCTCACCACTAAGGACAGAGCACGGCCTCACCTTATTTGAAAAGAAAGCAGCGTACGCCCACTCCTTACTGTCTTGTTAAAGTGGTCCTCAAGCTCGAGCCCCGGCGCAGCCTTCTGGTCACAGAGAGTGCCCCGTGCTCTGGGAAGCAGCGGCCGGAGGCCATCGGGTGTCAGGAGGGGGCAGAAGACGTGGCTTTCAGGGGCTACAGGAAGGCAAGATGAAAGCCCAAGAAAGGAGCCTAACCACACAGCACGAAAATGTAAAAATTTAAAATTTCTGAGCCTGTGGCTCTTTCAACACGTGTCATCCCCACCACGCTGGCCGCCCCTGTCCCCCCCCAACCCCCAGGGCACACCGCAGTGAAGTCAGGAGAGGACCCGGGATGAGGGCCTCGGGCAGAGAGGAGGTGGGAGTGTCTGCAGCATGTGCCATGACCCTGTAAGCACGCGCTAAGAGGGACAGGGCCTGACCGAGGGGGACGGTTGTGCCGGCAGACGAAGGGTGTCTGAGACAAGATCACCCCAGAACATTCTCTCATCCCAAACTAGGCTCCCCCACCACTGGGAGCTTGGGGTCGCCCACCGTCAGAGGGAGACCCACACACCGCTCGGCAGGCGTGGAAGAAGAGGTTCCTACAAACCTAGTCCGCACACACTCGTGGGTGTTAGTTCACGCCCTAAAAAGCAGGGTCTGTGGCAAAGACTTTGGGCCCCAGACCCGCAAAACCAAGAAAACTGAGTTTCTCAAACACAGTATTTGTTATAGGTTGTACTCTGCCCTCAGAAGTCCTAAACCCTGGGACCTCAGAACATGACCTTATTTGAAGAGGGTCACTGTAGACATAACTCGTTAAGAATAAATCATCAGGTTGGGTGGGCTCTAATGCAGTGTGACAGTCCTTGTATGAAGACACAGGGAGAAGTTCCCTTGAGGACGGAGCAGGGACCGGCCACATGGGCACAACCCAGGGACACGGAGGTGGCCAGCAACACCAGGCTCGGGCAGCTCCTGGAGTGGGTTCTCCCTCTCCACCCAGAAGGAAGCGACGGCTGGCACCTCCATGTCAGGCGTCCAGCCTCCAAGACCACGGGCATCAACGTCTGCTGCCCAAGCCCCATCCGTGGGACTGAAAAGGGGCACCGGAGGCCATTCCCGGAGAGCCAACACCTGCCAGCCGCATGTGCACCCACCGCTCACCTGGGCTGGCCTCCCGGAGCCCACTTGGCTTGTGCGAGCTCCAAGGGAGGGTCTGGCTTGGAGGTCCCCGCAGCTTCCCAGAAAACCCATAGTGACCCCAGAGACCTGAGCCCGGTCCCCCTGGCCCTGAACCCTGTCTTCTCCACCCTGGGCTCCGCGCTCATGGGGCCGCCACACCCACCCGTGGCCGGACGGTCTTCCCCAGGTTCAGTAGCTGGTCTGTCCGTGCATTCGGGTCCCAACCCAAGCGCCGCCCACTGAGAGCGGACGTCTCTACCCACCGCTCGGCTGACACGGCCCCGCTCTCCAGCCCCACTGCTCTCCCCACACCACTGGCCGCTGCATGGAATGGCATCATTTGGTTGCTTATTTGCAAGATCGCTAAGATGGAAGGTCCCAGGCATGGAGACTTTTGTCTTTTATCTGAGTCACTGAGTCCCCGGAGCCTGGCACAGTGCCAGGCACACAGCGCTCACTCCGCATTTGCTGGAAGAATTGAGGAGGAGGAAGGAGGGGGGGAGGAGGGGGGGAGGGGAGGGCTGGCTCCACAAGGCATGCGCTGGGGCCTCTGATCCCCACGCCCCCGGAGACCCTCGTCATTTTGAGAAGAAGCTAGAAATCGCGCTCTGGTATTTATCCTGTTACTCTAGAAACAGGCGTTTATGTGTCTAGATCCTCAAAGATTATGATTTCCTAAAGAACGGGAGGTTTTGCTTATGTTTCTGCCTAAAATAGACAGGAGATGCTGCCCCAACCACGTCTTCATGGAGACTTCGAGTTCTTTGCCTATCAGTTGCGCCCACCGTTTGGGTTTGCTCCCCTCGTTCTGGGGCAGGTGGGAATCGGGGTCAGGCCAGGGGAGCCGAGCCCCCCCCGGGAAGCCGGGCCGGGGCACACGGACGGCAGGGATGCTGTCGACGCCCGGCCGCGGCGGACTCAACATGCTTTTGGCACCGAGGGGTGTTTTTGTACTACATCTTGGAGAAAAATATGTCTTAATGATTCCCTAGAGAGGTTTATGACTCACAGAAACTGCAAAGTCTATGTCTCCACACCCAGCTCCCAGCTGCCTCGATGCTACAAGAGGATGGTTCTGTTGTTTTACTCTTTATTACCTCAAAATATCTGCACGGTCATATACTACCCAATTTTCTACCCGACACTCTGAATTTTTCCCGCACACAGAGCATGACTGTGCAGGACACAGCTGTCCTGTCCCACCATAATGACTCAAGTTATCCATTTGAGATTCACAGACTATAAGGAACTTCTGCAATTCTTGGATTTTCTGGTGCCCAGAGAAACCAAGTCTGTACACTCTGACTTGAACGAGCGGGAGAGAATTTTGAAAAGAGGAAAGGAGAGAGAGTCCAGCGTGACAGCGTAGAGCCCGTGAGTTCCCGACAGCCCTGACAAGAGCAGATGTGGCCTCCTGTTTCGCAGGGAGGCCCCTGTCACCTGCTGTAATCCCAGCAGAGAAGACAAGCCACCGGTCTGACCCAGGCCCTGATAAAGCCACCAGCCCCCGTCAGCGATGCCGGGGCTCAGCGATTCCAGGAAGAGAACGCACAGCGGCCTGAATTGCTTCGGCCTGAAAGGCCCTTCTCTGCTGCTTCCGCGTTACACGGAGCAAATCGCAGCATTTTGGACGCTTCGGTTTCACCACCTGAAACACCGAGGGCAGGTCATGGACGCGCTCCCCCACGCCCCCCACGCTCCCCCGCGCTCCCCACACTCCCCCCGCGCTCCCTCTCGTCTGTGGCTTCACAAGGACAGAAGGGGACAGAGATCAGATTCATGTTCAAGGGCAGTGTCCTTACTCTGTCGGGTCACTGGGTTTCCTCTTTGGCGGGACTGGTGCGCCGTCCTTCCCTGGGGGCTCAAACACAGGAGGCCCTAGAAGATACCCCAGACTTGACCTCAGGGCTTTTCCCGCCCCAGTGCTCTGGGTGGACGTACCGCTGTACGAGGTGCTCACCTCCCAGCTCGCCAGCCGCCTGGACACAGGTTGTGGCTGGCCATGATGGGACGGGGCAGCCCCCCTGGTCCGGGAGGAGCAGCGTCTTTTTGATGTCACTGCGCTGGTGGGCGGCCCAGGCCACCTCCGCAGCCCTCCTTTCCCCAGCAGCTGCCACAAGGCCCACACGGGCCACTCACGGGTTCACACCAGCCACAGCCCGGACACAGAGCCACGTGGGTGATGTCCTCCACTTGCCCAAACATGGGACCGTGCTGCCCCAGATGGGGACCATGAGACAGCAGGGTGGGTCCCCAGTGGGCGCCCAGGGCTCCGAGAACGTTCCCATCAGCACTGACCGAGCAGTCCTTCTGTCGTCGCAGAGAAACACCCGCAGAATCGTGCTCGCGGCCGACTTTGTCCCAGAAGCAGAAAGAGGAGGCCATGTCCTCCCACAACCCCTCCTGCCGACCCCACGGTGGGTCCAAACACAGCTAAGGTTTTTGCCTGCTCCGCCGCATGACCCTCTCCTCCACATACGTTCTGGTCACAGCACCTTCGCCAGAGCCTCTGGAAGGGCTGAAAGCCTGCGTTCTGCTGGACAGAAGAACGGGGAGAAACAGGAATGCACATGGGCCAGCAGGGAAGAGGGGACGTGGGTGACCCCAGCTTCGGGAGACGTAACGAGCGCCTGGCAGGCAGGAGGAGAAGGAGCGGGGCTCGGAAGCCCGTCCCTCTCTGATCCCAACTGCGAACTGTCGCTGTAAACCTAATTGCTTCGCTCTTAATGGCTTTATGAGTTCTGAGACTTCATTATTCTTCTTGTCTCGTTTCTATGCAGCCGGTTTGGATCACTGCTTCTGTCTTCTTTTAAAGGAACAATGAACTGTGTCTGGAGCCCGTGCAAGATGGGGAGGAGAGGATATGCTGGAAAGTGCGGGTGATGGGTGATGGGGTGCCTCAGCCCGGACCCAGGCAAGGACCCTGGGACCTGACTCTAGCCCAGAGGGTTCTGACAACATCTGGGAAGTGCCGCGCTCTCCTTCACGCGGGACGGGTCTCCAGGTCCCCCAAGGCTCTTCCCCAGTCTTGCTCCAGTCTCTGTCCGAGGAGACAAATGAAGGGGTTCAGGATGTAGCTGCTCAGAAGTCAGGCTGCTGGTCACTGAGGGAGGCCACGCTGATGGGTGCTCAGAAGTCACAGGACACTGTGCCCCCAGCATCTGCCCACCAGAGCCCTGAGAAGGAGCCAGGGGCCCTGCAGCAGGAACGACATCTTCAAGCATCCTCAGACAGACGACGGGAGGGCGGCGGGAGCTGTCTCCCCTCCACGGTTCCCGCCCACCCCCCCCACACAGCTCTCGGCCTGCATAGCTGACCTCTGACCTCAGCAAGTGCGGTCCCCACACTCTGTCCTGCCCTACAGATGTCAGGATCTCCACTGTCAAAACCTGGAGTAGAAGCTTAGGGGGGACAGTGAGACACCCCAGCCGTCTTGAGGAAATAAGAGCGAAACCATGCAGATGTGGGACAAAGTTTCGGGACCTGGTTTCCAGAGTCGACCAGAACATGGGGCTTGTTAATAAACAGAGTCCTGACGTCGCAGCACTTTCAAGATGTACACACCGAACGCCAGGGCTTTTCACAGTCGTTCTGTGAAATCAGGAACTTGTCTGAAACACCCATGTCTACGACACAGAGGCAGGGACACGGTGTCGGGGGCTGAGCGGCCTGGCGGCCGCATCAAGAAAGACCTCCAGCTGCCTCCCCACTCCACACCACGGCCCCTAGAGAGCAGGGACAGGCTTCTGGCCGGTGTGGAGCCTCCCACACACCAGGAGTCACCTCTCCGCTCCCGGATCTCCCTTCCACGACAGGGAGTCCCTCCCCGTAACCCCGAGGAACGAGGCTGAAGAAATGCTTCCTGACGCTTTCTGTTGAAGGTGTTTTTTGTTTGGAGTTTGTGGTTTTTTCCAGATTGTCCGGGGCTCTCACCTGCTGTGTGTCAAATGAAATTTGACCAAGAGCCGCCCTTTTGGACTCGGGACACAAACGCTCCACCCCAATCCCGACACCCTGGGGCGGGGGGGGGGACTTTCTCTCCGTGGCTGTGGGGAAGAGGCACGTGGCGCCAACTTCCTGTCTCACTCGCCATCTTTTGTTCCTCCACAGACACAGCCGTGATATGAAATACAACTGATGAGAACCACACATTGAGATATTTGTACAGAGATGTCCCAAGTGTGTCCTCTGCTATAATATACATCCCTGTGGGGCGCCTGGGAGGCTCAGTGGGTTAAGCCTCTGCCTTCGGCTCAGGTCATGATCTCAGGGTCCTGGGATCGAGCCCCGCGTCGGGCTCTCTGCTCAGTGGGGAGCCTGCTTCCTCCTCTCTCTCTGCCTGCTTGTGATCTCTGTCTATCAAATACATAAATAAACAAATCTTAAAAAAAAATACATCCCTGTGAAGAAGGGGCTCCACAAAGTAGCCTCAGCAGAGCAACAAGGCTGCAACGGCTCCCGCGCCCTCTCCCACGTCCTCTCCCACGTGCTTCCAGGACACACCCACTCTCCTCGTCGCCCTTCTGTACCGGGCACCATGTTCTGCCCGCAGGTCGTCAATGAATATGCCTGATCCAGTAAGTGAATGCACCGTGTTGATCTGAACGATTTTTCCTAAATAGGATTTTTCATCATCACACAGGTCAGATTGGCCAAACACGTGAAACTTCCCTGCTCTTGCTTCCCTCTCATGTCAGAGCCACAATCCATCAGGAGGCCCCGCGGCTCCACTCTGAAGGCCCACGAGGACGTACAAGGAGGTGCGTGCTGCCCCCCGACCTGCAGGTGGTCGTGCAAACACGGGGCTGCTGGGACCACACCTGCAGGCAGCCTCCAGCATCGTCTACCCCAGGAGCGGCCTGTGGCCCCGTCATTTCTCAGGAAGCCCCAACACCACAAACCTGTCACGTATCCCCAGTACATCCTGCAAAACACTCCTAAAATGTGTTTGGAACTTTCTTCGTTTATTAAACGTCAAAGTTAAGTTGACTTTCTACCATCCGGAAATAGTAATGATTCACTGTGTCTCACCTCCTGTTATCAAAAATAATTTTAAAGACGTCGAATTATTTTACTGTGACAAACCAGCATCTGCATTTCCATCCAATAAGACACCTGAGACTAGGAGATCTCTGGAAATAAATACTGTTAACGAATTAAAAGATTCTCTGTTAGGGGCGCCTGGGTGGTAAGTCAGTTTAGTCTGCCTTCAGCTCAGGTCATGATCCCAGGGTCCTGGGATCGAGCCCCGCGGCGGGCTCTCTGCTCAGCAGCGAGTCTGCTTCTCCCTCTGCCCCTTCCCCTGTCTGTGCTCACGGACCTCTCTCTCTCAGATAAACAAACAACCTTTTTAAAAAAGAGATTCCCTGTTAATTCCACAAGCACTTCTGTGCACACCCCGCTGCAGTCCCGGCGCTCAGGCTGGCCTCCCGCAGGCAGGGTCGGCGCGGCTGCACGAGCCCAGCGCCGAGAGCGGGCGTCCTGAACCGGGCCGCTCCCCACCCTTGTTAACCTGCCAGCAAGAAGCACAGCGGGCGTTTCTGGCCGTCCAGTTCGCACAAGGGCCTAGCGGAGCGGAAATACAAGTGGCAGGTCGGGCGTGACTTGGCTTCTCTGAGACCCTGGGCGTGTGGACCTCGGCCGCTTGCAGGAGGGCGCTCCACGCTTAGCCACTCCCGCCCCTGGGAGGCCGTGTGGCTGTCAGTCTGCCCCTCAGGGAAGTAAGTCTCCGGCTCCTACGTCCGTTTGCCCTTTGACCTCTGTGGAATTGGCACAAACAGGGCTAGACCTACTCTCCCAGGGGATACCAGTGGACATGAGGCCGAACGTCCCGTCCAAGACGCCGGGAGCTCCTCGCAGAGCCGGGAGCAGAGCTGGGCTGCCCCTGGCAGAGCCGTGACAACCGCGTGGAGTGGAAAGGCCGCCAGCAAAGACGAGGCAGCTCGGTGCCCTTTCCCTGCATTTCACCAACATGTCATCCTGGGACCGATCGATTGTAAGATCCAGAGGCACCAGCTGAAACTGCAGATCGGCCGGCATGAAAGACAGTTTCTAGCACCGACAGGCAGACTGTAAAGCCAGCCATGTGCGCCCACCCGCCCCCACCCAGCCGTTCTGAACGGGCAACAGACGCACGCATCTTACAACTTTCATGCTTCAACGGGTGCATCGCTGAGCACCTCGGGAGATGAAAGCCTCTTAATTGTGCCGTCAACCTTCCCCAGCGACAGGCCCCTCTTCACAAGCAGCCAGAATGCGGCGGCTCCAACAGAAGCCCTTGCCTTTGGCTGTGGTTCAGCTTTGGAAGGAAGCACTTTCCTATCCCAGGCCCCTCAGAGCAGGCCCCATGGAGACCAGGCTGACACAGGCAGCAGCAGCGGACGCCCCGGGCTCTTTCCCATTCCACGCCCCCGCGGGGCGTCCTCCCCACAGTCCGGTCTCTCCTCCGAGTCTCCCCTCCTGACCTGATCCCGCAGAGGGGCCGCTCCCCCACTCTGCTGGCGGTGCCCCGAGAGCACAGCCCCGCCCATGTTCAGAGGCAGAGGCGCCGACCTTCCAGCAGGTGAAACCATGAATCCCTTCCATTCCCGCTGCTTATTCCACACGCCTGGGTTTACTGGTGATGACAGGTCCTCTCCCTCTGGAAAACCCAAGCCCAGAGACATGCCTTCGACCTCGGGGCATGATTCTGCTTCCTATGTTTCGTGTACCCCTTTGGAGGGAAACGTCCTGGCCAGCATATGCCCCCAGCGTACACGTGTGCGTATGTGTGTGTGTAGGCGCGTGTTCGCACACATACATTTCACTAAAACAACCCCTTGCGAGCTGTTAATCTCAAAGTTCTGGTCCTCCCCCCACCCGCCTTCCTCTCCAAAGAACCAGGCTCCCATAAAACGTGTATAATTACTTCTCGTGCGGTCTCTTCGACGGTGGGCTCCGGGTCCGGGTGCAGATCCTCCTCGGCGGTCTGACAACAAAGACACACGGAGCAGCGTTAGTGCGGCAACAGTCGCGTAAAGACCAGCATACAGGTAGTCAACACGGAGGACGAACGACCTAGTCCCTGTCTGCGTCGCAGAACAGGGTGTCCGCACCAAGACCCCCGCCCACCTGCGTCTACTCGAAACCCTGTGAAGCTCCACGCAGGAAATGGATCTTTCTGCAACAGACGGAGAATGAAGCCCTGTTTGCCTCCACGGCTGGGAGCTGCTCCCTCAGCTGAGCGTGGATAACTCAGGCCACCAGCGAAAGGAGAGGCAGGTGCTTATGTAACTCCCTGCCCGCAAGGTGGGGGCTGTGCATTTGCATGGGGCTCAAAGACTGACAGACAGAAACGGAGAAGTGACAGAGGGAAGGCGTTTGTAACCATTCTTGTTTGAATGGAATAAAATCAGAGTCTCCGCTGATGCTCAAAGAATGACTTAACTCAGAGTCAAGTTCCTGGCCCATAAACATGTAAAGGAGAGGGTTTCCGGAGGACAAGGCTTCACCAGGAGGGTCTGGGTCTGAGGCTCGCTCACTGAATCGTCGCTTAAAACAGACTGCTTAACCCGGGCCTCAGAGTCCCTGTGCACGTCCGGAACAGAGCGGCATCGACCATCGAGGGATGCAGAGTGCTGCGGGGAGGAGACCCGG
Source organism: Lutra lutra (assembly GCF_902655055.1). Classification (NCBI taxonomy): domain Eukaryota; kingdom Metazoa; phylum Chordata; class Mammalia; order Carnivora; family Mustelidae; genus Lutra; species Lutra lutra. The sequence goes on from NC_062283.1 coordinate 151,957,221, forward strand.
CCGGCGGGCAACCCGGGCACCGCGGCCGCCACACGCCCAGGCCCCTGGCTTCCAGGCAGTCTGCTCATCTAGAGGCCGTAAGATAACCAGCAGCCGACAAGCCAGACCGCAGATGCCAGGGAGTCCTATTTGATTCTCAATATTGAAAAACAGGGGCTTTTCCTTTCTTTAATGCATGATGACATCCCAGAAAGGAAGGTCATGCTTATTCCTTTAAAAGAACCCAAAAAGGACATAAATGGGTCAGCTAGCTCCCGTGGGCGGGTTTCTGCTCTCACCTTACTCGTCCTGTCTTCCGTTTTCTCACCTTCCTGCCCCCCCCCCCCAACGCATGCCCCTGGCCGCAGTAAGTCTGCTGGAAGCAGCGACTAAGAGCCCCGTGAAAACATCATGAGTGGCTTCTTCCTTAGGCCAGATTCTTCGGGAATTTTATGGAGGGCCTGGTTTTTGACCAGCATACGTCTCCCTGTCAACACACCTCATTCACTGGTCAAATATACTGAAATACTTCAAAACAGTTCATAAAACCGCAAATGCTCTCCCTCGACAGTCAAATGAGTTTCCCCTGTCTACGTGCGAAGGCAAAGCTGGTTTGTGCAAAGAGAGCCGCGTCCCTGGCCCACGAGCCTCCAACCCAACGCGGGCCAGTCTGAGAAAACAAGGCAAGGGGAGAGCACCCTGAGTTAGAACAAATCCGGAACCCCGGAGTGCTGTTCGCTAAAACAGTCATCGGTCCTGTCAAATTTGTGCAAAAGCGAGTCACAGAATCCCCAGTGCGCAGCATAGCAGCTTCTCTCGTAGGAAGGGTCTGTGAAGCTTCTCACCAAGGGTTTATGCTATTTAACTCGGAGCTCAGGGGCCAGATGTCTTCCATGTGTTTTGCCCAATGTCTTGATAGGTGAGACATTTTAGTATTGTACAACCTAAAACATGCACAAAACCCGAAAGCGAAATGAGCCTCGGAGTCATGAAGCAAACAGATCTTCCCTCTGTGTGGGTTCAGAGGACCTCCCAGGACCCGGAGGACCTCAAGACCAACGCTTCACATTTAATCGTTCCAGAAAAAGCTCTGGTTTTCCGGGTTCCAAAGCAATAGGACTGGGTGCTCTGTGTCCAGAAAGCATACTGCAGACAGGGTACGGTGCTCAAATGTTCACCCAGGAAGCCCGAAGGTAATTTCTTTTGCTTCGGGACCATCTACTTTAACCAATTTTCATGGTTCGCTGTGACATACACATCAGCCTCAAAAACTTTAAAAATTTGCCCTCTAAACGGGGTGGCAAGGCAGTGCTGTCCATGACATGTTTTTTAGGTAACATGATACATACATTGTTGCTCCGTTTTCAGTCCATCTCCGAAATACTCACGACACAAGCTGCTCCTAGGAGCTCTGGTCAGTGGCTGTGGAGTTGGAAGCCCTACGAGAAATTCTGCAAAGCCCCTTGGCTTCCTCCCTGCTGTCCTCCTCTCCCGACCTGCAGCCAAATCCTTCCCCACCTCGTGGGGCCCAGATTTGGGGGGGTCGTTGGCAGCTAGGTCTCCCCCACAAACAGAGTTCAGATTACTAAGAGGGCTTCAGAAAGCTCCAGGAAGTAAGAAAAGAACTTCTGGCTGATCGTTATTAATTCAATTCATTCATTCAGTTTTTTAAAAAGCTCTAATCTCTCCAAAAGAAAAAAAAGATGAACCCTGAACTAACAACCCTTGTGAGAGGCTCTTTTGAAGGCACGGTCTTGGACACCAGGAACGCCATCCTGGGCAAACAGCATAGTCGATGACAGTAAGGAGCTGGGGTGTCACCTCTCTAGGCTTGGGGGCTTGTCATCAGCAGCAAAGACAAGCTGTTCCATCAAAAACCAGGCTGCATATAAACATAAGTAACATTTACATGAAGAACTGAATTTACAGACAGGACGCTGGGATAGGAAATAAGACAAAAATTGAAGCTTGGATTTTGTCAACATTTAGCAAGTTATTGGAATGTGCCATTTGGGAAAGCAGTCTGAGTTGCTAGAGACACGGCAGACATATGTCTAGTAATTCAGTAGGTAGTCTGATAACCGGCGGGGGTGGTCTCAGAACGCATAACTGCATAGCGTGTAAGTCTGAGGAACTTCTTCATGGGAAAATGTATGTTGATCATCTATAATTCAAATTAAGCAAATCAAATCCCATGGATCAGGCTTCCAGAGAGTTCCAGGTCCCTGGAGAAGCATGGAGTTAAACAGTATCACAGGTGACTCCCACCAGCCAGCCCTGGGGAGGGGCCGCCTCAACGACACCTTCATTTCATTATGTTTTCTCTTTATTTGTAACAGCCCCTCTCTACTGGAACACACACTATTAAGACTGCATTATCTTCGTGCCTCCCGTTTCTTAAGAGGTCGTCCCTGGTTTGCCCCTGCTTTCATCCTCAGCCGGAGCCCGTGGCGTTCCTACCATGTAAGGCCACTTGTTGAAGGAAGATCAAACTGACGCAGGTTAGCTGGAGCCCGGGGAGAACTCCCAAATACACACAGAGCTCAAGAAGCCCGAAGTTTGGTTGAAGAGCAACAATTTCTTTCTTCCCGGTGTTGGTTTTCATTCATTTAATTGACCCCACACATCGCTGTGTGCGTGCGTGTGCGCGCGCGGGCACCTACATGCACCAGGCTTGTGTGTACGCGCACACGGGTGCACCCACAGCGCACGCCACACCAGCTCTGCCTGCACACATTACATATTCAAGGGTCTGTCACATGCAAGTCCCCGGTCGATAGGAGCCCCATCTGCTGCACACGCCGCGCCGCCGCTGGGCTCCCCCGGGGTACTCACCTCTATGTCCATGGGCTCCACCTCGATCTTCTTCCATAGCTCCAGCAACTGGGCAATCGGCATTTTTTAAAACTTCGCTCTCCGTCTGCTCAAGTACTGCGGGCAAGGGCGAGAAGCAGCAGAGGCCGGACAGTGCAGAGAGGCGGTAGGGTCCGCGCCCGGAGCGGGAGGGTCCCGGGGTGGGCGGGGACCAGGGGGTCTGCGGTGTGGCCGCGGGGCGAGGGGGCTGCTGCCCGGGGGCTGCTGCTGCGCGCAAGCTGCTGCTCCCGCCGCTCCCGCCGCTGCGCTGGGCCGACGAGCGGGTGGAGACCCGGCGGCCAACCTGCCCCAGCAGCCTCCCCGCGGCTTCCCGGCCTCGCCCCGCCCCCTGCCATTGCCACTCCCTCCTTCCCTGCCCCCACTATTTTACCTTAATTGGCTCTAAATGATGGGTGCAAGTTGGGTCTGAGGATGCTGCTGCCATAGCAACCGCATAGCAACCAAGGGCTGGGGAGGGGGGAGGCGAGGAGGGGGCCTGCGGCAGACTCTGCCCTTCTCCCTCCTGGCGCGCGCGCGCGCACACACAGACACAGACACAGACACACACGCAGACTCACCCCTTCCTTCGCCAACCACTCCCCAAACCGCAGAAAACCCCCGTTCGCCCTACAGGAGGGGGTGAGGCAGGGAGTCAGGTGCAGCGGAGCTGCTTTCCCTGCTTGAAGATCCAAGAAAATCCTGAGGTGGGGACCTGCCGCTGACCCACCCGCGGAAACGGGGCCTCCCGCCTGAGCGCAGCCGCCCACCCATCCAGGGCGCTGGGCCGCAGGACCATGGGACCGGGTTAGGGGGGCAGCAGGTGATGCAGCCCTCCCATCCTCACCCCCGCCCGCTCCCCGCGCCACGATTGCGCTCCAGCCCCCGCGCCTGGACGCAGGACCCAGCTGGCGCCCCAGGTCACTCGGCCCCAGAGCCTTCCCCTGGGAACGAAAGCGAAGTGGGCTGTTTACACGGGCAATTACATCTTGTGTCCAAGTCCCCCAAGTTTGGGGGGAAATATTAATTCAAACAATGTAGGGTCAGTCGTTTACCAAGTTCTAGGAAGAGTGTTGTGCCCATCTGCCCATTTTCTCATTTAACTTCCATCTAACGTGGATTTAACAATCCATTTTCATAGATGAGAGAAGCCTGAGGCTCAGAGAAGGAACTTGCCCGAAAGCAACCACCCACAGGGCAGGGCCAGAAGGAAGGACTGGTAATCCCAGTCTCTCTCTAGAGGGACCACAAGGTGTGCATGTCTCAAGGGGCCCTGTCCATCCTTGGTTCCTTCTCTTTCTGTCTCCTTGTCTGTGTTTACTCCATTTCTCTCTCAGAACAAACGACCCATCTCCCAGACTTCTAAGTGCTACTCTGATGTTTGGTCTCCTCTTTGGGAAATAGTGTTAAAATCAAATACCTCTATTCATTTCTACAGCAAATTCCTTTATCTTTGAGAAAAAATATCTAAGAAAATGGCTTACTGCTTCCAAAAATTATTGATCCCTTTGTCTTCTTTTCCTCTTTATAAAACCGTGAAGAAACCCAGTTGATTACAAAGAAAAAAAAAAAAAAAAACTAGCTCAAATCCCAGATACTCCATATTTCAGAGCAGAGTTAACAGCAGAGGCTCCGTTCCACTCTTGGTATTGATTTAGGAAGCGCTCTGTCCACAAAATCAGGCCAGCAAGGTTGTGAAGATTAGTCCCATTCAATAAAAATATTAACAATGTTGTTTGTTTTCAAAGCCTTTGCTGATAGAGCAGAGTGAAGGGTTTCCACGTGTTCACTCTAATAGGGTAATTTGAGGCATAGCATAAGACGTCACAGATTAACAGCATAAAATGAAATGATGTTTATGTAATAAAGATAGGGAAACCATGGACAGAAAAAACAGCGCTGGTGAGATGTCAAGATCGTTTCACTTGAACGACCGAGAACGTGGAGCCCCTAAAGGCAGTGGGGAGGGAAATGAAATTGAATGTCTTATTGGGCGTTTGTTAAACTTCCACTTTCTGGAATTTTCCACAAGCACTCAGAGGTAGGCAGACTGCAGGAAAACATCACCCTTTGGTTTGGAGAAGGAATCTGGAAAAGGACTTGGTTGGGACCTCCTGTGACCGGCCAAGGCCCCTGCCGCCCGCTGAGTAGGGCCGCCCACCCCTAGGAGCCCAGCCTCTGGCTGACGTGCTGGGACCCAACCAGAACCAGCCATCATCAGACACAAAAGAGCTATTATTAAAGGCACATCTTTAGGAATTGCTGCAAATGTGGTTCACGATTCAGCGTGATGTCCCTTTTCAGACTTCGCAGGTGTGGCTCTCACAAAGGCACTGAGAGTTGTTTAGCCCGTGCACAGGTGAGGCAGAGGAGCCGGGAGCAGTGAAGGAGCTGTGGAGAAGGAGCCGGGATCTGATGTGATCTGGGAGCTCTGGAAACACATTCCTGGGCTTAATCACTCTGCACCATCGCCTTCTGAAGCAACCAAGATGATTACATAAAAACACCCACCCCGGGGAATGACCTCTGCTCTCATTTTTAATCCTGTGGCACTTCCCTGGGGACAATCTACCCAGACGTGGCACCCGGTGTCCCGGATGAGAGAAGACCATGAACATAGACCACATGCAAGACAAAAAAATAAATTAAAATAAAAAAGACAACTTTCAAAAAAACATAATCGCCCCAGGGGAGTATTAGCCACATGTGGAAAGCTCACACAGCATTAGGAGGCATGAACAGTTAGAGGACAGAAGGACAGTTTTTTCAGAAAGGAGACAACGGTTCTATCTGAGTACCTTAAAGGATAAACCTTCAAATAAAGGACTCAAGAAATCATGTGCCATGGGTCAGAGCGTTCAATCAAATCCCAAGAAAACTCCTCGAATAACGTTTTCAGGAGAAACAACACTTCCAACAGCTGATTTCCAGGAACCCCACCCACAAGCATCAACTCCAAGAAGAAACGGCCGCGGTGGCCGACTCTCTGAAATGGGTCTTCAGTGAAGCGCACCCCGCGGACAACAGGGAGTGCGGAGGACTTGGAGAGTCCCTGGCCGCTGGATCACCGTGAAATTGTAGTGGGGAGGGGCGCAGGGGTGCCCGAGCTCCTGGACGGAGGGTCCCGTACAGACCAGCGCTGGCCACTCACCACTGACAAAACCCAAAGGCTGGGGAGCGAGTGGTGGTGGAAGACGAAAGGAATTTTTTCAGTGAGGCCAGTGCCGGGAAGACAGTGAACAAGGGTCCAAGGCTATACCCAAAAGGTGGAAAACATTTCTGGGTTTATATAAGGAAAATGTAGGGCGATAGCGGCCAGGTGCGCGCCGGCGGGCAGAGACGGTCGGTGGATCACTGCCGCGGAGTCCGTCGCGGGCAGGTCTCGCCGACCCAGGGCCATCCTTATGCTGCAGGGGTAGTTTCAGTTCCTGTCTCAGAAGCTGCTTTGCCCACAGGATCTTCCCCCTGAGCCAAGAGACCCGCTGGAAAGAAGAACCCAACTGGAAAGTTCTAGGTCAAAACGGAGGCAGCTAAAGTTTTCTTTCAAAATGAGATGAGGACGGACACCGTGCTCCCTGAAACTGGCCGCCAGGAAAAATGACTCTCTTGAGGACATGAAAACAGGAGAACTTGGTACGTCCCCTACCCTGCAAGGAAGGAGAGGAGGGCAGGACAGAGCCCTCCACCCTCTGGGTCTCCCATAACCGAAGGAAGGCTAAAACCTCCGGAGCACGGAAGTGGGATCAGGAGTCCGACTCCGGCCCCGTTGTGCCACGAAGACCCAACTGGTCTGAAGCTCATCCCGTCCACAATAGTGCGTAAAAGCGTGTGTCAGGATCTGAGGGCAGTGACCCCCGCTAACGTGAGGGGTCTGGTGCTTGAGATGCTGAGTCTTCTGCGTTGTGATGGGCATGTTTGACTGACCCACGTGGTTTAGCTCAGGCTGGTGCATTTTGCAAGTTGATGTGTTCAAAGGATTTGGTAAAATGAAGAGAATTATTCATTTCTAGGGGCATGATACCGGCCTTGGTACTTCCAATCTCCAGAGTGTCACGAAATCCTCCCAAATCCTTAAAACCAACTCAATTTTAACAAAAGGCATGTTAGCCATCACTGTGGATTGAACTGTAATGTCCCTGTCCCCATCCCCAAATTCACACGTTGAAGTCCTAGCCCCTTGCACCGAAGAGTGTGACATTATTTGGAAATAGGGTCTTTCTAGGGTTAACCTTAGAAATAAATCTACTAGTTATTTCACCAGCAAAAGACGGATTTATTGGGGAATAAGAGAGGAATTGCCATCTGGGGCAGACAAGCTGTGGCCAAACCTTAGGGGAGTCTGGAGGACAAAGGAGAGGCAGGAGGCTCTGTAAGGAGCGAAGGAGTGAGGGGGAGGTGGTCGTAGCGGGAAAGTCCGTGGGGGTTGGAAGTCTGGCGGCGTCTCCTTGGCTGAGCTGATGCAGGTTGAGGAACGTGTCTCTTCCCCCAGTCGGGAGGGTCGTGTCCACGTGCAAGGTCAAGTCCACGTACCGTCTAATTGGTCTCTTCCTGTGGGCTCTGCAACGGACTCCCCGTGTGATTCACAGGTCGCGGGAGTGCCCCCACCCAAGCTCCCCACTCCGCTGTAGTGGGGTTTTCTGTTTCCGATGTTCACGGTGTTGTAATTCGTTGAGATCCTACCGGAGCAGTGGGCTCTCATCCACGGCGGCCGATGTCCCTAGAGAAGGGAACCGTGGACACAGGGAGAACACCGTGGGAGACACGAGTTTTGCCGCTATAAGCCAGGGAGCCGCCGGGAGCCAGGAGAGAGGCTGGGACCTTCCCAGCTCCTTCAGAGGGAGCGTGGCCCTGGGATGCCCGATCCCAGACCCACGGCCTCCAGGTCCACGAGGCGGGACGTTTCTGTTGTGTAAGCCAGTTCGTGATACCCTGTTACGGTGGCCCAGGCAAACGCACCCTGGGCAATGAGAACAGAGTATAACCATGAGTCAGAAAGCGCTAGAATGTTACAGTTCCACAATGATCAGCAACCAGAGACCCGAATAAAACTGGGGAGCAACAACCCTTGTTTGCATCTTCCTTCCATGGGGACCAGCCAAGGCCCGGGGGACATCATTTCAGTCGGCAACTCACAGGCTTCCAGAAACCACTTTACATACTAACATTCCGCAGTCTGTCCAGGAAGACCCCAAATGTAACTGGGATCTGAGTCAGCCCCTTTTATGGGAAATACCCAAAGCCCCATTTCCAACAAAACAGTCGTGACATTCGGAAATGCAACAGCAGCTTTTTTCCAAAAGAAATTATTCATAAGGAAGAGAAAAAAAAAAAGGCTAAAATACCAAGGAAACAGCATCTCTTCATTATGAAAAGTAAATTATAAGCTAGGAGGAAATTTTAAAGAAGGAGCTTTTATCTAAAATCCTCCCAACAGATTTTTTATCTCACTGGTGAGGAAGGTCGACGTGACCCAGCCCTGTGATTTCTGGGCCATCGGCAGCCGGGCCCAGGTCTCCGAGCGAGCGCTGACAGTGTCTCACTCAGGGATGCAGGCAGCTCTGGCGAAGACTTTCTCGTTCGGTCACAGGAATCTCACACTGGGGTAAGAGAGAGCACACGCGTGCACGCAAGCACACACACACACACACACACACACACACACTATAATGGGAGGAAGTAAAAATGAGAAAATATCTACATAAATCTATTCAGCTCACTCCTCTGTTGTGCCCACGAATAATACTTCCCAGAAGTTAGCACAGTCCTGCGGGAAAGTAGGTAAGTAAATAAAAAGCCTGCGTGGCGTTCAGCAGCCTTCCCGATGGGTCGGCAGAGATGCTGGGACAGAAGTGTCACTCTCCTAACCCAGCGTCCTCTGTGGTCATTACCAATTAAGCGATTCCCAGTGATTTATTTAAATTAAATGAACGTGGACTCAAGCCAAGCATACTTGTTCCAAAATCTACTTCAGCTCTCATAAAGCTAACCCCACAGCCCTTCAGGAACAGACACAAACACACTATCGTCTACAAGATGGGGCATTGGGGAATTCACAAGAGTAACCACACCTTCCAGAAAGTTTTAAAGGAAAATAAATGTATTCCTCATTCTTTTTCTAAAGCGCTCCCCATTGGACAGACTCGAATTTCTTTTGGAAACACAGACATGAAAATTCGTATCTGTAAGGAGAACACATACAGTTTCTTTTAAAGGAAGCGGCGTGGGGTGCCTGGGTGGCTCAGTGGTTAAAGGAAGCGGCGTGAACGCAGTGGGAATGTGGACGCAGAATCAGGGTTTGAGGGCCGGGGAGGGTGTCGGGAACGCAGCCCGCTCAGTGACTCGGGAACATTCCCGGAAACGTTCTCTCATGTCCCTTCCTTCCAGTGGCCAACAGCATGCAGACCATTTACTACTACCACCGTCATTTACTGAAGTTGTAATGATGACTGGTCTCTGTCCTAAGAGAGAAATGACCGTCGCTTATCAGGGTAAGAACGGAAAATGGCAACAAACATCCATAAAGACCACGGAAGACTATAAATAGTGACACTTACAAGACTGCTCTGTCCTCGCCTCAGTTCTAGGCTTTGGGAGGAACTGGAACCAGTCATCATTTCCACTGACCTCACAAAATTAAGCATACATTTGAATGGTACTTGATGAATTCTTAAAACCATGCTAGTTACTTTCTTAGAACATAAACCATCACTAAAAACATGGTATTTATAGGAATATAAATTTCTATAAATTTCCTACTCTACTCGGGGCGCCTGGGTGGCTCAGTGGGTTAAGCCTCTGCCTTCAGCTCAGGTCGTGATCTCAGGGTCCTGGGATCGAGCCCCACATCGGGCTCTCTGCACAGCGGGGAGCCTGCTTCCCCCTCTCTCTCTGCCTGCCTCTGCCTACTTGTGATCTCTCTCTTTCTGTTGAATAAATAAGTAAAATCTTTAAAAAAAAAATTTCCTACTCTACTCCTGGTGAAAGCGTTCAAAGTATGGCATGATAGTGACAGTCACAGGACGGTAGCGACAGCGGCGTGGAAGTTTGCGTCAAGAAAGGGCCGTCGCTGCCACACCGCGCGCGTGCGCGCGCCGTGGAAGGGCATTTGCTAGCAGCCAGCAAGGTGCTGATGACCCCAGGACATAAGTACCGCCCCCCTGGCCGGAGCACCCAGTGCGCCCTGCACGAGCTCCGTGCTGGAAACCTCAACCGATGAGTGGCTGAGGGCCTCTGGCCAGTTACCAACCCCGCGAGTGTGCACGTGCACACGCGTGACACGGTGACTTCCTGGGAAGACTGGAGGTTACGGAATCGTCCTGCTCTGCCCCCTTTGGCTTGGTTCGTGGACTATCCCAGCAGAAGAGCTTGCCGGCAGGAGACGCCTCCGTCCTGCGCTCCACAAGGGCAGGACACCTTGTCCCAGCTGAGCAAAGCGCAGGGTGCACGCGGGGTCTGTGCTTGTCTCTGCTCAACAGAGGGACAGCGGAGGCTGTGGAGGGTCAGGAACGGCACAGGGAGACACTCGCCATGTGTAGGACCAACAGGATCTGTGCTTTGATTGAGTGCTTTCGTTACTGATTTTGCCCGCATGGTGTGAGGATAGAAGAAGGATGATTTTTTTACCCTAGTTTTTTTTTTTTTTAATTAACATATAATGTATTATTTGTTTTGGGGGTACAGGTCCGCGAGTCATCAGTCTTACACAGTTCACAGCACTCACCGTAGCATACACCCTCCCGTGTCCATCCCCCAGCCACCCCATCCCTCAGACACCCCCGCCAGCCCCCAGCAGCCCTCGGTTTGTTTCCTGAGATGAAGAGCCTCTAATGGTCTGTCTCCCTCTCTGGTTTCGTCTTCTTTCATTTTTTCCTCTCTTCCCCTATGATCCTCTGTCTTGTATCTCAAATTCCTCATGTCAGGGAGATCATGTGATAATTGTCTTTCTCCGAATTATTTAGCTCAGCATCATAGCCTCTAGTTCCATCCACGTCATTGTGAATGGCAAGATTTCATTTGTTTTGATGTTTTTTGCCCTAGTTTTAACCGTAAAACCTGTAAGTCAATATTGACTATATTAATGAGAATACTTGTAAAGGAATCATCATAGCAAGGCAATTTTTTTTTTTAAGCAAATGCTTCTTTCATCCTACTGGCTATTTCCTAAGAATAATTTAACTAAGTTAAGCATCCAGCTCTTGGTTTCAGCTCAGGTCATGAGTTCTGGGGTACGACATGGAGCCCCGCATCAGTCCCCAGGCAGAGTGGAGAACCTCCCTGAGAGTCTCTCTCCCTCTCCCACCCCACCCCCGCCCTCCCTGTGTTCATGCACACTCATGCTGAATAAATATATGAATATATATATATATATATATATACATACATATGTATATATATATATATATTTTAAAGAATCATTTAACCTAAGCTTGAATTATCAGACTAATTTGGGAATGAAGTACTGTATATCTCTTGTAAGGATAAGAAGTCTTGGGAAAAGTCCATTCTGCTCTTCCCCCCAAGTCCCCAAGGGACCCCTCCTCTTTGAGTTCCTGGACCCAATTCCCACACCACCACCACCCCCCGCTACACACATACCACGAAGGCACTCTCAGATGGCAGGGAGGTGTCTGAGAACCAAGCCAGCTCTGCCGCTGTCTACCCGGATCCCACAGGCGAGGGCTCAGGCCTACAAGACTGCCTCACCCCTCACCGCAGACTGGGGTCTCCCGGCGAGGCCCAGGCTGTTACCTGTCCTTCTGACGCACAGGATTCAGACTGGGGGTTTTCAGGACCCCTTCTGAGGTTCTAGGAACGTGCTAGAGCAGCTCGCAGAACTCAGGAAACTCCGGTTTGCCAGTTTATGAAAGGATGTGACAAAGGGCGCAAATCAGCAGCCCGACGGAGGGTGTGCAGGGCCGGGGCCTGCGCGAAGGAGCTCGGGTCCTCCCGGAGCCTGAGGCCTGGCTCCGCGGCCTGCGGAGATGTTCTGGTTCCCCGGCACGGAAGCGGCCCAGGAAAAAAGGGCCGAAAAGCTGTCCTCTTTTGAATTTTTAGGGAGGATTCACTACACAGGGGACGGGCCCTCCCAGCCGTCAGGCCGCGCCGACCTGCTGAGCAAGAACGTTGGGTGTGGGGCTGCCGGAGCTCCAAGGCCCTTGAGAATGAAGGACCATCGCTTTGTGCGGTTCTCCCCGGCGCCTCTCCCGTCCCCGCCCCGGCGTCCGCGGGGACGCTGCAACCGACGCGGTTGTTCCAGCCGCCGACCCCGCGTTTGCAGGCCGGGGCCGACCCACGAGGCCCGGACGGCGGCCTGGGAACGAGCCCACCCTCCGCAGGGGTGTCCCCTGAGGTCTCAGCTCTGTCGAGCCGACGCAAGAGCCTCCCCTGCGCCCGCTTCTTGTGGCGGTTGCTACCGGCTTGATTTCCCTTAAAAATAGCCCTTTGTCCGGTGTTTGGAAGTGCCCCCTCCGCGCTGATTCCCGCAGCTTCGAGGTGGCGCTTGGGTCCGCGGAGAGACTCGGCCAGACTTTTCCTTCTCCGGTACAAAGAGACGCTTTCCGACGGGAGCTCGGGGGCGGCACCCGCACTGCCGCGGCCGGTCCCTCGTGCCTGGACGCCTGTGTGCGCTCTTCGTCGTCTACACGGCCTGGACCGGCCGGGACAGAGGGACGACCCTTTCTCCGGACTCTGAGCTGCGGTCGCGGAGTAGCCGGCAGACCCTCGGGGGGACACGGGGACACGCACGCGGGGACGACGGGTCCGCTGGGGTCTGGCCAGAACGCTTCCCCGGAGGCCAGGGGGACCCCTGTGACCCCCAGTTCCCCCTCCCCGACCGCCGCAAGGTCCGCGGGCCCGGGGCCGTGGGTCCGGACCGAAGGGCCGCTCTCGCCGAGGACTCGCCCCCAGGGCAGCGGCGCTCGCCGCCCACGGAGCCGCCAGAGCCTGGGGTCCCCGCGCGGAGGGAGGCCAAGGCGCGCGGTGGAGACGGGGCTTCCCGGGACGCCCGCCAGAGGCCCAGGCCCTCCGGAAACAGGGCGGAGCTGCAGCCGCCCTCCCTCTGCCCCGGCCCTGCACCGGGTTTTGTCCTTACCGGTCAGCGTCCCTCGGTCGTGAATAAGGGTCGTGGGCAAAGCCGCTCCGAACAGGAGGCAAGACAGGCCTCGCCCCTCGCGGCTGGCAGAGCGCGAATCCGTAAGAGGCCTCGAGGCCCTCGATTGTTTTAAAACCTGCGGACGGGGCTTGTCTCTGTGCCCACGGGCCCTTCCACACGGCCTGGGTTGAAAAACCTGGACCGAGAAGACAAAAGTCCCTGCTCGGGTCACACTGCGGTTGGAGGAGACCAACAAGAAACAAAGATCAGTCCCATGGAGGATGTCCCGGAGATGCGCAGGGAGCACCGGGGCGCCAGGCGGGGCGCGCAGTCCGCAGAGCAGCCCGAGGTCTGCACAGGGAGGAACGTCCTGCAAACACGCGGAGGCGGTAACAGAGCCGGTCACCGTCGCGGGCTGCCTCGGGAAGCAAGCCAGGCCCGCAGCAGGTGCTGAGGCCTGAGGGTGTGCGGGGCGTGTCCTGGGGTGTACTTGGGGTGTGTACTGGGCATGTACTGGGGGTGAACTGGGCGTGTCCTGGGGGTGTGCTGGGCTTGTACTGGGGTGTACTGGGCATGTACTGGGCTTGTACTGGGCATGTCCTGGGGCTGAACTGAGCTTGTACTGGGAGTGTAACTGGGCTTGTACTGGGATGTACTGTGTGCATACTGGGGGTGTACTGGGCACATACTGGGTGTGTACTTGTGTACGTACCTAAGGAGGGTCTGGATGGCTCAGTGGGTTAAGCCTCTGCCTTCCGCTCAGGTCATGATCTCAGGGTCCTGGGATCGAGTCCCCATGTGGGCTTCTGGCTCAGCGGGGAGCCTGCTTGGCCCTCAGCCCCTCCCCCTGCCCGTGCTTTCTCTCTTTCTCTCAAATAAACTAATAAAATCTTAAAAAAAAAAAAAAAGAAAGAAAGAAAAAAATGAGCTGAAAACTAACGCAGGAGAGAACAGAAAGAGGAACAGGAGACTATGCGGTGTCAGCTGGAACTTACACTTGAAAGTCACGTTGATGAGAGCAGAGAGGCGGTGACAGAGAAATCTGTGCATAAATCAGCGTGAGAGAGTCCCATGGAGCAGCTGCAGAAAATGTACACAGACGTAAAACAGTCGGGACAGGCTGCACAGCGGTTAAGAGAGATAGAGGGGCTGATGACTGCTGTGGGGAAACTGGCCCTTTGCAGGGGAAAACAGCTTAAAGTCTCACTTCCCCAATACACAAAGCTACTTAGGGATAATTAAAATCTTCACGGTAAAAAATGAAGTCATGGGCGCCTGGGTGGCTCAGTGGGTTAAGCCACTGCCTTCGGCTCAGGTCATGATCTCAGGGTCCTGGGATCGAGTCCCGCATCGGGCTCGCTGCTCAGGAGGAAGCCTGCTTCCTCCTCCCCTCTCTCTCTCTCTCTCTCTGCCTGCCTCTCTGCCTACTTGTGATCTCTCTCTGAAATAAATAAATAAAATCTTTAAAAAAAAGAAAAATGAAGTCATAACAACAGCAACAAAATATAGCTGAACATTTATCTGACTTGATTGGGGAATAACCTTTTAAGCATAAAAAACGGAATAAATCACAAAAAAACAAACAGATTTGTCTACATGAAATTTAAAGACTGTTCTTAATATCCTGAGGGGCCAGTAAAGGTTTGCAACAATCGCTTTCACATAACTCGTGTTATTACAACGTTTGAAATACAGAGACAAAGCCAAAACCTAATTAACATGAGCATAATTAGAAACCTTCCCTTTCCTTTTTTGCTTAGAAACAAAAACCTCTGCCTTTTTGCCCGACTGGGGGGAGGAAGGCTTTTCAGACATGACATCGAAGCATCATGTATATATTTTCATTATGTGTCTGCAACACTTTTGATGTTTTCTACAACATTTTAATGAGCCATCTGTCCAAAAATTATTTTCAAAAATTGAGAAGTTAGTAACCGGGTAAATGACAGACTTGTTTATGCTTATGTTATTGGTGGTGATTTAATGGTTAGTATCTGAGCTAAATGTTCCAAGAAACGAGGAGGCAGTTGTCAAGGTGGAAAAGGACCCCAGACAGGCAGCGCAAGGTACAAGGGGGTCCTAACTTCCACAGTGCTCTTTGAGGGGACAGAAATGCACATTCCTGTGTAGCCCTGAGGAAAATTTTTAAGTGGATTAAAAATAAAACTGAACAAAACACAAAAGCTAGATGCATTGGGGGCAGATCAGGGGAAGGGCTGGGTGGTGCGAGATACTCACAAAATACAGAATCAGGAAGATTTCCCTCCAAAAGCCGTGATCAGCGTTTGAGCAGGTGACTCCCCAGGTGGTATGTGGTCTCCATGTGAATAAAAAGGCATAAAGTCGACTTACGGAAAGAACATGGATATGGGGTAGAAAGACCACGGCGTCCAAGCCCAGGACCCAAAGTCCACACCCCAGCTCCCTGATTTAATTGTCCGGTGGCTTGAGTTGATGGCCTCCCTTCTCTGAGCTCTGGTTTCCACCCAGAAAGAAGAGTTTGGGTCTTGTAATCAATAAAACTGACGACCACGTGCGTCCCGAGGCCACAGCCCCCCGATGGTGTCGGAGCCTCCTGGGCTCCTGGACAGGTGGAAGGAGCACGTCCCACTTGTGCTACAAGCAGCCCAAACCCCAGATGGTGTGAACCCAAAACCCAGGAAGGGAGGGCGGCCACACTGAGGAGCGAAAAGTCCCCCAAAGCCAGTCCCTGGGTCAGAAAGGGAGGGAGCTAAGTGCAGGGAACATCAGGAATAGGAACAGGGCTTACTGGGCTGAGGGAGCAGGGTCCTCGGCGGTGGCCTTCACACGCTGGGAGCCGCCTCGTGAATGGGCATGTCGGCTGGGTGTGGAGGGACAGGGTTCTGGACATCACAGTCAGCCGTCCAGATGTTAACTGAATCGCTCATTGTTGGCAGATGAGTATTCATACTTCAAGTCTTTCTTCAAAATTACCTCCTGAGGCTTTTCTGCACTCTTCCAAGGCTCTGTGGTGGTCCGTTGTGCAGGTACTATTATACTGGGGAGGGCTGTAATATATTGGGGGTGCTGCTGGCACCGTCCCGTGGTCCCGTGCCAACACAGCCCTATACAGCGCCCCTGCTCCCCTAGGCCAATTTGTACAACACCTCTCTTAAATCCACACTGGGCGTCCTTAGGAGCCTTATAACAATTACCTAAGTGTGTTACACTTTCACACATATTCCCTGATGCTTTATGCCACCTGCTCTCGCTTCTGACCTGAAATCAAATGATCTGAGAACAGAAACCTTGATTTTCAACTTTATCTCTAACACCTCCAGAAGACTTGGGAACTTACTTAATGAATTAATAATATGAATTGTTGCTGTATTATATCTTAAAGCTGCTTCCATCACAGAATGGTCAAAGCTCCTTCCAGGTGGGATTATGGGCCTAAGGGCTAGCGAAGGTCAGAAAATGGATATGCAACTGACTGGCTGGTGGGGAAGAAGGTGTCATGATTTACCTACTGAGAATGTTCACAGTTTAGACATAGACTGGGCCCTGCCTAGGAAGAACCAGATGGTGAACCAGAGGATTAGAGAATGTTTTCAGATTGGCTGGCAGTATTGATGGGGATGTATTAAGGATTAAGTAAATTGCATTTTTTTAAGAAAAGATGAAGTTTGATTTCACCCTTCAACAGACAAATCTCTTGAATATAGTAATCATTGACTACATACAGAATACAAAAACAACTACCCAGAGTTTCTGATAGTAAACTAAAACAAGCAGATTTTGGAAGGGAGACACAATTTGGGAGAAAGAAATGCCACATGGTGAGTTTCTTGTTTTATGACTTTTAGCCGTAGTAGCAGTATGGTATGGCTAAAAACTGTGATCAAAACCCACAGAGACTTCTGTTCACCAGGATGGAGTAACAGAGGCTGGGTTTACCCTCCTATCTAAAAACAAAAAGACACATAAATGTATTTTTCAAAATATGTGGAACAATGACTATGAGTCACATTTTCTTGTTTCTTTGCACGGCTACCAATTCTGATTAGATGCTGGACGTTTTCAGTCTCAGCTCAGGACAGAAAGCCCATCAACCATTTATTTGAGAGAAGGGACTCAGATAAGCTGAGCCCTATGACTTCCCCCCATTATTGCCTAGAGAGAGTCTGAAGGTGACAGGGCAGGAAGCAGAGTCCAAACAGAGCTTAGTGGTCCCCCTGAATCGAGGAGACAGAATTTGGGATTTGGGAAGAATTTAGGATTTGGGAAGATTTGAATTTCTGGTTTTAAAGCCAATGCAGATGGACCTCCAGAAATGTGAAGAGATGCACCTTTGAAAATGTGGCCAATACTTATCTGTTCATGTATATGGGGAGTGTATCAGAGGACAGAAAAAGACCCATTGTAAAGGAACAGGCAGCACAATGCGTGGAGCTCACATGGGCTGAGAACAGGTTATGCTGTCCCCAGCCTGAGGAGAAAGACGTCCTACTACATGAACATCAGTAAAGTCCTCAAAAGGGTACTGCCCTAGTAAGAGGAATAAATCATCCCTAGACTAAAGGCTGTCCTGAGCCCATGTCATAGGGTTTTAAAGTAAGCTTTGAAGAGATTAGACTAATTATAAGTAACTAAACTGCATCCCCAAACGACACTCAACAATATTGAAATAACAAAATTCAGCACCCAACAACGTTAAATTTAAAATGTCCAACATCCAATCAAAAATCTTTAGCCATGAAAAGAAACAAAATACAAACAACACAATAACAACAGAAACAGACTCATAAATATAGAAAACTCATAAATACAGAGAATTCATTGGGGAAGAAGATGGGGGGAGGGCAAAATATGTGAAAGGGATAAAGAAGCACAAACTTTCAGTTATAAAATACGTAAGTTATAGGAATGAAAACTGCACCACAGAGAATATAGTCAATAAAATTATAAAAACATATGGTGACAGATGGTAACTATACTTACTGTGGTGAGCATTTCATAACATACAGAATTGTTCAATCACTATGTTGTACACCTGAAACTAACATAATACTATATGCCAATTACACTTGAATTTAAAAATGTTTGAATTTAAAAAACAGGAAAATATGGTGCATAATCAATAGAAAAACCGTCAAAGAAACAGACTCAGAAATAACAGAGATGAGGGGTGCCTAGGTGACTCAACTGACTGAGCATCCCACTCTTGATACCGACTCAGGTCATGATCTCAGGGTCATTGGGTCGAGTCCTGTGTTGGACTCCTTACTGGGTATGGAGCCTACTTAAGACCGCCTCTCTCCCTCTGCCCCTCTCTGCCACGCTCCTCTCTAAATAATAATAATAATGACAGATGATAGAAATAACAGAAAAAGATAATAAAACTGTAATAGGAGAAAGTAGAAGAAAGCATGAATGAAATGAGAAGAAAAACCAAAGTTAGGAGAAAAAAGATCCAATCATACTTCAGTAGATGAAAAACTACAAAACTTTCAAAATTGGCACAGATAACAGAAAATCTAAATAATCCCATGTCTATTAAAGTCATTGAATTAATATCAAAAAGACTTTTGATGTTTGGCCCAGATAGTTTTAGTGTTGAATTCAAATATTGTAGAAAAAATGTAGTATAAATACCACCTAAATTCTTCCAGAAAACAAAGGAAAGGGGTGCCTGGGTAGCTAAAATGCTTGGGCATCTGCCTTGGCGGCTTGGCTCATGATCTCCAGGTGCTGGGATCAAGCTTGGGCTCCCAGCTCAGCGGGGAGTCTGGTTTTCCCTCTCCCTCTGCCTCTCCCCCTGCTTGTGCCCTCTCTGTCTCTCTCTCTCTAATGAATAAATAAAATCTTAAAAAAAAAAAAGAAAAGAAGACAAAAGAGAGATGAACACTCCAATTACGTCATGAGTCCAATCTAACATTAATACTGAAATCTAACAAAAACATCAACAAAAACAAAAAATAGGAAAGTACAAATCAGTAACCCTCATAAACACACATACTCTTAACAAAATACTAGCAAATATAAATTAAACATGTATGAAAAGAAGAATATATACCTGAGTCAGGTTTATTGAAGAAATTCAAGATCGGTTTAAACTTGATCAAAATCGACCACCCTGTTAGTAAACAAAAAGTTTAAAAAGGGTTAATTTCCAAGTTAATAGATAAAAAAGAAGGAAACCCACATGATTGTTTTAATAGGTTCTGAAGAAGCATTTGACAAAGTTCAATATCCATTCATGATTAAAGGGAAAAAAATACCCTCAGAAATGGATCAAAGCATCTTCCATCTCATGAAAGATCTGCAGCTAATGTCATCCTTAATGGTAAATTATTAAATACTTTCTCCTTAGGAGCAAAAAATAAAACAAGGATACCTTGGGGCGCCTGGGTGGCTCAGTGGGTTAAGCCGCTGCCTTCGGCTCAGGTCATGATCCCAGGGTCCTGGGATCGAGCCCCGCATCGGGCTCTCTGCTCAGCAGGGAGCCTGCTTCCCTTCCTCTCTCTCTGCCTGCCTCTCTGCCTATTTGTGATCTCTGTCTGTCAAATAAATAAATAAAATCTTAAAAAAAAAATTAAAAAAAAAAAAAAACAACAAGGATACCTTATCTCATCATTTTTATTCAACACTGTCCCAGTGATTCTACAAAGCGCAATGGCCCAGATAATGAAACAGAAGACATAACTGTATAAAAGAAGAAAAAATTGTTCCTATTTGCGATGACATAACTGCATATATAGAAAATCCTAAAGAATCTACTAGATAACTCTAACTAATAAATGAATTAAAAATAGTGTTAGATTATCACATTAATAAGCAAAATTTATATTTGTAGCAAATAATTGGAAAATTAAATTTAAAACATGTCCACTTATAATACCATCAAAAACAAAATATTTAAGAAAAATTTAGCAAAAGATATATAAGACTCTATACTAAAAACTATAAAACACTGTAATGAAAAATTAAACAAAACCTAAATAAATGGAGAAATATAGCATCCTCACTGATTGGAAGACTTAGTATTATTAAGATGTCATTTCTTCTCAAATTCATCTACGTATTTAGCTCAGTAACTCAGTCACAATCAAAACCTCAGCAGAAAAAAAAAAAAAAAAACCTCAGCAGATTTTTAAAACAAAAATTGGAAACCAGGTTCTAAAATTTATATAGAAATTTGAAGGTCAGTGGGTTAGAGCCTCTGCCTTCAGCTCAGGTCATGATCCCAGGGTCTGGGATCAAGCCCCATATCAGGCTCCCTGCTCCGCGGGGAGCCTGCTTCCCCCTCTCTCTCTGCCTGCCTCTCTGCCTATTTGTGACCTCTGTCTGTCAAATAAATAAATAAAATATTAAAAAAAAAAAAAAAGAAATTCAAAGGTCCTAGAATATCCAAAGAAATCCCTTAAGAGAAAAGTCAAGTAGGAGGACTTAAACTTCCCCACTTAAGATTTGCCATAAAGCTCCAGGAATCAAGACAGTATAATATGGGCAAAAGGACCGATGAATGGACGGAACAGAATGGAGACCCCAATAACAGACCTTCATTGATGCAGTCTCCCAATTTTCAACAAAAATGCCAAAGCGCTCCCCAGAGGAAGAGACAATCCTTTCAACAAATGGTGTTGGAATAACTGGATTTCCTTTCTGTAGGAAAAGGACACTTGACTCTCTGTCATATATAAAAAGTGATTTGCAATAGATCCCATTTAAGACCATAAAACTTTTAGAAGAAAATGTAAGAAAAAAACCTTTGTGACTTAAGAGTAGACAGATGTTTTTTGGTTATATTCAAATAAAAACTTCTCAGCAAAACATACCATTAAGGAAATATCTAGACAAACTACAACTTTTTTTTTTTAATTGGAAAACATACACCGAAGGGCTGATTTGCAGATCTGTGAACAACTCAGTAATAAAAACACCGTTCTCTAAAAATGGGCAAAAGACGTGAAGGGCCCCTTCATAAAATAAGATATCGGAACAGCTAATAAGCACAAGAAAAAGTGCTAACATCGTGAGTCATCAGGGAAGGGCAGAGTGAAACCGCAATGAGACACCACCTCCAACTTACCGGAATTCCTACAGTTAAAAGATCAATAGCGCCACGTGTCCGCAGGCAGGCAGAGGAACCCGAGCTCCTGCACCTTGTTGTTGGGAGGATAAATGACATCACCCCTTTGGGGAAAAGCTCTGCCGTTTCTTTAAGAAATAAAACACACATTCACTCTCTGATGCAGCAGTCCTGATCCTACGTCCTGACTCGAGAGAAATGACTGCTGTCTCATCCCAAGACTTGAATGACACTGTCAAAACGGCCCCGACGGGGAGAGCCCAGCAGCCCGCCTGCGGCGCGGATGAACGCAGCTGCCCACTCTCCGACCAACGTGAGCGACACGATGCGTCTCGGGACGGCGCTGAGGACGGGCAGACAGGACCGCGCTCTCCTAAGGATTTGCAGGGCTGATCCCCGGAACCCTGACTCTGCTGGCTGACCTGGTGAGGAGGCATCCGGGGTGCTCATCGGCTCACCGTGAAGAGGGAAGTTACCCTGAAGTCACCGGGTGGGCCACTGTCGTCACTACCCTTCAAAGCGGAGGAGGGAAGAAAAGAAGTCACAGTGGTGCGCGGTGAGGCCAGAGAGGCCGCAGCTGGCTTCGGAGATGGAGGACAAAGGTGTAGACCGAAGCCTCCTTCCGTTATATTTCATTTCGTCTTTGGTCCCTGAAATAGTTTCGGAACAATAAAGGTGAAAGGTGTGTCCGTGGTTCATGACAAACTCTGAGCATATGTAACGAGGTGACTGACTTGGGAAGCCCCCCAGTGATCTACGGGTGGGGCTGGCCTCCAGGGGAACCCACAGTGGCATAAGAGAGCGGGACCCTCAGCCCCAGCTTGGGGTGGGGGAGAGGCTGGAGGCTGACTTCGTCTCCAGGGGCCAGTGATTTAATCGATCACGCCTGTGTCGCGAAGCCTCCGTAAAAACAGAACAGGACGCGTTAGCGAACAAGAGCACACCCGTGTGTGGGGACGGTGGTTGACCCCACGCTCCACGGGGTCAGAAGTTCCTGTGCTTGGAAGATAAAGTTGCATTGTTTAAGCTGCTAAATTTGTGATAATCTCTTCCGGCAGCCGTAGAAATCCAATACGGCTAAGAAGGAGAATCCCGACGTGAACGGGCAAAGGCTGTTCGGCTCCAGTTTTGTAAAGTTATAGAACAGGCCCGTCTCGCGGGTGATGGGAAAAATCAGCACAGCAATGGGGGCGGGGAGCAACCGGGGCAGGCCTGGGAACCTCCGGGTGGACGGTCTGCTCCCCGCACTGATAAGGTCAGGGTCACCAAAGTGCGTGTGTTGTCAAAGCCCAGTTAACGGACACTTCGGATCTGCATTTCCTGGAACGCAAGGAGGACACAGAGTGCGCACCTGTGAGCACCTGCTAATCTGCTGATGACACGTGACGAAGCGTAATGGGGACTGCAGAGATGTCGGCAGCCGACTCTGAAGTGGTCAGAAGCAGGATGGCTCCTGGAGGGACAGAGGGGCGGGTGGGTGGACAGACGTCAGAATGAACATCAGAAAATGCTCACGGCAGAATCCAGGTGGCCAGTGCACAGGTGTTCGCTGAGATGTTCCTTCACCTTTATTGTTTGAAATGGTTTGTTTTTTAAAAAGGTAACAGGTCGGCTCGGTACAGAGGATGGAAACACAACTTGGAAGCAGAAAACCCAAAGCTTTAGGTCACTGGTTAGATCACGGGAGAGATTTTTCAAAAAGCTCGTGTCTGAGGCTCCCCAGGATTTGATAATAATTGGTCCAGGCATGAATGATTTTTTTAAGAGAGAAAGTCAGGCTGTCACCAGTCAAGACCCTCCTACTCTGCTTTCCAGCAAACACCCCCCGAGAAACGGCGAGGCCTCCAGCGCGCCGACCCAGGGCCCATCGGCCCTGACGCAACAAGGAGACGCGATGGCTCCACGGCACCCGCACACGGTACCCTCACACAGCACCCTCGCACAGCACCCTCACACAGTACCCTCACACACGGTACCCTCACACAGCACCCCCGCACACAGTACCCGTACACAGCACCCTCACACAGCACCCTTGCACACAGTAACCTCACACACAGCACCCCCGCACAGCACCCTCGCACACAGCACCCTCACACAGCACCCGTGCACACAGTAACCTCGCACACAGCACCCTCGCACACAGTAACCTCGCACACAGCACCTCGCACAGCAGCCTCACACAGTACCCTCACACACGGTACCCTCACACAGCACCCTCGCACACAGCACCCTCACACAGCACCCGTGCACACAGTACCCTCGCACACAGCACCCCCGCACACAGTAACCTCACACACAGCACCCTCGCACACAGTACTCTCACATAGCACCTCGCACAGCACCCTCACACAGTACCCTCACACACGGTACCCTCACACAGCACCCCCGCACACAGTACCCGTACACAGCACCCTTGCACACAGTACCCTCGCACACAGCAGCGGCACACAGCACCCCCGCACACAGTAACCTCACACACAGCACCCTCGCACACAGTACTCTCACATAGCACCTCGCACAGCACCCTCACACAGTACCCTCACACACGGTACCCTCACACAGCACCCCCGCACACAGTAACCTCACACACAGCACCCCTGCACACAGTACCCTCACACAGCACCCTCGCACAGCACCCTCACACAGCACCCTCACACAGTACCCTCACATAGCGCCCTTGCACAGAGTACACTGCACACAGTAACCTCACACAGCACCCTCGCACACAGTACTCTGCACACAGTACCCTCGCACAGAGTACCCTCACACAGCACCCTCGCACACAGTACTCTGCACACAGTACCCTCGCACACAGTACCCTCACACAGTACCCTCGCACACAGTACCCTCACACAGCACCCTCGCACACAGTACTCTGCACACAGTACCCTCGCACAGAGTACCCTCACACAGCACCCTCGCACACAGTACTCTGCACACAGTACCCTCGCACACAGTACCCTCACACAGTACCCTCGCACACAGTACCCTCACACAGCACCCTCGCACACAGTACTCTGCACACAGTACCCTCGCACACAGTACCCTCACACAGTACCCTCGCACACAGCACCCTCACACAGCACCCGTGCACACAGTAACCTCGCACACAGCACCCTCGCACACAGTAACCTCGCACACAGCACCTCGCACAGCAGCCTCACACAGTACCCTCACACACGGTACCCTCACACAGCACCCTCGCACACAGCACCCTCACACAGCACCCGTGCACACAGTACCCTCGCACACAGCACCCCCGCACACAGTAACCTCACACACAGCACCCTCGCACACAGTACTCTCACATAGCACCTCGCACAGCACCCTCACACAGTACCCTCACACACGGTACCCTCACACAGCACCCCCGCACACAGTACCCGTACACAGCACCCTTGCACACAGTACCCTCGCACACAGCAGCGGCACACAGCACCCCCGCACACAGTAACCTCACACACAGCACCCTCGCACACAGTACTCTCACATAGCACCTCGCACAGCACCCTCACACAGTACCCTCACACACGGTACCCTCACACAGCACCCCCGCACACAGTAACCTCACACACAGCACCCCTGCACACAGTACCCTCACACAGCACCCTCGCACAGCACCCTCACACAGCACCCTCACACAGTACCCTCACATAGCGCCCTTGCACAGAGTACACTGCACACAGTAACCTCACACAGCACCCTCGCACACAGTACTCTGCACACAGTACCCTCGCACAGAGTACCCTCACACAGCACCCTCGCACACAGTACTCTGCACACAGTACCCTCGCACACAGTACCCTCACACAGTACCCTCGCACACAGTACCCTCACACAGCACCCTCGCACACAGTACTCTGCACACAGTACCCTCGCACAGAGTACCCTCACACAGCACCCTCGCACACAGTACTCTGCACACAGTACCCTCGCACACAGTACCCTCACACAGTACCCTCGCACACAGTACCCTCACACAGCACCCTCGCACACAGTACTCTGCACACAGTACCCTCGCACACAGTACCCTCACACAGTACCCTCGCACACAGTACCCTCACACAGCACCCTCGCACACAGTACTCTGCACACAGTACCCTCGCACACAGTACCCTCACACAGTACCCTCGCACACAGTACCCTCACACAGCACCCTCGCACACAGTACTCTGCACACAGTACCCTCGCACACAGTACCCTCACACAGCACCCTCGCACACAGCACCCTCACACAGTACCTTCCTCATCACGATTGCTCATTTTCCTCTCAAAGCAGGACGTCCGCTTTGAGGACGACCTGGGAAACTGAGGCAGGGCCAAAGAAGGACTGGGCAGCCTATTTTTATCCTTTTCAAGACCTGGGCAGCTAGAGCTCGGTTAGGAGGACAGAAACCTCGGCGCCTGGCCGTGTGCACACACGGGGGTGACTGGACACTGGCATGGGTGTTGTGACTGGGCTGAAGGGTATCCCACACCCAAGTCACGTTGGCCTGCAAACTGCGGTTGTGTCTGTCTCGGGAAACAGGCAGGGTCTCTGCAGACGTGATAAGGTGAAGCCAGGCTAGGTCGGCGTGGCCCCTATCCGATGCTGGGTGTCTGATGAGAAGAGAGAGCTTAGTCACCGGGGAGGCCAGGCTGAGGTGGAGGCTGCTGTGGGAGGCACATGGCCACAGACAAGAAGCACCTGGAGCCGCCAGAAGCTGGACAAGGCCGCCGTGAGAAAGGGCACAGCGTGCCGACACGTGACTTTGGGGTCCTGGCCTCCATCGCTGTCAGTGCCTGTGCCGTCGGCCACCCGGTGGGTAACGTGTTCCGACAGCCTGAGCAAAGGAGCACACGCTGGGCCTGGTGTGGGAGCGACATCTCCATTGTCCAGGCTGACAAGCCGGCTCTCCCGGTGCGGCTGATGCGGGAGGAACCGTGAAAGCACCTGTCCCCAGCCGGGCCCAGGGCTGTTGGCATCACCTTCACCTTGACAAGAGCCTCTCCTCATGCGGGCAGAGCTTCGCGCGTTCACCTCACAGATGCCGTGGGCGGAAGATGCCGGATGCCCAGAGGACCAACAATTCCTACCTGCGAAAGGCCCAGCCCCCAGTCACGCCTCGTGCAGACGGACAGACAGAAGTGGTGGAGGAGGGAGCACAGAGGGGCCGCAGGTCGCTCCTGTTCCCCGAGGCCGATGGTCTCTGTTTTGGGGGCTGCTGGTGCCAGGACACAGGACCATGTTTTGGTCTGTCCCTGCAGACCTGCTTCCCTTCCAGCAGCATCTCTAGCCGGAGCCTCCTGAAGGCAGAACCACGCTCATTGACAACAGCCGTGGGGGGATTTGTGGCAACGGGCAGAGCCCAAATCTAAGCTTTCCTCCCAGGGTTCAGGAGAAGATGCTCCATCCACCGGCAAGGGTTAGTGTTCCAGGGCGCGGCAGACACGGGACGCTGAAGCCAGAGACGTGGGGTCAGACACAAAGGCCGTCCCCGTGCACTAGCATGATGCATCGCGGCGCACTGGCGAGGGTGGCAGGTGTCTGTCCTTCCCAGCAGAGGCCTCAGACGTGACTGAGCCAGCTCTGCCTCCTCTCTCCGACTGCTGGCTGGTGGTCAAACCGCGGGGTTACAATTTGGGGGCGGGGTGGGGTTCTGTGAGCTCAAGTGGAGAAGAGAACGACCTCTCTGTTTCTAGCAACCTCCGGGACGTCCTGTATTTCCTGCGCCCGTGAGTGCGGGCGGGAAACCCAGCAGCTGCGTCAGGACCGGCAATGCTGCTGCCAGTAGAAGCCGAGTTCCACGTCTCATTCCGGGTCAGTCTTGGTGCTTTACTGTATGTTTACTGTATGTGTTTAAGGACATTATTCTGAGAAAAGCCCATTCCTCAGGCCGCCGAAAGGGGACACGGCCCCCGAAAGATAAAGCCTGGCGGTAAGCTGAACGGCACCAGCAGAGCCATTCGCCACCGGAGCCCGGGCCCCGAGGCACGGCGTGCGAAGTCGCCCACCGGCCAGAACGCTGCAATCCGCCAGCTCCACGGGAGGAAAAAGCTGGGGTGTGTTTACTACAGCCACTAGCACCACCCCTCCCAGCTGCGGCAGAGACACCCAGGCCACCCTGGGAGCCGCCATGCGGGCCTGGCCCGGAGCCCTGTTCTTGTTCACCGCCCCTGCAGCACGGGGCGCTCCGGGATGGGAGGGGGGATCTGGCCCAGGAGCCTGAGTCGGGCAGGGCTGGCTCTTCCCCCGGCAGGTCTGCGAAGCTCTGCCCAGCCCCTTCCTCGGCCGCACTGCCGAGGGTCACTGCCGGGGGTGTCACGTCGTGATCATTCTGTTTGGAAACGAGGCTGCGGTCCCACCGTCCGCTGGCCTTGCAGGGGTGCCCGAGAGCGGACGTGGTCCCGGAGTGGTGCCCTTTCCTGCAGACAGATTCCAGCGCTGTGTGATCCGCCACTGTCTTCCCACCCCCGCTGACATGGGCAGGCAGGTCCACGCTGGAACGCAGCCACGGATGCGCAGGAGGAGGAGAGGAAGTGGGAGGGCTGAGAAGCGGGAGGGCTGAGAAGCGGGAGGGGTGAGAAGTGGGCCTCCACCAGCCTCTGGACAAGCGGCTCCCTGCCAGCACCCAGCGCCTCTCGCCTGCCCCACAGGCTTCTCGGGGACTGACGGCCTCTGAAATTTACTGCACCAGCAGACCCACTTCCACGCCGGTCCCTGAGCCGACTGGCCTGCTGCTCCCTGATGGCGCCCGCATTCCACAGGGCAGGGAAGGGAAGCCAAGTCCAGGGAAGCCAGTGCGCCATCGAATGGGGATTCGAACCCAGGACTCCGCCATCTCTCCTGGACCCTCAGGCACCGATGCCCCTGCCTGTGGGTTCTGCTGCTGTTCTCACCCACCCCTCCCTGCCTGTCCCCGCTGGTTGCTCTCAGCCTTCCAGGGCTGTGAGTCTACTTGGTTCTGTGTCCCAGAACTAGACACGAGTCCCAAGCGGCCTCACCGGGAGAGCGTGGAGCTGGGGAAACACGGAACTTTCCATCGGAAGGACAGGGTGGTTGCGGGAGGCCATGGAAAGTCCCAGCTCTGGGCCCCCAAAGCCACGCTTGTTAGAAGGCATTGACTGCAGCGATCCATGGGGTCCCTGCTGGAACGCAGACCAAGCCACGACCGGAGGAAGAGCCCGGGACCCTGCACAGCTAACCCGCCCCCAACGGTTCCAGAGTGGGAGGCCCAGGGCCCACGCTGCACTGACGTGGACCCATCGGAGGCTTTTGGGTGACCTTTCAGATGAGTGTGAGCACACCTGCTCCATCTGCCTGCCCGGGCTTGCTGGGAGGACCAGTGGGAAATGACAGGAGGAAACACTGAAATCACAGAGCACAGCTCACCCCATGGGGCTTGTGGCTATGCTGCCCTTTCGGGTTCCTGCTGCTGGTCCCTGTGGGCAAACAGCGGAGACCCTGGCCCAGCGGTGCTGACCTGCAGGCCCCACAGAGCAGGAGGATCAAGAAACAGGAGCCCAGTGAGGCGTCCACACTAGCAGGACGCTGCCCCCCCGGACAGCTCTCAGGGGGTGAGATCGGCCGGAGCAGCGTCATAAGGACTTGGAGTGAATCTGGCTAGCGAACTCGGGGTGAATCTGGCCAGCGATCTCAGCTCCGACGTCATTTCAGGCTGGATCCAGGGGCTCAGCGCCAACCGCACCGCTGGAGGACATCTGGCAGCAGGTGCCAGACCATGGAGCAAGGAGGAAGGCCGGGCATCCTTGCTGCCATCCGGAGCCGAGTGCCAGAATTCCAGCCTGACACTCCCTGGACGTGGGCGTAAAATCCCAAGGTCACCATTCCCGGCGCTGAGATGAGGAAGTACAGCGTGTGGCTTTCTGCATGTTATGTCACAATACATAATCTTCTCTTTCATTGGCTGCCTCCTCCCTCCTTTGCTCACAGCCTTGACTGCGGTGGGCGGGAGGGGCCCTGGGCTGAGCTGGCCCGTTTCCATGGAGGAGCGGCCCTAGGCGGGGGCGCCCGTTCGCAAACACAGCCCGCTCCTCTGGACACGCAGAAGGGCGAGGACAAGCTGTGGGTCTTGACCTTCTGAGAGTCTCTGGGAGGTTTTGTGCCCAGAGATTTAAGTGTTTTCTGTGCTAGAGACCATGGAGACCATGGAGACTGGGAGGGGCACATTCTCTGCTCCAGACGTGGAACAGAATGTTGCAGGGAAAGCAGAGACGTGTGGGGGACACCGGCCAGTGAGCGAGACATGTGAGGTCCCCAGAGGTGCCTGTGCGCTGGAGCACCTCATGAGACCCGGCCCCACGCTCGCTGCCCCATCCAGGCGGGCCCTTCAGTGGCCGTGGTGTCCGGCAGGAGGAGGAGGGAGGTCAGGGGTTCCCCCCACTTGCCACGGTACCCACAGCCCTCAGCCACTGCCCCTCGCCGCAGGAGGTGCTCTGGGAATAGTTGTCGAACAAACAAACGAATGGATAGAGGTGAAGGTGGACAGGCAGCCCGCACCACGGAAGCCTCGCACCTCACTCCATGCGTGTGCCGTGTGCCCGCCCCGAGGGAGCTCACAGATGTTCCCGGAGGACACACGGGGCTCTAGTGAAATAATCCCCAGCCGGGGCTCGGCTCTCTGAGCTTTGTGGCGAGGCGTCTCCCATGGCCTTTCCTCCATTCCCGGCAGAAACTCAGCCTGGCCACGCTGTCTCCTCGCACCCGGCCAGCCCTTGCAACACCTCCCGATTACCCGCGGTGGGCAGCAGTCAACCCGCGACCCACCTTCGCCTGGCCTGTGCCCCCCACCCCATCGCCGCCCGAGGGTCCTGGCGTTTCTCTCTCCACCCTGCCCTGCCTCCTCCATGGTCGCCTGCCCCCGACGGAGCAGCGGCTGAGCTCTGAGCGCGGCATGCGGCAGAACAGCTGGACTCTTATCTGGGAAACCCGCTTCGCTGGCACCCCTTCCCGCCTGACTTCCAGGACCTGCCAGGGTCAGGGCAGCCCCTCAGCCCTTCTGCGGACTCGCCGCGCTCCTTCACAAGGTCTGCCCCATCCCGGCTCCTGCCCCGCGGCTTCCCTACCCCACCCCACCCCCATGTCATTGCCCCAACAATTCCATGCCCCGGAGGGCCCTGCCTCGCTCCCCCTCCTTGGTGTCCCGCAGACCCAGCTCGGGTTTAGCTCACCCTCCACGGCGTCTGTTCCATTCACACGGCGTGTCTCCTGCCCCGCCGGCCTCGTGTCGTAGATCTTCCAGATGTACTTTCACACAACTGTGGAGGAAGCTTCTAGAAGCTTGTGGCCAGGTTCCCTGTCCCGTCTCTCCAATTCCTTCACCCAGAGGCCTGCTAACTTAATTTATCATGAAGATACTCCTCAGCACTCCCAGACACGTCAAGACAAAACGTCCGGCTCGGGAAAACAAGGGGGTAAACGTCAGCGCGTGGCTCACAGGACCCCTGACACGGCCCACAGGCCGAACTACGCGTCCTTCCACAGATCATAGCCACAGTCACTGGCATGAGTGAACCATCGCAGGCACATTTCCTGATAGTTTGTAGAAGCTACTCTTTTAAGCTGGATTTCCCCTTTCCACGGAGTTATTATTCCCCCAGAAGTAATTATACCTCGGTCCTGACTCCACAAAGCCCAGTTTTAACGACGCTGTGGTTGATAATCATTGACAGCAATCCACCGTCCAGTGTCTCTCCTCTGGGACACGGACGCCTGTACGGCCCCTCTGCAGGAAGTGGGAGCACGAAGGGCAGCTCGAGCCTGTGGGTGAAGACGGGGAGATGGCGGTCTCCTGCTTTCCCTGGGGGCGGTGAGTAGAGGCAGCCGATGGCATCCCCTGGTTAGATGCCCACCCCGCCACCTGCAGGCCCCACGCCCCTCCCAGGAGGCACCCAAGATTCCAGATGGACAGAAACCCGAAGAGATTCCCCTGAGATGACCAGATTTGCAGTCAGAGGCCTCGGCTGGCCTTGGTTCGCGGTATAGCCTGAATAACTGTGCCCACATTTGTTATATGGTGACCTTCCTCTCCAGCGTGAGGGTGTCTGGAGGGGCCTTTGGGAAGTGATTAGGTCATGGGGTGAAGCCTTCACGAACGGGATGAGCCCCCTTATAAGAGACCCCGGACACCCCAACCCTGGCGCCACGTGAGCACCCAGCAAGGAGATGGCTCTGGGAACCAGAATGGCCTCCTGGACGCTGACTCTGTCGGCGATCTCAGACCTCCAGTTCCGGAACTACGAGAGGTCAGTGTCTTGTCCAGAGGCACCCGGTTGGCGGCATGTTTGCTAGGACAGCCTGAGGGATGAGATGGCCCCGCTGCGGGATGCGGTACTGTGTCCCGGGTGCGGTGGCTGCTCTCTGGCAGGCTCACTCCTGACACCGTGTGCCACGATTTCCAAACACGTCTAGTGGGCCGGGCCGTCCATAGGAAGTTGGTCAAAAATGATCCTGGGCAGTTATGTCTGTGGAGCGGAGAAAACTGCCATCGAGAAGGGACAGACTCGGACATTCCTGAGCTGGGACTGCCAGCCGGGTCCTAACTGTCCACGTGACCGGGGCCGGTCCCCCCTCTCTGATGTCACAGCCTCATCTGTCGCAGTGTCTGCGGGGCACTCAGGCCCCCATGATGGGTGAGACCAGGGATACGACAGAGGGTCCCCGCTCCACCACAAACACACCAGGAGCACGAGTAACACACTAATAATAAAAATGGCATCCTTAACACATGAGCATGAATAAAACATTACAGCAACGGGATCGGAAGGCCAAGGAGGCAGAGGGAGGACGTGGTAAGGGACCTGTCCGCAGCAGGCCGTGGCGAGGGGCCGGGGGAGGCCTGGGAAGCATGGCCCTACAAGCACAAGCAGCCACCCCGGGTGCGGGCAGCCACGGTCACAGCCCCCCGCTATCCGACCAAGACGTGAAATCACTGTCTCCGATGGGCCCGCTGCCAGAAGCTGGGGGCCCGCGCCCCTCACAGTGCAGACAGGGGTGGGGACAGGCAGTGGTGCCGGAGCCACCGAGGGGGCAGAGCTGGCTTCAGGCCGCCTCCAGGTGTGTGAATGCGTCCTCTGATCGCCTTGAGTAGAGGGAGATCTGCCTGAACGCTGTTCCTTGTCTGGCATCCTGGGATCGAGCCCCATGTCGGGATCCGTGCTTGGCAGGGCGTCTGCGTTTCCCTCCGCCTGCTGCTCCCCCTGCTAGTGCTCCCCCCCCCGCTCTCTCTCTTAAAAAAAAGAAAAGAAAAGTGATTCTTCATGACACAGAAGATTCAAAAAGGGTTTTCATCCCCCAATTCCCTGCACGCTCCTCTCTCCTGGGATCTTTGTCCTCTGCTCCCTGACCCTGCACTGGGCCTGTGTCCCCGCTACCTCCCAGGAGCTCTCCTGACCCTGAGATACTGAGTAAGTATTGCTCTCACGTGCCAATAAACAATCAACTCAGGATTCTTCGTTTCTAAGTTAGCCCTCGGGTCCCTCTCCCACATCCCCATCAGTAACACCCGTACTGATGAGCGTGGACACTGAAGTGTAGACAGGCCTGTTGGGGACGTGTGTACCTCAGGTGACCCGTCCATCACAGCCATCACGACAGAGCCCATGGCAGACTCCCAGAAGAGGAGCCGAGCGCAAGCTGGGACCCCGAGGGGGTGACGGGCAGTCACTGGTGCCCGCTCTCTGTGTCTGCCCCTGAGCGCCAAGCAGCGGACCGGCCTGATCGCCAGGGGCCACGGTCTTCATCTGGCGACGCCTCGCAGGGCCTCTGGCAGTGGTACAAGCCCCTCCTCACTCCCAGGGTGCGCCCCACCCTCCCATGGGGGCGAAGACACCAGAAGGTGGTGAAGGGGGGGAGGTTATGGGATTTCTCCTCCCCAGAAATCTGGCTCCGGGATTTGTGTGATAAACAGCACCGAGGAAAGGGAGCCCATTTAGAATAAAGACTGCCTGGGGCATGGCTCCTGCCCTGTGAGCTCTGAGAAGGGGCAGCCCAGGGAAGTGCCCTGGGAAAGGGATGCTGAGTGTGGCTCTGGTCCTGGGCTGGACGCAGGGCTGCCCTCGGGGTGGCCTAGGTGGCTCTGTGTGACTCCACGAGCCCTCTCTCCCCAGCGCCGGGGACATTTCTCTCGCACTGGCTCTTCAGGAAGGAACATCAGCTGCTTCTTCAACCTTCCCCAGGGGTCTCCCCCAGCTTCCCTGGGCGACAAGCTCTCCGTCCGTCCTCTCTGCTCGGTGGCCTCACGGGCTTCCAGCATGTTCTCTCCCGCCAGAGGCAGACGTGTCCCCGGCAAGGGCTCTGGTTCCCCCCACTGCGGTCAGCTCAGAGGGAGACGTGGCAAAACAAATGATTTTAGAAGAGTGTAATGGCAGCATCACAAAAATCCAGCATAAAGGGAACCAGGAATGCCCCGACCCCCCCTCGGAGGCCCAAGAGAAGCCGAGCGGCCCCCACCACAACCCCCAGCCGGCCCACAGCAGCCTTCGGGGCAGGTCCACACAGCAGGAGACTGGGATGTCATTATCCGAGTGCCGGCCATCAGAACGCTCCTATTACTAAACACACAGCATTCTCTCCGCCCCCACGGCCTCCGTTTTACGTCTGCGGGAAGAATTCCGGGCACAAGACTTACAGATGACTGAAACGCAGACACCATGAACAGCTTGACAAGGGGTAAAACTCCCTTCCTCCCCTGGGCCCTCTGGGACGTTGGGGCCCCGGTGGGACAAGGCCCCGTAGGGATGGGGGAGGACAGCACGGGTGTCGAGCGCATGCGTGAGGCACAGCAGGGCAGGAGACAGAGGGACCGACAGCCGGCTTTGCCGACAGAAGAGAAAGCCACAGATGTGGGAAGTGAGCAGAGCTACGATCTTGGCGGTGGGAGCATCTGCGTGAAGCAGCAGCATCTGCGGTACGGATGGCCCAGTACGGGAGGACGTGTAGACAGGGAGGATAGAGGACAGAGAGGCTTTCTTCCATGCCAGAAAGTAAGGAAATGCTCAGGCAACAGCAGGGCCACGTGAGCAGCCACAGAGGCCAGTCGGAAGGGCTCCCATGGGCAACCCGGGGGCCATCCGAGCACCGAATGATGAAAGGAACGGGTTATGACTCACAGCATGAAACAGGAAGCCCGGGTCCCCCCTGACTTAAATTACTAAATGAACAGACTGTAAGCACCATGAAGAACGGTATATTCACGCAATCGCACCGTCGGTGTGCACGCAGAACAGTCCCCAACCACAGCAAGAGAGGGGACGTGGAACAGTGGGGAAGCCGTCTGAGGGCACCTTGCCGGGACACGTGGAAATCAGGCGGGATGCCAGAGACCCAGGCCCACTTCTCCAGCCGCCTCGACAAAGGACACACCCTGAGGAAACCTCAGAGGAAGCCCACAGGTAGTCCGCCCACGTGCCAAGGACACAAAGGTCACACACGTCCCGAGGAACGTCCTGGATGGAAGGCCACGAGGGGGCAGGGCCACCAAATGCAAGGAGGGGTCCTGGGAGGATGGTTTTCTCTGCAGGCAGTGTGGGGACGGTTAGTGGAAGCAGAGCAAGTCTGTGGACTGGGTGGCCGTGGAGGGTCAGGCCAGTTCCCTCATCCAGACGGCGGTGCTGGGAAGCGGGAGAGAAGGTCCTTCGCTGTAGGAAACGCATGCTGAACGTGGGTGGGTGACGGGCATCGCGGCGGCAGCCAACCCTCCAAGGCCTCAGCACTTTGCACTTCTGGCATTCTTGCGAGTCTCCTGTAAACTCGAAACTCTTTAGAGAGAGGAAGACGTACGGCACCATGTGGCGGAGAGTCTCTGAGTGACTTAGGATGGGACGGGGGGCGGGTAGTGCACCGGTCACCACATTTTTGGCTCCACGTTTTATTTTTAAGATTTTATTTATTTATTTTAGAGAGAGAGCGTGCGCTTGCAAGCATGGGGAGGGGGAGGCAGAGGGAGAAGGAGAACCTCTCAGGCAGACTCCACACCGAGCAGGAGCCAGGCGCGAGGCTCCATCTCTCGACCCTGAGATTATGACCTGAGCCGAAATTAAGAGTTGGCTGTTAGACCGCCCGAGCCCCCCCAGCCTCCCGGACCCACATCTGACGATTTCGGCCAACTCCGCTGACACTGGCTGTACCATCTGTGCTGGGCTCTGCAGAGAACACGGGAGGCTCAGGGGGCCGATGCAGACACATAAGCGGGGCTTTACTCCAGGACTGGGCTCAGGAGGTCTCTGCCATCTGCAGGCCAGAGAACAAGGAAAGCCCATGGGGTCCTTCAGTCTGAGGCTTGAACCTGATCTTTGCAGCACAGTGACCCACGGTGGCCTTACAGGTAACACAGAAGCAGGACTGTCCTGAGCTCAGCTTAAAAATCAGGGGCCAGTCTGGGGGCGCCTGGATGGCTCCGTTGGTTGAGCGACGAACTTCTGATTTCCGCTCAGGTCACGATCTTGGGGTTGAGGGACTGAGCCCCATGTCAGGCTCCAAGTGGACCCTGCTTGGGAGTCTCCCCCTCTGCCCCTCCCCCCACCCTCGGAAATAAATAAAATCTTTACATTTCATTTTTAAAAATCAGTGACCAGTCTGGGGATTAAAATAAGCAGATGTACCACATTCTTCAGAGACGGACAGACCCTCCTTTAGAGACTACTGACAACAGAAAATCGCTGATAAAGAAACACGGATGCCTTCAGACAGGGAAGATGTGTTCTCCCGAAGGCGGAGGTGAGCTTGTACAGCTTGTCACTTTACCTTCTGCCTCTCCACAGACAGGGAGGGACCCACATGGTCTGTGCGGAAGCGAGGCCAAGATACACGAACCCCCAAGCCCACAGGATAGCCAGGGCCCTTCCCTAAGAGGCCGAGCCCACGGCCCCCTCAGCTCCCAGAGAAGACAAAATGATGCTACTTGCTTGTGATCAGACTCCTGACAAGGCCACTTCGTGAGCTGTCTGAGGACAGCCACCATGAGCATCTTTGTCTCAGGAAACCAGTTCTGAGCACAGTGTTTAATTCTAGACATGGCCGAGGGCCCTCTGCAGTTCCTGGAATGCTTTGGGAGACAGATGCTCTCAGTCGGTGATGGAGTTCTAGAACATAGGTGAGGTTGGGTGGGGTAAGGTCCTGGGCCGATGACCAAGAAAGAATTCTTGAGACGTCTTTGGTGCAAAACGGCGGTTTATGAAAGCCCGGGGACAGGACCCGTGGGCAGGAAGAGCGGCCCCGGGTTGTGAGGGGTGGCAGGTTCTGCACCATGGGGGTGGTGGGGAGAGGAAAAGGGAGGTTTCAAGAGAACTTTCATATGCTAAAGAGGACCTACAAGATAGGATACCAGAGGCCTTGCCATCGCCAAGGTCATATTGCCCTCTAGCAAGGTATTAACATTAAGATGGGTGGGAGATTCCTAGAGAACGTCACAGATGTCCCACCCAGGAGTTGGGCGGGGGATGCAAGGTGTCAGCTTTTGCTTTGTTCTCAGCCAGCATTCTGTCCCTCATTAGTCGCAACACCTGCTACCCTCCTGTCTCCACTGGCCAGGTCAGTCTCTGTCCCTTTCAAACCCCTGCACTTCAGGTGCGTCTCTTTTATACCATGGAGTTTGGGTTTTGCTTCTGAGCCATTTTAAAGTTTCTTTTTCAAGGGTTAAGTAACGTGTCTGCCTATGACTGCCATGTCTGGTCTCAACTCTGTCATTTACGTCATGTGGCAATTACTGTGTGTGTCGTGCTACATTAAATGTTCCCTCATTCGATGTGTTCTTTGTGTTCTGCGACAGACTGATTCTGGTACTGGGGAAGGACTGTATTTTCACTCCAGTGGATACTGATGTGAAGTGTTGCGGTTCGCGAATGGTCAACAAAGAATTTTTGAGACATCTTTGGTGCAAAAGGGGTGGTTTTATTAAAGTATAGGGCCAGGACCCATGGGCACAAAGAGCTGCTGGGGGCGTAGGGCGGGGGGAGCAGTCCTGATTCTCTACTTTAAGTTGGGAGGGGTTTAGGGAGAGCCTCTAAGGAATCTGGAATTTCTAGGACCTTGAGGGGTCACCCAGTACTGTCTGGTAAAGCCTTAGTCAGGAGACCCTTCAAAGGTCTCGGTGGGTCACGTGTGGGTCACGTGCTTGGGTGATTGCACGCATACCCCGGGGGCACCGCCATTTGTGAAAGGAGACTTGCAGGGTCCTGAAGGTCCAGCTGCTGTCACACTGCGGTTGCCTTTTGCCCTTAAGCAAGTATCCACATAAGACCCTTGAGATCCTGGAGGAAGGTGACCCTGCCTGTCTCAAGCAGCTGTCAGTGCGCTGCGCTGCGGGAACAGAGGCAGAGAGAGAGATAAGATTGATTGTGCTTATAACCCCGCAGCCCACTGACAAACACTTGAGGCGGAGGAACGTAACCTCCTCCAGGAAACTCCCAACTGTCCTCACTGTTAGGTCCCCCAATAATGGGTCCGTGATTAAAGGAGCGAGACTGATACAAAGCGAAGGTCAAGTAAAGCTTTATTTCACGCCAAGCATCAAGAATCAAACCCAATGTTCGGGGCCACACCTCTTACTAGAGAGGGCGACCTTTCTCTGTTTCACAGACTAGTTTTTAGGGTTGGGCCTGGCCACACACAGGTGGCCAATGAGATTGTAACACACAGAGAAAGCTGCACAGTGATGCTAGGTGACCAACTGAATTACAATTTACCCTATAGTAGACATTTGACCCAGCCTATCACCTTGGTTAGAACTGGCACCCAAAAGGCTCCCAAAGGTCAGGGCCCATACTCCTTGGTAGCCAGGGAGACAGTATGCATCCCCCGCACTGATCGGATGTCTCCACCTGGCCTGACCCACCCTTGTATCTGGGCTTTGTTACCTGGGGCTGGTTTCCGGGAATTGTTTTTAAGTAAGTCCCCTAGGGGAAGGGGAGCAGGGACAGTTTAAGGGTTAAACAACAAAGTTATTGTTTAACCTGGATGGAAGCCTCTGGCCTTACACTCACGTTCATACTTTGCTGGAGGGAAAAAACCACGTCAGCTTGACCACAGCCAGGCCCCCGGACACTGCCATGAGTCTCTACCAGATCTAAGTCCTTTTGGAACTTCCCTTTGTCTTTCCCTCCCCAACCCCCAAGTCTGTAAGTCCCTCCTCACAATCCCCGAACAGCAGCTCTTTCTGCCCACGGGTACTGTCCCCGTGCTTTAATAAAACCACCTTTTTTTGCCCCAAAGACGTCTCTTGGCCGCAGGCTCCAGACTCCAACACTCTAAACCACACCACATGGGCTGTAACTTACAAGGAAGGTTAAGTGTCTACAATGGATAAAAGGTGTCCTGGAGAAGGAAATTGTAACAATGTAACAAAACCACCATTTGAAACTATAAGCCTTGTTGGGGCTCTAGGAGGCTGTCAGCTTTGCATCCTCTAACTCCAGGTCCGCATCACAGGGTTGTAAGATCAAGCCCCAGAGCCGCCGCTCAGCAGGGAGTCTGCTTGAGAGTTTCTCCCTGGGCCCCTCCCCAACTCATGCTTTCTGTTTCTCTCTCTAAAATAAATAAATACATTTTTTAAAAAATAAAATAAAATTTACAAGGGCGCCCACACTGGGCACGGAGTCTGTTTAAGACTCTCTCCCTCTGCTCCTCCCCCTCCCCCGCTCAAGCAAGCTCTCCCTCTCTCAAAAAATAAATAATTTTTTAAAAACAAAATTACAACCCTTGAAGATATTCCAGAGATAAAAGATGTGAATCTATATAATTCAAAGGACCCACTGCACTGGGTACCAGGAGAAATGGATCCAGAATGGTCTGCTGAGAACACAGCCTAGCAAACTTCCTCCATAGAACTAACCTTCCCGGCCTTTCTCAGCTATCGTGTCTTCTCTAATGTCCCGTTGCCAGGGTTTGGCTGTTCGTACCCTCCTCTATCTCCGAGAAGCTCATTTATGCATCTGTCAGCTGTCCGGGAGCTAGAATTCCTGTCCCTTTCAAAGGTCCTTCTTGCTGATCTAAGATCAAGTTGACAGGAGACGGATTAACAGGAGAAAATCCAATTTAACAGTGTACACATGGGAAACCCACACAGACATGGGTCCAGAGCCCAGCAAAATGAGGTTTACGTGTCATTCTGAACTAGGAAGAAATGAGGTTTACGTGTCATTCTGAACTAGGGTGAAGAGGGCAAGGGTCTAGGGCTTCCAGGAAAGAAAAGGAATTCACAGGAAGAGGACAGTGAGTACAGGTTTGGTAAACCAATGTTTGCGGGGCCACACAGACCCACTGGGCCCAGGAGACTCTGATCCAACAGGGGGCCGGGCTCCTCCTCCCTGTCTCCCACCCCTGGTTCATACAGGCAGCTCTCTTCCTGGAGCAGGGCCCCTATCAATTTTTATTTTATTTTATTATTATTATTATTATTATTATTATTATTGGCCATTGAGCGGGAGGCAAAGAGCTTCTCCCGAATCTCAGTTTTGATGTCTTTAGAACTCAAAATAAATCGACCTATCTGGGGCAGCCCAACCTCAGCCCCCAACAGCACATTCCCGCCAAGTCCCTGCTGGCTGTAGCTATTCACAGTCACAGCCTGGTCGTACCTGCTGAGAACCTAAGTGTTTTCTCTGGGTAGTCTTTGTGCATTAGCAGAAAGGCACATGTTACAAAGGATAACCTCAATCTTCATAAAAAATCCCTTCAGCCCCAATCAAGGAAGCCATCTCCCCTGTGTGGGTTTTAAGTGTGTTGAGATCCTTCAGAGATCCCCTCTCCAACAATTCCCAGGTTCCCTGTTCTTGTAGGAGGATAATTTCCCAATGGGCTCCTCCCTGGGGTAACGGCATCACCGTAAGCCCTACTGTACAGAATATGGCAACCAGCAGCCAGACCCGTCTTGTCTGTGGTCGATGTCGTGGGTTC
Organism: Lutra lutra; assembly: GCF_902655055.1. Lineage (NCBI taxonomy): Eukaryota > Metazoa > Chordata > Mammalia > Carnivora > Mustelidae > Lutra > Lutra lutra. Next base: position 151,997,085 of record NC_062283.1, read on the forward strand.
TAATCCCCATGACTGGTAAACATGACCTTATTTGGAAACGGGGTCTTTGCAGATGTAATCAAATTAAAATGAGGTTGTTGGGGTGGCTCTGGTCCAATATGACTGATGTCGTTCTAAGAGAAGGGGGAGGGAGAGCTGACACAGGCACACATGGGGAGAAGTCACAGGAGGGCAGAGGCCGGGGCTGAAAGGAAGCCTCCACCTGCCGGGCACTGCCAGGAGCCGGAAGAGACAAAGCAGTGTTCTCCCTGCGAGCCTGAGCAGCCTGAGCGAGCGTGGCCCCGCCCACACCTTGGTCACAGAGGTCTGGCACCCAGAACCATAAAGGAATAAATTTCTGTGGCTGTAAGGCAGAGTGTGGTCCTTTGTTGTGGGGAACACACAGATTCACCCCACGGGGAAATAGGGAAATAAAATCAGGACTTGCTCTGATGAGAAACTCAGCATCTTTTAAAAAATCTTGTTGCTTGTGGAATCAGTCACCCCCTTATGCACTGACACTAACCCTAAACCAAGAAAGGAAACATCAGCATCCCTCACAGCATGACCTTTCACAGCCACTCAATTCAACAGGTTCTCTGTTAAAAACACGGTTCTTTTGAAAACTGTTCTTAGGATTAAGTAAGTCAGTGTTCTGAAGTACACAGAGTCAATTCAATTCCAAGTGTTCGATGAATAAAAGAACTAGGATGGCATCAACCTGATTAAGACAGACAGACAGGTCCAGCTTTAGCCCCCAGAGCCAAAGGCCAAGCAAGGAGAAGTTTCGAAACTTCCGTTTTAGAAGGGCCGAGAGCAAGGAGAGGCCATGTTAAGGGGGTTTCCCGAGCTTCGGCGTCCCATCAGGGGTCCTCACGCCACAGACGAAGGCACGGTGCGGCGGGTGGGAAGCCTGCCCAGCGGCTATTGCACAAAGAGGAAGGCGTGATCTCTGGGGGGACAGGGCGCTGCCCCGGGGCCAAACTGTGTTACCGTGCTTCTGAGTCCCATTCACCGGCGGCCCCACATTGTGGCAGCTGGGCTACCTGCTCCCAGAGGGGACCCCAAACCGGCTCCAGGCTGATGTTCAGTGACACCGGACTGGGTGGGATGCTGGCTGGCCTGTCCCCTGCGGCCCCTCGGGCACCTCTCCTGCCCACACCAGGCCACTGAGGGGACATGGTGAGCAAGCACGTCCTGAGCTAGGAGGTGGGACGCCCACCCACTGCTGGCCTCCTCCTGGCCTGACAACGGGCTGGCATGGCCCCGCAACCCCACACCAAGAAGGCTGCCGCTTAGAGGGCAGGCAGGAGCTGTTCTGAGTCCCCACCGTGTGCCCATCTCCGGGGCCCCTGCTGTGTCTAAGATGCCAAAGACCTTAATAAAGGAGAAAGAAAATTCACATCCTTTATTCCAAACACAAAGCCCTTACCGGGGCGTGGGAGACTTCCTTTCTCTCAGCGCACCCATGCTGGGCCCAAACTTACACATGCCATGAAGTCAGCTCATGGGCGTGCGGGGAAACGGAGCACAGAACAGCCGTACAGTAGAGACGCTTGTGCAGTAGAGACGCTTGTAAACAGAACAGTTCACCTGGCGGCCGCTTTCTGACAAGCAGCGGGTTGGTGACTCTCTTCAGCTTTTCGAAATAACGTCCCGGTGGCCAGGGGGCATCAGCGAGTGCTCTGCGGTGGCGGGGGGTAGAAGGCCGGGCCGTCCTCGCAGACCTCCAGCCCCAGGCCCCAGGCCCTCCCGGACTCCCCCAGCTCCCCCGGCTCCGTGCAGTTCCGCAGCCGCAGGTCCTTAGTGAAGCAGAGCTCGATCTGACCGATCGTCTGCACCTCCTCCCCCTAAAACCCAGAAAATGAGAGATGCCTGAGAATCAGGATCTCGGGGGGGCCCTGCTCTGTGGTCATCAGGCCTCAGAACCTGAAGGGACAAGCGGGGATTCCAGGGGCCAGCAATGAGCCCCCCCCACCTCTAGCAGCGACCCGCAGGGGGCCATGGGGCTCACAGCCCAGTCACCACCCAGACGTCCCCTGTGCCAGCCTGGTGGCCCTGGGTGATAGGGACACCGCTCGAACCTCAGACACGTGCACCTGTGTGCCTGTGGCATACGCATCATGGCATCACCGGGAGAAGCAGTTTTGTAGAATAAGTAGGTCAGCGGACCCCACTGCTCAAAAAGAATTAAAGTCTTATCAAAGCTGACGAAAGAAATGAGAGCCCATCCGCACACGAGATAAATACGTGGCGACTGAGACGAACAACGCAAAGCCCAAGAAATCCCTAACTCAGACCTGAGCCACAGCCGCCTCCGGCTCCTGCCCACTGCCCCTTCTTGTTGGAGAGAAGTCTCAAGAAACAGACCCTGTTCGAGCATGGCACTGAAGGACAATCGTGTGCGTGTATGTGTGCGTGTGCATAATTTTTTTTTAATTCCAGTACAGCTGGCACAATGTCCTGTCAGTGTCAGGTGTACGAGACAGTGACTCATCACTTCCGTCCGTCACAGGTGCCCTCCCTCACCCCCATCTGCTGCTCCCCCACCCCCCACCCTAGCCCTCTTGTCACTAGCACTGTGTTCTCTAGAGTCAAGAGTCTGTTTCTTGGTTTGTTTCTTTTTTTTTTCCTTTGCTCATCTGTTCTGTTTCCTAAATTCCATGTATGAATGAAGTCCTACGGTCCGTCCTTCTCTGCCTCACACACTGATCAGCATTTTACTCTCTAGCTCCATCCGCATCATTGCAAATGGCAAGATTTCATTCTTTTTGACAGCTGCGTAATATTCCACTGGAAACAGAGGCTGCATCTCCTTCACCTAGTCATCTACTGATGGACACTTGGGCTGCTTCCGCAGTGGGGCTATTGTTGATAATGCTGCTGTAAATATTGGGGTGCAGGTACCCCTCTGAATCTGGGTTTAACCAACTGCGATTTTAAAGCACGCGCAGGATTTGCCTGTGCGCTCACACTCCCACACACACCTCTGCCCCTGGCAACTCTACGGTGACCACATGGATGTCGAAAACCTGTCTTCCTGATAAAGACAGAACGAGCAACGAAACAGAGCACATCTGACCTGTTTTGGCGGAAGACACTGGACTTTTGGTACAACTCCGTACATGCTGGCAAGGGCGTCTTTAATATCTGAAATCTGAAACGGAATCAAATGCATTAGAATTCCTTGCACAGAGGCGGTGTAAGGGCTCCGCCCAGGCAGACAGCACACTCGGCTTCCACACTCACAACCCGCACGGCTAACCACAGGGCACCATCCTCTGGGCACTCCAGGCTCACAGACAAGACCCCAGGGAGAGGCTGTCGCCCACCTGGGCTCCACCCTCAGACCACAGTGGCCCCTACACGTGCTCTACAGTCTCCGTTCTCCCGGCCGCCCCGTGCTTCTGTCCACACCCAGAGCCTGCTGTGTGCAGTAAGTCGGACCCACTTTCAGAGGCCAGGACTCCCGTCTGAGCTCACCTCTTGCTGCTTCTCAACCTAACAGGGCACCTGCAGCACACATGGGGAGCTTAGGACACTTGCTATCCTGGGTCATTGAAATCAGTGGTCTGACTGACACGTTCTGGGCAAAAATGTAAACACAGTCCCCCTACCTGCTTGAACTTGAACGCCGAGGACAAGGGGGCCCTGCAAGCCCTCTCTTTCCTGGGGCAGCGGATAGGGTCTCCCCAGGGTCACCGTTCCCTCCCAGCCACACTCTCGGTGCAGGGAGGAAATTAAATGGAAGATCCAGATCCGATCAAGATCCAGCTCAAGTGGGACCCGGCCACACAGCGGAGCACCGACGCCAGAGAGCGCAGTCGGGACGCCAACTGACTTCTGCTCAGGGGACCCAGGTGACAGCGCAGTGTGTAGCAGGGGACTGGAACCGAGGATCGCTAAAATCAGTAACTTCAAATCTTTTTTTAATCCCAGGAGATTAAATCAGCCTAAGTAGAGAATGCATCACGTTTTCTAACCCAGGAGTCAGTCAGCTTACTGGGTAAAGGACCAGAGGACAGACCCCAGGCTCTGAGGGTCACCCAGTGTCTTTCTGGGGGGACACCTGCCCATGGAGGGTGACCACGAGCAATGGTAAAGGAATCAGCCTGGCCGTGAGCCAGGAAGACTCCGTTTACAAGAACAGGCTCTTCTGGGTAGAAAACGATTATCTTTTGTATATGCTTACCAGACAGTAAGATCTGGGCTGTTTAAATTTCTAGTTTTATCATGAAAACCAAAACAAATCTTATGCTTCTTCATCGAACAAAATATCATAAAACGGGGGGCACCTGGGTGGCTCAGTGGTTAAAGCCTCTGCCTTCGGCTCGGGTCATGGTCCCAGGGTCCTGGGATCGAGCCTCACATCAGGCTCTCTGCTCAGCAGGGAGCCTGCCTCCTCCTCCTCTCTCTCTCTGCCTACTTGTGATCTGTCTGTCAAATAAATAAAAATCTTAAAAAAAAAAAAAAAAAAAAAAAAAAAAAAAACGGAATGTGCTTTTTGCTGGGTCGGCGGGCTCCGGAAGTGCAGGAGGAACAATAGAAATGACCGGAGGCTCCGGAGGCTCCCGGAGTGCAGGAAGAGCAATGGAAATGACCACTGCAGGGTCTCGCCGTGGAGGGGTCACCTTCTTCCAGCCTACCCCCTCCCTCCTTAACCCTTGACTCTCCCACCAAAAGGATGTATGCCCATGTCACGTCTCCATAGGTAACCCAATACCTATGCAGGAGACAGATAAAAGACCCCCGGCAACTCCCTCCCAGCGCGACTTCCCCCACTCTGCTTTCCAGAGTCGCGGAACCTCGCCCAAGGGTGCCCACCTCCTCCCGGTGCAACTTTCCTGGCTCCCCTTCTCCTGAGCCCTGAAACTTCGCCGGAGAGCGCCTTTAATAAATCTTGCCTTGCACCCACTTCGCCTGGTGTTGTGTTTATCTCACCTATAAAACCTTACACTTTTTGAACCACCTACTCCCCAACCCTGTGAGAGCTGGGAGCACGCGCCTCCCCGAGGGACCGTGAGTCTAGGCTCAAAATCACCGGTTTACGTAGCTTTCGGATCGCACTCAGTGTGCACCGGGAAGCAAGACTTAAATAAAATCACTCTGGAACCATAAGAGTCTAACAGGAGGGGGCTTGTTCAAGGCCCTTTAAAACCCTGGCGTGGACTGGGCTGCAGACAGTCGACCGTGGAGACACGAGGTGCCCTCAGGTAGCAGACACACATCCGGCTACGGAGCTGAGCTGAAAGCAAGACTTACCTGGTAGTAATTGATAGATGGCTTTATTCCCAATTTTTGGAGTATGCTAAAATTTAAATTAAAAAAAAATTAGCTGTGTAATACCGTACATTTTCCTTTCTTGTTCTCCTTAAACATCCTATTTCCTAATAAAAATGAAGACACTCTTAAAAGAAAGCACTTATTTTCTATTGCTTTGGGCAATACATCTGGGCACAAGGACAGCAAGTAAATGGTACTTGGGCTTCGCCGACCACCGCTCCCCATGGCTCACATGCTACTGACCCTCCTTCTCTCTCCAGCACCCAGACCCTCTCAACAGTGGCCAGACGGCCCACACCCACTGCGGTTACAGCACACACGTGACCACCTCTCTGCCAAGCCTGTTTCAGGCACACACATGACCACCTCTTTGCCAAGCATGTTTCAAAAGACAGTTAGCAACTGATTCTGGATTCCAGGCTTATCCTAGAAAACCACACTTGGTCAAATCCTCAAATACATTCAACACCCACAGACTTGAATCATTTCCTAAAGCATATGGTTTTGACCAGCCATCCCCACAAAATACCATATGACTAATTTACCTGTTAAATGATGGAGTGGGGTATAAACAATTCTCAGATTAATGGTCTCAAAACAACACTTGAGCCCCCGTCATGCCTCCCTAGATTATCCAGGCCATGAGCCCCGGGCTGCGTCTCTGGACATGGGCATCGTCAGATGGGTCTGTCCAAGGAAAACCAGACTGCCCGGGGTACACCTGCTCCTGCTGTGATTTCTGGCAACAGTATACATTGTGTTAACAAACCAGTGTTTGTAAAGACAGCGCACCCCCCAGTGTCTGCATCTCAGCTGTATGCTCCCGGCCCTGGCAGGAGGAGGTGGTGGGCAAGGGTCCTTACAGCCTAAAAAAACAAAACTTGCCCACGGCCTGCTCTCACACTGTCTGTGCGGCGTAAACACCAGATTTCAAAGGCTCCAGAATTGCAAAACTTTGCAAATTTTAAAATATTTATTTCAAGTTCCAATATTTTGGCTATGCTGGGATAAATAATATAAAATCAATCTCGCTGCTTTCATTTTGCTCTTTTTAATGAGGTACTAGTAAATTTTAAGTTACGTGTGGGGTCTGCATTGTATTTCTACTGGGCGGTGTTGCTGAAAAGCCCGAGTCAGGTCACCAAGGAAGTGAGGCAGAGAGAGAGAGAGATTTGGGGAAGCCTGGCATTCAGCCCAGGTTAGTCTATAATGTTTTCTATGGTGTTGCCTTTAGTTTGACATCCATTCCCTGGCCTGTGTCTGTAGGTTATCAAAGATCTTCTATTCACAGTATCTCACCTTTTTTCAGGTTTGCAACCTTCATATTATAAAGTGAATAAAACACTGTTAGTTTATCTAATATGACAGGCTTCCCTCTGAGAAAAAGATAATCCTCAGTGATGGTTTATAATATAGAGAAAAATACAAGGGATTTTATGTTTTGACTTCCTAATTTTCTGAGTACCTCAATTTTAGATTTTCCTTGGGGGACCGGGGAGAGAATACAATTTCCCTACAACTCTCTCCCCACGTCCTCTAACAGACACTACCCCCCCTCCCCGCAGGGCGTCCTCTCTGCAGGAGGAGGAAGCAGGCGTCCCCAAGGACCGCAGCTGCAGCAACCCTGGCACCGGGACTCCAGCACGCGCGGGAGAGCTACAGACTCAACAAGGGTAAGCTGGGGGACTTAATAAATAGCCGTTGGGTGAAGGGAGGGACGATTTAGATGTTTCAGATAGACCCTTCCAGCAGTCCCCATTCACTGCCCTCTTCCCGCCTGACTGAGCAGAACGGGGCCTGGGGAGCGAGCCGGACCTCGCGCTGCTCGTCATCAGGAACGCCAGGGGGCAGCCTCCTCCCTGCAGCGGCTCCCGACTGGACTGCGCTCCGCCCGTCCACAGCGCGGACACTCTCCCGGTTCACTCCCCCAAGGACGTCTGCGCTTGGTATCCCCTACACTTTGGGGGTGAGGAAACGCCCCCCAAGGTCTTGCTCTTGCTGCGAGAAGAGCCTGCAGAGAAGCCTGGCCCGCAGGAGCTGGGCGGCACAGCTGGAGTGTACCCCCCGGCCCTCGAGGGGACCCCTCCGTCATCTTCCGGCTTGGCAGACAGACCCAAAGACGCAGAAACTGTGCACGGTGCACAATGGGCGTCTTGTTCTCCCCACAGGCACTCGCCCCTCCTGTGCCAACACTGGACCCCACCCCCTGGATCCCAGTGAAACGGGGGACTGGCTGCGCCTCTGTGTGCGGGACGGAGAGCCTCTGTGTGCAGGACGTAGAGGACACACGCAGAGAACTGATGGGGGCTCCCGCACTTTCTAAGCAGATGTGACGCAGCAGCTTTCACGCGGGTGAACAGCAGAGGCTCCTGATGGGATCCGGGCTCACTCTGAGGAAAGCACACTAACTGCCCATCCTGGTCTTTAAAACGCGGTCGTAGGTTTATCGTGTCACGGCCCAGATGAAGGAGAGCAGGAATCCCTCCCACACTGGCCACCAGGAACACTCAGACGGCGGACGGCCAGCCTCGCCCCCGCTCTCGGTCACGGCCTGGGTGGGGGTAGGAGGCCTGGCCCTCCGCAGGGCCATCTGGAGGGGTGTTTACGAGCTCTGAGTAGTTTCTAGGCTCCGAGGACCCCTGCCCACCACCTCCTCCTGCTCATTCCAGAAGCCCGAGAGCAGAGATGCAGACACTTAGAGATGGGCGGTCTGTACAGAACCTGCCACGTTAATGCAACACACTCCCGTCCAAAATCCCGGCTGAAACACGTGTGCCCTGGTCAGTCTTGCTTCCTCGGGCCACCTCGCCGACCGATGACGTCCGCGCCCAGACGGGGACCCACGTCTCCGAGGCTGCTGTATGTGACCACGGCCCAGACTGACCTGGAGGGCTGGGTGGGAGGCGCTAGGATTCCTCAGGAGGGCTCCGCGGCCTGCGAGCACCAGGACCCCAGGGGTCCCTACCTGTTAAGCTCCAGCTTCTCGTAAAGACCCAAGCTCCCCCCGAAGTATTTCTTCTGCGAGTTGAGGGCGTCGAGCTGAGCGGCACAGGTGCCGTGCTTCTCCCACTCGTGCTTCCTGCGAGAGTATTTTAACAAAAAATCTCTGGTTAAAAGTCATGAAACAAATACACGAGCGAGAGCTTGTACCAGGACGGGGTAGTCACGCGCATGTGGTGTCTGCTACAAAGAAAGAGGACAAGACTCCCTGTGTGTATAGGGCATGATGCGGGAGGCCCTGCTCGTGGGGACGCGGCCCCAGGGGACACAGTCCGGTCTCCAGAGAGCGCGCCGTGTCCCTGCAGCCTCCCCCGCCAGCAGGGACGACTCAGTTCAGCGACACAGCACAGCCCCAGCTGAGGAAGAGCAGGTGCCACGACGCAGGCCCCCGGCCACCAGCACGGGCGTCCGCGGGGGCTCTGGCTTCACAGGGACGCTGACCTGTCCTTCCTCAGCAGTGAGAGAAGGACGGCAGCCACACGACCTCCTGAGAGACGCCGTAGGCCCACTCCCCGTCTCCACTGTGTCCTCATCCGCCCCCGACAAAACTCTAGCAGGACAACGCACGAGCAACAACACAGATTCGAGAAGAAGATCGTAGATAACAACTCCCCACGTTTCATCACAGGTTATCGAGAAGTTTCACGTTCTTCTGCAAGGCAAACATACTGCTAGCTCAGAAATGGGGAAACTGAGGCAGGGGGGCTAGCGAGGCCACCCAGCCAGCAAGTCCCAGAGTCTGCCCCCAAACGGCACTCTGGACCCCACGCTGGCCCCCCGTCCAGCCGCACCGCAGAGCCACCCCCATAACCCGCAGACGTAGGGCGCGCCGCCCTCAGAATCGTAGGTCGCTGTCCCATCGGATGTTCGCCATCATGAGCGCAAGAGAGTGGAAGAGGTGTTTGTGAGGGGGTCCTGTGCTGCCTGTGATCTGAGCAGACACCAGCACATCCATAAGGTTCGTGCACAGGCCGTGCGAAGTGACAAGTCGCTTCAGCCTAAGAAAGTGGCGTGGGAACCTTTCTTCATCTACCACAGCCTCCAGAGTGAATTATTTCTGCAGAGCAGGAAAAGGATTTCTTTCCGACGAGATGAAGATGGAACCCGCGGTGCAGACGCCCTAGTTTCCGTGGAGCTGGAACCGTTCCAGAACCTGCCACATGGGGAGCTCGCGGCGCAATGAGCTTTGTGTACAGCACGTGCACACCAGCCCGGGGGCTCCCTCCACACAAGAAATACTCGATAAATGTCAGTTTGGATCAAGCTTAAGGATCAGAATCCATTAGGGCATCGTTAGTATACATCTAACACTGAATCCCACCTCATTTGGAACAGGAAAGTTTGCATTTAACACAAAATGGTCAGTGATCAGACAGAGATGCCCATCGTGGTGTCCCCTCGCCTGCCAGAGGGCACATGAGCAGACCCAGGGGCCGCCCTCCGGGATGAGAGGTGGAGGCTCCTCTGGGACGTCGAGGCCCAGGACGCCGCCCTCGGTGAGGCCGCTCGCCAAACTGGGTCTCACTCAACTCTCCTTCTTCTTCGTACAAGCATCAGAAAACAAACAGAAACCCTACTTTGCAGAGGGCTGTGTCCATGGTACTTTTTAATATGGCTAATTTTGTGAATAGATTTAATCTTAGAGAACCTTCTCAAGCATGAAGTAACACCAAGACCGTGTACTCTGCAGACTTGAGTCCTCTCTGGGATGAACAAGGACGGTTTTCGGACAGGAGCCCTCCTCTGCCTCGGGGCCCCAACGACGAAGCCAAGGTGGAAAGGCCGGAGGGCCTCCGGGACCCTCCAGAAATTCACAAAGCCAAGGGAATGTGGGGAACAGGGAAGCATGACCCAACGCCACACGCAGGGGCCAGGGACGACAGTTGCCCTATACCTGGAAGCCCTAGGAGCACAGCTACTAACAGGAGCGGGACAGTCACCTCCACATTTAGAACACAAGTTTTGAGATATGCTACTTTCTATCCAAGCTGAAAAATTACCATTTTGCCTTTCTGAGAACACACGCTCTGCCCACACTACTGGGATGACGTGTTCAAGGACCAGCTTGGACCATCACCTTTACGGTTATTTGTCGACTCACTGGTAAGTCACCTGGCACCAACAAGCTGACCGGCTGTGGCACGGAACACGCCGGAACGCGTGGAAACCCGTACCCTGCGTGCCTAGCGCGGACTCGGCATTTCTGCGTGTGCTGTGAAGTAGTCTAGAGGGGTCCACCGGTTTCTCCCATCCCCCCTCCAGCTCGGCTGGGCGTCAAGTTCCAGGAAAGCATTCTCGGGAACGCGTCTGTGCAGAGTACGGGTCGGAGGGCCAGGCCACTCTTCTCCCGGACTCCATGTGCTTCTCCTGTGCAAGAGACCCGGGAGGGTTCCAAGCACCAGGGAGCCTGGGGGACGGGCACCAGTGCCGCTCCGTGGTTTCAGAAAGCTTCCATCTGCACTTAATTCTCTTCCTGAATGCTCTAACACATATATTTCCAAACCAAATTAACCATTTTGGAAAATCTAAGTACTTGTGACCTGAATGTAAACAGCCACATCAGAGTGTGGCCGAGACAGTGATTATTTCCGGCTACCATAACGTAAATGAAAGGAATGTTAATTTAACCTTCTTCCCAAGCACTGACCTAAAGAGCTATTTTGAGTTAAACACAGTGTTTTCTTCCTTGGCTCAGCTCCTGCTACACTTCAGGATGTTTCTGGAACAGGCTGTGGACCGAGCCGCAGGTGGGACCCGACCCTGTCCTCGCTAAGTCGTAGCACGAGACCTCGACCTCTTTTTCTTCCTTGGTGGGTCTCGTGGCAGCAGCACAAAGTCTTTAAGGAACATCCTGTCCTGTCTGTGCTGCGGCGAGCGCCCCGTCGATCGATACCCGAGTGTTTGTCTTAGTGAAACCTCAGGAGAGGAGAGCGTAAAGCAAAGTGATGAATGAAGTCATGGACTGAGAGCCAGTCTGTAACTTCCACGTGCCCGCAGGATCTTTTCCAAACAGGCTCCATGCCCCGCGCAGAGTCAATGCAGGGCTTGAACTCACAACCCTGAGGTCGAGACCCGAGCTGAGGTTCAGAGTCAGACGCTTAACTGAGTCACCCGGGCACCCCTCGCCCACATTTTTCATTTACTGGAGAAAGGCCCCGAAAATGGTCTCCCAGGTAAAAAGTGGTTCACCCCTCCGCGCCTCAGAAGAGCGGCCCCATGGTCCGTCCCCGCGCCCCAGCCCCCGTCCCCCACGCAGGCTGCGGCGCCCCTGCACTCACCAGAAATGGCTGTGATTTAGCGGATGGATCACATCGGGCCAGTACATCTTCATTTCAGGCAGGAGGTCCTGTGCACGAAAAAAAATCCACGTACGACCTAAGGCCTCGCCACCTAGCAGGCCAGTCTGATTCACCATTACATTAAAAGAAGTGACCTCAGCCGATTAGTAACACTCAGGGGAGGAAAACGATTCTGTCCCTACTCTGCATGAAGCGACAACACAGAGAAAGGTGCAATTTGACTCATCGCGAGGCTGCGCTGGAAAGCAGGCGCGCTCAGAGGGGAGCGGGTAAGCACACGGCGGTCCAGCCCGACGAGGGGATGTAGCTCTAACGAGAAGGCGGCCATCAAGCCGTGATGGGACACAGGAGAGCCTTCCGCGCACATCAGTGAGGCCAACCTGAAAAGGCCGTGTGAGTCCCGATGTGGCCATTCTGGACAAGACTAAAGTACGGAGACTGAGAAGGCTCAGTCAGGGGCCAGGGTGGGGAGGGGGACAAGCAGAGGAGGAGGGATTTTAGGGCAGTGAGATGCCTCCATACGGTCTAGTGAGGGACGCGTTATCTATCAAAACCCATAACCCTCCGTGACACAGAGCTAGCCTACGGGAACCGCAGTGTCTGCTAGCAATGAAGTACGACCCTGTGACAAGTGTGTCAACCGCAGGGGACGCGGTGTGCTGGGGGACATAGATGGGACATGCCACTCAATTTTTCGGCTTTAGGTTTCTTTTTTTTTTTTTTTTAAAGATATTTATTTATTTGACAGAGAGAGATCACAAGTAGACGGAGAGGAAGGCAGAGAGAGAGAGAGAGAGAGGGAAGCAGGCCTCTTGCTGAGCAGAGAGCCCGATGTGGGACTCGATCCCAGGACCCTGAGATCACGACCCGAGCCGAAGGCAGCGGCTTAACCCACTGAGTCACCCAGGCGCCCCCGGCTTTAGGTTTCTGCTCTAAGGAGTAGCATCCACAGATTAAAACATGCACCACAAAATTCAGGCTCTCCTTTCCCCCGAGGGGAGCTCATCTGGGCGGGGAGACGGGCCCCCTAAACCGTACAGATAGTTGCCCTGGTTTACAACTTAACTTCTCCAAACTCACTAGGCCAGAAACAACGTTCACTTAAAACATTGTCTAGATAGACTCCGGTGACCTCGCTTTCCCCTATTTGCCACCACCCGTCACTACACGCCAGTCACCAGATAACGGGACGCCCCTCGCATCCCCTGCCAGTAAGTCTTGTCCTCACGCCCCCATGGCAACTTCCCAGGAAGCGGTCTGCCTCCTTGTCTGCATGTCCCTGGCCTTGCACTGCCCACACTCGGGCTTCAGCTCCCACCAGCCCCACAGGAGCAGGGAGCAGGCCACTTTCCTGGGGACCAACACTAAACTGGGCTTCCTGGGACAGAACGAGTAAACCAGCAGTGTCTGAACAAGGAGCGGCTTGTGGCCACCTCCCCCCACCCCCGTGCCCGGCAGGCCGCGCCACTGAAGGGCATCTTCAGCCTTGCTTTTATGAACCCTATTAGCGCGCCCTCGGGAACCCCCTCTCCCAGCCCCCGGCCCCCCTCCTCTGGCTGCTTAACCACACGTGCCCCCCCCGCCCCCCCGTCTCTGTCCCGGGCTGTTCCTGCTTCTCCAACCTGTCCACGCTCACACCTCTGTGCATCGTACGTCTGTGCACGGGTCCGAAGTTCACCTCTGGCCCAGACCGCAATCCGGACAGACCCACGGAGCCCACCTGGACGTTTCCAGGGCACGTCAAACTCAACATGTCCAAAGCCGACTGTCACCCGCACATGTGCCAAAGCCCAGCCCCCTTCAGGAAGGAGGACACCCCCAAACCCCTAGCCAGAGCCCCACTGGAGCTTCTGTCCCAGGGAGGCACGGAGCCCTGTTCACGCGACTTCTGTGGCCCCTCCGGCCTTCCGCTCCCACAGCCTCTGCCCATTTGGCTCTTCCGCCCTGGCCAGTCCCCCACAGCAGCTCTCATGTGAACACTGCAGCCGAGGCGCTTTCCCTCTCCAGCGGGAATGCCAGAGGCCCTCAGTACAATGTCAAAGAATACGTAGTTCCACTGCCGGGTCACAAGACTCTGACCAGGAACATCCCCATGACATGAGGCCAGCTGCAGTGAGTCCGGGAAGGCGGACGTGTGTGTCTGAGGAACGAGACGCTGCCAGGCTTTGGGGTACACTAATAATTCTTACAGACGGTCCTCAGACTCAGGCCTCCGGGCTCATGCCAGCAAAGGTCCTCACAGGAAGGAAAGAGAGTATAATGTGGACGAGAACACGTGAAGGGTCTGGAGTGTCCTGCCATCCCCCTCTGGGGGCCGTCTATTCATGGCAAGGACCCCCATTCTAGCAAATCCTGATGCTACCTCCTGTTTTCAGGGAGGCCCAGTACCCTGGCAGGCCCTGCCCCATGAATCCAGGTTCTCGTCACCGGACAGTGACTGGTTACACACACAGCGTGGTGTTTCAAGAGCGCGTCGGCCAGCAGTGCTCATCAAAGCCGCTCCCTGGGCTACTCGGTCACACAGGCCTCTGTTCTGGAAAGGCCCATTCCTTCTGCTCAGAGGCCCTCCCTGGAAGCCCCCCTGCCCAGAGCCAGAAAGGCCAGGCCTGGTACTGATGAAGTTCTAGAACCTCACCTAGGTTTGGACTCTGAGCTTCGGTGCAAAATTGGTGAGTACTTTCTCTCCTTTTCCTTTACTCTCATTTCAGGGGCTTTTCAAGGAGTATGGTCTTATTGGAACACTTGCATGTCAGTTGCTCAGGCTGTAATCCTCTAGCCCGTGGCTGCTCTACGGGGAGGAGAGCGTCTGCCTTTTGGCTGTAAGTTAGTACCCTGGCCAGAATGGCAAAAAGACCCAGAAACTTGATGGCCTCTCTGTATTCCTGTTCTTCTATAAAGTTGTCTCTCTTGGGCACGGGACAGCCACCTAAGTCACCAGGACGGCTGCCAATCTTAAGACTCCCGTGTGAGGTTTCCTCCTGATTGATCTAATGTGATCCCCTCCACATCCCTGGTCTAGCCACTTCTGGCCGTGGGACCTCCCTGGGAGCCGGCCAGAACCAGCACCCGATTGAATTAAAATGCAACCGGGGACCGTTTCCTAGGGAAGTTGGCTGTATGGCCCACATGTGTTGGAATGTCGCATAGACCATGATGGATTTCAGTCTTTACTGTTTCTTGTCAGTGTCTTCTACAGACTACTTAAAGCTACGAAATTGGGTAATTTCCCCTTGCCAAAGTTTTCTAGTATTTCCATGGGTTAAAATGGCAAAACAGTATGCAGTCTTCAGGACAGACGATGGCATGGCATGGCACAGTGTTTTGGTCCGTTCACCAGGCACCCATCATCAGCCTAGGATGTGATGGGGAAGAGGAGGGACGCGACACCCCTCCAAGGCCTTTTATGGCAGGAATGCCTTCTTGGGGAAGGCAGGATGGTGACCAATAGCGATTTTTGTTGAGGGACGCCTCCGGTCGCTTTTGACACACGGGAAACTCTGACATACCCTGCGTGGGATGCCACCCAGGAGTCGGGGGGGATTTGGTAATGAACCTTCTTTATGTTTCTGAGAGCATGGCCTCAGTAGGCTTCTTCAGTTGTCAAGGACTCTACCTTGGGGTGCCTTTTAACCCACTGGAAATAGTTTGGATTGCAAAACTTAGGAAAGGACTGAGCTCCTGTAACACTGCATGGCCTCAGTGGGATCTATCCGTTAGATCTCCTCTGCAGGAAACAGGGCAAATGGACCTAGGATACCTTCATTGCTCATATGTAGGCCTTCATTGCTCTACACCAGAAGCCCAGACTAAAGGGCTTTTGCAGAATGTTTGCCCAAATGAGTCAGCTAGTAAACTTGACATACTGGATGATAATAAGCCTTCTTCTAGTAAACCCAGGTTGCTGGGCCATCCCTAGCAAAGGGGACTCTGACTTTCTCTCTCTCTGTTTCTCCTAATAGACGTGGGGGCTTCTCCCTCACTCACTTCCCATGTTAATGGCTATAACTGGAGCCAACCGGGGCTAGTCTAACTCGAGACAGAGACCATAAGGAATATTCCCAAGCAGCTGCCGAAACTCCCT
Organism: Lutra lutra; assembly: GCF_902655055.1. Classification (NCBI taxonomy): domain Eukaryota; kingdom Metazoa; phylum Chordata; class Mammalia; order Carnivora; family Mustelidae; genus Lutra; species Lutra lutra. The sequence goes on from NC_062283.1 coordinate 152,012,727, forward strand.
TTGTTTCGGGGAAGTTTCCCTGTCTTCTCTGGCCCGACGTGGACTGCTTAACCCCTCCGCCTTGCTGGTGGGAAAGCATGGCGTCTGCTCCTCTGTTGGAGCTGATGAGCTCTAACACCGGGAAGCCTTTCTCTGCCTCCTGGCGGCACCTTGTTTCCTCTGTCTCCCCTTCTCCTGCTTCTGCACCAACGTGCGTGCAGCCTGCATGACCGGCCTCTAGACCATGCACCGCGGCTCCTTCTCTCTTCACTGTAAAGGAGCACAAAGAGCAGCCCCTGGACCTAACACCCCCCACTCCAGATCCTCCCACCCGTGTCTCAGGTAAACATTCAAAGTGGAGTAGGCCCAGGTGGAACGTAAATCAGTATTTAAAGTAAGTTAAGTTTGTTGGTTTAATTAAGATAGACATGTCTTTGAAGTTACAGCAGTAAATGTGAAGCTTTTATTCTATCAAAGTTTACTGAAGGTCAAATAAGCTCATGTTATTTGTTAAAATCTGTTAGCAAAGAGATGACTAAACTGATGGTTAATTGTCTCAAAGTTTTAATGGGTAATTGCTGAGATAGCTTTCAAAGTCTTTGCTAACCTGAAAGTTTAAAATTTTGCTTGGATGACAAATGGAATTAAATTATGGACATCTAGGTCTTAACCAAATGGGATAAAATGCTAAGCCATTAATTACTGGATGTAGGTTTGTGCTTTTGACTTCTTACTGCAAAGAAACTAAGAATATTTAAATCTATTGGTAAACATGTTTTGCGCTTAACTGACTCATAAATTTGCCATCTAAAGAATTCTGTTGTAACAGTTCACAATTCGTTAATACTTAGTCTTCACTAGAGATTAAGGGTTTCTAAGACTATCAAATTCTGCTAAGTGTAACTAAGACTGATGGAAATACGGGAAACAACTCTGTAGGAAAGTAGATGATATGGAAGAAAGATTTAAGGAATGGGAATACATTGTGTTGAGGGTAAGAGAAGGTAATTTTGTCCTAAATGAGATGCTTGTTTGGAAGGAAATGGCTTGGGACAAAACCTGAATGCATAGGAAAGTTGTAGAAGGTTTGTGAAGGGAAATCTTCAGAAAAGGAAAGTCCGGTCAAGACGGACTAAGATTGAAATGAATGGGTTTTAAAGGTACATTGGTATAAGACTGAAATTGTCTCTGTTCAAAAGGACAAAGTTTTCTTAGATTAATTGATCTGCTGTTAGAAAATATAAATGGTTTTCTCTTTGCCTGCCCAGAAAACCCAGTTTCTCTGTTTTGTTTTATCAGGTGTTTACCATCCCTAATTATATTTAGGCATGTGCTTTAAAACTTTATAAGATTTTAGCAAATGTTGACAAGATTTAAGTTGTAAATCTCTTTAACTCAGGCTTTTCCTTGGTATGCTGTTACTCATGAAGTACTGATGAACCCATGATAAAACTTGGGTCACATTTGGGAAAATGCTATAACTATTCTAGAGATTCTATGTATCTCCTAAAGTTTTAATGTTTTGAGAGATCATCGCTTGATATTGTAATTATGGAAATGTCGTGTGTCACAGAAATAACTTGATTTCTTTGCCAGCTAAATTGTAAACTCTCATCTCATCAGCTCTAACCATATCCATTCTGAGTTTTTGTCATTTATAATTGTTTTAATTCTCTTGTAAAATGAGTTTTATCTTCAAGGAGATTCATATAAAGGACTTTAGGACAAATACAGACATTTGATACACTTGAAAATCCTAAAACTGAAATGGGTAAGGATTTCCAGAACTAACGGAAGCTGCATTCACCAGGTTCAGTAACATGGGACTAAAGGAACTAAAACACTATAGTTTTGACTTATTTTAAAACATTGCTGGTTCTCTAATGTTTGCTCTTCCAGACTAGGGATACTTTTTCTTAAGTTATCTGTAACTTACAGAGATGTAAAAGTATTGATTTGTAAACAAATCAAGGCATTCAACTTTTCTCTCTATCTGAACCCTCTGCAACCAAAAGGTCTCAGTAAGTATTCTTCCTTCCATGGCAATCAGTCATTTGCATAAGTTCAGTAAGAATCTGTTCTCCTTGTAACAGGATGCCAGTGGAAACTGGTTATTTTACCAAGGCTTTGACTGGGATGTCCTATTTGAAAAGACTCAGATATGACCAGACAGCTTTAAGGAACTAAGGTTGACTTTATGAAACCTGGAGCCATAAAGCCCCTTGGGACTGTTGGCCTGATACGGTGCTTACAGAGTTCCCAGGAGCCTCACCAGGTGAGTAAACAATGTCACTTCCGGGCAGGATACTTTGGGAACCTCAGGAAGAGAAATTCGCCCAAATGGACAGGTATTGCTGGCGTATCTGACGGCAAGTACGTGGCTTGGCTTCTGGCCCGGAGAGGCTACTGAAAGTTCAACCTAGAGATTCCTCATAAGAAGCTCCAGCAAAGCAGATTCTAAAAGGTCTGTAAGATCACACTCACTGTTCTTGCTGAGCTTATGTAAATAATTAGGCCACGTTTGTTAAAACTGGACTTGTTTCTCAAGTGAATTAGACCTGATTTGGCTCTCTCTGGAAATGAGGGTTATTTTAGAGAGAAAAATTATGTTTTAATAACACACCTTTATGGATGTTAAATTCTAGATCGGATTGTCTTTAAATGTTTGTTTACCTAAGCTAGACAACTTGAGGTAAACTTCAAAAAAGTTGCACAATAGCTTCTTTAATTGATCTTATTATTTTGTGGGGATATTAGCAGAACCCCATGGCACATGATTAAACAGCTGGAAAAATGGGATTGATTCCCCAACAATTGTATAACTTAACTAACACCTTGTGTGTGGCTGGAATAATGAAATTGCCTAAAAGCCAATATACTGCACTCCATAGGATTAACTATGGACTTGTGGAGATAATGGATGACCCCACTTTCTTTGTGAGTGGATTGGATGATTCATGGGGGACTCCCCTTACCTCTTGACAAGTTTTCTCCCACTTGCCAGTGATCCTCTGTAATCAGGATATTGTTAAGGCTGGAGTACTCAAAGGGCTTCTTAATGGTTTCATCCCTTAGTCGTATGTATCCTAGAGGCCACCTCTGTTGAGGTGCAATTGCAAACAGATGCTTTAGCTAAGCAGAGAACAGCCCTCCTCATAAGAGCCTCAAAGCTCACTATGGGACAGCCCCTGACTGTAATGACGTCACATCAGGTCCAGATTTGTCTTAGAAACCAAAGGCCACCAGTGGATGATGGAGGCCGACTTATTAAATACTGGGCTACACTTACAGATATGCCAGAAATAGTACCTAAAACTTGTCAAACTTTAAACCTAGTTACCTGTATGCCTGAACCTGACCATTGTGCTTCTTTCTCTATAGAGCAAAACTGTTCAGAGGTTATTGATCTTGCTTACTCTAGTTGGCCAGATTTAAGATGCCCCTGTTAAAAATACGAATGACAGTTGGTTTACTGATGACAATAGTGTTCATAAAAAGAATAAGAAAAGCTAGATATGCCATAGTGCTCACTAGCACTTTGCAATTGCCAAAGCCTAAAAATAAACATTAACACTGACTCCAAATATGCCTTCCTGGTACTACATGCCCATGGAGCTGTTTGGAAGGAAAGGGGATTGCTGTCAAGCCATAACTCCCCAATCAAATATGGGCCTAAGTTACAAAATCCTCCTTATCACTATACTGAGGATGGCATATATCAAATCTGGGATACATATTTGTGGCTCACACCCACGATTGGACGGCTCAGTCAAAAGGCAGTTTTCTGCTGGGAACAAAGAATCATATGTATGATACTTGGGCAAATAACGCACGACATCTGGGACGGCTATCATTAGAAATGTGTTCCCAAATAATAGTACTCCAGGCTACTGACTGGTTTGCTACTGATTGGGTAAGGCGACCTGGCATTAGATGGTCAGCTCCAAACGGAACCCACTGGATATGTGGACTAACCTGTGGCCCTGGCTTCCTCCAGGGTGGATAGGTCGCTGTACTTTAGGATTTGCCTGGATTCATGGGCGCATTACTAAAACCATCACCACTCCAGCTAATCTCCCCAATTTAAAGCAAAGATGGACACGATCTGTTTTTAAATGATATGATCACTTAGCACCCATTTTTGTTCCATCTGTGGGACTGGAGGATGTCATGTGGCACGTAGAAGCCCTTAGTAAATATACTACAAAGGCACTCAGTGATTCACTAAATAGCATCTCCCTACTTAATACCGAAGTCTCGCAGATGTGCAAGGCGGTCCAGAAAACAGGATGGCCTCAGACGTCCTGCAGCAGCACAGTGTGGCACATGTGCAGTTATCAAAGCAGAATGTTGCGTGCACATCCCAGACTATCACCGAAATGTCACAGGACTAATAAAAGGTATGAATGCCCAGATTAAGGCTCTACAAGATCCTTCTCTCTCTCAGTGAAGGTTAAGTTCCTGGTTTGGAGGAGGACTATGGCCAACAATTAAAAATCTCCTTTTCGGGCTTCTCATTCTTACCGCCTTCTTAATCTATTATGTTGCTTTGTTCAGTGTTTCTCTCCTTGGTGCCCAGACTCCATTGCTGCAATGACTTCAGCGACAGATGATCCTGACGAGGCACAGAGACACTTCTTCACTGTCAGAGCTGGATTCAGCTGCCTCCGCCTCTCCTACCTCCCCTACACATTCCTCAACTGATCAATGTTGACCGAGTCGGTAGGGACAGCTCTACACCCCTATTCAGCAGGAAGAAGTTACAGAAGATGAGACCTTCCACCTTCAACTACCTTAAAGATTTAAGGGTCAAAATTGTTCAGGGGGGAATGATGAGGGAGCAGAAGGCTGGCTGAGGACAAAGCAGAAGCTGGCACCCTGCACCCCCTCTCCACCCGCTCCCCTCGGTAATGTGTGTAACATTCCTGGGCACCCCTGACCGCCATAAGAAACAAATAGTTAACTTGCAGAGATCACAATCCTGCAAGACAGGAATCTCCCGCCTATCTTGATGTTAATGGCTTGCTAAAAGACAACAGTGGCCTCCCCGCACCTCTGCACCTCTGCACCTCTGCACCTCCGCACCTCGTAGGCCCTCTTTAGCATATGAAAACTCCTAACCTCCCTTCCCCTCCCCTTCCCCCAACCGCAGGGTGCAGAACCTGCCACCCCTCACAACCCGGGGTGGCAGCTGCCCACGGGTCCTGTCCCCGGTCTTTCATAAACCGCCGTTTTGCACCAAAGACGTCTCAAGAATTCTTTCTTGGTCATCGGCTCTGGACCTCAGCCCACTCAACCTCACCTAGGTTCTAGAACTTCATCAGTACCGCTGCCTGTCCTACAAGCCAGAGTGGTCTAGAAATGCTGACCGGGAGGCACAGGGGCCCCCGGGACTAACGTGGGCAGGTGGTGACCCGTCGGGGTCTGCTGTCGCTTCACACAGTTCCCGTCTGGTGCCGTGGGCCCCGGGCAGGGGAGAAAGGGCAGTTCGCACTGCACAAGCGGAGTGTTTCACGGATCCAGAAATGCGAGCGAAGTGCCGGGGCTGAATCCCGGTGAACACGAGCGAGATCCTCACGTGAGCGTGCGCCGTGGAGGACACATGTGGGAGGGGCTAACCGAGGGCGGCACAGGTAGGGGCGATGGAAAGGGGCGTTACCTTGATCTCTTCGAAGTGGAAGGGCCACGATCCGTTACACTCTTCTGCTCTATCGGGCCTTGAAATCAAATGGAAAACAAGAGAAGTTAGTCTTCGTTGAGGTGAGCTCCAAATGGCAGGAGACACTTCCATTAGTGTCTGCAGGGACCAAAGGCCGAGACACTCTATGGCCACGGGAGTCACTTAAGGAAGAGCCCGGGTAGGGTGACCAGAGAGCCCTCCGGGAAGGCAGGCCAACAAGTCGGCTCTTCCCAGGAAGCAAATGAAACCAGCCGGTAGGGGCAGCTCGGGAGTCAGGCACGGGACTGCACTCTCCCTCGGCCAATCTCGGGCCACAGACACCAGCGCTTCTCCCTCTCTCCAAGGGAGGACTGGGCTCAGGGCCCAGCATGCAGACCGCGCTCACACAGGGACCCAGGCTCAGCAAATACGGCTTCTTAAATTCCCAAGCACGGATCCCCTCCCTGCTTCCCCTCGTCTAGTTCTGCATGGGTCAGTCCCGGTCTGCACATGCAGCCGAGCTCTCCAGGCCACCAACTCTACTTCCTAGACCACCTGCGTGTCTCCGTGTCCGCAGGCCCTGCACCCTGAAACCAGGGCAGCTCCCCGCCGGGACGGGACTGCACTGTGCACTGTCCTCGCAGCTACAAGGGAAGCAGCAGGGACGTCAGCACGACCCGAGGAAGCCTAGCTCCCGGAGACCGCAGGGTTGGATCACTGCCCTGGCCCCCGCTTCATCTCTGCCCACAGACCCCCAATCTTGAGCAACAAGCATGTGCCGGCAAAGACCAGAACGGCCCCTCCTCCAGCGGGAGCAGCAGGACAAGAGGCGTCCCGCTGACAGGCTGACTCATGCGCAGAGTTAAACACGACAAATACACGCATGAAGAGGGAAAGAATAAAGTGCACAAAATGCATGCGAAACCCGAGATAAATCCGGTAAATGTGACACGCGCACCGCGTACGCACACACAACACGTGTGCACAGCGCACATGCGCACCGTGTACGCACACACACGTGTGCACAGCGCACATGCGCACCGCGTACGCACACGCAACACGTGTCCACAGCGCACACACGCTCACTGATTTCTAAGCATCCACCTATTGCCCCCAAGGAAAGACGCAATGAGAGGCTCAGGGATCCCAGCCTGGACCCAGAGTCCCTACAAGCGTATGTAAGCCAGGTTGTCCCTGTTCTACTGAAAAAGAACTAAAAAACCACAAGATCAGGGTTACTGTACAAACAGCGGAGATATTTTCAATAAGGATTCGGTCCACTGACTAAACTCCTAACGAGAACCACTAGTGTAACCCTTAAGACCAGCCTCAAGCTGCTTTCGGGCCGGCTGGCGGGACGTGAACAGCGCCGGGCCTTGCCATAATCCGTGGATGGTCCAGTAATCCGGAGGGTCTCTGCAGTCCTTTTCCACCTCCTGCAGCGAAAAGACACAGAGCACATCACTGACCCGTGGCTCCTTTACTGCGGCTTCCAGCGCGGCCCGAGGAGCGACACGGGCGCGGGCGGAAGGAGGCCCCGATCCCTAATTACATAACATAATTAAAAACTGAGTTTTGCTTTTTTTTTTTTAACGTGTTCTCAAATTAAGTCCGTGGGACGGAGACGCTCCCACCCGCCCGTTCATCTTCTTCCCGTGTGACCATAAACGTGAGGGTTCCCAGTCCCCATGAGACGAGCGGGTTCAGCCACCGGGGCCAGATGTGTCAGCGACACACTCAAGCGTGAACGTTGGACAAAGTAAACAGGAGCGCTCGGGCGCGAAAATGCCAAAGTGAGGAGAGCACGACAAAGACAACCTCACAGAGAGAAAAGCTGAGCAGCGCCCCTCAGGGACCTCCCAACTGTTTAGCTAAATGGGGAGTTCTTCCAAAATAGCCGACTACCGAGAAACGTGTGGACGGCTGTGGGACCAGGTAGGACAGACTCGTGCCCGATGCCCTGTGGTGGGGAATGAGCCCCTGAAAAGCAGGTGTGGGGGGTCCGGTGAGGAACAGGTGAGGCTCCAGGCGGATTTTCAAGCCTTTCCTGTCGGGATCACGTTCTGTGGGGCGGCAGCTCTGCCCCAGGCTGGTCTGGAAATTAGGGAGGCTCTGGTTTAGGACACTGGCGCGAGGCAGCGAGAGAGGTCCCTGCCGCAGGCCGAGAGGGCAGAAGAGCACGGCAACGAGGTTCAGCGTCAGAGTGGGGGCGTATGCCTCCCTCTCCCGACACCCCCAAGTTCATCCCGCAGGACAGCACAGTCCCAGCGGGGGGCCCATTTCCCACAGGTGCAAGGTCAGGGCCCATGGCCGGAGTTGGGGGGAGTCTTCTACCGGCCCCACGTCCAGTGTCTCAGATGAGTCTTTAAGGGGACAACCGGGGCCCAGGATCGTGGAGAAAGAGACACCAGCCGCTCCCTGTAATGCCTGTGTTACACACGCAGGGAATGAGCCCGGAGATACCCCCACTCCCCAGGATGACACCAGAGCCAGAGTACCGGGACCCCTCATCCTGGGCATCCTGTAGAGAAATTAATTCCCTGACAATGACACTTCATGAGCAGAAGACTTTTTAAAAATCTAATTTCTGAAGCCTCAAGGTCAGAATGCATTTCCATGCATGGATGCAGGTCTGTGCACAGGAACACACCCACATTTTGTCTCAGAAACGCCTCAGCCACCAAAGGACCCCACTCCCTGCCCCAAAGGCAGATCTTCCGGTGTTACCCAAGACAGGAGCTCCCCACAGGGCCCTGCCCACAGGAACTCGGGCTCCCGCGAGGCCCAGCTGGCGGGGTGGGGAGCCAGGTCTGCAGTGACACCCAAAGCTGGTCACACTACTCTAGCCTGCACAGCAACAGCCCTAAAGGCAGAAAGCGACAATGAGGCGTGAAGTTTAGGAAACTGGACCCAGAGACAGAGAGCAGCTTTGACAGGCACGTCAGGAGGACTACAAATGACACGTTTCCGTGAGGAAACGTGGATACAGAAACCCACTCCACATGGGACTTCACCAGATGAACGGGGCCAGTCGAGGCAGAAAAACTCACCTTGCACACTGTCACAGGCCAGTGGTGAACCATAATCAGTTTTTTCCACTCATGACTGTCACTGTTGGAAGACAAGGAATTTATGTTTCAAGAACTGTTCTAAAGTTAAAGAAAACTTCATCTATCCATCTACACCATCACGCGCTCAACCAACGCTGAGTGACTGTCATGAGCCAGGCACCACCGTGGGACAGGGCCGCTGTCCTGGGTGAGGGACCAAGTCCCTCCCCTGGTGATGCACACGTGCCAGGGAGGGAGACGGTGACCACAGTAGCTAAGAGAACACACCTGGTGCCCACAGTGACAAGTGATAAAGAAATGTGAGCAAGCAAGAGGACAGGCACATCAGGCACGTCAGCAGTGGGGACAGGAACTGAAATCTTAGGCCAGGAAGCCCGGGAAGGCCTCACTGAAGAGAGGCAGAGGCCGGGAGGGAAAGGGGGAAGGAAACCTGAAGCGGCCTTCCTCCTAGGGTTGGTCACGAGTGTAGACACAGAAGTACCATCATCTTTTAGCCGCATCCGCAAAACCCGTTACGGCCCTCACACTGGAATTTCTGTGTGGCTCACTTAGCAGCAAAACAGGACTTGAACTAGCATGAGGGGCTGAGTGTGCTACGCCCACTGGTGTGAAGGGGCAGGTGGCTGGCTCTACAGTGCTCCCCCACATACAGTGCTCCCTCGGACGCAGTCCGGAGCGTGGCCATGCCCCGCCTGACCTGCGCGCCCCGCATGCCCCCCTCCCCTGGCTCTAGGACCTCCAGGTGAGGCGGGGGAGCTGTGTCTGCAAACAGGTTGAAGCAGGATGGATAGCTACAGATGGAAACGCCAGCAGCGGCCACACAGGGACATCACCCAAGCAGACACTTCCATTAGATTCTAGAAGGAATGATTCAAAAGTAAAGCGGGACCAAGTTCTCACACGCTGGCTTCTGTAAAGAGGGTGGTCGTGCTGAATCAGCACAGAATCACAATCCAGATGTTACAAGAGCGCGGCTGTGCTCCGCACTCAGTATAGACGCAGCATGAGCTGCAGCATGAGAACTAGAGCTGGGACAAGTGTCAGAAGCTGCTTTTTCAGGGTACAAAACCCTCGTTTAGGTGGAAACTGAGGCTATGGGATTAAAGCTACGGCCAGGGAAGGAGACACCGTTCCTCCAGGGAAGAATTCCTCCAGGGAGGAACACGCAGTGTACCGTGAATCTATCAGAACTGAGAACGTCTGCACACAAGGGCCACACACAGTCCTGCGAGAGTGCTGGGGGTGTACGGGAACCTGCAGCAAAGCAGCGCAGACCAGAGAGTGAAGAGAGAAGCCAGAAGCCGAGGAGGAGAGGAGAGTCACCAGTTGTCAACCCAGCCGGCGCGTAGGAAAGCCCCTGCGGACCCCTGCAGTCCTGGAGGGTCGAACCAGCTGTTTCTCCAGACCAGGCCTCGCCCACCATGGCTGTCCGACTACATCAGCGCATGGACAATGAAGGGAGCGGGGTGGCGGGGACCACAGATGAGAGCTCCAGCTCTTTACCGACATTTACTGACTGCTGCTGGCCAGGCGGGGTTCTATGCACACTCTGCCTCGCCTCGAATCCACGCTCAGGAGGCAGGTGACAGCTGAGCAAAGTCACCCAGGGAGCTCCAAGGTCACACAACTGGATGAACCTGCGGCTGGTACTCAACCAGGACCCCACACCTCCTCTCCAGTGATATGCTCTTAACCTGATGGCCAAAACGAATCCATTAATCAATGCAGCTGGTTTTTTTTTTAGAGAATAGGCTTTCTGTTACCTTTTCAAGTAGATGATAAAACAGCAAAACCAATTAAAGTCATTGCTTTTCCCTCACCTACTATGTAAGAACGAAAGCCTTTTTTTTTTTTTGAAGATTTTATTTATCTAACAGACAGAGATCACAAGTAGGCAGAGAGGCAGAGAGAGAGAGAGAGGAGGAAGCAGGCTCCATGCTGCGGGGCTCCATCCCAGGACCCTGAGATCATGACCTGAGCCAAAGGCACAGGCTTAACCCACTGAGCCACCCAGGCGCCCCAAGAACGAAAGCCTTTATTAAATACGAAATCACTAGCCAAAATAAATAGAAGAAAAAATTACAATCCGGTGCTCGGAATTCGGTTCCGTCTACAAGGGAGCAGGAGACTCCACATGCGCTCCCGTCCAGCCCGGAGGAGCGGCCACACCGAAGGCAAGCGCGGGGGAAGAAGAGCCCGCGGGGAGACTCGCTGTATCCAACCCAGACGTGCACCGCTACGACGCCCTGCCGGCCGCGACCCGGACCCCCGCCCCGACCCGGACCCCGGACCCCGGCCTGGACCCCGGCCCCGACCCGGCCCCCGCCCTGCGCCAGCCCCGACCCGCCGCACGCACTCCGGGGCTCCGGGCTCACCTCGTGGGAGACCCGCGCGCGCCGCCCCGGCAGCACAGCGCCAGGCAGAGGGAGCTCAGGAGCAGGCCGTGGGCGGCCGCGGGCTTCATGGCGCGCCCAGCAGGCGACGACGCGCTCCGGGGCACGAAGCCTCCAGTGTCCGGCGCCAGGCCCTGCGTCTCCCTGAAAATGGACGAAATCCCTGACGCCGAGCTCTGCCCGGCCGACCCCACCCCGGAGGCGTCCGCTGTCCCGAGAGGCCCCGGCCGGGGTCCCCGCCTCACCCGGGCGCCCAGGCGCGCAGGCTTCCCTGTTGGTGCCGCGCCGCGACCCCAACCAAGACCTCGCAGCTGACACCGCCCAGCGGTCCCGACCCGCACGTTTCCGGCCCTGGGAGGTCGGCCCCGGACACGCCCCCGTAGACGGGCACGCCCCCGGCCCGGCAGACACGCCCCCCCAGACGCCCCGCCGCCGGGACACGCCCCCGTAGTCGGGCACGCCCCCGGCCCGGCAGACACGCCCCCTCAGACGGGCAGGCCGCCGGGACACGCCCCCAGCCCGGCAGACACGCCCCCTCAGACGGGCACGCCCCTAATCCCGGCCCTTCGCCCTTCTCGCTCCGGTCTCCGGGCGGAGGCTTCTCTTTCGGCCTCGCTCCCGCCCCGGGCCTGCCTTCGGTGCTGTCCCGTGTGTCCTCGGGCCCTTCCTCGCAGAGCTGAAGCGCCTGGGGCCCCGCGGGGCAGGGCCGCCTCCGGGACACTGTGCGCAGAGGCGGTGACAGGTGCCGCAGCGCCGGGCTCCCAGGGCCTCGGCGAGGTCCCCGGCGGAGAGAGCGGCCTCTGGGCCCGCGCGGACGGCTTAACGCAGCTGGCACGCGGCTGTTCCCGCGGGACTCCCTGCTCTTCCCAGCACGGGCCGTCAGGGAGGCAGCCCGGGCCCTCGGTCCCCACACCGGCCCCAGCCCACTGTACTCCGTTCTGCTCCGCTCACACGGTGCCTCCTGCGCGCAGCACTTCACGGAGCCCGGGGCGAAGGGCTGGGGGTCACCGCGGAAGCTGCCCCCTCACCCTCCGAGTGCCATCGGGACACTCACGGAGAAGCAGAGCTGTGGCAGCAAAGGAATGTCCCTGGGTCTAAGAACAGGGGGCGTGGGGGCAGTGGCGGGTGCAGATCCTCAGAGCAGGGGCTAAAACCTCTTCCCTCCACCCTCCACCGCCCACGTCCTCCTTCTAGGTCCTCAAAAACTGCACCCTCATAGATTGCCCCAAACCACCCAGCTGCAAGCGTGTCTTGTCCCCTTGGGTTTTCTGTGGCCCTGACGACCTTCAGTGCCTGGTCCCTTGTGAAGGACCGGGGTGCACACCGTGCCCGAGGCCCTGGCTCCCCCAGCAGAGCTGGTCTGTTCAGGGTCCCGGCCATGTCGCCACCACCGAGGCAACTCTGCTCCCCCCAGTCCCCGCCCCACACCCCCATCCTGGTTAATGTCAATCATAGTTGCCTTTCCAGAGAACACATGGCTTCCTCAGAGTCCTTTGTCATCCAGGATGGCCTAAGGGTCAGGTGCATAGGTAATATGCTCTCCTGGGTGATGTCTGCATAGTTACCTGTGTTCACATAAAGTTAGTGTGTGATTATTCCATACTGTCCGTCTTCCCGTCTGGACTGACCCCTTAACCTGTGGGGTCTGATGCTAATTCCAGGTAGTGCAGAATTGAGCATAATTGTAGGAACCAGCCGCCAGGAAAACCCCCCATACGTATGGTGACCAGAAGTGAGTGTTCTGTGGCAACAGTAGAGACACTTGTAGGGAAGGGACACAGACAGGAAGAACTGGGTGTTTTCCTCTCTAGGGAATCTTGGTTTTTCCATGACACTGAGTAGAGGCTCTGTCACCGGGACGAGCAGAGGCGGCTCCAGCTTGCAGGAACCAGGAGGAACCGGGGGTGATACTGGCAGCTCCCAGGAGACACTGGAAATGGGGCCAGTTTGAGGTTTAAGAAGTGGAGTCAGCTTGTGCAGAAGCAGGTGCACAGGAGGCAGGGACAAGATGGCAATGGCCATTTCTAGGAACAGATCATTCTTAAGTCAAGGCTGATGCCTCAAGCTGAGATACTTTTACTGACCAGCTTCTTGTCGATTTAACTACTCTGGTTTCTCATGCCCAGGTCACTTTTGCCAGGTTATGCTGCAATGGCAGTCCCCAAACCTCAGGGGCTCACTAACTACCCCAACCGAGGTTGGCCTTTGCTCATGCTCCTTGCTGGCTGTGGTCAGGGGCTGCTGCAGCCCCTGGCCTTCTTCACTCTGGGACCAGCCATAGCCCCCGCCTGCCATTCTAACGGCCAAGCTGTGGCAGACCCACACTGTGACTCTGGACCTAGGGGATCTGATGTCTGATCTTCCACTGAAAATTTTTTTGTTCCAAATAAGCGACATGGGCAAGACTGGCATCGGTAGAGCAGAAAGTATCCTCCTCCTAAAAGTGGGGGTCTTGCGGGTACAGGACAGAGGTCTAGGACGTACAGGAAGTACAGCAAATAGCTGGGAAGAGTAGTATGGCCTGTCATAGGTGAGGAGGCAGGAACAGGAACTTCACCCACCCCAGGTGGGAAAGCGAAGCTCGAGCAGTGCAGACAGCACGTGGGGGCCGGATGGGAGGGCCCTGCGCTGCTCCCGCAGTGGGGTAGCCTGGGGGGGGCGAGGGGCAGAGTAACAGGAAGCTCAGGAGAAGCTCCAGCTTGACTGAACAGCTCCCCGTGGGCGAGCAGCTTCTGCTGGCAGGGGATTTGTTGGAGGCGACTAAGAGACACGAGTCCTCAGTTGTGGAACAATCCGGTATGCCCTAAGTTAGGCTGCGAAGTTTCCAAACAGGCTCTTCGGTCTCTGTGTGTGTTCAAGGAAGGCGCCTCCGGGAGCTGGCAGGGTCCCAGCCCACAGAGGGGGGACTCTGGCCCATGGGCTTCAAAGCTCACATTTACGGGGGGTCTTCCAAACAAACAGGCGTGACCCAGGCCAGGGCACTCAGGGTGGATAGGGCTTCGGGTCAGGTGCCTGGTTTCAGAGCAGAGGACCCACCACGCGCAGGAGCCTGTGCTCTGACGGCAGGTCGCCCTGTGTAAGTTCAGGGTCTCCCACTCGTTACCTATGAAAACTCAGCGCCCTAGCTGGCTCCTCTAAGCTTTGGTGACCTCGTTTGTAGAGTAGGAGAGCAGTCCTCTCTAACAGTGTCGGGGGGATGAAAAGAGACGTCAGTGGTGGCTTCGCAGGAGCCCACCGAGCCTGGTGCAGGTGGGACATCAGGGCTGCATCCTGTCGTACTTACTGCAGAACCCCGGACCCTCTGCTGGGAGGGAAGGACAGTGAGGGGCTCCTGTGGGACCTCTGCAGACTCTGCCTTAGCCCTAAGCCTGGCTTTGTGGGCGCTGCTTGTAGACCTTGCGTGTTGAAGGTGTGAGAGACGTCCGTGGTCCCCGTCTCTGTTGTGTCTAGTACTCTCAAGCTCTGTACAGCTTCGTCATGCTTAGGGGAATCTTCTTTTAAAAACTTTGTATTCTAAATTACTTTTATGCTGAGAAAGTTAGGATACTTTCTAAATGTTTTCCTCCTGAGCTTTCTTCTCTCTCTCTCTTTTTTTTTAAGATTTTATTTATTTGATAGAGAGAGAGAGGGAGTGCACACAGGAGCTGGGAGGGCAGGAGGAGATGGAGAAGCAGACTCCCCACTGAGCAGGGAGCCCGATGTGGGGATCGAGCCCAGGACCCCAGCATCACAACCTGAGCCACCCAGGCGCCCCTGACTTTTCTCTTCTTATACTACCAATATTTGCGGCCTCTCCTTGTGGTGTGGCAGGGGTTTCTGTGGCAGGGGTTTCTGTGGACCTGTTTCTTCGGGGCAGTAACTACCACAAAAGAGGGATGGGAGAGGGGCAGGGAGGCCAGACGAGGCTTCTCAGGATAATGTTTCTTGAAGATGTCACTTGCTAGTTGGACCACAAAGAAGAAACTTTCTGGAACAGAAAATGACTAAATCTCATCAAACAGCATGAGATTCTGAAATGTGAAATAAAAGAATATGCATCTGACCCTTGGACAGCTCAGGGGTCAGGGGCACAGACCCATGTAGTCAGAAATCTATGTATAACTTTTGACTCCCCGAAACTTCAGCTACCAATAGCCTGGGTTGACCAGATGCCTTACCAATGACATTAAACAGTCAGTTAATATGTATTGTGTATGTTGTATGTATTACACACCGTAGTCTTAAAAATAAAATAGAGAAAAGGAAATGCCATTAAGATAATCATAAGGAAGAGAAAATACATTTATAGTACCGTACTGTCCATTGAAAAAAAAACCTGCATATAAATGGACCCAAGCAGTTCAAGCCATGTTGTTCGAGGGTCAACTGTATTTTTTTTAAGATTTTATTTATTTATTTGATAGAGATTACAAGTAGGCAGAGAGGCAGGCAGAGAGAGAGAGAGAGAGGAGGAAGCAGGCTCCCCGCTGAGCAGAGAGCCACCCAATGTGGGGCTCGATCCCAGGACCCTGAGATCATGACCTGAGCTGAAGGCAGAGGCTTTAACCCACTGAGCCACCCAGGAGCCCAAGGGTCAACTGTATTTACTTTACTCTTTGGTAACAAACTTTAGACTTCGAGGCCAAGGAATTATGACCAAATGTTTACCTAAAAAGTCTATTATTTGTGATATTTCTGATTGCTCTCATAAGAGACTCTGAAAAGGGGACAGAAAAAAGATGAGCTCACTCACCTCAGTGTGCACACGTGTTCTCACCCCCACCCGCACACTCGAACACACTCCTACACAGATGCCAGAACAGACCTGGGCTATTTTCAACAGTTATTTTTCTTAAAAGGACTAAGCGAGCTATTGCAGACTTCTGAGGTGGTCCTGCCTGACTGAGCCACTCTGCTTCAGAGAAACACTCTGCATCATGAAAAATAGTTGAATACTGCCTTGACTGCTCACGTAGTGGATATTCTCAAATTTTTAGGGTTGGCTTATAGGTTTTAGGAGCTGAGAGAATGCCCCAACATAGTAGAAAGAGCACAGGCTCCAAAGCCAGCCATGGAGCAGCTTAAAGTGTCTCGCTTACCCACCGTGCGGCACCAGAGGCTCGGGATGTGCCCGGCAGCCCCTGGGTGTGGGGGACCTGGCACACGGCGCTCATTCCACCCTCCTGTTACGTCCTCCCTAGAAAGAGTGCGTCCGCGTGTGCCGGGCAGAGGGGCCCATCTGTGTTACCCAGGAGGCTGCCTGTACACAGAAGCCTGTGCTCTCTTTGCACACGAGTCCCACAATGAGAGCTAACCCTTACAAAGAGGCGTTTACAAGTCAATTAAAAACTCTCCAGTCCTGCAGACAGGAGCATGTGTCCTCCTTCCCCCAGAGCAGAGGGCGGAAAGAGGGCTCCTTAGGGCCCAGCCCTGCCCTCTCTGCTCGGCCCCTCTTCCTCATTCTTAGGGGCCCTGTCCCTCCTCAACACCACCCGCCTCCAGCTCTCCAAGTCCCCTCCCGCTCCACTGCCATGGGGAATGCTCCCCTGTCACTCTTCCTGCTCTCCTCTGGTCTTTAAGCATTTACAGTGGAAGGACAAACAGAAATCTAACTAAAATGTGATGGCCCTTAGTATCCAAAACAGCCTTGGCGTTCTTCCCAGAGACTCTTCCAGAACCTTGCACTGCTGATATGGACATCCTTTGTCCCCATGAACCTGGATGGGATCGCTGATCCCTGACAGACAGAGGGCGGCGGAAGGAACTCCCAGTGGCTTCTGAGGCCAGGTGGTCGCCCTGGCTTTGTCCCTCTGTCCTAGGGCACTCACTGTGAGGAGGCCACCAGCAGGGCCACGGGGAAGCACAGACTTCGCCCAAGCAAAGGGACGCCTGGAAGGGCCTGTCTGGACAGGAACTGAGAGCCAGCAGCGGCCCCTTGCTGAGGACCCGGGCCTCCGGCCATGGCCTCTCCCAGCTGAACCCCGCCGCCATCCAGAAGCCCAGCCCAGTCATCCTGTCGTGGGCTTGTCTGAACTGGTGACCCACAAAGCTAGTGAGTGTAATACGTGGTTGTGCACGCCACTAAGCTTTGTGTCCTTTGTTCCACGGCCTTAGAAACTGGAACGAATGGTTCTCAGCGGAGGGAATGAAGGACGGGTGCTCTTTGAGAGTGACTGTCTTGCACATTTAACTTTGGAACAGCGTACATGTGACATAATTGTGCAACACAAGTTACTTCTTAGAAAAGCAGCCCCGAAGAACGGAAAGCAAACCCGGAAGCAATGTGTGCTGGTGTGGAATGGGGGGCGGGGTACACCTACACCGTCCAGAATGCTTGGAAGTCACTCTAGCCCCCATAATTTGACTGGACTGCCCAGTAGGACACATCCGAAGGCAGAAAGAACTGGAAAGGGACCAAGCCGTGGCACTGTCCATTTTGTCAGCAAGTGCACAGCATTGCTACTTCGAAGCTAAGAAAATAAGTAAATGGAACAATGAGAGAGTGAGATGCAAAAGCCACTAGGGACGTTTTAGGAATGAGAGAAAGCCAGGGCCAACCCAAAAAAGAAAATGAAGAAACGTACTACAAATTCAGAAGTTCCGTCATGTTCAATTTGAATTGCGAAACTCATTACAAACCCGTGATGCGTTTTCTGCAAAAAGGAGACACAGAGCCAGCCAGACAGGAACCTTGTTACCTCTCTTCAGAAACGTTCCAAGCCCCGAGCCTGGAGCTCCATGGGTGGGGGTGGGGGGCGGTGGGACTCCATCCAACACGGCCAGGCCATGCCACGCCGCTCAGGAGTGCATCTGCGGGGCTCCCATTGGCAAAGTCACATTTTTCTGAGCATTAAAAAAAAAAAAAAGAAGAAAGAAAACTGCAGTGGATTGAAACGCACCAAGTACATTAAAAATCTGTGAATGCTCAATGACACCCCCTGGGTGAGGATCGCCGACAGAAGCTGAACCACTAGAGGAGCAGCAGAGGGAAACATACAGGGGACAGATGACTGAGCCCTGCAGCCATGACCCATGCTAACGTCCCAGGAGACAAGCAGACGGTGCCTCCTCTGGGTTCGGGGCAGAAGGGCGTGCACATCCCCCACCCATCCTCGACGAGGTCTTGCATTTCTGCATATTTTGCTTTTGACTTGTTCGGTGCTATGGCTTCATGCCTTCTGTATGCGGTTCCCATTTATCGTTAGGAGCCTGTCCCTGGTTTTTTATTTGCCTCAAATTCCACAGCAGTTCAAATGCATTTTGCTACTCCTGCCTCTTTGTTGACAGGCAGCCTGGATTCTTCTGAGTACGGAAAATCCGTGCCCAGAGACCATGGTCCCGGAGCTTTTTGGCCCTGGGCTAGCTACGGTTTCCCAGGCCTTGCCAAGACCCAAGCCCAGGAAGTAAGTTGTGTCCATTGAGTCCATTCATTTGCAGTTTGTTTGGAAGAAAATGCCTCACGGGTTCATTCGTGAGTCAAGTCCAGGATGGAAGGGCAGATTTTCCAATTTTGACACATCTTTGTGTTTCCCTTTCATTTCTTTCAAGCATTTATGTGGACATAGATGAAAAAGGGAACCCTGCATAGTCTAAGTGCCTCCTCCAACGCACAGCTACTCATTAAAGTAATTTGCCCTTTCCTTCGGGCTGATTTGGCCCGGCAGCTGGCTAAACCACGCAGTAGTGTACCTGGACCGGCTTGAGGTGGTGACTCATAATTTGTCATAAGTAGCTTAAAGTAAACAAGAGCTCATCATAATTTGGCTTTCATCATCGTCTTAAAAAGTCTGTGTCGCGGGGGCGTCATTCGCCTCATCATTAATTAACCGTCTGTACCTGTGCATAAACACAGCGTTGAACACCGCGGGGGAAGCCAAGCGTTAGGGGGCGAGGGGGAGGGGAGGCTGCCTCCTGCCAGGCCAGCAGCACACCTGGGGCCTCCAAGTGCACCAGGTGTGTGCGCTCAGAAACCAAAACCATGCTTGTTCCCTCTGGGTCTTCACCTTGGTTGTAACATCTGGGAGTGCTGGGAGCCACTCCCCTCTGCTTCAAACCTGCCCATTTCAAAACGTGCGGCGTGGAGACCACAGTCGGTGACTCCCTGTATGCTGGGAAGCTGCTAAGAGAACAGATGGTAAAGGTTCTCGTCCCAAGAACAAGAACTGTGTAACTGTGTGTGGTCGTAGAGGTTTGCTAGACTTCCTCCCGTGGTCCCTCGCAATAGACACAAACGTCACGTCACTACCTTGTACCCGGGAAGCTAATACAATGTTACATGTCAGTGACGTCCCAGTAAAAAAGGAAACAAATCCCACCACTCCTCAAAACTCAAACCAGCTTTCATCTTTTTGCTTGAAACTTGGCCCCTTCGTCTAATCCTTCCAGTTCCTTATCCGAACTTGAGTTTCTCTATAGCCTAGAGCCACTGAAAATACAGCCTCGGAGGCGGATGTTACCACTCACTCTCTGACACGATCTTACCAACGCCTTGCACCCAGCTGGGGCTGCTGACCCTTGCACGCTGCTCTGTGGCCCCGGGGAGGCAATTAACAGGCATTTGCTAATTAATAAATTCTGCCCTGTTTCGCCCTCTCAGCCAAAAGCTATCCTTCCTCTATATTTGCTTACAAGCAGAACAAAACAGAACACTTCCATTTACGTAGCAACGTCTGGATTCGAAAGCATTTTACTATAATAATTCAGTTTCTGACACTCCGATGGGTAGACAAAGTAGGAGTTCGAGTCCATTGCTCAGAGGAGGAGCCTGGGGCTGTGAGACGTTCAGTGTCCTGAGTCCTCTCGAAACTGTTCTAGGCTCTATAGCACGGATGTTCTGGAAAATGTTTAGGAAATGTTACCCACGACTTGGAAGTAATGCAAAAAATATCATGACAGGCCCTTCCAACCTCTCCCTGCAGCGTCATTCTACAGGCCTGCCCCAGGATTACCTGATCCTCTGAGAGAGCATTCCTCAGACTTTGTGGTCTCGGGATCCCCGACATCCTGACAGTTACTGGGGATGCCGAAGGACGTCTGTTTCTACGTGTTACATTTAATAATATTTACCTTATTTGAAGTTAAAACTGAGAACATTCTAAACATTTATTAATTTAGAAATAATAAGCCCTTTATGCATAAACATCAATAACATTTTAAGACAAATAACAATGTTTTTCGAAATGGTGAAAAGCAATGTCGTGGGAAGCCTGGCATTGTTTTTACATGTTTGCACATCTCCTCAGTGTCTGGTTTGATGAAGGAAAGTTGGATTCTTGTATCTGTTTCTGCATTCACTCTGCGACAGTGGATTGCTCAGTTAAAGTTTACAAAGAATATCCAGGCCCACTCGCATATGTAGCTGGAAAGGGTGGGAGTATTTTTAATAGCCTTTTAGATACTAGACAAAAGCTCTGGAATATAAAATTCAGAAAAGATTAGCTGCAATGCGGGATCTGAAACTACGTCCATGGACCTCGGACTCCATCACCCTCGGGTCCATCGCGCTGCCCGGAAAGGACTCAACCCACTGTTGCTAGCCTGGAAGATGGGAGAGGAATTCCATGAGCTGGGAAGGCGGGCCTGAGAGGCTGGAAAGACAAGGGAACAGATCCTCCCCTGGTGCCTCCAGAAAGGACCTCAGTCTGATGCGCTACCTTGGTCTCGGCCAGGGGGACTCGTCACACTAAGGCTGTTTTCCCCTCCCTGACTGCCTGTCATGGCAGCAGTGGGAAGCCTGACAGCAGGCAGGACTCTGGAGCGTCGTGTCCTGGGAATCCGGAAAGCCATGGCTCGCTGGGTTCTATGCAGATTCCCCTGGTGGCTACGTGTCTCGTGACACATTATCAGAGAATCCTCTTCATTCATGTCACACGGACGACCGCAGAAAGCTCCTTAAACATTAGGAAGCTTTCAAGCAGCCAAGCCCGTCGTAGCTTTCCGAACTTTTCACTTGAAAACTCCCGTGTTAGCATTGAGGACGAACGTGGTCAGCTGTGTTTCTTGAAGGAACAGTCTAAACTTCATTCATTTTTGGAAAAAAAGTCTTCCGAATACTGAAGTCTCAATAAGCGGTGCATCTGCCTGCTGTTCTCTCAGATAAGAATGCATTTGGGTGGGCGGCTGGGCCAGCAGCACAGGCCTCCGGCTTCGCTGCGAGCAGCCTCCTGCTGCCGTGCGGGGAAGTGCTCTGCAGCCCCTCCCCGGTTTACGTGACAGAACTCTAGCACGCTCACACCAGGGGCGAGGATGAATAAAGTTAATACGCTAATCTTCATCACGGTCAATAGTATGGGAACTGACTTGTCTGGAAATTTGTTGTTGTACTTTAAATTTTAATTCTATTTCATAAAATTGCTTTCTATTGAACTTTAAAATGGTACTTTCAATAGCTTAGTATTGAATAAACTTGACTTTTGGGGTCAGGGTTCATTCTCAGCACCCTTGACACTTTGGTTCAGATGCTCCTTGGATGTGCGGGGGCGGAGGCTATAACAGGTGGGTAGCATTGCTGGCTCCTCCCCCACCAGATCCCAGGAGCACCCCCTTGGCTGGGACAACCCGAAATGTCTCCAGACACTGCAAATGTCCCCAAGGGGCAAAGTCAGCCCCCGCTGAGAACCAGAGCTCTAGTCCTCTGACTTCAAACATCTCTGACACCTGTAACTGACCTAATTTTTTTTTTTTATTTGACAGATCACAGGTAGGCAGAGAGGCAGGCAGAGAGAGAGAGGAGGAGGAGGCAGGCTCCCCGCTGAGCAGAGAGCCCGATGTGAGGCTCGATCCCAGGACCCTGGGATCATGACCTGAGCCGAAGGCAGAGGCTTTAGCCACTGAGGCGCCCCTGTAACTGACCTAATTTAAGACACAAGCCCAATCAGGCCTGGCATTTCACTGTGATGTAGGGACTTCAAAGGTTTTGCTGCCCAACTTCTAAAATAGTTTTGAAAGCCTACAAACCCATTTGCAAGTTTACATGAAAACGTTACCATGAATTCAAATCATTATAAAAACATATTTTCTGGGGCACCTGGGTGGTTCAGTGCGTTAAAGCCTCTGCTTTCAGCTCAGGTCATCATCTCAGGGTCCTGGGATCCAGCCCCTCATCGGGCTCTCTGCTCAGCCGGGAGCCTGCTTCCCCTTCTCTCTCTGCCTGCCTCTCTGCCTACTTGTGATCTCTGTCTGTCAAATAAATAAATGAAATTAAAAAAAAAAACCACATTTTCTGATATATAATATATTTTATATACATTATCTATTATATGTTTTAAATATATTTTTTTCAGAACCTTAAACTTAAGAAAAACTTACTAGGGGTGCCTGGGTGGCTCAGTGGGTTAAAGCCTCTGCCTTCAGCTCAGGTCATGATCCCAGGATCCTGGGATCGAGCCCCACGTCAGGCTCTCTGCTTGGCAGGGAGCCTGCTTCCTCCTCTCTCTCTCTGCCTGCCTGCCTGTCTGCTTGTGATCTCTGTCTGTCAAATAAATAAATAATATCTTAAAAAAAAAAACTTACTAAATTCATGGAGAATGTTGGCCAGAACCCCAATCCCGTCCTCAGAGTCAAACCCATTGGTCAACTCAGGCTTACTCTGGATTCGAGCAAAGTTTATCTTTCTACTTCAAGGGATCATGTCCAGCTTTCATATCTCTTCAGGTTCTGTGGAGCAGGTAGGGAGCCTCAGGAGGAAGAGACTTTGCTCTCTGGGAAACTCCCTCAGGAGCGGTCCTCTTGAACTGCCCCTTAGTTGTGCTAGAGGGTTTGACACCCCAAGACAGTATGCCACAGAGAGGGGCTCTGGGGAACGGAACATCTTTTTTTTTTTTTTTTCCCCCTTCTAGAGCGGGAGAAGACTTCCTCTTTAGAAGACTCCTTTCCAGGAAGTGCAGTGTTAGGAAGAAGAATCTTTCGAATGAAGCTGGGCACACAGAAATCAGTCTTAACGTCCTCCCTCCCAGCATCACGTCTGTATTGTCAAGGCTGACCCTCTGCTTCACAGCTGGAGCGCTCCTGGAGGACGACCTCACACAACGTTATTTTAGTGACTTTTGTTATTTATCATTCACTAATTTTATTAAGAGGTCTCTGGTAGGAATGAAGGCTCAGTGTCATCACAGTGGCAACGGTGACAGTGTGACCATGAACAGTGTCCGTCCACAGTCACGAATGTCCCCTTGATAAAGCAAGCCACACACCACTCCAACGGCTGTGCTCAGCGATTCGCTCAAGTCCCGGAGCCGGCAGCCGTGACCTACTCCTCCGAAGTGCAGATAACACAGAGCGTGAAGCTAGAAGGGAGGCGCTTGCGTTAAGGGTCAAAGAAAACTGAGTATTTCCTGTCTTTTCAGAAGCGGCACGTTTGGAAGGCTGACCACTAGTTCTCACCCGACACGAGCTGACAGAAGGTGGCTCCTGCCTTGATGCCAGTCATTAGTACCTTGCCGCTGAGGGCGGGGAGGGCTTGTACTCAAGCAGTCCTGCAGGAGAACCGGCAGCTGGCCTCGGGGGCGAGGCTTAGGAACCCACTGCCCAAATCAGAGGCGGCCCTGAACCTGTTCACGCTCCTCCAGCTTGAGGGGCCCGTTGACGGAAATGCTGAACGGTTACTCACTGTAATTGAATACAAGTCCATGTGCGTTGCGTGAATTGTCTGCAAACCCAAGAGCAAGGAGTACTGTGCGGTGGAGACAGAGGTCGAAGGTCTACACCCAGTGCCCCACCCCAGGCCCGGGCTCCGGAGCAGGTGGCTTAGGGCGGGGATGCAGTCCCCTTGCCTGCTGCCTGCCTGTGGCGCTTGTCCACCTGCGGATGTGAGGAAATGAAGTCACGCATGGAAAAGTACCGGGTAAATGCAAGTTAGAAGAAAAAGATGGTCTCAGACATGGGCACCGCTGTTTTCCTAAGCCACAGTCTGTGTATTGGCCTAAGCCCCTCTCAAGCAGCCTCCGGGCCGTCTTCCCACACATACTGCCAACGCCGACTCAGAAGCACCCTGGTTCTGTCTTCTTCTCTCCAGGCTCAGGACCATGTCCTAGTGTTTCTGTCCCTTTGCCGGGTAGGACCCCGTGCTGTGCAGTATGAACCAACAATGACTTTATCAAGCCCACAGACTGCGGGGGAAGGCCCGTTGGGGATGGCTGTCCCTGACACCTCCGGTGGGAGGACTCAAGCCTGTTTCAGTCTGTTCCCATGGCCGGGCCCTGAGGCCACTGGAGCTGGAGGTGCACTAGTAATGGAATATCGATCGGCCATAGACAAGGATGAAATCTTGCCGTTTGCAACCACCGGGATGGAGCCGGAGGGTAGTGTGCTAAGCAAAATGAATCAGTCAGAAGACAGATGCTGCATGATGTTACTCATGTGTGGAACTTCAGAAACAAAAAAATGAGTAAAAGAAAAAAAAAGAGACAAACCAAGAAACAGACTCTTAACTACAGAAAACACTCTGATGGTTACAGAGGGGTGGGGGTGAGGGAACGGGGGTTGGGGGATGAAGGGGAGCACCGGTGATGAGTACCTGTGACGAGCACCGGTGATGCACGGAAGTGATGAGTCACTGTATTGTACACCGGACACTAATATTACACTGTACGCTAATAACTGGGATTTAAACAAAAAGTTTTTTTAAAAAAGAGCATTTGTTTTGTCTTAAGTAGCTGATATAAACATGTATCTATACATATGTGTATATATTGACAAAAGCCTGAAAACATTTTCCTTGTATTTGTTTTACCTTCACTTGTTTTATAATGACTACATGCTACTTTTATAAACAGGAATCTAATTTTTAAAAATTAAAATCCAGACATATAAACCTGTGTTTTCTGGTTTCTTCACATCCATCCAAGTAAAGTCACACACCTTAGCTATTCTAGGATGTCAGGGACATTAAGGGATAAGACTTGGTCACTGGCCAAATATCAGGCAAGGGGTGCCTGGGTCGTTCAGTCCATTGGGCATCCGACCCTTGGTTTCAGTTCAGGTCATGATCTCATGCATCGTGGGATGGAGCCCAGAGCTGGTTCTCCACTCAGTGGGGGTCTGCTGGAAGATTCTCTCTCTCTGCCCCTTCCCACCATTCGTGTGCACACGCAACCATACACACACATTCTCTCTCTCTCAAATAAACAAATAAATCTTAAAAAAAAAAAAAGACAGAATTCTGAACCAAAGTAGGACAAAGTATACAGAAAAATGTTAAAACCAATCTCCCATTAAAATCTTCCTGGCTGGATGAAGTGACCATCAGAATAATTTAGCCTCTGTCATGACATTTGGAAGTCAGTGACCTTGCCACAGGAAAATGACTTTAAAATACATATTAAACACAAGAAGTTAGCAAATTGAAAATTGCAACTATAATATTATTTCACTTGTTACAATATTTTTACGTAATGAAAATATTTTTTCATTAAAAAATATGAAAGCTGGGTGGCTCAGCTGGTTAAGTGTCCAACTCTTGATCTCAGCTCAGGTCTTGATCTCAAGGTCATGAGTTCAAACCCTGCATGGCCTCCACATTGGGCATGGAGCCTACTTTAAAAAAATAATAATAAATAAATATTTTTAAAGAAAAACAAAACTTTTATATGGAGAGAAAGAAGTGGGGCAGACTTTGTGTCTAATATTTAAAATACTAATTTATTTTATTTATTATTTATTTAATATTATTATATTATTATTTATATTATATATTTTATATTATTATTTATTATATTTATTTATTTTATTTATTATATTTAAATATAAAATATTTAAAATACTAATTAATTTTATTCTGCTTTCAGTTCTGTGAAATGTTCATTCAGGTGAATTAGGAACAGTTCCGAGGCACACACTGCTCCTCCAGAGGCCATCTCTGCCTGCCCCTGTGGTCACTGCATGTTTTCCTCCATCGTTCTGGACTGTGCTCACTCTTACTACTGTCCCGTCACCTTGAGCATCCTCTATGGTCGCCCGATGAGGGAGGACAAGGATTTAATGGCCTATTTCAACCACGTCCCCCAATTCTCCTCTTTCTTTCCAGGCAGTAAGAGTTCAAACACTGTTAATTATTTAGCTCATGCGAAAATGGAAGTACGGTTTCCTGTTGAGACTAGTCAAATACAATGTATCACTCTCCTGTGTAATTTTCGTTTTCCCTAGAGGTGATCGTTGGTGACTCTGTGATATCCTTCTACCACCGCTCCTTAGGCTCACCAAAAGGACATGTAAGGAGAAAAGAACCTAATTGCGTTCTTCCTAATGGCCAAGTCTATCAGCAGAGCAGCAGGTTCTTATCCTTTAGGCTGGCTCAGGGATAGTCCACCACCCCGTTCCCAGTGGGACATGTTTGTCTGTAAAGCTCTGCACACCTGTCCTCCCAGGACTCACATTTACGCCTCCCTTCCGACGTGCGTGCGTCTCATCACGATAGCCCGGGGGACTGCCCCACCCTTAGGGACCATGTCACAAGCCTGGGCTCCCCTAGATGGCCCGGGACGATCTTGATCTCCCCACCTCCGCTCCCTCTGCCTTCTAGGGAAACAAACACAGGATATGGAACTCTCTGGGCAACCGTCCTTCTGGCCACCACCCAGCTCTTTTCAGATAGTCCCATTTTCTCACCTTCTCTTAATGCACTGTCAGTTCTCTTTATTGGCTTTTATGTTATTTCTCTTCATTTCTGAAACAAATTTTTAAATTTTTATTTCAATTCAATGAACATGTATTATTGGTTCCAGAGGTAGAGGTCAGTGATTCATCAGGCCTCTATAACACCCAGTGCTCATTACATCACGTCTCCTCCTTCATGTCCATCACCCAGTACCCCAACCCCCCACCCCTCTCCCCTCCACTAACCCTCAGTTTGCTTCCTATGCTTAAGAGTCTCTTACGCTTTTTCTGCCTCTCTGATTTTATTTTATTTTTTTCTTCTCTCTGACCCTCTGTTTTGTTTCCTAAATTCCACATGTGGAGATCATAGGATAATTGTCTTCCTCTGATTGACTTAGTTTGCTTAATATAGCACCCTCTGGCTCCTTCCATGTCCTTGCAAATGGCAAGATTTCATTTTTTGACGGCTGCATAGTATTACATCATATGTATGAACCACTTCTTTATTCATTCATCTGCTAATGGACATCTAGGTTCCTTCCATAGTTTGGCTATTGTGGACGTTGCTGCTATAAACATTCGGGTGCATGTGCCCCTTCGGATCACTACATCTGTATCTTTGGGGTAAATACCCAGCAGTGCGATTGCTGGGTTGCAGGACAGTTCTATTTTCAACATTTTGAGGAACCAGAGTGCTTTCCAGAGCGGCCGCACCAGCTTGCATTCCCACCAACAGTGTAGGAGGGTTCCCCTTTCTCTGCATCCTCGCCAGCATCTGTCGTCTCCTGACTTGTGAATTTTAGCCATTCTGGCCGGTGTGAGGTGGGATCTCATCGTGGTTTTGATCCGTATTTCCCTGATGCCAAGTGATGTGGAGCATTTCTTCATGTGTCTGTTGGCCATCTGGATGTCTTCTTTGCAGAAACGTCTGTTCATGCCTTCCATTTCCGAAAAAAAAATTTTTTAAATTAATTCTTTCCTGCATTTCCCACCTCTTTCTGAGTTTTGCTTTAACCGAAGTGTCACTTTTCCTATCTTCCATCGTTTTTCTGTCTGCTAACTTACTTCGGTCTTTCCGAGGAGGATATTTTTCGTGGCGGTACAAGTCTTATTTAAAAACGTTACGGGGGCGCCTGGGAGGCTCAGTGGGTTAAGCCGCTGCCTTCGGCTCAGGTCATGATCTCGGAGTCCTGGGATCGAGCCCCGCATCCAGCTCTCTGCTCAGCAGGGAGCCTGCTTCCTCCTCTCTCTGCCTGCTTCTCTGCCTACTTGTGCTCTCTGTCAAATAAATAAATAAAATCTTAAAAAAAAAACACCAAAAAACATTACGGTGTCGTCCGACTGCTGGACGCTGACTTTCGGGCATGATTTGTTGCCCACAGGGCTGTTGTTCATCTTCTTTTTTCCTTATGAGGCCTTTGTATGGGGTTTGACCTTAATCCTCGTCTGCTGGTCATCTTTGGGTAACGCTAGCTTTCTCGAGCATGGGGCAGGGAAGGTTTATTTAGGGTCGCACTCCTAATTTCACGGTTCGGCTCTCTCTCCTGTGGTCCGCTCTCCGCTCTCCGCTTGTGAAAATCAGGAAAAGCAAGTCTCAGTTAGAGCCGAGAGCAAGGCCAGCAGGGGCGCTCCCGGCCGCACCCCACCCCGCGCGTCCCTGGCACTGGAGACCCCGCGGGAAGAGACCACCTTGCCAGCGCTCACCGCATTTGTTACTAAGTTAGGATCTCGGCAGGGGAGGAAGCTTCCCTAGCAACAGCGCAGCCAATGAAGAGCCACGATCCTTCAAACTCTCAGTTTCATCCAATCCCCTCTTCGTTTACAACAGGCCCCTCCAAGGGGCCCTGTGCTGTGGGGACCAGGGGCTTCTCTCTTCTCTGGCCCTGTTTTTGGTTTGCCCTGGCTGGTGCGTCCTGGATTAATTCCCTGCTCTTCCGGAATAAGCCCATTTTTTTGGCTAATAAAATAATTGACACTTTTATTTATTTATTTAAAGATTTTATTTATTTTATTTGACAGACAGAGATCACAAGCAGGCAGACAGGCAGAGAAGGGGGAAGCAGGTTCCTGGCAGAGCAGGGAGCCCGATGCGGGGCTCGATTCCAGGACCCTGACCCCATGACCTGAGCTGGAGGCAGAGGCTCAACCCACTGAGCCACCCAGGCGTCTGCACAGTTTTATTTTTGAGGTTAATGCTCAGACCCAGTCAAAATCCGTTAAGTGTTTTCAAGGACGTTGATAAAACCATGTAACGTCTTGATGTGTAGGGGCGCCGAGAGCAGCCACAGCATTCCTGAAAAAGAGGAATAAAGTGGAAGAGGGCCCTGTCGTCCGTCAGAACACATTATACTGTTATCATAACTTTTTGGTGTAGCTATAAACCAACATAACACTGAATAGAATACAGACCCCAGGGGAAAAGTCATGGATGTTCGGAATTGTGATTTATGTTAGAGACCACATTGCAGGTAAATGGCAAAGAATTGTGCTGGGATCATTGGTTATGTGTGTGGAAAAATGACATCTGATCCCTCCTGCCCTCCATACACAGAAAGTAATTTCAGAGAGTAAGGATTTAAATAGGAAAAGCAAAACCTTAAAACTTTTAAAGAACACCTAGAACACTGTATTTCTAATCTTGGGTTATGCAGGATTTCTAAAAAAACAAAAACCACAAAGTAGTAACCATAAAAAGGATGGTAAATATAACTACATTAAAATTTTAAAATTTCTGACAACACAAAGAAATT
This sequence comes from Lutra lutra, assembly GCF_902655055.1. NCBI lineage: Eukaryota > Metazoa > Chordata > Mammalia > Carnivora > Mustelidae > Lutra > Lutra lutra. The sequence goes on from NC_062283.1 coordinate 152,042,149, forward strand.
GAAGAGATAGGACATAATCTGCAACACACATTACTGAAAAAGGATTGGTATCCATACTATATAAAGAACTTGTAGAAATCAACAGAAGACAAGCTACTATGAAAACGGGCAGACAAAGTCTCAGGGGATCAAGTGCATACAGCTAATAAACAGAAGAAGAGGGACGCCTGGGTGGCTCAGTTGGTTAAGCAGCTGCCTTCAGCTCAGGTCATGATCCCAGCATCCTGGGATCGAGTCCCACATCAGGCTCCTTGCTCGTCAGGGAGCCTGCTTCTCCCTCTGCCTCTGCCTGCCATTCTGTCTGCCTGTGCTCGCTCTCTCTCCCTCTCTCTCTCTCACAAATAAATAAATAAAATCTTAAAAAAAAAAAAAAAAAACAGAAGAAGAGACATCAGTCTTGATAGTCCTTCGGGAAACACAAACTTAAAACACAAGTCAAAGGCAAAAGGAGGAATTTGGTACATGTATGTATGCAAATATATATGAAACACATTTTAAGAGGCTAAGGGGTTCTTTCAATGAACATATCGTGATCTTAGTGTGCTGTGTGTATTTTAATCTTCATGAATAGTTTTAAGATTCACCAATTAAATCAGCCTAATTCTTGTATGGGTGGAGGTTTCTATGATCTGTCCTGCCCAAGTCACCACCTGGACCTGCAGGTAGGGGGGCAGGTTAAGAAATGTTGTGTGTGAGACACTGGCTGCATTAATGACCTCAGGAGCCTGGTTAGTGACATTAGCTGGCCTCCAGGTCAGAACGAACCCTCTGGTCTGGACATCAAGGACTCTAAATCTTGCCTTACATCCCCTCGGGCTCCAGGCTGTGCTGGACACCTGGGATGAAATCCAGGAGGGGAGGCAAGGACACCTAGCCCAGGCTTCTTGAATATGTAAAAACACGATAATTTGTGAATGCAGCTCCCTCCAAACTGAACATAGGTGAACAAATGTTTAACTTCAGACCCTGTCATCTGACCAATAACTATGGCCCTTATGGGATGGTTAGTTAGGAGTCTCACCTGAGGGGAGGACATTCCTCCCAGGCCTCTCCCTTGGGACTCCAGCCTGGCTGCCTCCACGGGCTTCCCCAGCTGCGAGGGTTGGATGCTGTAAGTACCCGTTTGATGTAGCTCTTGTCTCATTCTCCTTTACTGCTGCTTACTCCTGCCCTCACCTATGCACAGATTTCCCTGTTCTTCTTTCTGTTTCTATTAGATATTTATCATATCAATAAAGTGTTTCTTCCCCTTTGAAACTGAGAGTATGGCTACCGTGAATCTTTTCTTTAGAACAATTTTCTATTTCACTCACATTGTAGAGAATGAATTCAGATCCATTTGGGAATTAAAACTGTCTGGGCATCTAATGGGTTTTTTTCTTTAAGATTTTATTTATTTGTTTATTTGATAGAGAGAAAGAGGGATCACACAGGGTGAGGGAGGGGCAGAGAGAGAGAAAAACGCAGAATCCCTGCCAGCACGGAGCCTGATGTGGGGCTCCACACGGGGCTCGATCCCACAACCCTCAGATCATGACCTGAGCTGAAATCAAGTGTCAGATGCCCAACAAACCGAGCCACCCAGGAGCCTCATGATGGTTTTAATTAATTTATTTTAGCCAAATTCTGAGCTTCCATGTCAAAGATCTTTAATGGATGAAAATCGTGACTCAAAAATAACAATTCCAAGTAATTTTTAAAAGTCCCAAGTCTTCAAGTATGAGTAGTATACAGACCGCTTCTACAGCACAGAGAATGTGTACTTCTGGGGTTTGAACACACCATGTGCTGATGAGGTTCTCAGGCATATATGGTTCTGCTACTGATCGACTATGTGTGCACATGAACTTAGCAACAAGATAATCAAATTCATAGAGAGGAGGGGCACTGGCTGGCTCGTCGGTGGAGCGGGGGACTCTTGGTCTCGGGGTTTTGGGTTCAAGCCTCATGCTGGGTGTGGAGATTACTTTCAAAAGTTTAAAAAAGTTCTGTAAAATAGAAATTCATAAAGAGGGCTACACACCGTAAGGCCAAATAAATAAATATTCAGAAGTAGCGGAAAGAAGAAGACCTTCGCATTGTTCTCGGTATTGAGGAACATCTCATTTGAACGCATCAGTTAACTGGAGGGTCTGCGAGCTGATCCCAGTGGCATCTGCTTCCTCGTTAGACCCTCGTTTGCTGGACCAGTTCAGGAAAACCCGCAGAGCAGGGCCCGGTTCTTGTCTGCGCGGGCACTGCCCTCTGGTGGCTTCACTCCTGTCTGCGACCGTAGAAGTGCCTTTCCTAGCTTTTCCATACCGTATTGCCGTCATTCAATACCTTTTTTCCTAATTTATTTAACTCGATTTTACGTAAATAAGTGACATTGTATAAATATTGGGGGGACCATTCTGGGAACCAGATCGCTGCTATGGCTGTGGGTGAACCAGCAAACTTTTCCTGGCATGAGTTACCTCATAGGGAGAGTTTAGAATACCCAGAAACCAGCCCAGAGGACCACAGAAGAAAGGAAATGAGGCTGCACATGCCACAGAACGAGAGCCGGTTACCACTCTGACCGTGCTTCTGTGTTTCAGACACCCGATGCCGTCTCGCCGTCTTCTAGAACCGCACCGATCCATGCACAGAGTTCTACCCCGCAGACAATCAGAAAACCACGGCACAGAGAGACCAGGGAACGGGCTACGGTCCACACAAAGGGGAAGTGGATTTGAACCTGGGCAAGATGGTTGGAAAGTCCATGCTCTTAACTGCCACGCAGCCTGCCGTCTGTAAGTCCTTGTTGGAATCACGAGCTGAGTAATTTCAGTAAGGTGTGATGAACGCGCCCAATGGGCGGAAACAGAGTCCTCCCTCCCAGCGCGTCACCGTCTTTTACACAATCTCTAAGACATTTGTGGAAACCTCTAGACCGCAGAGAACCTCGTTCATTCCCCGCTCTGTTCAAACACTCTGGGGCCCCACAAGCCCAGGATGGCTGGCCTGGGGAGAGGAGGCGCTGCCCTTCCGAGTGCGGGCTCAGAAGCCCCTCCACGTGCGCTCCGCTCATTCCGGTACGGGATGTGAAGGATCCAGGCCGTTCTATGCCGGGAACAGGCGGGTGGCGTGTCCGAAGGAATTTCCCCACGATAGGCTCCAGAATTCACTCTCAGAATCTGGGGAAGGAGTATGCATCTGTGGCTCACGGTCGTCTCCCACCACCTTCCGCACCCCTTCCCTTCTGCAGCCTGCCTCCCTTCTTTCCTTGGAGGGCAAGTTGTCTTCACTTGCTGGTGTCAATCACAACCACGCTGAATAAATACAGCACACAACTTGACTGTGTGCTGAGAGTGGCGTTATTCATGAGAGCAGGAGCTGGAAAGAGACCCAAGTGTCCGTCAGTCCATAAACAGTCTGCAGTGACAGTAACACCTTCTCCTTAGTGAGACGCCAAGTCTGACACACACTCGGGCACTGACAACCCTTGACAACGTGATGCTCAGGGACAGACGCTGGTCACAGGAGACCCCCTGTTGAAAGAGTCCGAGTTATAGGGACAGGTCAGAATAGGCAGCATTACAGAGACCTAACATAGACTAGCGGCTGCCCAGGGCTTCTGTGACTGCTAGTGGGTGTGGGTTCCTTGTAGGGAGCACAAGAAAATTCTAAAATCAGAGGATGGTGATGCTGTACAACTCTTTAAATATACAAAAATCATTGAATTTTACACTATATTTGTATTTATTTATTTATTTATTTATAGAGAGAGTGCATGCAGGGACGGTGGAGCAGAGGGAGATGGGAAGAGAAAGTCCCAAGCAGGCTCCGCAGGCTCCGTGCAGAGCCTAGTGCTGGGCTCCATCCCACCACCCTGAGATCATGACCTGAGTCAACACCAAGAGTCAGATGCGTAACTGACTGAGCCCTGCAGGTGCCCCGAGTGGTACACTTCAAATGAGTGAATGCATGAAATGTGAATTATTCCTCAATGAAGCTGTGATAAAAGAGTAATTTATTGAGTTGCTTGGATAAAGCATAATTACCAGCTGTACGGTTGTTTCTCTCTCCTAGTGTTCGCCAATAAAACACGGAGACTAGATTAGTGAAAACAACAGGCTAGATGGGAGGCACATAATTAGTCACACTTAAGGGATGTTTTTCATTGTTTCATTTTAAATATTTTTTAAGCTTTAATCCATCAGCTTTGTGAGATACGGAGATAAATGCATTATTACCTCCTTTACCTCTCTACACAATCAGTGAAACGTTTTCCTCGTCTTTCCCCTTAATGTAAAGCTTCTTTGGGAAGTCTTTGAATTCCGCAGTATGTTTCCTTTCAACGACTAAGTAGATTTTAAGCAACGGTATTAAAAATCTCACATTTATGAATGTACAGACAGTGACGTCTTCAGCCTCAAGTTCTTCAAGGAAATGAGTGTTTTTGGACGGAGCTTCTACTTTACTGCCTTTGTGACAGGAAACACACACATTTTAGGGCAAATTCCCCCATTGTCAACTATTGTCTGGGAGTAGGTGAGGAGTTACATGAACTCTTTAGATAAAGAAGTCACTGAAATAATACTGTAGTGACTTAAAAAGTTATCTTCTAAAGCTGCTCAAAGAAACAAGATGGAGAATTGCGGTTTAGCTGAAAGAGGAACTCCAGCTGCAGACCTAGAAAAGGCAGAACAAAACCTGTCCTCTCCTGGTCATCTGGTCAAAGCAGTTCCCCCCTCCCCCATCGCTTCTGTCCTCCCCTCTCCCACCACTTCCTCCCACCCCTCCCTCTCTAATCACCCTTCCCCCACCACTCTTCCTCCTCCTCCCCTGCCCCATCTCTCCCCTCTCCCTCCTCCTCCCCACCACTTCCTCCCTGCCCTACCCCCTCCCCTATCGCTCCCTTCCCCTTCACTCTCTCTGTCTCCCCCTTACTGATTTCTCTCTGCGGGGAACACAGCAGGGCACTGCTCCCGCCCCTCAGGCCTCCCTTCTCACTAGGGAGCATATTCACTCAGCTCTGTGCTTCCCGCTACTGATGGGGGGGGGCGTTAGGTACAGCTCCTCTCCCCCCTCCCTAACATCAGTCTGCCAACTTGGGCTGCATCATTGCATTCATGAGCTTTCTGAGCAGGATCTGATCTCAGGTACCCCTGCTGGGACCCAGCCGAGCTGCCCCAGTAATAGTAATGGTGATACACGTGTGCAGACCGAGTTCACGGATTGCGTGCACAGGGCTTAAATCACGGCTCACTGTAGACAGTAAATGACAACGTTTTAATGAAGACCCTCTGTGTCCGCCTACTGTCCGGGTATAACCGGTTCACCAGAGACATGTGCCTGCAGTCTCCAACTGACTTCTAGAGACTTCTATTCTCTTTTAAAAGATTTATTTATTATTTGTTTTTATTTGTGTGTGTGTGTGTGTGTGTGTGTGTGAGAGAGAGAGAGAGAAAGCGCGCCCGCGCAAGCAGGGGGAGCAGGGGAGGGAGAATCAGGCTCCCCGAGGAAGGCTCACCCAGCAGGCAGCCTGACACTGGACGGGGCTGGATCCCAGCACCCCTAGATCATGACCTGAGCCGAAGGCAGATGCTTAACTGATGGAACCACCCAGGGGCCCCTATTTATATTCTTTTCTTAGAAACAATTTAGAATAATTTAAGTTTATTACTTCTTTTATTACATGACAGGTGGCAGTATGTTCAAAGGATTTTGAGCTCCTCCATACAGAAGGGAATTAGGGAGTTTTTCTCCTTGATTGCCGATGAAATAATGGAATTTACACAGTAAATTTTGGCAAAGTTTGTTTGGAATTCCTGACCACTAGCCTTCCCCTCTGAGCTGAGTTCGGCCCGTCTTTCTCCTCCCTGGGCTAAGCCTCGCCTCCAGTGTCCTGCCTCTGACGCCCAGGCCTGCCCTTGACAGCAGGAACCGGAGCTCCTCTTCGTACACCTTCCACAGCCTGTGCTCAGCGCCCGGTGCTGGCCAGTGAGTCTCAGCCTGCCGTGCGGACATCCAGACCGGGTCTTCATCGCACACTCACACTCTTCCTTCCCCAAACAACCCACCATCACCTGCCTGGAACCTGCTCCCCCGCGTCTGCTGCTGATGCGAGCTCAGTTCCCTTCCTCAGTTTCCCCCACCAGCAGCTCTTGTCTCTGCCCCGCCTAACGTCCACCTTTGGTCATTTCTTCCCATTTCCTCTCATGTGTCCTGACTTTGACAGCTCGGATCCCACACTTGCCGGCCTGGGCCCTACTTCCGGCCCCTTCTCTCACTGGTGTTCACCTTCATGTCTGGAATGAGCTTGATTTCTGATTTAATGGTTTTCCTCAAGGCCAATCTCAGAAGCCAGCTTGTCATTAAGTCTTTTCTTGACATCAGGAAATAGATGGGATTTCCAACAAACTGTCTTATTTTATATTACGAAACTCTGTGAGGTAGGTGACCCCTTCACAGCTCAGGGTTGAAGCTTAGCGAGGTCTAGAGGCTTTGAGAACGAACCAGCTAGAAATCCTGGGCATTGGGAAGCCTCATGAATCCAAAGGTGCGCTGGTGAATGCTTAACAACTCGCTCCCTTAAAAAAAAAAAAAGCCCTAATTTGTAGCGTTTGCTCATCTCCACAGAGTTTCCTATCGTATGGGATTTCTAGCTGCACATGCCGTGTCCTGGGAGTTTCTGGCTGGCACGAGGAGTTTCTACACCACGCCCTAGGCTGCGAGTTGGCTGATTTGAACCTGTCATCTTCTTCCCTCAGCACCCTGATATCATTAAAAAAAAAACAAACCTGATTCCAGAATCTTTCAAATGACCGTTGCACCCATCTCTGTCTGATGCTAGAGAGATGGCCCAAAACAGTGTCCCCCTTCCACGTGCCCTCCCACCACTTTGTCCTACCAGCACAGCTGCTGTGCCCCAGGATTGCGGGCAGCCCCCATACAGTGGCCGCAGCCCCTTGCTGCCACATGGCGGGTAGACAATCTAGTTCCAGAGCCCCATCCCTGGGGAATGAGTCTGGACTAACCATCTTGGTTCGAGGGCCCAGAAGCAGACCATGAGACAAGGATTTGAATGTGAACAGTGTATTTCAGGGGGAAGCCTGGAAAACGGGACGGGGAGCGGGGCCACAGGACGGGGCAGGCAGGAAACAGGTAAAGGCTGTGCTGCCCAGCACTGGGGCTCAGACCTGAACCACGGAGGCTAGTGTGGAAACTTGTCCCACTGGGGAGCAAGCTGGGGGGGCCTCACGCACTCACGGCCAGAGGTGCTCTCAGGAGAGAGTGTTTCCCTGGGCCTTCAGGCCTTTTCCAAACACAGCCATAGCAGCCTCCTGTAGCTAGAAAAGCCAGCAGGCAAATCATCTCTGGTGTTGGCAGGTGGAGGTGGGCCCTGGGTGAAGGAAATGTTCATTTTGAAGGCATATGGGCTTTGCCTCACAGACCTGCTATGCCCCTAATGTTGGGAATGCTGGGATTGTTTTTCAGTCAATCAGGGAAGAAAATTTAAGAGATGTTAATTAAGGAAAGAATGTACATTCTTGACAGCATAAAAATAAGAATCAAACTGACAGCATTAGGGACAGTGGGAAGGGCATGGTGCGGGGAGAGGAGAGACACCAATGTGCTAATTTCCTCCCCTCCCATAGCAGGGACCCAACAGGCGATGCGTGGAATGGATGAATGATGATGTAGATGGACAATTTCAAGTCGCAAAATCCTCACCAGTAAAATTAACAGTAACATAATTTTAAGAAATGAAAGTTAGATGATACATTTTCATTCTTTGGAAGGCACCATTCATGGTTGATGAACGAAGATGTGGGAGTTCAGCGTTCAGAGTTATAATGAAAAGAAGCAGAAGAATGAAAACAAACTTAATGGTGGGCGGGTCTAGAGTGTAGGACCAGGGGAGGGATACGTGAGGGGGAAAGATGGGGACACTGTTACTTTCTTTTAATTTTTTCCCCTTTTCTCTGTATTTTTTTGATAGATTCCTCAAAAAATTTTATAAATACATAATGATAAATAATCCATTAGGACAATCAATTTTTTAAAAATTTTTGTTTTACTTCCAGGTGGTTAACGTTCAGTGTTGTATTAGTTTCAGGTGTATGATGTAGTGACTCAGCCTTTCACCGGGTGCTCATCATAAATGCATTTCGTCTGGATTTCTAAGTATCAGTGTGCACTACCTCTACAGCCAACAGAACAAATGCAAACCAACCCTCGTGTCCTTACGAAAAACTCGTTTTTGGAATGTCCTTCAACAGAATACCATGCAGGACTTAAAGAAGGAGATAGAATCTTCGTGTACAGACATCAAAAGGAGGTCAGGATTCGTTGAGTGAAATTAGTAAATCAAAAAGCAAGCGTGGGATGAAAATTATGGACGGGGAGAAGTACGTGTGCGTGGAGCACATTTCTATATAAGACTGTCTGGAAAGACATGTACCGATTTTAGCAGATGCTGCTAGAAGGGAGAAGAGCCGGCCAAGGCAGAAAACCTCCACTTTCTTCCCTTAGACAAGAATCTGCAGACCTCCCCGCCTCCCCACTGGCATTACAGGCACCTGGGCTGTGAGTAAGATTCCTAGGACCTACTGCAGGCGCAGGGCGGGCCCAGGAGAGGGTTCCAGAATCTCCACTTTTTCTTACTTAGCTTCCTCATAGAATGAGATTCCCTCCTTTTCCCAGCATGTTCTTGCAGAACTACTGAAACAGGCAGAGTGTAAGACACTCTACAGCAGCAGGCTGGACACCCGTTCTCCAGTGCAAACGTGCACGCCCTCTCCGTGTGCACGTGCACAAACTCACACACACCCATGTATTGTTAACCTCGACAGTAGAAGTCAGTTTTGTTTTGTTTTTTCCCAGCACACCGGGTTTACTTGGGAATAAGAACTGCAGTTTAGGACGTGCAGGCTATGCCCAAACCATGGGCAAGTCCCCCAAACAAAGGAGACGAAGTTATCTACGGAGAAAGAAATTGGAAGGGGTTGTTTTGAACCACAGCCCTTTGCAGAAAAGCAGAAGTTCGGGGTGGGCATGACTTCTGATTGGCTGACCTGCAGCTGCGGCGCACTTTTTGCGGGAGTTTTCTTGCTGGGGCCTGCAGGGGATGATGGTCCCGTGGACCCCTCTTCTCCCAAGATCGGTAACTGACCGCTGTTCCCATAATGGACACAGTACCCGCTTCGGCCGCGCGGTGCAGGCTCCGGGGCGCTCTCTCCCGGTGAGCCCGTGCGCGCGCGCGCGCGCACACACACACGCACACACACGCTCGCTCGCACGCACGGGCTCCATCGGTGAGCGTGCACACACGCACGTCTGCACGTGCCCGCTCGTGATGGGCGCACTCCCGCGCACGCACGCACGCACGCCTGTGTGTGCAGGCTGTAGCGCGGGCAGCGCGCGCGCACACACACCCGCGTGCACGTGCACACACTCCGAGAGCGCGTTGGAAACGGGGGGACAGCAGGCCGCTGCAGCGCGTCCGCAGGGGCAGCCGGCAGGTGCCTAGGACACACATCCTCCGCCGCCCGGTCCCGCCCGCCGGGGCTAGCTGAGTCGGCCTGGGCGTCCCTTTCGCCCCGTGGGAACGCGTCTGACGTTCACAGCACACAATTCATTTTGCGTGCGATGTGATACGATTTTAACAACGAGGCCCCGCAGGGCTGCGCAGCCCACCCCACCGCCGCCGCTCACACTCCCACCTCGCAGAGGCCAGCCGCGGACACCGGGCTCCGCCACAGCCGCAGCCGCAGCCCACGCCCCCACGGGCCAGGCCCCGCCCGAGCCCCCGCCCCCACGACGTCACGGCCCCGCCTCTCTGCGCTTCCCCTCGGCCCCGCCCCCGACGTGAGGGCGGGCTGCGCGCCGGCGTGGGGGGGCGTGGTCTCGGCCGCGTCGCCGCGCCGCGTGCGGAATCTGCGGCGGCCGTTGGCCGTTGGCGCGGCTTGGGCGGTTGTCTTGGAGAAGCAAGATGGCGGCGACGGCGGCCGCGGTGGTGCCGGAGGAGGACACGGAGCTGCGGGACCTGCTGGTGCAGACGCTGGAGAACAGCGGCGTTCTGAACCGCATCAAGGTGGGCCGGGCGGACCGCGGGGATGCCGGCTGCGCCCGCGGGCCGCAGGGCCTGCGCGGACGGCGGGCGTCACAAAGGGTCGCGCGGGGCCGCGTCGGGCCGCGGGCGGGGGGCGGCTCCCTGCGGGGCCGGGTCTCGGGGACCGGGCCGCGCGGAGGCCGGGGGTGCGCTCCCGGGGTGCGGGGCCGGGGCCGGCTCGCGCCGCAGCTGCCGGGCGGTGACCGGCGTGGGGTCGCGGACGCGGGGCTGGGCGCTGGGAGCGGGCGGGGGCGGGCGGGGGAGGGCGGGGGCTCCCTGCTGGGGGTTCTCTGCGGGCGGGCGGGGGACACCCCGCGGCGCCTTCCCACCTCTCCGCCCCGGCCCGGCTCGTGGCCTCGGCTCTCAGACGGTGGGACGGCGCCTGTGGAACTTGGGTGCACGCCCGGGTCGTGGCCGTGGCCTTCAAACTACTTTTGTCCCTTCACCGTTTTTTAAAAGGCCGAACTCCGAGCAGCTGTGTTTTTAGCACTAGAAGAGCAAGAAAAAGTAGAGGTAGGAGATGCGCGACCTTCAAATGCCCACTCGTTTGTGTGTAATTTCCAGTACCTGCTCGTTCTCCTAAATACTGCGGGTACCGCTGTGGCCGGGGGTGGTTTCGGGCTACGAAGGACTGACTTCCCTACTGCTGGGCCAGAGGGGAGACTGTCCTCCTTTCGTCTGTATCTCAGAATTTCGGGGCGTCTAAGGGAGGTCGGGGTCCCAGTAGTGAACCCTAGCTGGTGTAGACGCCTGTCTGTAGGGGTCTGACGGGCAAGGTCACAGGCCCCGTGGAGGAAGGCTTCCGTGGTCAGTGCGTCTGCGGCAGGATCGCGGGAGCTGTCCTGTGTGGTGTGCCGGCGAATGCCACCGGTGGGGGGAATACCGCGCGCACCTCTTCTCCAACTAGCTGACCCCCAGTTGTCTTAAAGTCATGTGCCCTTTGTCACTGTCACAAGTCCAACCACTTCTTCGTGTCCGTGCGTTCAGTTTTTTCCTGTCCCTCAGGTCTTCCCATCCCGCTGACGTCGGCGAGAATTACCCCGTAACCAGGGGCTTCACCTTGCTCGAGCCCGTCCCTCTGATCGCCCGTCGCTTTAGACGTAGGCGCCTGCTTAACAGCATGAAGTGCTGCGGCGCTTGGCCCTTACCTGTTTGTCCGGCGTCCGCCTTCTCTCGGCCGCCTCTGTTCGGGCCTCGTCTGGGCCTCGTGCTCCGTCTGGGAAACCGCAGCTCCTCCGCCGCCAGCCACACTCACTCTGGGAAGAACCACGAGTGTCATTTCACTGAGCAGACTAAGTCCCCTCCTGCGTGTGCCACGTTGGTGCTGCGGCGGTCAGCCAGCGCCGGGTTGCTGTGGCCACTAACTGGCCGGCGCCTGCCTCGGTGAGGGTCCGAGCGGGCGGGGAGCCGTCTGCGCTCAGAGCTCTCACTTAGCTGCGCTGACCGCTACCTCTCCTGCCTCCTGCGCTCTCAGCAGCTGGCCCGGTGTCTCCTTCGCAGGGAAGTAGGAGCATGGGGTCCCCACTGTTTGCGTCTTCCCTGCGGCTCCATCACTCGGCTCGGAGAGAGCCGCCCTGCGTCCGTCCGCATCCTACCTCCTTCCGGCTTTGCTGCGGGGTTCTTCGTCTTGTCCAAGAATAGTCCCGTTCTCTGGGTTTTGCCTTCCAGGTGCTCTCAGCAGCTCAGCCGTTGGCTCGTCTTTGGCCTTGTCCTTGCTATTGGTCCTTCTCTTGAGCATAGAGACGTGTTTGTATCTCTCTCAAGGACAAAGCTCTTTTCCTTAACTCACGTTCTGCTTTTTTTTTTTTTTTAATATTTTATTTATTTATTGACAGATCACAAGTAGGCAGAGAGACAGGCAGAGAGAGAGGAGGAAGCAGGCTCCCTGCTGAGCAGAGAACCCCATGCGGGGCTCGATCCCAAGACCCTGGGATCATGACCTGAGCCGAAGGCAGAGGCTTTAACCCACTGAGCCACCCAGGCGCACCTCACGTTCTGCTTTTAATACCACTCGGATTTTCCCCCACAGTTGAATTTTGAAAGAATGTATATGTCTTATTTCTTATGTTCCAGGCACCCTTTAATACGTTAACATCTTAAATCCACTTAAATTCGCCTTAGATCTCCTACACCTGAGACATCCCTTTGCCGGGGTCAAGAAGAATCTCCTTATTGAGTATATTTTCCTTCTAACCTGTGTTCTTAACTTGGTTGTTCTTTGTGGCATTTGACATTCTTAATTCCTCTCTTCTTTCCTGAAAATCTCCCTGGATTTTGGGACTTTTTTCTTTCTCTTTTCTCTTTTGAGCACTCCTTGCTCTCTTTAGTGCCGTCTTTTCCCTCTACACCAGGCTTACATCCTTGGTGTACTATGCAGGGGCTCTCATTCTGTGTGTTCTCCCTGGATGACCTGGATTCTACCGCTGACTTCAGCCCTGAGTCCTTGACCCACCTTGTCAGCTTCAGACCCATCTGTGACCCTGTCTGCCGGACTGGTCTTGCTTCTGGGGACGGCGTTTTGCCCGAGCAAGAAATCTGAGAGTTGCCTGGACCTTGCTCTCTGCCCCAGTGGCAGCCCTGCGGCTGACCTGTGTGCGGAGGCCCTCCGCCACCTTCTTGTCCAGTGCTGAGCTGCTGCTGTTGCGGGTGGCTTCGCCCCTCCTCCTCTCCAGTCTCCTCTTTGCTCGTGTCACTTACCATCTTCCTGAAGTCCGTTCTCTGCAGTGCTCCGAGTTTGGCTGTTGATAATACACATCTGCTTTTGTTCCTCCTCTGTTTTTTCTTTAAATATTTCAGTTGACTCGGTGTCTTAAAATTCTGTAGACCAACCTACCAAGGTACCTTTGTGATCTTTCCCTGCCTTGTCTTTTTTTTTTTTTTTTTTAAAAACAACTTTATTGAGGTGCAACTGACCTATAATAAACCCAGTACACTTAAATGTGCAGTTTGTTACATTTTTTTAAAATATTTTATTTATTTGACAGAAAGAGAGAGAGAGATCACAAGTAGGCAGAGAGGCAGGCAGAGAGAGAGAGGGGGAAGCAGGCTCCCCGCTGAGCAGAGAGCCCCATGCAGGGCTCGATCCCAGGAACCTGAGATCATGACCGGAGCCGAAGGCAAAGGCCCAACCCACTGAGACACCCAGGTGCCCCAGTTTGTTACATTTTTAATGTTTATGCAACCTTGAAACAGGATAGTGCACTGTATCCTTGACCCTTGAAAGCTTCCTGAAACCCTTTGTGACACCCTCCCCCACCACACGCCCCAGGGCCACCATGTATTTAAGAGCCACACATGCAGGATCCTACTGCACAGACTCTCTTTTTTGATCTGGCTGCATTCAGCATAATGCATTTAAATTTGCCCATATTGTCCTTTGTGTTAATAGCTCATTCTGTCTTTCCCCATGTAGTGTGTGTTTTATGGATGTGTGACGGTTTGTTTAGTCATTCATCTGTTGATGAGCGTTTGGCTTGTTTCCAGTTTTCTGGTGTTCTAAATGGGCTTCAGTGAACCCTCACATACATGTCTTTGTTTAGACCTGTGCTTTTCTTGTGAGAAAATGCCTACAGATGGGTCCTATGGTAGGGGTACTAACTCTTTTAGAACATTACTAGACTCCTTTCCAAAGTGATCGCACCATTTACAATCCCAGCAGCAGAATGTGAGTCGTTATACCCATAATTCATTCGGTACACTTAAAGAAGCTCGAGTGAGCTGGAAGTATTTTTCCTGTTTTTATTCAAGTAAACGCAGAATGGCAGAGGTAAGTTGGTCTGTGCAGGACCCAAAGTCACGTCACGTGATGCTGACGAGCTGCGAATAGCAAGTGTGTAATTTGAGTCCTGCTCACAGTAAGCTATAAATGGAAGATAATCTATGATGACAGCATGTCACCGTGTATTTAGAATGATAAACACTTGTTTTGTAGGTAAATGTAACGCCATTTCACGTATGAGTAGCTGAAGGTCTAGCTTCTAAAGTCGTTTAATAAACAATTTGTGGAATATTTAAAAATTAAAAGTAAATGCACATTTTCATGTGTGGTTTCATTTTATTAGCTTTGAGATAATAAATAGCATCAAAGAATTCCTGTAGTAATCAATAGTTGTAGAGTGGGCTTAACCATTTTATGAGTGACCATATTTTACTATATCTCTGCCAAAAATTAAGTTTTAAATCACGTTTTGTAGTTTTTAGGATAAATGCATGACATACCATTTCATTTTTTAACAGAACAAAACTCCTCTAGTCAATGAGAGCCTGAGAAAGTTTTTAAGTACGAAAGACGGTAAGATGTTCAGTTTACTCTTTCTGATTTTGTCTGTCTGCGAATTTCCAAGTTCTATTTAGGAGAGATAAGGAGTTTCAGATTTTTTTTTTTACAATTTTATTTACTTATTAGAGAGAGAGCACATGAAGGGGGTTGGGAAGGGCAGAGGAGAGAGAGGGGCAGGCTCCCCTCCGAGGGGGACCCGACGCAGGGAGGTCGATCCCAGGACCCCGAGATCATGATGTGGAGCCGAAGGCAGACACTTAACCAGTTGAGCCACCCAGGCGCCCTGACAAGTTTCAGATATTTTTTGAATATCTGTGATTCTTACAGGTTCTCATTTTAAAATTGTCTTTCATTATGTAACTGTTAAGTTCTTTTGAATAGCCTTGGTCATAGGAAATTGTTGGTTAAAACCAGTTTGTTTGTTTTTTTAATTTTTTAATTTTTTTTAAGGTTTTATTTATTTATTTGACAGAGAGAGATCACAAGTAGGCAGAGAGGCAGGCAGAGAGAGAGAGGGAAGCAGCCTTCCTGCTGAGCAGAGATCCCGACACAGGGCTCGATCCCAGGACCCTGAGATCATGACCCGAGCCGAAGGCAGAGGTTTAACCCACTGAGCCCCCCAGGTGCCCTGTTTGTTTTTTTTAAAGATTTTATTTAGTTATTTGAGAGAGAGAGAGAGAGAGAGCGCGCATGAGGGGGAGGTCAGAGGGAGAAGCAGACTCCCCATGGAGCTGGGAGCCCAACATGGGACTTGATCCCGGGACCCCGGGATCATGACCTGAGCAGAAGGCAGTTGCTTAACCAACTGAGCCACCCGAGCGCCCCAAAACCAGTTTTAGTGTAAGAAGCAGAGTACTCTCACGCACCTATGGAATGTCCTTTTAGCACTAGTTAGCTTCACACGGTGCTAATGAAAACACGAGACTGAGATTTTCATTGCTGGGGTTCTTTGAAGATAAATTTATCATTTAAGCTTAGAAACCTCTCCTCTTCAGTTGCTGAGTTACCCTTAGCTGGTGGCGTTAGTGGAGGGGCTTCGGGCGCGCAGGTGTGCTCACCGCCTCTCCCGTTCCACAGGCCGGCTGGTGGCTAGTCTCGTTGCAGAGTTTCTCCAGTTTTTCCATCTTGACTTCACCTTGGCCGTTTTTCAACCCGAAACCAGCACAGTAAGAGTCATGATTCTTTTGCATCTATCTTTGAAACCGTCCTTGATACAAGTGCGTTCATTATAACCTGAAACTTAACAAAATTTGATGTGTTAGAGGGTCTTGCATATAGATTATTTCTTATAGTCGATGTTTCGTTTGTCTTAAAAGCCATCAGAGCTGTAGATGGCTGCTACCCACGCCGCTTCGTAGAATTTTGAGAGGAAGGTTTTGTAGAAATAATTGTTCTGATGTCAGACCGCATCCGTTCATGAAGACTTCGGATGCAGAGACTAGTTTAAAAGAAATCTATAATTTTTTAAATGGGCGTTTTATTCATTAGGAAAATGATCTCTCTGAGTTTAGAGATTTCTTTAATTCCCAAAATATTTTCCTTCAGTCTCTGAAAACCATTTGCATACTTCTGTGCACTCATATCTCGCTTGATGTGTCTTCTTCCCTAGTTTCAAAGTCTTGAAGGCCGAGAGAACTTGGCCCGAGATCTAGGTATTATCGAGGCAGAAGGTACTGTGGGCGGACCATTGTTACTGGAGGTGATCAGACGTTGTCAGCAGAAGGAGAGAGGGCCACCCAATGGGGAGGTAAGTATAATTCCAGCCTCTGTCATCTTTGTCAGTTTTAATTATTGGCTACTCAGGGTCGCCATGCAGAGTTCTGCATGCGTAGTGAATCGGAGTTTTTTTTTTTAATTTATTTTTTATTTTTATTTTTTAAAAGATTTTATTTATTTATTTATTTGACAGAGAGAGATCACAAGTAGGCAGAGAGGCAGGCAGAGAGAGAGGAGGAAGCAGGCTTCCTGCTGAGCAGAGAGCCCAATATGGGACTCGATCCCAGGACCCTAAGATCATGACCTGAGCCGAAGGCAGCGGCTTAACCCACTGAGCCACCCAGGCGCCCCGTGAATCGGAGTTTAAATGCAAAGAAGCTGTTCCTTCAAAACACAACAAAGCACACTTGGGTCATGCGAGCGCACGTGCTGATGACAGTTGGAGTCGTGTCGGCTGAGCCCGGTGCCATGCTTGTTTGCAGTTGGACACTCGGGAGCACTGGGGTCAGGGGTAGAGGGGGACGAGGCTGGCTTTGGCCATGCGGGCCCCTCGCGGCTCCCCCGGGTAGGATGGGGAGAGCGGCCGCCTTGTGGGCAGTGTGAGGCCGCACCAGGTAGGGCGCGTCAGGTGCCCGGACACTCGTTGGTTATTGTCTTGTTACCGTTTTAAACGTAACAGAGCTGAATCAGAGGCTAGTTAATCAATTTTTGAACTTAAGGGCTTTTTAAAAGACTTAGAGCTGTTGAAGCTGTTGATTGTGCTTAGTTTCTAAACATTTCCAAACTTCTGTTTTCTTGATTAGCTACTGCCTTTCTTGCTCCTCCCTTTTTAGAAACTTGCTAATAAGATGAAGTCTGATTTCTGGTTACAAATGTTAGTTTTGGGTAGAGATCCTGTTTCTCTGGCACCCGGTTAAACACGTGCTTTTAGTGACTTTTGTAAGTAAGAATGTGGGGGCTGCGCACTGCCTGGGCTCTGTGTGGGGTCTCAGAGCATGTTTTCTGTTAGAATCTGTTTTAACATCAGGGGAGCCTGACTGAGCACCCATTGCATAGAGGGCATAAGAAATAGGTGCTTGGAATGGAAAGATAAAATAGTTTGACGGGCCAGAAGAATTGAGAGTTATTAAAGATAAACGGTGTTCCCATAAGGAAATGCACATGGAAGTGATGGCTTATGACGGTGGAGGGAGTGTACAGTGAATGGTTCGTACCACACATTTTAGGAGTCAAATCAGTTTTAGTTAAAGGGGAGCAGTGGTTTTTCAAGTGGAAATTTTGTTAAACTCAGTCTTGGTGTGAGAGTAGAGGAGAGGACTGGGGAGGTGTTCTAAGGAGGCTATGGAGAGCTGCGGCCAGGAGCAGGGGCTGTGGCTGGGTGCTGGGCCGGGTGCTGGAGTGAGGGGCAGGGGGTGCAGCAGGGATGGGGCTCTGGGGTGGGGGGCACTGCAGTGGAAAGGGTGCATGGCAGGGGTGAGGGCACTGCAGTGGCTTTGGGTTCAGCTCTGCGGTGCCGGTGGCCCCTGTGCCCTGGTGTGCCCTCCCTTAGCTCAGGAGCAGGAGCGTGGGCTGAGCTAGGATGCTTGGGGTCACATCCTAGCTCTGCCGTGTCCTGTGTGTGACTCTCTGAAGTCACTTGACCTCCACGTGCTTTAGGTTGCTCACTCGTGACGTGGGGATGATGGAAGGAACGGCCTCGCGGGTGGCGGTGAGGCCCGCGGGGGGTCAGGGTCGGGAAGGTTCGGCGGCAGCGCTTCGTGTGTAGGACCCGCGGGCTTTGCCTTTGTCGTCTTTGGTGGTCGTTTTGGCCTCGTTACTGTTCGGTGACTCCCACGTCCAGCTTCGTCCTTCCCCAGCTCTTCCCCCCACCGACCCGCTGGACACTCCCTGGCACGTGCGCATCCTGGTGAGGAAACAGGCTCACTCTAGCGAAGCCCCAGTCGCAGGAGGTGAAACGTCTGCGTCCTCCCGGTTCCCGCTCTTGCTCCCGGTTTCTCTGCTTGTGTCGGTTGTGCTGCTGTGCCCCTGGTTTCGGTCCGCAGAGCTGCCCCTCTGCTCGCGCCCTTGGCCCGGTCCTGTCAGGGAGGAGTCTGTGTCGCCCGCGGCAGCAGCGCGCCGTGGAAGAAGGCAGGCTTGGTCGGCGCGGAGCTCCCCGTCTGCTGCTACACAGGCCCCGTCAGAGAGCTTGTCTAGTTGGCTTGGTTTGAAAACGAAAAGTCAGGAAATGTGTTCTTCGTGTGTCTTTCTGGCTGGTGGATCCGAAGCCGGCCCCGTCAGCCGGCCTGTTGCCAAGCTGGGTGTCTGCCAGACGGACACACGAGAAGACTTTTGTAACTTCAAGACGTCATGGTTTTACTTCTTGAAAGTTTGAAAACGAAATACCCACTCCTTGCTACGTTCCCCCTTAATATGGGGGTGTGTCGTTTTAACTGGTCGTGTGTCTCTGTACACACGAATCGATGGTCAGATTCGTTTTGAAAATAGGGAGCTCACAGTGTCCATCTTGGCTTTCCCGTCTTCACTAGCGTTTCCAACTTGGAGGGGGAAGCCTCTCCTTAGGTTGTATTAACCTCCTCTTCTGATGCTGGAGAAGAAAACTAGCTTTGGGTTCAGCCCGTTGAACTCAGTGATGCTTTCATGCAAAGGCGTTTGCAGACCACCGTAAGACTCAGGTTGCTGTGCCCCACGTCCTTTGCCGTGACTTTGAGTGGGTCTTGGAGGGCGTTGGGTGTCCCCCAGCACAGTGGGTCCCGGCACTGGGTTGTTGGCTCTGCGGCCCCGGTGGAGCCCCCTCGCTCCCCGCGAGTGCCTGCCGTTGCTCGGGTCCTGCTCCCCAGCACCTCTGCGGGCGCTGTCCGCGGTCAGTCTGCGCCCTTCACGCTCGCCGACTTCATCTTCGAGTCCAGCCCTTCGTCTCCTGCTCCGCTCTCTACAGACTGCCGTCACTGTGCAGTGGCAGCCAGCTGGCTCCCAGAGTCCTCGGCCTTGGTGTTGAGATCCAGTGTGATGTGGCGCCTCACCACCTTTCCGGTTTTATGCCTTTTTGTGAAATGTGGAACCTTGTGCTTCAGCCAGACTTGGTTCTACTTAAAAGTGGCTTTTGCTTTCTTGCCTTCCCCTCGTCTGCTCTCCACCGGAAATGGGGCACCGTCCTCACACCCAGCTGTGGAGTGTCCTCACTCACGGTCTCTCTTCCACTCTGCCTTCTGGGGTGGTTCCCTCTTTCTCCCTCTCTGCCAGCGGCTCTCAAAACTGAGGGCCTGGCTCTGCGCAGGTGTGGAAGCCGCCTGCGGTGGCCCGTTCCTCCCCATGTCATCCCCTGGCTGGGGACAAGGGCTTGGTCTCACCATTGTATCCTTTGCAGGGTCCAACCCAACCCAACAGGGATTCTTCTTTTTTCTTTTTTTAAAAGATTTGTTTATTTTAGAGGAAGCATACACGGTGGGAGGGGCAGAGGGAGAAAGAATCCCAGCAGACGCCCTGCTGAGGGGGAGCCTGACGAGGGGCCGGATCCCATGATCCTGAGATCATGACCTGAGCCGAAATCCAGCGTCTGGCGCTCAAGCCACGGAGCCACCCGGGCGCCCCCACAGGGATTCTGAACAGATCCTGTGTTCAGACTCGGTGGGAAGCTTTTGCAGACTTGTGCAGAGGAAGTACTCATTTGGAAGATGAATTTGTGAAGGTTAGAAGGTAAGATCGGGAGAAGGTCAAAGCCTAGAAGAAGTGAAATCTTCTGGAAAGCTAATCTAGATAGGACTGGTGGCAGTAAACACACACAAATGGGCAGATAAAGATTCCCCTTTAAAAGAAGAAGTGAAAAGACTCGATAAATTAATAAGATGGCAGAGGGTTGGGTCTCAGAGGATGACACGGGAGGAAGAAAAGTTTGCGACGGTGAAACGGGGTTTTCAGCCCAGGAGAAGAGGACGCCGTGCCAGAAGTCAGCGGCTGGAGGGGAGCCGTGGGTGTGGAGAGCCGCACGGGTCCTGTTCAAAGTGCTGGAGTCGTTGGTGGGATTTTCATATAAAATAGCCAACATTTGATATGCACGCGGTCACAGAGCTGCTAACGGGGTTGTGGCTGAATCTCAGGAGGTCATTTCCATCCAAGAAACGTTGAAACCTTTCTTCTTTGCGTTCAGCATAGTGCGGGGAAGGGACCAGCGGGTGCCCTGAAGGCGGTGGTTTTGTGATGCTGTGCGTGGGGCGCAGGGCCTTGCGGTGCGGTCCGTGCTCTGGGAGGTGAGAGGACAGCAGCCGGCGCAGAGGAGGAAGGCAGTAGGGGCCTTTGCAGAGTGTGCCATGTCCACGGACAGCCGCTGCTTGGGACTCTGGGCACAGTGGAGGAGGCAGCGGGGCCAGAGGGGGTGAGAGTAGGTGCATGGGAGTTCCGGGGCCGGCTGCCCCCCACGGCGGGGCCCCTAACGAGGGCTTCTCCGGGCACGCTCAGCCCAGCACGGAGCCTCCTGTTCGGGGTGACTGGGTCAGGTGTGTAGGTAATTAGAATCCAAGTGTGTTTTGTTTTGTTTTTGCTTGAATCTAATTGGTGAAAATCTAGTAAGAATATTTATATTATTTAGAAAGTTCAAAACACCAATATTGTATGGTGGTTTTAAATGCCAAAATTCTTAATAGTATATTAATAGTATATACTATTGAGGTTTAATAGTACATTTATGTTTTTCAAAATATGTTTTAATCTGAAACTGAAATATTTTAGGGTGCACTAGAGCTGTCCGATGTTCATTCTCCACCAAAGTCACCAGAAGGCAAAACCAGCGCTCACAGCAATCCCAGTAAGGTGAGTGGGCCGCGGGCACGAGGGCTTCTGCGCTCAGACTCCACGGGGCTCGGCTTTCCCTCCTGTCCTCCTTGTTGCCGGTTGTGTTTGTAACGCAGGTGCGGTGTACTTTCTTGATGTCGCGTTTCTCCCTTTAATGAAGCATGTATTTAACACACGCGTTCTGTTGGGAGTGTTCTGAATTTTGTGTCCTAGGAAGGAACGCACTGTTGAATCACGGAGTTGTGGGGTTTTGGGACTCATTTGGTACTTGGGAAATTTTCTTCCTTAGTTGGCAGAGGGATTTACTTTTCATTTATAAATCCTAGCTCTGGGATACTGGGTGCCTGATGGTTGTTCCAGAATATTACTATGTTGAACGTTAAAGACGGATGACCAGTTTAGAATTGTAAATCGTAATGGTTTTTTATATTAATGAGCTATTTGGAGGATTTATAATAAAACGTGTGTTCTCTGGGTATGTGTGTGTGTGTGGCTTATGGGTTGTTAAAATGAAGGCCTTCTGATGGCAGGAATTTGGTGAACTGGAGAAAAGTGGTGAGTGGAACACTGGAATTGAAAGTCCAGGGTCCCGGGAGCGGATCGAACGTGCCTGTTAGGGGACGTGTTGTCTCGGGCCTGGCTGCAGCGCCCTATGTGTTGGTACAGCCGAGCAGTCCTACTCGAGCATTGGTTGGGGCCAGGCGTGTTGTGATCATTGCCTTGACTCCCGTTTTGCAGGATGAGGGTGTGGCCCTGGAGCCCACTGTGTGAGCCTGCTGGTGTCGTGATTCGTGGCCACAGTGGGACCTCCGCAATGAGGTGACTTCTTGGGGGTTCCTCTCAGGTGCCTGGACTCACACACCAGTGAGCAGCCCCGTGGTTTTGTTACTGGGTCTTTGATGGTGTGGCTCCTTTTCATGTTTTCAATTTGGGAATCAAAGGATTTTATGCTTTATTTCCAGCCGAGGGAAGAGACCGTCATGCTGTTTGTAGCTGTCCCTTCGCTCCGAGATCTAGTTAGCCTTCTCTGTGGGGGGGGTTTCCCTCCATGCTCCTGGGAGGCTGTCACCATGGTTACAGAGAGATCAAGGTTGTGAGTAAATTTAAAAAGTCCCTTTAAGTGAGTTGTCAGATACAGGAGCCTCGGTAAAAAAGCTTTGCTTCCTGTGTGCATGTCTGGCTGTGATGGGGTGAACGTTAACGCACTTTCCAGAGGATCAGTCCCTGTAGCACTGGGCTGTTGGGAAGTTCTCTTTGTAGCAGATCGTTATTCTGGGAAGCAGAGCAGCAGCAGCAGGGACCTTCTGCACGGGGTGTGTCTTCAGGATGACACAGTAAAGTCTGATGTATTTTCTCTACGCAAATTTTATTTTCAAGATCTAAGACTATGATGAGAATCTTTTAAGTCAGTTAGGATCTGTTGCCTGAAACACAAGAGAAGTGCTGGTCGTTGTAGAGGTGGACTTGGAGAGCAGTGAGTTGTCCTCCAGCTGTGCCCCCGCGCGCTCCACCCCTGCTGGTTGCCGTGAGTGGCGGGGAGGCCCGTGGGGGGCAGTGGCCGACTTGTGGCAAGAGGAGGCCGCCTGGCGGCAGGGGAGCTGCAGTTCCGTGTAGTTCTGAGGTTGCGGATTGGGGTTTCAGCACTCTGCCCACCTTTTTCTTGCCAGCTGTCTGCCCTCTCTTGGTGGTCTTTGAATCATGGTGGGCTCTCAGGACACCTTGTCAGGCTGGGCGCCACGGAGAGCACTTGGGGCTGTGGGATGTTGTGGCCAAACCAAGGGTCCAGTCTGACCCACAGAAACCCGCTTTGTGTGCTCCCAAGTGAGGCGAGGTGAGGCCGGGGCAGCTCTTAGGGGAGGCTGCTCCAGAGGCCAGGCCTGGCTTTGCCACAGAGCACCGACTGGAGCGTGGTTCTGCCCATGGCGGCCGTGGGGGGGGCCGTGGGACCCAGTCTCTGCGAGGCACAGTAGTTAACGTGCCAGGTGAACCACGGGAGGAGAAGAGAGTTAAGGAACGAGAAAAAAAAATGTGGGTTTCGGAAAGGAACATATTGATTAGGTTTTCCATTCTTCAGAGCTTTTTTGTTTGTTTGTTTTTAAAGATTTTATTTATTTGAGAGAGAGAACAAGCGGGGGAGCGTCAGGGAGAGGGAGAAGCAGACTCTCCACGAGAAGGGACTCCCTTCCCCACCAGATTTGGGGCTCGATCCCAGGACCCTGGGAACATGACCTGAGCTGAAGGCAGATGCTTAACCCACTGAGCCACCCAGGCACCCCCTTGAGAGCTTTTCTAATAGGAAATTTTATTAGTTTGGTTATGGATTAGTTTCTTTGTAAAGATTTATATTTTTTAGTAAAATGTCATTTTATTCTCATGCTCAGATACCAAGGTATAAAGGACAAGGTAAGAAGAAGACAAGCGGGCAGAAGTCTGGTGCCAAGGTAACACGCTGAGGGGGCAGAGGGAAGAAGCAGCCGTGCCGAGGCAGACCGCCAGCTCTGCTGGCCTCCTGCGGGCCCCAGCCCCCTCCTGGCCCAGGGTGCGGTGCTCTGTGCCAGTGTCACTGTCTCCCGGCTGCGGTCAGCCTGTGATCAAGCCATGGGCCCTAAAACAAAGTAATTGGCCTTTTCGATTTTTACCCAGGTGAAAATCATACTGTGGGGTTTTCCAGATGTGCTGTCAGTTGGAGAATTCTGTGTTTTCTCAGCAGAATATGTATTTTCCTTTTGAGCAGACGGTTGTATATACGTATTCTTCGTGTTATGATTTTCATCTGAGGTAAATAGAGAAACTATTTTTTGGGTAGGTTTCAATTGATAAATTAAAGGCCAAACTTAGTTTCTTTCAAGACATTTTTGAGAGTGTTGAGCCTTTGGCTGCGTGTCCGAGCCCGCCCGTCGAGGAGCCTCCCTCGCAGCCCCGGCTCCCCGGGGACCCGCGGGGACGTGCAGGCCTGGGCCAGCTCTGGCCCTCGGCTGCCTCGTCTTCCTCCCCGAACGTGCCAGAAATCCACAAGCCAGTCGGTGCGCTGCTTTGAAAATTTAAATACTGCGGGTCTTAAAAGCGCGCATCACTCTGCTCGCACATGTTTGGAATAAGACACTTAACGTTTGGTGCCGGGAGAGTCTTCGGTTCTTCTGACCCTTGCTTGATGTGTAGCCTATGGAAGACCTTCAAAATTAAATGATTATTTTGTATTAAATTTTGTATTAAAAATACAATTTTTAAAGAAATTGTATTTGCTGCGGTAGCTGGCTTTAGTTCTAGTGGTCTCACTGGTGAGTCCCCGTTACTCTGTTTGTTCAGGTGTTACATGTTCCTGCCCGCGGAGACTCGGGAGGTTACTTAGCAAGCACGTGCGGCCCGTGTCCCGGCGGGAGCTGCTGGGTGCGGGGCTGCGGCGAGGCGGGTCCCCTGCGGGCCCCACTGCACTGGTGACGGTCTGATGGGGCGCCAAGACCCTCCTCCAGAAAGAGGACTGAGAATACGCTATGGCATATTTGTAAAGATACTTTGAATCAGTTTCTCGGACTTTTTAGGAAAGTTAAAAGCGTACCTCATGGCCTTTCATTTTTATCGTTTATTGGTTCCAACTTTTGGGAGGCTCTGGATCTTCTGAACCAAAACACGTTCAAAGATGAATTGTCACTTTGCACCCCGCGGCCATGTGGCCCAGACTTCTCCCTCCCTCTGCAGGGGCGGGCCTCAGGGGCGCTGACCTCGGGGGCTGAGGGATCCGGACGGGCCCTGCCCTGGCTCGTGGGCTCGCGGTCTGGCCTCTCTCGGTTCGTTTCTTGTATTTTTGACCCAAGAGCCCGAGTCACCTTGAAGCCTTCCCCTTCTCCTTCCTTGCTCTCGTCCGGAGGTGCCTTTCCCAGTGTGCACTGTGGCCGCGCGTCCGGCCGCTGGTGAGCCCGGAGCCAGTGCCTTCGGCCACGCTGCTCGGCCCAGTTGCCGTGCGGTCCCTGGGGCCACAGCATTCTCCGCGTTGGGGGTTCCCCACGCCGGGCTGCCTGTGGCCGCGGGGCTGTGCTCGGGGGCGCGGTGGCGTGGCCGGCTGTGCGGGCTCTCGCGGGTGACCCTGCCTGCCGGGCGCCCGGTGCGCCGTCCAGGGGCCTCCTTACGTGTCGCGTTCCGGAAGGCAACCCTGGGCTCTCAGAGAGGTGCTGCTCGTGTTTAGAAATGAACTGTAAAGAGCATTCGTGTGTGTGCATGTGTGTGCGTGCGTGTGCGTGTGAGTAGGTGGTTGGCACTTGCTGTCATCATCCTGTAGCACACACAGCAACGTACAGGGCTGGAGGGAACCTAGGTTGGGAGCGAAGCCCGGTTCCAGGGCTGCTGCTTGTTACCATGGGGACACGGCACCCGCCATCGTGGGCGTCGGAGGCCACAGCGGCGGGGAAGCATTCCCTGTGGGTGTTTCTTGAAACTTCCCGACCGTATGGGACACTCCCGCCGAGCTGGCCTCCAGACTGCTCTGCTTCCTCACAGAGACTTTTTCTTCTGCCGGACGTGGGGCCGGTCGTCTGAGGGAGGACAGTGCCCGTCGCACAGGACAGCAGGCATCTGGTAGGGCCACTAACGTCGGCCGGCTATTTAAGAGTTAGATGTTGCTTGTTTTTTTTTTTAAGATTTTATTTATTTATTTGACAGAGATCACAGGCAGAGAGGCAGGCAGAGAAAGAGGAGGAAGCAGGCTCCTTGCTAAGCAGAGAGCCCTATGCGGGGCTCGATCCCAGGACCCTGGGGATCATGACCTGAGCTGAAGGCAGAGACTTTAGCCCACTGAGCCACCCAGGCGCCCCTAGATGTTTCTTGTTTTAATACTTAGACTCAGGTGCTCTTTGTATTATGGAACATAAGAGGAAAGATCATCCTTTTCGTGATTGGGTCTCAGGTGTTTCAAACTAGTACCTGTTGAGGTAGTTTTTGCTTCAAGTTCCTAAAAAAAGGACTTTTTTTATTTGTTGTTCCTGGTTTTTAAAATTCTGGCCTAAGTCCCGCTGATGCTGATGAGGGCCGTGATGCAGACCTCGCAGTAAGTGTGTTGCGGGCAGGGGGTGCACATTTGTGGGTCTTTCTCCCCAGCGCTTTCTCGGTAAACCAAGCCCAGTCATTCCGTTATTCTGCCCCAGCCCCAGGCGGGATGGACCGGTATGCTCTCGGGTGAGCGCATTCCGGGCTCCAGGCCCTGAGCCCACAGCCCTCGTGCTGGCTCTTCAGGCTGCCGCTAGGATCGGGGATGGAGCCGAGCAGCTGCGCAGTCTGGTGTCAGCCAGAGGTAAGGGGCGTCTGCAGCAGTGACGGATCGTTTGTAGAGCAGAGGGACAGAGGTTTTCTAGAAAAACAGTTTTTAGAGGAGTTTAAATGTTTGTTTTATGGTTCTAGAATTCCACAGTGTATGTTCTAGGTGAATAGATTTTTAAAAATGTGTCTTAGAACTGTAGTAAAATTGTTTAAATCATGGGTCAAGAAAACCCTTCTGGTGGGGTGGGAGAGGGGAGCTAGGGCCTTGAGGTGTGGTTGAGGAAGGGAATCATTACCATGCATTTTTTATTTATTTATTTTTTTAAAAGATTTTATTTATTTATTTGACAGAGAGATCACAAGTAGATGGAGAGGCAGGCAGAGAGAGAGAGAGAGGGAAGCAGGCTCCCTGCTGAGCAGAGAGCCCGATGCGGGACTCGATCCCAGGACCCTGAGATCATGACCTGAGCCGAAGGCAGCGGCTTAACCCACTGAGCCACCCAGGCGCCCACCATGCATTTTTTAAATACGTTTGCACAACTGGGGTATTTTTTAGCTTTGATGTTTCTCTGTTACAAGCTTAGAAAAATAAAATTCATTTTTTAGGTTCTTAAGACACTCTGGTGATAATTCACATTTTGGCTCTTGGGAAATTCGTAGTTCTTTTTTCTTTTTTTAAAAGATTATTTATGTATTTGGCAGACAGAGATCACAAGTAGGCAGAGAGGCAGGCAGAGAGAGAGGGAAGCAGGCTCCCCGCCGAGCAGAGAGCCACATAGTTATTTTCAGTGTGACACTTGTTTCTCTGTGGGGTTCATTTGCTGCTAACTAGAAGTGACTGAAATCCAGATGTGTAAGTGGACTTGTAGACCGTTATGTATATGCTCGAGCTTTCTTGCAACTTTGCACTGATTCACCATGAAGTTCTAGCCTTGAGATTGGTCTGAGGGATTTAATGTCTGCTTTTGTGCCACTCAGTCGGTCTCTTGGTTTTCTGAAAAGACCGACTTTATCATAGGTTCTAGTTCTTCATTATAAACACCTGTACGTAGGGCTGTGAAAAGGTACACGAATTTGGTAACCTAAACCATGCTTCTGGAAGCTGCAGGCTGGAGGTCAGGCATCTGCGCGGCTGTCCCTCCTGCGGGCTGGGGGGACAGTCTCTCGCCCACGGTCCCAGGCGTCCCTTGCCTGGTAGACCCTTCACCCATCCCCGCCGTCCTGTTCACCTGTGTTCTCCCCGGGCATCCTCGCCTGCTGGGCACCGGGCACAGTGGGGGAGCGGCCTGCCCCCTGCAGCCTGACCCAGTGTAACTAGTCGCATCAGTCGTGACACTGTGTGTAAGTGAGGGGCGCTCTGAAGTCTGGGCGTTAGGGCTTCGTCTTCCCGGGGGGACTCTGTAACCCTAATCGCTGAGGCCTGTGAGGCTGTCCAGGCGGTGAATTCCAAGGCAAGTTCTTGTCTTAGACACACAGTTAGCTACTTGCCTCCCTCTGGCCGAGCTGTGGAAAAGCTGGTGCTGAGAGTCAGGGAGAATCTGCGTAGCTAGAATTAAGCGCTGTTGGAAGCAAAGAGGTGAGACAAAATAGAGCTTCCCTGTGACCCTGCCATTGCACTGCTGGGTATTGACCCCAAAGATACAGATGTAGTGAACAGAAGGGCCATCTGTACCCCAATGTTTATAGCAGTAATGGCCACGGTCGCCAAACTGTGGAAAGAACCAAGATGCCCTTCAACGGACGAATGGATAAGGAAGATGTGGTCCATATACACAATGGAGTATCAGGCCTCCATCAGAAAGGATGAAAACCCAACTTTTGTATCAACATGGACGGGACTGGAAGAGATGATGCTGAGTGAAATAAGTCAAGCAGAGAGAGTCAATTATCATATGGTTTCACTTATTTGTGGAGCATAACAAATAGCATGGAGGACATGGGGAGTTAGAGAGAAGGGAGTTGGGGGAAATTGGAAGGGGAGGTGAACCATGAGAGACTATGGACTCTGAAGAACAATCTGAAGGGTTTGAAGAGGTGGGGTGGTGGGAGGTTGGGGGAACCAGGTGGTGGGTATTGGAGAGGGCACGGACTGCATGGAGCATGGGTGTGGTGCGAAAACAATGAATTCTGTTATGCTGAAAATAAATTAAAAAAAAAAAAAAAAACAAACCCCAGACAATGCCTTAATGCTTTGAAGGTTTTTAAAACAGATTCCAGGGCTTATGTTGTGACTTGACTTCTTATTGCCCAAAAGATTTGGATTTCTTGCCTGGAAATTGCTCTTGAAGTTCTACACTACTTGCATGTTAATTTATAGATGTTTTGATAAGTCTTTCTCTTGTGTGAGTTTTTCCTAACCTAAAACTGATTTGGAATTCAGTTTAGGGAATTCTCAGTAACCCAGCTGAGTAGCAGTCCATTCGGTGAACAGATAGCCATAGTTAGAAGCACACAGTTCTGTGTGGTTTAGAAATGGATTTTGAGAAGAGTTCCAAAACAGATCAGGTGTTTTTAAATTTTACTCCGTAGGTACCTAGAACTAGAGTTTTAAAACAAACTGATTTTTGTTTTTCAAAATACATATTTTGCTGAACATGGGAGTGTGATTGTCCATGAAACTCGTCTTCCTCAAATTAGCCTTCGTTCCTCTGGCAGGGCTGTTGCTGAAATCAGTCCAAACTAGTCCTGGGTAAATGTTAGTTACAAGTTTAGATGGTTCATCGTGGGGACTTAAGTCATGCTGGTAGTGTGTGACTTCACGGGGAAGGCCGACTTTATTGGGATAATCACGGTTTTTGTAAAGTTGCTTTTCATGGACATGACACTTTACTTCACACCAGTCTGTCCTCCGTCTTCTCAGGAGTGTTTTGAGGAGAGAGTAGATCTCTGTAATTGGAAATGGGTTTAAATATCACAAGACTTGGTTTATATTTCCAAATGCATAGGTCTTTGAAAAGATGTAAATCCAGTGTTCAACATGTGTAAGTACAGGTTGCTGTGGGCCTGGATAAGGAGTGCGTGGATGGTCGGGGCTTCTCTGTGTTTGCTCATACCGGAGAATTTCAAGAAAGTCGTTAGGAAGTTGTAAAATGTTTCCGCCCTCTGAAAATACCCGATGTCGTCTAAGGGATGGTAACTTGGTGTTTATTTTTCCAGACGTGTCCCTTAGGAAAACCGGTTGCTCTAGACTGATAACTTCCGGAACACGCAGCGGTGTCCAGGGCCCCCGAGGCCCTGTAGCATAGTCTTGCCTGCCGTCCGCTCAGCGGACCGCTGCCCGGTGTGGAAGGAGAAACCCGCGTCTCCGTACACATGCCCCATTCCACGTCTGCACATAGTGAAGGGCCATCCTCGGGGAGTGTCTTCTCCAGAATCTTCTCCCCAGCTGCACATGCCTTCTTTCTCAGCTCTCAGCGCTGGTCAGGTTTGGAAAAGATGACTCTGCTTGAAATCTTGGGGTCACTCGTACCTGTGAACCTTTAGTTCCTTAGGATTGTGTGCTTAGTGGTAGGCAAGGCTGGCCTGCCCCACGCGCTTCTTGAGAGAGTCTCTCACACAGCCCAGGTGTCGGACACACACGGCCCTCTCCTGGGTGCGAGGCCGAGGCTGGGGAAATCATCCGTTTGAACCCCCACAGAAACTGCAATTTCATATGAGTCAGCTGAATAGTGTGACATTGGTGTTAAGAGCCAAGCTCCAGACCCTTTCACTTTCTGGGGACCTTGGCACGGGACTGAAATGTCTGCATGTCCCCTCTTCCGTGTCCGCGGCGAAGCCAGAGCCTGCCCCCCGCACCCTCAGCCACTGTTGAGGGGGAGAAGGACATGACCTGCGGGCAGACGGGAGGGCTCTCCAGAAGCGTCTGCGCCCTCTGTTGTGACCAGCCTGGTTGGTGGTGTTTGCGGTCATGTCTGTCACTGACGTAGACAGTTTGACCGAGCAGAGGGTAACTCACTGTCGTGCAGCAAGAGATGCACCGGCCTGTTCTGTGTCCAGAACACAGATCTGTCATCAGATCAGCGGGACAGAGTCAAGGGGCCCGGAGCCCTCTGTGTTGCCTGGGTGCCCGGACGAGAGGAAGTTAGCTGAGAGTCTGACTCAGACCAGTGCTTTCAGCAGCCTGTGTGCCCTCGGACGGTGGTGAGCAAGGCCACATCTTTCACCTTGATGCCTGTCGTGTTTGCGTTGGGTGGAAAATTGCTGTTTTTACCGACGGACACTTTGTTTTAATACTTGGTTCATTTATGGGAACTGATCTTCCTTCGTTCCTAGTAATGCCTTCTCCTTTCTGCAAGTGGGAAATTTACTAATTTTTAAGATAATTTTCGAAGGAGTGATGTGCACCTAAGAGGAAATGCAGAGGTTAATTTTAAGTGGGGATGTTTGTTTATAAATGCTGTAGGTAAAGGTATTTCCAGTTAGGGTGGGAGACAGGATGGCATAAACAGCACTGTCAACATTCTCTCCTTCAGACGCTGGCTGTGCGTGAACTGGAGGTAGACTGTTAGGTCCTGGAGTTACTCGCCCCCCACACTTGCACGTGTAGACACAGATCTGCGTATGTTTGCGTGACATTTGCTATTTAAAATAGCGTACTCATGTTTATTTCACCAAGAAGACCTCCGGTCTTTCCCATTCTCTTTCTCTAGAAGGCCAGCAGTGATACCAGTCAGAGTGACACGAGCGTCTCCTCATCAGAACCAAAGAGCAGAAGCAGCCTCCACTTGCTGGCCCACGAAACCAAAATTGGATCTTTCTTAAGTAACAAAAGTCTAGATGTCAAAGACAAAGCCGGTCTTTGTGCAGACGAAGATGATATGGAAGGGGATTCTTTCTTCGACGATCCCATTCCTAAACCGGAAAAAACTTACGGTTGGTGAGTAAACTGTGGTTTTGGATTAGCAAAGTAGAGGCTTAAAAATACAGTTTCTTAATATTTTATATTTTAAAAATGAGCTGCTAAAGCTTCTGTAATTATGGAATAAGTAAGTCTCATTTTCTGTCCTTAGAGACTTTTATGTTGTGAAACAATTCCAGCTGGGGAAAAAACTAGATAATCAGGATTTCTGGAGGGAAGTGTAGACTGAGCGGGCCCGTCGCGTGCCAGGTGCGTTCAGGCGCGGCCCGGCACGGGCAGAGCACGGGCAGAGCCCTGCCTCCAGAAGCTTGCACTCTGTGGACAGAGGCAACGAGAACGAGAGCCCCCGCATGCTGTGGGGTGGGTGCGGCTGGAGTGACAGGCCCGGGGGTGGGGGGCCGGGGGCGAGGTCAGGGATCAGGTCTGGGAGTGCCTCCCTTCTAGGGGCTGGTGGAGCCAAGAGCCCAAGTTCGTGAGAGAGGCAGCCAGGACGACAGCGGAGCTCTTGGAGGGCGAGCAGCAGGCAGAGGGGGGCGACAGGTCAGAGCACGGCTGGGGCGGTTGTGGGAATGGGCTCTGGTGGGGACGGCGTTGACTCTGGCAGGAGCGTGGCTGTGCCCTGCGGGGACGCTGGGAGCCCCAGCTTCTGAGCCGCACAGTGACCAGCTCACTGGGCTGCTGGGTCTCCAGCAGTTGTCAGCCTTCTCCGGGTGAGTGTTGATGGCAAAAGTGGTGAGAAACAGGTGGTTTGGGGATGTCTTCTGAGGTTCAATCCAGAAGGATTTGTTGCTAAGTGTTGGAGAATAAAGTGACATCAAGGGCAGCTCAGGGTTTTCAGCCGAGTGACCAGACGGTGGGAAACAGCGCTGTAGGTGAAGGGTGGAGAGCGAGGAGGGGCTGCGCGGTGGGCCAGGGGACGGTCTAGAACGCACGTCTATGGGTCGGGGTAGGAAGGTTGCTGACGCAGAGGTGAAGCCGGCTGTGGGGCGGGGGGAGGGGTCCAGGGATGAGGGGATAAGTCCCCGTGTTTGATCCTACTGCCCGAAAACCCAGAGTGGTCACCTGGGAGGTGAGCGGCCCCTGGAGGTGAGCGAGGGGAGGAGGAGGAGGAGGAAGGAAAGGGACGGAGAGGAGAGGAGTTCTGGAAGGGGGAGGCCAGAGTGAGACCTTAAGCTAAGTTCTGAAAGTCAGCCATGTCACATAGCAGCCTGGAGGCAAGGATGATGGGATCGTGGGTTGGGGTGGGGAGAAGGGGACAAGGTAGCAGAGTATTAGAGAGGCTTCGGGAAAGGCTGGGGGGCATTGTAGGTGGTGAGTGCCTTCCTGGTGGGCTGTGCTGTTCAGGGCTGTGGAGGAGCAGCGCGGAGGAAACCGCAGTGCGTGCGTCCGCTGAGAACAGTCTGGCCTTAGAGGAGAGGGGGTGATGTGCGGGGGTGGGGAGACTTTGGCCCCCGGTGCTGTGTGTAGGGGTGCAGGGTGCCCCCTTGCTGAGGCTGTCTGCTGCAAGGAGGGAGCATGTGGGCGCACTTATGGGCGGGTGGGAGCAAGGTGTGCAGCAGCAGCCTGGGAAGGTTCCCGCCTGAGTGGGGGTGCAGGGCAGGAGGCAGGAAGCGGCGGCAGGGATGTGCAGGAGGGCGGAGCACAGGGCGGCTGGGGAGGTCGGCTGCTGGGGCTGACACATGACACAGCTGAGCCGGTCACCTCCCGTGCTGACCCTTGCCTGCATTGCCGGGCCCTGGAAGGGGCTCCCAGTACAAACCACGGACACGGAGACCACGAACGGCAGTGCAGTTGGAGAGCGAGCCGCGCCTCACCGGTAGCTTGGCCGTGGACTCGTGATGCTGCTCAGCCTGCCTGGCCTCGCGGGCGTCCGTGCTGGTTTGGAGTCTGCAAAGCGGGCGGCCGTCCGTCCAGCGCTGCGCGTACGTGCTTGCGGCGCTGGTGTCCTAGTGGCAGAGCGTAAGCGCGGCCTCTAACCGCGCGCTTGTTTCTTGTTAGGAGAAGTGAACCTGGTGAGCACGCAGGAAGCCTCGCCTCGCTCTCCGACGCGCCCCCCTTGAAGAGCGGACTCAGCTCGCTCGCCGGAGCGCCCTCGTTGAAGGACTCTGAGAGTGAGTGCCTGGGAGCCCCGGGCCTCCTTGCTGGAGACGCGGACCGGGAGGGCTCAGGACGTGCTTTCTCGTGGTTGACGAAGTACCACGTGGTCGTCTGTTGTGCCGAAGGAGCCCATAATTTGACCAGCGATGGTCCTTTTCATCACTTTCCAAAACGGTCGTGTTTGCTTCGTTTTGTGTTGTGTTTCCTGTGCCATCAAAATACCTTTAGGAATCTGACTTTTTAGCTGCCTTACAGTAAACATTTCTAAGTCATTTCTCTCTTGTTGGACATTTAGACTGATGTCAGTAGGATTCAGTTCAGTTTTTAAGAGTTTGCTTTCTAGAGTCCGTGATACCACAGTAATGTAGTATCATTCATAGGAACATTCAAATACTTGGTCTTCAGTGATGTGCGTCCGACATCTTTTTTTTCCTACTTTGGTTATTGGCATCACGTGCGTGCGTGCGTGCGTGTGCGTGCGTGTGTGCGTGCGCGTGTGCATGTGTGTGCGTGTGAGAATTTGTAGATTTACTTTTTCACCGTGATGAGCGGTTTTTAATCCCCATCACCTGCTTCCCACGTTCTAGTCACATGGCGTTTGTCTCTCTCCGACGTACTTTGCTCAGCCTCCTACTCTAGCTCTCTCTGTTGCATACAGGTAAGGTTTCATTGTTTGGAGTGTGGCTCTGTCGTACGTGTTCACGTGCAGCAGAGAGGTGTGGTGTCAGGCAGACGTGGAATGGCCGTGGCCACAGTTGCCTTCCTGCCCCCTCCCCGCATGTGGACGGCAGCAAGACAGCAGGATTTGCAGGCACAGCCTGAAACACGGACGTGTGTGGGCGAGCCTCATTTACGGTATCAGAGCGAATGTATTTCCTCGACAGTGTGTCCAGGGTATAAATGTGCCCCTTTTGAGAACATTTTCTAAAAAGCACATCTTTATTAGGAAATCGTGGTGTGATTTTGCATAATTTTCCAGTATTTCCTAACTTTCTCGTGTCCTGTTTTGGGATGGTAGGATTTGCCGGGACAGGCAAAGGAGGTGACGTGTGGCTGCCTTTAGCCCTCTGGCAACCTTGCCGAGTGTTTGCCAGTGCGCCCCATCAGTTTCCCTCTCGTGCTTTCTCCCGCTCTTCGTCACCTGCAGCGGGAGTCTAGCTTGGCATGATCACATCACTCTTAACACTGGTCAGGGACTGTACACGTAGACAGGACAGTGAGCACTTGGGACTGAAAAACCATAACCAGTGAGGTCAGTTCGGTAAATAGAAAAACAATTAAAGCAACATTGAGAAGTTCAGAGGAAAGTAAAATTGGTGAGATAATGAACTCCTGCCCGGCAAGGCCTGTTGTGGACGGTGGCGCAGGACAGTCTGGTGGTCAGGTGCCGGTGACGACTGGTGTTGCGTGTGGGGAACAAGGGCCTGCGGGGCTTGACGTCAGCATCGCTCATCAGAGCCTGTAATTCTTTGTTGGTGTTTGGTTTGGACGTTTGACTCATAAACCCTAGGCTGAAGAGAAATGACGCGGTTTAGAGATTGTTGTGTTCTAAAAGTCCATTTAATGTGAATATTTTTCCTTCACAGGTAAACGAGGAAGCACAGTTTTAAAAGATCTGAAATTGGTCAGTGATAAAATTGGATCACTTGGATTAGGTAACTAGATTTCTAATTTTAGCACTGGTTGTCTGAGGGCGATCATTTTTAGAATAAAATCACAATTGAAATGGCTTAGCCTGTAGTGAGCGCTTGGCAATGGGATGTTTGGGTGGTCTTCGTGAATCTCGGGTTTCTCCGTGTGCCGGGCCTGGGGAGAGCAGCAGCCCCGCAGACCTTCCCTGTGGAGCTCGGGTTCTGGTGGGGATGACCTGCATCAGACGGGTGCCTACGGATGCCTGGGGTTTTGAGAGTCCATACGCACTGGTGTGAAAGTGGGTGGTAGGGGGGCTTACCCTGGCCTAGGCTTTCTGGAAAGGCCTCATCTAGGAAGTAACTTCTCTGCCAACACCTGTGGGGCAGGGCCAAGGGGAGAGGTTTCAGCTCAGATCAATGACGGATTGTGCAAAGGCAGTCCCCTTTTTATTTTTAAAGATTTATTTGAGAGTGTATGTGCGTGGTGGGAGGCCTGGAGGGGTAAGGAGAGACTCTCAAGCAGGCCTGTCCTGAGTGTGGAGCGGGATGTGGGACTCCATCCTGCGACCCTGAGAACAGGAGCCGAGAGTCAGACCCGCAGCCACTGCCGCACCCAGGCGCGCCCTCCCCAGTGCAGTTGTCCCTGTAGGGCTTAGATGTTACGCAAATAGAAATCACACGTCACTTCCCTGTTCTCTTCCACTCCTCTCTCCCACTTTGCATTTTGGCTAAAGTCTGGAGCATGACCTGCCAGGCCCTTGGTGGCCCCCATCAGCCCTTCTACTCGCCCGTTGTCTTGTCTCCGCTCTCTGTCCGCAGACGCACTCTATGGGATGTATCGACTTCCTCACCGTTTCCCAGATTACTGCCCCCTTCCTGTCTCTGGGCCTTTGCGTGTGTTTCTTCTTGGGGCTCACTTTCCCCCATAATTTGTACGTCTGGTACCTTCTGTAGGTTTCCCC
Organism: Lutra lutra; assembly: GCF_902655055.1. Lineage (NCBI taxonomy): Eukaryota > Metazoa > Chordata > Mammalia > Carnivora > Mustelidae > Lutra > Lutra lutra. The sequence goes on from NC_062283.1 coordinate 152,077,805, forward strand.
TCAGAAAGTTCTCTCCAGCCTCTCGAACAGCGTCTGGTTTGTCTGGCTGTTGGTTGCCTCTTTCTTTCCACTGGGGGGTTGGCTCCTTGAGGCTAGGAACACCCCTTACTCGTGGTTGTACCTCGGGGGCCCTGGGAGTCGCACACGTATCTGACAAATGGATTAAGTGATGATGGCTTTAGTGGGAGAGGATCGTCTTGTCTCACTAGCCGAGAGCTTGAACCCCTCAGTGATGCGTCTGTGTAGATGCTGTCTGGTCTGGCGCTTGGAGGGACTCAGGAGCACCCACACCAGTGCCCCCCAAGCCCAGCTGGCTGCTGAGCAGGCCTCCTCCTCCTGGTCTGCCTCCTGCCTTGGGCGGCTGCACCATGCCCATGTGTTTCCCACGTGCCGGGCGTCCCTGGGCAGGATGGCTCTTGTGGGCCTCTGTTTTTGCCTCGAGGTTCACGTCTGCTTTCCTCACGTGTCCCTCAGGCGATTTGGAGGGAGGAGGGGGGTTTGCAAGGCGTAGAGGTGCTCGCGCTGCCTTCCGCTGCGGGACGCTGCTCTGTCCCATCTGTGGCCTCCGCGTCCCGCTGCCTCCTGCGGAGGGCGGGCTGCGTCACAGGGTGTGGGCCCAGCACTGCGCCTGCTGGATCCTGACTCGAGCCCGTGTCTGGTGTGGGTTTGGCCATCATCCCAGCCAAGGAAACGGCCGAGGAGGGTTACCTAGTTCTCCCACGGGCCGAGAGCACCTCGCAGCCGGAGCCGGGATTTGAAGCCCATTGAGTCTCGCGGAGATGCTCCCGTTCGCTTGGCTCTCCTGCCTCTTCACACTTCGTGAGCCTTTAAACATTCTGCGAGCTGTGCGGAGTTGACAGTGTCGGTAACAGGGGCGGCTGCGGGGCTCAGTCCGTGAAGCGTCTGCCTTCAGCTCAGGTCATGATCCCGGCGTCCTGGGGTCAAGTCCTCCATTGGGCTCCCTGCTCAGTGGGGCCTCTGTGTCTCCCTCTCCCAGCTGCTCCTGCTCTGTCCCTCACTCTCTCTCTCTCTCTCTCTCTCTGACAAAAAATCTTTAAAAGTATAGCAGTTGTGATAACTTGCTTTTTTCATGAATATAATATCATTTAATCTGAAATGACTTTACAAATAGTAAACATACAATGGGATTACATTTTGGGGGACTTGGAATAAAAGACCAGGTATTAACTACGTTTCATGACAGTTTTATTCCCTAGGCACTTTATTTGGTCATTTGCTTTCATATCGTGTATGGTTAAAACTAGTCTTTCTGATCCTGGCGACTTCTTTTTTAATGCTGCAATGTAATTCGTTAATGTAGTTTTTCCCGAAGGAAATGTGTGTGGTCGCAGGTAAGTTGTGGAGCACGTTGGCACGAATGTGATGTGTCTTTTCCTAAACTCGGCAGGGACCGGAGAGGAGGACGACTACGCAGACGACTTCAACAGGTGAGAGAGCGGGCGGGCGGCCCACGCGTCGCGGGCAGTTTCTGACACGGTGCGCGGCAGGTCTCCGTTCGTGCCCGTGCTAGTGCGCTACACTCTCCCGTCCGTCCGTGCTGATCGCAGGTGGAGGAAGACAGTCTGTCCAGATCTGCACGCTGGGCTTGGAGGCCTGTCCTAGTTTGGCCGTAGAGTGAGCAGACGCGCTCAGTCCAGAAAGCTTGGGGCGAGTGGGTAAAGCTGAGGCCCTGGGAGGTGATGCAGAGCAGCTCCGGGGAGGCCGGTCACTGGGACCCACGTGCTTCCCCATGTCCAGTGGCGGCGGCGGGGGGGTGGGGCACATGTGAGTTTTAAGAATGGCCCCCCCAGTTACTGTTCTGATGCAGGTGGCGTCTCAGATCACCTTTTTACATATGTAGGGACAGTGTAATCCAACGAGGTGCCTCATAGCTTGGAAATAGTGTTTGCTACGGAGAGGATTAGAAACTTGAAGTTAGAGTCAGAATTTTTATGACGTTGACAGAGGTCCCCCCCCCCCCCCCGCCGCAATTGGGAATTTATGTTTATTTTTTAACAGTAGTTAATAAGCATTTTTTTTTTTTAAGATTTTATTTATTTATTTGACAGAGAGATCACAAGCAGGCAGAGAGGCAGGCAGAGAGAGAGGAGGAAGCAGGCTCCCTGCTGAGCAGAGAGCCCGATGTGGGGCTTGATCCCAGGATCCTGAGACCATGACCTGAGCCGAAGGCAGCGGCTTAACCCACTGAGCCACCCAGGCGCCCCTAATAAGCATTTTTTGAGAAGTGGCATGACATAGTAGATAAAACATTAAAAATCTGGGTTTGCACCTTCCTGACCTCGTGTCCGTGTCCCCTCTGTGGGTCTTCGCTTCTCACCTCATAAAGTGATGCGCCTGTTTGTGGTTCATGAAGTTACTTTAAGGATCAAGTGAGACAATTCGTATGAAATTCATGAGACTGAGTATCGTTTTATTGTATTTTATGTAAATGTTTATTTTCAACGTTCGTTCTTCTTTTCTTTCTCTCGAACTAGCACCAGCCATCGCTCAGAGAAAAGTGAGCTCAGTATTGGGGAAGAGATCGAGGAGGATCTTTCTGTGGAAATTGATGACCTCAACACCAGTGATAAAGTACGGTGCGGCCGTGGCCCGCGGAGCGCCGCTCGTGCCTGTGTCTCTTGCTAGGGGCGACTGTACAGGGTCAGCAATTAAAGAAAGGCTGTTGAAGGCTGTGACATGACCTTTCCTGGCCCAGGTTCTGGAGTCAGAACTGGCTACCTCTGCAGTGCAGTCAGCGGACGCGAGAGTCCTGTTTGGGGAAGGCAGGATAGAAACTGGTGCGTGGACGAGAGTGTGTGATCGAGGAGGCGGAGCGGCATCGCCGCCGGCGGGTCAGGGCTGGTGCAGAGGCTGGTGGGGACGGTACAGTGGATGCAGGCTCCATGGTTAGGGGTCCGTCCTGCAGAGCCACATTTGGCCTTTTTATTAGGCAGGCAGGGGCGTGTACTGAGATGTATGTCAGACAGGAGAGGTCAGGGAGCCTCTCAGCATCTCCCGTCGTGCCCACGGAAAGCTGCGGCCCGTTCGGGCGAGGGCCTCTCGGGCATCTCGGGTTAGAGGTCGCTGCAGCCTGGAGGTGAGCGTCGCCTCCCAGCATGAGGAGGGAATCCGTGCTTGTGGCCATCTGGGGATTAGCAGGCGAGAAGGCCTTTGAGAGAGGCAGCGTTTGCTGACAGACACCGCATGTCTGAGCCGGCACCGTCCCGGCCCGTGCTCAACCGCATAGTGCGGTTCTTAGGCAAGCCTTGGCCTTGAGTCCCTGGCTGGTGCGTCTGTGAAGTGCAGGTGGGAATGTCTGCCTCCCAGGGTTGTGGGCAAGCTTGAGTCAGAACTCCCGACACGGGGTCGGCGTCCGCGGTCTGCCTCCCACCTGGCCCCTCGTGCCCACCCCGGAGACCGCCGCGCGCTGCCTCGGACGGGCTGCAGCCGGGCTGTTTGAGCATGCTGTGGTGGTGGTGGTAATGCGGTTTTGCTCTTAGCCTTTTGGTAATTCTCACAGATTTCAAAATAGGGGGAAGAGGGAGAGGTGGAGGACTTGAATGTGAAGCAGTTTGTGCAGCGTAAGATACTACTTAAGTTACAGCGGCGTGTTGTAAGGATTATTTATGATGCTGCTTGCATTCTGATACTGGTTCTCTTTTTCTTTTGAACCATAAAGCTTGATGACCTGACGCAGGACCTGACCGCATCCCAGCGCAGTGACGTTGCCGATTATCTGGAGGATGTTGCGTAGACGAGAAAGAAAGAAGGATTCTCATCAACAAAGGACAAAGGACTCTGATCACTTCCATTTATTTTCCTCCAGACAATCACTCTTTGCTGGAATGTCTGCTCCCTGTTGGTGCCTTGTGTTTCAAAAAGACTGCAGATATTTTTAAAAATTAAGTTTTCATTATACTAAACGAAAGCGTCCTACTTGAGGCCATGTGTGGAAGATACACTGTTCTTAATTTGGTTTGGCTACACATTTGTCTGTGGAAGTTGATTACCGACAGCTCTGCTTCATTTCGAGGAGCGAACCCGGGAAACCATGAGTATTCTAGCTCCCTGAAAGGTCTCAGTAAAGCTGCAGGTGCACACAGCTCCGCGTGTGTGTGTGGCTTCAGCCAGCCAGGATCAAAGCATACGTGACCGTCGGTGGTGGTGTCCGTGGTCGCAGAGCGGCATGAAGCTTATTAGCGGAAGTGAGAGGTGACACGTCTGCTTTATTTTGGATTTCCTTCCGTCTGGAAGGGTTGTTAGACCGTTAAGGTTATATTAAATACTCCTGTGTGCGCTAGTGTTGCTTGTTTTGAAGAAATCCAGGGTCGTTACAACTTTTAATCCACGAGTTGTCGCCAGCAATATCCGTGGTCGCCTCCCCCGTCCACAGAAGAAGCTGTTGGTCCCAAACTGTCGTCTTTATCGTTGTAATTTACTGGGTGTAAAGAGGCCTGGAAACTAATTCCAGAACGCATCTGGAAGCACCAAGCAGGGCTTCTCTTTCCAATCTGTGAGTCGATCGTATTAAAATCCGAATTGGACCTTAACAGTAGTAATGGCCTAAGACCATGTCCTGTGGGCCAAGCTTTGGGCACCGTCCGTGGCTTCCTCACAGCCCCGTAGGACAGAGTCGCCACTGGCCCGTGGGCAGCCTCGTTCCCGCCCGCTGCTGCCTGTGGGGTCGCTGGCCCTCGCCCCTGGGAGTGATGGAGGCGCGGTCCCCGGGCTGGACGTGAAGCTGTGATTGTGTGCCACGTTTGTATTTTTTTTATTTGAATTAAATTATGTTTGTTTTTTATTAAAAGTCACCTTTATTAATAAAGAGTAAACTAGACCTACTTGACTGGTTTCAGTGAGTGAGCAGACCTCGTGGTTCTAGTGCGGGTTTTTCAGTTGCTGCCTGCCTCGGTGTCACGGAGGCGCTTGCCGGGTGCTCGTCTGTGAGGACCGCGATTACATAACATGACAGCGTGCTTGTGTAACGTCGAAGTGAAACCCAGCCGTGAGCGCCAAGAGGAAGTAGGACACAAAGTAGGCCCGCGTGGCCCGGGAGCGGCTGTCAGTCTGTCCTCGCGCTGTGGCCTCCGACCTCAGTCCTGCCAGCGTGTGCGCGTGGTGTGTGTGCACGGCGCCGTGTGGAGATGTAATCTGTTGTAAAAGTCCCCTGCGTGCGGGTTGTGGAAAGCCTGTGCCTGGACGTCCTCGCTGTAAGCAGTCGCTTTCTCTAAAGCATCGCTGCTCCACTCGGGGCCTCTGGCATGTGTCCAACGCCTGATGTACTGCCCGTGTTCTCTGATAGGAGCTGGGTCTCAGGGAAATGACCTGGAAGGTTATATAGCAGGAGGTGCCTTTTAAACTTGTGGAAAACTTGGAACAGCAGCATCTGTAATCTGTCATTCTTCTGCTACGCAGGGAATCGGACCTTTGGATGACATCTGGGAGGACGGGCAGAAAGGGCCAACGTGGGCCTCCATCATGGGCCGCACGCCTAGTGATGTCAAGTAGCGTAGAATTCAGTGATGGAAAGTTCCATTTCCACCTGTGTGTAGGCTTTGAGTGTGTAACTAGTATCTTCTCCTTGTTCGGAAATACATTTTCATGGTAAAACCTGGATTTTACTGTGGAATTTTTCAAGTATGAGGTGTCATTTTATTGAAGAGGACTCGGAGGGAATAAAAAGCTTTTATTCTCTCCTGTTGGTGTTTGTGCCCCTGTTGTATCTCGTGGTGTGTGATGGGAATGCCGTGACCCGCTGTGGACCTGCGGACACCGTCAGCGTCCCTGTCCCACCACAGCTCCTTGGGTCCACCCGGAACCAGCACGCGCCACGCGCACTGCCACGGTGGGGCTGGCTTGCAAGGTTTGCATCTGTCGCCCCTTGTCTGCGCGGCCCTTCCCCCAGAACCGCCAGGCTGGCTTGTTTCCCTCTTGTCCTCGGAGACACTCCGGCTGAGGGGACGCCCCACTGTGGCGTTTGCTCTTCTTGTCACTGACGTGGCCCGATCGTTGTCATAAGCTCCGTTAGAGCAGGGACTCTGTAGCGCCTGGGTTCGCGCTCGGCACCTTGAGTAGCATCTGGATCTGTGTGCGTGTCGATGGGCTCCGCACGTGCCGGCGAGCGTGGCCGAGAAAGGGTTCTGGCAGGACAGCTGTCCCCGAGGATGGCGTTCCAGAGTTTGGGAATCGGCCATCCTGACCCGAGCTGGGGGAGGCCGTCAGGCTTCCATTCTGACAAGTGGTTCAGGGTTCAGGTCCGGCCGTCAGATGGGACCAGAGCTGATGGGGACAGCCTCTCCGAGGCAGCAGCTAGTGGTCCTGCCGTGGCTCGGCGTGGCTTTTGGCACAGGGAGCGGTGGAGGGGGCTCGCGGCGGCTGGACCGGCGCGCCCGCCGGGGACACGAGGGCGGCCAGGACACACGGCTTCTGGAGACGCCGGCCCACGAGTCAGGTGCACGCCCTGTCTCGTGTGCTCTGCCCTGCCCCCCGCCCCCGACACGGGTGACATGGCTGGTCTCCTTCCTGGGAGGGTGGTGCAGAGACCACCGTGCGGCAACCTGTGGGACCCACACGTGCTTCCACGGAGGAGCGTGAATAGCTGGAGGTCGAGATGCGCACATGCGCAGCCTCTGCTGGGGGAAGCCGTGTGGAGCCCGGGACAGTTAAATAAGTCCCATTCTCCTGCTGGGGAATCACGAGAACTTTGGTGCCTGAAAGAGGCCACTTTGAAAAACTGAGGAGAGGATGGTTGGGCTGGGTCTTCCGGTACAAGGGCCGGGTTGCGGGGTGCCCCCCACCAGCACCGATGCCTCCGAGTTGGGGCTCCGCAAGCCGGCGGTGTGTGTGGTGTGTGACAGTGGGCGGACAGCGGACGCAGCTGGGACAGTGGGGTTGGGAGCCCTGGCGGCGGGGACAGGAGCCCCGCAGGGCTGGAGCAGGTGACACATGCCCTCACGTGCATCTTCTTGCCTGCGGAGCTTGTGCGTCTTGGTGAAGTTGGGTGATTCTTAGTGTAAATAATGACTTGCAGGAATCTTGACAGGAAAGAGTGTGAGCTTGCCCACGCCGGCTGCCGGCCAGGATGGAGCCGGGGCTGCGACCTTAGCAGGGAAGTGACTTTTGAACATAGAACTTCTATCCGACAGCAAAGGAACCTTCCTGCCAACCAGGAACGGATCCCAGCGCGAGGTCGGGGGCCTGGTGTTTCCCGCGTCCTCAGGGGCGGGCTGCTGGGTTTCTGTGGCTCCCTCGAGGGGGCCGCGACGCTTGTCGGCAGTGGCCGTGCCCCACCGTGGCTGTCCCTGCGAAGACCCCCTGACCCTGTGCCCCCCAGGAATCGGGAGCCGGCTCGTGCCCTGGCCACTGCTGGTATTCTCACTTGAGTTTGTTTTTTCCCCCACTCGAGTTGTTTTTAGCAATTTGTGCCATCTTCAGATTTGACGAAACTATTTGCCCACTGATGTTCAGTTTTCAAGCATTTATAGCTGCAGTGAAAGCCGACTTGGCTTTCTAGGTTGCCAGGCACTGGCTACCGATTTCCATCATCCTTATTTTCTTTGGGTCCTGCAAGCCTGTGTGACTGAGCGGTGGCCCTTCTGAGATGGACAATGTTTGGCGGCTCAGCCCCTCCCCGTTAGAATGCGCAGCACTTCCCTCGCTGCTCTCTCCGTCCGTGTGGGATGGTGTTTTGGAGCTTCTCTGTCTTCTGTTTTACAAATTTCAATGCAGAGAATGATCCCCTGTGCCAGCACATGGGGCCCTGAGCTGCTGTGCCGCGCATGTCTGCAGACCCTCGCGCGCTGCCGCCTCAGCCTTGGATGCACCGCCGTCGCCCACCTCGCCAGCTCGCACCCACTCCGCTTCCGGGGTCCACGTGGGAGGAAGCAGGTGTGCTCTGCTCCCCCAGTATGGCGGGCTCTTGTCACCTGTTTGCTTTTGCTCCCTGAACACCCTGTCCTGGGGCAAGTCTCACCAACAGCTTCTCCAGAGGTTGGGGATGCCGGGTGCACACCTGCTCCGCAGGTCGCCCTGCTGTGGCCCCAGTGGTGGGGACCCGGGAGACACCTGTGCCGCTGTGCACCGAGCGCTGGAGTAGAGGCGTGCTGCCTGTCGGACCGCTGAGAAACCCACTGGAGGGAAGAAGGGGAGGGAGGGAGGGAAGAAGGTCCCTCCCTGGGACCCCCGGGAGGAGGAGAAGAGCTTCCCACAGGACTGGCAGCACCATGATGTTTGACGTCTTTGAACTCGGCCCCCGGAAGCCCTGGTGGTGGGTGGGTCAGCCCAGGGCTGCCAGAAACACACGGAGCAGCCGAGGGTGCATCTGAGAAGAAAGGGTGTCACACAGCTGGGAAGTGCCATCTGGGGGTCACAGCCACGGGGGGCAGGCAGTGGAGGGACCATCAGAAGCCACCACAGAGGGGAGCCCCAATGATGACTGACTGGTGCTGAGTCCTCGTGGACCAGCTAGCATTGTCACCGACAAGCACGTGCTCAGCAGTAACCTGGTAACCATCCTCACTCAGGCCAGAGTCCCAGGCCTTAGTGGGACCTGGATGGGCAGGGAAGGAGGGGAGAGCCTCCGGTGGCTGTTCACCTTCTGAGGAATTGCCGCTGCTCTCCCAGGGCCCGAGTCCCACGTCGCTTCCTCGCCAGGGCTGCCCCCAGAGGGATGCATTGGTGACGGCACTTCCTCCCATCCTTGGTGGCAGCTGCAGAACTGGGACCCCACTGTCCCTGGGGGGGGGGGGGGCTGTTGGGATGCTATCGATGTCGAAACCCCCAGAGCAGTACAAAACACGTGTATGCCATAAAACTTAGATTCTTCACTGTGATTTTAGCCCCTCAAAGTGCACTGTAGTTCTGTTCTCGAGACGAAAGAACAACTCTCAGTGGTAGTACGTTGCGACTGAGCTGGGGACGGGCTCCAGTTTCCATTTATTCACTCGTGCTGCCGGGAATCTCCGTGACAAACTGTCAGAAATTATCCTGATGTAAATCATAACAGAGTGCTTTTCAGATCATACGAGAATTAGTAATTCATGAATTAAATTCCAATTATAAATAATGAATAGGCTCTTGTAGTAGTTGATAATCCACTTAATGAGAGGAGAGCATCATGTAAACATATAAAAAATATTTAAACATACTGCTGATTTGACACAATATTGGTAAAGATAATAAGAATATGCCATTACTTTGAGGACATCGATGACAAACTGGGGAATGAAGATCATTAAAAGAGCATTTATGTTGTTAAAATGTCACTAGTCACTGAGGAAATTTGAAATGCTACAAATCCTATACTCAAGTGAAGAAGAATGTTCCAAAATTTGACAATTCTAAAACTTGCATGACATTTTCAAAAGTACAGATCAGTAATGGAAAAACCATTTTAATTATTCTAGAGTAAAATTATGTAACTCCATAGAGAGAGATTTTCAAAGTCATTCTAATATGAAGAAGTATTATCAAAAACTACACCATCAAAACAACGTAGGAAAAATGTACTGTGAAGATAGTGTCAGGCACTCTGATCCTTTCTCGGCCATGTGGTGAAAGTCCAACTGATGTCAACTTACCCATTCTGAGGGTCTATGTTGTAGGTGAGGAACCCAAACAATAAGAAGCTGGGGACATATTTACGTATTGTTCCTCTCCCCTCTCTCCAGGAGGTGAGAGCCCTTAGATGTCCTTGTGAAATGTAAGCACAGAGCAAAACAGAGGGGAGTCTGTGTGTCTGTCTAGTAACTTGTAAGATTTGTCCTTTGTCCAAGGTCCCAGTAAAATTTGTTCAGAAATCTCTAACCATGCAGAAATATGAAAATACTTTCTCTGCAAGTCTGATTGCTGGGCATGACTCACCAAAGAACAAGCTGGCAAGTGACAAGTGGGGAAAAGCTGAAACAGACTTCAGGGTTGGGAGAAGGTGAGGCTGTGTGTTACTGGCCAGAAGGCATCTCATCCCACTTTCCGGTCCTTAACAGCTTCCGTGAGATGTAACTCATGCTCAGTGTAGTTTACCCGTGTCAGGTGTACAATTCAGCAGGTTTTAGTGTGTTCACAGACTTGTACCACCATCCCCACAATCCATTTTGGAAGATTATCATCACCCAAAAAGGCTGCCTGCCCCCATTCGCAGTCCCCCCACAGCCCTCCCTGAATCTACAGAGTCGTCAGCTCTGGACATCTCTTCTAAATGGGATTGTATAATACGCTGCGATGTATCGCCTCCGTGACCCTGAGATCGTGTCTTCATGGCTCGTCCATGTTGCTGCAGGTGTCAGCTCTTCATTTCTTTCTATAGCCAAAGGATATTCTGATTGGATATACTGTATTCGAGGTATCCGTAACTTGGTGGAGATGGGGTGTTTCTAGGTTTTGCTGCTATGACTAATGCTGCTCAGAGCATTCCAGTGCAAGTTTTTTGTGTGTGGGTATAGCTTTTTTCTTGGGTGCATACACAGAGGGGGAGTTTCTGGGTCCCGTGATGCTTTGAGGAATTGCCAAACTGCATTCCCCAGCAGCTATGGATGAGGCTCCCATTCTCTGCACAGCCTCGCTAATGCTCGTTAATAGCTCTTTTTTTGAATATAGCTATTCTGATGTGTGTGAAGTGGTACCACATTGTGGTTTCAGTTTGCATTTGGAGTATATTGTTTTATGTGTACTTGAGAAGAATTTGTCTTCTGCTGTTAGGCACAGCGTTCCACAGATGGTTTTTAGGTGTAATTTTTTAGTAGTGTTGTTCAAGGTTTCTGTTTCCTTATTGAGCTTAATCTTAGTTGTTTTATCCTTATTGAAATCTCCAACTATTGTTGAATTATCTCTTTCTTCCTTCAATTCTGTCACTTTTTTGCTTCTTGTAGTTTGGAATTCTGTTGTTAGGTGCAGATATGTAATGGTCATGTCTTCCTGAGGGAAGACCCTTTTTTATTATAAAATGTCCCTTTTTATCACTAGAATTTTGTTTTGTTTTAAAGTCATTTTGGCTGACATTCTGGTCCTTAGGGTGGCTGTTTGCTTGGTGGTTGTTCCTTTCAACCTACTTGTACCTTTGAATCCAAAGTTTGTCTCCTGTAGATAGCATGTAGATAGCATGTAGATAGCATGGTAACCTCTATCTTTCAACTAGATTATTTGATCCATTCACATTTAGTGTAATGATTGAGACAGTCTGGATTTATGTCTGCAGTTTTAATTTTTATTTAGTATACGTCTCATGTCTGTTTCATTTCTCTCTTCCTTTACTGCTTTCTTTTGCTGTAAGTATTTTCTAGTGTAACATTTTTCACTCCTTATTTTTTCACTGTATTTTCACCCTAGATTTTTCCAGTCTTAATTGAGGATAATTGACATGTAACACTATGTAAGTTTAAGGTGTACAGCATAATGGTTTGATGTGTCTATATTTTGTGAAGTGACCACAACAGGCTTAGCTAACATCCATCTTCTCATATAGACACAATAGAAAGAAAAGAAAAAAAAATTCTGCTTGTGAAGAGAACTCTTAGTTTCTACTCTCTTAACAAGTTTCCCAGGTGTCCTCACTATATTTTTAAAATATTTTCTTAGTGATTGCTCTGGGGCTCACAGTGTACTTCTCAATCAATCAGAATCTGCGTAGGTCTACACTAAATTATTTCCACTAAGTGATGGAAATATCTCTTTTGTACAGCTCTATACCCTCTCCTCTTTTTGTGCTATTATTGTTCTACTTATTACCTCTCTACCTGTTGCAAACACAAGAATTATCTGTTCTAATTATTACCTTATATAATTTTGGGTCCTTTGAAGAACCTGAGACTATAAAGTGAGGAAGGGAGGGAAGAGGAGAGGGAGAAGGGAGGAAGGGAAATCAGAAAATGGGGCATTTGTGAACTTCCACTTTCCAGCTCTGCAGAGAACAGAGCCCACCTTCCTTTGCTTCCGCGGGCCCACAGTGAAGCCCGTGGGCAGCCCTTTCCTGGACCAGCTCACCTGTTCATGGGCAGATGCGGTTGCGGTGTGTCTGAGGTGACTCGGGCACTCCCAGGTTGGTCTTGCACTTTGTTGAGCTGGCTATATGTGGGGCACGGACTCCAGGTGGATCTCGGTGGAGTTTTGGGGGACAATCATTCATAGCTGTGGGTGATCTCTCAAGAGACCAGAAGTGTGCAAGGTGACCGTCCCAAGGATGACCTGCTGGGTGTGCTGTGGAGCCTCGTGGCTGGAGGCAGGGTTGGATGGCAGATGCTGCGAGGCCCTGGCTTCTGGATCGGCCTACCTGGTTTCCTACACCCCAGCCCTCCTTCCCGCAGAAGAAATGTCAACCCCTGGCTAACCCGTGAAGTTCTGTAACGTAATTCTCTCAAAAACGGGAGCTTCTCTTAGCTTGTGCCTTGTGCCAGGGGAGAAGGGCTCTGGTGTGTAGTCAAGATAAAGCGGAGTAAAGGAACATCTGAATGGCTCCACTGACCCCCACCCCCCATTACCATGAAACCAAATAACTATTTCGTGAAATTTAGCTGTTTCTTAGAAAGTGACCAAAATATTCTGAGCCTTAAGTGCTAAGTCAGCAGAGGTGTTGAAATAAATAAGCCTTGGGAGAAACAACTGGCCTAGTTTTTCCCACGAAAATACGTGTTTTAGGTGAAATAGCAAATTGACATGATGAATGTGAATGGCTGGTCATGGGAGGTGGAAGAGGTCCCACTGGGAACAGTGTCCCAGACCCTGCGGGCCTCCAGCTCTTCCCACGGTGCGCTGCTCTGGACCTTGCCTCTCCCACTGCTGTGAGTGCTGGCCCCCGGCCCGCTGTGGGTGCTGACCACCGGCCCGCTGTGGGTGCTGGCCCCCGGCCCGCTGTGGGTGCTGGCCCCTGGCCTGCTGTTTCCACCCTGGGCTATAGAGCTCCAGGGCACTGGCTCAGGCCGTCTATGGGGATGTGGAGGGGAGACTGGAGCCCCATCCGTTCTTCCTTTAACATCTAATCAAGTTGTGAGATTTAAAACTAAGAATTCTCCTTTGCCACTTTGGGGGAAGTGCCTCCAGTTCCAACCTTCTGGGACCTTCCAAGCAACTGCTTCTGTCGTGCACATGAAGCTGCTAGCCTCGGCTGAGGTGGTGGCTGGCGTGCCGCCTACACGGTGTAACCACCTGGCAAGGGAAAACACCACTTTGTAGAGAAGACCAGTGGGACGGCTGCTGCTCCAGACAGGGTGGGGGCTCCTCGGGGGACAGGTGCTATTGTGCTCAAAGTTAGAGCGATTACTGAAATTTAAAAAAAAATATGCCTAAAACGACTTGCTTTTCTATTCATATTTAGGTATTTAAAGAACTCTGTCTTCATGATATGCCCAGTGATGGCAACAAGCAAAATAACATCATTTACGGAGCTCACGTGTTCAAGTTATGTCCCTGGGAGCAGGGGCAGGAGAACTAGAGCTCTTCCCATTTCTTTTCTTTTTTTTTTTTAATATTTTATTTATTTGACAGAGAGATCACAAGTAGGCAGAGAGGCAGGCAGAGAGAGAGGGGGAAGCAGGCTTCTTGCTGAGCAGAGTGCCTGATGTGGGGCTCGATCCCAGGACCCTGAGATCATGACCCTGGCCAAAGGCAGAGGCTTAACCTACTGAGCCACCCAGGTGCCCCGCTCTTCCCATTTCTTAAAAAAAAAAAAAAAAAAATACCATGGGAGTGTAAAAATATTTGGCAGCCTATGTCCTAAGAAACAGATAAATTTTAAATGTTTTTCATAGGAAGAAAACAAGTTGAGGGCTCAAAAAACCTGGAAATAGTGTTTAATTGACAAACTTTATAGGAACAAGAGTTGATCCATTGTGGCAAGCAAGGGTGGACAGAAGAGGAGCCCCAGGGCAGGTGCTGGAGGGAAGTCCGGGTGTGGCTGGAGGAGGAGCACGGAGCGGGGGCGGCAGGAGAGGACATGGCCTGTGGGGGCGCTGAGCCCGGCGTGGTGAGTCGGGGGCTTCCTGGGTGAGGGACGGGTGAGCTGTTTGGTCCTCTGTGCTGCTGGCATCAGAGCCACCCTGACCTGGTGGGCCACGGGATGCTGTGCCCTCACCTCCAGGACTTGCTTCAGGACCGGGAGTGCGGCAGTGCCCTCCAGCCCGCTTCTGAGAATGCTGGGCTCGGGGGCGGGGAGTGGGATGCTTCATGCTCTGCATTTGTGTGCTTAACCAGCTATCTTTGTGGGTGGCGTCTGCTCCCCAACCTGAGTGACTCGAATTCTCGGGGAGTTATTTCTGCACTGAAAAAGGAGTGACATCTTCAGTCTTGTGAAATCCATTAATATCTCACTCTTACTGCTGGCCTGCCGGTGAGATCGAACACAAAGCTTTCCCCAGGTCCAAGCGCCAGGACCTCTGCTGCTCTCGTCGCAGGTGGGCACGAAATGCAGTCTGTCCCCAGGTTTAGTCATGGTAATAGGACATCTACATGCCCCTTTCTTCTAGAGACTCACTCCTCTCTAATCGTGTGGGCTCTCAGATGCACTAGAAATATAGGCCACCCCAGGAGAATGCAGACCAGAGTAGGAAACTTTGCAGAAAATTATCTTGCTTTTTCTTTCTAGAGTAGCTGAATTTTCCACTGTGGTTTGACTTCTGTGGTTTCAGAAGTAATGTGTGTGCTGTGCCTGTGCTCTTATGTAATAGCGGCCCCAAGGCCAAGGCCCCCGTCCCTGTTCAGCCACGCTCCTGAGCGGGGAGCTGAGCTACAGGACGGGGCGTGGGCATGCTTGCCCAGACGGAGTGTTCTCTGGATACCAGAGGTTCAGAGACTTGAAAATGGAAAATGTATTTGCAATGGAGTTTCATTAATTAATAGTCTTGATGAGTGTCCAGAATTTTAATGTTTTTCTTCAGTGACTTAGGACATTTCATGAATTCAGGCTCCTTGTGCTCTGTGTCAATTATTGCCTGATATTCTCTCTGTGCGGCATGGCTGTCGGGAAAGCACAGCATACAGCATCCAAGTGCAACCCTTGCCAGCTGTTACTGGGTTGACAGCCTCTGGAGTCATGCTTATAGGCCCTAGAGAATGGTGGGGCCAGCAACGAGGGCAACCTGGGGCCCTGAATGGCCTTGTGGAGCAGATTCCCTGTCTCCCAAAGTTCTCCTGTGCGAAGTCACAGAGGTTTTTTATTTTTTGAGAGATGGAGACAATGAGGGCCCTAAGGGAGTGGCAGGGGAGAGGGACAGTGGGAGACAGACAGAATCCCAAGCAGACTCCATGCCCAGGGCAGAGCCTGATGCAGAATTCGAACCTACAACCCTGAGATCATGACCTGAGTCGAATTCAAGAGCCTGATACTTAGCCAACAGAGCCACCCAGGTGCCCCAAATCACAGAGGTTTAGAAGCTGACTCTTTCAGTAGCCATTATCACTTCCACCCAGATAACATAAATTTTGATTTTATGAGAATCATGTGTGTCCCCACATATTCTTTAAAGTCACATTCAGGGTGCCTGGGTGGCTCAGTGGGTTGAAGCCTCTGCCTTCAGCTCAGGTCATGATCTCAGGGTCCGGGGATGAAGCCCCGCATCGGGCTCTCTGCTCAGCGGGGAGCCTGCTTCCTCCTCTCTCTCTACCTGCCTCTTTGCCTACTTGTGATCTCTGTCTGTGAAATAAGTAAATAAAATCTTTAAAAAAAAAGGTCACATTCATTCATTTATTCATACTTTCAATACCATGAGATGGGTGTCCTGTGCTACCTATTTTATAAAAATAAATCCATCTATTAAGTTTTTGTTGTTGTTGTTGTTATTTGCTTTGCTCCTAAGGGTGATGAATAGAAACAAATTCCAGTAGAATGTTTCTTATTCATGGGGGTCAATCAAATACAAGTTTTCCTGAATTACTTGAAGAGATAAAAATATCACGTTGGTGGGGAATAATAGAAATAAGGTGGGGGTGGTAAGGGATAGCAATAACCGTCCACTAAAGATTACATTTTGGTGTTTCTTTTCCCACATCACTGGAAATGGTTCTTGTTTACCAAAAATGATAATCATACTAAGAAACTGAGTGGGACTTTTTCTTTTGTTATAAAAAAGTTAACATACTCTTAATGCCATGATCCAGGTCAAAGAGATGTACTGGAAAGTCACAGCAAACACTGTAGTAAATTAGACAGCATTAAAACAACATTAGAGACATTTCACCAAATAGATCCCTATTTGCACTAAAATACAAACTGTGTATGATTAAGTGTGATAGGTTTGCAGGACTCATTCATACAGGATATACACAAAGCCTCATACCTATGCTGGAAAGGACACGGGAATCCCCAAATACACAGATTCATCCCATGTTTGGATAAGAAGATTCACTGATGTAAATACATTAATTCTTGAAGGGTCTATACACACAGTGTAATTTCTTTAGATTCTCAAAGGGCTTTAAAAACACAGAACCTGACAAAATAATGCTGAATTCATGTGATGGAAATACATGGATAAGCAGTCCCTGCCACTCAGCCACCCACTCTCCACCACTCTGCCACCTTGTTTGTTTCCTCTGTAACTCTTACCACCATTTAAATCACTCAGACTGGGGAGTCTGGGTGGCTCAGTGGGTTAAGCATCTGCCTTTGGCTCAGGGTCCTGGTATCAAGTCCTGCATTGGGCTCCTTGCTCAGCAGGGAGCTTGCTTCTCCCTCTGCCTCCTGCTCCCCCTGTTTGTGCTCTTTATCTCTGACAAATAAACAAACAAAAATCTTTAAAAAAAAATCACTCAGGCCAAGGAAACGGTCAACAAAACTAAAAGGCAACCCACAGAATGGGAGAAAATATTCGCAAATGACACATCAGATAAAGGGCTGGTATCCAAGATCTATAAAGGACTTAACAAACTCAACACCCAAAAACAAATAATCCAGTCAAGAAATGGGCAGAAGACATGAACAGACATTTCTCCAAAGAAGACATCCAGATGGCCAACAGAAATATGAAAAAATGCTCCGTATCACTTGCCATCAGGGAAATACAAGTCAAAACCACAGTGAGATACCACCTTACACCAGTCAGAATTGCTAAAATTAACAAGTCAGGAAACAACAAATGTTGGAGAGAATGTGGAGAAAGGGGACCCTCTTACACTGCTGGTGGGAATATACAAGCTGGGGGCAGCCACTCTGGAAAACAGCATGGAGGTTCCTCAAGACATTAAAAATAGAGCTACCCTATGACCCACCTATTGCACTACTGGGTATTTACTCCAAAGATACAAAGGTAATGAAAAGAAGGGACACCTGCACCCCAATGTTGATAGCAGCAATGTCCACAATAGCCAAAGTGTGGAAGGAACCAAGATGTCTTTCAACAGCCGAATGGATAAAGAAGATGTGGTTCATATATACAATGGAATATTACACAGCCATCAGAAAGGATGAATGCCCACCATTTGCATCAACATGGATGGAAGTGGAGGAGATTATGCTGAGTGAGATAAGTCAAGCAGAGAAAAACAATTATCATATGGTTTCTTTTTAAAATATTTTATTAACTTATTTGACACAGGGAGCAAGAGATCACAAGTAGGCAGAGAGGCAGGCAGAGAGAGAGGGAGAAGCAAGCTCCCCACTGTGCAGGGAGCCCAATGCAGGGCTCAATCCCAGGATCCTGGGATCAGGACCTGAGCCAAAGGCAGATGCTTAACCTACTGAGCCACCTAGGCACCCCTATCATATGGTTTCACTCATATGTGGAACATAAGGAATAGGGCAGAAGACCACGGGAAAAGGGAGGGAAAACTGAATGGGAAGAAATTGGAGAGGGAGATAAACCATGAGTGACTCTGGATTCTGGGAAACAAAACAGGGTTACAGAACAGAAAGGGTGGGGGCATGGGGTGCCCCGGTGATGGGCATTAAGGAGGGCACATGATGTGATGAGCACATCACATGAGTGTTATACACAACTAATGAACCTTTGACCACTACATCAAAAACTAACAATGTACTCTATGTTGGCTAATTGAACATAACAACAACAACAAAAATCACTCAGGCTTTTCTGTCTGTTTCCCTCCTAAATAAAGACAATGGCAGGGGTTAAAAGGATATCTTTATATTTCCAGTGTGGTGCAGTATCTGGGACTCAATAGGGATTCAGTAAATAGTTTTGGAAAAATAAACTGAGACAGATTAGGAAGGTCATTTTGTATGCTTAAAAAATGCAGGAAGGTGAAGTGAGAAGTGCTGAGTTAGGGTAATGGATTTAGGAATTTTCAGTAATGTATTTAGTGTTATTACATTGTCCTCATATGTTTTCAAAAGGAAAAAGAATCTCTTAATTTAAACATGAAATGGTCCTTGTGACCTAGACTGTGTTAATTTGGTACAGCATGACTGCTGTCAGATGTGAGGAAAGGGATGAGTTAGTGGGTATGGGCAGAGAGAGTGCCAGTGGAAACCATGGACTTCTGGCTCAAAGACTAGGAAATGGAATGCCCAGTGCTCAGAGAGGGGGTAGCTGTCTCCCACTTTACTTCTCTTGCACCCAGCCTCTGTGCAGTGCCAGTGGAGGCCCATAGCTGCCTCATCTTTGAGGGAGGAGGGAGAACCCTCTGCTCTGATGGGAGAACATTAGGTCCCATGAAAATAGAATAAACCTGTATGAAATTTTTTTCCTCTACTTCTGCCCCTGTGGCTTGGCCCTGGGTGTAAGCACAGTCAGAGGGAGTGAGGAATGATGTGGGTGACGAAAGCTAGAGCTGTCTGGCAGGAGGACTAGAAGGGAACTCAAGGGGCCAAAAAATACTGGGAGATGGCAAAGAGGGAGCATCCCAGAAAATGACCCCATAACATTTTTTATGACTCTTGGGCACCCCTGAGCTGTGCCTGCATGGATCTGACCTTGCACGGCATACCCTAGACATTGAGCGCTGATCTTTGGGAGAAGCCACCACCCAGCCCCAAGACTGGCCACTGGGTGCCATATGCATTGGACAGATCTGAATGGCACTGCAAAGGGTTTGAAAATTGATCTGGCTTTGTAAACACACACCATGGAAGGCAGATAGGGACTTGTAGCTGAAATTCAATTAATTGATTGTCTTCCAAAACAAAAAAAGTGAAGCAAGATCCAGAAGGTTATGTTATTCAAGTATCCTGGATACAATCCAAACTTACTGCAGAAAAGAGCCATTAAAATTTTAACTTGTGTGGGAAAGGTGATCAACAGTTGAGATAACACAGCTGATGAAATTATTAGACTAACACTGTAAAGTAGCTCTTGTAATAATGTTCCTTGAGCTGAATGAAGAGATAGAAATCATCAGGAAAGAAAGAGAAGAAATCAAGAACTTAGTGGAAATTGGAACTGAAAATTGCAAAAAAATGAATAAAAGACTCACTGGGTTTAGTAGCAGAACAAAGATGACAGAGGAATGAGTCAGTGAACTTGAAGACTGATCAACAAAATTAGCTAATTTGAACAACAGAGAGAAAGGAGACTGAAAAAAAATGAACAGAGTTAGGGAACTTTGGGATCATACCAAAAAGGTTAACATTTGTACCACTGGAATATCAGAGAGAGATGAGAAAGTGTGTGCATAGAAAAAATATTTGCTTCTGCATAGCAAAGGAAACTGTCAAATGAAAAGCAATGTACTGAATTGGAGAAAATATTTGTAATCCACATTTATCTGATAAAGGGTTATATAAAAATATAGGAGGACTTCTACAACTCAATAGCACCCCCCTCCAAACAATTCAATTAAAAATGGTCAAGACCTGAATAGCCGTTTTCCCAAAGAAGATGTACACAGATGAGCAGCAGGTACATGGAAAACACTCACTGTCACTGACTGTCAAGGAAATGCAGGTCGTCACCGCAACGATGTGACTTCTTATCCACTGGGGGGCTAGAATAATGAAGTTAAAAATAATAAATGTTGGTGAAGATATGGAGAAATAGGCACCTTCATACACCACTGGTGGGAATGCAAAATGGTGCAGTTGCTTTGGAAGACAGGCTGGCAATTATTTAGATGCTGAAACACAGAGTTAATCATATGATCAGGCAAATCCACTCCCAGGTATATACTCAAACGAAAACATGTGTTTACACAACAACTTGTACATGGATATTCGTAGCAGCATTATTCATAATAACCAAAGGTGGAAACATCCCAAATGGCTAATCATGGATGAATGGATACATCCTTAATGTATCCATACAAGGGAATATCATTTGGCTACAAAGAAGAGTGATTAAAATGCTGATTCACGCTATAACTTGGATGAAATTTGGAAACATAAGCTAAGTGTAAAAGGCATTCACAAAGTCTACATGCTGTATGATTCCATTCATAGGAAAGTCCAGAAAAGGTAAATCTGTATATAGACAAAATAGATTAGTGGTTGCTGCTTAGGGGTGGTTCAGCAGATGGTGGGATGGGGATCCGGGGTTGAATGCTAAAGGGCATGGAGTTTCTTTTCAAGGTGATTAAAATATTCTAAAATTGACTGGTGATGGGTGCACACATTTGTAAATGTCCTAAGAACCTATTGAATTGTATTCTTTAAAGATGAATTGAATGGCATGTGAATTATTGTCAATATGTATCAATAAAACTGTTAAAAACAAAAAGAAAAAGCATGGAAAGAAATGTACTCTGTAAACACAGATCAAAAGCAAGCTGGAGTGGCTGTATTAGTACTGGACAAAACGGACGGCCGAGTAAGGATAATTACCAGAGATAAAGACTGATATAACATGATGAGTGCAATGCACCAAGAAGACACTGATGACAGAGCTTCAAAACATACAAAACAAAAACTGGGAAGAAAAGAAACTGAAACAAGTAAAAGAAAGATGTACAGTAATAGTTGGAAATGTCAACATTCCTGTCTCAGTAATTTGTGGAACTGACAGAAAAAGTAGTAAAGATATGGAAGAACCAAACAATATCATCATTCAATTGGATCTAATTGACATTTGTAAAATATCCCATCCCACAACGGCAGAATAAATATTCTTTTCAAGCACAAAAGGAATAATCACATAAATAAACCAAATCTTAGATTATTAAAAAAAAACTTAATGAATTTAATAGAACTGAAATGATATGAATATGTTTCTGACCATAATGATATTAAACTAGAACTTAATAAAAGACATATTAATATTATCACAAGACAATATTCTTGGGGTTTCACAAGAAACTCTAACCTCTTGGAAATTAAACAGTACTTTTCTATAGTCCATAGATAAAGGGGGCATTTCAAGAGATATTATAAAATACTTTGAGCTCAATGAAAATGAAAATATATTACAAAGCATCCATAAAGGAAGTGCTTAGAAGGAAATTTACTGCCTTCAGAGCTTATATTTAAAAAGAAAGGGCTCAAATCAGTAATCCAAACTTCTACCTTAAGAGACTATAAGAAGGAGAGAAAATAAGTTAAAAGATAATGAAATTCAAAATCAATGAAATTGAGAACAGAAAAAATATAATCAAAGAAACCAAAAGTCTGTTCTTGAAAATATTGATAAAATTCATTAAGGTCTAGCAAGAAAAAAAAAGACACAAATTGTTAATAAAATGAATAAAATATAGGATGTCACTGTAGACCCTATATACAGTAAAAGAATAATAAAGAACTACAACAAACAACACTATACACATAACATTGATAACTTAAATGGACAAATTCCTTAAAAGACACAAACACCAAAATTCACTTACGAAGGAACACATGACTTACGTGATCCTAAGTCTGTTAGAGAAAATAAGTTTGTAGCTAAAAACCTTTCAAAAACCAAAACTCCAGATCCAGATGGTTTTGATGGTAAATTCTCCCAAGCATTTAAAAAAGAAATATAAATCCTCTCAATAAAACAAAAATTCTCAGCAAACCAGGAATAGAAGGAAACGTTCTCAATCTGATAGAGAACATCAACAAAACCCCACAGCTCACATGATGGTATAGAAGTGAACGCTTTCCTTCCGAGATCAGGAGCAAGAAAAGGACTGTCCATGTGCATCACTCCACTTGTTATTGTACTGGAGATGGCAGCCAAAGCAATAAAGCAAGACAAAGAAATAGAACCTACACACTTTGGAAATAAGAGACACGGTTGTCCCCCACCCAAGACTGCATGATTTTCTAGGTATAAAATCCTTGGGCTTGGGGTTTTACGCAGCTGGTCTTCTCCAACTTCTCCGGCTCTTTGCCCCAATCTGTGTGTTGAGCTCTGGGACAAAGAGCCCTGGCCTCTGCACCGAGGTCAGGGGCAGAAGAGCTGACCCAGGTTTCAGTCTGTCCTCGTGGTGTGCTGCCTCATGACAGTGTCCAGCTGTCCTTGATCTTCCCCATTTTATATCCATTTTCTTTCCTGTCTGTCCTATGGATTTCAAACTCCAGCAGCAGATGGGGAAGAAATGAACTTACAGACCGAGTATATAGATATCCTTCTGGTTTTACTTCTCTGCTTGAACCTGGATGCAGTTATCTAACCTCTCCATCTGATCATCTCAAAAATGAGGAAAATTGTACCTATTTCATCAGTTCATGTATATTAAATTGAGATAACATGTTCAAAGTCTGTGTTTCTTATGTGAGACTGTTGGATGATTCTCTGCTTTTGTTATATACGTATTATTTTAGAAAAATATGGAATTAGTAAACTGTTTTATTTCTTTGTGCTTCTTCCCCAAAGGCAAATGACATATATACTGTGTGTTGTATATATGAGGTTAGAGTGTTTATGAAATTCCTGTGGAAATTCCCTTTGTTTCTAGAAATATTCGGTTTGTTATCTTTCTAGTAGAGAAAAGAAAGGAATCTATGTTTCTTTCTTCCTTCCTTCTTTTTTCCCCTTCCTTTTCTTTTTCCTTTCCTTCCCTTTCCTTTCCTCTTCTAACGCAGTAAGAAGGATATTTAAAGTCCTCACGGAACATTTGCCCAAAGAGAGAAGAGAATTACATTTGGGTGGCAGCATTGGTCCACCATTTCTGCACAGTGGGACTTGTTTAAAGGGGTCGTCTCCCTCCCCGTCCCCCTTCGTGGGCAAGTCACCTGTTCAGTATAGAGACTCCAGCTGTGGGCAGGACACCTCCATCGCCCACCCCTGAAACCATGTGAGCCATGCCAGGGGCTGGATGGGGGTTGGGCTATGGGGGTAGCGAAATGGTCGCACTTTCAACACAGGGCTGGAGGCAAAGCAATGACACTGGACAAGGATGAACACTGCATCCTACGGGGACAGTGGGAGGGCAGGATGACCTGGCTGGACGCTGTCTCTCAGTGCAGTCCCGTCGATCTCAACTAGACTTGGTCCAGGATGGGGAGGCAGCCTCGAAACCTCTGCTTCTGTCAAATCTCTGAGGCAATTTCAGAAGGGAAGGGGAAAGTTGATGACTCAGAATTAGGACCTGTTTCCCTGCCCTCCCTCACCTGGCGTTTACCTAGAGCACTTTTCTCTGCTCTTTTAAAGTGGAATAATTGAGACAAATATTTCATAAATCCTAGTTAATAGATCTCTTAACTTAAAGTTTTGAATAGTTTTTGTCCAAATGGCAGTAATCCTTCCTTGGGCCTTAATTAGGTTTAAAGAATTAATTTAATAAAATTAAAAGTAACTATTCTAGAAATCAAGTTGATTCTCCAACTTTGGAAAACATGTTCTCTAGCTGAGTGACCACGTGTGCAGACAGACGGGGAGAACGAATCTGGTGGGAAAACTGGCCGCTGGGTCCATCGGCTTTCTTCTCTAAAATGAAACCTCAGCCCTTGATCGAAAAAGCAGTTGCATTTTGATTTCTCCTTTAAAGGATCCGGACACTCGGGCTCCTTGTGTCAGGGCTAGAGGGAGACGAGGCAGCTGCCCTTGGGCCTGCAGGCTAGGTGGCGGGGGGCCTTCCTTCAGCTCTTCTCCTCCAGGGCCCTGTGGCCTGGTTCCTCATGGTGCAGCTGTCCGGCCGCATGATCGTCCCAGGGATTTCCGGACAGACCTGCCGTTCCTCTATGCCCTTGCCCCGTGACAGAGGAAAGAGCATGACCTACATAGAGGGCAGATTTTGAATCAAAATCCAGTTCTGATGTGCACTAGGTATCTCAGGGGGCCATTACATAACCCCTGTCGAAGCCTGGGCTTCTGCATCTGTAAGATGGAGACAGCACCTACTTTGCATAAAGTTTGTGAGCATTAAACAGAAAAGCGACACCCAGGACACAGCAGGTTCTCAGTATTCATTCACCGTCCTCCTCCTCCTCCTCCTCACCTCTGTGGCTTCTAACGTGTCTCTCATTCTCAGGGGCACAAGCTCTTGTCCCAGCCTACGGTTCCTAAGACACACGTGAGGACAGTAATGATCTGTGGGATCACCAACACGAAGCCAGGGGCTCCACAGGCTCTGCCTTTCAGGGACCGGATGCAGTGTAGAAGTAGACCAACGCTATAAGTGCTTTATTCACTATGTGCCCGGGAGGACCTGGCTTCTGATCCCAGTGTCATGGCTTCCTGGTCCTGGGGCACAGGTTTCTCTGCTCTCACTTTCTCTTTCCTGATCCACAGCATTTCCTCGTCGGTGTAGGGGAGAAAGAGTGGCTAAGCCATGCAGAGTGCCCAGCACACAACAGGCCCCCCACATACTGGCAAGACTTACCAACGTCCTCTTTGTGACGTCACCTGGGGACTGGAAACCTCTCCTGTAGCGAAGGCCAGGAAGGAATAAAGTGACCCCAGCATTTACACAGCTGTAGAGCCCTGGAGACCCATGTCTAGAGGATGGTTGAGGATGGTTGGAAGAGTTTAGAACCTTTTTAAGGTCGTTTCTCTGTAGGGAAAACTTTGCTGACCTTTGGAGTTTTCCAAATCTGTTCCTTAAGATAAGCGAACCCCATCAGTCAGGGTGGGGCTGGATTCTGCCACGGTGACAAGTAGCCCCACTTCTTACCCAGGCCATGTGTCCGTCCCAGGGCTGCCCCCTGCTGCCCTCCTTCCAAGGTTCTCCAGAACAAGAGAGAATGGAAAGGCCCGGCCAGACTGCGACTTGCTTCCTCTGGTCTCATTGTATTACCCAAAGCAGGTCGTGGGGCAGCTCCTGCCTAACTCCGGGGGTGGTGATGTGCGGAGGACGGCGGTCTACCCCAACCGTACTCAGAAGGCAAAGAGATAGAAACACGGACGCACACCAGCTATTAACACTCATACCTAACAGAAATGCCGGGCACTGGAACCCACCAGTCGTGCCCACTGATAGAATGGCACTGGTGTTCAGTGAAAGCCTCAGTGCTGGGACGTCAGCCCAGATGGTACTTTCTGATTCCCAGAAGAAATTCAAAACAAAACTTGCCATATTATGGTTGAATTTAAAGTGACTTTTGGAATACCTTCTCCTAGGAATCCATAAAGAAATCAAGATCTAGACTTGGAGCCAGAAGCGATCTTATCTGTAAATGAAAACCGGAATGTAATTGCTCCTAACAGCGATTCAGCGTTTAATACGTAGTTTGTGCCTCTGAGATGCTGGTAACATAACGTTTAAGGAAGCGACAACAGCTTCATATAGACCGTATGGCCATTCAGAGCATCAGCAAACACTTTTTTTTGGTGACAACTTTCATGTCAACAGATCTGTTATTTAAAAAGACCCCAGGAGTCCTACATTGCATTGGGAAACTGGTCTTCAGACCTTTCTTAAATATATCCTGTATCCCCCATATGCACATTTCCGATCAAGTGCGACCTTCAGCAGATCTGACCAGGAGTGGAGGAGGTCCGGTCGGCTTTAGCACAAGCCGCGTCTACTGACCGACACGCGTCTTCATACGGAACGGCACACATAGCAAAAACACCAGGGAGATTGGGAGCAGCGGAGCAACGAGGCCAACGGTGATCGCTGGCAGGGTAAGCCCCAGGCTTAGGCAAGGGTTAGAAGTCTGTGGAGAGAACCAACGGAATTATGAATAGTGCAGTGCAGGATCCCGCAGGAGGCCGGGAACATGCTCATTTGCATGGCAGGTTAGGTTTTGGAAAAGGCAACAGTGAACGTTGGGACAACACGCCGGCAGATGCTGGGTCAGCTTCTGGCTGGGAGTCGGTTGGTGTCTGACAAACGCGTGTAATCGCCCACAGCCCCTGCGCATGGCACGGCCAGTGGCACTTCTGCCGTGTGCTCTGCCGGCCTCCGAGACCAGGGTGCACTGCCGATGGTCCCCGCGAAACCCTTTCCAAAAGTCTGAGTTACAGGCCCTGGAGGCGAGACCACCCGTCCGTCGGCGCGGGGAGTTCCCACTTGGGCAGCACCGCCTCTCTCTGACGCATCCGTGCGGACAGGGCTGTGATCTCTGGGCTCCTCCGGAAGCCCTCGTGCCCAGCTCTCGCTGTACGTTCTAGAACTTGCTGCTCAAAGCGTCGCCTCCACACGGTATCAGCAACCCATCACCCAGACCTTGTTGGGAGGGCGGTCTTTCAGGCCCCAGCCTAGGGCTCGGGTATCAGAACCTGCAAATTCACCACATTTCAGGGGACCCATGCGTTCATTCCGGTTTGGGAAGCACCGGCCACAGAGCAACTCACATTCTCAGAATTAGAAATGATGCTTTTCTGACATTTTTTTCTTTCCTTTCCTTTTCTTTTGAGTTTTTCTTTAAAGATTTTTATTTTTATTTCTTATTTTACTTATTTTATTTTTATTTATTTATTTGACAGAGAAAGAGAGAGATCACAAGTAGTCAGAGAAAGAGGGGAAGCAGGCTCCCTGCCGATCAGAGAGCCCGATGTGGAACTCCATCCCAGGACCCTGAGATCACGACCAGAGCCGAAGGCAGAGGCTTTAACCCACTGAGACACCCAGGTGTCCCTTGGGTTTTTCTTTAAAAGCAGACATTTGCACAGCTAATCATTAAAGACTGCTTCATGGCCCCTGAATTGTAAACTTCTACTAAGAGGAGAATGACTTTCTTTCTTCTCCCACCACAACTGGAAGTCCTCGGGGAACATGTCAGTGGCACACAACCCGGCCTGTAGCAGAGGACCCGAAGACAAGCTCTGAGCGTTCTCCTGCCACTGGTGCTTACACTCGCTGTCAGTCTCTTCCGTCCCCGTCATCCCGACTCTCAGTTTAACACCTGGTACTTGGATGTTCTAACTTGGTCCGCCGCGGACACCTGGGGCAGCCCCGGTGAGGAAGCTGCCAGTCCCGGGTGGTCCTCAGGCTGGCTCCTGGAATTATGACTCTGTCCTTCTTTTGATTCTGACTATCTGCTCTGGAAGTGTGTTTCCTTGATTTGCAACTTCATGGTTTTTTCTCACATTTTTGGCTCTGCATGTGAGAGATGGCCCCTGGTTTCCGCTTCCGCCCGACCTGGGACACAGTCTAGCTCACTGTCCTCGGATGACTCCGTGCACCTTCCCAGCCCCACTCAGCCATGACCTTGGCGTACCCCCTTCTCAGTCTGGTGAGCAGGGAGCCTGCTTCTGCCTCTGCCCTGTCCGCTGCCCATGCACCCTCTGTCTCTTTCTCCCCCAAACAAATAAACAAATAAAATCTTAAACAAAAAGAAAAAGAAAACTGCCAGTCACCTACCAAATCACAGCTTCTCTCGAGACCTTCAGAGAGTTCGTGTGCAAGACGACGACATGGGCCAACTCCCAGAGAAAGGAAAGCCCCTTTGAGGAGAGATGGGAAGCACCAACTAGGCCAGACTTGGCCAAGAAAGGAGAAAGTGGTGACTGCCATACCGCAGGTAAGAACAAAGCAGCCAGTTTTATAGAATCCTTAGAGACCAGGCCTGGCCTAGCAGGAGGCCCAGGATGCGGAGAAGTTTGCACTTGCTAGCAGGCTCTGTCCTACGAGAGTCTGGCAGTGGGGCAGAGGCCTTGGAAGAGCCCCCCACCCCACCCCAAGGGACACCAGCTTGTATGAGGTCATCCGTGGCTCTTGGGAGATAGATGCCAACTACCCGTTGTCCTTTTCTGCCCGTGAGCAAAAGCCTTGAACTCCCGAGAGAAGAGCGATCATGCCTCCCATCCCAGGACAGTCCTGAAGCCCGGCGCTGCGGAGAAATGGACAGGGAATGTTCTCACTCCCGAGGCCAACCACAGAGAAGAGGCTGGGATTGGCTTCGACGGGAAAGAGGAGCAAGAATGCTTCTGACACCGTAACCCCAAGGGACAGATTCGCGGAGTTTGCCTAAGACTCAGCGTCAGGAAAACCCTCCTTCCCCCACCGGAGCCGACCATGGCTAACATGCGGGAGCTGTGTACTTCTGAGGGAGGGGCTGGGACAGAAGCGGACCCGGAGCAGAGCGGCACAGGCTTACAGGCCAGGCTGAGAGTGGGGGAGGGAGCAGAGACACAGGAAAACCCTCCAGCACCCCAGCCCTGGGGGAGGCAGCCCATCCCTGCAGGGCTTGGAAACCTGTGGTGCTTTGAAGGTAGTGATTTAAATCAAAGTGAAGCTCAAACCCAGTTCGAGAGCTAACTAGATCAACAACTCTCTTGTCCCTAACACCACACAAAAAATGAGGTTTTTTGTTTTTTTTTTAATGGGCATAAAAACCACTTCCTGCCGTCTCTACTACTTATGCATGATTTTCAGCAGCCGATCAAACCTTGACACTGAAAGAAGAAAAGCACAACATACCAAAACAGAAACAACTCATTTCCAGCAGACAGAGCAATCACCAGAACCAGAACCGGAGAGGCCCCGGGGGCTGGTGCTCTCAGACAGGGACTTCGGGGTGACTGTGACGAATGCCGGGATTGTCTAGAGGGAGACAGAGTAGCAATGAGCAGAGGGAGAAGTTTACCAGACAGGGGAATTGGTAAGAAAGTGACAAACATCTCTCTCTGTCAAATAAATAAATAAAATCTTAAAAAAAAAAAAAAAGAAAAGAAAGCGACACACAGGAATGCCACAAGGAGAAACTGGTACAAGACACGAGGAATTCCTTGGGCTGGTGTATCAGCAGACTAGTCTCAGTGGGAGAACGATGGATGAACTTGAAGACGGGCCAGTGGAATCACAAAAAGTGACACACAAAGAATACAAGAGTGACAACAACAATGTATCTAAGAGCCATGGGACAATGTAAAATGATCTAACATAAGTGCGACAGACGTCCAGAGTAAAAGAGAAGGAACACAGCATAAGAAGTATTTAAAGAGATCATGGCTGAGAATTTTCCAAAAATAATGCAAGACAACAAACGTCAGAGACATGAAGTTCAGAGAACCTCAACAGTATAAATACAAAAAATCTCTGAACAAAAGTAAAATAAAATAAAATAAAAACCCACCTACACATACCATAATTAAACTGTTAAAAATGAAAAAAAAAAAAAAAAAAGGGGGGGGAGGGGGAATACAGAATGCAACCAGAGAGGTGCCTGGCTGGCTGAGTTGCTAGAGCCTGTGACTCTCGGTTTCAGGGTCATGAGTTTGAGCCCCATGTTGGGCATGGAGCTCACTTAAAAAAAAAATCAACTGCATTTAATAAAATTAAAAAATATTAAAAAAAAAAAAAAAGAGAATGCAACCAGAAGAAAAAAGCAATTGGGTACAGAAGAGGAAAGGTGGTTAGGATAATTTCTCTTGTTAGATAATATGCAAGATAGAGGGTGATGGTGTGATCCTTTTAAAGTACTGAAAGGAAAAGAAAATCTATTAACCCCGAATTCTATACCCAGTAAAAATATTTTCCAAACTGCAGGCAAAAAATAAAAACTTTTGAAGACAAAATCTGAGAAAACTCACTACCGATGGGCCTGTATGGGACAGGAGATGTGGAAGGAAGTTCTCTGAGCTGTAGGAAAATTGTATCTGATGAAACTTTGGATCTACACAAAGAACTGGAAACACCAGAAATAGTGAAAATAAAGTAGATACTAAAAATCGTTTCCATATCATTATTTTTTAAAGAAGGTTATTGACTAAAGCATAAGTAGCAAATGGGTATATGCAATTGATAAATTACTGAACACAACATCCGAAACTAATGATGTACTATGTGTTGGTTCATTGAATTTAAATAAAAAAATAGCAAATGGGTTTTCTAATATCTGGGGAGGAAGGATACATGGAACTCAGTGCAGTGAGGCAGGGAGGGAGAAGCCGGACGGAGCAGTGTTGTGAATGTGAACCACTAAGGGCTGATGATAGTTTGACCCTTTCAGATTGGTTTTAGCTTGAAGTAGTAACCTCAGAGCAGCCGTTCCTGTCAGTGAACCCCGTTACACATGGCGAGGTGTAAGCAGGGCAAGGCTCAGCTACAGACTCAGAGTGGAGGGAAAATCCTTCACCCCAGTGGTTCTCAAATCTAGCTGCTTCTAGAACTTCTCAATTCCAGAACTACTCAAATCTAGAACTTCTGAAGTGTTCCTTAAAAAACCGAACATTCTGGGCACCGTGGCTGGAGTGCGTGATGCCCGCACCTGTCTCGGGCGGCTCCTTCTGCTTCACGTGCCTCCAGCTGACACGTGTCCCCAGTGGCACATGTGGCCTTCCTCCGGGCAGGTGTCTGAGCTGACTCAGGGCCGGCCGGCGGCAGAGGCATGAAGTGCCCTCTGGACGGACACCAGGAAAGGCCACCTTTACCAAGAGCGGTGCTCCTGAGGGGTCGGTGTGGAGAAATAGGAATCTCTGGGAACGAACTAGGTGTCCTTGATGAATCTAGGGGCTCTAGGGACCGGGGGGCCACGGAAACTGTGGGCCATGGGCGGCCAACCACACCAGCCTCGGAGTAGGCCTCTGTGTGGTTTAGAACAAGAGCGTCTGGGTCACCGCGTGATCCCACGGCCCCCTTCCTCCACACAGAGGCCACGGGTGAGCAGCATCTCTTCAAGGACCCATGCTGGCTTGGGGCCATGTGTGTGGCATATCTGTGGGCCCAGGGTTGGGAAGACCAGGTTGTCAAGTGCTCCTGAAGTCAACCGTGGCTGTGGTCTGGAGGTGAAGATCGCAAGAGGGGTAGCCCTCAGCGGGCGGTCACAGTCACCAAGAACAGGGGTCAGAAGAAGGACGGGAAATGTGGGAGGGGGCCGCTAGTCGTGGACCGAGGAGCCATGGATGGAGGCGCCGTGGGTGGAGGCTGGGCTCCCTGCTGGGTGGGGGGTGTGGAGGCAGGACGGTGCTGCTGGGACGCCAGAGCGGGCGGCTTCTTCCCGGATTCGTCTCCTTCCCTTCGTGGAGCAGCAGGGAGAGGATGTTCTCCCTTCCCCAGAGGGGCGGGGAGGTTAGGCTCTGCCAAATCACCAAAATAATAGAAAGCCTGGTGTCTCCTTAATGAGCTGTGCACTTCCCCCAGGGGGCAGGAAGAGAAGTAGTCACCCCACTTTTGTGGCTGGTTTTTCCCTTTTCTTGTTTCTCCGTACCCCCTTCCTCCATTTTGGGGGTTCTTGTACGTAAAGCACTGACCGACGCAGTGTTTTTGCCAACCTTGCACCCAAATGAGTAATTTTCCTATCAACTTTCTGAAGAGTTCGTTCTCAAAAGTCAGCAGCAGTGGCCCGGAGCTCCAGACCGCTGCTGGCTGGTGGCCTTTCTGATCTCCACAAGTCGGGTCTGCATGAAGGTAGACCCCTGCCATCCGTGTCCGTGGACGACCGTGGCCCGCCCTATCTGCTGTGCCCTTTGTACGGCGCACGGTCTGTTCACGCGTCCCCGGGGGGCCTCCGTCCCGACCTCAAGCAGGAGGAAACGGAAGCCCCGGGAAGAAGCAGTGGAGCCGAGATCCAGATTCCGGTGGAAGCCCGAGGGCTGTTAGGCTCCATCGTGTCCTGCTCCTGTCAAGACCTGAGACTTGTGTCTCTCTCCCGTGGCCCGGCCACGTGTCCAGATCTCCCTGTGTCCCGTGTGTTATTAACTTCCATGTCCTAGGCCCGTACTCTTTCGTATTTTTTTTTAAAAGATTTCATTTATTTATTTGACAGAGACAGAGATCACAAGCAGGCAGAGAGGCAGGCAGAGAGACAGGGAGAAGCAGGCTCCCCGCAGAGCAGAGAGCCCGATGTGGGGCTCGATCCCAGGACCCTGAGATCATGACCTGAGCTGAAGGCAGAGGCTTCAACCCACTGAGCCACCCAGATGCCCCTTTAGTATTTTAACTGAAAGGGGGGGATTTCGACTTTAAGAGGAAATCAAAAGTCATATAGCCCGGGGGAGAGGCCACGCGTTTTCCTGAAACGTCTTGTTGGGCGGCCCGAGGCACATGTGTCCATCCGACTAAGACACTCTGCTTCACAAGATGTCGCAGCGTCCCCGCGGCCGCAGGGAAGTGGTAAACACACAGAGTGGTCCAGGGCAAGGAGAGCTTGGAAAGGAAGTCGGCGGGCCCCGCTGAGTTTCGTGTGAATGTCCCATATAAAGGCTGCCTACCTTTTTTTTTTCCCTCTTTCAACTTAAAACCTCTTCCCCTTTTGAGATGACAAATCAGAAAATCGGCTTGCCCCAGATTGCTGTGATCTCCCCCTATCTGTGCATCAACCAGAGGCTGGTACGGGAGATCGGGCCTGAAGATGGTTGTGGAAATGAGGCGAGCTTTAAAAAACCCGCACTCTAGTGAGCATCCACGTCCCTCACCGCTTCGTCCCTTCCTCCTCGTGGCAAGTCTCTTGGGAGCTCCTGCTCTTGGCCTGGCCCTGTCCCAGACGGTTGGGAGTCAGTGGCCACCACCAAGCAGACATGCCAGGCAGGGGCAGATAAGGCGAGGTAGGAGCCAGAGGGGGGCTTGAGCCACGAAGCTACCGTATACCCGTGGCGGGGAAGCTCTGGCCTTTGTGTAGTTGTGGACAGCAGGGAGGGGTCTTCTGGGGCGGGCGTTCCTGTCCGAGACAGAGTGAGGACTGGGCCCTCAGTCAGGACTGAGTAAACTCCAGCAAAAGCCTGGTTGCCAGGGTGACCAGTGTCAACAACAGAGCGGGTGGGAGCATGGAGGGGGAGGGCAGGTCCCCTGGGTGCCCTGTAGGTCGGAGTCAAGATGCAGGGTTTTACTGTGATGTCTTCGGAGTGCCCCTGGAGCGTTTGAACAGAATACAGACATGATTCGGATAATTTTAAAAGTCCCACTTCAGAGGGCAGGGGTAGGGCAGGAGAGCAGCTGGGAGAGGAACGAGGAAGGCTGCGGAGTTTGGGGGACACGATGTGCATTCGATCCAGAAGGGGGAGCTAGGAGGGTCTGCAGCTGTCTCGTGGGGTGACTGCGGGGTTAGTGGCCTGAGGCCCTGGGAGGGGGGTTGTTGCTGAGACGAACAGAGCAGGCCTGTGCAGGGCGCGTCTGGCGAGGGGCGCTGAGCGACCGGCAGGACGGAGGGAGATTCTGAGCAGGAAGCCTGATGTCTGGAGTTCTGGAGAGGGATTGTCCTGGGGTGCAGTTTGGGGGGTGTGGCTGGTGGAAAGTGCTTCCCCCAAATTCACGTCCACCTGGAGCCTCAGACTGGGATCTTACTTGGAAAGAGAATCTTTGCAGATGGAATGAGTCTTGGGTCTCCATGTGGAATTGTCGTGGCTGCACGGTGAGGTGCCCAGCCCACCTTCAAACCGTGTTCTTATAAGGGGAGAGGACATGGGGATTGACACAGAGTTGGGGATGAGGATGGGGGTGGGGCAGAGACAGGGGTGTGTCTGCGAGCCATGGACCCTGCACTGCGGAGGGCCACAGGGAGCCAGGAGAGAGGCACGGCACAGTCTGCCTGCTGGAGCTGCAGAGGGAACAGGTCCCGATTCGGGGCTCCTGGCCAGCCTGTGAGGGAGGAAACTTCTGTTCTCTTAAGCCATCACATGCTGGTGCTTTGCTGAGATCACGGTGGGAAGCAGACGTGGGATCTTAGGGCACAGACAGTATTCAGAGTCTGGATGGCCACGCGGGGCCTGAGCCCAGGGCACCCCGACATATGGGGCAGAGAAGTGAGGGGCCCCATGCGGGAGCCTGCTGCCTCCTGTCCTTCATCACCCCAGTGGAATTAGAAAGAGTAGGGCCGTGGGGAAGACCAGGGAGGAACAGAGGGCAAGTTTGTGCTGTGCCTCTCCCCTGCCTGCTGCGGGAACGAAGCTTTGAGCCAGCTCAGCTGTCCCTGAGCGTCCTTGTAGCCCAGGATCTGCTACTAGAATTCAGCCTCGTAACATCTTCACTGGCTTGGGAGGGGTCTCGCGTATCTTAAAATGCAACTTTATTGAGATATAATTTACATACAACAAAATGCATTCATTTTCAAGGTTCTTTCAACGAGTTTTGACAAATTTATACCAGTGTAACCTCAACCACAATCAAAATAGATTTTCCTTTCCTATCAACCCCCGCCCCCCGCAAGCCACCCCTGATCTGTTTGGGGTCACCATGTATTAGCGGCTTCTCCTAGGGTCTCCGGTACATGGAGTCATGCAGAGTGTACCCTTCTGTGAGTGCCATTCTCAGTCTCCTCCGTGCTACGGCGACCCATGCACCGGGGGCTGCTGTCCTCAGGCACATGCTGTGCCTCCCTCCCCAGTCCTGCGTTCAGTGCCGTCCTGGACATTGCCTGACCTTGGCCGATGTAGGAGATTCACACCACAGGAACTGGCAAGGGTTATCAGTCGGAACGTTTAGCGACCCACCGCTGGTCAGGCCTTTGAATATTCAGAGTAACTTCCTGATCGCTCTTTCGGGCGCATTAGCAGAAAACCAGGCGCCTGCTGTGCTCCTGTCTTTGCAGCCTTACTCACAGCTGATGGACCCCACCTCCCAAGAGTCCCGGGAAGATGTCCATGAGGGGCTTGTCCTGCTTCCCAAGGCACCACTGAGATAGAAATGGACCCATCCCCGAGCCTGAATGCACGGGGCATGTCTTCTACCGTCATTGTTCTGTCCCGAGGTAGTGGTGAGATGAAGGGAGCCTTGCTGGGGGTCGTCTAGAGCATTGTGCAAGTCCAGAGGGTCAGCCCAAGGAAGCTGATGCCACCACTGAGTCAAGGGTATAGTCTGTGCTTGCGGCAAGGTCAGTGTCTTTCCTGGAGTGTCCGGCTCACTGGTAGAGGGAAAGCCTCTGACCCATCTTGTTTGAGAGCTTTGAGTCGCGGTCACCTGCTCGTCCCCCTTTCTTCGTGGCGTGTTTCTCTCAGGGCTCTTCATGTTCTGGTCCGTGAACTTCACTCAAGGCCACCTGAATCCTCGGAGAAGTTGTAGTAATGCTGAAACTAAAAGGAACACTTTCTCTTTTCTTATAGGGGTGCCTCTGCCCCTCATGCAGATTTATGCTTTTTTCCCAGAGCCTCGCGTTTTTGCAAAGTGAGTCAGAGCAGCCCTAGTCGAGACACCCACCAGCGTTCTTGGGACAACTTGCCGACGTGGCCTGCTTGTTCTGTGCTTCCATCACTTCTGAGAACCCAGAAGGCCCCTTCCAGAACCTCTGTTTCTTCTGGGATGGGAGGGAGGCTCTCCAGCTGTGTGGGATTCCTGCATCTCCCATGGGAGTGCCCACCGGGAGTTCCTTGAAGTTTTATGACTCTCCTTGTGTTTGGAAGGAAACAGTTCAGCGTGATGCTCTTGCTCTTGGAGTCCTGAGTTCTATCTCCAGGACTGCAAACGATTTGCTTTGTCTTAGCCCAGAGATGGTTAACTTATTTCTCTGGGCAAAGGCATGCACTTAATCAGCCACGTGAGAAGGATGGCCCTTCCGCAGAGCCAGGGCTCACGGGCGCGGTGTCTGGGTCTGCGGTCTGGGTGCCGGGAACAGTGAGCCCCGCCCGGAGGAGCACCCACGTGCTGTTTCACTTCCAGCTCCTCCTCTTGTCCCACGTGAACGCCGGTCACATGACCATTCTGTACTTTCTCACCCTCTGGTCCAACAAAGCAGGGTGCCGGATGCCTACCTATGTGGCACCGGTCCTGGGACAGGTGGTCATGTCTGGGTTGGAGCCCTTGGTAAGTCTAGATAGGTCTGTGCACAGAAGGGTGCTGGGACGTCCCCACACACGGAACAGCCACAGCTGGGACACCAGTGTAGAGCTGAGGGCTGGAAGGTCCCTGAGCTCCGTGACCCACCCCGGGGAAGGAGATCCCTGGGCGCTACCTCTGCCTAAGGACTCCTCGTCTTCGAGCTCACTAGGGCAGGTGAACGGTTTGATAGAAAGGTGTCCTGTCATTCGTTAGAAAGTTCTCCTTCGAGTGAACTGCCATCTGCTGAAACTTCCCTTATGCTACCCGTGTCCTCATGCAGCTCGCTTCCTGGTGTGGAGCAAACCATCAGAAAACAGAGAGGAACCGAGAGCAAGGCTGCTTCTTGCCGAGGACAGTTTGCCCCAATCCGAAAATAGCTCTCATGTTGCTCCCAACCTGTTCTTGTTTGGGGATAAACACAAGTGGTTTTGACAACTTACGAAGGGGCTCATGGTCGCAGGCCGTTCACGTCACACCTAGGATGTGGAGCCCAGGGCTGGAAGAAACGACCTGTCAACACAGACAGCACTTGAGAGAGACTGGTGGCCCCAGTGGCACAAGGGAGTGGCCCTGCCCTCCTGTCCTTTGCAGTGTGGTTTCATAGGCCCGTGAGGAGGACAACTCGTCTACCTGGCTGCTGGGTCTGCCTTCGTCTGACACCGATCCGGTCAGGGCGTGTGGCAAAGGGACGTTGTGCCGGTTCTGAGTCTAGCCCCTGAGGGGTTTCTGTCGGAGAGTTCCCGTCTCCTGAAAGCAGGCTGGGGCTGCTTGGTGAGGGGCGAGGGCACACACGGCGAGATGGGTCGTCCTAGCTGAGGCCATGCTAGGCCAGCCGGCAGCGGCTGTCCTGGGAAGACAAGTGTGTCAGGTGGTCCAGCCACCTTGGCGGTCTGGTCCCAGCTTACCTGTAGACTTGTGAGCAATAATAAAGGTTCCTGTCACATGCCACTGAGCTTCCAGGGTTCTTTCTTAGGCAGTATGACTGTGGCAACTGATAATCTATACACCATCCCACCGGTGCCAACCAAGACTGGGTTACCCAATACAGTGACTTGCATCAAACCTGGGATCAATTTGCCTTCATCTCAGAATCTCTCCATAGACCAGTATTGAGACTTGGGCTGCCCAGTATGGCGGGTAGTAGCCACGTGTGACAATGGAGCGTTTGGGATGCGGTTTACTGAACTGAGCTGAGCTATCAATGTCACACGCACATTTCATTTTGAGGACCTCCTGCAAAAGTAGGGTAAAATGTCTCATTGGTGAATTTTGTATGGGTTACGTGTTGAAATGATTATAGTTTGTATATATGGAGTTAAAAATGTTTTGAGGATTGGGGTGGCGGGGTGGCATAGTTGATTAAGCATCGGACGTTGCTTTTGGCTCAGATCACGATCTCAGGATCATGAGATCGACCCTGGAGAGGACTCTGCATTCAGCACAGCTTGCCTAGTATTCCCTTTCTCCCTCTGCCTCTATCTTTCTCACTGGTGCTCTCTCTTTCTAAAATAAATAAATAAATCTTTAAAAAAATTTTTTGAAGATTAATTTCCTCCATTTCTTTTGACCTTTTTAAGTGTGACTATTCGAAAATTAAAAATTATGGGCATCGGGGTGGCTCAGTGTGGTTAAAGCCTCTGCCTTCGGCTCAGGTCATGATCTCAGGGTCCTGGGATCGAGCCCCATCGGGCTCTCTGCTCAGCGGGGAGCCTGCTTCCCCCTCTCTCTGCCTGCCTCTCTGCCTACTTGTGATCTCTTTCTCTCTCTGTCAAATAAATAAATAAATAAAGTCTTTAAAAAAATTATACCCGTGACTCATATTATGTCTCACAACAGCATTTAAGATAGCATCTTCCCAGCCTATATGTTTGTAATTTCCTTTTTTCAGTATCTTATTGCTTTTAATTCTAACCACATCAAATAATATGGAATCTTGAGCATTTTCTCTTTTCTATTAGTTATCCATCACAAATTTTATAATTCAGCAAATTGGACAAGCATCCCTTCCCTATTTTCATCAAGTTCATTGACTTAAAATAATTCTGGTGAGCACAAGATCGATATCACAACTCCATAACGCTTCACTAACCAGTTTATTTCACACCGAGGAAATGATTTACCACTCCTGGCTCTGCAGTGATTCAGTCAGTTAAGAATTTGCCTAAGAGTAGTGCTAGTCAGCCTACTTTTTATCATTTTATGCGGAAGGATTTAAAAGGAATTTTTGTGAAATGCTTTGCTAGAATCATAACATATTTGTGGAAATCCAGGCTTGAAGAACGGGAGATAAAATTGAGATCTGCAGAATGGGAGGAGTTCCCCAAGGCACACATCAAGAGGGAAACAAGGAATGAGTCAACCAAGATGATGACATAGTAGGCTTCTGAGCTCCCCTCCTCCCACAGCCACCCCAAATTTATAGCTACACATGGAGCAATTCCCTCTAAAAGAGATCCAGAAACTGGCTAAGCAACTCCTACACATGAGACACATGAAAAAACACCCACATCTAATTGTGCAAGAAAGGCTGAGTGAGGCACACTTTTGCCGTAAACTGTATCTGTCCCAGAGTGCCACACAGTGTCAGGAGGGAACTGCGATTCCGAGCTTCCCCTTGAGGAGCAAAAGGTTTGGATCCCACATCTAGAGTCCCACAACTCTTAAGACTCCCACCAGAGGGATGGGGCCCCCAGACAACCAGCTCTGAAAGCCAATGGGGTGTGTGTCCATGAGACTCACAAGACTGTGGCAAATGGAGAAGCAGTGGTCAGTGGGCAAGCCAGCACTCACCTAGCTACCACCTCAAACTCAGCACAGAAAAAGCAGGCAAAATTACCTACCTCCCAGTCTTCCCCTGAGAGGGGTTTATCGGCATGCTTGAAAAGTCACTGTCCAAGGGTCCTGCTTCTAACTTGGCAGGAACTAAGGTGCTGCCTGAAATAGTCCCCGGAGACTGGGAGCTGGTAGATACCCTTCATCCCTTTCCCTCTAGCCTGCTCCAGTAACAAAATCTAGTTCCCAGGGTCTCCTTGGAAAGTGCTTGTACCCGCATGTGGCTCCTCAGCTTTTGTGGCTACAACTGGAGGGACAGAACCCCAGACCACCTGTCCCCAGTAGCCAGTGGGGCTTCCACTTATGATTCTCAGGATGGTACTAAACAAATCGTTCTTAATGGTCATAGGAGCCATATAGCCTCATCTGTCCCATGCCTCTGGCCAGTGGTTATACACCCAGGACCAGCACAGAAGGAGCAGGCAAAATGCCCATCTCCAAGCTTCTGCCTAGAAGGAACTTAACGATGTATTTTCCCAGCTGCTGCCTGGAGTGACAGCTTCCAATCAGCTTGTATCTTGGTGCTGACTGCGATTCTCCCCTTTAGGATGATGATGGGTCCTGGAACACCTTCAACTACTAGAAGCCACTAAGAACAAAGAAGGAGGCTTAGACAATCACAAAAGAGAGACAACTAACTAAGAGCCTGGGTCAGGCTGACTGATGATATTCATCTATACAAGACTATTCTTGTCAAGTCTAGGAGAGGTGGCTGTTTTACTGAGAGTGCAGAAACCAACATAGAATGTTCAGGAAAATAAACAGAGAAATAGGTTCCAAACAAAAGGACAAGATAAATATTCAGAAATAGATCTTAGCTAAACAGAGATAAGTGATTTACTTGATAGATATTTCAAAATCATGGTTTTAAAGATGCTCACAGAGGCCAGGAGAGCAAAGTATGAATGAAGTAAAAACTTCAACAAAGAGAAAATATTAAAAAGTACCAAATGAAATCATAGAGCAGAAATACCATAAATGAACTGAAAGACTCAGTAGAAGTGTTCATCAGCAGACTAGATCAAGTAAAAGAAAGGATTAGCAAATTTGAAGACAAGGCATTGGAACTCAAAGGGCCAAAAGGGGAAAAAAAAAGAATGAAAAAGAGTGAAGACAGCTTAAGGGACTTATGAGACACCATCAAACAGACCAATACATGCATTAAAGTAATCCCACATAAAGAACAGAGAGAAAGGAGCAGAAAGGTTTTTCGAATAAGTAATGGCTGAAAACTTCCCTGACCTGGAGAAAGAAACAGACATCCAGATCCAGAAAGCCATTTCCAGAGATGAATCTAGAGAGACCTGCACTGGGACACATTGTAATTAAATTGTCAAAAGTTAGACAAGAAGAAAATCTTAAAAGAAGCAAGAGGAAAGCAACTTGCTATGTACAAGGTAAACCCCAAAAGACCAATAGTAGATTTTTCTACAGAAACTTTGTAGGCCAGAAGGGAGTGTGATAATATATTTAAAGCACAGAAAGAAAAAGAAACTCTGCCAATCAAGAATACTCTACTTGGTAAAGTTGTCCTTCAGAATTGAAAGAGAAATAAGACATTTTCGAGAAAAACAAAAGCTGAAGGAATTGGTCACCTCTAGGACAGAAATTTTAAAGGGAGTTCTTTAAGCTGAAATAAAAGAAAAATAATTAGAACATGAAAACATATGAAAGTATTAAAGTGGGAAAGGTAATTTATAGTTAAAATCAGAATATTCTTTTTTAAAAAGATTTTATTTATTTATTGGCAGACAGGTCACAAGTAGGCAGAGGCAGGCAGAGAGAGAGGAGGGAGCAGGCTTCCTGCTGAGCAGAGAGCCTTATGTGGGGCTGGATCCCAGGACCCTGAGATCATGACCTGAGCCAAAGGCAGAGGCTTTAACCCACTGAGCCACCCAGGGGCCCTAAATTCAGAATATTCTAACATTGCAAGGGTTGTCAGCAAATCACATAACTCTTGCAAAGTTAAAGAGCAAAGTATTAAAAATTAAGATAATGACAGGGATGCCTTGATGACTCAGTTGGTTAAGCCCTGGACTCTTGATTTTGGTTCCGGCCATGATCTCAGGATTGTGAGATCATGCCCCATGTCAGGCTCTGCATTCAGCATGGAGCCTGCTTGTGATTCTCTCTGTCCTTGCCCTCTGCTCTCCCCCTACTTGTGCTCTCTCTCTCTCTCAAATAAATAAAATCTTACAAAATAACTATAATGACAACAATTTGTTAATGGATAGGCAATATAAAAAGATGCAGGGGTGCCTGGGTGGCTCAGTCGTTAAGCGTCTGCTTTTGGCTGGGATCATGATTCCAGGGTCCTGGGATTGAGCCTGCATTGGGTCCCTGCTCTTCCTGCAGGAAGCCTGCTTCTCTCTCTC
The DNA here is from genome assembly GCF_902655055.1 of Lutra lutra. NCBI lineage: Eukaryota > Metazoa > Chordata > Mammalia > Carnivora > Mustelidae > Lutra > Lutra lutra. The sequence continues at coordinate 152,118,874 of NC_062283.1, forward strand.
CCAGTCCCCCTGCTTGAGTTCCCTCTCTCGCTGTGTCTCTCTCTGTCAAATAAATAAATAAAATCTTTTTTTTTTTAAAGATGCAAACTGTTACATAAAGAGTAACATGTGGGGTGGGTATCTTTGGCACATGTTCAGAGTTAGATCCTTACCAGCTTAAATAAGATTGTAATGAATACAAGATATTTTATGTAAGCCTTGTGGTGACCACAAAGCAAAAGCTTATAGAAGATACACAAAACATAAAGAAAAAGGAATATGAGCACACCACTCAAGAAAACCATCAAATCACAAAGGAAGAGAGCAAGAGAAGGAGAAAGGAACACAGGAACACAAAGCAACCAGAAAACCATGAACAAAATGGCAACACAAGTTCATATCTATCAATAATTTGTTTAAATGTAAATGGACTAAAATTTTCCATCAAAAGACATAGAGTGACTGAATGGATTTAAAAAATATAAAACCTAACTATATGTCACCCTCAAGAGACAGAAGTGGACTAAAACTAAAAGTTTTCATATTCCATGTGAACAAAAAAGAAAAGAAAAACAGAGGTAGTCATACTTACAACAGACTAAATATATTTTAAGCCAAAAACTGTAATAAAAGACAAAGAAGGTCATTATAGAATCACAAAGGGGTCGATTCAGCAAGAGGATGTAAGTGTGAATATGTTTGCACCTAACATCAGAGCACCTAAGCATATAAAGCAAATATTAACAGAGGAGAAGGGAGAAATAGCAGCACATTAATAGTGGGGAACCTGAGTACTCTCCTTTCAACAGTGGACACAGCAACCAGACAAAGGATCCATAAAGAAACATCAGACCCACTACTATTAGACCGGATGGCCTAACAGAGGCAACATTCCATTCAACAGCAGCAGCATAGCCCTCTTCTTGTGCATGTGGAACATTCTTTAGGGTAGATCACATGTTAGACCAAAATATGTTGTCTATTAAAACCAACCTTGAGGAATTTCAGAAGACTGAAATCATAACAAGCATCTTTTCTGATCTCAATGGTATGAAACCAGAAGTCAATTACAAGACGAAAACTGAAGAATATACAAATATGTAGAAATTAAACACCGTGCCCCTGAACAGCCAATGGTTCACAGAAGAAATCAAAAAGTATATAGAGATAAGTTATAGTGGACACACAGCATATCCAAACTTCTGTGATATAGCAAAAGCAGTTCTAAGAGAGAAGCTTATGGTGATAAGCACATACATTAATAAAAAGAAAGAGCTCAATAAACAACCGAATTTTTACACTTCAAGGAACTTTACACCTCAGGGAACTTGAAAAAGCAGAACAAACTCGGCCCAAGTTAGTAGACGGAAGGAAATAACAAAGATCAGAGCAGACATAGAGACTAAAAATGCAATAGAAAAAGGATCAATGGAACTAAGAGCTGGTTTTTTGAAACAAATAAACAAAATGGACAAACTTTTAGGTAGATTTACCAAGAAGAATAAAGGGAGGACTCAAGTAAATGAAACTAGAAATGAGAGAGGAGACATTACAACTGAAACCACAGAAATATGAAGGATCATAAAGACTGCTATGAGCAATTAGACACAAAAATTTGACCATCTAGGAGAAATGGATAAATTCCTATAAACCTATGACCACCCCAAGATTAAGTCATCAAAGACAGAACATCTGAAAGATCAATACTGGTAAGGAAATTGGGTCAGTAATCAAAACCTCCCAACAAACAAAAGTCCAGGACCAGACAAACTTCACTGGTACAAGTCTGTGAACCATTTAGAGAAGAATTAATACTAATCCCCTCAAATTCTTCCAAAAAGTAAAAGATATGGAAACACTTCCAAACTCATACTAGGAGGCCAGCATTACTCTGATACCAAAGCCAGAGAAAGTCATTGCAAGAAAAGAAAATTGCCAATAGACCTGGTGAACATAGATGCAAAAACCTTCAACTAAATATTAGCAGACTGAGTTTGACGATACATTAAAATGGTCCTACAGCATGATCGAGTGGAGTTTATTCCAGGCAGCCAAGGATGGCTCAACTTCTGCAAAAGACTGAATGTGATTCGCCACATTAACACAATGAAGGATGAAAATCATGTCAGCTCAACAGGTGCAGAGAAAGCATTTGACAAAATCAAACATCCTCTCATGACAACAGTTCTCAACGAAGTGGGTATAGAGGAAATATAGTCAACGTCATAGGGCCGTATATGATGAACCCACAGCTAATAATATATTCAGTGGTAAAATATACTGAAAGCTTTATCCCAAAGGTAGAAATAAGACAAGGATGTCTATTCTAACCACTTTTACTGACATAGTACTGCAGACCCTAGCCAGAGCAATGAGTCAAGAAAAAGAATTCAAAGGCATCCAAATAAGAAGGAAGAGTAAAATTGGTTCTATTTGTGAGTGACTTGGTATTATATAAAGAACCCATAACTCTAAGTTTTAAGTTCATAACTCTAAGTTCTAAAATAGAACCATAAATTGGTTCTATTTGCAGGTGACTTGGTATTATAGAGAGAACCCATAACTCTTCACCAAAAATGGTTTGAACTAATAACAATTTCAGCACATTTGCAGGATAACAAATCAATATACAAAAATCGGTTGCATTTCTATATGCCAATACTGAACTATCAGAAAAAGGAATTCTGAAAACAATCCCAATGACAATTGCATCAAAAAGAATAAAATTCTTAAGAATAAATTTAACTAAGGAAGTGAAAGATCTATGAACTAAAAAGTATAAGACATTGATGAAAAAATTGAAGAAGACATAAATAAATGGAAAGATATTCTGTGCTCATGGATTGGAAGAGTTAATATTGTTAAAATGTCCATACTACCCAAAGCCATCTACAGTTTCAGTGCCATGCCCGTCAAAGTCCAATGACATTTTTCACAGAAATAGGACAAGCATTGCCATATTTGTACAGAACCATGAAAGACCTCACAGAGCCAAAGCAGTCTGAGAAAGAACAAAACTGAAGGCATCGCACTTCCTGATTTCACACTATATTACCCAGCCACATAAATCACAACAACATGGTATTAGCATAAAAACAGACCCAGGGATCAATGGAACAGACTAGAGGGCACAGAAATAACCCCACACGTATGTGGTCAACCAAGTTTCCACAAAGGAGCCAAGAATCCCCACCTGGGAGAGAACAGACTTTTCGATAAATGGTGCTGGGAAAAGTGGACAGTTGCGCACAAAAGAATGAAGCCAGACCCCGGTTTTACTCCGTACACAAGTGACTCAAAATGGATTAAAAACTTAGACGCAGAACCTGAAACCATAAAACTCTTGGAAGAAAACACTTATCAGTCTTGGCGATGCTTTTTTGGATTTGACACCAAAAGCAAAGGCAACGAAACGATAGTAAACAAGTAGGACCGCATGAAACCAGAAAGGTCCGCGCAGCAAAGGAAGCCGTCTACGAACGAAAGGCAACGGACGAATGGGAGAGAACAGTCACAAACCACACGTCCGAGAAGGAGTTGATATCTGTACTATGCAAGCAACTCGCTTAACTCAATAGCCAGAAAACCCTTCAGAAGCCAAAGAACCACCCCAAAATAAACCTAATTGAAAAATGGATAAAGGACCTAAAGAGACATTTTTCCAAAGAAGATACAGATGGCCAACGGGTACGTGAAGAAATGCTCAACATCACGTGTCAGGGAAATGCAAATCAAAACCTCAAAGAGCTATCATCCCATCTGTTAGGGTTGTCCATGGTCAAAAACAACAAGAGGATGTGGAGGACAGAACCTCGTGCCTGTTGGCAGGAGCAGGAACTCGTACAGCCAGTGTATGTGGAATATAAAAAAAAAAAAAAAAAAGAGGAAAGGAAAAAAAAGTCGCACTCATAAAAACAGCAGAAAAGTGGTTGCCTGGGGTCGGGGGTTGGGGGGAAATAGAGAGAGGTAGTTTTTACGAGCACAAATTTTCAGTTTGAGATGATAAGGTCTGAGAATCTCATGCCTAACGTGGTGACTGTAGTTGATAACACTCTATTGTTTAATTGAAGTTTATTGAGAGTAGAACTTGGACCTTCTCACCAAAAACCCCCGAGCTGGTTATGTGAGGGGGGACTCCTGCCCCCAGGGTTTATGTACATTGAATCACGGGTTTGCATGCTTTCAATATCCGGCCATTTTATCTGAAAAAACAGAGAAAGGAAGAGGTGTTTCTACGATGTGCTCTCCAAGCTCTTCTCGACGCGTCCACAAGAGGACGCAGTAAGGAGCCGTTGTGCTCTAACGTGTGTCTGGGGCATGCAGGGACGAGGAGTCTCTCGGGCTCCTTTTCCAGCCTTTGGTTTCGGAACTTAGGACATGTGTCGTCTCTAGTTCCGCGAGCATCGTTCTCTGTGGTCCAGTACCCTCTGGCTTGTGGGGCACTTGTCATCCGAATTCTGTGGGCCACGCGTTCCTCTCCCCGGGCCCCGTCAGGCGTCAGGCAGTCGGCGTCTGCCCGAAGCTCACTCAGACAAGAAGAACCCGAAGGGGTCATGGCGGAAACATCTCAGTCAGGAGAGCTCCATGGAGCCACGCCGGCCTTGAAACAGATAGAAAAATTATGTGCGTAGAGGCAAACACACTTTTTCACTAAAAAAGTGAAAATAATTCCATGTGAAAGTTTGGTAAAGTTCAATACCTTCCCCGATACTCTCGATTTAACTTTCCTCCTGTGAAATATATTCTTGTTTGTGGAAGGACACGTGACAGATTTCCACTGGGGACACCTGCACCTGTGCCCGTGGGTGCCCCCTCGCCCCTCCTCCACCCACAAGGGTCCTGTGGGGGTCTGGACAGGAGTAGCTGGGGAGCACCTTCCCCGGCCTCGGGCCTTGGCTCCTGCCGTTCCCTGGAATGTGCTCTCCCCTCTCACCTCCTCAGGGAGGCCGATCCCGTGTCATCCTCCAACGCTCAGCTCAAGGGCAGTCCCCTCCAGGAACCTGGGGCCCCATGCTCGGCAAACCCTCTCGGGGCCCTCCTGTCTGGCCTCGGCGCACCCCAGGTGCACAGCCTCGCGGTGACCACCACGTGCCAACACCGCCGAGCTGGTTATGTGGCGTCGGCCACCTGGGCTTCGCGTTCACCCCTCAAGCTCCGGCTTCGGTTGTTGGTTCTGCCAATCCTTCCTTCAAAACCTTCACCCCCGTCTCTGTTTTTCTCTTCTGTTCACCCCGGGACCTGTACAGGGAGGGGCAGCTCTTTCTCCTACAGCCGCGGCCCAGACACCCCCGTGACCACCGACCGCAGACGGCGCAGCGAGGGAGGAGCAGAGGTTTACCAATTTACTAAGATGCGCTGGGCTTATACACGGGAGCACCCAGACCTGAGTGGCCCAAAGGCCGGTCAGAAGGCGGCGGGCCCACCGTCTGGGGCTGAGCACGGGGGAGGGGCCGGGCCTTCTGGGCGGGGGAGGCGGCTGTGGGGAGATGTCCAGGGAAGGATGGACGCAAGGGTGGCGAGCCAGTTGCCTTATGCAGATAAGAGCCGGTGTCTTCTGCACTAATGGAACTGTGAAGTCCTCCTCCGCCTGGGATGGGAGAGGGGCACGGGCTCCTTTCCAGGAGAACTTGGGCCACATTTTAGAACTTGGTCCTGCCTCTGCTGGTTCTCAGGGTCTTTAGTTTAAAGTGGTGCACAGGTGAGGGCTGGCCTGGACATGAGGCCTGGGAACACAAGAGACATATTTGGGGGTGGCATGTTCCGTACACTTCACCCGCATAAGCCAGGACCCTGCAGCAGCTCGCTTAACCCGTCCCCCTGCATCTGTCTCTCCCAAACCAACTGGCATCCCGCCTCCAGCCCACAGACTTGATTATGGAGCAGTGCTCAACCTGCTCACCTGTGCATGACCCTCAGGGACTCCAAAGACCTCTGGCTTTCAGGGTCAGAGTCCTCCCACAGGCAGTTCTCACTGTCTCCGACTGACCTGATCATGCTTCTGTCTGTGGGTCCGGGTGGTACTGATGGGCTGTTTGGCGTGAGTGCATGGTGGTTGTCATGTATAGGGAATTATTCTCAGATGACCACTTCAACCCGAGGATACTGTGATGTGACCTAAAACCCATTGTCTTTTCATCCTTTCCTCTTGGCCTGATGACGTAAGAGGTGGTGCTCTCTCCTGTGCCTAAACCTCTTTGGTTCCCCAGACTCCAGGCCCCTCGCAGCTGCTCAGGCACCGCTGAGGTTCAGGGGAGGGTGAGGGGTGAGGGTGCTTCTGGGTCACAACTCTTACACTTTGGAGTGAGGTTTCTTATAGGATGAGCACGATGCCCCACACATCAAGTTCAGGCTTTAAAAAGTGGAGTCAAAACCTCCTTATTCTTGTCTCCTCTCCAGCACAAACAATACTAATCCCACCCTTCCATCTCCCTAACCACTGTGGTGTCCCCCTGCTGTCCCTTTGTGCACATCCCTCTTCCCCAGTGATATCCTGACTCCTGCCCACTTTCCTGACTCATCCTTCAGGAGAAAGTGCAGGAGTCTGGCTGCTGACATGGCCTCCTTGTGAGCCCGTACCCTGGGCTGAGGCTCAGGACTCCGTCCCCAGGTATCTCTACACTTGGTCACACCCCCCGGCAGGCTGTGGTTGGGTTTTGTTATCTGTTGTCCTTGTATTGGTTAGCAGCAAATGGTCTTAGACGGAAGATGTAAGCGTGGTCTTAGGCAAGCTGGAATCGGGCTTTTCTCTCCTAGGAGGTCCCGCAGATACACAGTCCCGGGTAGGTGGTCCCCATGAAGCCCGAGGCTCCCTGCCCTGCTGTCCCCTGTCCCCAGGGCATAGCCCTATGCTCACCAACTAAAGGGGTTGCTCAGTCAGAGAAGGGAGAAGGGCACACACCAGGGGACCCTTCAACTACCCTAGGGCCAGAGCTGTCAGGCTGCCTCATTGGATGCGTGTGGGAGGCCACCGAGGCCGCATGCAGACATAGGTCTTCATTGCTGTGGCCATGTGTCCGGGCAACACTACCAGCACCGTGGAAGCAGCAGGGTCCGGAAACCCGGGGAGGTTGGTCTCTGGGCCAACAGCCACCTCTGCAATCTGCACATATTCGTACCTAAGCGTGGCCAGGCACGGCTCGCGTGCTTTGGAACTCACCCGCGGGGCCACGCGTCGGCCTGAAGACAACACAAAGAGGCAGGAAGTTTCGGCCGCTTGTTCCATGGGTCTTGCTGGTTCAAAGACGATTCCCTGTTACCTGTCTTCCTTGAGCCCCATGGAAGCAGGCTGTCTCCAGTTTTCCTACAAAGATGTCGTTTTAACCAGTTCCAAACTCAGGAAACGAGTGTGTAAACGGTTGGAGCCTTGCGGCATCCAGGGAGGCAAAGCTGTTATGGGTCTGCTCTGGCCTGCAAACGGGGCAGCCGGAGCGGGACCCGGGAGAGCTGGGCATCTGCCTCCTCCAGGAAGGGGAGATGAAGCTGGCTGGGGTGGAAGGGGAGGCACACAGCCTGCGTGGCACAGGGGGTCTCCCATCGCCGGTGACAGCCGGCATGCACTGGGTTTGTTTGGTTAAAACCATGACCCCCCGGGAGGTGAACAAGGGATGTGGGGAGGGAAGTAAGAGACAAAAGCATTTGTGAAAGAGAATAACAGGCTGTTTCCCGGCTGCTCAGAGCGTGCATGACTGATGACTTCTACTGACAGGAGCTGGGGACACTGGTCACGGACCGGAGTCACTTCCTTCTCTTTCGTATGTCCAAGGAGATGTCCTAGAGGCCAGAGCCGCGGTCTTGACAGCTCTCTTGACTCCAGAGAATAAATGAGCAGAAGGCTGCACTTGGGAAGATCCTGATTGATCCCGAAGTCCCAATAAATGTGAACAAAAGTCTTCTATTCCAGCACAAAGCGGGCACTCGGTAAGTATTGACCAAGTACAGGAGAGAAAATATTTGAGGAAAGTTTTGTTTGTCTGCCAGTTTTAACAGTGGTTAGAGAGAAACAACATTCATGGGTTTACTGTTACAGACATCTGTTTGTTGGCTGTTTCCTCTGCTGTGCAGAAGCTTTTCATCTTGATAAAGTCCCAAAAGCTCGTTTTCACTTTTGTTTGCTTTGCCTTTGGAGACATATCTTGAAAGAAGTTGCTGTGGCCAATATAGAAGTTCCTGCCTATGTTCTCCTCTAGGATTCTGATGGATTCCTGCCTCACGTTGAGGTCTTTTATCCATTTCGAGTTTATCTTTGTGTACGGTGTAAGAGAATGGTCAAGTTTCATTCTTCTATATATAGCTGCCCAGTTTTCCCAGCGCCATTTATTGAAGAGACTATCTTTTCTCCACTGTATGTTTTTTCCTGTTTTGTCGAAGATTATTTGACCATAGAGTTGAGGGTCCATATCTGGGCTCTCTACTCTGTTCCACTGGTCTGTGTGTCTGTTTTTGTGCCAGTACCATGCTGTCTTGGTGACCACAGCTTTGTAGTAAGGCTTAAAATCAGGCAATGTGATGCCGCCAGTTTTGTTTTGTTTTTTTTTTTTTTCAACATTTCCTTAGCAATTTGGGGTCTCTTCTGATTCCATACAAATTTTAGGATTATTTCCTCCAGCTCTTTGAAAAATACCGGTGGAATTTTGATCAGAATAGCACTGAAAGTATAGACTGCTCTAGGCAGTATAGACATTTTAACAATGTTTGTTTTTCCAATCCAAGAGCATGGAATGGTCTTCCATCTTTTAAACAGTTCATGGAAACCAAGGAGAATGAAGATACTTCGGTCCAAAACCTATGGGATACAGCAAAGTCGGTCCTAAGGGGGAAATACATAGCCATCCAAGCCTCCCTCAAAAAAATTGAAAAATCCAGAACACACCAGCTGTCTCTACACCTTAAAGAACTGGAGAATCAACAACAAATTAAGTCAACCCCACACACAAGAAGGGAAATCATCAAGATTAGAGCAGAGCTCAATGAGGTAGAAACCAGAGATAGAGTAGAACGCATCAATGAAACTAGAAGCTGGTTTTTTGAAAGAATCAATAAGATCGATAAACCATTGGCCACACTAATCCAAAGAAAAGAGAGAAAGCCCAAATTAATAAAATTATGAATGAAAAGGGAGAAATCACAACTAACACCAAGGAAGTAGAAACAATCATCAGAAGTTATTATCAACAGTTATATACCAATATAACTGTGTGTAAGCAACCTAGATGAAATGGATGCATTCCTGGAAAACTATAAACTCCCAAAATTGAACCAGGAAGAAATTGACAACCTGAATAGACCGATATCTAGTAACGAGATTGAAGCGGTGATCAAAAACCTCCCAAAAAACAAGAGCCCAGGACCTGATGGATTCCCTGGGGAATTCTACCAAACTTTCAAAGAAGAAATGACACCTATTCTCCTGAAGCTGATTCAAAAAATTGAAGCAGAAGGAAAACTTCCAGACTCTTTTTATGAAGCTAGCATTACCCTGACCCCCAAACCAGGCAAAGACCCTACCATAAAGGAGAATTTCAGACCAATATCCCTGAGAAATATGGATGCTGAGATTCTCAACAAGATCCTAGCAAACAGAATCCAACAGCACCTTAAAAAGATTATCCACCATGACCGGGTGGGATTCATCCCTGGGTTACAAGGATGGTTCAACATTCACAAATCAATCAATGTGATAGAACAAATCAATAAGAGAAGAGAGAAGAACCACATGGTCCTCTCAATTGATGCAGAAAAAGCATTTGACAAGATACAGCATCCGTTCCTGATTAAAATGCTTCAAAGTATGGGGATAGAGGGAACATTCCTGAACTTCATAAAATCTATCTATGAAAGACCCACAGCAGATATCATCCTCAATGGGAAAAAGCTTGCAGCCTTCCCGTTGAGATCAGGAGCACGACAAGGATGCCCACTCTCACCACTCTTGTTCAACATAGTATTAGAAGTCCTAGCAACAGCAATCAGACAACAAAGAGAAATAAAAGGTATCCAAATTGGCAATGAAGAAGTCAAACTCTCTCTCTTCGCAGATGACATGATTCTTCATATGGAAAACCCAAAAGACTCCACCCCCAAACTACTAGAACTCACACAGCAATTCAGTAACGTGGCAGGATACAAAGTCAATGTACAGAAATCAGTTGCTTTCTTATACACTAGCAATGAAAACACCAAAAGGGAAATTAGAGAATCGATTCCATTTACTATAGCATCAAAAACCATAAGATACCTGGGAATAAACCTAACCAAAGAGGTAAAGGATGTGTACTGGAGGAACTACAGAACACTCATGAAAGAAACTGAAGAAGACAGACATCTGTTTGTAAGTGCTAATATGTTACTAAGTATCTGAAGAAAGTTAAGAGCCTGGAAAGGAAACTGGGGTCAAACATTCCACAAACTGTGATTCAGTTGGTTCTCCCTGGAGTTGTTCAGTGTACATCCTGTGCAACAATGAGCAGCAGGCTGGCTTACAGTTACTCACATGGAAGTTAACACTCAGGTGCCCAGGGGGCTGTGGCTGTGGACACCTGGTGCAGGTGTGGACGCCTGGTCCAGAATACATGTGGATTGGAGAGGTTGTTTATGTGGGGGTATGGATGGCAACCAGGGTGGGTCAGAACCAAACCAAGGGCAGAGGGCAGCTACTCCAGATGGCAGCAGTGGTTACTGGAGACTTGATTGACAGAGGGAGGATTGATCAAATAGGTAAATATCCCGACGACTTTAGAAGCCATGTTTCTCATGGTGAGAAGGAAGTTACCAGTACGGAAAGAGAGAAGACTGGATTGAATCCTACAGCGCTGAGTTAAAATTGGAGATATTTGTGGGAGGCCTGGTTTCAATGTATGTGGGTTAGATGCAGATACAAGTAGAGAGGTAAATGTGTGTGTGTGCACTCACATGTGAGTGTGTGTGTGTGTGTGTGTGTGTGTGTGTGTGCAGACATAAATGCATCCCCCAGCTTTTCCACGCAGAGGATCTGGGAGCAGACAGCCCCATAGCCAAGAACATCTAGAGCCCAGGGACCTGTTTCTGCATCCCCTTCTCCATGGAATAGAACCAGGCTTGGAGGAAGGGCAGCTTCCAGGGCTGGGGCTCGGGCAGGGCACACGGGCTGAGAGCAGGAAGCAAGACGCTCCGACAGTGACGTGGTGTTGAGCGGACACGGTGGCCAGCTCGAGGGGGGCTCCTAAAGGTCAAGTCTGGAGTACCTGCACGTCAGCATAAGTGACGATACTGATAACAATTAAATAACAGCGGGTCATCAATAACCCACCGAGTCAAACAGGACCCCGGGAGCCTGCACTGACATCAGTGAACAGGGAAGAGGGGAAGCCATTAGCAAAGTGGCAGCGTGTGGATGTGGAAAGACGGGTGAACGGAGAGTCACCGCTGGACGCTCCAAGAAAGCAATTGAGGAAATGCCCAGGTGCGCTGCACCCTGTGGGTGGAAGGTGGATGAGGAGGGGACGCTTACAGAGTTTGCCGGCTTCTCTTCTTCAAGGACTTCCTCATTCCAAAGTGAGAAAGAATGACCTGAGAGTGCTGGAGTCTGCCAGATGCCCCTTCATCTCGCCATTGCTGTTAAACTGAGCCCCGGACAATCCCAGACTCGCAAATCCCAGCCTCGCACAGTCCCAGCCGCGCACAGTCCCAGCCCCGCAGCATCGGCTAGGACCCTGTGCAAAGAGCACAGCCTCACTCCTGTGATGTTTCTGCCGGAACGGCGTGTCCCACATCTAGTGACAAGGAAACCCTGCACAAGCTCAAACGGAGGGACATCCTCCAGTCTGAAGTGCCAGGGGTTAAGGTCATGAGACCTGGGAAGCCTGATTTTGAAAGATCCCTTGAGAACAAAGCATCCCACATGAGTGTGCCCTGGCCCTTTCTGAATGGCTTTGGTGGGACGACATGAGGGGACCGGGACGGTCTGTGCGGATTGCAAAGCCGTATTGGTTCCTGCGCCCTGCTACCTACCGATCAATCCTCACCGCTTCTGTGTAAGACTGCGGAATGCATACCAGCCGCAGTTTCCTCTACGTGTTCTGCCCGATTAGAAATGTAAGATGAGAGGCTGTTGAGAAAGATGGAATCTTAGCAAAAGCGAGAGCTGTGAAGGTGGGTTTGGAAGACGTTGTTTCACGGGGACTGAGTCAGGAGGGAAGTGTGTTCGGTGGTCGGAAAGTGCGGACCGTGGAGGAAGCGTTTTATTTTCATCACGATTGTCCTCGTGGCTTCAGACGTTTGGGGACCTGCTCTGTTTCACAATTACGTTTCCATTTATTTCCACGAATTAACTTTCTGTTTCATCTGACCCCGTGCTGGTTCCCAGGTGCTACCGTAAACGGGTGACGCCCCGAAAAGCGGAACGCCCTCAGGCAACACGGTTAGAAGTTCAACCTTGGGAGGCATGAAGGTGGTGCGGGGGAGTCTAGTGGCATTGCCCGGCTCGTTCGGAATTTAACTTAGACTTCACGTTGGTCCCTTGTCTTAAGAGAACCTGGGAGGGAAAAGGGGCAGATGAAAGGTTGAGGCTTTTTGTTCTAATCATTGAAGCTTTGCTTTTAGTTAATAATCATGTCAATCCTATACGTAATAACAGGTGCTGGCAGACAACTGTTCTAAATAATGAGAGCTTTTCTTTTTTTCTTAAAGATTTTATTTATTTATTTGACAGAGGTCACAAGTAGGCAGAGAGGCAGGCAGAGAGAGAGGGGGAAGCAGGCTCCCCGCTGAGCAGAGAGCCCGATGCAGGGCTCGATCCCAGGACCCTGAGACCATGACCTGAGCCAAAGGCAGACACTTAACCCACTGAGCCACCCAAGTGCCCCTAAATAATGAGATCTTAATGCACACAAAGGGAGGCCATGACCGCGAGGATGGGAAGGACTAGCCTTCATTATTCATGCCCACACAGCCTCTCCAACTCCCTCGTGCATGCAGGAACACATCTCCTTCAATGCAAGTGTTATCTGTCACTAACGGTTCTTATTTAAAGATAATGGAGTCCCACGACATTGCTCTGTTTGGCTGGAGGAGGCAGAAAGCGGGCCCTCGTTATTCTTCAGGAGTGACTGAATGCTGTGGGCAGCGTGGGTCCCCAGAGACGCTAAGGAAGCTGACAGCCCGGTGGCTTGGTGGCTCGCTCTGCCCCGGTCCCATCTGGCATCCTTACAAGTGTGTATTTCAACAAACCAAAACAAAATGTTTAACCGTACATATTTTTTTGTATGTATTGAAAAGCAGTGTAAGTATTGAAACAATAAAAACATGTTTATCTCAGGGTCATGTTGACAAGTTTGTAAGTTCTCAGTTTGGGGTTTTTGCTAGAAGCCGGGCTTGGCTTTGAGGTGGGACTAGTTCTGTTTCTTTCCGGTTTTATTTCCGGTTCTGTTTATTTTTCAGATAACTCAATTATTCCAAGTGGTAAAAAGTCCAGTCGGCCGTCGCAGGGGAGAACAACTCAGAGTCGCCTCCCAAGTTCGCGCTCAGGCGCAGCCGTGGGCTTTCGTGCAATAGTCCATGGTGCAGTGTCTGGGGGATGCTCGGAGCTGCCACACCCCTGGGTGTGCCTTTGCTTTGGTGACCTCCCAGGTTTCTAACAGTGCTCTTGGCCCCCTGCCATAATGACTGCCGTCTCAGTGCTGAATTCTAAAGACCATTTCTCTCCTCCATTCCCATGGAGCACGTCTGATCCATGCCTCATACAGGCCCCACGGTTTTCCCTGATGTTTGGGGGTGTTAGAGCGCTGGCTATGTCACAGAAAAGGCCAGAACAACCTAAAATCCAATATCGGAAATTTCTGCCCCCAAATTCATGGTACTTTCTCCGAATAATATCTCCCAGACCCCAGCCCAGGTAAGTCTCTGGATCTACATTTGATGTCTAAGAGTACCCATTAGTAGGCTTTCCGGATCAATACAGGTAGGAGACCGTAAGATCACTTATGCTCTACTGAGAACAAGCCGGCAATTTTAGGAGGCAACTTTTGCTTAAGTAGCTTTCTTTTCTTTTCTTTTTTTTTTTTTTAACCTTGCTGAAATGCATCTGCAGTAAACAGCCTAATGCTGTAATTACTATTATCATTACTACTCTGCACACAGGTTTGCTTGCTAAGTATCAGAGTGTTAGAATGTATCAGATGCCTAAGAAAGTAAGTTAGGGTAAAAAAAAAAAGCGTTGGTTCTGTAGATAATAGTAGAATTCAATAATCAATTGTCCTGAGAACTAGCTGGGCCAAAACTAAGAAAGAGGTAAAACAAAATTTAAACGTGTTTGGTGTAAAAGACCACCATAGATTTTCTTTGGACACTTATTTATTTATTTGAGAGAGAGAGCAGGAGCAGAGAGGAGAGGGAGTCTCCAGCAGACTCCATGCTGAGTGGGGAGCCCAATGCCGGGCTCCATCTCACGCCCCGAGACCATGACCTGAGCTGAAACCAACAGTCAGATACTGAACCAAATGCCCTGCCCAGGCTCCCCCATCATGGCCTTTTAGAGGAGCCTGGGCTCCTCTAAACCATGCACAATCTACAAACTTTTGTGGTTGACATCAAGGAGGACCTTTCACCCAGTCACGATGTAGTCTTTGGTACCAGTGTGAGAGACAAGACTGGGGGTTCGATGGACACTGTCTGAAGCTGCAAGGTGATCATTAGTTTCTTTCCTTCTCTCTTTTTTTCAACTAGCCTACCTTTGGGCCATCCCCAGAGTGTTCTGGGGGGCGGTCTGTCCTTGGGCCATCACTGGAGTGTTCTGGGTAGAGTGTTCTGGGTGGAGTGGGTGGAAGGTGGTAGAACATTGGCACATTCTCTGTCTTACTCAGTTGGTCAAACCACAGCTCCGCTTGAGTTAAGGTCTCCTCCTACACTGTTCCTGTGCCCACAGCATGGGTGGGATATATCTAGAAAAAGAGGGCAAACAGTGGTAGTGGCTGCTTGCCGATTGTGCCTGGCAGTAGGGAATTCTCTGTCTTTTCCTCCAAATGGCTTCCTCCTTCCTATTTCTCTCAGGTTAAGACCTGACACCTCGGTTTCCATCTTTACGCTCAGGGGATGACGTGGTTTCCTGTTCACTGAGAACACAGGAACCATCAGGAAGGAACCTGCATAAGCACCTCCCCACCCCCCACCCCCAGCCTCTGCATCCACAGACGCTGCCTTGTCGCCCACGACTACACCGTGGGAGAGCAGCCCTGCTCCTTCCCCAGTCCGGCCCCTCCCCGCGCTTGCTCCAGCCCCCTTGGTCTACTCCACCATGGAGAGCAAGGCCTTCTCCCACCCTCTTGCACGGGCAAGATTTTCTTCTTTACGGGCCTTTCCCACCCATAGACAAACCTGACTCTGATCTCCTGCATCTTAACAAAATATTTTTGACTCTAATAATATCTCAGCAAATTCCCTGAGATAAATGTTCATATTCTCCCCTCTCTTTAATTCTCCCACAGACAGGTTTTTTTCTCTACACCACTCAACGCAACCGTGGCAAGTCTGCAATGATTTGCATGCTGCTAATTGGTCTACTGGACCCTGTTTTCAGTTCTGTGTTGCTGGATCTGCCAGCAGCACTGACATGGTGGACCACCTGCTCCTTCTTGAAACACACTTGCACTTGGCCTCCAGATCTCAGAACCTGGGCCTCTTCTCTTGTCATCTGCGCCCACTCCCTTGGTGACGGCATAAGGGATGAGCCTCTAGCCAGGACTCTGTCTGACCTCCGTGTGAAAAGAGACGTCTGTGTACTGGACATCGCCACTGGGCTAGTCTACTTGTTATCCAGCTTCCCAAGTCCCTAACCAACCTCCTGGTCTTCTCCCTCATCCTCACCCTGCCTTTGCCTCGGTGTTTCCTGCCGCACCCATGAGCTCCCTGTCTCCATCATTGCAGGAGAACACCTTGGAGTCACCTTTTGTGTTGTCTTTTCTCTTAAACCACTATATCCGGCAAATCCAGCAAAACCACTCTATCTGTCAGCAGATCCTGCTGGCATTTTCTTCGAAACGCGCCCAATTTCTGTTACAGGAGCCGGTGTCCTCACTGCACCTCAGTCTCCCTAATCCATTTTTAACGTTTTCCCCGGAGTAATCTCCTTACATTGTAGATCAGGTGACACCACTCAGAACCTTCCACTAGCCTTCCACCTCACGCTGGCAGGAAGGTAAAGTCACCACCATGGGCTCCAAGGCTCCATGACAGGGAACCTATCACCTCCTTGCCTATTTGGCTTCAACGCCCAGTGCCCTCTCCTGGCTCAAGGCAGCCGCCCAGCATCACACCTCCTCGAAGTTCCTTCATCCCGACTCGCTCCTCCCCAGGTAAGCAAACGCACGGCTCCCGCCCACCCTCCTCCAGGCTCTACTCGAGTGTTGCCTTATCCGTGAATCCTGCCCCGTGACTCCACGTACAACAGCCTCAGCGATCCCCATCTGACCCTCTGTGGCGCTTGTCACCATCTACCAGACTAAGTATCTTTTTATGTATTTTGTCTACTGTCCAGCTCCCATGACTGGAATATGAGCCCCACGAGGTCAAGGATTTTGTGCACTTTATTCACCACTGCAACCCTTTGGCCTGGAAAAGTGCCCATAGTGGATGCTCAGTGTTTGTTGAAGGAGCGAAAGCATTGAGGTATGGTGTGAGGAGGACTTAGAAGACCCAAGTCTTGACTTTCGGAATCCACGATTTCTGATGTATGTACTTTGGGGCGAATCACTAACATTCCTATGTGCTCGTCTCCTTCCATCTGTAAAATGTTTCTATTTGTAAAATACTTCACCCAACTTATTTGTCAGGATTAAACAAAGTGATAAATGTGAAAAATACCTTCTAATTTCTACTACACAGAGGCTAATTAACTTGCACAACACCATTTACGAGCACGTGAGAAGGAAAGGAAATGGACAGACCAGATGTATAGTCTCCCTTTTGCCCAATGGAGTCTTGTGTTTTGTATCAAGGGCCACTTTGGGACCTTTCTCGAGGTATTTATGGCTTGAATAATGTTTATTTTAGATAGGTGGAGAACGTATTTCAGGTCATCCCTCAAACCAGAGGGCTTTTTCCAAACTGAATTTTGACAGTTGCTCTGGGGCTGTGAAGACTCAGTTTCTGCTCTTCCTAAATAGGTCAAGTCACGGTGTGATAGCCACATGCTGTAGAAAAAGGTTAGTGAGACAATGGGTGGGATTTCTCCTTTGAAATTGGGTTATGCCTGCTCTCGGAGATGGTCACAGGCCTGCAGAATTTGTGACACGCTGGTTCTCTAGTCATTATATTTTTACCATAAAAGCATTAGTCACATTTTTTTCTGGCTTTTTATTCTCTTAAGAACAGAAACGTGGGTAGTCGATGATAAAGTTCATTCGGTATTGTGTGGAGCTTTTCAGAGAACTTTATAATCATTCTAATTAATTTGGAATTTCCAAGAATAAAAAAAATAGTCCCCAGACTAATAATTCTGAAACAAAAAGAATTTATAGGTAAAATTGAAATGATCGAGTGACCTACTTGTGTACACTTGTCTTCCTTCCTGCACCTCATTTGTTACCTTTACGTGATCTGAAGTACGTGCCGGCGGAGTAAACGCTGTGGTGAGGGAGTTCACCCCACCGCCCGGCCCGTGGGCACAGAGCGAGAGTAGTCGCTCAGAAGGTGGCCGAGCTGTGAGCATTAGGCCGTCCACCGTGGGGGGACCCTGGAGAGGCGAAGCCCACCTGCTGTCTCACGCCGCACCGAGAAGGCCGGGCCGCTTCCACCCGGGAGGAGAGATCTACAGATTTAAGAAATCTGAAATTTAAGGGGAAAGTTCAGTGGCTGCTCATTTGCAGAACAAAAAGCGACTTGTCCTTGGTGAGTTTTTGTTTTGTTTTGGAATTCAGAAAACACTGCGTCTGCGCCGTCTTGGTCACGGTTTCAGGCTACGAAGGTAAAAGCAAACATTGCAGGGCCCGCTTCATCGAGTCGGACCTTGGCCGATCGCTTATTCACACAACTTTGGTTGTGGCTTGGGGACGGAGAAGGACTCGGGCTTGTATCGGGCCTGTTGGGAGCCGCACGCTGTTCTAGAGACTTTACATTTAGTTTAGGGAGTCCTGATGGCAGTCCCGGGCGCAGGTGTGACTCAGGACAAGCACTCAGGATCGGTGTGGGGCCAAGAGATTTGAGTCCGGGTTCGTCCGATTCCGGAGTCTGTGCTCTCTATCTCATGAAGATGTTAAGTACGACCTTCAGGTGCTTGGGACCCGAGGCTGGCGGCTTGTACCTTGAAAGCCTGTCGCATTGGCAAGGAACCCCGTTTTGAGGGCAGTCAGCCGTATGAGCCATAGCCGTGAGGGAGAGATGCGGATTCTGTAAACCCAGGCCCAACACAGTCTCCCTGGCTCAGTGCGCACCGTGGGCCCTGGGCTGTGTTCCAGGACAGGTGCTGGTGCTTCTGCACCTGGATGGTGTGTGGAGCAGGTGTGAGGCTGCGAGGGGTGGGTGGGGGGACGGACTGCTGTGGAAGGGCAGGAAAGGCAGGGGACGGGGCAGGAGCCAGTCCCGTGAGGACAGAGAAGAGAGCCGGCGGGAGGAGGGGCAGGCGAGCCTGGGGCCCGGTCCGCAGAGGGGGTGAGGCTGGGTGTGAGCGGACATCCACATGTGTGCACCCCTGGGTCTGGTTCAAGAGAACGCACCCAGCTCTGATTCATGGGAAGGTGTTCTTGTGATAACATCGCCTTCCAGGCGAAAGTGACAAACGCGTGGCAATGAGTTTCACCGTGTTGTGGGTTCCTGCATTGATGTCATTTAAAAAATACTGTAATTGTATTTAGATGACAATATGGGGGATGTCTGCTTTAATCATGCGTTCTGTTTTCTCTTATTAAGTGTTTTAACCCTTGCGAGCTTTCCTCTATCTGGAGGTCTCTTATCTAATAATAGACTCTTTAAGACAAACTGAGAAAGAGGAAGTGAACCCCAAAAGAGACAGCAGCCGAAACAAACACCACAAAGCCCATAGCCTGAAGCCTGTGAGTGTTTCTCTCCGGGGAGACCCTCGGGTGCACACTCGGAGGTGCTGGCTCTTACTTTAGGTGCAGTTCCGAGAGGCTGGCGACTGGGTTTCCCAGCACAGAGCTTATTGGAAGAGGAAAGGTCACCTGCTGGGGTCAGAGGCTGGGAGCAGCGGGCTGATGGGCTGGCTTCCAGTGCAAGCTGGGATGGAGAATTCCCAAACAAGCTTGATATGCTCACCCTGGGGTCATTCAGTGTAGACAAGCAAAAGGTCCCGAGTATTTGAGCAATCTCTGGGTGCAGTTTGGGGCATGGCTGCAGAGGGGAAAGGCTGCACCAGTACTGGGGGCTGTGAAGGGCACGGAGCTGGGGCTGGACGACGGCGATGTGCCTGGAAGACCTGTTTGAGCAGGAAACTCATGGATCAGGTCTCTAATCTTAAAATACGGATTTGTACACAATCAGCCTTAGTTGACAGGTGACGTAGGGCACGTTTCCAAGAGCAAGAGTGGGCAGAGCGGACACCGGCGGATGCTCTGGTGTCTCGTCCCACCCTCAGGGGACGTGATGGCCATGCACGGTTTCACCATCTGAAAAGGATTCCATCCCTGGGGCGACTGAGTGTTTCCAAAAGAAATACATTCCTTTTTACCTTCCAGACATTGTTTGGGAAGCAGAATGTGCAGATGGCAGTGGGGAGGAAGAGAACCGCATGGAGAGGGAACGCAGGTGTCGAAGGCAGGGCAGGCTGGGGAGGGGGGAAGAGACGCAAAGAAGAAGCTCGAGGTGACACGTGGAGGCTGCGAGGGGGGTGCGGCCACCTAGGAGCAGGGCGGGGCTGGCAGCACCACCACGGTGGTGGCCCTGGGTGCGGTAGGACCTCATCCAGGAAAGGGTCCCAACTACTCTGAGCAGGTTCGCCCGCGCGTGGGTGTGTGGTGTCCTGGGGGCGGGGTGGGCATGGCCTCTGGGACCCCCGCTCAGCACCTTTCTCCCGCGTTGGGCTCCCAGGTCGCAAGCCCTCCGTGCTGCTCCCAGCCCCGGGTGGGCTCAGTGCACCCCCCCACCCTGCGTCTGAAGTTCCAGGGGGCGAGCGGACGGTGAGATTCGTGAACCTCAGGTTCTGAGCCCTTAACTGAGGCCCCGAGACTCTTCCCACTCTAGCGCGGTATTTGCAGGACCCCAGGCCCCAGCCAGCTTTCCGGGTCAGAAGCTGCATTTTCAGCCCCGGAGATCCACAGGCAGAGAGAGGAGCCTCACCCGTGGGGAGCGTGTTGTGTTGGGCGTGCGCGTGACGTGCACAGGGTGTTTGCATTGGGGTGTGTGTATGTGGATGTGTGGGGGGTGGGTTTGTGGGGAGGTCGTGGGGAGCAGCCTGTGACTGTCCCTCCTGACGTTACCCTTTCTCATTTCTGTAGCGCCTGTATCAATCTGCATGGCTGTTCCCTTTAGAGTGACACTGCAGGCCTTGAATCTGGGTCACGGGAGCACAGTGAATCAGGGGGGTTCCCAGGCCCTGTGCTGGGCGCCCTCCCCTGTCATGCATGGTGAGCGCTGTGAGGAACTGAGGCGCCGCTGTCTTTACAGGCTCAAGGGAGGCGCCTTGAGACTTTATTGTGGGTTTATGTAACATCAGAATCATTTGCTCGGAGGTCCCTGTTTTCTCTCCCAGATTTCTTTCTGGGGGATAAACATGTTTCATTAAGCCACTGCCCACTGCTTTGTGTGTTTCATTAAATGAAAACACGATAAATTAAGTCAGTCTTCTTTGGTCTTTTTGTCAGTTTGAGCTTTTTCCGACCTAGTGACCCCAGGTGCAATGATTCGCCTCTCTCCTCCCCCATGCCCTTCAGAAGCTGTGGCTGACACCGGGGCACCCGATCGCATCTCCAGACGAGTGGGTGGCTCTCGAGGTCGGATGCCAGGCCATGGTGTCCTTTGAGCTCCCGATCTGGTGGGACAGGGGCTAAGGTGGCGCTTCTGTCATCCTCGTTCTGTAATCTGGTGAAGCGCAGAGTTTTGTGATTTTTTTAAAAAAAGATTTTATTTATTTATTTGTCAGAGAGAGAGTGAGAGCATAAGGAGGGGAGCAGCAGGCAGAGGGACAAGCAGATTCCCCTCGGAGCAGGGAGCCCCATGTGGGACTCACTCCCAGGACCCTGGGACCATGACCTGAGCTGAAGGCAGGCACTTAAGGGACTGAGCCACCCAGGCACCCCAAGTTTTGTGATATTTTTGAGTCTGAGAGACCAGTCCCGTTGGAAGTTAGTTTTAGAGCTTCTAAGAGCTATTTATTGACTGTCTCGTTCGGTCAAAAATACCGTGTTCTCTGCTTTCCTGTGCTGAGCGGGCCGGTGTCCAACATTCCAACGCTTTTCCTGCATCTCATTTGAAACAAAATAGCACATTCGCCGCTCTGGAAACTGACAAAGAAATTGCCATTACAGGAACACTCAGGCAGGGAAGATGGTCAGGAGAGATCTCGAAGGTGTGATTTTTTTCCAGCAGTGATATGTGTAATAGTTGCTGTAATAGTGATTTCCCTGTTCTTAGAAATTGTTTCATTATGCAAACAATGTATCTCATTGTTAAATGTGCGGAAAGCCCGGAGTCCTTCTCTCTAAGCCCCCAGGCAGCCAGGGCTCTCATTTGAATGTATTCCCTCCCAGCCTATATTCTGATCAGAGTTTTGTCACAGTTTCTCACTTTTACTTATAAAAACTCATCATTTTTCACACTTTCTGTGTCTAGAACATTGTGGTCAGAGTTAGAACTTTAAATTTAGGACCTCGAACAAAATGTCGTAGAGACGGCTGCTGTCATGAGGCCGACTCGACGATTTAGAACCTCTCTCTCTGCCCCCATTCCAGAGATCCGGCGTTGGATAAGGATGATGTTGGTTCGGGTGAGCTCATCCCTGAAACAGCGGCTGTGCTGGACACAAAATGTGTCTAGAACGTCCTGCGTGAGGCGTCGTGTGTCCCCATGGCTGAGGAGCTGGGCAGCCGCCTTGCACAAAGAGTCAGGAACACAATTTCAAACTCTCACGCGGGGGGCCGGACCTGTAGGGCTCCTGTAGGAGCTCTTTCTTAGGTCGCCTTCCCGTCCCTAGCTTTCCCAGACCCCTTGAGCGGGCAGCCTGATTTCCTTGGAACTCCTCCTCTTCCTATCTTTTGGCCCAAGTGTCTGTTTGGTACCCCCGAGAGTGAGGCCAGCGAGTGCTGGTCCTGTGGAGGGCAGCCCCCTGCCCCGGGCCCCCGGCCCCTGGTCCAACCAGCCTCCCTCCTCCTTTCTCAGTGTCCTGCTTTCAGGCCTGTCCTGCTCGGGAAGGAGGCACCCAGCCCTACTAACTGTGCCAGAGGGCTCGTCCGTCCCGATCCTTGCTGCCAGGACTTCAGTGACACCCGGGTGACGAGGACCTGGGTGATGAGGACTGTGCTGCTCTCGGCACTGAAATTTCCACACCCCCCCCCCCCCCAGCCAGCGTGGTCGGCCACCCTGAGCCTGGCAGCCCCATAAGGAGGACCAGGAGGTCAGTGCTGGTGTGAAAGGCTGAGCCCCGTCCTTGTGGGCTCAGGGGTCCTCTGCAACGGTGGCTGTGTGTGAGGGCGGAGCACCAGACAACTTGAGTCAGAGGCCTGGAGCTTTGGGTGCTGGGGAGGGGGACTGGGCAGAGGGCTGTATCTGCCCCCAGCCCTGCCGCTGAACCCAGGACTGGGTCCCGGGGGGCCTGTGTGAGGGTCAGAGGTGCTGCCTGATGACCCCGAGGGTGAAGAATGAAGCATTTTAAGAGATTTATTTGAGAGAGATGAAGAGCAGCGGGGGAGGGGCAGAGGAAGAGGAATCCCAAGCAGACTCCGCACTAGGCCCGTTGCGGGGCTCGATCCCACGACCCTGAGATCACGACCTGACCTGAAACCAAGAATCCGAGGCTCCGCCGACTGCGCCCCCAGGCACCCCCGAGTCATGAAAGTTTCACCCGCGTCGGCTGCTCTCTGCGGCTTCACGCTTTTTCTCCGAGTCTCTCGGCCGACCGGCCCGGCTGCGGCCTCCGCCCCCGCAGCAGCGTCTCTGCGAAAGCCCCGCAGCCGGCCTCCCGCGGACGCGCGCACTGAGAGTCGTCGGCAAAGGGTGCTGCGGCCTCGGGAGGTCACACGCGTCAGGTTTCAGTCCTCACTTTCCTTTCTCGGCACTTCCTGCCTCGCCTGCCCCAGGATACTCTGTGGATTTTTTTTTTTTTTTTTTTGAGATTTACTTATTAACTTGAGAGGGAGAGAGAGAGCGCAGGGCTCTATCCCAGGGCCCTGAGATCATGACTCGAGCTGAAATCACGAGTTGGACGCTTAACCGACTGTCATCCAGGCGCCCCAGGAACAGTGTGTTAATTCCTCTGGCCACTCCTTTCCGGTCTTTTGTCCTCACGTCAATTGTCCTTCCGCCCCTAAGCACAGCACGCGCTCCCAGCCTGCTGTCCACACCTCTGAGCTCCGTTACAAGCTCCCGTGCGGAACGGCGGGGCGAGCGCGCGGCTGGCGCGCACTCCACGGCTCTTCAGCGCACACTCGCTCATCTTTGAGAAATCTTCACTCTTTACCTTCTCGATGAGGAGACAGACCCCAGAGACTGACTTGAAAGACGACTAACGTGTGACTGAGCCGGATCTAAAGTCACGTCGATAATGACCGGTTACACAGACCTTCCTTCCCGCGCATTCTGTGCCTGATATGAAATGGATTTCCTTCCCCTCACACAAGTCTCTGGAATGTCGCCACAGGAACATATTAGAAACTTAGAAATAACTTCCCAGTTCTTAGCTGCCTGTCCTGTTGAGATGGAAAAATTGGGATCATTTTAACTCCTTCTTTGTCTTGTTTCTTACTAATTTTTCACAATATCCCCCAAACATGCGTGAACTTTGGGATCAGAGGATGTGACCTTGTGCCTTAGCACTTCACCTTACTAAGCGTATACATTTGAGGAAGTTGCTTTATTTCTCGGAGTTTCAGTTTGACAACATCAACACTACCTTGTTGTGAGGGTTAATGACACAGAATAAGGGAAATGTCAAGGTATGAACCCAAAGCACCTGGCCGCTGGCCTTTGGACCACCAGCGACTCCTCCCTCCCCTCCATGACTCCCTTGTGGTATCACTTCTTCTCCAGTCAGTTCTGTGAACTTGCTTCCCATCACTCCACGACCTGCAAAGCTCCCCTGCTGTCCCATCCTTCTATCTGTTCTCATGTTCCAGTTCATGTCTGCGCTTTCTGTGCTGGTGCTGTTTGCCTCCGTACCCCCTGCTCCTTGGCTGAACGCCAGCCCCTCCTTTTTCACAAAGACTGCTCAGACCGGTGTAGTGGCTAGAAGCACACACTCCTTCCCTCCTCTGAAGGCTCCACCTCTCAATACCGTCTTCTCAATGATGAAGCACGTTCAGCCTTGCCGACACGGCAGTGTAGCTAACACCAGGGATTTTTCTCTGTTTTCCAGCTGTGTAAGTTTCTTAAAGTCAGGAAATAAATTGCACCACGTATCTGTACATAGTATCATGCATGTGGTAGTTATCTAAAAATATGAACTTATAGGAGGCAGATTAGGTTGGAGTGGTTTTTAGGAGTACAATTTTCAGGCCAGATAATTTAGGAAGTAGAGTCAAACCTCTGCAGGCCCAGAGCTAGAGCAGGCAGTGAACACGAAGGCTATACAGCTTGAAATCTTTGTAAATTCTAAAATCTGAGATGTCAGCAAAGCTGGTAATTCCCCCTGTAAAATGCACTTTTATCCTAACTGGGGAGTTTGCTGACATAATTTGCTGAGTAGCATTTTCTTAATTCTATATGGAAGAAGAGGGGTAGATCCAAGCCACTGCTGAGTCTGAGATCTGATTTCCGGTGTATCCCACTCCTACCTTTCCAACAATGTCACGATTTTAGATTTCTCACTCCCTCCCTCTCCCGCTCCGCACTTCCAGCACCCGTTGTAACTGCTTCCTTTCTCAGGAATGGTGGTTTGCCTGTCTGCCTGCCTGCTCCCTTCCTCTCTCCCTTTCCCTCCCTTTCTCTCTTCCCTTCCTCCTTCCTTCCTTTCTTTTTCTCCCTCCCTCTCTCCCTCCCTCCCTGCCTTCCATCATTCCTAAAAAAATGTATGTTTTATTTTGATTTTGAAACATTTTTCTTGCATCTTTATGATTTCAGAGAAGGTCTAGCATGCGTGAGGAAAAGTAGAGAACCATTCCTGTTATCTCTTTGCTGACAAAGCACCTGTAGTTGTGGCTCAGAACAATGATTATTATTGTTGTTGTCGTTATTATTACTATTATCTCTTGTGGCTCTGGGGTTGATCGGGCCCAGCTGAATGCTTCTGGTGCAGTTTCAGTCAGGGGCGGCTGGTACCAGAGTCACCCGAAGGCTCTAGTGGGCTGCTTGGTGTCCCGCTGGCCTGGCTGGTGGCAGGGGTCCCAGCGGGAGCTCTCTGCCAGACCGCCTACACCCAGCCTCTCCTTGTGTGGTTTCCGCTGGGTTCCAGAAAGAAGCATGCATCCCAGAAGGCCCCGTGTGCAGCCTCAGAAATCCCAGATCACGACTTCTCCTCTATCCTACCAGTCAGGCAAGTCGCCAGGTCCTACCTAGATTCAAGAGGATGGAAACTGGATCTTACTCTCACCTGCGAGCAGCACACCCGCATCAGGAATACAAGAGCGGAAAGTGGCTGCTTCCTCCCTGCCATTGTCACAAGACGTACGCAGAGCACCAGGGTCAGCTGGGTCGCAGCCACCCCGCGCACTGGCCGCTGGAGCAAGGCTCAGGCGTGTTTCTGGAAACAGTGTCCGTGACTCTGTTCCGCACCTGCGCGGCGGCTAGCGGAGTTAGAGCAGCGGGGCCCAGGGCCTACGGGGCTGCCGAAGGGGCGTCCACGTTGCAGCCTCAGGCCCCTGGGTCGACCCTGATGGTCTGGGCGTCAATCGTCTTGTTGAAAGGATCCGTAAAGCTTATTGAATCCTTTGTCTTCCCTTAAGGAAACAGCTCAAGGCAGACTGTGAGGAAGTCCACTTGACTGAAAAACTTTCTTTACACAATTGTTGCTTGAAATCATGGACATTATTTAGGATTTTGTAATGTTTATAATTTAAGAAATCGTTTATTCATAATTACACACATTTCCCAAGTACCTGCTTTTCCTTTTAACCTTTTCCCTCTTGCCGGAGCCGGGGCGGGTTCCCGGACGCGTGCCCGGGGCCAGAGCCTCCCCTGCGCGCTGCGCTCCCGAGCGTCCGCGGCCGAAAGGGCTCTGGCCCGGCCCCGGGCGGGACCAGCGCTTAGAACCAGGAGCCGCTGGAAAGCTCGGGCCGGTGCAGCACCCCAGACCGCCGCACGCTGCGAAGCGGTTGCTCCCGGACACGCGATCATCTGCGAACCGCGGCTGGCGTCCGGCTGAGCGCTCCGCCCTCGGGCCGGGCTCCGGGCGGGGAGATGGCGCCTGTGGATGCGCGCCGCGGCCGGTGTCGCCCGAGGCTCACGCGGCTCTGATGGCTGAGAAGTGAGCGGCGCCGGTTTAAGTGTGAGGACGGCCGCCTCGGCTGAGCGCTCAGGGGGTTCGATGCTGGCCTGATTCTAGAGAGATGAGCACACAATGGCGCCGAGCTCCCTAAGGACGGTGTCTGGTTTGGATTTGCCGACAGAACCGAAGGGGTTTTGGGGCAAAGATCGCCGCGAGCACCAGGCCTGATGTGAGTCCCCAGCGTGGCCAGCACCGGCGGCGACAGGAGAGCCCTGACGGGCCCGCCCCCGGCTTCTCCGAGAGGCCGCACGATGGCCCTTTCCTCAACCTGCCGCTTCCCCGGTTTCTGTTTTTTGGGGGGGCGTTTCTTAGCAAAATCAGATCTGTTTTTCTGTCTTTTTTTCTTTTTTTTTTTTTTTTAGGCAGACCGAGTCGAGGGCTATAATTGCCCGGACAGGGCCCACTTCCCCACCTGCCCGCCCAAGGAGACCATCAAAGGGGATGTTTGTGGGACTCAGTAGAGAGCACAGGATGCATGTGTCCCCAATTCCCCAGGGGGCCTGTGTCTTCCTCTGTAAGGTCTTTGGGGCCGCTAAAAGCAGCCCTTCCAGCAGCTTCCACCCACAGCAAGAAGCAGAACCTCGGAGGTTGGGGGAGGCGGTGAAGGGGGGGATGAGGTAAGGGAGGGAAGAAGGGCAAGGAGGAGCTCCCTCCCCTGACCATCAGCCCTCTGCAGGGCAGGGAGAGTGAGGGAAGTCACACGGAGGTGTTCCTCTCTCACAGAAGAGGGGACAGGCTCGCTGCGTCGATGGACATCTTAAGCTCTGTCCAAGAGCAGCACCTCTTGGTGTGGAGGGACTTTTATTCAGAAGGCAGTGGGGGTCCCCATGGCCATAAGACCTGTGAATGGCTCAGAATCAAAGAGGAAAAGGCTTTTCTTCTACGGAGAAAGGGGAAGAAAGAGGACAAGCAGACTGTTTTGCGGGGGGGGGGGTACAGAGGACAACTGGACAAAAGGAACAGTTCGTTCTGCCAGGAAAAGCAGCTGTCGTGGTCAGCCAGTTTCCAAGAGAAGCTGACAAGGGACCAGGCTCCACATTTCATGCTCACCCGGACGCGGGGACAGGCGAGGTTCAGGGCACGACAGGCAGGCGTGAAGGCTGACTAGTGTCCGTGCAGGACACGCAGGGTGAGTCCGGAGCGGAGCAGGGGGAGTCCTGCTGAGCTGGGGGAGGAGGCAGAGATGCTTGCTCCGCAGGCCTGGCAGCCCCAGCTGGTCCGGTTCTGGCTCGCAGTGCTCTCTGGGGCCCTTTGCTACAAAACCTTTGGTGTTTCCTGAGACTCGAGTCACAGCAGCGCTCTGTGCTGAGCAACACCTTTCTGATTTCCAGAGCTCTTTCTCCTTGTTCGCTTTTTTTTTTTTTGCTGTTTTTTTAAATCACTCACTCCTAAAAATGAGTTCCCCAAGCAAATCATGAGTTGCTACCTCTAACGACAGCGTACTCAGCTCTGTCACCTGCCATCTCATAAAGGCACGTGCCCAGCTTCTCGGGACTTGTCTTTATGCCCCAGTCACACAACAACAGCTCACATGGGATGAGCGCCGTCCTCCCTGCTCCACAGGGACCGACCTCATGTTCCCAGGACACGCCGAGGCAAGAGGCACTCGGCTGTTATCTGACAGAGGAAGGAACTGGGGCATCCCCGCAGGGTCAGGAACTGATCTGTGGGTGCACAGATTTTCGGGGAAATCCAGGCGCAGGGGCTCCAGGAGCTGCCCTAACCACAGCCACATGTACCCATTTCCAGACTCATCTGCACCTTCCCAGGCACCCTGCAAAGTGTCCAAAGTGTCATCATGGGAGATGATCAGGCCCCGGGGGGTAGGGGGTGGCAGGGAGAAGGTTTGAGCACAAACTGTGGCCATGAGTGGAAACGCAGCTCGAAGTCACCACGAGGAGCACAGCCACCCAGGAGTCCCGCCTCCTGGGCTCCCCCTCGGGTGGGACTCGCCTTCCAGGGAGTCACATGATCAGCTGGTGCCCCGCAGCACACACAGGGTTAACCTTCTGCATGTGGGCCAATAGGCGTTACTTTTAAGTAGGAAGTGGTAGTTCAGCAAATTTGCTTTTGGCCGGTTCTGGTCTCCCACTCTTTTTTTCTTAATGGCTATTAGAAATTGCGACTTGTCGAGAGAATCACAGCGGGGACGTGAAGCATCGCCGGGCGGGTGTAACGGGACCCTGCCCGTCGGGCCACGGCATTTCTAAGGTGAGCGCGGCCAAGCCCTTGCTTCTTTCAAAAGCATCTTCCTTCCTTTGACACCCTCGCCTGGGCGGCATCAGGAATCCCAGGACAGTGGCCTGGTGAGTGTGTTGCACTTGATAAACAGCCTTGGTTTTGCAGACGTTGTCTTTCTGGCTTTAGGAACAGGACTGTGTTTTTAAAAATCTCCTTTTTGCCTCCAAGTGCACAGTGAGTGATTTATCCCAATTGCCTTGCTCTAGAGCGTGGGGCACGGTCTGGGCATTGCTTCTTCAGACAGTTCAATACCCGCAGGGCAGTGGTCTTGAGTGAGATGCAGTCATTTACTTAACATAAAAAGTTTGGAGAGTGAAAAACTAAGCTAAGAGATGTTTTGAAACCAATGCCCAATGTGATCTGTGCGATGGAAGGTAGTGGGTGTGCATTCTGGACAGCTGGGGATCGAGTCGGAAGAGGCTTGTAAGGTGTTTAAGAGAAGTTGATGGGGTGGAAATTTTTATTTTTATGAGATTCAGGAGAATCTCATATCATATCATATCCTGAATCTTATGAGATTCAGGAGAATCTCAGAAAAACTCTGATAATGGCTGCAAATGCCATAATGATTAGCAAGTGAGTGTCTCATGACCACAGAAGAGTGTGTGATGGTCTTGGAGAGGGTCTGCTCCAGATCCCTCCTAAAGACTGCCCTGTAGCAGAAACAGAAACAGAGATTGTGGAGATCAGCACTGGGAAGAGGTAAACGCAAGGTCTGCGTTGGAGCTTTTCTTACAATGAGGAAAGTATGATTTCTGCAAACAAAAAAGAAAATATAAAATGAGCGTCCGAAGAAGCAGAAAAACCAAAAGAAAAAAAAATTACAAACCTATAGACAAATCACTAGAAAAAACCTCCTGGCTTCTGTCTTAACTGGTTTTGTTTGAAAGCAGAAGGGAGCCAGCCTAGACTTTCAGCTTGGCTGTCGCTTATCTATGTGCCCATGATTCAGGTGAGCTGAGAAAACGTACATTTATTGAGTAGCTCCAGTTGCAGGACAGGAGATTCTGATATCAATTAAAAAGTTTTAAAATATACATATTATCTGAGCTCCCCAGAGTGTTTACAGTCCTTCAGGAAGACCCCGTGAAGACAAAGTGGGTTAGAATGCTTAGAGCGAACAGCCCTCCTGTCTTCCATCTGAAAAATGGGTACAGTGTCTACTTCAAGGGTTTTGTTAAAAGAGATAAGAGATGTAGAGCAGTGATCCCTGGTGTCCATTGTGCAATCGTGACTATGCCCCCCGTTGTAGCACACCCCCACGGTGCTCTCACACATGCACATGCATATACACACGTGCACACACCAATGTGCAAACATGCATCCACACAACACACACTTGCACACACAACACGTGCACACGCGAACATACACACGTGCACAGCACACATACGCATGCACACACACAACCTATTTACACTCATACACTTGTGCACACAGGTGTGTGCGCACACACGCACGCTTGTTCAGTTCTTGTTCTGTATCCTGTGGGCCATCGCTATTTGTGCAAGTAAACACAGATTTAAAATCTGCTTCCATTCAATTTTAACTGTTCAACTTGTTCAGTGAAAATTTTAGCAGTTTTCCTTGCTGATAATATTTTGATGTCTTATTAATGTTTTCCCCAGATTTAGTTTTCCTGGGCAGGCTCTAACCTTGGCCGGAGGACCGGGAGTGGAAGTCGGTGTGCTGGTGCCCCTTCTGCTTTTCCAGACCTTGTCTCTTCTCTAGGGGCTCCTACTTCCCGTTTGCGGCCCCTCTGCCTGCCGCCACCCACTCCTGGTCCCCACAGAGCATGACTGGCCTGAGCGTGTGTCAGTTAGCTGGTCCCAGCGATGATGCTTGCTGCTAAGAACCTGAAATGTGTCCCACCTGCCCCTGGTCAGGTGACTAAGGAACTCCCAAGGCCCTCAGTTCAAAGAACAGAGGTGCGGTGGGATTCCTCTGCGCAAGTTGGGGGGGTGCGCTTGCATTGGGGGTACGTGGACCGCTGCCTGCCTTCTCCACTGTGGCGCGTGGGCTGCCACCCTTTCCTTGGCTTCCAGGGCTGGTCTGGTTTTTAGGACACATAGTATCAGATTTCTGGTTTTTTAAAGACTTATTTGAGAGAGATAGAGAGAGACTCTCAGGCAGGCTCTGGGCTGAGTGCGGAGCCCCGACAAGGGGCTGGACCCCATGACCCTGAGATCATGACCTGAGCTAAAACCAAGAGTTGCACGCCCAAGGGACTGAGCCCCTCCAGCACCCCATTCGTTTCATTTGTGAATGACTCAGTCAATTACCCATTAGTTTCTGGGACTCTTTTGCATGTGGTATCTAACAAAAATCCTACAGGAAGTCACTCTCTTACTGCAATAAAATATACGTTAACATTTTCAACATTATTTTTTAAAAATGTGACTCTCATTAAGTAACACTGAATTTTTCTTAAAGTAACATAACACTTTGCAAAGGTCTCATGAGATTTAATTTATCATCATGAGCCTCTAAAACAGGAAAGGGAGCCCCACAAAGGTGTATCTTTTAATGAAAGTTCATTTCTGAGCACACCCATGAGAAGGGAGCGACTCAGGAGTCAGTTCCAGGCTCTAATCTGGGGGGGGGGGTGTCTGGGAGGTTGTTACTGCTCGTGCAAGCAGGTGCTGAAGGAGCAAGGAAACCGCTAGGAAGCTGCTGTGTCGGTGTCCAAGGGGGGGGGCAGTTAGTGGCATTTCCCAAACTTACCAACCACAGAGCCATCTCCCTCCCACTTCCCCCTTCTTTCTGCCCAGAGCCTTCCTGGGAACCACGTTCAGAGACTGGTCTAGTCCAGCGCTCTCTGGTCCCTTGACCACACATGAACATGGGTGAGAATAATGTGGACTGTGTGGACTCCAAGAGCTGAGTGGTCAAAGCAGACATCCACAAGACCCACGGCTCTCGCCAACGTCCCATTTTTCTAATGATGCAGAAGACACAGGGGAGCACCAGGCACATTCCCGGAGGAGCCCAAACCGTCCGCCACGGCTCACCAAAAACAGGCTTCAGTAAGCCGTTAACATGAGGTGTTGTGGAAAGTGTGTGTGAAAACATGTCACAAAGGTCCCAGTTGATACCCACCCATCCTGCAAAGAGAAGACTTCCCTGGGTGTCTGCTTCCCGTCCTCCCGTGGACAGAGCTCCTAGTCTGTCAAATCCCATTCATGTGTAGTCAGAAATGTGGGTACCAGGTATAGTCTGCTCAAAAGCTCATCTAGATGTTTCAATGGGGACCCCCAGGTTTCTGTCTTTGGCAAACGCCATTAGTGTATTTCCAAGGAGGGCCGGTCCGGGTTCACGGTCCCTGGAGCCCCAGCTAGAAGGCGGAGATGCAGCGGGCTGTAAGCCTTCCTTTCCAGAGTTCTACTGCCAGAAATGCTGACTTAGTGGGTCCGGTGCAGCCCTCGCCACCTCATTTTCAGGAAAGACTCACCGTGCTTGACAGAGATGCATCTCCCGAGGGAGCCCGGGCCGGTCTCACTCAAAGGCCCAGCTGTTCTTCTGATGTTAGGCCACGGTCTGTCTGTGTAACCTCCGCTCGTGGGAGTGCAAGGCGAGACCCTCTTTCATGTGACAACCCTGCAGGTTACTTGATGACTTCATTCTGCCTGAGCCGTCGTTGTCTTCAGGCCATGTGACCAGCGCTGACATGCGCAGTGGGCGGTCGCTTCTTCCCGCCTGGCCGCTGGGCCTCACCTGATTCCCGTCGCTCCTGTTGCCCATCACGCAATCAAAATCACTGCGTAAGTCTGACCGGAGCAGGGTGGGTGGAACTCTCACCTACCTTACCCTAAACCTCAGAATTTCACTGACTTGACCTAAAAAGCAAACAAATTAATCTTAGCAGGATGCGTTTAGGGAGCAGAGTTTTAGTTTTCTACTGCTGTCATCACAAAGTCACTCCAACCACACAGAACAAGTACCTTACAGCTCTGTGGGTCACGCGTCCGGGCCGGGTCCGACCAGGCTGCGGGAGCTGTTGGCAGGGCAGTGTTCCCTCCAGAGTCTCTAAAGCAGGACCTGTCTCTGCGCTTGGTAGAATCGCGGCTGGAATTCAGCTCCTTGTGCTTGTGGGACTGCGCCGCGTTCCTCATGTCGGGTGTCGGAGGCCGTGGGGGGCGGTCCCAGCTCCCAGAACCTACCCCCCGCTTGGTCTTCAAAACAGCGATGGACGAGCCCTTCCATCCTTCCATCCCTTCTCTTCCCTCTCCCATCGCGGCTGGGAAAGATCCCCGCTCTTAAGGACTCGAAGCGACACAGGACCCACCTGAGCAGTCCAGGGTTGTCTCCCCATCGCAGGGTTCAAATGCGCAGTCCCGTTTGGCATGGGAAGGCGTGTTTCCCCAGGTTCTGGGGACCAGGCGTGGGGATCTCTGGGGCCCTGCTTCTGCTAACTTCACACACTGACCCTGTCTCTCGGGGCAGAGTGTCTATTGGTGAGCGTGTGCGAGCAGCCTGTGTCTGTCAGTGAGTTTGCAAGCAGCACGTCTGTGAGTGTGCAAGCAGTGTGTCGGTGAGTGTGCGAGCAGCACGTGTCTGTCGGTGAGTGTGCGAGCAGCACGTGTCTGTCGGTGAGTGTGCGAGCAGCCTGCGATCGAGGGGCAGTACGACGTGGATGACGGGACCTTCCGTAGTGGCGTGTAGCTCATGCCGCGCAGACCCCGCCGTCTCTCGGTGGAGTGACGAGCCAGTGAGACTCTTCCCGTGGCTCCAGCTGCCAAACTTTCATTTTCTACCTGCGTAACTGACCATTGAAACCCAAGCACAGAACCTCTGACTCTCCCCATGGAATTTCACCCTTTGACATGTGACCGGTTGTTTGATTCTGTCCGAGTTCTTCCACACGGATTCTGTCGTCCAGTTTAATAATTCTCGTCTCGGGCGTCGCGTCCTCTTCAGACCTGATGAGTTGCCTCCTCTGCTTCTGTCACTCACAGTCATGAAAACGGCGGGTAGCGCCAGGCTGGGGACAGAGCCCAGCCTGGTGCCAGGGAGGGTCTTCTGCTGGGCGGTCACCCGACTGGCTGTCGTCCCCTACATCACACGGCACGGCGCGAGGACTGGCAGATGGCAGGTGTAACCGTGGACTCGCAGTGTGCCCCTGGCCTCCCTGCCCTGCAGGCTCCCGCTGAGCACTCAGCGCTCCCGCCCCGGCCCCCCGCGCCCTTCCTCACCCCCGCCAGCCTCCTGCGGCACCGGCCCAGGGCGCGGACCCTCTCCCCCCGGCGGGCGAGTTCTGGGAGCTCCTCCGCCGTCCGATCTCCTGGACTCCGCGGGCTTCAGTCTTGGACCTGGGCCTCCTGCTTCCCGCATCACCCTCGGTGCCACGCCATGGTGCGCTGCACGGGAGACCCCAGGGGCCCGAGGGGGCGAGAGCCTGTGAGGGGCCGAGGCTCAGGCAGACGGTGGCCCTGGGTCCCTGAGGCAGCGGCGGGGCTCCGGGCAGGAAGGCTCGTCACCGCAGAGCCAGGCGGGACAGAGCAGCGTTTCTAAGCGCGGCGTCACGGTTTCTTCCCAGAAGGCTTGACTTCCTCCTGGGGACAATTCCGAACAGTTTGTCCCACAGATTCTCTTCACAGCGACTGGTTCTGGACGAGTGTTCGTATTCCCGGCTGTGGGACAGATGGTGACTTAGGAAATACCCGAATTTCAACGATGGACGAGTTAGGTTTTAAAATCGGTTGAGCCCTGGAGCACTTCTGTGTGATCTGCTGCCTTCGAAGTAAGAGCTGGCAGGAGCGCTGGTGACAGCGAGGACATGCTAGAGAGGGCGAGAACGAGGGGGAGACGAGCTTCAAACACAAGGTGGGGCAAGGCCTTCCATGTCCAGAAGCTTCTCGACTGTGGGTTTGTTGGCTCAGCGAGAACGGACGTGTCCCCGGCGGCGGCCACCAACCCGGGTAGACAGGACAGTATATCCCCCTCCGTTCAGTGGAGAAGGTCAAAAATGTCTTCATGACTTTACCATCTCAGTGTTTGTAACAAAGAAGTTCAGAACGTGTTTCTCTAAAAAGGCGACATTTGCTACCCAGGACCCGAGGTGATTTACTTGCACAAAACACGTATGGGCTTCCTTAGGGTTTGTGGTGGCCCGGATGCCAGTATGTCACCAGCACGGTTTCCTCAGCACATTTTGCATGAATCTGCGGTGACGGTGGTGGTTGGGGGCACGCTGAATTATTTCCAGTCACACGAGTGACTGGCATCCCCTAAACTTGACGATGGTGTTTCTCTCAAGAACGCTGATTCTTAACCACTACCAGCATCGATTCGCCGCTGTCCAGACTGCGACTGGTTCACACGGAGCAGGCAAACAAGTCGCTGTGCCCCCCAGCCCGGCCTGAGCACCTCTCTCCCCGGCGCCCGGGCAGACACCGGCCACGAGCCGGCCTCTCGGACCCTGGGCCTCCCGGGGCGGCCACTGGGCTGCGCGGTTTTACAATGGTCGGTTTGCCAGAGGCTCTGGGCTGCGGCTCACGTGTGACTCATCTTTGTGCCCCGTGTCATCCTCCGCAGACAGCCCATAAACGTTTGTTGAGCGGAATTAAACATAAAATCAGAACTCATTATAGGTCAGAGTGTGGTTGAAAGAGCCATTTTTCTGAAGCGGGGTTCCCGCTGGGTTCCCGCTGGGCACCGAGTCTGGAGCGCACGAGGATGCCCCCTTTCACAGCTGCTCTGTTGCCAGCCCTCATGGCCACCAGCCTCCGCATGGTCCGAACGTCGTCATGTCCCCCCCCACCCCCGCCCACCTCATGGGACGCCCTTATGGCCCCCCTTGGCTTGGCATGCCGTCTGTCCCCTCTGTGATCACGCACCCGGCCACGGCTCCCACCGAGCACTCCCTCCAGCAGCTCTGTGGCCCTCTGCCATGTTCCCCCTTGTGCAGTTACTGGATTTGCTCTCTTGGGTTTTAATTTATGTACAATGAATATCACCAGCCTGAAGTATCTGATTCAGTGGTCTTGACAAATGCCCAGCAAGATCACGATCCTGACAGGGGACACTTCTGTCACCACAGAAAGGTCCCTGTGCCCCCTTCAGCCGGTCTCTTCTCATCTCTGAGGCGTGACACCCATGGACCTGACTTTCACCACTCTTGCTTTGCCTTTTCTAGGATTTCACGTAAATGGTATAATGCTGTGCCTGGTCTTGTATGTCTGGATTCCTCACCCAGCCAAATGCCTCTGTGATCGCCGCCCCCCCCCCCCGACTGGCGCGTACATCAGGACTCTGCTTCTTGCTTGGTGGGCAGTGATCTGTGATACGGAGATGGTACAATTTGCTTATCTGTCCACCTGCTGATGGAAGCCTCTGTTTTTCTAATCCAGGGCTGTCATAGAGAAACCTGCTGTGAACGTTCAAGTATTAGTCTTTCATTTTCATTTCTCTTGGCTAAAAACGTAAGAGTCAGCTGTTGGTTTATATGGTAAGTGCATGTTTAGCGTTATAGGACATCACCCTGTGGTCTTCTCAGTATGGCCATCTGACTGCTTGGCCATCTCCCATGTCTCCATCCTTGCCTCCTGTCTTGTCTGCCCCTGACTTTCAGCCATCGAGTGGGTGAGAAAAGGTATCTCATTGCACTTTTAATTTGCATTTCCCTAATGACTAATCACATTGAACAAGTTTTCTCATATGGAATTGCCACCCATGTATTTCCATTGGTGAACTCACTTCACATTTTTTGCCTGTCCCTTCTTGACGTTTAGTTGTAAGAGTTCTTTGTATATTCTGGATATGATCCATGATCAGATTACAAGTTCACAATTTTTTTTTCCCATTCCATGATCTATTTTTACTTTTCTCAAGTGTCTTTCAAAAAACAGAAGTTTTAAATTCTGATCAATTACAAAAATTTTTGAAAAGATTTTATTTACTTATTTGATGGAGAGTGTGTTTGCATGCACACAAGCAGGGGGAGAGGCAGAGGAAGAGAGAGAAACAGGCTTCCTGCCAAGGAGGGAGCCTGACATGGGGCTCAATCCCAGGACCCTGGGATCATGACCTGAGCCGAAGGCAAACACTTAACTGACTGAGCTACCCAGGCGCCCCTTAAATTCTGATCAATTTCCATTTATCAATTTTC
Organism: Lutra lutra; assembly: GCF_902655055.1. Classification (NCBI taxonomy): domain Eukaryota; kingdom Metazoa; phylum Chordata; class Mammalia; order Carnivora; family Mustelidae; genus Lutra; species Lutra lutra. The sequence continues at coordinate 152,155,755 of NC_062283.1, forward strand.
TATTTCATTTTTTTAATAGCTCATGCGTTTTGCAGCTTAGATGAGACATCTACCATTTCCAAGGGCACAAAGATTTTCTCTTCTGTTTTCCTTGGTTGTTTTATGATTGGCGCTCACATTTAGAACTATAATTTATTTAGAGTTTTTTGTTGTTGTTTGTAGCATGAGGAAAAGAAAAGACCGACTTCTTATGCATGAATACCTTATTGGCCCTGCACCATTTATTGAAAAGACTGTTTTTCCCTCTGGAATTACCTTGGCACCTTTGTTAAGAATCCGTTGGCCATGGATGTGTGGGTCTATTTCTGGACTCTGTTCTGTCCATTGATTTCCGCATCTATCCTGTTTCCAACACCATGTTGCCATGATTCCTGTGGCTTCATAGTGTGTCTTGAAACCAGGTAGTAGGAATCTTAGAATTCTGTATTCTTTTTCAAGATGGTTTTGGCCCTTCTCAGTCCCTTGGATTTATATATACATTGCAGGATCTGCCAGTCAGTTTTTTCCAGAAACCCTGACACCATTTTGATTTGGATCATGTGGTGTCTGTGGATCAGTTTGGAGAGAACCAACATATCACTATTGGATTATTTAATCCTGAACCTGATGCACTTCTCCTGTAACCTAGATCTTAATTTCTCTCAGCAATGTTTTATAGCCTTCAGCATGGAGATCTTGTAACAATTTAAGATGTCCTCGTCAGTATTTTCTTCATGGTTTTGATGCGATTATAATTTTTTTCCGTCCCAATTGCCAAACGTTCCAAGTATTGCTAGGGCATTGGAGACAATTGATTTGCATCTGTTAATCCTCATCAGTGCTTTTTTCCCATGTTACGTGTTCTGTCTTTCATCTATAGAATATTTATTTGGGTCTTTTTAATATTTTTTGTCACTTTCTTCATTGTAGGGTGCTTACCTCTACCCTCCAGGGCATCTAGATCAATGGATAGTCATTACCAACTTTTTCTGTTATCTCAGTCATTCTTGTTTCTTCGTGTCAATTATGGGTCATGTTTCCCTGTTTCTTCAAATGTCTGTGTCATGGTCAGTGTGAGAGGCTGTAGCAGATTTCCACAGATAGGGTAGCTTGAACAGGATGCCTTTATTTCTCACGGTTCTGGAAGCTGGGAAGTCCAAGATCCAGGTGACCCAGACCCAGTATCTGGTGAGGACCCCCCAGTTCAGTCTTCAGGAGGAGGGGAGCAGACAGAGGAAGCAAGCTGTCTCTTCTTGAAAGAACACAAATCCCATTCATGAGTGGCAGCGGGGGGCACCACCTCGAAATGTCCCCACCTTGGGAATTAGGCTTCAGCATATGAATTTCGGGGACGCATGCACATTCAGACTCCAGTGGTCTAGAAATTTTTGTTTGGATGCCTGACATGAATTTTACATGACTGAAGGCTGCATTTCATGGCATGTCTTTAAATGATTTGGGGCTTTGCTCTGGGATGTAGTGATGTTACTGGAATCAGATGGGTCATCTGAGACTTTCTTTCAAGCTTTGCTGTGGCAGGTTCAGAGTAACAGTCACTGTAGGTGATTTTAGGAGTGTCACTCCTCCAGTAGTGCTGTTCTGAGGCTGCTCTCCAATCCCCTGGGACTTAGAAGGTGCTGTTCCGCCTTCTGTGGGAAAGAATTCTTTCTAGCCCACGAGGGCTCTGAGGATTTCTTGTTCTCTCATTTCTCACACTCTTCTTGAACTGCTTCCTCTCAGCGACACCTCTCTGCAGCTCCCCTTTCTCTGTGTGTAGCTCCCTCCTCTCCCGCACCTCATATTGCCCTGACCTCCCAGAACTCTGATCCCTGTGTCCTCAGCGAGGTCCCCATTCCCTGTTCAGCTTGTCCCCATGCTCTGCACTTGGAAACTGCTTTCATGGGAGCTGGGAGCTTCCCAGAGCTCAGGTCACGCTCACTTCTCCTGTTCTCTTCTGGTCAGAGACCACAGTCTTGGGACATCAGTTACCCAACAGTCTGAAAACTGTTATTTCATGTATTTTCCAGGTGTTTCTGTTTGTTTCATGCAATAGGGGATACTTGTTTTCCATGACTCCATCATGGCTGGCAGAATAAATCTCGCAGTCCGGTTTGATTGACACGTCCCATCGATACTCAGATGGACGTGTTCGTCTGCTACAGGCTTTGCCACACCAAGCCTTTATGCTGTGGTTTTTCTGCATGCCCTGAAACCCTCAGTGAGAAGGCACAGCTGTAGGTCACTGCAGACGTGCACAGATGACCACCCCCTGGCCCCGCCCCTAGTGTCACATCCAGAGCAACGGCTGAGAGGCAGCAAGTACTTGCTTCCCAAGTGATGGCTCCAGACGTCAGGGAGGAAACTGGGTTTGGGCCCCCTGACCTGTGATCGCGTCAACAACACAGCGAGAATCAAGTGATATGAGAAGTGTGTTCAGAGAGTCCTCAGGCTGAGGTCTGGGTCATACTGACTTCCTCCCCAGATGTCAGGTAGTGACACTGACCACACAGGTGAGGTCCGAGTGGTGCAGCATGATCGAGTCTCCACCTGTGCACCGAGGCTTGTCATTCCGCGCTCCTCCTCCTTCTCGCTGTCCGAGTCCTTCCTTCCGGGGCCCCCTCTCGGTCCTGACTCATCTCGGGGACTTCTTGTGCGTCGTCCCTCTGGGCATTCCCCGCACATCACTGCTGTGTGCGGCTCAGTTGGTGAATGTCACCTCGAACCAGTGGGATCGGCCCCACCGTGGAGGGGCAAACACTCAACACTCACGTTTCCTTTCCACCTGCTCACCTTCTCTGCCATCCCTTTGCCGGCCCCATGCGCATTCTCCAAGGACCGAGGGGGCCTGCCCACTGACCATCTCTAACCTTTCTGCCGCGGTCTGGTTTCTGACAATGATGATGGGTCTTCCCGGCAGACTGGTGCTGGTTAGCTCGAGGGCACGAAGGTAATACCTGTGTCATGTAAGAGATATATATGTACGTTGCTGCTGCCCTTCAAGCCAGGGGGTCCTATTCCGTGTATCTTGAGAATGACTCTCACGTTCAGACTTGAAAAAACTCTACAAGGGATTCTCACATGCCCAGCTGGGTGGAAGCCATGGAATCCCACTCTATACTATTTACAGGCAAGGGCTGTGAATCGTAAGTATTCTAGACGCAATCAGTCCCGCAGATTTTGTTTACCGGAATCCTGCTAAGTGTCATTGAATTGCATTTTGCACCAAGATTTCTGTGCGGATCGGAATCTGTACTTTTGCTGGCATCTCCCTTCTTTATGCCATTGATCAGGGTTTGACAAACTGTAGCCATGATAGCCAAGTCAGGCCAAGCCCGTTCACGTGTGAAGTTGTCCGTGTCACTCTCAAGCCACCAGGGCAGGTTCTAGTTGTTGGGACAGAAACTACAGGATCTGCAGAGTCTAAAATATTTTACTGTCTGGCGCTTTGCAGAAAGAGGCTGCCCACCCTTGTTCTAAAGGACTATTTTCCTGCAAAATAGCATGTCATGTACTCTTTGTGTCCAAGGGAAACAGAATGCCAGCCCGTAACTGTTGGGCTCCCTGGGAATGCCTGTCTCACTCACAGAGTGTCTTGCTTTCTTTCCTCCTTAGACTCACGTCCCCCCATTATCTCCGCTGGTGAGCCAGAGGGCCTGACCGTCCATCCCCTTCCATCCACGCCCGCCCCTCCTGCCGAGAACAAGCACCGCGATGAGTGGGGTGAGTGTCTGTTTTATTTTGGCCGGGAGTGTCATGTCAGTCCGTCGTGGCTCCCCACAGGTCACAGGACAGCTAACTCTACCTTCGTTCACCTTCCAGGAGGTGATGAATTTCAGCGCCGGCTTCAACTTCAGCGAGGACTACTTTGGGTCGGGTAACAGTTCGGATTACTCAGCTGACGGTGACAGCTTCGTGTGCTCCCTGCAGGATGTGCGGAGCTTCTCCGGGCTCTTCGTGCCCGTGGCCTACTCCCTGATCTGTGTCTTTGGCCTCCTGGGCAATGTCTTGGTGGTGGTCACCTTTGCTTTTTACAAGAAAGCCAAGTCCATGACGGACGTGTACCTCTTGAATATGGCCATCGCAGACATCCTGTTCGTCCTCACCCTCCCATTCTGGGCGGTGAGCCACGCCACTGGCGAGTGGGTGTTCAGCAACGCCACGTGCAAGCTGATGAAGGGCATCTACGCTGTCAACTTCAACTGCGGGATGCTGCTCCTGGCCTGCGTCAGCATGGACCGCTACGTCGCCATTGTGCAGGCCACCAAGTCCTTCCGGCTGCGGTCCCGCACGCTGGCGCACCGCCGGGCCATCTGCTTGCTGGTGTGGGCGGTGTCGGTGCTCATCTCCGTCTGGACCTTCGTGTTCAACCAGAAGTACCACGTGCAGGACAGCACCGTGTGCGAGCCCCGCTACCACGAGGGCTCTGACCCCATCAAGTGGAAGCTGCTGGTGCTGGGCCTGCAGCTCCTCTTTGGCTTCTCCATCCCGCTGCTGTTCATGACCTTCTGCTACGCGCTCATCGTCAGGACCCTGGTGCAGGCCCAGAACTCCAAGCGGCACAAGGCCATCCGCGTGATCATCGCGGTGGTGCTGGTGTTCCTGGCTTGTCAGATCCCCCACAACATGGTGCTCCTGGTGACGGCCGCGCAGCTGGGCAGGATGAACCGCTCCTGCCATGGCCAGAAGCTGCTGGGCTACGCCACCAACATCACCGAGGTCCTGGCCTTCCTGCACTGCTGTCTCAACCCCGTGCTCTATGCCTTCATCGGACAGAAGTTTAGGAGCTACTTTCTGAAGATCGTGAAGGACCTGTGGTGTGTGCGGAGGCGGCGGAAGTCTCCGGGCTTCTCCTGCTCCAGGCTGCACTCGGAAAGCTTCGTCTCCAGGCAGAACAGTGAGACCGTGGACAACGAGAACGCCTCGTCCTTCACCATGTGAGCGGCCTGGAGCAGGCCCGAGGTCTGGGGGACTGCGGACATGTACTTGGGGCCCCCGGGGGTCCCCTGCGATTGGCCTTCTCCAAAATGGACCCCTGGGACTACGAATCAGACATTTCCAGGAATATTCGTGAAGCATCTTGTGAGCACGACCTCTCCTGATCACAGCAAAATGCACAGGGTTGGGAAACCCAAGATGGAAAAATATCACGTAAGAGCCCTTGCACCCCTCATCTTAGGCAGAAAGTGAAACATTCCACCCAAACGGCGTGGGGAGATGGACGGTGGCTGGATGAGCACGGGTGTCCATTGTCACCGAGGATAAGGAAGACGAGGTGGTAACAGGCCGTCGGGGAAGGGCTGGCTTGCTTTATTTCCCCGGGGAAGTGTTCTCTGCAGTCGCCGATTCTCCGAAAGTCGGGTAGGCAGAGCTCCACGAGCCGCAATCGAATGGCAAACACTCAGCACACAGAGGGCTTCGTGACTATTGTCAGACAAATCACAGTGAAATTGGGGCTCACAGTGCAGTTTAGAATGTAAGGTGTTTAAATTACCTTCTTTTAAAAAGCACAAGGAAGCTTCCCCGAGACAATACAGAAAGGGCTTTGGTCCCACGTCCACGGAAGCAGAAGCAGCCCCTGGAGCCAAGGGCATCAGGGGCCACAGGGAGCTGGGCTCCTTCCCTCTCTGCTGCTGGCTTTGGTTTTTACCCAAAGTCTGAGGTTGATCCTGGAATCCGATTTTAACAACTGTCTTCAACTTCTAGAAAGTTCCTAGAACTCAAGCTTTGAGAGTGCTTTGTAAACATATGAACACAAGTAGAAAAAAAAAAACCCCACATTACAAAAATGCAAGCATGTGTTAGAAGGTACGTGAGTTACAAAGACGTGAGTTACAAAGAAACTGACTGAGAAATCTGAAACTTTCTGTCGTTCTCATGAGCTTGACCTGCATCTCTGTATGAAATTCAAAGTGCCATCTCAGGGTTCTGAGTCTGTATGTCTCAAACATCATTTTGGCTTTGCAAAATGAAGGTCTTTGGTGCATGAAGTAGGAACGGTTTTCCAGAATCAGGGATCTGACCCGGGAGCTGATGAAGGGCATCTAGGTCGGCCGTCCTCCCAGGCTGTAAGCGTGGGCTCCAGTGCTCAGAGCCTGGTGGCCTACTTGCATGCCCCTTGCGGGTCCCGGATGCGCTCAGAGGATGTAGGGAGAGAAGTTTGTGTCTCTAAGCAGGAAATAACTCGCTTGCTGTGACACAGCTAAAAATCAGCTCTTCTGTATAATTTGAATTTTCAGATAAGTGAAGCTTCTTTATGCAACAGTCCATTTAATTTCAGCCGTACTGAATAAAAGTGTTTCTAAAGTAGGATACAGACTTTATTTTGTCCAATATCATCATTGTTTCTTGCTGTTTGGTGTGATGACGTGTCAATGCCCTCAGGAGACACAGAACTGTGTGGGTTTTGGTCCGTTATTAAGGGGCTCCAGATGGTTCTTTAACGGTTCTGGTATCTTTTTTTCATTGGTTTCCCCAGATCTCCTCCCAGCGTCCGGCTCTGACTGGACCTTGCGTGTGCCTGCTGGTGACCTGTGCTCTGCCCATTGCAAACCCCATTCCACTATGTTCTTTGGTCAGACCTGTCTTCCCAGGGGCGGTGACTCAGGACTTGTCAGTCTGTTGTTAATAAATTAACTGTATACACGGGCCTATCTTTGTCACACACTCACGTGTGTGTCCAAATATGATCTCAGCGGCTTGTGCTGACCAGAAGACGTTTTCTCTTGGTTCCTCGTACAAAGTAGTTGATCAATTATTTTTAGATAAATGAGATTTTCCTATACTTCGTACTTCTCGAAAAAGGTGAAAGTTTGGGCATTGTGTCACCTGCAAATGACACACCCAGATGGCAGGTGTTTAACTGTCACCTTGCACACTGCGTTCTTAGTTGCTTCTGAACAGATAGGCTAGTTTTAAAATGAGGCCAGAAAAGTATAAGATTTTCAATTCCCTTTAAGATTTCTGACATCATGTGCGAAGTCCAGGAACTCTTGGGGTGTAGGCACAGAGAATCTGGTCTAAATGACTACAGAGGAGATGCTAATCGTATATTAGTGTCTTAGTTTGGGAAGGCACCCTGATGAGGTACCCCAGACCCAGGGCTGGCACCATAGACGCTCACTGTCTTGCAGTCCTGGAGCCTGGAAATCTGCGGTCCAGGTGTGGGCAGGTGTGGGCAGGTGTGAGCAGGTATGGACAGGTGTGAGCAGGTATGGACAGGTGTGGGCAGGTGTGGGCAGGTGTGGCCTCTCTCTGGGCATGCAGACAGCCTCGGTCTCCCTGTGTGCTCACTGGGTTTTCCCTCTCTGCTCCTCTGTGTGTGTGTGTCCTGACCTGCTTATCTTATAAGGACACCCGTCACCCACCCACCTGACCTCATTTTACTGTCATCAGCTCGGTGAAGGCCCCTCTCCAAATACAGTCTCAGGCTGAGGAACAGAAGGCCAGGACGCCAGCATGTGAGTTCGGGGGACACAATCCAGCCCATAACCATGTTTTCTGCAGGGAGAGCAACTTTTCATATTAAAGTTAATTTCAAATACTTGAGAGTTTTATCTTTTTTCCCCAGGTAGTTCCCTTCCTTTCCTATATAAACATATAAGGTGTGTTCCAAATATCCATTTCCACCCCAGTTTCTCAGATTTTCGGATGCACATCCCCATGGAATGAAAGTGAGAAAAGACAGACCACGCCCACTATGGAACCTGCGGGTGACTGAGCCCCAGCACCCTCCCACACCCTGGGGGCAGCACTTTCTCTGGGGAGGGCTCAGTGCCCTGATTTTAGAAGCCGGTCTGCTGGGTCCCAGCCTCAGGGTCCGCGCAGTGCCATGGGGGTTTCCCCAAACCCGCCTCCTCTGGAGGCGTGGGGGGGCGTGGCGTGGCGTGGCGGCAGCTGTGGCAGCAGAAGGCGCTGGTTGTGGTGCCCCTGGGACCCTATTCTACACCCCCCCTCCGCCCCCGTGTGCAAGCAGGGTGCTCCTGCTTCCGAGGTCAGAGTGGCCTCTGCAGCCAGGGATTCTGGGATATCTTGCTACGGTGCCTTCCCAAACTACGCTAATACACAATTAGCATAAACTCCACAGTCATGCAGACTCTCTTCTGGCTCCAGGTAGACAATCCAAGAGGGTTGGGAGGATGCTATCGTCCTCAACTCCAGGCTGTCCTCTTGGTGTAAAGGAGCTGCTCTAGCTCCCCCCATCACATTTCCATCCCAGCCAACAGAAAAAGGAAAAGGGGAAAGCAGGTGGCAGGTGGCCTGGTGTTTCATGGGACAATCTGAAAGTTGTGGAAATCACTTCTTCTCAAACTATTGGCCTTTGCTTAGCTATGGGGCTGCTAGCAGGTAGAAGAAAGCTGGAGAAAAGTCCTCGACTGGCTGTCTGCGTGCCCACCTCCCTGGAAAAACAATGAACACACAGTAATTCTGTTACTATGCGAGACAGGGGCAGGGACGCCAGAAAAGGACCAGCCGGAGAGCAAGGGCAGCTGGACAGCTCACTTGAGGGAGGAAGGGACAGAGGCCGGGCTTCCTGCAGCCACGGCGGGAGTCAGAGCGCAGGGAGAGGTGGGGTCTCCGCTGAGGCCCGTGGTGGAGGACGACAGCCCAGCAGATTCTCTCCCATGTCCCATGGAGGAGCCCCCGGGCATCCGCGCTCTCAGTCCACGGGCTCAGAGCACTGGATTTGGAAAGAGGGTTACTGTTCGAATAAGGACTTTTCATTCCTCTGCCTCCTCTTGAGAGATTAACTGGGTTGAGTTCAACGTGACACTTTGGGATCCTTTTCCCGAGCCTGGCGTGTGGGCAGGGGAACCTTCCAGGACTAAGGCCCCAGGGAGATGGCAGGGCTGCAGCCGGCTCCTCGGCGGGGCGCTGCCGCCCCCTGGTGGCCATATGTGGCATCCGCAGGCCCGCGCAGGCTCAGGACCCTTTGCAGGGTTTCAAGCAGGTGCAGCGAGCCTTTAAAGTTTACACTCAAAAAACAGATAATCACAGAAAATCTGCCCATCAAAAAATGGGCAGGAGACATGAACAGACACTTCTCCAATGAAAACATACAAATGGCCAACAGACACATGAAAAAATGTTCATCATCACTAGCCATCAGGGAGATTCAAATCAAAACCACATAGAAATATCACCTTATACCAGTCAGAATGGTCAAAATTAACAAGACAGGAAACAACAAGTGTTGGAGGGGATGTGGAGAGAGGGGAGCCCTCTTACACTGTTGGTGGGAATGCGAGTTGGTGCAGCCACTTTGGAGAACAGTGTGGAGATTAAGATATTAAAAACTGAGCTTCCCTATGACCCTGCCATTGCACTACTGGGTATTTACCCCAAAGATACAGATGTAGTGAACAGAAGGGCCATCTGTACCCCAATGTTCATAGCAGCAATGGCCACGGTTGCCAAACTGTGGAAAGAACCAAGATGCCCTTCAATGGACGAATGGACAAGGAAGATGTGGTCCATACACACTATGGAGTATGATGCCTCCATCAGAAAGGATGAATACCCAACTTTTGTAGCAACATGGACGGGACTGGAGGAGATGATGCTGAGTGAAATAAGTCAAGCAGAGAGAGTCAATGATCATATGGTTTCACTTACTGTGGAGCATAAGGAATAACACAGAAGACATGCTGAGACGGAGAGGAGAAGTGAGATGGGGGGAATCGGAGTGGGAGAAGAACCATGAGAGACTGTGGACTCTGAGAAACTAACTGAGGGTTCTGTAGGGGAGGAAGGTGGGGGTAGGGCGAGCCAGGTGGTGGGCATTATGGAGGGCACGTATGGCACGGAGCACTGGGTGTGGCGCATAAACACTGAATCTTGGATTACTGAAAAAAATAAAATAAAATGTTTAAATAAATAAATAAAATTACTTCCATGTTATATAAAAATATAGAGACAAATAGATATCTTGGGACATTAATAACTTAAAAAAAGTTCCCATTATGTTATTCCTCTTTTTCCAGTCCTCTGGTTGTCCTTTATTTTAGGATCTAAATTTTTAAGTCCCTGTTATTGCCCATTTGCTTTTTTTAATTTTTTAAATAAACATATAATGTATTATTAGCCCCAGGGGTACAGGTGTGTGGGTCGCCGGGTTGCACAGTTCACAGCACTCACCGTGGCACACACCCTCCCCGAGTCCATAACCCCACCCGCTCCGCTCGGCCCCTCCGCGCCCTGACTAGTCCCCCGTGGCTCCGGGCAATGAGCGGCCGAGTTGCTCGTCTTGCGGGAAACAGTCCCGAAGCGTCCGGTTGGCCTCGGAAACTCAGTCCCGCGAAACCGACCGCAGGCCAGCGGCGCCCTAAGCAACATCCCTGTCCATCCTCCGGCTACTGCGGCCGCGACCGGCGACTCAGCACCAAACGGACGCGCACCGGCCCTCGGCGGACCGGCAAGTCCGCGGCGCCTTCACTTTGCTCGTCGCCAACTGTCTTCCCCCAACTCAGACTCTCGTTCTCCGAAAACTTAAAGCAAAAAAAGGCCTTTAAAGTAATTTTTTCAAGTCCTCGAAAACATAACGTTTACACTCAAAGACAAAGACACCCAGTGGAGAAGAGTGACGGCCGCAACCGGCGACGTCCTGGCGCGGCGCGTCCCTGCGACGCCACCGTGTGTCCCCCGCGCGCGCTTACTCGCGGTGCTCCGTTCCCGGGCCGGCGGGACGCGGCGGGGACGCGGGGGGGGGACGCGGCGGGGACGCGGGGGGGGGACGCGGCGGGGACGCGGGGGGGGGGACGCGGCGGGGACGCGGGGGGGGGACGCGGCGGGGACGCGGGGGGGGGACGCGGCGGGGACGCGGGGGGGGGGACGCGGCGGGGACGCGGGGGGGGGGACGCGGCGGGGACGCGGGGGGACGCGGGGGGGGGACGCGGCGGGGACGCGGGGGGGGGACGCGGCGGGGACGCGGGGGGGGGGGACGCGGCGGGGACGCGGGAGGGGGGACGCGGCGGGGACGCGGGGGGGGGGACGCGGCGGGGACGCGGGGGGACGCGGGGGAGCAGGGCGGACCCTGACGGGCGGCGCCCATAGCGGCCTCCAGGGAAGCGGCCGACTCTGTACGGCGCAGGCGCGTGAGAGCGCCCGCCCCGCCACCGCCCCCGCCCCGCCCCCGCGCTCCCCCCGCCCCGCCCCCGCCCCGCCCCGCCCCGCGCTCCCCCGCCCGCGCCGCCCCCGCCCCGCCGCCGCCCCCGCCCCGCCCCCGCGCTCCCCCCGCCCCGCCCCCGCCCCGCCCCCGCCCCGCCGAAGTAACACCGTAGCTCTGAGGCACGTGAGAGCCTGTAACGCCCCCGCACAACAAGGGGTGCGCTTCCGGGTTGGCGGAAAAGGAACGAAGTAGGCAACGCAGACTCAGTGGAAATGTCCGTCCTGAGGGAAGGAGGCGTGAAAAAGGGGACTCTGGGGAACCTAACAGCGCCCCGTGAGTGCGGACGCGCAGAAACAGGCGACGCGCCTTCGGATCTGCTATTTTTAATAGGAGGACGTTTATTTGCAGTGACTAAATCTATTTTACAGAAAAAAAAATACAAAATGAATAGACCCTTTTACTAGATCCTCTACAATGGGTAGAAAACCCTTGAGATAATTACTAAGATTAAATCTGATTGCTGGATTGCCGCAGTTCACTTCTAAAATTGCCTTTAATACTCATGTAATAGTAGATCGGCTCTTTTTTATTATTTATTTATTTATTTACTTATTTTGTTATGTGACTACCTCTGTTTCGGTTTTCCGGTGTTTGCTTGTTTGTTTTGGTCCTGGTGTATGCATATGTTTTATAAAGGATTTAGAAAATATAGTATCTATACATACTTTAAAGTATATATTTTAGGACACTTTTTAGGTATTCTAAAGTAATAAAAATCGTCTTTTTTTTTTTAAAGGAAGAGATATAATCTCTTACCAGAAATTAATTCTAAAATTCTTAAACTAAACCCTCATTTTGTTAGCTTTCTTAATTCTGGGGCTATCTGGTTTGTTGTCCCCCAGTTGTTTGGACAACAGAGGAGTAGCGTGGCGTTTGGGCGAGTCTCCATGCATGGAGGATCCTAGGGCTCCTGGTCTGTGCAGTGTGATGGGAGATGTACGCGGGACCCCTCTGGAGAGCCCTTGTCAAAGGTTGCCAGTGCCACGGAGGAAGGGGGACTCAGGAGCCTAGCCTCAGTTTTGGGAAGAGCCTCTCAAAGGAGCCGTCCCTCAGTCATGTGGAGAGGGTCACGCAGTGGCCACCAGCAAGTCCAGGATCGGGGTCTCTGGGGTCTCAACTATGGAAATGTGCATGACCTTGATAGTCTGTCATCAGCTGTTGGTCCCTTCCCATCGAAGCTCTCTGTGGGCTACAGGTGACGTATCCCTGTGGCACACACCACACACCCCACCGCCTTCAGCCAGCTGACTCTGTTCTAGCCAGAGATACTGGGTACCAGTGTGGGCATCATCCTGGGTGACCTGGGAGCGGCAGAAGTCCCACTGGCCGGTGCATCCCTCCGCGCTCCAATGTGAGCAAGACATTAACCGTGTCTGAGCCAACCTGCCTTTTATTGTTACTATTACAGGGCGTAGCCCGTCCAAGTGGCACATCACCCAGGCCTGGCGGTCCCCCTCCCCCAAAGGGCGCTTCCCACCCCACAGGCTCCACCTTCCTCCCCTGCTCTCCTCCCCCGCTCTCCTCCCCCGCTCTCCTCCCCCTCCCAACCTTGGCGGGGCAGAGCCCCCGAGGGCCTTGTGGACAGAGAGAGCCCTGCCATTTTCCACAAAGGGGGCAAAGACGTCTGCAGTGGGTTGATTATTGGTCTGAGAGCTTCTCCCCTGTATCCCATAGCTGCCCCTGGTCACGGCCCCTCGTGGGTCTCGCACACTCCTGACCCTCTGGTTTTAAAGCCGTGGTTAGTAATAATAATAAGCCAAGCACAGACGTGGGACACCTGTTTTGAATGCCATATTTCACAGAGAAGTGGCTTGGTAGGTTTGATGTGGCTTCCTGCTCTCCCCTGGACACCCCCCCTTGGGTGCTAAAGAATCGGTATCTGCCAACTGAAGGACACGCTTGGGCCAGCCACTCACCAGGCAGCTCCAGCACCCTGGGCTTCTCCGGGCTGTTGACGGTCTCTATGGTTACGAAGGCAGCCAGCAGCTCTCCAGGGGATGTGGAGCGGGGTGGGCACAACCTCCAGTGCCTGGGAAGCCCCTTCCCACCAGGAGATGCAAAGCTGAGGTCTGAACGATATCGGGGGTCCTGATTGTACGGGCCGCGTGCCCCCCCACCGAGGATGGCAGACTCAGTCTCCCTCTCTGCTCATGACCCTCTTTTTTTTTTCTTCCCCCCAGGATTTTATTTATTTGTCAGAAAGACAGAGAGAGAGAGAGAGAGAGCGCGCGCACAAGCAAGGGGCAGGGGCAGGGGCAGAGGGAGAGGGAGAAGCAGACTCACTTCTGAGCAGGGAGCCCAACATGGAACTTGATCTCAGGACCTTGAGATCATGACCTGAGCCAAAGGCAGAGGCTTCACTGACTGAGCCACCCAGGCGCCCCTCCTCTTCGTTTTCATCGTCACTCCTCACCACTTAAATGTCAAGTGGGGAATTTAATTCTCAGATAATGAGATTACTAAGTCAGCACAGCTTACAGGGAATGGCACTAGGCCATTTTCACAGTTTCCTCCCCTTATCTGCAGAGTGTTTGCTTTTGTATAACAGAAGTAAGCAGTGCGTTTTTCTAGACAGCTCGCTCTTAAATTTTTTTATGCTGGTTTTTGAAGTCAAAGAAATGCCATGTTTTGGAATCAAACAAAAGCTTTAATAGCTTCTCGTGTGTTGTGGGTAAGATAACATAATCGCGGGAGCGTCCCGGGTTATGAATTCTACTAACGGGTTTGTTATGCAACTCATCGGTCTTCAATCTCAGAAGTGTGATCGCGCCCGGGTTCTAGTGAAAATGAGAACGATGATTCATGAAAGGGTTGGGGAGTTTCCTCCATCTGAGAGCCGCTGGCATGCTAGCAACCAGAGCCCACATCTCACGCCCTCCCCGGAGCCACGCTCCCGGCGGCCTCGAGGAATCGTTTCCCAGAGACACGTTCATCTTCTCTAGAACGTGTGCCGCGCTGGCACCCCGGCCTCCCGCTCAGGCTCACAGGGGGTCCCTGCTGCCTGTGCTTTTTAAGTTTAGAAATGTTTCTAACTTTTAAATATGCCTTTGGTGTGTTTTAACTGAAAAAAGCGCTGAGCTCAGACTTGGTGGTTCTCTCTCACGCGGGTGTGAAATGAGGGGAGGCTCGTGGGGAGGTTTGGCTCTTTTTCTTGCTCTGGCAGGATCTGAAAAGCTTCATACGAATGTGCTGGTCACAGAGCAGAGGGAGCTTCAGGCCCAAGGTTGAAAACAAAGACGCATCCGTGTCAGTTTCTGTGTTTAGCGGTGCTGGACGAGCCGTGGCCTCACCTAGCGTAGTGTGACCGTGGCATGAGGACCACTGGCTTGATGATGAAGAGAAACCAGATGGTGAGCTCTGGGGACTGGGGACTGTCCTAAAGCCGGTACAGGTATATGGATGTCAGCGGGGAGCTGGAGGTGACCATAGCTGAAACAAAGGGACAGAGTGAACCCGAAGCTCTGTGCTGACAGATGTCACTAAGATCGCTGCTCCATTCCGTGGGAGTGTGGGGCAGCGGGGTGGAGAGTCCGTCTTCCTTCTGTCCCTCAGGGCTGCAGACTATGCCGGAGCCTGCAGGAGATGGGTACGCAGACCCGGGGGTGGGTGTTTACTTCAAGGATGTGGCTCGCGCGTCGCTGTGGGACGGGCAAGTCTGAAGCTCAGCGGGCAGGCTGCAAGTTCCAATCCCAGTCTCGAGGCACCTTCAGAGTTCGGGCTCTTAAGACCCTCACCTGATTGGATGAGGCCCACCACATTCATGAGGCCCATATTCTTTACTCTTGGACACCTTACTGCAGATGTTAGCAGCACCCACTGAGCACCTTCACATAACACCGGGCTAGCATCTGACGAAACACTGACCACCATGGTTGGCCAAGTGGACCAAGAAAGTCAGCCACCACGCTTACCGAGCAAAGGACACTGGGAAACTGTTTGAAACACAGCGCAGTGTAGAAGAGGGACCACAGGGCAGGCATCCTTGGGCACCGGAAGGACACACGCCAGTGGACATGGGACAGGTACGCACACTCCACTTCGTGGGCCCAGCCGCACCCCTGCTGACGGACGCGTGGGGAATTAGTGTCCAAGCCCGGTAGATCTTCCGGTTTTCAAGAAGAGCTGGAAATCCAGACTTTTAAAAATGTGCTGTTGCTGTTCCAACTACACACAATATGAAAATGTAAAAATACCTTTTGAGCCAATGAAAATCTGTCTGTAGGCTGAAACGTGGCCTTGGGAAGCTGGTTACAGTCATTTACCAGTCCCCACCCGGGACCCCCCTGCCCCCACTGCTAGATCTGGGGGTGATGCCTGTGTAGGGACCCTCTGAGGTGTGGGTCTGCTGCTTCTCTCTTCCTCTGCCCCGCACGGTCACCCGCCACACATGCTGGCTGGCCCCTGCTTGGAGCCTGTCTGCAGGGGCTGCGGGATCTGAGGGGCACCGGGCTGCCCCCTGTGCCGTCCCCTGTACCGTCCCCTGCATCAGTCTCCCCCGCGTGCTTGTTCTCAGAAGCTGCTGCCACACCAAGTGGGGATGGTGGCAGGAACATCATGGCTCAGTTCCCCGGATTCAAAGTGACCCGTCAGGGCCAACCGTCCTTTGTGAGTGAAAATGCAGAAAGCATTCTGTCTCCTTCCCCGGATGGACTGACAGAGGGAAGATTCCCGGGTGTTCTCCGCGGCCACAGTCTGGGGCCAGGAGCACTCCTGGGGAGGCGGGCCTGCGGGGCAGCTTGGAAATGCCGCCCCTTGATCTCCCCAGCCAGCGGGAGAGAGGCCGGAACACCTGGGGTGTGGGAGGGAAGGACGGATAGATGGACAGAAGGAAGGAAGGGAATTGGTAACTGGGATGCTCATGACACTGGGAACCCAGCCTCTTGCCCCAATTCCCACTGTGCTGTATTCAGTCAGTTTAACTTAAAAAGTAAGAATATAGTTTGGAGGGGTGCCTGGGGGGCTCAGCCGGTGAAGCGGCTGCCTTCAGCTCGGGTCATGATCTCTGGGTCCTGGGATCAAGCCCCGCATCGGGCTCCCTACTCAGCGGGGAGCCTGCTTCTCCCTCTGCCTCTGCTGCTCCCCCTGCTTGTGCGCTCTCTCTCTCCCCCTCACTCCCTGTCAAATACATAAACAAAATCTTTAAAAAAAATAAAAAAGAATATAGTTTGGGCCAAATATTCCTGCTGCTATCCTTGACTAGGACACTAAAAAGCCATTTCATGTTGTGGCGTACTTTGTGAACACAGTACAGGAGAGGGAAGCCGTGGAGCCGGGCTCGGTTAGCGTCTCTGGTGTTTCTAAGTTTTCTTTTCACCTCATCGTCTTAGTACTATTGAATTCTAAGTCAGCTTATTCCCTCCCGGGGACATGCTGCCGTCTCCCGCGGTCCTCGCAGGCAGGCGGAATGAGGCAGCCAGCTGTGGGAAGGACTCCAGGTTCCAGAAGGCTGGGACAGGGAGCCCTGAGCGGGCAGAGAAGGAAGGGGCTTGCTTGGGGCCCGGAGGCTGTCCTCCCGTCTGTAGGCAGGAGAGCCGCCAGCATGAGGCTCCCCCCTGGCTGCACGTGAGCAGCCCAAGAGGAGGAGCTGGGGTTTCATCCCGGAGTGTCCTGCTCCCTCAGGCCCCAGTCCCCGAGCGCATCCCTGTCGGTTCCTTAGAAATCCAGGGGCTTGCCTCCCGCTGTCCTCTGGTGACCAAAGCTCATCGCTCAAAGCCTCTCTCGGTTTCCTCCGGGTCCGCGGATCAGGCTGGCTTCTCCCGAGCCTTTGCCCACAGGGTGCACACACAGCTTTGTTAGTGACAAGTGGGTGCTCGGGGCCTCTGCGGGGGGCCCAGGTCCAGGTGTCCTCCCCTTGCCCAGCTCGGCCTTCTCTCTCCCTACTTTCTCCGCCTGAACCTTCAGGGAATTCTGCACTGCCTCAGCGCATCTGGGCCTGCCCGCAGGGGGACACCGGGGACAGTGGAGGACCACAGCTCGCAGGGACTGATGCCAGCTCACAAGGGGACACAAGGGGGTACAGCGGGGCCGCACTGGCGAATCAGTTGTGGAATGTTCTGCAATCGCGAGCCCGCGGTACTTAACAAATGCCGCGTCTCTCCTCCCAGACGGCCGGTTAGCGGGACGCTCCGGGGAGGAGAAAAATCAAAATACAAGTAAGCAATGAAAGCCCAAGGGGAAGGCATGACACCGAGAAGGTCCTGGAACACCATCACCCCCGACCTTTGCCGGACGCCCAGGCTCCCGTCACCGTCTGGCCCACCGCTGACCTGCCCTCCCGCCACACTGCCGACCGTGGGGCGCGGCTTGCTCAGCTGCAAACGGGGAATCAGGACTTGCCTTGCCGACCCCCAGGTCTTGCAAACGGAAAGGGGTTATTATTGCGACTCTGCGGGTGCGTTTACTATTTTGGGCCGCAGGGTGTTTCGGAAGCACAGAGCGCGCTTGTCTGCAGTGTAGACGGTCTACACCCTCACACACCGTGTGTGAAGGAGGGGAGCTGGAGCCGCCGGGGTCGTACAGGAGGGGCATCGCTGGGGCCTGGCTTGGAAGGCCGCAGCCGGATGCCGCGGGCACAGGGGGAGCGGTGCCGGGCCGTCTGCAGGGAGCCCAGGGCAAGGAGTTGGTGCTGGGGGCCGCTCAGCAGCGCTGGGGCGCGCGGAAGGGCCTGGGCTCCGTGGCCTCTCCATCCAGGCGAGGGCTGCTCTGACCGAATTCACAGGGGCGGTCCTGTGGCCGGTGCGTTCGTTGGGAAGGCTGCGGTGTGAGATCCCAGGCCCCCAGCGAGCCCCGCGCAGGCCTGGCTGTCGTGCGCGCACGCGGGGCAGGGTTTCCTGTTGGTCTCTGAGGTTCAGGGATTCTTCTGGTCAGAGGTACGCGTCCGCTCCGCACCCCGAGGCTGGAGCTGAGGCACCTGCCCCAGAAACAGGTGCCAGGGTGGAGGGGGCGGCGCCGGGACCCTGAGCGTGCGGGTGGGGCTGTGCAGTGGAGAAGCCACGTGCGGACAGCGGTGGCGAATCCTCCGGGAGTGGCCGATAGACACGCACACGATCCCACGGTCGCCCTGGAGCCTACGCACTCGGAGGGGCTGGAGGCGGGTCTTGCGGGGACGTGCGCACCCGCGGTCACAGCAGCACCGCGCAGGGCCCAGAGGTGGAAGCAACGCAGGCCGCACCCACGAGCAGACCACCCCATCCACCGCAGCGAGGAAGGAAATCTGACCCGCGCTGTGGCCTGGGAGCGCGTGCGCCGGGGAAGTGAGCCCGCAGCAGAAAGACAGAGTTGTGTCCTAGCTCGCTTGCTCTGCTCGGGGCCCTGCGGGGCTGTCCCCAGAGACGGAAAGGGGGAGGCGGGGGTGGGGGGGGCTGGGGGGGAGGTGCGGGGGGGGACGGTGTGCAGCAGAGGCTGGGCGGGGGTGGGGCTTACGGCTGGATGGGTCAGAGCGCCTGCTGGGGAAGATGGAAAGTTCTAGAGATGGACGGTGGTGATGGCTGCACCTCAGTGTGAATATCCTTGCTGTCCCTGCACCGTGACAAGACGGTTAAGATGGCAAATCTCACATGATGTACAACATACAGAGGGGGGCGTGCAAGGCTGGCGGTTTCGGGGAGTCCACAAACACTGGTGGTGTATTCTAGGAGTCTCTGACAGTCGCTGACCCAACCCGCAGGGAGATACGCAGTTCATGATCCCGAGCCCTAAATAAATCACAGTCTGACTCAGTGGCAGAGGTGACTGTGGAAGTGCAGAGGACAAGCTTTCTCCAGTCGTCATGTTTTCATCTGTATTAGTGTCTTCCTAGAATACCCTTTAAAGATATTTTAAGTTTGCCCGTGGATCCAGAATTCCAAAGTATATTTTAATAAAGCCCATTAGATGATTAAGAAAGTTAATTTGTTAACTTTAAATCAGGTTAATTTGTTCATGTGTTTATTATTGATTCCACAAACATAGTCCGTGTCTGCCGTGTGCCAGGCCCTGTGCCCAGTGCTGAGGACACAAAGATAAGTGGACAGTTTCCAAGCTTCAGGGAGGGGATGAGGAGGGGAAAGCAGGTGTGAGCACCAGCGGGTGGCCTGCAGGGTGGGGAGGGGCGGGTAATGTGTGGGGTGCTGGGGGGTGTGGTCAGGGGCTTTAGGAAGGGTCCGACTCAGGGGACGGACCAGGAAGGGTGGGTGGGAGTAAGGCAGAGCTCCGAGTATTCCCGAACCTGGGGGGCTTTGTTTAGCCAAAGAGGGATCCGTGGCCCACTGGATTTTAGGGGAAAAAATGACGTTGAGAGAATTTGGAAACACTGATAGTCCCTTCTGAGTAGGGAAAGAAACCCATCGCTCAGACTGGAACTGGGGCTGCTGGCCATCCTTCCGGACAACGCTGAGATTTGCCAGACTCACAGACGAGACCGTGCACCTGCTGCATTAGAAGAAGCGAGTCAAGGGAGAAAAGAAAGTAAAACTCGCTGCTGACAGCAAAGTCACTGTGGTTCTGGGGCCCCTCGTTTGCTGCCCGCCCACACTTTCCTTCTGACTCATTTCCTTACTCAGAGAAAACAGTTTGGAGAAGGACAAGATCCCCCCTCCTCCCCGTATGTCTTCAAGAAGACAACTTTCTGAGGCTTCTGTGAGGGGAGTGACAGGACATGATCCCAGGGAATCGTCCTTAGAGGGGGGGTCACTGGACCCGGAACCTGACGACAGACAGAGACGTTGTCCCCTCCCAGAGATGTGTGGAATCACGCTCGGGGCCGACGGAAGCCTCACAGAAGATCTGGAAAGGACATACCAGAAAGAAAGAATCCTAGTAAACCTTTGAGTTAGCAGAATATTGCGACCTCCAGGTCACTGACCGCCTGTCCCGCTTCAGGCCCCGTGTTGGCGGTGCACAGGCAAATTGCTGTGTCCCCAAAGGGCACACTGTCTGCTCAGGGATTAAAGAAAGTCGAGGGACTAGACCGGTCACCTGAAAACGGCAGCGTCATACCCGAACGGGAGGCTGAGGCTCGCCAGGCTCCGTGCTCAATGGCTCATACATGATCTTCCTCACCCGGTATAATAATCCCACAGGCCGGGTGCTGTCACCCCCGTTTCACAGACCAGGGAAGTTCAGAGCAGCTGCATGGTTTGTCCCAGGTCTCAAAGCTCAGAGTGGCAGAGCGGGGAGCCGACCCAAGGGCCCTGACCATGGCTACTCACCCCGGGCAGACGGCCCCGGCTGCTCACCCCCCAGACTGACCGAGTCAGAAAGTTGAGTTTGACCAAAGCCTCAGGGTGTTCTGAGAGATCCTGGGTCCCCCACCTGCCGGTGGGCAGGAGCAGAGAGGAGGAGGGCCAGCGCTCTGCTGGCATAAGGCCCCCCGTCGCCTGGCTAATGAGCAGGGACTGGGGGGAGGGAGTGCAGCCCACGGCTAAGCTCCTGGACAAAGCTGGCTCGCCTGGCAAGGAGCCCGGAGACAGCCCTGCTGGGAAGGTTCGGCAGAGCCTGGCACTGGGCCGGGAGCCTGTTCAGGCGGCCGGCGTGGGCAGGGCCGCAGCGAGGTCTCCGGCAGGCTCTGTGGCCTCATAGCCTGATTTACCCGAGCAGAGGGCACCAGCTCTCAGTGTCTGTCTTCGGTGAAACGGTTAAGAAACATCTGGACAGATTACGGGGGATCGAGTGAAGAAAGCCTGTGGGGAGTTTATCATGACATGGAAAAGGGTTACGTTAAACACTAGATTTTTAACAAGTAGCGTCATGTGGGACGGCGCGTGCCCTGAGCCCACGGCAAGAATACGGACGCGATGTAGACGGTGTTGAGGGCAGAGAACTTTATCCGAAGCTCCCGCATGATTGTCCGGCTGCAGCTGCAGGCCGTCGCTTGACGTCCACTCACTGGAGGGGACTTGACGCCAGCCAGCAGCAGCCAGGCTCACGAAGCAGGTTCGCTGCTCTCTGGGGACCGTGTTCGGCAGAGCACAGCAGCGGGGACCCGCTCGCGTCGTAACTTTGCTTCCGAACAAGCGAACAAGCAGGAGGGAGCGTTGCCGTTTCTTCTGGCCTCAGGCACCATGTTTCACCCTGTTTATTACCAAGGTCATGGGGCGGCCCGGGGAAAGGCGGGGTCTGTCCGCGTGGACGAGGCAGGTGCAGGTCCCGGGAAGGCCATGGGCTGGGCCTCCTCACACACTAGACCTGTCCTTCCGCTAAGCATCTTGGGGCGCCCCTTCTGGGGCCAGGTTTGAACAGAGAACAGGACAAAGCAGTCAGGAAGGAGACTTTCAAACTGTTGTCACCCTCGTGAGCTCCCGTTGTGGGGCATCGTTTAAGAGCATGACATGAGACCATGCGGCCGTGGCAGGAGAGCCGGGGCTGGGCTCAGGTGGGCCCCCGGCCCTGCCTGGCCTCCCAGGACTGGGCAGGTCCCCGGGGACCCCTCTGTGGCAGGTGGGCCCCGCCGTCAGGTGGAAAGCCCCGATTCACGTGCAGTTTGGTGCCTGGCACTGTGCATTTCTCTGCGAGGCATTAACTACGGTGACTTCTTGGAGCCAGGAAGCCGAGCGAGTTTCAAAAGCATCTAGACATTCAGACCTCAAGAGAGACATTCTCAGCAGTTTTGAGAAATTTAGTAGGAAGGTGTTTCTTATAATAGACTAGGGAACTGTGCTGTCTCCGGCATCATGTACCGTCTATGCAGACGAAGCGAAGTGTTACAGACTAGAAACACTATGTGCCAGGCAGAGCCGAGCGGGGATCCCCGTGAGGTGCGCACCCCCGAACGTGGCCTCGAGCCCCGCCTGCCACTTTCCCGGGTCGGCCAGCGCAGGTCTGTGCAGTGGCAGGGGGAGCAGACTCCCGGGACAGTGAAAGCGGACGACTCACCGAGACCAGACAGAGTGAGGGTAGCACGGCTCAGCCTCCCTGGTCCCGTGACGGACCCACGAGAACACCTCCCATGAGAACGTGGCCGCAGCCTGCTTCCAGGTCAGCATTGTCGTGGCTGGAAAGGAGCTCCACTTGCTTCTCTGCTCTGCCGTCTGATGGAGCAGAAGAGCAGAAGGAAATCCCGCAGACCGCGTGGGTCCAAGCTTGGCCCCAGGGGTGCCGACGCGTGGGTCCTGCTCCTTGGGGCGCGGCCTCAGTTTCCTCTCCCCGCAACCCTCAGTGCTGGTCGTCAGCGCTCAGATCCCCGCCCTTCCCGTGCCCCCGGGGCCCAGACGGCTGGCCGGCCTCAGGAGTAGGAGTCTCTGATGTCCCCCGGGGCCTCGGTTTCCCTGCCTCGGCCTCTGAGGGTGTTGAAGACCCTGCGGTAGGAGCATCTGAAGGCGGGGTTGGAGAAGCAGTACAGCACCGGGTTCAGCACGCTCTGCAGGTAGCTGAGGCCATTGGCCACGTCGGACACGTGCACCATCGCTCCTAGGACCCCGCAGCCGCCCGTGCCCCGGAAGACGGCCACCAGGACGCGGGCCAGGAAGGTGGGCAGGAAGCACAGTGCAAACAGGACCAAGGCCACCGTCACCAGCGCCCGGGCCCGCTGCAGCTTGGGCTGTCTGTCTGGCTCTCGCAGGCGCCTCTGGAGGGTCCTGATGACCCCGGCGTTGCAGAACAGGATGAGGCCGAAGGGGAGGATAAACTGCAGGAAGGACAGGGCTTCCTGCCAGAGCAGGCTCAAGGTCGCGCCTCCCCGGGGCTCCGGACCAGGGCACGCGGCCTCCGAGACGAACAGGCTCTGGTGGGTGAGGCCGAGCAGCAGCAGCCACACGAAGCCCGACACCCCCCAGGCCGCCCGCGGGGACAGGACGTTGACCTTCAGCCGAGGGTGGACCACCCGGAAGTAGCGGTCCAGAGCCACGGCCGCGAGGAAGGCGACGCCCACCCCGCGGCTGAGGACGTGCAGGAAGAGCAGGGTTTGGCACGACGCGCGTCCCCAGGGCCAGGTCTTCCGTCTCAGGTAGAAGGCGGCGTGGAAGGGCTGGCAGAAGGTCAGCAGGAGGTCGGCGGCGACCAGGTTGAGCAGGTAGACGGCGTAGGGCTTCCACACCTTCAGGCGGAAGCAGAAGGTCCACAGCGCCACGGCGTTGCCCAGGAGGCCCGGCGCGCACTCCAGCACGAGCAGCGCGCCCACGGTCACCTCCACGGCCGCGCTGGGCGCCGAGCAGTTGGCGGCGGGCATGGCGATGGCGAGGCCCCGCCGCTGGATCCCGCCTGAGAGCCCGGGCTCCGGGGAGCCTCCTTCCCACGAAATGAGAGAAACGCGCCTTTTCCCGCCCCAGGGTATCTGTATGAGTTCTGCATTTTCTCAGCAAGAAAAAGTACTGAACCAGCATTAGGGTGAAGTCAAAAGCAAACTAAAATTTGTTTGGGAAAAGAGGATCAGAGAGGAGGGAAAAAACCCTTGCAGTTTTGTTCTGTTTTGTTTTGTCCTGAAAAGGGGAAACTGTGTTTCACTTGATTTCATCCGGCATTTCGCTGAGCGCCGATGTCCGGGATGTCTGGGGAGCACAGGGACGCATCCGCGGCTGCTGCCCGTGGAGCCTGAGTGGCTTCCACACGCCTCGTCGTCTCATCCTTACACGGGTAGATCAGGATGGAAACCAAAGACTTCTCTAGCTTGCATATGCCTCGTGGGGAAGCCCCAGAGGAGGGACACTTACTGAAGCTCTCCTGCGTGGGCTCCGTTTCACACATGGGCACCCAGACCTGGTCCTGGGCATCGCAGAAGACGCTCTGGGTGGCCCGGTCTTCTCACTCACGGATGCCCACTTTCCAATTGTCCTTTTATTTTGTCCGGTTTTATTTTCTGTTGAGGAGCTTCCCCTCCCTCCTATGAGACCTGGATTAGGATCTAGACCTGTCAGCCTCCATTGGCCTTGAGAGAAATGAAGTTGATGACTGGCCAAGATGCATAGATTCCACCAGAAAGTCAAGGTCATGAGATACAAGATGAATTCAGTCATCCCTTCCCATGGTGGACCATGCTTGACCTCGGTTCTGTCCCATTCTTGACCCTGACTCTCCTGGGTCCTGAGCCCCTGTTGACCCTCACCCACCTGGGTCCTGACTCACCAGTGAGCCCTACTCACCTGGGTCCTGACCCACCGTTCAGCCTCACTTATCTTGGTTCTGTTTAGTGTGGTTTGAGCTCTGGAGACAAGTATTTTTTCATTCCACCTCTGGTTTCTGCACTTAGTGGCAGTGTGATTTGGGGGAACCAAAGGAACGCCTGTGTTCCAGCGTCTTGAGTGAGAAGTGAAGGTGACAGCCCCTTGCAGGGTCACGCGTGTCTGAGATTCTGTTACAAATACAGTCCTGCACGCCGCACCCTGGTGTGCTGGGGCACTTTCAGCTGCCATTGTTGACGTCCGTGTGACGGCAATAAAACTCCTTCCGCTCCCAGCATCGAGCTTCCTTCTGCGCCCGTCATCAAGGGTGCTCCGATGTCTTCCCTTCGGATACCAGATTTTAGACCTAGAAACGTCTCAGCAGTAATAGCTACTAAGGTTTGCTGCATGTTTGTCTGGTGTGTGGCTCTCCACGCGCTCGCCCATGCTATCGCGGGGCACAGGCAGCAGTGAAGGGAAGTAGGTCAGTGTTAAGCTCTGTGTTGTGCATGAAGAAATGGAGGCCCAGAGAGGTTCGTTCTTTGCTCAAGGTCACAGTTCAGCAAATGGCAGGAGCAGGATCCTCTCAGCCCCGAGTCCAACCAGAGCTGGGGGTCTTGACTGCACAGCTCTGCTGCCTCCCAGTTAGCCACAGTTCCCTTCTGTGTCATAAAAAGGCCGCATCTCCAGAACCCCACCAGAGTCATTGATTTACCTGATTTCAGGTGATTTGACCCAGAGTTTTCCTTTCCAGCTGGACCCCCGGCCTACACATTGCCCACCTCTGCATCAGGCAGGCTCACCTGTCTCTCTGTTTTCTAAGAAGGTACCTGTGGAGAGTCGTCCAAACATCCAGACTGTGGGAGTGTCCCAATGGCACCACCGTGGCGATGCCTTCTGTGGACAGGGACTCGCCAGCGGCACACTCACTGTGGACAGCTTCAGCCAGCTCCCGGGGAGGGTCGCCGGAGGCCATCTGCCTCATCTCTGCGACCGCTGTCGGCACAGGAGGACGCCCAGGAAGCTGGCAGCTAACTCTTCAGGGACACAAGTGACTCAGATGTGTTCCTCACAACACGTTGAAGACACTGACAGACTTTCAGAGCTACCCTGTAACTGCGGACTTCAGCGTGTGCCAAACACCTTCTAAATCATAGATAGCCCAGCTCATTAGACAACACAAAAATTAATAATTATTACATATTTTTGTTTTTAAATATGGGAAATAAAAATAACAGAATTTAAAATTCTACTTCTTTTTCTCAGTACTCATTTATCTTCCTTATTTCTAAGAGACTGAATTGTTCTTTACTTCCTGTCTTTTAAAGGTACACTATATCAGCTTCTCCCTTGGGGATCTTGTCTTATTAAATCTTATTATCCCCAGGAACTCTATTTTCAATCACTATTACTATTTCTTCAATGTTCTTCTCATTAAGGAAGCTTCCCTCTTCTCAAAGAGAAGTTTTTATGTATGCTTTACTTACACGCCTGTTCCTAAATTTAAATGAAAATGGAATCTTCAAATTGTGGTTGTGCTTCAAACCAGCACACCCTTTAATTCTCCTTTTCCTTTCCAGTTTTTCTTTTATGTCTGAGGATAAGCAGATGGAAGACTAAATTAGATTTTCCTGTCAGTCGCTTCGAGGTTAGCCAATGGCAGGGTTTGAAGGGACAGTCCCTACAAGACCACTTCTTCTCAAACACGACTGTTAAGTCAGGGGTCTCCAACACCACCCCCAGTTTTGATGATTCTCTAGAAGGACCCGAGAACTCACTGGACATTATTTTGTTCAGAGTTTCAGAGTTTCATTTTATTATAGAAAAAGCATAGATTGGAATCCACTGAGGGATGGAGAAGGTGCATGGGACAGAGTCTAGGAAAGTAATAAGTGTGGAGCTTCCTTTGTCCTGTCGTGGATTAGGGATGGAGTGACATTCTCAGTATCCAATCAAGCATTGTCAGCGGGGGGAGCTGCAGCCTTGGCATCCAAAGGCCTCGTCGAGGTCCGTCCCATCAGGGCGGCCGAGCTTCCATGTGGCCTGTCCTAGGCTCCTTCTGTCCTGGAGGGCCGGCTGGTTTGTGTGACCCAGAGCCCCGAGCCTCATCACAGTGTTACCATCTGGCTGGCCCAAAGCCCCCAGGGAAATCATATCTCCATCAAGCATGACCTTCCAAGGGCTCAGAGATGATCTCCTGGCTGCTGAGACCAAAGGTCAACACCTCTTTTTGGGCAAAGTTAAATACTTTATTAGACACTTTTTTAAAAAAAATTTTTAGAACATATCAAGCATTGTTCCTTTTGTGCTGGGGATACAAATACTTACGATGTTCAAAATCTTTCCTGACTTTGAGGACTTATCTTCCAGCAGGAAAGGCCAAGGAATACACACAGATCTGTGAGGAACGCGTGATAAAATTCAGTAACAGGTACGACTGAAACGGGATGGGGATAGGGTTGTCAGGGATGCGGGACGCGCCCATGGCTGGGGGCGCCCAGTCCCGACTCGCTGACGGCACGTTGTTTCCTCGGCCCGGGCTGCTGGCTGTCCTACGGATTTCACAAGTTCACTGCGTCCCACTTTCCTTTCTCGGGGCCGTACCCGACTGCCCAGCCCCACGACCCTGCTTCTCCCCGTCCTAAGGAATTCCTGCTTTACCCCAGCGGGGCAAGACTCCCGGTCTAAGACTCGGTGACTCTTCACGTCTCTTACTGTCACCTCAGACTCTGGGAGGCTGAGCCTTCGGGGACAGGAGCAACGGTCATTTCCGAGAAAAGTGGTCATGTTTTAGAAAAAGGAGCTGGGAGTGCAGCCTTGGAGGGAGGAAGTCATGTGACTGTGGCCAAGTCCTGTGATGGTCCCGAGCGCACGTCTGAATTTAGGGTGTGGGTAAGAGAATTTCGGCGACCTCAGAATATCCCTGCGACGCACATGCCAGCAACGGAATGAACGGTGAGTGTTACCAGTGTTTCACGCACACGGGATGGAGCCCCGCCTCGGGCTCCCTGCTCGGCGGGGAGCCTGCTTCTCCCTCTCCCACTCCCCCTGCTTGTGTTCCCTCTCTCGCTGTCTCTCTCTCTGTCAAATAAATAAACAAAATAGTAAAAAAAAGAGAAATCATTAGGGATATAAGTTATTGTTGTAGAAAAATGTTAACCCTACAAAAAAAGTTGTGAATGATTATACTCAAACTCCCACACAGGTCAGGTGCAGAAAGGTGCTTCCTAGCGGAATGAAAAAAAAAAAAAAAAGCCAAACAAACTAAAACAACAGCAAGAAAACCCCCAACTAATTTTTCACCATTTTTTGGGCACATGTTAAAATGGAACAGTTTCGAGTTCGGGACGGAAAGCCCCTGACTCTTGCGAAGCGGACGTGTGAGAGGGAGATGTGGATGAAAGCAGAAGTTGGGGCAGTCTTGGAGGATGGGAGTAGGTTTTCAGGGGTGTCCTCTCACCGCTGCTGGAGAAAGGATCAAACATAGCCAGAAATGGCATTTTAAAATGGACTTTTCTGAGACTGATCGTTTAAAGTACACGATTCATTTATTTGCTCATTCAGCAAATCTGGGGCACCCTGACCACGGTCGAGTCCCATTTACGACCCCCAAAGCATCTTCATAGAATAATCTTGAATGTTACCTGATTGCACATCTGACGTATTCTCGATGCGTAGAAGTGGAAAACACAGAAAAGCACGATGAAAAGGGAAAAGACAGGAGCTGTGACACCCCCTCCCCCAAGCAGAGGCACACATGTTTGTTTTTTTTTTTAAAGATTTTATCTATTTATTTGACAGACAGAGATCACAAGTAGGCAGAGAGGCAGGCAGAGAGAGAGGAGGAAGCAGGCTACCCGCTAAGCAGAGAGCCCGATGTGGGGCTCGATCCCAGGACCCCGGGATCATGCCCCGAGCCAAAGGCAGAGGCTTAACCCACTGAGCCACCCAGGCGCCCCCACACATGTATTTTTAATCGTAAATGGTGTCGGGGCAGCTGGGGGGCTCTGTCGGTGAAATGTCTGACTCCTGGTTTTAGCTCAGGTCGTGAGCTCAGGGTGGTGAGATGGAGCCCCGAGTCGGGCTCCTCGCTCAGTGTGGCATGCTGGGGATTCTCCCCTCTCCCTCCGCCCCTTGCTCACAGGGTATTTTTTTTTCTCTCTCTCTCTCAAATAAATAAATAAATCTTAAAGACGTAAATGGTGTCCAACGTAAGTATTGTTTGCGCTTCTTCCCGATCCCTGACCCACGCCCTTCCCGGATCAGGGCGGGGACCCCAGGTGTGGATGCGCCCCCCGCCCCCCGCACTGGCTCTTCTCCTTTCCGGGCTTCTTTCCCTCTCGGTGCGATAGGCCAGCGCCGGCCGTGTCTGTAGCTGCGAGGCCTGTCGGAAGCAATCTTCAGGTTCTGGTTTTCCTGAGGCCGGAGGCGACACGCTGGTCCCACAGACGTCCTCTCTCTCCTCATGGGGGGAGGGGCGTGGAGCCCACGGGCCATCCGTGCGGGCCGCAGGCCCTGACCTCCGTCTGGCGCCCAGCACTGGCTCAGCACAGTGCAAACTCACAACCTAATAATTGAATCCTTAAATTTGTGATTATTTTCTAATAACAGAAATGATCTCTTCTATATAGAAATTACAGGCACCAGGAGGGTCAAAAAGGAAAAACATCATTTATAACCTTGCCGTGCAGAGAATTTCCTTCCAGGAGGTCGTGCGGACAAGATAGAGTCGGTGCTGCTAGACGCGGCTCACAAGGGGCTTTGCCTCCATTCAACGTGCAGTTTTTACTAATTTATGTTTTAGAGAGAGACCAGGCGGCCCCTCCGGTGACTTGCGGGGGAGTCTCAGTTTCTCCTCAGGGTGCATTATTCTACAAGACACCTGGGCCTCACGCTTTGTCAGTGAGAGAGGAGCAGACACAGGGATGGGAGTGTTTGTAATTCTGATTAAAACGTACTTCTTAGGGGCACCTGGTGGCTCAGTCAGTGAGGCGTCTGCTGTAGCTCAGTTATGATCCTGGGTCCTGGGTTCGAGCCTCGAATCGGGCTCCCTGCTCTGCCAGGAGTCTGCTTCTCCCTCTGCCCCTCCCCCTGCCTGTGTTCTCTCTCTCTCTCTTGCAAACATAAATAAATAAAATCTTCTAAAAAATGAAAATGAACGAAACACACTTCTCAGAGCCTGATCCTTGAGAAGCGCCGCCGCCTTTCTCTTCTCTGTGTCCTTGCACTCTGGCTGCAGAGCTGTGAATTTGGGGGAGAAGCCCTCGTTTTCCGGTTTTTTTGGGCTCGAGGTCGTGACAAGCCTGCCTGTCCCCTGCTGAGCTGCCGGTCGAGCCGTCCTCCTGTGCGCGAGTGCTGGTCCCCACAGACTTGGAGGGGAAGGAATCCTGAGAGAATCACATTTTATCAACCAAGTACCTTTCTCCCTTTATCACAATCAAACAGAAAGTGAAGCCACGTTCACACAGGAGTCCTCCCAGTTCTGGGGAAGCCAGGGAGCAAGAGGCCTTTGACCTGACGCTTAGCAGGCAGAGAGGGAACTTCCAGGGGACAATGGATCTGTCCATACAGGGAGAGAGGAGGACCTGAGGTTCACAGTGGACCCCATTCAGGACCAGCTGCGTTTCTCAGCCTGAGGTCCTCAGTGGAGCAGGGGAGACAGTTACGCCCCAAACTAAGACATCTTGGCTACAGTTTAGCCATTTTCCAGTATTTGAAGAACGTTATAATCTGGTCAGT
Source organism: Lutra lutra (assembly GCF_902655055.1). Taxonomy (NCBI): domain Eukaryota; kingdom Metazoa; phylum Chordata; class Mammalia; order Carnivora; family Mustelidae; genus Lutra; species Lutra lutra. Next base: position 152,185,707 of record NC_062283.1, read on the forward strand.
CTAACTGTTCGCAGGGATCACCTTAGGCACGGTCACTACTGCGTTTTCAAACTGTTACTCAGTGGGCGTCGTCAGCTACAAATGATCTTTCTGTTAAATCATAGAATCACAGCATTTTTTAGAGCAAGTGAACTCTTAGAAATTAACCCAACTTCTCATTTTGCAGGTGAGGAAACCGAACCCCCCGGAGATTTATTGACCTGACCTTGACCTGGGCCAAGTTTTCCCAATTAACGTCTCTGTCCTTCCTGCACGTGCCCAGAGCGCCCAGCTGCGGCCGACACTGTTGGCAACACGCTTCCCACAACGTCTGGTCCCTGGGAGTCTTCAGGCTGTTCCTTGCCCACTCTTCTTTCTCCTCCTGCCCCGTCTGCAGTCCCGGGGACGGAGCCTGCCCTGGCCTTGCCTCTTCTCTCCTCGAGCCTCCAACAGCCTGATCCAGCTCCTTCCGCTCCTGGTCTGTGGGTGCAGCGGGCCTCTGGGGCTCCGCTGGGGACCCACAGTCCTCGCCTCCTGCACTGGGACATCCGGGCAGCCGCACCGTGGCGTGCCACCTCTGAGACCCTCTCTCTGCCTCCCAGCAGCGTCAGGCCTCCTCTTCTCCCGCATCTGTAGGAGGACAGCACTGCTCCTTCCTCTGGCTGCAAATCAGAGCGTTGCGGCCCTGCCGCTCCTCCCTATCAGAACCTCAGTCCCTCCGTCACCTGTGTTCTCCCCGTCAAGGCGCTGGAGTGTTTTTCTTCATTTCGGTTCCTCTCCAGCTTCTGAGGGTAAGGCCTGGATGTGCGCAGTTTACACGGCGTCCTCCTGCTTCCGGTTTCCTGGGGCCGCTGCCACAGATCCCCACAGACCTGGTGCCCACAATTCTCATGGAGCCAGAGGTCAGGAGACCAGCGTGTGACCGTCGGGCCTAATAAGACCCAGGGGTCAGCCAGGGGTCCCCTTCCTCCGGAGGCTCCGTGGAGAGTCCACTCTCTTGTGTTCTCCAGCTCCCAGAGCACCTGTGTTCCTTGGCACGTGGCCCCTCCTCCGTCTCCGAAGGGGAGCGTCGCTTCCTCAAGCCTCTCCCTCCTGCTCAGGGGCCAAGTTCTCTCCCGGACTCTGACCTTGAAGGACAGGGGTGATTAAGGGGGGGCCCCCAGATGGTCCAGGATAATCTCCCATCTTGAGAGCCCTGACTTAATCAATTGAAAGTCACTCTGCCAGGAAAGGTGACAGATTCACATGTTTTGGGGCTCGGCCTGTGGGCTTTCCTGGGGACCATTACTCTGCTGAAGACAATTTTCATTCACATGTAAAATGTGGAAAACATTGGCGTAGACATGGCTGTGTGACTGGGTTACTAACGCTTTCTAAATGGGCTCTCCCTCTCCCTGTGTGTTTTCGTGCTTCCGCCAGAGTCCGCTCCCGCAGCCCCCAGGTCTGTCTCGATGGACGTGGCCACTTGCTTACCACACCAGGTGCAACCAGCCTGCATGTCTGAGCCCACCCCAGGCTTCCAGCCTCATCCCACGCGCCGCTGGAGGCAGGGCTGGCCTGCGGGCTGTCCTCCGCCCAGCTCCCCTGCTTGGCAGGTCCGTTTGGACACGTTCTCTTTCTCTCGTCCTTCGGAGTTCGCCTCAGCTCAAGGCCTCTTCCGGCGCCTCCTTGCAGAGGAAGAACCCTGGTCAGCACCGTGCCGTCTGTGTGCTGACGGTCCCCTCGTCACTGAGGCTCGATGGCCCAGGTGTGCCTGAGGTTCCTAGAGACGGGGGACCACGTCTTCTATCTGTCCTTGGCCCTCAGTGACCCGCTCAGCATCGGCCCAAGAGATTGCCAACCAATTCGTATCCAAGAAGTTAGAAAATTGGTCTTCATCCGATAGAAAATTTCAAGACCAACATTCGTTCTTATTTATTTGCAACTATCTAGAAAGTGCTGGTTGGCAGAGCTCTGACTCGATAATGACCAGGAGGTGAAATCTTTACTGTGACTTCTTGTCGTGTAATAAATGTCTGTGTCTTACAGGAAGATTTTTAGCCGAAGCTCTAACGAGATTCTGCTGAAACGTATCTGTAAGAGACACCATTACCTGCTTGTCATGCACAGTAGGACCGTGTGGGGTTGGATGACACCTGGCGGGTCCCCGGGTGCCGGCAAGCGGGCGAGTCCGAGACCGTAGCTGGTGGATTCGTGGAAGCACACTGGCTGTCCACCCGCGTCTCACCGTGGCCTCCACTGGTGTCACAGACTGGGGCCCTCTTTGAGAATTCAGACCTAAAAGGGGAACTAAAAACTGAGTTCAAACCCTATATAATGTGACTTTCCCCAGATCAGATAACCCTTCTGTGACGGAGGCCGGCTCGGGTAGGGATTTCTTCTTCTGCGCTGCCCTCTCTCGAAGGTGGCTGAGTCCAGGCCACACACCGAGGAGAAATGCACCAGAGGACATGAACGCATTCACAGGCCCCTGTTTTGCGGTCAGGAAAAGTGTGATGCTGCTGGTTTCTTTGGCGAGAATGATTTTGAATCTGCGTTTACTGGTCTTGCATAAACGTAGTAGGTGAAGTAATTACATGTTATTTAAAAATGTTGTGATTTAAATATCTCATAGGAAAAAACTTAAATTGGGGTTAAAAAATGGGGTTAAAAGGAACCTATAGATGCCCTCTATGTTGACATTTTTCTCATTTTTCATGTCATAGGTAGGCTCTCAAAACTGATTTTAAAAAAATAATTTTTTCTTTTATTGGCATGGTAAAGAAATTAAAACCCGATCTATATTTACAGTTTTCTTTTATCAAATTATAAATGCACATAACTTACAGAAGCAAGAGGTCCTGTGGGATTCATGAGAAGAATTAGCAGGGCTTCACCCACTGCCCCATCCCAGACCTTCCCCTCCCTACAAGAAATCCATTTACTCTTTTTTTAAATCTTAGCTGTTGCGTTTTGGTATTTATGAAACTGGTGTTGATGCTTTTTTTCCTCCCACCTTTTACTCTGGGCCATTTCAAAGCCACGGAGAAGACCGAGAGTCATAATTCACGCAGGACCGTGGAACGTCACCTCGGTCCATCCCTGCTCAGGGCAGGGCCGAGTGCTCTCTCCCCAGGTGCGTGGTCCATGCAGCCTGTGGGAGTCACTGAGGACGCCCTCGGGCCCCTCAGGACAAGGACCTTCTCCAACTTCACCCACACGAGCATCACACTTGAGCAGATGCAGTTCAGTCTCCAAGATGCCCCCATGTTCCCCTCCCCACGGCTTCCTCTGTCCTTCTCTGCCCTCAGGTGTGACTCGGTTCCGGGACCCCTCCCGTCCCGCACCTCACACACACTTCTCTGGTGTCCATTTCTCTTCTGCTTTGGGATGACCCACCACGGCCGCTCCTCTCCCCTTCGCCGTCTTCCCCTTGCCTGCGCGTCCCTGGGGTTCAGGGCTCTACTGCTCCCTCATGACAAATGCAGCATTTGGATCCCGTTTTCTCCTAAGCTGGGAAATCCAAAGATTTGTTCCTCGCATCAACGACTCCTTCCTTAAAAATAAATAAGACGTTCTCTGAGTTTGTGGAGTATTTTTAATTTAGTGTTCAATCTTTATCATCATCTTTCTAATAATAAGGATAAAATATAAATAATCTTTATAATCCTAAAATATTTTCACATAAAATAGATACAATATCAGAAACACAGCTCAGTTCCTCCCTCAGGGGACACGCCGTGTTCCGTTAGAGATTTTGCACGTGACGGAGTTGGAAACTGTTCCACCAGGACAGCGGGTCAGTGAGGCTCGTCTTACAAAGACTTAGAGCACATTTGTGCGTATCTGCAACGCTCGTCATTACAGACATGGACTAAACTTGCGAGGCACCCGAGGGGTTCTGTTCGCCCTGTATGAGGATTTTTCTTTTGCTTCTTTCTGGTCAACAGTAGCTCGAAATCCCAGCCAGAACCCTGAAGCTCTGCAGACACATTCGGCCCAAGACCAAGAGCTCTTGCTGGGGACGCGCAGCTCTGCCCCACCCCGTCCCCGTTCCTCCCTGTGGTGCCTCTGCTCCCTGTAGGCCTGTCTGCCCCACATCGGACCCCTGGCTGCTCCCTGAGCCGTGGGACTCTGAGCGGGTCAAAGGATATAGGTGACAGAGAGGATTAAAAACACAGACACATGCACAGATACACACAGATACACAGACATACACACAGACACAGACACACACATGCACACACACAGACACACACAGACACACACATGCACACACACACAGACACATGCACTCACACACACAGACACACACATGCACACACACAGACAGACACACACACTCACACACATGCACACACGGACACACACAGACACACGGACACACACATACACACAAAGACACACACGGACACACACACAGACCAATCCTTTTGCTTCAAGAGGCTCACTCCAGACTGAAAGATTGAAAGTGAGGAGAGACAAATGGTGAGATACTCTTAACTGCAGGAAACAAACTGGGGGTTCCGGGGGCAGGGGGAACTGTCTGTCGGGCATGCAGGAGGGCACGTGGTGGAATGAGCGCTGGGTGTCGCATGCAGCTGATGCGTCACTAAATTCTACCCTTGAAACTGAGAATACACTATGTATTAATTGAATTTAAATAAAATAAGTTAAAAAAAGAAGTCAGGGGACAGAGAAACGTCCACCTGTCATGCCGGAAGAAAGCCGGGGGAGCGACACTGACATTGGGCAAAACGGGGTTTAAAACGAACAAACAAAACCCGTACCCTCAAACGGTTCTCAGAAGAACGCCACTTGTGATGTTTTGTACGTTTTGGGCTTTTTCAGACGAAGTGTCGGTGGAAGGACTCACAACACTGTCTTGGTGACTTGACCACGTGAGAACACGGCAGTTTTGTTTTAGAACTGAACCACGGAAAACCAAACACACACAGACGTACGGACACCGAGGAGTGGCTGCGCACATCACAGCCTCAGCGAACCCCAGGGAGAGCCGACCCTACGTCCTGAGCGGGAGTCCGGCAGCCTGTCCCCCGCTGGTCAGGGCACCACTTAGAGAAGCAGATTCAGGGATAAGCACAGTCATGGGGTAGCAGAGGAGGTGACAGGTTATTCACCACTGTTTCGGGGCTGTTTTTCCATCGCTCTCTGGTTTTTGAAACTGATGGGGGTTGGGTGCCTGGGGGGCTCAGTGGGTTAAGCCTCTGCCTTCGGCTCAGGTCATGGTCTCAGGGTCCTGGGATCGAGCCCGACATCGGGCTCTCTGCTCAGCAGGGAGCTTGCTTCCTCCTCTCTCTGCCTGCCTCTGCCTACCTGTGATCTCTGTCAAATAAATAAATAAAGTCTTAAAAAAACAAACAAACAAAACAACAAAGAAACTTATGGTGTGTGTGTGTGTGTGTGTGTGTGTGTGCACGTGCCCACCGGACATTGTGCTTAGGTGGTCCTCACACTGTCCCGTCGAGTGTCTGGTCGGCACGCCGTGGCCTGTGCTTGCCGGGGATGGTTGGGACAGGCAGCTGTGTGTTGTGCAGTCCGGCTGCCCCTCCGTGTGTCCACGCCACAGGCTCCAGGGCAGGGCCCACAGCACAGACTGAGTGTGGCAGGACATGCTCCGGGGTGGGGCCCAAGGGCAGGTGGCTGTGTTTGGTTCCACCTGTTGACGGAGCAGCACCTGCTCTGAAGATAGTCACCTGGGCTTTGGCTCAAGCCCCAGCTCCCAACACCCCCAAATATTGGCACAAATCACTTCCCTATTAGTTTATGCTGTTTTTTTTTTCTTATTTCAAAGTTTGCTGGAAATCCAGGAAGAAATTGGACAATTCTTGTACATTCCAGGCTGGGGTTGGGGGTGATGGACAACGAGGTGCTGGTTCCCTTACGTCATCCCGTGGTATCACAGCTCTCCCTACGGTGACCCCAGGGCCGTGGAGCAAGTCCCACGTTGGGTTTTCCCAGTCCCTGGATCAAGGGCAAATTATATAGTTACATCTATTTAATTTAGATTCTGTAGCTTTTATTTTTTAACCACAAACCCTCATATTGATTTTTATTAATGTGTTTTTTGATAGAAGAAACTTATAAAAGAAAGATTTTCAGCTTTACTGTCTGTGGCCCTGCTCCTGGGCTCCCAGGGAGGCTGTCCTTTAACGTTTCCCAAGGTCAGAACAACTCGACCAGACTTCAAAGCGTGGGCTGTTTCTGCCCTGGGCACACATTGTGCATCTGTTTAGTGGAAATATGACATTTAGAAAAGCATTTCAAATATAAAGATAAGAGTAAAACCTCTTCAAGTTCCCATGAGACCCGAGCCAGGCAGCCTGCACATACTAAATGCTTAAGATAAAGTCTGCAGCTTTCTGGAATGTTCTTCACCATGAAGAAAGAAACAAAAAAACAAAAAAAACCCCAAAACACATCTAACTCTGTATTAAGTGTTCTTCCCTGGAGCTTTCTGATCTCTGCGAAGGTGGGGTACCTTGGGCAGCTGTCCTCACTGGGGCTCAGATAAAACTCTCTTTCTTGTTCCTAGAAATTCTAACAGGCTTGTTCAATTTGTGTTGACAAAGCGCAAATGATACTTCAGGAATTTGAAGGAGTGTGTGACGTGACCCAGGCGGAAGGCTTTCCACTCTCCCAGGAGAAATCATGGAAGGTCAGACAGCACACACGGAAGACTCATTACATTGGGTCTAGAAGAGAGAAAGCCACGTGGCTTCGTGTCGGGCATCAGTGCTCCTCTCCACGGACACATGCCTGCGTCTGGCAGCCCCCCCGCCTCCGTTGTCCCCGGACGCCACCCAAATCGCTCGCACACACCTGGGCTTCTCAGGAGGCGGCCTCGTGTGTGCAGGCGCAGGACACGATCATTCCCTGCCTTAAGTTGACTGTTTCGTTGACGACCTTGAACATAAGGTCTACTGTGGGTCAGGAATTAAACACAGTCCTCATTCAAGTACCAACAATTCTTATTTCAAAATCACATATCCTTAACCTGAAATCAGAAAGTGAAGAAGAAAAGTTACCGGGTGCTCTGCCTTGGAACTGGGAGGAGGAGGAGTTTGGAGATGGCGTAGTCTACGGCACATCACTGTGTCAGATGTAGACGGGCAAGGCTTTAGACCATCTCATATTTGAGTAACTTGGGGCCCTACAAGATTAGCTCCATTCATTCAAGACACCCATGCTTTGCCTGTAAGTCAACAGACCTACGCCATGGTGGGTGCAGACAGACCGAAACCTAGGTGGACAGCCTTGAGGGTACCACAGAGGCCTCTGTGGCTGGAGGCTACAGAGGATGGGGGAGGAGGCTGTGTGGACATGGCTGTGTGCATGGCCGAGCTCTGGGCTCCCCAGCAAGTACGGAGCTGTAGGGGCATCTGGGACTACCAAGTGAGGGCATGTCGGGACTCCAGGAGCTCCTCTGTGAGTCCTACTTCATGTGGCTGGCAGGAGCTACTCTGCAGGGGACCTTTCTCCGGGGCCAGCGGTCCTAGAGATCTCAGGGCTCTAGCACGGACAGCCTGAATACCACACGGAGCACTGGGTGCTGAGAAAGGCTGGTCCAGGAGAGCAAGGGCTGGTTATCAGACCCTGGGGAGCAGCCTCAGCACGCTGTGTCACAGCAGGAGCCTGTCCTGCAGCCCGGTGGTGGCTGGTGGTGGCCAGGGTCTTACACGGTGAGAGAGCATGCACGGGTAGGTTTCCCAGATGTGTGACTACTTTGTGCACAGGACCATCGATGGGGAAGGACGGTAACATCGTCCCTCCTTCCCTGTGTAGCACCGAACGCCGATTCTCCTACTTCCGCGTCATCTGCATTATGGCAAACTCGTGCGGACAGCTCACGTAGACGGAGAGGCGTTTTGCATTTGGTTTGACTTGAAGAATGTGTGTTAAGAGAAACGGGGGGCACCTGGGTGGCTCAGTGGGTTAAGCCTCTGCCTTCAGCTCTAGTCATGATCTCAGGATCCTGGGATCGAGCCCCGCATTGGGCTCTCTGCTCAGCGGGGAGCCTGCTCCCCACCGCCCCGCTTGCGCGTGATCTCTGTCAAATAAATTTATTAATTAAAAAAAAGAGAGAGAAACAAGTTCTTACCGTATATTGTCCATTGAAAACTTGGTATCACCCACTTTTCTGGCCGGTTGGGAGGGGGATTGGTCATGTCCGGTCGCCTGTGTGGGGAATTGACCCCCATGGGTGACGGGCTTGCGGTGTTCAGAGCACGCGTCGGTGCGTACGTAACCGCAACCGAAGCTCCGAAGTCATCGGGCCTCCAGGTGGTCGGGGGTAGAGCGCCCCTTTAAGGAAGGGAGTCCGTTAGAACCAGATGCGGGGGGACACACTGGGGGGACAGAACTGCCACCGGGGGCCGCACAGGTGGCTGATGAGGGAGGAACTGAGGACCAGGCCGGACGCCCCACGTCAGAGAAATGGGGGCAAAGAGCCTCCTGGTTCGGGGTTGCGGGGGTGACGAGGTCAAGCCGGCTTCCCTGTGAGGCTTCAGGAAGCCGCCCGGATGGCGGGAACACCAGCTTGTTCACTCATCTTTCCTGTCGGGACCTTTGACAGTCTTTGGTCAAGAGACACAGGCTTTCGCCCGGCCTGTCCTCTGTCGCTGTGGTCCCATGGCTCATCCTCATGTCGTGGAGCCTGTGGTCTATGACAGGCCTACTCCTGCTCCCGCGCAGGGGCCCTGTCGGTCCACCCGAGGCGTCTTCCGAAGTCCGCCCCCTCCCCAGACTCGTCCCTGTGCCAGAAAGTCTTTGATGTGCTTCTGGGTCAGAACTCAGCCTTGTTTTGGTGGAGACCCCGTCCCCTCACGTGCAGAGGAAGAGGAAGGCCGAGAGCCTCCCGGCGCCGCAGAGAAGCCGACATCCCAGATCCGCTCCCCGGGTCCCGAGCTGGAGCGAGAGCGAGAGCAGGGGCATCGGTACGTCTGCAGATATCCGGGGCGGGGGCGGTGGGGGCTGTCGGGAATGCAGGGGACACAGCTCTGGCCTCTTTGGGAGCCAGGCCTCTCCTGTGGCCCTGCTCCCGCCCCGGAGCTATTGGGAAAGCAGTATTTCCAGCATGGGACAGGATCTGTGTGCGGTTTTTTCGGAGAATTGGGGGTGGGACTGCTCAGCAGGGCCGGGGAAGGAGCCCAGCCCCAGGTTTCCCAGTGAGACGACCCTGACCACACTAACCACAGTGCTGGGGCGCATTTCCTAGGAGTTAACGCAGTTTCTCTCCGTGGCCTGTTTGGGCCCCATGGTCTGTGGCTCCTGACACAGAGATGGCTTTTCCCTGGGGTCAGTTTTGTCACCATAGGGACAGAGGGCTGTCACTCAGGCTCACCTCACAGTGGAGGGTGGGGGGCACAGGCCGCTCCCCAGGCCCTCCTTCCCGTGCAGGATGCTGTCAATGGAGGAGCCCTTCAAGCCCACAGAGACTGGCCTCCTGCGGGAGGATGGCGGGTCTGGGGCCCACGCCGAGGACACAGCCACGCTCTCCGGGGAGCACGGCCTGGCTGAGCAGACGCTGGTGAGTGGACCTGCAGGGGACGGGACGGGGCTTGCCCTGAGTCTCACCTGCTGCTGTCCCCGTCCCCGAGACCGGCACTGAGGTCCCCGGGCTTCCTCCTCCGACTGGATGCTTCAACATGGCTGTCGATATCGTCCCCTCTGGGAGGGGCAAACGGGTCTCCTTCTGTGGCTCTGTGTCTTGGTAGATGAGAGGCAGGATGAGGAGGGTAAGGACCCCTGGGTGTCTCAGTCAACTTCCCTAATTCAGGACAAGGCGCAATACTGGACGCACTGGGTTAAAAGAAAGTTAGAAGGTGCCCGTGACTTTTCTTGCGGTCGGAGCTCCAGAGCGCCCTCAGCCTCCTCCCCTGTGCCCAGAGGGGAGGGTCCGCTGCCCTCCAGCCGGCCTCCACGAAAGCCCCCACAGGTCCACTTGGCGCCACAGGTCCAGGGGTCATGGCCACGCCACGCACGACCCTACCTCCCATCACAGCCCTATTCATGCTGCCCACACAGTGTCGGATGAAGGATCCCCCAGAAAGCGGGTCCGCTGGGTTTAGAACACCGTAGGTTCGGCTAACTTCCGAGCAGTTGACAAAATACTTCAACACAACACAGGCTTTTCTTGTGTTTCTGGGAATTCGGAGGTATTTGGTGCAGGGGCACTGGTGTTTAGTAGGTTTTCTGAGCGCCGGGCCCGCCCTGAGCGTGTAAGGTGCCCCCAGCGCCTTGGACCCTCAGGGGTCTGGGGAGCTGTTGCGTTTCCATGTCAGCGGCAGAGAGAAGGGGCGTCTTGCTTACAGTCCCGAAGCAGCAGAGGCGGGTGCAGCCCTACGTCTCGGGCTGTTTGACTCCCCAGGGCAGGTGACGCGCTCAGAGACTTGTAGGAACACAGACACGTGAACGGTGCCAACGCGGTCTCGGGCAACCGCAGCAGGAGTGCACGGGGAGGGCGCTGTGTGACCCTATGATGCCATGTGGTCGGGGACAGAGGACAGTTTCTGATCAGCTGGAAACACTGGCTCAGAGGGTTAGGAAGCGTGTCTGAGGTTCTCCTCAGATGTGATTCAGATCCAGGCTGTGCACAAATCACAGACCACGACCACCAGAAAGGGTGGGGCAGGGGTCCTGTGATGACCACGAGCATCACAGCCCAATTGGAAACCCCTGCCGGGGGGGCGGCTTTGGCCCCGAGCCCTGAGCTGGGGTCGCCGCTGTCCCCGACGTCTGGCCAATGGTGTGCCTCCAGCCCCTCTGTGACCGCGGAGCCCCAGACCCCTCTCTGTCCCTTCTCCTGTCTCCTCCCATCCCTCGCCCAGGGTCAGCTCTGTTTGACCTTGGGAGGCGTTACTGGGCAGCGTCGGTCCCATCGATGGCAGACAGAACATGAATGAGCACAGCCAACGGGCTGTTAGTCACGTCACAGTGACAAACATTTTTCCGAGACACGGGGAGGAACACCAGCTCTGGGCTTGACCTCTCTATGGGCATCTACAGTCCCCAGCCCATGAGTCTGTGACCTCGGGCGGATGACCAGCCTGCAGGGCCTCCGTTTGCCGGGGGGAGGTCACTTCCCTCAAAGGCTGGTTTCAGAATTACACAAGAGGCCTTGGGAAGCCGGCGCCAGTGTCGACCACGCAGCAGGAGCTGGGTAGACCGTGTTTTCACAGGGCAGGTGTGCAGGACGCCCTTGCCTCTTTCCCGGGGGGCGTCCGAGCCAAGTTCCTGGCCCGAAGCCATCCGCCCCCAGTGGGTCTGGGCCAGGGATCTGCCCCCAATGCCCGGCCGCACCAGGCGGCGGGGAGCCCCCATGGACCGACGGCCTGGGGGTGCCTCCTGGGGCTGGAGAGGACTCACCGCCCTCTCCCCGCGGGCCTCTCCCCTGCACATCCTCCCCAAATCTGAGCGCAGACTCCTGGTGGGAAAGTGACAAAAGTGCCTCCCAGGTCCCTTGCACCCTCCCAGTTTCCACAGATTCGGCATTGTCAGGCTAATTCCTGGGGGAGGATATGAATTTAATTTAAAATGAAAATGCAGTTTCTTTCCCAGTCTTTCTAGAGTAAACAGAATGATACAGTCACTAATTCCTTCTCAAATGGTATTATTTTCATTTTTAATCATAAACCTGCAATGTGATTCTAATTATTTTTCAGAGATAATCTCTGTGAGAGGAAAATACTTTTTTCTTGAGTCTTTTAAAAAAGATTTTATTTGTTTATTTGTTTATTTGACAGAGAGCAAGACTACAAATGGGGGGAGAGGCAGGCAGAGAGGGGGGAGCAGGCTCCCCGCTGAGCAGAGAGCCCGATGCGGGGCTCGATCCCAGGACCCTGAGATCATGACCTGAGCTGAAGGCAGAGGCTTTAACCCACTGGGCCACCCAGGCGCCCTGGTTTAGTTTGTTTGTCTGTTTGTTTTTGAGTTTTATCAACTCATTTTCTTTATTCTGAGGTTCTCTGCTGAATCGTTTCCCAGTAGGCGGGGGCACCCGCCACCCCGGTGGGTTCTCACGTACGAAGACTCGCTTGTTCTGTCTCACACTCAGTCCCCTCTTACCGGAACGTCTGACGCGTGCGCTTCCCTGGGAACTGGCAGCACGTTACACAGGGCGCGGGAGACGCAGACGACGGCGAGCGCTCACTCGTCTTCCGTCGTCCAGGGCCCCCATTCGGCCCAGGTCCCACCTCTCAGAATAACGCCCTGAGGTCCTGCTGGCGTCGTTTCGAGGAGACACGGAGGCCCAGAGAGGTGAAGTGTCTTACCAGAGGTCACACAGCCGGGCGGTGGTGACGCCAGGATTCAACCTCGGTCCGGATCACGTCGAATGCCTGCTCTTACCCCTCTCCTGCTGCCCCCTCAGCATTAGATTAAGAGAGAAGTGTGGGCTCTCGGCCTCTGCTTGCAAACAAAATGACCCTGGAACCATCTTTTCTGGTTATATCAGGAGGAATAGCTCCCGACGAGCGCCGCTCGTTTGCAGAGGTGGACCCGGTGTCAGGGTCGTGCTTGTGTCCTCCGTTCTTCTCCTGGAAAAGTCGGGTCACCCATGGGGACGGGCTGGAGGGCGCTGCAGAAGGGGCTGGTGAGCTGGCCGGAGCAGCGCCACCTGAGAGCTCGTCTGCCCCTCTCTCCCATGCTCCCCTCTCTCCCCGTGCTCTCCGTGCTCCTTGTGCTCCCCTCTCTCCCCGTGCTCTCCGTGCTCCTTGTGCTCCCCTCTCTCCCCGTGCTCCCCAGAACCAGCAGCTGCAGCAGCAGGTGGCCCAGCTGCACGAGGCCCTCAGGAGGCAGGAGTCCCGGTGGGCCGCAGCTCAGCGCCACCTCCAGAGCCAGATAGACGCCCTCGTGCAGCAGAACCTGGAGCTCCGGGATGGACTGACGGCCCCACGGCCACTGTGGGAGGCAGACGCCGCCCTGGGCGCCAGGAGGAAGCTGGACACTCTGGTATGGAAAGCGTGCTTGTTTTACGTAGAGGTGGCGTCACAGTAACGGGGACACAGGGTCCGTGGCACTGGCAGTGACACTCGCTCTCCTGTCCGCAAACCCACTGCACTCCCGTAGGTGGTGGCCACCAAGCACAGGTGCCCCGGAGCTGCCGGCTCTCTGCGGGCACCTGGTGACCCATTAGGGCAGCCTCCCGCGTGTCTCCAGGACTGGGTGCAGGCCAGGCAGGTGCTGTGCGTGCCTGTTTGCGCACAGCAGGGACCCTGGTGCTAACCCCAGGGACAGACCTGGAGCTCTTGGAATTGGGGCCCCGCTCTCTGATGCCAGAGCCCATGCACAGTCCCCCAGGGGTGCTCTCGTCAGCACCGAGACAGCAGGGTGGGGAGAGATCCCACCGCCTTGCCCCACCTCCAGAGTCCGTATTTAGGAACCGAGCAGCAGGACGATTGTGGGGCAGACTGAGGGGCTGAGGGAACGTGCTGGAGAGGCCATGGCCAGCAGCCCCCCAACCCCTGCATCCGTCCCCTAGTTCCTGAGTGTGCATCTGAGCAACTTAGATCATCACAGGCTTGTGCATAGCTGTCCACAAGAAACCGTGTAAATCCTGGAGAAACCTACGTGGGCTGTTTTCTAGTGAATTTGGGAAAGTTCTCATATTTCTTATTTGCACTTACTGTGTGAAGTTTCAAGTCTATAGTCAAAGAGTTAGGATAATCAGCTATGACACAATGTTTCACACACACTCACACTCACACACTTACACATGCTCGCACACTCACACTCATTTGAGCTCATGTGCTGATGAATTTCAAAATGTCCGTTGACTCTGCGAACTGCTTTGGTCACAGGATGGGGGGTTTATAAGGACAGCATCCGCTCGGAAAAGGACACACAGACTTGAACAGGACGGGATGGCTAGGTACTCTCACGTCGGGGAGGCCCAGGCCCCTCGGCTGGCAGAAGCGACCATAGGGACAGTGTTTCGAACGGCTAGTGACACACGAGAGTAAGACTGAGGGTTAGCTGCTCTGGCAATGGGACCAAAGGCAGTTCCAGTCGCCTCCCCCATCCACGTGGGTCCTCCTGTCCCTCGGCTGAGCGTCCTGCTGTCCCGGCTTGGCTGCAGAACACCGAGTCTTGAGATTCTGCATTGTGAGACAATGCTAAAAGTAGGGTCACATTTCCTTCTTTCTTTAACACTTTCCCAAGACACAAAATCCAAGGACATAAATGTGGGTGTCGTTTCTTTTGTGGCCTTTGGGAACATGGGGTATTTTGAAACAGTGAACAGCCATGAGAAGGAGCCCGTGTTGGGGATGCTTCGTTCGTGAGCGCCTTCAACAGGCCGGGGGGAGGAACCAGCCCAAGACCCCTCCCCTTGCATCCCTATTTCTTCCTAGCACATTGCAATTGTTGTTGACTGGTTAAATTTTGAATTTGTCTTATAGTTACTATACCTTCGAAGATGTGGACATTTCCTCTGAATTTTCTTTGTGATAAACCTCCTTGTAGGCATCACAGTCTGCTTTTGGGAAAGTGTTGTATCTGTCAACTGATAAGAGATGTTACTGAAACACGCAGGCGACAGAAGTCATAGTGCCATTGTCACAGGGCAGGGACAGTCATCTAAACCTGGCCTTTCTTCCCAGGAGACCCTCAGTGTGCATGACCTTAAAGGAAAGCAGAGGTCAAGCACATAAGCTCACATATCCCACCAGCATGTCCCTGAGAAATCCTGCCTCCCCGAAGGAGCAGTCCTTACTATCCTGTCCTTACGAATGCAGGGATCCAGTTCTTGCAAACTTGAGGATCCAGGCTTTGCAAACTCAGGGGTCCAGTCTGGCAGGTGGTCTCCTCAGCACACTCAGCACAGAGAGTCTGGCTGGGAGATAAGCACAGGTGAGAGCGCGTACCCAGGGCTGTGCACCTTCTTTCTATTCATGACGCCTAAGGCAGGGATTGCTTTATTAGCTTCAGGGGCAGAATTTAGTGACTCATCAGTTGCATACAACACCTAGAACTCATCACACCACATGCCCTCCTTCCCGCCCATCCCACCCACCCACCTCCCCTCCAGCAGTCCTCAGTTTGTTCCCTAGAACGAAGAGTGGTTTATGGTTTCCCTCCCTCTCTATTTTTATCTTATTTTATTTTTCCTTCCCTTCCCCTATATTCATCTGTTTTATTTCTTAAATTCCACTATAAATCATATGGTATTTGTTCTCTGATTGACTTACTTCAGCCAGCATGATACCCTCTAGTTCCATCCACATTGTGGCAAACGGCAAGATTTCATCCTTTCTGATGGCTGCATAGTATTCCATTGTATATACATACCGCATCTTCTTTATCCATTCATCTGGCAATGGAAGTTTGAACTCTTTCCATAGTTTGGCTCTTGTGGACATTGCTGATAAAAACACTGGGGTGCACGTGCCCAACCGTATCTTTAGAGTAAATACCCACTAGTGTGATTGCTGGGTCATAGGGTAGCTCTATTTTTAACTTCTTGAGGAACCTCCACGCTGTTTTCCAGAGCGGTTGTACCAACTTACATTCCCAGCAACAGTGTAGGACGGTTCCCTTTTCTCCGCATCCTCGCCAACACCTGTCGTTTACTGACTGGTTAATGTTAGCCGTTCTGACGGGTGTGAGGTGGTGTCTCATTGTGGTTTTGATTTGTATTTCCCTGATGCTGAGTGACGTGGAGCATTTTTTCATGTGTCTGTTGGTCATTTGAATGTTTTCTTTGGGGAAATGTCTGTTCATGTCTTTTGCCCATTTCTTGACTGGGTTTTGGGATTTTTTGTGTATGTTTTTGTTTGGGCACTGAGTTTGGTAAGGCAGGGATTTTAGTAGCACATCTCTTCATGTCCTTTGGTTCCTGTGTCCCCTAGCTTTAAAGCTGTGGTGTTTCCTGGGGTCACTGCCATGGCTTGTCCTACTGTTTCCACATGGCTTTGTTTTGGGGCTCAGTGTAGGATGCTGTTTGATGTCTAGGACATTCTCCTTGCTCCGGTGACCTCCGCTTTAGCGTGGTCAGCCAGCAAGTTGGAGGCCACCCCAGCTTTTCCTCTTCCTCCTACTCCGGAAGCCCCTCTCTATCCTCAGCTAGCTTTGGGTAACAGGATTACCATGGACTGAGGAGACCCCCAAGTCATCAAGACGACCTGATGTCCTGACATTCCTTCCCAACACAGCTGCTGAGCAGACGGCATTTCACTCCTGGAAGGAGGGTCTGGAATCTGCTCTCACCCAAGCATTGATTGCAAGTGGGAAGAGCTATTTTTTAGGTCAGGTGAGCAGAGATTCTGAAGTCTCAGGATGAACCACGTGACTCTCTGGGGTCCTCTGAGATGCAGCCTTGTCCTCTGTTCCCATCCCGCCCTGAGTCATTGACCTGCACGCTGTGTAATCGCTTCGTAAATGAATGGATGAGTGAGTGCCTCCCTGGCTCAGCCATGTGTCAAAACACCAATTTTCGAATCCTGCAAGGGGTAGAAAATTCTTATACATTTTCAAATTCAGTTCTGAGCTATTTATTTTGCTGTGATGGTCAGCTTCTCCCACGGGATCCATTATAACTTTCCAGAATCCTGTGAGAGCATGGGCCACGGCATAAGAAATGGCCACCCCGGAAGTTCTGCCATGTAAGGTGTCAGACCAGAGCTCCACCAGCCCGGCCTTCGTCACATGCGGCACGGCATGTCTGCTGACACTTTCGGGTAGAGTGACTGTTGTGAATGTGGGAGCACCCCCACCTCTGTGTCCAGCCAGGGATGATGGAGACAGAAAGAAGTGAGTCAGGGGAGACAAGGTCATGTGATGATGGAGACGAAACTCTCTCTGGAAGCCTTCGGGACGGAAGGGGAATGCCTCCTTCCTGGGGGACGCCCTCTGCCGAGAGCCCAGCCGCATCTGTGGACGGACAGGTGACACTTAGTTTACACTGGTCATCTTTAGAATTTGCGTTTCAGGAGTGTCCCACTTAGATCTAACAAGAATGCTCCACTGAGGACTCAAAATAGTTTCATTTATGTACAGTAACTGGACGGCCCCGGATTAAAGAATGGGGTCCCCCCGGATTAGCCTTAATGCTAGAGAAGCGACTAATTGCGTTGCGGGTCGTTTGCTCTGCCGTGCTCTGTGTATTTCTGCATTCGGGAAAGCGGCGCACCTGGTAACCTGGTAGGGCCAAGTGCAGACTTTTGCTTGGGTCCTGGGACATTGCTGGGTCACGGTGACAGTTGAAAATGGCTTTCTGCTGCACAGCTTTTGATGTGATGTCACAGGCTCAGGTTTGGGGGCTCTTGTTTGCTGTAGGCCACACACCAGCCCTCCCAGAGTCTGCAAGAACAGAGCGGCCAAAAGTCGCTGGAGCCAGCCGCGGGTGTCGCCAGGCTCCAGGACAGTCCAGCTGCTCAGGGAAAAGGTGAGCGCCTCACGGGGGTCTCCTTCCTGTTTGCTGCTTGCTTGAAGGCGTGAGCTTTTGTTACCTGTGCCCACCCAAAATCTCTCCACGGAGAGTGCACGCCACATCCTCGTTTCTAAGGGTCTTTTGTGAGTCCCTTGCTGGGTCCTCATGTGCGGTCTTGCCAGCACTCCCCAAAGCCCAGTGATCGCACACCCAGAGCTGGCTCCCGGGGGGCTGGCTGCCATTTGCCTTTTCTCCCGGGCAGGCTCTCCTGCCTGTACCTTCTGGGCGCTGCTTTCCCAGACTTCCGGAGGCAGATGGCACCCCCTCCCCCCTCGCCCCCACCAAGCCTCAGCTGCCTGGCAAACCCGTTATCATGCTGATAAGTCTCCAGTTCCTGCCTGGGCCAGAAGCAGCTCAAAGGCAGAGACAGCATCTTCCCATCTTCATCTCCTGAACTTAACACTTGAGACAGAATCACATCCAGTAAATGTTTATTCAATACATTCATCGAATAGTTCATGTTTCTTACAAGATCAAATATCACGTGGCAGACTGACCCCCTGTGTGTAACGTAATCTCATAAAAGAAAAGAAGGAGTTCACTGTTGGCTTACGGCGGACTTAGAAACTGCACTAGGATAGTAGCATTTTTAAGAAGCGTGTGCGCTCTCCATTAAAACTCCGTTTCTTTGCTTTTTCAGGCGCTCGTCCACTGCCTTGCAAGGGTCCCGAGGGCAGGCTTCTCACCCGGGAGCGGGCTGGTCGGTCCGCCTGCCACCCCCTGGGCACTGCCAAGCCACAGGTGGGTGGGGTTGAGGCCGGAGCCAGGCCCCCAGGACGGAGACGCTCGTCGTGCCCCCATCTCCATGGGAAGAACAGAGCACTAACCTGCTTTGAAAGGCCCCTGCTTTCTGGGGACGGTCAGCCTTCCCTATAAGGAGCAACATTGTCCCCCCTAGATTTTGGAGTTGCACTTAGCACTGAGTCAAAACAAGACTGATATTTCTATATCACTGAAGAGTTCCCAAATCAAATTTTATATCATTTTATTTATAAATTTTCATTAAAATTAACAGCATCAAAGGCACATATAGCAGAAATACCTTTTTTTTTTTTTAAGATTTTATTTATTTGACAGAGAGAGACAGGGAGAGAGAGAACACAAGCAGGGAGAGTGGGAGAGGGGGAAGCAGGTTTCCCGCCAAGCAGGGAACCCGATTCGGGACTCAATCCCAGGACCCCAGGATCATGACCTGAGCCAAAGGGCAGTCGCTTAACCGACGGATCCACTGACGTGCCCCACAGCAGAAATACTTTTAAGCCCCAGCTAGCGGTTCATTTATTATGTGTTATATTTAATGACAAATGTCAAAGAAATGAGATAATTTTCTTTATGGGAGGAAATGTGAGATATAAGCTTATTTATGATATAAACACAGACAACCAGTAGGAAAATATGAAAATACGGGTCCCATTTTTCTCCCGTCCTCCCAAGAACAGCCCTCGTCGGTTCTGCCCGTCCCGACCCCGCGCGGTGCCGAGGGGTAGTGGCTTCCTCTGGGCTGCGTTTATTTTGAACTGGGCTGTTGGGGCTCCAGGGCGCACCCCTTCAGCGCCTCAGAACGCAAGCGTGTGGGCTCTTGGGGCGCTCTCCCTACCCATGCGTGACTTCGTGAGGCCGCACTGTTGTCCACAGAGCGTCCTGGCCCAGGTCTGCCTAGAGAGGAGGCCGGGGACAGAAACCGTCGAAGGAGCACACCGTGGGGCCCGCTGTGCCATTGCTGCTGAGCGCGGACCTCGTGGGCAGGGCTGCGGGATGTCGGGGTGCCCGGCTCCCCCCTGCTCAGAGCCGCAGATCTCATGGAGACCTCGTGGGCCCAGGGCTGTTCTCTTCCTGCAGAACCCTCCTGGAGAGCCAGGGCCTTCCCACGACAGAACAGGGGGACCAAGAAGAAGGAATGCGGTCCCCGGCCAGCGAGGTAGGCAGACACCCTGGTCCCCTGGGAGGGAGGGCGCTTCCGTGTGATTGGCTCTGGGGCTCCGTGCTGGTGCCCATGGGCTTGGACCCAGGGGCCAGGTAAGTAGCCCTCGGAGGGGACAAATGTAGTGTCCTTGGCTGCCGGTTTGTTTCCAGTAAACAAAGCCACACAACGTCCGAACGAGAAAAACATGTTTTAAACCCGACCTGCCCCTTATCGCCTCCACATTTTTGTGGTCTGTCTTGGCCTCCACATTTTTGCCCTTGAGGAGCCCTCCTGACTATGAAGGGTGCGTCTGCGGGATGACGGTTGTCTCAGGAAGCCTGCGGAAGAGGCACGCTGCCGTCACTGCCCCTGGGGTCTCCCATGCCCCCGGGACACAGCGGCAGCAGCGCCTTCCTCCATAGCCAACATTTTAAAGATGTATTGATTTATTGATTTGAGGGGGAGGGGCAGAGAGAAAATCCCAAGCAGCCTTCACGCTCAGCACGGAGCCTGACGTCGGGTTTGATCTCACATCCCTCCGTCACGGCCTGAGCCGAAATCGGGTGCGGGGGGTAAGGGACTGTACGACCCTGGCGCCCCTCCCTAGCCTTTGTTTTGAGCTGGTCCCACTGGGCTGTGGAATTGTCCTCATCCCTGTGGGGAGCTCTGGCCGACCTAAGGGGGACCCGTGCTCTCATAAGCAGAGAAAACATCCGCATAAACGAACAGCAGGGAGTGCTACTTGTGGGACAGCTTGAATCCCTCTACACGCTCTTTCCTTGGTGTGGTTGTTGTACGGGTTTCTCAGGGGGACACCATGGGATTTGAAGACCTTACCTCCCCGTCTCACCAGGGGGTCTATGAGAAGGAAGCGACTCTGCTTACCCACTCCTTGGATGAGAACGTGGGTGACTCACTCGCTCAACCGTAGGACCCCTCGAGGGCTGCGGGTGCAGAAGGCCGCTCGGTTCCCCGCCTCGAAGCCTCACCCACCTGCTGGCCCCTTGAGCCCCGTGACCCCCACACTCTCTCCCACGTTTCTCCGGCCTGGGGGCCCCCGTGTGTGTCTTGCGTTGGACACACACACTGCTGTGTGCTTGCTTATCCTCCCGCCTTCCTTTTTTATAAGGTAAACAAAAACTTAACCTTTTCCTAATGTGGAGTGTTTAAAACATGACTTGTGCTTTCTCATTTCTGAGACGCGATTGTGTCTTCAAACCTCATCAGAGTTTTTATTGTGGGTTGAGCAGTCGATCTTCTAAGACTGAGTTGAACACAGACTCTCTTCACCTCGCCGGTTGGTTTGGAACGAGGGCGAAGAGGTCTTGATTCCAGCCCAAAGCTGATGGCTGTGGTGTCGCGGGCAGGTGGGGTGTCCACCGTTGACCTTTGCCTGAGGTGTCGCTGACGAGGTTTCGAGAAGCCCAGACTCCACTCGTCGTCCCCTGCACCTTCCCCAGTCGAATCAGCTCCTTTATTCCCAGCTACAGTCGAGAACGACAAGGCCACAACGTGACTAATAATGGCACTTTCGCCGTTCGGACTTTTCAGACGTGCAGATATTACCAGACGTGCAGATGTTACCAGACGTGCAGATGCCAGCCCCCCAGGTCTTGAGCTTCCATCTGTCAGCGTCCCCCCTTCTGTGAATAGTTACATGAATACTATTTTCAAAACTCCTAGTTAGCATTATGCCTCTGAACTCACGCGCCGTTTTGCTGACGGTTAATCGAAATCCGTGAGTCTTTGGGTCAGGCGGAGTGGCGCAGGGATCAGAACAAAGGGATGGAAAGGGAAGAAAAATGTACAAATAGTAATTCTGACAGAGTAATGACTGCCATTTACACGGTTCAGGATTCCCACATTCAGCAAACTCAGTGACGTGGACAGTCTAGACAGACGACGGATAACTCGCATCACGTGAGCTTAAGAGAAGCAGAGGTTTGGGGCCAATCATAACCTCCATCCTTCACAACGAGATTCAGGGCTGAGGCGAGGTTTGGGGCGGACTGAATTGGTACTTGCGGAGGTAAACCCCGTACTGTCGACACACGAGGATTCTGGATGCGGGAGAAGAATGAAACCGTGAGAATCACGCTTTACGTCATCTTTTGTGCTGGAACTTTTGTGTTTCCGTGAAGGTGGCTGAGGCACTTGGCAAGGGCCATGAAGCCGTCACCTTCTCAAAGGGCACTGGCAAGAACAGGGCGGCCGGAAGACCACCGTCCTGCGGATCTTAAATGGGGACATGAAGAAGGTCCTGCCAGGTCAGAGGGTGGTGAGGACAGAATCCATTCCTGCCTTTTCCTTTTCATCAAGACCACCAATTATTAGGAAGGTTTCCATCCATCTGCACCCTTCTTCCCCTGAGGCCTCAAGAATGAGGGCCTCTGGCCCGTTGGGCAGCTTGGATGCACTTGGGCCGTGAGATTCCTAATCGACGAGCCCCCGAGTTCCGAGTTCCGGCGGGAGCAAGTGCTAGCACCTGCTGGCCGTGAATTCCTGCGCTGCCACTTGGAGACCGTGAGCCTCGAGACGCCTCTGTAGTGGGAGACTAGGATTGGGAGCTAACTCGGAGACGGTGCGGACACTCATGGACAAGCGGCCCACCTCTGTGTTCTCTAGGGACACACAGCGAGCACTCAGTTACAGAGCGATTAGTGTGCCTCGTGCAAGCTGGGACCCGATGGCTCAGACTGGGGGAGATGCGGCGTCCTTTCCTCTGTCCGGTGGCTCTCACGGTCCTGTCTAGGAGGCCTGTCTCCCCGCAGCCGCCACCAGTGTGGGGAGGCAGGAAGCGTGGGCCGCAGGGATCGGGACTTAGTGGCCTCCCAGTGACCCTGTGCCCACACAGGAGCAGATGAACTAAGCTCATCAAGCCCAGTTTCTGCGCCTGAAGAACCTGGAAACAGCTATTGTGTAGGTTAGCGGGGGACGGTTTTGCTCCCGGCCCGTTTGCAGCGTCTGCACTTGGGAGGGTCACAGCCGGCTGCGGGGTGGGGAGGGGTGGGTGCTGCTGCCATCTAGCGGGCGCAGGCCGGGGTGCGCCGCCTGCCCCTCCCACCAGGAGCTATCTGCCCAAATTGTCCCTTATGCTGAGGTGGGAGAGCGGTAACGGAGAGCGGCGAGACTCCGCGGGGGCGGGTGAAGTCAGACGATACAGGTATGACGGTGAGCAGGTGCGAAGGTAGACGGCGGCTCCCTCGACGCTGGGGAGCCCCGATACGTCTGTGACCCTGGGACACCATGCATGTCCATGTGGTGTTACGCTGTCGTATGGTTGTGGGGGGGATAGAGTCCGAAAAGTGTGGAGGACTTACAGGCAAGACTGCAGGAGAGGCAGCAGCCCGGACGGTTCAGGACTTACCGTGATTCCGAAAACTTGGTTGACTTACAAAGGCTCGTTGTAAGTAAAGCCTGGAGACAAAGGGAGGCTGTAGGAGACCGATGACAGGCTTGTACTACAGAGACGTCGCCACACTGTATTCTTTACAAACTTACTCGTTTCTTTAAAAAAGTCTTTTTAGAATAATCGACATTGTTGTTTGTTTATGTTTGTTTTGTTTTGTTTTTTTCACCAAGTTTTGGGATGAAAATGTGGAGGTTCAGGGCCCGGGGAGTTCTGAATGACTGCAGTGCTCATCTCTGGTTTCCGTTCCTGTATTAACGGTTGTAATGAGAGGCGTCTGCTCCCTGCTCCGAAATTCCACCCCAGCCAAATCTGACCACTTGCGAGGGCGGCCGTTAGAATCCTGGTGCAGTCGCAGCTGTGGCATCCCAGCCGTGCGCCCTGTCACTGGCCCGAGGTAACCCCACGCCCACTTGTCCACCAGGCAGCGCCAACACGGAGAGCCTAGAAGACCCAGGTACATGGTGACTCTGTTTATGTCCCCATGTGGTTGAGTCATACGTGACACTGAACTCATCGCCTACTTCAACACTTTAAATTCAGAACCCGGAGTCTCCCGAAGTTGTCTCTTAGCTACAGCCCCACTGCCGTCCTTGGAAGGAAAGCTTCCCCATCTCGGTCCTGGCACAGTCCCGGCGCGGTGCCGGCCGCGAGCAGAAGCGTGTCGTGGTGGGGCACCTGCTGCCTGAGTGGGCCGTGTTTTTCTCCACTGCTGGCTCTTTGGTCTCGAGGGAAAACTGAGCCCTGGGCCTGGGGTTGCACCTAAAATTACTCTAATGACAGAGAAATCAGCACTTTCCCCGTGTCTCACTTTTGGACAAATTCTGCACATGGGAGGAAAGCCTCTGGAACAAGAGGGCAGGCCAGGCCCTCGGCTCTCAGCACGGGGCGTGCGACGGTTCCCCTCCATCGGACACGTTCCCCACGAGCGCACTGCCCCTCCTTTCCTGACGGTGGGGGCGTTGTCCTTGCAGGTGACCCAGCATGGGTGACCGGGCCGGGCGCCCCCCCAACTAGGAGTTGAAGTGAAATGTCTGCCTTCCAAGTCTCACTTTGAAAACATTAGCATGAAATGGGTTTTTGTTTCCTTGTCCTCCTTCTGTTTAGGGTCTCCTCCCGCCCATACGGTTCGGGGCGCTCGGCTGCGCCGAGAGCCGCTCTCCCTTCCCCGTCACGTCCCCGTCCGCGGCTGCCCTTTCCTGCCCTCCCGCTCCCCTTGGCTGGAACCCAAAGGCGTCACACCGATTTGAAATATCACAATCCGGTGACCGGTCCCAGAGGCAGGGTCCGTGGGTGTCTGAACGCCGTGGGGGCCTATCCGTGTTCTCTGGAGCGCCTGGTGGGCGCTGGGTCCGAGCTGGGCAGCTGTGGTCGTGGGGCTCCCGGCTCGCGCTCTCCGCGCCCGTCAGGAAATCGCGGGGCCCGGGTTAGCAGCAGGTCTCCCCAGGACCGCGAGGCCGCCCGGGTGAAGGGCAGGGCCGCCCCATAGGAGGTGACCTCTCAGACTCGTGGCAAGCCCCAGGACCTTCCCGTGGACGGGGCAGGAAGTACTTCACTAGGTCAAAGCCAGGTTCAAGATGTTAACACGAGCAGCCTCCCGACGCGGGTGTTTCTGGTTCCAGGTTACGGTTTCACAGACGCTCGTACCACGCGCACGACCCATCCGAGTGCTCTGGCCGTCGTGCGGTTCCCCGAGCAGACAGGTGAGTGGCGCGGGCTCTCGGGCCCGCTGAGCGCGGACGGCCGTCGGCGCTTCTGTGCAACGTTCGCTTTACCGGACGACGGAGCCTGGTATGCCAGTTCTCCAGCAGCGACCGTCTGGGTACCTCGGGGCTTGGGGAACCGAGTGAGGACCCAAGTCTCGTTTCTGATTCGCATCACGTAGCCCGGGACCCAGTGCCGGGGTGGGGGCTGCAAACGCTCCAGATGCCCGAGGAGATGCCGGCAGAGTCCGTCCTCGCTTTGGACGCTCGCTGTCTGCCCGGAAAGGGGCACGATGAGCAGGAGGCCAGATGCGCGCCGCTCAGCTTTCCAGTGGCTTTCTCTCCGAAGCTGTCCTCTCTCAAGTTCTAAGAATTCCGCGTTCTGGTTAAAATCTGAGGTTCTTGGTTTTGTGAATTGGCTTCAAACCGTTTAATTTTATCTCTCATTGTGCTGAGTCCCTCTTCTCTCACACGAATGACTTATGCTCTGGGAGGACCGGCTCTCTAAATGGGGCACCTCGTGGGCAAGTTCCCCAGTGAGAGGACACGCTCTCACAATGTCCTCCTCAGGCTCACCACTGTCCCCCCGACCCCCACCAGAATCTGAGTGTGAATTTTAAGAGAGTGCCCATTAAAGTAGGTCGTATTCCTGGTGTCTCCCTTGTCCGCCGTGTCCACAACCACTGCGTGTGAAAGAGGACGCGTCATTCCCTTTTCCCAAGTTGCTTCCCTCCTGGTTGAAACGGACCGAGCCCTGACCCCGGGCCGAGCGTCCAGTGATCCAAAAGCCTGTGTCCTCAGGCTGGCCTCCTGCAGGGAGCCGGCCGCCTCCCTGTGACGGGCTGAGGGCCTCCAAGAGCCGCCGGTGCCTGACGACCCGGCTGGGGGCTCCTTCTCACCAAGCTGGCCTTCGTCAGGGCTGCTCCCCGCAAGCCTTCCAGGCTGCGGGCTGTGCACACAGAGGGTGGAGGCAGCTCTTCTCCACGAGAGATTAGCCCCAGGGACACTCGCCGCGCAGAAGGACGTAAGGTGGCTTGTTTTGTTTTGTTTTAACATGTTGTGATCAGTAAATGCGGTCATTTAGTCTAACTATCCAGTGGCTATAGGTTTTATACAAGTCTTATTTATAAAGTAGGTTGAAAGACTATTCTAGAAAATGAGTATTTTTTAAGTTTATTTTTTAAAAGATTTTATTTATTTATTTATTTATTTGACAGAGAGAGGGGGCACTGGTGGGGGGAGGGGCAGAGGCAAAGGGAGAAGTAGACTCCCCCTGAGCAAGGAGCCCGATGCGGGACTCGAACCCAGGGCCCTGAGATCATGACCTGAGCCGAAGGTAGCCGCTGAGCTGCCTGAACCACCCAGGAGCCCTGAGAAAATGAGTATTTGGTCTGGATTTCACTCTTTGGTTTTCTTCTTCTTCTACTGTAAGAAGTCTAACCGTCATTGTAGAACAAACCGAAAACCTTCATGCCAGAATGTACCTGTCAGGCTGTCACAGCTCTCTTCGCCGGAGTGACGCTGATGGGGGGTGTAAAGTCAACCCAACAGGGGTCCCGTGAGTAGGAGGTCATTTCAAGGGTGCTGACCTGGGGGCCGTAGCCAGTGAACCTTTGACTGCTCGCTGAGTGACCCCAGGCCGCCTGACATCTTGTCTGGGTTTCATCATGGACGTCACATGGGAAAGCCCCGACCCATGGACTGGTCAGGGACCCGGGGCCTGTAGGCAGTGCTGTGAGAGCTGAGATGGGGGTGGACACCCATACTGGCTCCAGGGCCCGGGACGCCACTGGCAGTGTGGTAGCCTTGATGGCGCTGGCCAGTGCGGGGGGTGCTGCGTGCCTGGGTTCCCGCCCCCGCCCCCCAATCCCGGGCCTAGCCGCTGGCTGGGGAGCTCTGACCCTGGAAACTGAGATTTCCCACACTATGCTCAGAACGCTTGCCAACACCGCCAGCCACAACGCAAGGGTTCCAGGAAACGGATTAGGAAAATGCTGGACTTGGGGAAGCTAACCCTTTCCTTTCTGTCCTCATTCATCCTTTGTTATCATGTGTGCATGGGGCTCCGTGGGAAGGGACGGGAGGCAGGAGCGCTCACTGTTTCGCAAACATAGGTCAGCACACAATGCTTTTTTCATGGACCGACTATTAATATGTTCCTTAGGCTTCTTGTTGGGAAAATATATAGTATTTCAATAACGAGGAGGTTTTGTGGCTGATTTTTTTTACTTGGGTCTTTAAAAGTTCAGCAAAAGGTTTATGTGGACGTGGACGGGTTCTCCGCCTCGGGATGAGCTGTGTAAACGTATCACGTGGCACCTGTGTGGACACGTGGCACCTGTGTGGATACCGGCCACGGAATTTGTGTCTGATGTTAATTTCTAGGTCCTCCTCACGGAGGCGAGGGTGACAATGCTCAGATCTTGTTGGAACAAGACTGCAACTCTTCAGGGTCACTCTTGTCCCTGACCCAGTTAATCCTGAGCTGCTTCCAGGGTCCCCGCTGCTCCCGTCCTAGGCTCAGCTCCTGCCAGAGCCCCTTCCTCGCCGCCAGGCCTGCACCCCAAGTGCTAACCTCTTCTTCCAGCCTCTGCGGTGGCCGAGGGCTTACGATCTAAGTGAGTTTGCACATTTATCCAAATACCAATGAGATCTGCCAACTCCAGTGCGCCGTGTGAAAAACTCCTTGCAGCCTTGTCTCTGCTCCCCGCCTCCGATGCTCTCTGCCTGGCCGTCTGCATTTGCGAAAAGCGCTCTGCCCTTTGGGTTTTGGGTTTTTGTGTTGTTTCCTGTGTGGCTTCCAGCAGCAGGAATGGTTAAATCCGGCCTCTCTGCACGGGGTAAAAAAATGTCACTTCCTGATCTGGGGCCAATTTGAAAATGAATCGCATGCTGGCGGCACATATCCTTCGCGGCATTGCTATGTTTCCTGACCCTGCAAATGGTTACGAAATAGCCTTTGGCCCGCCAGCCCGTCTGGAAAGAGGGTGAAATTCCAGCGCCGCCAGCAGTGGCCAGGACGAGGGTCAAGTTTGCGGACAGCCACCAGCTGTCTCTGCTCAGAGATCAGCTTCCCTGCTCCTGCACAGGAGGTGGGGCTCTTGCTCTCATTCCGACGGCTGGAGCTTCGCTCTCAGGTCTTCAAACCATAAGCATGTTTCCAACCCATCAGGGGCCGCTCTCGATGGATTCATTTGGGATGGTGGGTCCCGTCCTCGCTTTTCAAACCAAGCAAGCTGAAATTTTACAAAATCAAGACCTCCCCACGTGAGGGGTGGGGTCCGAGTTCTCCGAGTCTGTAACCCACAGAGTCAAAACCACTTTCGACATTAGCCATCCTGCTAACCCACCAGCATGCAGATGACCTCCGTTTGCACGGAGTCTCCTTTTAGCGTGCCCAGGTGCTTGTCCTTTCTCTCCGAAGGAAGTGGAACTAACCCACCCAGGTCGGCTGTGTCAAGCATGGTGCGTGCTTCCTGCGAACCCCCAGCGGCGGGCAGGGCAGCCTCCGGGGCCAAAGGAGCATCCTGTTTTGTGGGGGGAGGTACGGCAGTGGGTCACCACGCCCCAAGGGCGTGACAACCCCCTCTGTCCTGCCGGTGTGATACCAGCCGTCAGTCTATCCCTTCCCCGTCTGTTTCAAGTCTGTTGTTTAACTTCCGCCTGTCGGTGACAGGTGTGTGCACCACACTCGGACACACGGTCTGCACGGGTCCTGCTTCTCTTCAGCGTCTGTGTGTTCAGTGCCCTGCTCCTGCGTGAGCTGGAGGCAAGACACACTCTCTCACTGAGGGTGTCGCGTTCGGGGTCTGTCCTTTAACGCAGACTTTAGCTGTGCCGGTATGATCCATTATTTTTTCTTTGCTCTGAATTAAAATGATTATCATTTATTTTCATGTAATTTCAAACTTTCAGGATATACAGAGAACTTCTGTGTGCCCTTTACCCAGATTCACCAATTTTTAACTTTCTGCCGTATTTGCTTTAGCATTCTCTCTGCCCGCATGTGTGCATGTGCCTGTGGATCTCATCCTGTTTCCTGGCCCCTGGAGGGTAAGCTGCGCACCTCCAGGCCCCCTTCACCCTTTGTGTGTCTGTGCGTGTTCCAGCCCTGTGCGATCAGGGCCCACCCGACTCTAGTGGGACCCCATCCTAACTCACTATGACTGCAAAGACGCTCTTTCCGGGTGAGGCCGCATTCTGAGGCCGTGAGGGTTAGGACATGCACACAGGAACTTTGCAGGAACACAGTTCCACCCATAACATATCCCTAGGATTTCTATTTATTCTGCTTGGAATTCGTTCTCCTTCTTATACCTACGGATTTATGTTTCCTCGTCCACTCTAGAAGGTTCATAGCCGTGACCTTTGGGGATATTGCCATTCCTCCGCATTCTCCTTTCTTCTTCTGGAACTCCCAGCCCATGTCCTTCTACATCAACTTCTTTCTCACCTACAGAACTCGGGGCCTCCCCGGCCCACCCCCACCTTCCCCTGCTTCTCCAGGCTCGCCATCATCCGCTCGTTTCTCCTTTTGTTCATTTTGGGAGGTGGTCCCTGGACGTTTGGTACATTTTCCAGTGTGTCTCACAGCTGAGGTCTAGTTGTTGGGGAGTGAGAAAGGTCCCTCGAAGTTTCCAGCAAATGAAAGCCATGCCCTAATGATTTAGTACTAAGAACCATAAGACTAGCTCTGAGTTACGTGTTGGTCATTACGTGGCCGGTGGGCTTTTAGCTGCTCTCCATCTACACACGGAAACTTCAAAGAATCCAGCGACATAGGTGCCTTCGCTGTCCTCATCTTAGTGGTGAGGGAGCTGAGAGCAGTGAGCGCGCGGCCTGTCCACACTCACGCACTGGCTTTCTGCGTGGTCTGGCTCCAGAGCCCCGGGTGAAACGCCGTCCCTCAGGATCCCAGAAGTCACGCACGATCGGACTCAGCGTGTTACGTGCATGCTCGCGTCTGCTTCAGCTGTGGCTGTGGCTTCTCTCCCATTCCTAAAGCTTTCCCCTTGACCAATTTTACAGAGGTCTTTGTGGTTATTATATCTCAAATTGCTGATTTCTGACTTTGTTGATGTGTTGTACTACAGCTTTGTTTTATCTCTTTCACAAATTCAGGCTTTATATTTATTATGCGTTTTGTTTGACTTCATTTTCTTCTTAAATCCTTTAGGTAGTGGGGCGCCTGGGTGGCACAGCCCATTAAGTGTCTGACTCTTGGTTTTGGTTCAGGTCGTGATCTCAGGGTTGTGAGATCAAGCCCCGCGTTGGGCTCCGCACTCAGTGTGGAATTTGCTTCAGATTCTCTCCCCTTCTGCCCCTCCCACTTGAGCTCTCTCTCTCTTAAAATAAATATCTTAAAAACGATCCTTAAGGGAGGCATAAGTTCTCCTCCGTTTCTGGTGTTTGTTTCCTAATATAAACATTCCAGGCTATAAATTCCCTCTGAGCGCCTTTTTCATTATATCCCTCAAATTGTGTTAGCATCTATTTTTCTAATGCAGTTCTAAGTGTCTCTTCTTATTTCCGGTAGTTTGATTATTGATTGATTGATTGATTATTTTCCTGTAGTTTGTAGCTCATGAATTACGTTTGAAAGTGTCTTGAAATAATTTCCGAGTGTACGGTGAGTTTTAGGTCTCCTTTTGCTTTTATTTTAATTTAGCTAAGTTGTGTCAAACCATAGCTTATATTATTACCCTTTCTTTGATAACTTTTGTCTTCCTTTAAGGCCCAGAATATAGTCATTCTCCCCCAAATGTCTAATATGTGCTTGAGAGCATGTCTGCATCTATAATTGCCTTTAGATTAAGTTTTTTTTAATTTAATTTTATTTATTTATTTGACAGAGAGAGGTCACAAGTAGGCAGAGAGGCAGGCAGAGAGAGAGGGAAGCAGGCTCCCTGTTGAGCAGAGAGCCTGATGCGGGGCTCGATCCCAGGACCCTGGGATCATGATCTGAGCTGAAGGCAGAGGATGAACCCACCAAGCCACCCAGGTGCCCCTAGATTAAGGTTTTTAAAAGTTGTGTTTTCAAGAGTA
Source organism: Lutra lutra (assembly GCF_902655055.1). Classification (NCBI taxonomy): domain Eukaryota; kingdom Metazoa; phylum Chordata; class Mammalia; order Carnivora; family Mustelidae; genus Lutra; species Lutra lutra. The sequence continues at coordinate 152,216,174 of NC_062283.1, forward strand.
GAAAATCTGGAAATAAACCCACAACACTGTGGTCGATCAATGTTCATCAAAGCTAAGAGGAATGTCCAGTGGGAAAAGACGGTCTCGTCGACAAAGGGTGTTGGGAGAGCTGGACAGTCCCATGCAGAAGAACGAAACCGGGCCATTTCCTTGCACTATACACAGAGATAAATTCAAAATAGCTGAAAGACTTACATGTGAGACAGGAAACCATCAGAGTCCTAGAGCAGAACACAAGAAGTAACCTCTTTGGGACTGGCCACAGCAACTTCTTCCTAGATCTGTCTCCTGAGGCAAGGGAAGGAAAAGCAAGAATAAACTACTGGGACTTCACCAAAATAAACAGCTTCTGCGCAGCAAAGGAAGCAATCGGTAAAACTAAAAGTCCACTAATAGAACAGGAGAAGATATTTACAAATGACATATTTTTTTTTAAAGATTTTATTTATTTGACAGAGAGAGATCACAAGCAGATGGAGAGGCAGGCAGAGAAAGAGAGAGAGGGAAGCAGGCTTCCTGCTGAGCAGAGAGCCCGATGCGGGACTCGATCCCAGGACCCTGAGATCATGACCTGAGCCGAAGGCAGCGGCTTAACCCACTGAGCCACCCAGGCGCCCACAAATGACATATTTGATAAAGGCTAGTATCCAAAATATACGAAGAAGTGATAAAACTGAACATTTAAGAAATGAATAATCCAGTTAAACAATGGGCAGAAGACATGAATAGACATTTTGCCAAAGAAGACATACAAATGGCCAACAGACACCAGAAAAGATGCCCAACATCACTCATCATCAGGGCAATGAAGTCAGAACCACTGTGAGCTACCACCTCACACCTTCTGAATGACTAAAGTAAAAACACAAGAAACAACAGGTCCTGGCGAGGTTGCAGAGAAAGGGGAGCCTCCGACACTGTTGGTGGGAATGCAAGTTGGTGCAGCCAGTCTGGGAAACAGTGTGGAGGTTCCTCGAAAAGTTAAAAATAGAGCTACCCTACGACCCAGCAATCGCACTACAGGGTATTTAGCCAAAAAAATATGAAAAGAGTCATTCAAAGCAATACAGGCACCCCTATGTTTATAGCAACATAATTTACAATAGCCAAACTGTGTTCGCAGCCCACGGGTCCACTGACAGATGAATGGATAAGAGGGACGCGGCGTATTTATATACGATGGAATATCAGCCATAAAAGGGAATGAAATATCGCCATTTACGATGTCATGGATGGATCTAGAAGGTATTATGCCAAGTGAGAAAGTCAGAGAAAGACAGATGCCATATGATTTCACATACGTGAAATTTAAGAAACAAAACAAATGAGAAAAGGAAAAGAAAAAGAGACAAACCAAGAAACAGACCCTTGACTACAGAGAACACACTGATGGTTACAGAGGGAAGGAGGGTGGGGATGGGAGACGGGGGATGGGGATGAAGGGGGGCACCTCATGTGAGGAGCACCGGTGATGCACGGAAGTGACGAGTCCCTGTATTGTACGCCAGACACTAATATTACACTGTGTATTAACTAACTGGAATGTAAATAAAAACAAAAAAATGCGTCTTTAAATACACTATGTTCTTGCTAATGTTAAAATCAGCACAAGTTCCTAAATAACGAGAGTGTGGTGGAAATCTGTCTTGCCGACCGGGGATTTATCGCAGTCTGTCTGGAACGTTTCTCCGTCCTGATCGTTGGCAGCGACGCCCACACTTAGGTCTGGCATCACGCGTGGTCCCACGCGGGGCCTCTGGCAGGTGGCGATTGCCTGGTCTGCCCTTCCCCATTCATTTCCTTCTGCTATTTTCAAAGCTGTGTGTGAAGGTGTGTTCTTATCAGTAACACACAAACGGAAAACACACGACCCGAGACAATTTTATTTAAGCGGAGGGGGTGCTTCACCAGCTTGCCCCTCGCTCTGCCGTCCTCTGGGAGCGGCCGGGATCCCCGCGCCGCCTCTCACGCCCTCCCACACACTCCTGACAGCATTTTCATTCTCCCTCGTTTTCTTTTTTAATTCATCGTGATTGTCACTGTTTGTACAGAGGAGGTTGGCTTTGGGTTTTTCCCACTCACCGCACTTGCCAGCTCCCGCGCCTTCGTACACCTTCTGGCGCAGGTACGGCTCCGAGCACGGTCTCCCGATGGCACCACGGCTCGCTGTGCTCCGTCTGAAACCGTCCTTGATGGCACCTTTGCTCACGCGTGATCATTATCGCGAGGGACAATTCCACGTGCCTACCCTGGGCCGGCACTGTTTTCAGACGGGATGCGTGGCAGTAAACGAAACTGTAAGATGTCCCCAACCCGTGAAGTTTTCGGGGAGAGAGACAGAAAACAAAGAGGTAAAAATAAGTAAATAAAAACGAACACATATTAAAAGCTACAGAGAAAAGGAAGAAGGTGGACAATGGAGACAGGGTCTGGTATTTCTGGTCCTCTCTCTGTAGGGCGATCGGGGAGGCCCTCCCTGAGGAAGTGATCTGTCGGGAGAGGCAGGATGACGTGAGAGGGAGAGAGCTACGTGCTTACCAGGGAGGAGCATTCCAGAGAGAGGAGCAAGGGAAATGTCTGAGGAAAGTCACGGAGGCCAGCGTGGCAGGGGAGGAGTTGGGGCCGCGCAGCGGAGGGGAGGTGGCGGCGGGGGGCGCCGGGGTGTGCGGGACCCGGGCTTCTGCACGGAGGGCCCTCGCTGGAGAATTTTGAGCAAAAGCACGACAAGCAATCATTCTCAGCGTGGGGAGGATTTCCTGCGTCCCCTGTCGCATGGGTGGGAGGCCTGGCACCTCCGATGTCTTCCTTTACGGGTGAATTGTCTTCTTTCTTGCTGCTCGGGGGGGGGGGACACTGTGTCTCATCGTCCGTTGCGACGGGGCGGCTGCAGATGGGACCACATCACGGTGCTGGGGACGGTGTGTGCCTCAGGGTAAGTGACTTGCGTCTTCTGAAAGGCAGGGTGCCCGTAGTCGCAGGAGGCCTGGGGAAAGGCGAGCTTAGAAGACGGCACGATACCCTCCTACAAGCACGTTCCACGCAGCTCACTCGTGGGCATAGCGAGTCTAGAAGCACTTTGTGGCGTGGTGGACTGGGGTGCCCTCCGCCACATCCGGCACCCGTCCGAGTTCAGCAACGCCCTCAGCCCTCATCCACCGCAGCATGACCCTCCTGCACCGTCCCTGTCCCTCCAGTCACGAGTGTGGGGCTCAGCTGCTCCCTCCACTCCCTGTTGCTCATCACACCACGTTTCCTTGGGTTTGCTGCTTCCTGGGCGAGCTGTGCACCATCACCTCCCAGTCTCCTCGGCAGAACAGGGCCAGCCCGTCACTCGTGCTAATATCACTTCTCTGGTTTTCAACGTCATACTCGGGGTGTTGGCGGCCAGCCCGTGCTGGTGCCACCCCCGCAGGACACTCCCTCCCCACTTCCGTGGCCCCAGCTGCCGGCCTGCGTGGTGGGGGCGGGAGTGGAGTGGTGCGTCCCGGGTCCCTGTCGGGGTCTGTCAACCAGGAGAGATCTGGGCTTGCTTCTGCCAGAGGTGCTGCAAGCCCAGGCTCCTCTGGGTTTGCTCCCGGGACTGGGGTATCCCCTCTCCCCAAATTCCTGCAGGGCTCGGAACGGGACACTTTCCCTGGAGCCCTTGTCTTGCCATGCATGTTTCCTGCCTCGTCCCTGTCCGGGGGGCATGACGTGAGCATGTCGTCTGGAAGCAGGGATGAGCTCTGAGTCCCTGTGGAGCCCCTGCGAGGGCAGCCCGGACAGTGGGACGGCTCTAGTCCACTCCGTCTGCTTCTCGGCTGCAAGGTCAGGCCTCTGTCGTGGGTGTGAGCACATCGACACGGGTCTCCAGTGCTGTTTTATCGGGCATCACACTTGGCGGTGGCGGTGCTGTCAGAGGGTCTGACCTGCCGCACGCCAAGAGTCAAGGTCATTGCTAAACAGACCGTCATCAGGGGCACGAGGGGCCCCAAAGCAGATGGACCCTCACAGCCTGTCCTTTGGGCTCTGACTTGGCAAGTGCGTGCAGAGGTGGACACGAGAGCAGTTGCCTCCTTCGGTGACCTTCCGCCAGTTTTTGACAATAGAGCACGACGTGCTAGTTCCCGCACACTGCGTCAGTGACTCATCAATGTGGGGTCGGGCCACCTGGAGAGAGAGGCGCTTTGTAGACCCGTGTTTCCTCGCTGTCCCCAAGCCTCGGAGCCCCCGAGTCTCGGCTGGTCCACGAAGAGGTCACGTGTGCACCGCTTCATTCTCTCCATAGAAACTCCAAGTCCCGTCACTGCCCTGGGAGGTGCGTCTGCACCCTCAGACCTGCTCCCTGGGACGGACATTTTAGGAGAGCGGTCAAAGGCCTCATTTTCCACTCCTGCCGTCTGATGTGTGCAATTGTGTGTCACACGTATGTTCTTGTAGGATTCATGCGGACCAGCAGGCTTGGGCTCAGAATGGCACCGGGGGTCCGTGAGCTCCGTGGGGTCCGTGGGGCTCCGGAGAATCGTTCCAAAGAAGAGCCCCCCCAGGTCCTCCTAGGCATTCCCTCAATATGCCACAGAAAAACAAGCTTTCACAGTTTTTTGCTAAAAAATATTTCAATGGGTGGAATTTTCCCTCAGTTGTAAGATTTGTTTTCCTCCTGTCTGTTTGGTGTTTCCTCTTGTCTGCTAGCAACTGCGAACAGTTCAAACAAAAGCACATGCATATTTTCAGAAAGAAAACAGAAACTAATCAATCAAGTCTAACAGCTTTTCTTTTGTTGACAATCACACGCGAATAGTGATTTATACCACAGGTGTGCATTATAACCTGCCTTTGGTCCTGTAGGAACATGGGATAGAGCAGGGTCTCAGCATTGGACAGAGAGCCTCGTCACATTCATTTAAAGGTTCTGTTTATTTTAAGTAAGCTCCACTCCTGGCGTGGGGCTCGAACTCACACCCCTGGGATCCAGAGTTGCACGCTCTACCGACTGAACCCGCTGGGAGCCCCTCAGGGTTTGTCTCTTGCACAAGGTTGAAAGTCAGTGTTGCCTCTGGAGGCTCGCGTGGAGGGAGACCTGGGTCTTCCCCACGTTATCTGGTCTGATGCCCCAGGTCACTGTGAAAACAGTAAGAGTGAAGGTCAGAGGCATTCAGAAGCCCAAGGTCGCCCGGTGCGGGATGGACAAATGACCTTCCATCTCGAAGGACCTGGAGAGCACAGGGAAGGAAAAGAACATTTCAGCCAAGGGGATGATTTGCGCAAAGTTGGAAGAAAATAAATTTTGTCTTCTACGGAGACGCGGGAGCTCGGTCTGAGCAAGACACTAGACTACACATAAAAAATGATGGAGCAGGACACAAAACTGCGTCTTGAATACCAGTGCTCTGTGGTGTGGGTCACTGGGGGACACGTGGGAGCCGCAAGAGACACAGCACGGAGAGCAGGGGTTGCATTTATAAGACGTGTATTCCACAGAAAAATACCACCCTGATGGTTCGAAGGAAATCGTGCATCCGGACGGGACCGTGAGACGTCTGAGCGGCGGCCGTGAGGAGACTATGTTTCCGGACGGGACAGTCGTCACTGTGGAAAGGTCAGTATGATGACAGGATGACAGGTGCGTGCGGGCAACCATTTCTTCAGGTTAACTTTGGTAAAAGAGTAGGTGTCTGTGTCAACGGGATGATAGAAGATGCCGTCACTGACCCTGCGGTGTTGTCTATGACCATGATCTGGTTCCCACATGAATCTTAACACTGACTTGCGTTCTCCTCGCTGACCGTGGTCAGGCTCGCGCTGCAACCTGAAAGTACTTGAGGCCTTCGGCGAACGCCCGGTCGGCTCGTGTTGATGGGAGCCTGGGTGTGAGCAGGCCCACGGGAGCAGCCGCGGGAGACACCCCGAGGAGGTGCTCCCAGAGCCCGCTACCTTCCAACACCCTGTGTGCGCAGGGGAGAGGCGTGAAGCTGTGCCAGCCAGCCAGCCACCCGCGGCCCCACAGGCCCTCCTGGATGTCGGGGTGGACTTCCAGGTGTCCCCATGGCACAGTCTGCGTGAGCTCTGTACCACTTCTCCGGAATATTGTACTTTGTGGTCCCCTCACTCCCTTGCAGCCCCTCCCCTCTCCCCGCAGGTCAAGCTTCCAGCCCAGGAGTGCGGGAGCAGGTGCACTGCCCCGTCCTTCTCCCACACTCCGGTCCCCACCACCGTGCTGGCTCCCTCACCAGCTCGCTCTCCCCTCCCAGGAACGGCGACAGGACCATCGTGTTCAGCAACGGGCAGAGGGAAATCCAAACGGCCGGGTTCACGCAGCGGGAATACCCCAATGGCACCGTCAGGACCGTGTACTGCACGGGCTCCCAGGAAACCCGGTCCGCCTCCGGGACTGTGAGGATCAGGTACGAGCCTGGGAACATCCTTCCGGCCAGAAGGCGTCGGGCGTCCCTCAAAACCCCAACGTTACGTGTAACTTCCCAATTACTTTTTTTTTTTTTTTTTTTGCTGAAACAGACACAGAAACTAATAGTATATTCACTGCTCCAAATGGCGGAGAACACACAAAACTTTAGGACACCCCAAGTCATGCAGAAGATTTGTGACTCCGCAGACCCCAGGCTTCCTTGGTTCGATTGGCACCAGCTGGAGGACAGGGGACTCACAGGAGCCCTAGCAGGGCTGCCAGCTCTCCGCCTGTCACGAGCCAGCACTGCCCTGTGACAGGATGGGGGAGGTCAGCAGAGCAGCCCCATCAGGCCCCCTGATTAGCAGACACCGACTCCCCTCCTCCCACAAGCCCCAGCCAGACCATTGCCCTCCAGGACCTCTAACCCCCGACCTTGCCGGGTCGGGTAGGAAGAGAGTTGTAGCCCCCACAAGAACCTGGCCCGGCTCAGCATGGTGGGTCTCGGGGCCCGTCCCTGCCTGGCAGTGGTCCCCTTGGGAGGCTCAGGATCTTCTCCTCTCAAGGTCACGACAGCGACCGGTGACCTCCTCATCGTGCCGTTTGCAGGCCGCCTAGACACTAACAGCGCGATGGCAGTGAGTGGGCCTTGTCCTCACGCAGAGACTCCCCCAGTCCCCGGGGAAGAAACCCTTCTGGAACCATCTTGTCACGAGATGTGGGTTGGTGTTGTGTTTTCGATGTGCTCTCGTGCTCTGCTCTGCCAGACGTGAGCCATCCTGTGTCAGTAGCATGACCGCGTCAACCAGTGTCACCCGTGCCGTGTTACGGAGGCCGTCAGGACGCTGGTGACACTGTCTGAAGTGACCCAAGGACAGCGTGCTCTCGGCTCTGGAGGAGGGCAGAGGCACTCCCCGGGCAGCTGCCCCGGACGGAGGCCTTTTCCTTCCCGAGGACCACAGCCCGGTCACTGGTCAGTTAACAAGTGAAACTAACCTGTTACGGAAAAGCTGCCTTTGCTTTGGCTAAAAAAGAGAAGAAAGAGAGAAAGAAAAGAACGTGCTGATTGTTTTATTTTGAATCGGCTTATCCCGAGAATTTCCACTGCAGCAAACAGGACGGCGGGCTGGGGTGCGGGACGAAGAGAACCGAGCTTCTGTGCGGGGACGGGGAGCAGGAACTAACGTTCGTGTTTGTCGGTAAATTGTGTTCAGGCCCCAGACGACGGGCCTGGCCGGTGGCGTCTGACGTGTCCCTGCCAGCTCCGGAGCGGTCTCACTCGGCGATCCAGAATCAGAGCCGGATGACTCACGCGGGGCTTGGGGCGCGCTGGCCGTCGGGACACACTCAGGACCACGTGCCCTGAGCCGCACCTGCCAGCCGCTGGATCGCGCCCCAGTCCCGTTCCTCGCGCCTCCTCAAGGCTCAGCGTGGGACAGAAAAGGTCTGGGTTCAGAGCGTGGCACTCTAGCTCCGGCACACTCCCGCCCACCTGCCCTGCCTGCCTCTGCCCTCCCACCCGCCAGTGCCCTCTCCCAGCACACCTCAGGGGCAGGCCCTTCCCGAGGACCAGCCCTGTCTCACCCAAGCCCCCTCTGTTGTCCTTCCCAGGCTTGCATGGCTGCCTCTGCTCTAGAACGCTCCCCATGGATCCCGCTCCCGGCAGTCGGGCAGGTCCCCCCAGTCCTCTGGCCCCCTTGTCCCCAGGCTTGTCCCCAACTGTGTTCCCACCACCTACTTACCTGTGTCCCTCCCAAGGGGCCTGGAGCAAGTTGGGGCAGACATCAGGTCTCCTACATTTTTGACGCCCCTCCCCGCAACGGTGAGGAGAGGGCCTGGAGGTTTCAGAAGTTAGTTCTGGTGTAAGTGAGCGGGTCCATAACAGGACACGGTCCTCGTACGTCTGATTATCGTTGGTTCTGTAAAATCAGAAGCACTTTGGACGAGGACGGCCACAGTCACAACAATTGGCACTGTTTAATGCCCAGTTTATCCAATGTAGCTTTGAAACGACTTTTTCTTGAGCATTTGAAGATTGGTGCTAATTAGATTAGACGTCCTTAAATAACTAAACTTTCCTTTGTAGGTTCAGTGCGGCTGGTGCTTTAGAATAAACACCCCACGCAAAAGATAAAACCCGATGCTTAAAGACCGTTTCACACGCTCACACCTTGGACCGATCCATCAGCCTGGATTAGTTTCTCACTCATCTGTAGTTAATTTTCATGCCTTCCCAGAATTGTCACTATATTCATTTTGTCTTTTAAAAATTTTGTTTATTTATTTGAGAAAGAAAGAGTGAGCACAAGCAGGGGGAGGGGCGGAGGGAGAGGGAAAAGCAGACTCTGCTGAGTGGGGAGCCTGAGGAGGGCTCCATCCCAGGACCCCCAAATCATCACCTGAACCGAAGTCAGATGCTTCACTGACTGAGCCTCCCGGGCGCCCCGAGGGCGGCAGAGTTTGAAGACAGAGTCCGGAGAGCAGGGGTGCTCAGAGCTTGGGATCCGGGTGGAGCGCATCGGCTGCTGGTACCTCTGCTCAGAGCCTCAACTGATGTTTCTTCTTAAGGTTGTGGATGTTTACGGCTTTTCCCAAATAGATTTTGTTGTGCTGCTGGACCTTAAACAGTCCCTTTATCCACTAGAATGTTCCCCGAAATGCCACGGGCCAGGTTTGTGGAGGAAGGGGATATGTCTGCCCCTCCCGTCCTATCTGTGGCCCTGAGCTCCGTGCATGCTGTACAGTAGGGACCCACACCTGTGCCTTGGTGACCCACACCTATGCCTCAGGGACACACACCTGTGCCGCAGGGACCCACACCTGTGCCGCGGGGACACACACCTGTGCCACGGGGACCCACACCTGTGCCTTGGGGACCCACACCTGTGCCGCAGGGAACCAAACCTGTGCCTCGGGGATGTGCACGCTCTCATAGGTACGCAGGCTGCCAATCAGCCGGCGCTAACCCTGAGCCGGAGAGACCGGGAGTCTGCGGGTAGCCAAGCCGACTGCCTCCTATGTACGCTATGTGAACTGACCTTGTTTTTTATGCTTCCATTAAACAACCGCACTAGCCCGTGTTGTGTTAGTCTGTGTTTTCTTATTTAGAACTCAGCCTTTAGTCTCCTGTTGCCGAAACAAATCTCTACCCACAGTGGCTTCTAGTTTGGAAGTTGGGATTCTGAAGTGGGCTGGCAGGGCCGCGTCCCAGCTGGGGGCTCTCGGGGAGGAGCCGGCTCTCTCCCTTCCTCCAGCTGCTACCGCCCGCCTGTCCTGGGCCACGGTGCCCTTCCTCTGCCCCCAGAGCCAGTGACGCAGAATTGTCATGTCTCCGACTCTGCTCCCGTTACCAGCCCTTTGCTGCGTGAGATGACAACCACACAGGCCCCCGGATTAGGGTGCAGACGTCTCTGGGGGACATCGCTGCCTCCCGTGGATACCACCCAACAGTGTTCTCTCCGTGCGAAAGTTTCTGATGAAGTGGGGCGAATTTAGGAAGCTAAAAATGTCCTTAGTTCTGTCCCTCGCTTGGTGGTCACCTGCCTCTAGTGAGAAGCTCTGTGGCGTCCCTATCCCTCGGTGGCTAGGTTTCTGCTGATGGTGCCGTGTGTGCGGTGGCAGGATGCTGGGTGCTGTCCTCCCGGCAGCGGATCTCCGCCCAGAGCCCACCGTCCCCTCGTGACAGCCCGGGACTGGACGACACACAGGACGGCTGAAACACCCCTCAGCCTGCCACGGGCTCACGCACGCCTGGACTTCACGGAACCTTGTCACTTGCAGCCCTGTATGGACCCATCGCCCCAAACCTGTCTCCTCTCCGGGCGACTTTCTCCACGGGATGTGCCCCATGGATTTTATTTTTAGTACAATCTTTCATTTTTTTTTATTTTAATTCAATTAGCCAGCATATGGCACGGCATCAGCTTCAGATGTGATGTTCAGTGATTCATCGGTTTATGGAACACCCCGTGCTCATCGTGTGCCTCCTGAACGCAGCCCCCAGCTGCCCCTCTGGGTTGTCTCCCCTCCGTCCCCTGCGGTCCTCCACGCTGTTCCTTATGTTCCGCACATGAGTGACCCCACATGATAACTGTCCTCTGCTCGGCTCACGTCATCCCAGGGCTCTCAGGAACAAGAACACTCCCTCCTGAGACACTTCCCTCAGCACCAGAAGATGCCAGGCAAGTGTCCCCCTGGAACCATGCCGTCTGCGGATGGTGCGCGTTTCCAGACCCGGGACACGAGGAATGAAAAACATGGTCTGCGCGGCACCAGCACTGCTATTAGAAACGCGATCCCGGCAAATTTGTTTCCTTTACTTGGTTTGGATTTATAGATTTTATTTTTTAAAGAAAAACTGACAGGGAGGGGTTTGGTTAAAGGCAAGACTGATACTGAAAGTTCTAGTGGGAATGTCGGGTCGCAACCCCCGGCTGAGGGAGGTGGCCTTATGTGGCCTGGGAGCCCCCGCCTGGGAGCACAGGGGGCCTGTGTCTGTGCTACCGCCTGGGCGCCTTCTGGCTCTCTGGATGCCGGTCAGCAGAGAGCTACGTGAAAATGCTTGGAAAAACAAAATAAAACAGAAACCTCTTTACAAACCTGAAAAGAGTCCCCGTCAGCCTTGACGGGGTCCAGCTTTCGTAGGAAGTACAGGTTTGACGACAGAACAGTCCCAAACCGACCCAAGTCCGATTTTTTTTTTTAAAGATTTTATTCATTCATTTGACAGAGATCACAAGTAGATGGAGAGGCAGGCAGAGAGAGAGGGAAGCAGGATCTCCACCGAGCAGAGAGCCCGATGCGGGACTCGATCCCAGGACCCCGAGATCATGACCCGAGCCAAAGGCAGTGGCTCAACCCACTGAGCCACCCAGGCGCCCCCCCAAGTCAGATTTTTAATGACAATAATATTTGAGTTATTCTAGAACTTAAATTTCTTGCTAGTGAATCATGTGCTCTATTTTGGGACACTGCACTGGGGAGGAGGAAGGGGGGACACACTCCTCATGACACCTGCGTTCCTTCCCACCCCACAGGCCGGACCCCAACCTCTTCCTGTCTGCCCTTGGAAAGCTCGGGTGCCCTTTGCTTGTTCAACCTGGGTGCCGTCTGCTTGTGTGGACTTCGGGGCCCTTCCGTGCTTCTGCAAGGCAGCAGCACACCATAGCCGGGGCCCCGTGGCCAGGCCTCATGGCTGTGACCCCTGTGGCCAGACCTCATGGCTGTGACCCCCGTGGCCAGGCCCCATGGCTGTGACCCCCGTGGCCAGCGACTGTGGCGGTGCACAGAGCCAGCTCCCCCGCCAACTCCGGGCCAGCCCCACTGCCCAGGACCCTCACCACCAGACTCCCTTGCAGTTTTCTAGCTCATAAGTGGGACAGGAGGTGACTATGCGGGTCTTGGGAATGTCCGCTCACCCCCATTAAGGCACTGATCAGTTCTGCACGGCTTCCCGGGGCCGACAGGCACCCTTCCCCACAGGCCCATGGCTGGGAAGGCCCGGCTCCGAGCTCCGCACGCACTCATACTCCCGGGGAGAGGCGTCTGCTGGGCTCCTCCTTTTCTGAGGGGACAAGGGTCCTGAAGCCCAGTGCCGTCCTCCGGGGGTGGCTGTGGGTGAACATGGTGGGGAGCCCACGAGGTGGGAGGGTCCAGAAAGTTCCAGGAGGGCAGTGACCACTTGTGGAGCCCTCGCCGGTGCTGCCAGCCGCTGCTGTCTGTGTTCTTGCTTCCGTCTTGTCCGGACCGAGGGTGGAATCCTAGGCCAGTGCGTCTGTAACTTTCTCCTGCGGCAGATGCTGCCCGACTTCCAGTATCCACCTGCAGCCTTAGGTGGCATTGAGGCCTCAGGGACTACCCCCTTCCATTTTCACAGGCAAACCGTGCCTGTGTCTGCCGAGCACCCCTTCTTCCAAGAACTGTACCTCCTGCTTTCCTCAAGGAAAGTCTTCCTGCTCTCCGGGGGCTCTGGGAGCCCCCAGGGGTGAATCTGAACCCCGATTCTCTGGGATAAAGGATACCCATGTGACCTAGACCTGCCCTGTCATCGTGGGCAACGTGGGCTAGGGTTGTCGCTGGAGTTTTCAGAGAGAGAGAGAGAAGGTATCTCTTTAGCCTCTGATCCTGAGATGAGGTGTCAGACTGATGTCAGAGCCGAGCCAGGGGAGGGTGGCATCCAGCAGGGAACGCAGCGGCCCGTCCCTTCCCGCCTGAGCCAGTAACCCTCCTCCATCCCTCCACTATCCCGTCTAATACATTGTCCCCCCGCAGAGGCCCTGCAGACACTAGCCCCAGCGGGGACTGGAATGGACAGTGACTGCAGATGGTAGCCTGATTGGGCACATCAGCATCTCAGCAGAGGACGCGGGGATGTGGCTTACCTCCCACCATCCCTTCCTGATGGGTGCACCCTGCAGGGGTGTGGAGACACCCAGGCCGAGCCTTCCCCCGCGGGGGGGGGGGGGGGCATGCCGTCATCGCACACATCTGCAGTTGGACAGGGTGAGTCCGCTCAACAGACGAGAAGGGTCTTGAAGGGCAGGTTTTGAAGACACTGCGTGGGGGGCTGCCCTCCTTCCGCCTGTGTCCACCGGACCCCTGCATGCCCATGAGGGTGGCGGGCTGCAGCCCAGCTGTGCCCCGCTGGGTCTGTTTCCTGCCCTCGGGCCGCTGTGCACCTGCCGCCCGCCTGCCCCTGCCACCCCGCACTTTCGGGCTCAGGCTCCACCCACTCGGGGGGCGTCCCCCCCACACCCACAAGCCTTGCGGCCCAGGGTGACCCCAGTGTCCCTGAACCACGCGTTCTTCCCCATTCCTTCCTGAAGATTCTCGTCCTGACTTCCTGTGGCCCTGCTGTTGGTTTCATCCAACCCTGAGTCCAGGGGAGATTGGACCCAGTTTGGAAATGACGCAAGACTCTCCCCTTCAGCGGCAGGAGGGTCCCGCTCCCTGGGAGCGTTCTCAGGGCCCGTGATCCCATCCGCGTGCCGGGTCCTTCGCTCGGAGAGGCGGCTTGGTTCTTCGTGTCCATGTGCCTTGTCAGCTCCCTCAGCCCCGCGCATGGGTATGAGGCCAACAAACAAACAAACAAACTCAAAACACCCAAATCCCCAAAGCCAGAAAACCCAACGCTGTTTTTCTTGGGGCCCCGGGCGGCACTGCCTTCTTCTCCCCTCAGCGACCCCTTATGTTGGTCTGTTTGTGCCGGCCAAGTCTTCAGCTGTACTTAGCGAAAGGACGAGGAAATGCAGCCTATTCCGTTTTCCCCCAAATGCAAGTCTGGGGGTTTCCTTGAAGAGCTCCCACGTTTCCTGGAAGTATCTGGTCTCTGTAGTTTTGACCTTTCTGCCTGAGAAGACTGCGTTTGTGTGTCCCTCCACGTCCCTCCCACAACTGCGTCCCGGCATGCAAATTCCGCGTTCGTACGGTTTCCTGGCACGTTTGAAGCTTACATTAACCCACCATGATTTTGGCTTAATTGACTCACCTTTTGCCATTTAAGAGATAAACTTCCCAGAATTGGCATGTTTTTCCCGACAGGTGGCCCAAGGCTCTTGCCGTAAAACTTCAAATGCTCCAGTAAAACCATCTTTCCTTAACAGCACACGCTTCATGCCTCTCTGCAGCGTTCGTCCTCCTGGCAGGGTCGTAACACCGGCTCGCGGTGAAGGGAGAGTATTTGAAGACATGGAGGTTTTCCAGTGATGCCAGCCTCCTGGTCTGGTCTTGGAGCACACCTCAACACTTGTAGAAAGAACCTGTTCTTTTCCAAATACTCATACAAAAAATCCGAACAATCATGGTTCACTCATATTCCCACTCATTCCCTTCAGCCCCGGAAGCCGGGCCAGGGACACAATGGGCATGTGGGCCCCGTGTCAAGAATGCTGAATTCTCTCTCCCCCTTTTTTCTGAACCACTGAGATCAAGCGCTCGATTTTCATTAGCCACGGAGGGGCGCCGCAGGTGCGATCCCAGCTCTTAATGGTAATCGTATGCTGCTACCTCCTGCGTTCTGTCACCCACCGTGTCCCGCGTCCCCGGTCTCTAGTTCCAGCCGGCCTGACTTAACTCGTTCTGCTCTAACCTTTGATTGTGGTAACATAAGCTTAATGTGAAACCTACCATGAGTGACACTCGGCACTCACAGTGTTGCACAACCATCTCCAGAACATTCTTGTCTTCCAAAAGGAAACCCCCTACGCACTTGCAGTCACTCCCCTGCCCACCCCTCTGGGCCCTGCCAACACTGGTCTGTGTTCTGCGTCTGTGGGTTTGCCGACCCACGGCGTTCCCTGTAGAGGAAATGCTACGACATGAGGCCTCTGGTGTCTGGATTTTCTTCACTCAGCATAATGTTTTCAAGTCAATGCTGGAGACTTTGTGTCTTAGGACTTCTGCTTTCTTATGAGGCAGGAGTGGTAACATGGTGTGTCTGGAAGGTTCTGCGGTCGCGTGCAGGATGATCTCTCAGCGAAGGGACCAACCAAGAGGCGGCCACCTTCTGGGTATGGTCGATGGGTGTCCTCAGTGGGAAGCTACGTGGCACAGTGTCTAGTTAGGGCCCGGGACTGAGGAATGACAGAGTTGTTTGGGTATTTTGGGGGGAGGTTTTCAGCAATTGGCCTCACCCCAGATGACCGTTTCATCATTAAGTTGACAAAAACAATTTTGAACAAAAAATGGTGTGTTAAAAAACAAGTTAAGGCTTGACCCTTTTATGGTACTGTTTTCACATAAGAGTCCTTAAAAAATATTGTAATAATCTTGTGTCCGTGTCTACACAAGTGTGTAGTGTAATTGAGGTGACGCATTTCCAAGTGCAGGCAAGAGGCAGGGTTGTATTCTCCCAAGAATCCAGACCAAATAAACCAGTCATATCACATAATTTAATCCCCGCCCACATGTGTCTGACTTTGCAGAGACCTTCTATTTACATACACAACCCCATCGGGGGCCCCGGGGAGGTGGTCGATGTGCTGAGCGCAGAGGTCTAGGGCTGAGTCATTGCCGTCCCCGTCCCTGGTGGAGGGATCCCTGGTTTCCTTCAGAGCCCATCACCTTCTTTTTGCTTCCATGTCCACCACATGGGGATGCTGCTTATTCATGAGTTTCCGGAGCTCTTGGATTATTCTTCTGACATTTAATCCATTCCTAGAGGCTCCATAAGTCGCTTCATTGAAAGGAAAAATGAGCACGAAATTCCCTGCTTGGAGACCCGGCACATTGCTGCTGTCCAAGGGGACACATGGGGAGACGCTGGTCCTGCCCCCACACGACTGAATGAGCGACATGAATGGAAGGAGCGTCTTATGATAGGTCGAGTGTCTACCCGTTAGCTTTGCCTTGGTTCTGGGGGGTTCTTTTGTGGACAGAAGTAGGTCCTTCCTCCCGCTCACCATTTCCCTCGGCTGGGACGCATGTTTATTTTCAGGGCATATTTTTAGGTCTTTCTTCACGGCAGATTCATCCTCCAAAGTTCTACCCGTCCGCTGTAAGAGGGCCTCAGAGGGGCGCGTGCTGCCAGGCTTGTTGAGTCTGCCCGCGTGCAGCTTGGCGAGGGAGACGCTGTGTCTCCCCTTGGCACCTTCACGCCATTCTGCCCTCTCGTTTCTTGGACTGCGTAAGTAAATCAGCTCGATGGTGTCATGGATAAGTTTCCTCTTCACGGATGCGTCCGCCGAGCAGTCTATGGACAGGGCGGGGCTGAAGTTGACCTCCAGAAGCCATGGTTTCAAGTTGTCGTCGACCAAAATATCAAAGCCAAAGAGCTCGAAGCAGTTGGCCGCGACAGGGACCGAGGGCGCGATGGCGAGCACCGTGAGAATCACCACGTGGTTGATCTTCTGCCACAGGAGCAGGTCGTCCACGTCCCAGCTGCGAAGGTAGGAGAAGAACCTGCTGAGGGTCCACTTGCAGCCGTGGCCGACCACTTCCTTGACCTTCCCGTAGGAGGCGCCGCACTTATTGATGCTGCTGTTGGTCAGATGCGCGTGGCTGTTCCGCAGGTTCCCGAGGTCGAACTTCTCCGTGGCGAAACGCGCTAACCCCTCCTGGTAGATGTAAATGGTCAGAGGCTGAAAGCCGGTGACGCACACGTAGATGCGGAGGTCGCATTTGTACCTGCCCACAAGCAGAGGGTTGCAGATGTATTTCTGCACAACGTAGGTGTCGTCGAAGACTAAGTCTTTGATGTCCCTGAAGATGAGGATGCCCCTCCCGCGGGAGCGCTCCGCCGGCTTGCAGATCCAGCAGCTCCGCGCGCCGCCTGCCCGGTGCTTCTCCCTGAAGTACTCGGCCACGAACTTGCTGTAGTCGTTGGGCATCACAAACGTCAAGGGGATGAACTCGTCCAGGGCTGCGCCGTACGTCTTCTTCATGTGCCTCAGGTGTTTGGCCAGGTGGTCCTTCCTGGTGAGCCTGGTGGTGCCCGGGTGGTGGTTGAGATGTTGCCAGGGTTTGATGTTGGCGTGCTCGGCCATGCGGAAGGAGGAGGTCCTCCAGTACAGGTTCCAGCCTTCCACGTCCTGCCCTCCCTGCTCGAACTTGTCCCACCCCCGCTCCAGCAGGACGCTCTGCACCACTTCTGGGGTGCTGTCGTCAACGCGAAACACCAGTGGCTTCCCGGCAGGCCCCAGAGCTCTGTCCTCTGCCATGAAGTACGGTGTCCTTTTCTAGAAATTGAGGATCAGGACCACATTAGTGGGTGGGCGGGGGGGGGTGCCCTGTAGGGGAGCTTTCCCATAAAAGACTCCACATCCCACGGCCCGCCGTTGGGTCTGTGCCTTTCCCACACACCAGGCAGTCTAACCAGATGCCTGCATCTCGGCTACCCCTGCGAAAACAGACCCGCCCTCCCTGTACGTTCTGTCTGTCCAGACGTCACCTACTTTGTCCTCGTAGACACCTGTTCCAAGTGTCGGCAGCTCCGACCGCCGCTACTCCTGAGGGCCGCCCTGCTCTGGACTTGGAGGTACAGTGGATCCTCTCAGCCTAAAACAGGAACGTTCTCTAGAGAAAGCAAACGTCAAGTTTTCTATAGTTAGATGAATTTGAACGTGCAAAAAAGACACGAGACGCTGGCGTTAATGTGACTGGCAGGGTTCCTACTGGCCTGAGAAGCTCAAGGAGCTTTGACCAGACACCTGTGACGGCCACCAGCAACTGCCCTGTAGCCCCAGTGGCCGGAGGTTCACTCAAACACGTGGTAACTTGCAAGAAAAATAGTTAAGAAAAATCTGACATCTTAGAGACTCATTCTGCAAAAACAGGGATTGAAGATTGTGCCTCACAGTTTGCAACATACACAGAAAGGGCATATTCGACATTTTTCTGAGCTTTTGAGGACAGAAAATAAGATCGTTTTTGAGAATATCAGAACTGATGATGGGGCATGTTCCCTTACGACCTAGAGGGGAAAAAGTAATAAAGTCAAAGCTTCTTGGGGGAGACGTCACGTCTTCCAAAGCCCTAAACAACGTGCTCATCAGAAATTCCGAGTTCAGGCCATTTGACTTGTTTCTCTGACAATGTTAGGGCTCCTCATGCCTGTTTCATCATCTAAGGGGGCATACATCACTTATTCTGTGGAAATTCGGTGGTGTTGGAGAGATTTTGATCAATCAATAAATAAACTTTTGTACCGTATTTTCCGTGAGGCTGGTCTGACCAGAGCGGAAGTGGGCGGGAAGGAGGGAGGCGGGGAGGCTGTCCTGCTCGCTCACCCGCCTCCTTCTCCAGACTCGAAAGTGGGAAGAGTCAAGGAGCGAAGGAGACACCTCGTCCCCCATGACCTTGTTTCCAAATCTGAAGCCAACCGTCATGTCTGGCTGGCATCTGGTCCTGACACAGCTAACAGGCTGGGGCGGCAGCTCCAAAATTATGTCCGAAGGGACATGAACACAAGCAACGCCAGCAGCTGAACGGCTCCGGTCAGTGCTGGTCCCGCTGTGGCCGGAGGAGCGCACGGAATTGCAGATCTGGGTGGCGATGGAGAAGGTCAGTTGTCGCCGTTTACCGCACGTTTTCAAACTACGTTCAATGACATTAAGAGGTATTATAGCCGAGAGAGTGTGCGTGTGTGCGTGTGCGTGTGTTGCAGGGGTAGGAGATCCAGAGTCAAAATATTCAAGTTGGATGAAACGCGGCTGAACGTGTTTCTTCTCTTTCTAGCTCCGAGAAACAAGCCATCTTTCCCAAGCTGCTTTGATCATGAAATCCTCGTGAGACTCCAGTCCGCTGCCATTTCACCGAAGCAGTGTGGGAAACACGGAGTCGGACAAACCGACTGAGCACGGCCCAGGTTCTGGCGCTCTCCAACCCCAGCAGGGGAGACAAGCCCATCACAAGAGACAGGCTGGTGTTCCAGTTAGAGCCTCATTTCACGGGGGAGCAGCACCCCGGGGGCTGGGAGCCTGGCCTTCTCCCTGCTCCGCAGGTCCAGGCCACGGGCAGACAGGGAAATTCGGCTCCGAGGACGGTCTGCAAACTTGGATTTCCCTTCACCATGGAACCCAGGCGGCCACTCAGTTATCCTCTCGCGAGGTGCGGGACGCAGTGAAGGATGCGGCCTAATGGGACTCTGGGCTACTCATGCTGCCACTGGCCCTGGTGCCTTTTCTGAGTGTCCGTCTTCCTGCTAAAATGTCGTTGAGAAACCGGATGCAGCATGAAATGTTTTCTCCACCGAATAAAAGTTCATCTGGAGCCTCTGAAATCTCTTTCACTCTGCGCCTTTCGGACTTACAGGTCCCGATAGGACCAGATGGTTCTGTCTGACTGGGAAAAGCACTGGGGGTGGGGGGGTAGGCACAGTGACGGCAAGCAGGTTGGGACCCACTCGGAAGCGCGCCCTGGGAGGAGAGGGTCAGACTGTGTCTGTGGCGGGAGGAGGCCGCCGTGGGGGGTGGACACGGGTGTGAGGACCGAGTGGGGAAGAGCCAGCGGAGGAGCCTTCCCGGGGCAAGGCACGCCGTCGGGGCCCGTATGCGGCAGCACAGGGCACTCGCCCGTCCCCCGGCTTTGGCTGCCCGTAGGTATAAAGGAGAAAGTGCTCATTTTAAGGGAAGGGAAGATGTTCCTGTGAGTCTAGGTGTGGCCGTGATGCTTGCCTGCGGGGCAAAGCCTGCCTGCGGGAGGAAACCGGGACAGAACCTCCGTGGGCTTGCAGGCACTGGGGCCACCCAGCCTGTGCCCCTTTCTGGAGCAGGATGGCCGAGCCAACAGTCACACCCTCATCTCATCGCGGAAGACATTGTCTTCCTCGTGGGTAAGAGGGAAGCTGTCCATGGAGGTTTTTGTAATTGCCATGTTCTTCCTTGGTCTGAGCTAAGGGAGAGGAAGTCCTCTAGGAGGGAGGAAGGTGACAAGGTGACAGCGATCATGGCCACTGCGGGCCCGGCCACAGGTCTGCTCTCGCCAGCCTGCATGGCCACGTGGTCCATGGACAGAAGAAACACCAGGAAATGCACGTGTCTTCCCCTTATGGGGCCCAAAGTCTGGTCTCCCGCTGCTGAAAGCAGAGCTGAGCAGGGAGCAGGGGGAGAAGCAGTGAGGGGAGGGAAGAGAGAGGTGAGGGAGGAAGGGAGGGGGGGCAGTAGGGGAAGAGGTGGGGGAGCAGAGCGGGGAGGTGAGAGAGAGATGGAGGCAGGTGAAGGGGGAGCAGAGAGGGGAGGTGGGGGGAGCCTCAAAGCCCAGCTGAGGCTTAGAGGTGCCCCCGCCACGGGGTGATGCACACTAATGTCTGTGTCCGCTGGGTGGTAGCTCCGCGGTCATAGTCCTTCATGTATTTTGTAGGATTAAATATCACGGGACCTTTTTTAGGAGGAGGAGCCGAATGCCCAAGAAGATCAGGGCCCGGGCGGACCTGGACGGAAGCAGGGAGGCCTGCGGAGGCAGAAAACACCTGAGACCACCACTGGGGTGCGCGGCCATCGAAGGGCAGAGAGAGACGGGGCCCTGGAGGTGGGGCTTCAGGCCCCAGAGGGGGTCAGACTGTGTCGACTGCAGAGAAGCAGCATCACGTGTCTCTCCTGTGGTGAGGAAAGGGGGCTTTGTGCTGGATGATTGTTCACCTATGACCGTGTCTGCGCTCACACGCGTGTTCACACGGAGGAACCGCTGCTGGCCAGGCTCGGACGCGGGCAGCAGCCCTGGGGATGGTGTGTGCATACCGAGCTCTCTGCACACCCACAGTGAACCTGCTGGGGCTGCCGGTGGCCCATCCAGTCTGGTGAGCGTGGGGCCTGCATGTCTGCGCTCCGGAGGGGCAATCGGGTCTGTCGCTGCTCTGGGGCCTCGGTGTGAGTCTCCACTTTCCGGGGGCTGCAGGCCAGCGTTGGTGGGGCAAGGCCATCCGTCTGCCTCACCCACTGAAGTAGGAGTTTACGAGGCCAGGGTATCCCCGCATTGGGCACCATGTCTACTGGAGGAATAAAGGAAGGAACCAGCAGACCAGTGTAGGCCGGGGCAGGGGAGAGAGCACGGGGATTACATTTCTCCTGTAAATTAGAGAAATACGAGATATCGCCCATTTTTCCTTCATTTCAGCCGCAGACAAATAACACCGAATACAGATAGATACCAGATTCCTACTCCATTGCTCTTTTCTGCCTAAGATCTTCTCTCCTTTTTATAACAGTTTAACATCCCATTTGTCTAGGTCAGAAGCCAAGAGGTTTATGGATAACTTGGGCTTCTCGGACTTGAACACAAAGTTCAGTGGAAAATTCTATTCCCAATTAAAATAGACATCACCAAACCTGACATTGTACCAAATAAACTCTAGACCTTCCCACCTTTTCTCCAAGTGCTTAAATCAGTAACTACGTGGTTATTTGGGTATCTGGGCTTGTAAACTGTGACATACTAGCTGTACCGGTGGGAAATTGGAACGACAGCTAACATAATGAAATTAATTAAAGATAAAATAACTTCTGTCATGAGGGTGGTGCTGGGCATTTCACTAGCACTGGCAGAGAGGCCCAGCTATTTCTCAAAGGTGTCCGTTTATATTAATTGGTGCTTATAATAAATAGTGAAGATATTGAATTGGGCTCACTGTGCTAAGGCTTAAGAGGCAAAGTAACGTGTCATGTGATGTGTCATATGTGAGCACACACGCATGACATGAATAATAAAATATGACATGTTGATTATTTTTAACTATTTGCCATTCGTCCAGGACGGAAGCGGAGGCCCCGGTCACACCAATGCCGTGGTTCTCAACCTGGGTGTCGATGGTGCTTCTGTTAGAAGAGCTCGCAGGGACCACAGACTTTCTCCAGAAAAGCAGCCAGTAAGCATTCTCTCCCAGCGTAGAAGCCCTTTATTTGGAATATAGTTCTCAGCCTCCTGGGGCCATCACGCGGACTATCATGATTGACCCAGAAATGTGTCCGGGTAACAATGATCACTAATAATACGTACACTCTCCCAGTTTGTTGCAAAGCAATTATCATCTAGACACAGTCGTGCTGATTCAGCCGTGATCTCCCGCCTGCACTTCCAGATGCTCTCTCTGGTGGAGGCTAAGCTTTCCAGGTGGGGCCCGCAGAAGGGGCACTGGGACGTGGGAGGCGCATGGCAGGTGCCCGGCCGCACACCCGCAGACACTGGAAACAGCTCGTCTGTCAATGAGGCTTGATGATGGGGGGGGGTCCCCGCGTGGCATTCCAAGATAAGGTCATTCCCCACGTAGAAACCATCCCCAAAGGGAGGGGGGTTCCCCGGTCCACGGGACAAAGGCCACATGCTTTCACCTCCTTCAGGCGAGGGACAGTCTGTGACCAGGAACACTGCTGGAACATTCCCAGGGTCACAGGCCTGGTCTGGATGGAGGTCATGGCCACGCGCTAGAACAGAACCACTGCCTGACTCTGGGCGTGAACCGGGAGCAAGTAAAAGCCCAGAGAAGCAGGGACGCGCCGCCAGAGACCCACATCCTGGGGCAAGCCATATTCTCGAGTCTTCCTTGGCTGGAACTCAGCCGGTGGCCACCGAGACTGCTCCCAAAGGCCTGATGAGCTCGTTACTATAACGATGGGGCTTGATGACCTCCGTGTCCCGGCTCGCTCTGTCCTGCGCTGTGGGGACACTCCTGGGCACATGGGACCCCACAGCAGGGAAGTCAGCCGCACACGGCGTTGCCATCGCTGCGGGAATAGCAGGTGTGCCGCTTCCCCCTGAAAAAGATCGATTCCCAAACGGGAGTCCTGCGGGGGGTGGGGGCCGTCCCAGCACGAGTCCTCACGCGCTTGCCCTTCCAGCCAGGAACCCCGAGAAGGAATCGGTGCCCATTCTCTGTCTGCGCACCCCTGCTTCAGCTCACTCACTGCCTGCGGGACCAGCAGCCCGCTGGGATCCAACCACGGTGTGAACCAGGTGGCCAAAGGCCACAATGTCTGTTGTCCATGGACGGAGACGGGGACTGTCTGGGGGTCGAGGAGAGGGATCCTCCTTAGGTGACCTTGAGCTGGATGCGGCGAGGGTAAACACAGATTCTGCTCACGCAGAGAACCTCGGTCCGTGGGTTAGCGTGGCATTCAAGGCGTCCCTCGTTCACATACAGAGGATGAGGGGATGAAACCGCACCCATTTCTACCAAACGGTCTCTGCTTTCTGAACCTCAACCACTGATGTCCAAAGTGTCTGCTGGGCCTTTGAGGGGATTACTGGGGATTTGCTCTACGTGCCTCGATGTTCACGTGTCCCACGTGGAAACCTGGTTTCCTTAACTTGCCTTCAGCCCTACCGCAAATCCAGAAACACACGCGCGTCCCATGGCGCACATGACAGCTCAGCACGGCCATTCTCACGCTTACGAGCGAGCAGTTCACGCGTGGAAAGCTCTCCGTTTGTGTCAGCTCTGAACAGGCAGCGGCCGTGGGCCCCTGCGGAGTTTCAGGCGGCGAAGCCGGATGGTGGAGGACGGCCCGACCCCTGCAACCATTTTTTGTTTTGTTTTGTTCTGGAAACATTATCAACTTAAACTCAGCACAACTTTAATTATTCTCATGTACTGTTCTTTTGCATCGATGACTGTTTTCTCAGGAAAGCCATCAGTTCCCGAGGGAAAAGACCACGTCTGATACCGCCGTGGCCCCCAGCCCCCCGGATCGCCGCCCCCACAGCAACCCCGGGGAATGGAACAGACGTGAATGGAACAGGCCCACCTTCCCAGGACTTGCGGGCCCTTTGCACACTGTGAATGGGAAGCCAGTGTCTGTCTGTCTGTTTTGTCTACTGGACAGCCTCAACATATCCCGTCTGTGTCAAAGGCCGCACTTCTTAGCGTGGGGTTTAAGGCTCCCCTGAGTCTTCAGCTTCTGTTCCGCGGAACCCGTACCCCGGCCGCAACGTCCCAGCACAGCACAGGAGGGTCAGGAGCCTGGGGTCTGGCACCAGCCCCTCGCTGTGGCCTCTGTGCGTCCCTACTTCAAGCCCCCCTTCCTCCCCTTCTCAGGGGCCCACGCCCTTCACACGCACCTTAGGGAAAACTGTTCCCTGCAGCCTTCTGCGTTCCAGGCGGTGTCTTGTTCTGCCCTGACGCCATGGCGTCCATCCGATCTAGGAAAACACAGGCTGCTCGGGATTCTGGGCCTGAATGTCCCCCTCTCCGAGGGGAGCCGCTGAGTTCCCGCCTTCACCCCCTTGTCGCAGAACGTGCTTACCCTGTCTGTCCTCTTGCTGCAGACGTGCACACAGTAGGTGCGTATCTGTGTATTTTCTGGACTGTTGAAACGATGCAAGCCAGCTGGGGACGAAGGGCTTTTCCTCCCGAGTCCTACGAAGTCTGGAGCACAGGGGCCCTGCCGGTCAGAGCGCACGCGGGCCGGTCCCGGCAGCCTGGGCCCCCTGAGCTGTAGGTCCGGGGATGGAGGCATGCACTGGGGCCCCCTCCTGTGCCGGGCGTGACTTCTATGCACTTGTCCCCAAGGCTGGCTTGGGGTGAAGGAAGGCAGGAACGATCCGAGGGGTCTATGGCTCGCCTTCAGCCGTGGCAGAGCCCAGGTCAAGGGCAGAGCTGGAAGGACGCGGGCTGGTCGCTCAGTGATGCAAACCCGCTCTCCTCACAAAGGGGGGCACGCAGCGCCTCAGAGGCAGGGCTGTGGGCTTCAGAAGCCCTTCGGATGTGGGCCCAGTGTCATCGGCATCTCCTCCACCTTCTTCCTTCTGCGGGGACCACACTCAGCCTGGGGCTCCGTGGCCCCTGTCAGCTGCAGACCAGAGACACAGAGGGGCTCGGGGAGGTGGACTGACAGACCAGAAGAGGCGGGTGGGCTCCTCTGAGGGACTGCCTGGGATCTCCTTGTGCTTTTCCCTGGTGGGATCTGAAAATAGATCACTTCCACACCAATGCAGTTGAGTTTGCAAAATGAATGTCTGTTTTCTTAAGTCAAGTTTATACCTGAGACCCCGGTCAGCGCCACCCTTCCCGCGAGGCTGTGCACTGCCCAACCCCCCCACCCCCCGCGACTTTGCCTGTGTACTCAGCTCCCTCGGACTCTGGCATCTGATCACTCTGTCGATCAGTGTTTGATGTTTCGATGCCCAGGCCCTGCTCCCCACTCGCAGCCCCAGTAGATCCCTCCCATGATACGTACAACTGCACAACAGAACAACCAGGGATGTCGGCCACGCTGTAGACTTCCCAGTTAGCACACCAAGACAAAAGTAATTCATTGTCTGTAGCCGACAAGGCATTTTTCTCTTTTGGTTCGACATGTTCACTTGGGGCTAATTATTTCTGGTCCCTGCGGCCGTAGGCGCTGGCCAGTAACGTAGGAGTGGACTCATGGAGTCCTTCCCCCAGCTGTCTTCACCAGCTCCTGATGACGGGGCGTTTGGCCATGATTTGGAGAGAGGGACAGAGACAGGGTTGGCAATCCAGACAGGAGTGAGGAGGGTATCTGGGCCGAAATCAGCTAGTTTAGAGATCTACAAATTCTGAATTTGCTCAGTAGTTTGAAATCTTCCCCTTCGACTGGAGACGTTCACACGAGCTTCCGAGACCACCGGTAACTTTCGGAGCGAGGGGGCGGCTGCGGAGACCCGAGGAGACTCCAGGGGCCCCAGGCAGTGAAGCAGCACCGGCTGCGCTTCCCAGAGAAGCTTCATCCACGTGCGGAGCGTTCCTCCATCGAATGTTGGTTTCATCCGAAATGAGCCTTCTTCCCCATGATCTTCCACTGGGTGGTTCCTCTGAATTTCTCGGTGAGCTCAGTTCTCCCTTGGCTCGCATCCCCCGTGGGGTCCTGTCCCCCTCAGACAGGGAGAGGTTCGGGGGGCCTCCTAGTAGCTGACCACACAGGCCTCGGAGCTTGGGGTCAGAGGATGAAGCCATGACGGCGTCGCTCCAGGACCTGTCACTCCTCTGCTCCAGGCGGGAGCCAACAGCCTTGGGGTTCGAGGTCCGTGGCTCTGGGGCTCACGAGTGTGTGCTGTTCACGGCGTCCATGTGGTCTCAACTTCAAAGGCAAATGCTCTTCATCCAGAACACACTTACCTTCTCTGACAGGCTCCAGAGGACGTTGAGTTCACATTATGATGTTTAAATCTAGAACTTTGGTGGCGTCCAAGGAAACGCTGAACCCACCTTTTTCTAATACCCCAGTCCTACCCACCAAGTGAGCACCAAAACTCACACCCCCGGGGGCCATTGGAAAAAGAATTCCTTCTACCAACTCCCAAGCCCAAGGGAGAGCCACGTGAGGAACAGCAGGAGCTCCAGGAACCTGGAAACCTCCCCGACCCCTGCAGGTCTTCCCAACCAGGGGCCAAGCCCCCGGTTAGGAGCCACCAACAATGACACCAAACCTGGCTCCCTGGAAAGATGGTGAATGTTTATTGAGAATGGATTTTGATTGATTGCCGTGATCACCTCAGTACTTCTTGAAGGACATTTACAAACATGATTCTTTTACAATAAAAGCATAATCAAGAGAGAAATACATGGAATTAAGTACAAAAGGAGAATCTATAGTTTTGGAAGTTGTTGCCCCCAGAGGAAGGGAGGGACTGGGTCCCCATGAGGCTGCACATGGCTGTGCTATTTCCTGGTCTGGGGCTGGGTTTTATGGGTTTTTTCAGTTTGTGAAGTCTTATCAAGCTATAATTGCACAATTGTACATTTCCTGTCTTTATTTTACAATTCAGTGGAAAGTTCCCCAAAAATTAAGTGCTTATATTTCAGCCGAAGAATGCCATCTGGGGTCCCTGACATCAGCTCCCCTTTTAGTAGAAAAATGACCAGGAGTTGAGAAATCAAGTTCTGTCCCATTTCTTCAACTAACCAGCCCCGTGACTTTAATCTTACTGATGATCCCTGCCTTCCCCATCACCGCGTAGGGAAGCTGAACTACAGTGACCCGAAAGCCCAACATTTCAGCCACGGAATGAGCCTCCAGCCCCCACCAAGGGCTGATGGCCAGACTCAGATACCCTCTGGCTGTGGGATCTGCCCACCGTCTCACTTACACTCACGCAGGGAGGGGACGGATAAGGGGACAGGCTGTCTTAGGTTCCAGTGTGGAAGGGAGGACAGAAGGCACTGGGAACCCGTCGAGAGGGCGACTAAGATCGGTGGGTTGCCGTCTGCAGGGCACAGGGTGGTGTTAAAGGACGTCCCCGAAGAAGGGACCGCTAAGCTGAATCCCAAGCCCTCAGGCAGACAGGAGGAGGAGGACAGGAACTCCAGGAAAGCCAGCAGGACCTGCAGTGTCACAGGGATGCGAGAGACATTTATGTCGCTGCGTGGGGAAAGGACGGGGTGGGGGGCCAGGGTGAGGGGGACCAGCTGTGGGGAACCCTGTAGGCCAGGTGAGGGCATTGGGACTTCATCCTGATTGAGAATGGCCATTGCTGGTGGACAAGGAGGGACAGCAGCGTGTCCCCCTCTCACTTTGAGGTCCGGTCCGTCGGGTTACCCACCGACAGAGACCATGGGGAATGACGGGGTCAGAGGATTCCCCAATAGCAGCGTCGACAGAGCAGGTGACTGACGGGGCTGAGAGCTGGGCTGCAGAGGCGTCCGGGAAGGGCCCCCAGCAGTGGGCCTGATGCCTGCAGTGGCTCTTCACGGGAGGGGGCCACAGCAGTGGGACGGTCACTGGGCAGGCCGGACCTTGGGATGCCCACTGCCCGAAGGAGCTGGGGACAAGGGGTCACGTGGCCCAGGGAGGGAAGGCAGGGGCTTCTGGGAGAAGTCTGCTGTCAGGCCAATGGAGGGGCCCGGACGTGGGCCCGGAAAGGGGTTCAGGAGGAAGAAGTATCCTTGGCTTTGAGTGGACGTGAAGCTGGAAGTGGGCGTCAAACACCCTCGCACTCACGCAGCTGTCGTTTGCCGTCACCTGGTGTCTTCTTTCTGGCCAGTGAAACTCACTGCGGTCACGCAGGAACGGGAAGCTCAGGCTGGAGCAGACCCTCACCAGCCAGGGGTAGGGGCAGGGGATGGGTAGAGGTAGGGTAGGGGCAGGGGTCGGGGCAGGGGTCAGGGTAGACATAGGGAAGGGGTCAGGGTAGAGGTAAGGTAGGGGCAGGGGTGGGGTAGGGGCAGGGGTTGGGGTAGACGTAGGGTAGGGCAGAGGTAGGTAGGGGTAGGGGCAGGGGTGGGGCAGGGGTCAGGGTAGAGGTAGGGTAGGGGCAGGGGTAGGGGCAGGTGTAGGGGTAGGGGTAGGGTAGGGGCAGGGGTAGGGGCAGGGGTAGGCATAGGGGCAGGGGAAGGGGTAGGGACAGGTGTAGGGGTAGGGGTAGGGGCAGGGGCAGGGGTAGGGGTGGGTAGGGGCAGGGGTCGGGGTAGAGGTAGGGGTAGGGTAGGGCCTCCGAAAGGCCCTTGGTCCGCACTCGGACTGGGCTCATCCACACTCTTGGTGGAACGTCCCTTTCTGATCTGGGACCTGGAAGGTGATTCTCTCTGAAAACACTGACAAGGCTGCTGTCCTCCGGGAATGATGATGGTGTGATCTGCGGGTTTCTTACTGCCCTGGCTTGGCTGCCCCTAGACTTGGGCTCGTTTCTGCAAACTGGAGGGACTGCCTAGATTTCTCTCATGTTTCTCTTCATTAGATGCTTTTAACTTTGTTATTTCTACATTTAGCGTTTTCTTTCCGCTATCTCTCCCGTTTGCAGGAAGTTTTTCTTAACATATCGTGACACACGTCCCCACGGTCTAGAATTTGTAACCCTCACCCTTGTTAGTGACTCAGAGGGGGTAAGCACGGCTTAGCTGCTGGGCCCTGGGAGCCGTGCCAAGAGGGTGAGAACGGTTGGGTCAAGCCCTGGGAGGCTGGGAAGTGCCGTATTTCAACCTTGGTCCAGGGGATGGACGCCCCATCGTGCACAGCCCCTCACAGACGTTCACAACAACACTTTGTCGTGCTGACTCCTTATGACACGGGAAGAGTCTCACCGTGGGAAAGGAACACAAAAAGCAAGGTGACATCACTTACTTTCCGCTACAATCCGGCCTTCGTGCCGGCATGTGGGGAGCTGGAAGTCCTGGTGTAACCTTGGGCGCTGGCCATTCACCCTTCACCTGCCGGCTGGGCAGAGGCCAGAACTGGGGCGGGGGGGCTCTCTGTCCAGGCCCCGCACCAGGGTTCCGGGGCACATTCTCAAACACTTCTCACCAGCGAGTTCAAAGCAGAGAAGAGAGAGGAGAGAAGAGAGGAGGCCCTCATGCCATAGGCGATGGTCCCGGGAGAGCCAGGGATGCAGCCGAGCAGCTGTGGGCAGAGGGGAAGGGCTGTCTGCTGAGACCCTCTGCGACGAGCCACCGCCCGTGTCTGCGTCAGGGTGCACCTGCGGGCCTCCCATCCCTTGAGGGGGCCTGGGCTCCGGGCAGCCGTGCCGTCTGGCACACTTCCCCACTGGCATCAGCAGCAGCGGACAGGATCCGGGCTCAGCCATCTCTCCAGCACCCTGGCAACCCCTTAGCCTCGAGGGAAATCGTTCAGCCCTTGCTATGGGGACACTCGGAGATTCCACCCTGTCTCTCACAGTCCGTCCTGAGGTGGCCTTTGCTCCTGGTATTGGGACCAGGGCGGTCTTTGGGCCAAAAGTTCGAAGCTAGGCCCCTCTGCCCACGTTCTCATCTCCGAGGGTCTGATGGATCAGGGAGACCCCTTCGGGCAGGGAGGGGTGGGGCACCCCCAGCAACAGGGGCAAGGGTCCAGCCTCTGCCTTTTAAGCCTGGTCAGCCCGTCCTCCTCCCTCAGACACTCGACAGCATGCCGCCCCTGGGTCAGGAAACAGCCAATGTCACCAATCACAGAGGACACTTCCCTAGCCTTCCAAAATAAATAAATAAAATAATAATAATAATAATTAAAAAAAAACAAACAAACTAAGACAAAACAACAAACTATCAGGATGGCTTGCATCCCCTCTGGGTCTGGGCTCTGACGATGGACACTGGCTGGGACAGGTGTCCCCGGAGGTCTCTAGCCCTTTGCCCGACACGTCCCAGCTCAGCTCGCAGCCCATGGGGCCTTTCCCCTGAACCTTCAGCTCAGGACACACTCCTCAGTGCCGTCTATGTGTCAGCAGATGTCTAGCAGGGTCAGGTGCGCATGGCCCATTGTCTCTAGGATAACCTTCAAGGGCGTCTCTAGAAGGTACGAGGGTTCCTTAAGTGAGGGTGTCTCACTTTCAAAGGCTCTGAGCTGAGTAACCAGAGATCAGTTCCGAACCAGCCCGTCTTATCCTGATGTGCGTCCGGGAGCCACACATCCTCTACGCACAGAACCCTGAACCTCCAAGTTGGAGGCACCGCACTTATCATCCACCGCTCGTGCCAGGCCTTCCTACAAACACCTGCTGAGTTTTGAGTTTTCGTGAGATGACCGAAACTCTGTGTTTGGAGACGGTCAAGATCGTACACAGAAATGCAATGCGAGAGGGAAAACACACACGAGATTCAGAGAACGTGAAGACTCGGTCTTGTGGAGCCCACGGAGGGCTCAGGAAGTTACAGAATTCTGTGTGGGCCCGGGAGGGCAGGAATGCTTTGGATGGAGAGACGCAAGGGGGAGGTCTGGCCCGTCCGGAGGTGGAGGAGAGAAGAGGAGGGTGTGAGGTAGGTGGTGGGTCCACGAGGCCACGGAGGAGGTGAGCCCACTGGAGGGGAACCGCGGGGCCAGTGAAATAGGCTCAACTTGTACTGAATGAGGGAGGGGGGCAGGGTTTGGCAGGAATTTCATGGAGAGACCCAGGAATGGGTGAATAATTCCTTGAATTATTGATAGATTTTCTTCACTTGACAAACAGTCACGAGGTGCCTGTTGATACTGTATCGAAGCACAGCGAAGCTCAAGGTTCAGTTGGGGGAGATGCTGAGGCAAACAGTACGGCAGGATGGAAGTTGCTTGGCCTGTGAGGACGGCCCGCCTGAGCTGTGGGGTGTGGGGGCTGGAAGGTTCTCAGGGTCAAGGAAGCCTGTGAGCAAAGGTCCAGAGCGAAGTGTCCGGAGAGGAGCCCGGCAGCCCCCGTGGGCCTCGGGACTGGACTACACTTGCCTCGTTGAAGGGGGGTGTGTGTGTGAGGGATTTACACAGATGACAGGACTTTGTTAAAGGCCGGAGGAGTGCGGGGCTGGCGTGCGGGTTGGGGCCAGAGGGGCACCGTCCACAGGGAAGCAGGAGGTGTAGGAATGTGCAGAAGACCGCCTCCTGGGACTGAGGATGACGGACAGCACCGCGGGGTGAAGGGGGAGGGAAGAGCCCAGGGACGCTGTCAGGGGGGCCGGGTGTGCTGAGCTTCAGGGAGAAGGAAGACGCCTCAGGGGCGGCAGAGGCAGCGTTGGGGGGCGTTAAAGACCATGAGGGTGGGGGCAGGCTGCGGCGGACACGGGTTCTGAACGGACGGGGCGCGGGGCAGGCGTCAGATGCACCCCACGGGCCGGGTCTACCGCGTCGTCAGCCTCCACGTGTTAACCGCCTGCACTAGCTCCCCGACCCGACGGCCGCGGTGCATGCGAGCCTCCAGTGCTCAGAACAGAAGCACCTGAGTGGGAGACACGTCTGTACTGCATTTATTTAGAAACTCACAGTCTGTAAACTTGGAGGGACAGTAACTCTCGTCTGGCTATGTCGCTCACTGACCCTGGGGGTGTCTGCGGACTTGCCTGCGCTTCGGGTTACCCGTGGGTACGACTATAGCGTCACACGCACTGTCGTCACATCCTTCCGATTTTTAGGGACAGCAGCGCCCGTGGGCACAACAGCAGGTGGGAGCTGGGGGCTCTATCTACCCAAGCCTGGTGCCGCTGGCCGACGACGTCTCCCTTGCGTCTGGCGTTGAAGGATTCCTACGTGCACACTCTCCATCCCCACCGGAGACACGGTGGGCTGCAAACTTGTCAGAAGAGAAAAAAACCATACAGAAGCAGGTAACTATGTGTTGTGCTCAGGACGGCTGGAAACCGCTGACGCCGCTGGGAAGAATCATCTAGAAGCCCAGAGGCACGCGGGCGTGCGTCCCCATCACATGGCCGTCTCCATAACCGCCTCCTCTGCTGGCTTTTTCTGTTCTGTGGCAGCTGGCCTGGCCAGGCTCTGGGCCTCCAGATGCTCCACCGTCCCGTACGCCACCATGGCCAGGCTCAGGACGCCCAGGAGGATGTAGAGCTTGACGTTGACACACAGGAACGTGCTGTACCCAAACGCGACGGTGAAGCCCAGGGCCTCCCATAGGCGGTAGTTCGAGAAGGCGGCCTCCTTGTCCTTCTCGAACAGCACACCGTAAAGCACTGTGGGGAGACACGGCATGAACACGTGGTTGTGAAACCTGAAAGTTTCCCATTACTGCTGAAAACAGGGCAGCTTTTCTGCTGCCCAATTCTCTCAACAACATCAGGAACGTTTCCTTCTCAAAAAGACAGAATTGCGTTACGTTGGGGATTAGGGAAGTCTGGAGACAGTCTTTAGCTGTGAAGAACCAGGGCACATAAGAGAAATGCAGAACTTGTGCAGGGGGAGCCCTGGGGGGAGCCCCGTCCAGCCTGTCCCTCGGTGGGTGAGTACGCAGGAGAGTAAAGTAGGGCTCAGAGGCCCAACCTGGGTCAATGAGGCATGGCCCTTCGCTGGAGTCTAAAAGCAAAGACACACACGGGCAGCCCGAACCCCAGGACCTCAGAACATGACTGTGTTTGGAGCCAGGGCCTATAAAGAGGTGATGAAGGTAAACGAGGTCACTAGAGAGGGCCCTCATCCCACCACTAGTGTCCTTATAGGGACAGGGGTCAGGACACAGATGTGCACATAGGGACGACCATGCGGGGACACATGGAGAAGACGCTGTCTGCACGCCAAGGGGAGATGCCTCAGCAGGGGCCAGCCTGCCCGCACCCGGCTCTCCGACCTCCAGCCTCCAGAACTGTAAGAACAAAACGTCTGCTGTGTAAGCCGTCCACCCGTTGCGCTCTGTGGACAGCCCGAGCAGGAGACCGTAGTCTGATAAGTGCTTCCAGAGGAAGGTCAATTACTGCTGTTCCAGTTTGCAGGATGGGAAAATGGTGGAGGTTCCTGGATGAGACCAGAAGCCCCTCTCCCGACCTGAGTGGGGTGGCCGATGGACGCTGAAAGCACTCAGCAGAGACATGCCCTTCCTGCGGGATGGGCGGTGGTGGCAGGGAGGGCCCTAATGGACGTCAGTGCACAGTCCTTTGCCAGCTCTCTTCCTGTTCTTGCCTCTGCCCATTTCCTCCTCCCCACATTTCGCAGGGGAGGGACATAGGGAGGAGAAGCCTCTCCGGCCCTGGTTTGAGGCCAGAGCAGCGAGGTCTCCTACAATCCTGCCTGGAAATGTCAACGCTGACAAGGCCCTTGTTGGCATTTGGTTACTCGGCTGTTCACCTACCATGGGAGGAACCAGGAGGATGAAGCCATCAGAGAGATACAAGATCAGATATACATCATAAATGACTTCATGCACTTGGAAAACAAGAGGCCGTTGGAAGGCTCAGAAGAAGGGGCTCTTCTTGTCCGAGACTGTGATGTGCCCGTTCTCACGAAAGCACACCCACGAGGATCTAATAACAGAATCTGGGATTTAGTGACTCCTAAGCTTATTTTAAAGGTTTCTTGTTTGTCTTTGTACAGATGGCCAGCAGGTACAGGAAAGATGTCCACCGGCAGGAAATGCCAATCAGAACCACAATGAGATCCCACCTCACTCCTGTCAGAACGGCTAAAATCAACAACGCAGGAAACCACAGGCGTTGGCGAGGACGCGCAGAGAGCAAATGCTCCTGCACTGTTGGTGGGAATGCAGATGGGTGCAGACGCTCTGGAAAGCAGGGTGGAGGTTCTAGAAGTTAAAAATAGAGCTGCCCTATGGCCCAGAAATTGCGCTACTGGGTATTTATCCAAAGATACAGAAATACTAAGGGTACATGCGCCCCTATGTTTATAGCAACATTATTTACAATCGCCCAGTTACAGTAGCAGCCAGCGCCCAGCGACTGCTGCATGGGTGAAGACGATGTGGGTGTTTATATGCAACGGAACGTTATTCGGCCACAGGAAGGAATGAAACCTCGCCATTTTGGCGGGGAAGGGGCAGATGAGGATGGGGAGAGAGACTCTCAAGCAGGCCCCACACCCAGTGCAGAGCCCCCTGCGGGGCTTGATCTCACGACCTTGAGATCATGACCTGAGCCAAAATCAAGGGTTGGATGGTTAACCAGTGGTATATGGGGACATTCTGTACAGTCTTTGCGACTTTTCCGTAAACTCAAATTATTCTAAAATAAAAAGTTTATTTAAAAGAAAAAAAGCCTTGCTCCTGCCTCGTCCTCCCCAGGAAGGCACGGGTGGGAGTGACCAGAGGCTGACCTCTGACCACGTGTGAAGGTGTGGACGTGCCATTGGGCCGTCCTGTTTGCTTGGAGAAGATGGGCCGGTGACCTGAGCCTGTAACGGGGGCACGTTTTCTGTGTTAATCAACACAGACAGCCCTCTGGCCACTTACATTGCAGAAGCGTATTTTTAGACCAGAAATTCTGAATCTCAAACAACGGTGCCATCTTTGCTGAACCGTCAGAACAAATGAATAGATGGGGGTCCGCAGCCCAGATCGGCAGCCCCGAAGGCTGCAGGAGCCCCGGAGCCCCGTGGGAGCGCTGGGGCCTCTGGTCGGCTTCTGAGTCAGGTTTTAAACAGAGAAGCCGTGGCGGAGAGGAGGGCTAAGTTGCATGGAACCGAGTTCAGGCTCAAGAATTAGGAAAGGGCAGGACTCGCCTTGCCTATCCTCCCAGACCAGAGACACGCGTTTGGGGAAACTGAGGGGAGACACCAACCTGCTGTTTAGGAAACCAAAACCAAGAGAGCGCTCTAGTGGGGCGCGGCAGAGGGCACACACTAGGACCTGGGGACGGGCGCTGCAGGGACGCGTGTCTGCGGGGAGCCCAGCGCGGGTCAGCACGTGCGGGACTCAGGGATGAAAGTGACCGTCCCCACGAGGAGGACTGAGAGCTCAGACTCCGGAAGAAATCCTCAAGCAACGACAAGAACAATTTTCCCCAATAGCTGATGTGTCCTTGAAAAAAATGACTTTTTGTCTGCACGAAAAGACAGAAATAACTCCTTTCACATCTGTGCCCCTATTCCAGGGGGTCTGGCTTCAGGCCACCCGCTGTGCTGGACCATCCCAGGCTTTGCCGGGCCTCACCAAACCCCATCTGCACAACCTTGACAAGGCTCAGCCTGCCAGGCTCTTCCGTCCTCGGCAAGAAAAGGACGGTGAAAGACGTCACCATTCCTGTGTCTCCGGGAGAAAGAAAGCCAAGCATTTTCACGGCAGTCGTCCGGAACATCTAGAGGATTATGCCTGGGGTGTTCTGGGACCCCCTCCCCCTGTCCCCTACCTGACTTGTAAGGTGTAAACACTTGAAAAGTTCCCGTGAGCTTGGAGGCATTGCCTAACACTGTGGGAGGCAGGACAGCGTGCGTGTGCGCTCCGGAACGCCCTGCGGCTCTCACACCTGCACGCGGAGGCCCAGAGAAATTCTCTCCTGATGCTCCCGGAGGACGTGGCCTGACCCGGCTCACAGTTCTGGGCTGCCCAAAAAGTGAGGGTGTTTCCATCTCCCATTCCTCACGGAATCAGCACGTCTCTGCAGGGACCCTCCAGCCCAGCCTGTGACAGTGTCCGTCCCTGCTGCAACCGCGTCCGATCACGGCCCGGAGTCCACATGTGCTTGTCAGTGGCTTCGGGAGTTTAGCAAAGACACCTGCACCCGCGGGGCCGTTGGGAGGCCGGGAAGTCTGGACCCCTGACTCCTGCAGCACCGGATTTGTGCAAAGACGTTTTTCCAGCTGTTCTATGAGCCGGCCACAACGCAGCTCGCAAGGAAGGGGCCACCGCCGGGACACCGAGGCCACGGTGACCGAGGTCCTGTGTGCTCCTCCCTGGAGGCAGGGGCAGCGGCCAGGCCCCTGCCCTTGTGTTGTCTGTGGATTGGCCTGACCCACTTTCTAGCCCCCACGCGTTTCCCGGCTTGGGGCCGGGCAGTGATGTCACTAGGGGAAGAGGCTCTCCTTGGAGCCAAATCCCTGGGCCCAGCACTGGCTGCCCATCCAGGCTGGAGATGGGCCTGTGGGAAACGCGGGCTGTTACTTTCACTCACCTCTCAGAATGGAAGCCCTTGGCCACCGGCCTTACACGCATGCTGCCGCACCCCTGCGTCCTGCCTCTCCTCATGGCATCTCCGACACCCCTCAGCCACGGCTCATCTCACCACGGAGAGCACGACCCATGGCTGACACAGGCGCCCTCCCAGACACCCCACCCACACGGCTGCTGCTGCTGCCCACATCAGCCCCTGCTCCGATGGCCGCTGGGCCTTCCAGTCTCCCGCTGGTGTGCCTGGACCTGCCGCTGCTGTGTGGTGACCATGACGTCCCTCCTGCAGGCGGCCCTCGGCGCACAGCTCCCTGCCCAGAGCCTGAGCGGTGAGCCCTACACACAACCACGTCTTAGAGCTGCGTCCCCCAGCACCGTCCTCTCTCTGCTCTGGTTGTCTGCCCTTCATACCCCATCCTGGGGACGCTGCACCCGAGGCCACACGCATCCCCCTCCCCCGAGCTGGCCCTGTCACTTCCTGCTCGACCCGCTTCCCCTCTCCTCCTGCTCCACGCCACGTCCCCCTCGATGCCGCTCTGTCTTCCCCAAGTGAATGCAGCAGCTCCCTGTCCCCCCATAACCCGAAGGGGCTGACCTTGCCGTTTCCCACCTGGACCCTTTCTGTTAATTGCCCCAACGGGGAGCAAATCTAGACCCCTCCCCAGGCAGCCTGGGCCTCCATCAGGCCCCCAGCCTCTCCATCTCACCCCCAGCACCTGGCCCAGCCTGTCCCTTCCGCATGTCCCATCTGCTATGGCCAGAACACTTGTGTCCCCCAAATTCATAGGGTGAACCCTAACCCCAAGGTGTCCGTGTTAGGAGGTGTGGCCTCTGGGGGGCGATGAGGTCTTAAGGGGGAGCCCTTACAAGTTGGATTTGTGTCCTTGTAAGTCTCCAGAGAGCTCCCGTGTCCCTCCCGCCAAGTGAGGAACAGCGAGAGAGGAGAAGGCGTCTCCACGAGCCAGGAAGTGGCCTCTGGCGACCCAGACTCTGCGCCGTGGTCTCAGACTTGCAGCCCTCCTCCCAGCTCCCTGGCCTCCCATCTGCAGCCCGGCCCCAGGACAGTCAGCCAGGCCCTGACTCAGGCTTGACCTCCAGACAAGCCGCACTGACCGGCCCTCAGTTCCCCAAAGACTGCGACCCGGTCCCAGCGCCCCTCTTGGCTGCTATCACAGTGACCTGCCCGTCTTCCACTCAGCTCTCTCCCCGTCGGGGCCGAGGGTGCCTGGAGGCCTCTCCAGCCCCATGGCTCCAGCACCCAGCACTGCCGTGTCACTGCACAGGGACGCTCTCCAGACGGAGAGCCACGAGGGGACCACCATTCTTAGGGAAGAAAGCTGTCCCGTGGGTCATTTCCCTTTTTCACGTCCTGGGCCTGAATAAACGCTCCAGTCCAGGCCAGCGCCCGGAGCACCCGTGGTCCCTGTTTGCCTCCTGCTCTAGGCTCGCTGCAGGTGCCACCTCCCCAGGGAGCCCTGGGAGGGCGGGTCCCCCGCCTGCCACGTGTCCCCCACGCTGGCCCAGGTACGGACCCCCGGGGGGAGACTCACCATTGTTCTGTGTCTGCCAGACGGCGTCGGCCACGCCCCAAAGCCCAGAAAAGACGAAGAACACGGCCAGTTGGCGGGGGTCAGGTCTCCAGAGCAAGAGGGCGACAATGCAGGACAGGTGGGTCACTGCACCTGCGGGCGCAGAGGGCGGAAACCGGCAGGACGTGAGCGTAGACCCCGGGAGGCGTGGACCAGGCAACGCTCAAGGAGCCTCTTGTTTGCTTCAACGTGTAAGTAATGTTCCCAGAAACGCTCCCAACCGCCCTCCGCCGCTGGAGGCTGACACTGAGCGCGCCAGCAGACCTGGGAGTGCGCCCTTCACAGCCCCTCGCCGCCGCGCCGGGTGGGGGGGCCGCTCTGCCCACCTTTGCCCCCACCCCATCAGCGGGGCTGGGCCACGAGCCCCTGGACCTTGCAGGGGGTCTCCTCGTGCTCCAGACGAGGAGACCCCAGAGTGACAGAAGGGGGGAGTCGTTGACCCCTGGACTTGTGGTGAGTGCTGGGGGCGCGGGGACGGTGCTGGGCTCCCCAGCAGGTGCAGATGTGAACAGAGAGGTGGGCAGAGTCCCCCAGGCTCGTTCCTCCTGACTTGACACCCATGTCGTGAGTTCTGGCCTTGTGATTCCTGTGGACACTGTGGCATCTAGGACGACGGGTCAAAGGGAGACACCCGCCGCGTTCGCCGTGGCTGTGTGGTCCAGAGCAGCTCACTACCTGCTTTGTTCCTGAATTCCCTCATCTGTAAAGTGGGCAGTGTCCCCTCCCCAGGGCGACCAGAAGGATGAAACGGAGAAACCTAGTCTGATGACGTGGCCCCTGGAGGGCGCTGACTAGTGTTTGTGGCCTCTTTGCTGTGTCCCCGCCACAGCCACGTGAGACCTGGACTGGGCGGCCTGGTCGTGGTATCGTCAATGCCCCGGCTATCCATGCTGCTGTGAATCTTCCCTTCCGAGAGACCAGAGGGTGAGGTGCGCTTAGAGCGCAGTCTTGTCCCGACGGGCGAGGACAGGAAGCCTCCCACAGGGCCGCGCACACTCAGCCCGCACCCCTGAGTGCTGAGCCCCGCGTGCCCTTCCACCCGCCCGCCCGCTGCCGCTGCTGCCCGCAAGGGGCCACGGGTCCGCCTACCCAGCGCGTAGAGCGTGATCCTGCCTGTGTGCTGGGAGAGCCTTCCGTACAGCACGGAGCACAGTGCGTTGGTGGCCGAGAAGCAGATCATCACGTACCCGACAAACTGGATCCCGAGGGCGCAGGTGGTGTAGGACTGCGGGGGAAGCACAGGGCACATTACGTGGCCGCGCGGAGTGCGGTGGTGGGTCTGGGTCAGGGATGCGGGTGGTGCTGGCACGAGTTCTGCCGTGGGACGGCGGCCGTGCTGGGTTGGCCCGGACCTTCATCTAGGCCTCGAGGCGGCCAGGGGAGGACAACATGCCCAAACCGGGTGGGAACGAGCGAGGACGGGCCCTGCACCCGGTCGTCCCCACACGTCCTTCACCGTGTATCACGGAGGTCCTGTGAGCTGCGTGAGGATCTGGGCAGCTCTGGCTCCACTCACCGCGCGCTGACAGAGCTGGGCAGGACGAACGGGGGGAGCACAGAGGACTCTCGGGGCAGCAGAGCCTCCCCGTGTGACACCGTGATGGTGGACGCGTGTCCTTATGCACGTGTCCATACCCAGGGAACGCAAGCACCAGGAGTGACCCCTGACGTGGGCGATGAAGACGCATCATGGCAGGTTCACGGGTGGGAACAAATGTCCCCTCTGGGGCAGGACACTGATAGTGGGGAGGCTAGGCCTGTCTGGGGCCGGCAATGTGGGGCCCTCGGCTCCTTCTGTCCACCGTGTGGGCCCCAGAAACAGCTCCGCAAATAAAATTCCGATAGAAAAGCAGCAGATGTGAAGGAAATGAAGGGACTCTCTGTGCAGACAGGAGGAAGGGAGTGTTCCTGCACCAGACGGCCTGGGTACTGAGTGACCCCGGCCTGGACCCGGGACAGCCCGTGCCGCCACTGTCCCCAGGCAGAATCAGGACAGACGCACAAACGAGTGGGCTGGACAAAAGCTCTGCTGCTTTGGGACAGCGGGGGCCGTGGCTGAGTCACATGCCACGTGGCCAACAGCAAGGCCCACGGGAGGACCGTGGCCAAGTGCCAAAGGACTGTTTTGTCATTTTTGTCCTCAGTCTTTGGAACTCCAAGATTCTCCATCAAGACTGTCCCTGGAGCAGGGGGTGCCAGAGAGAACCCAGGATGCACGCATCCTGCACAGGGTGTATGTGTCCTGAAAGAGCTGGGGTTCACTGGAAATTCGGATTTAACTGGGCATCTGGCTAGCTTGGCACATCGGCTCGTCTACCTGGGAGCGAACTGCGATGGGCACGAAGCAAGAGAAGTTTTCTGGTCAAGGAAAGGCAACCCTCAAAGAGCGGCCTTATTCCCGGCTCTCGGCCCCTCGGCTCCCCAGCCCCAACCGGCACTTTCAGGAGAAGGCGTCTCTGTTCTCTACTATCCCCGTCTGAGGCATCCCTCCCAGGGCACCCCGTGACCATCTTCAGGACAGGACACCACACGGTGGGGAGCCCCGGGGGACGGGTGTCTCTGCTGGCTTGCCCCTGAAGAGGCCTTCCCTGTGCACACAGCGGGCAGGCCGGCATGGCACAAGGACATGTTCTACGTGATGGCTCCTGGAGCGCTTGGGCCCTTGCCCTGAAGACACATCTCCGGTGAGAGCCAGTCCCCGGAGTCAAGGCCAAGCTCTCGGGGAACGGGGAAGAGACTGGACGCTGAGCTTCTAAACCCTGAACCTGCTCTCCGGCCCCAGAGGCTGCGCCTTCCACTCGGCCCACGGGCAGGGGGCCCCAAGACACGGGGGTGCTGGGGTGCACGTCCTGACGGGCTCCTGCGTACCCTGGTGTAGTCGCCCGCGAGGAAGGCTTGCTCGAACCCGCTGTACACCGGCAGCAGCACCAGCAGACGAAGGCGCTTGTCTCGAAGAAGCCTGAAGGTCGACAGGAGGGTGAACCAAAAAGGTAATTTCTTCTCTCCTTCACCTTCCTGCTGAGCGTCCTTGATGGGTTCGAGGAACACGGCTATGAGCAGGACCGCCAGGACACCGCTGCCTGGAGGGGACACAGAGGGCAGGTCTGGGGCGCTCTCAGGAGCCGGGGTCTCCTGGTCGCTCCTTCTCTCTCCTTTGGGGCATCGGGTTCAGATACTAGTTTGAGGGAAACGAGGCTGCCGAGCCTGAGCAGGGCCTCTGGCCTGCGCCGCACACCCCACGAGGCCGGGGTCCTCTGCGGCCCTCACCGCCACGGTTCCCCTCGTCCGCACCCGCAGGCGGCTCCCAGCGACGGACAGTCCCCCTTCTTGGGACCGCGGGTCCTCCGTGGCTATTGTTTGCCGAGCGTGACGGTCACCCACAGGCCTCAGGCGGGGAATTGCGACCCGAGCGCCGGGGGTGCCATACACGTGCCGACAATAGGAGGCGCTGCATTTACCCGCTGTGGTGGGGTATCTGCGTGGGGGGCAGCTGGGCGAGAGCCCCCGTGCAGGGCCGCTGCGTTCAGAGAGGAAGGGCGTGACGTGGCGGTCACACCTGCCACTCGTGTCCAGGAACTACCGGCCACGGGGGTGGTCTGTGGGGGGAGCAGCGAGGAGGAGGGACGGGGGGCTTTCCCTCTCACCGTGGTGCGTTCTGAACTACGTGAGTGGGCTGACAGCTGTCCGCCCCGGAGGGACACCTGTGCCCACCTAATCCCACAGGCGTGACGGCCCCTATTTCTGCACCATGCACCCCGGTGTTAAGTGGATCGAGGGCTAGTGTTTCCTCCTTTCCCTCTTTGCCCAGAAGCCTCCTCAGTCCTTCCTGGCTTTGTGACAC
Organism: Lutra lutra; assembly: GCF_902655055.1. Lineage (NCBI taxonomy): Eukaryota > Metazoa > Chordata > Mammalia > Carnivora > Mustelidae > Lutra > Lutra lutra. The sequence goes on from NC_062283.1 coordinate 152,257,608, forward strand.
CTGTGTGCCTGTCCCGGGTTTCTCCTCTCCCCCACACCAATGACACTCAGTTCCCCGGGGAGCCGAGGGTTCTTCCAAGAGCCGATGCCTTCCTCGTTTCTCTGAAAGGCAGTGAAAACCCTTCGGAACGAGTTTCAGCCACGATTTCCAGTCCAATAGCTTCGACCCATCTGCCTCTAAAGGTGACCTGAATTATTTTTTTTCTCTTTGCTTCATCTCACTAGCCTGATGTGACACTGTGTGTCCTGCCACGACGTGCTGGCTGGGTGCTTCCAAGCCCACCGCGCTTACAAACCAGCCCTCTCCGGAGGTGTGGGCAGAGCCGGTGGAGGTGCGCAGAGGAGGGGAACGTCGCACAGGGGCTGGGGTGCAGAGAGCACGTTCCTGTGGCCGGGGCTGGTCCTCAAGACCTGCTGTCCTCGCCCCTGTGACTTTGGAACAGGGTTTCTAGCTTGGTTAACAAAACCACAGATAAACACCTGTGGCTACTGGCTACTGTATTGAACTTTGCAAAAGAAAACGATCCTATCGTGGTAGGGAACTGTTAGACTGCCCTGTTCCGCTGTCTTTGATTCCATCTGAAGAACACCGGACGACCCAGCTGAACTCGTTTTGCAGGAATATTTGCACTTTGGGAAGACACTCGTTCTGCAGGGACTCCACCCGCAGTGAGCACCTACCTGTGTAGATACCAAGCAGCGTGTAGATGAGGGTCTGCGAGGGACGCTGCGTGCTGTTGGTGGACGCCGTGGCCATCAGGCAGTCACTGGCCCCACAGAACAGGAGCTGCTCCTCAGGGATGGCCTCTGTGCATCGGAAGCAAAAAGGTGACGTGAGAACACAGGGAACCGATAGGACAAGGGGCCCGAGTAAGGAAGCACAGAGCTAACAGGAGCCCAGACACCCCGTCGCTGAGAGTCATGATAGGTCAAAGTCAGGGGCTTGTCTGACCACGTACCTCCAAACACGCTTGCTTCTGGGCACACATCTGTGTGTGTGATTTTACACAGACACATGTGCCATAAAGGCTCACTGCTTGTGTGACTTTCTGCACATTATGAAAATGCTCAACGTTTCCAACCTAACCAAGAAGGAGTAGGTACATTGACGTGAGAGCAGGTGTCGGGTGGAACTGCTGGGCCTGTCTGAGATTCCTCAGTAGCCATTCCGTGACCTTGGGCAGGTCGATGCCCGCCTCTTCTGAGTGTTACATCCCCTATCTGCTAGAAGAACAAAACGTGCACCTTCCGCGAGTCTCTGACCCCATCAGAGTCTCTGGAGAGAGCAGGGAGACGCCGTGCAAGAAAGAACATTTGTCATAGCAGAAATTTCCTCACATAGAACTTGGCTGCTGAGATCCGCAGCACGGAGACTGAGCGGGGGTGGGAGGGAGGCTGAGAAGCCTCAGGGGGATCTGGGGATGCCTCACTCCTTGGAGTCTGGGTCCGGAGACCCCTTGGAGAATGAAGCTCGCTTGTCTGGTGTCTTTAAAAGTAAAGATGTTCACTCCATTTTGTACCAGTCATGTGTTAGAGACTGAAGCTTAATCCCAGTTCCTGTTAGGGTCTGTCAAGGTCAGCAATGAGTAAAGACGGGCCTCCATCCTCCTGAGGGGTTCCCTTCTTCCAACGCACTTAGCAACTGATGACATCACGTGAGAAACAGGAGGAGGATTTTGGAGTTCTGCGAAGGTGGGACTTTATAGGGGATGGCAGGATGGAGGGCCAGGACAGAGAGATAGGCGTAGTCCCGATAAGAGTCAGGAGTCAGGACTGACCCTCACCCCAACCCATGAATTAGGTTTGTGGGTGAGAATTGGTGACATTTATTTCCTCTGCCCTCGGTTTAAATCCTCAGACATCAAAGGGTGCGGATATTAAACAAATACACACGTTATAGTCATGTCTGGCCAAGGTCAGGTCAAGACGTGAATTAAGTCATCAGCTGTCAAATGTTGAATCAGTCAAGGGACAACTGGTCTTAGTGGGACATTTGAAACACTGGACAGTGGAGCAGTTTAGTGGGACAGTAAATCAGTTGAGCCTGTTCTTGGTCTGAAAGGACGGTGATGACTCCGTGAACCCAAGTTCCACTGGCAGTGGCCTCCATTTCCCCCGGGCACTGTTCTGCAAGCATTCCCCCTGCCTCCGGGAGGGCAGAGCCAGCAAGGCTGGAGAACTTGTGGACAAGACCGACCCCCAGAGCTGCACAGACTGTCCTGGAGAAGAGCTGGGCACAGGAGAGGCTGGGGCCCAGGCGGTCGAGAACCATGTCAGGTGGTGCACCTGCCCTTGTCGTGGAATAAAGACGCGTGTGAGCGGGATGGGGGGCCCTCTCGGGGGCCATCACTGAGCCCCGTGTCCTTTTACCTTGCGTGGGCGTCTGGCCAAACACCAGCGATGAGATCAGGTTGCCCCACACGCTGGACGACTGGAATATGAAAAAGAAGATGCCGAAATACTGGTTCACCACGTCTCGGCCAACTTTTCCCACCTTCTCTGCTTGCGTGTTTCCCATGATGGTGAGGTACGTGCACTGGGCGGACCACAGCGGGGCTGCTCCGAGACCTAGCACTATGGAGGTGGGAATCAAGGTGTACCTGCGAGATAAAAGGCAGACAGTGTCCCTTCCTCCTCCGTTCTCCCCTGCCTCTGTGGAGAAGGAGACTCCATGCCTCATCCTCACTAAGCTTTACCATGCTTGTGGATTAGCCAGATCAATGGGTTCCCCATCCATCGCCCCCAGAGAAATGACCAGACCCACTGCTCTTTCTGGTTCAGGTTCATTTGCAAGAGAGAAATTCACTGCCAGGGAACTTCCTTGCGTTTGAAAGCAACTACCAATGAGCTGGTACAAGTAAGGCTGAGTCTCTAACAGCTAATGTCGAAAATGACTGATTTTTTGAATCCCTAACTGGCTGGTTGGCTGGTTTACCCTCTTCACTGAAGGCTCCGTATGGAACCACTACAGCAGGATGAAAGAGAAGACTGTGAAGTCACTGGAATCGTCATGTCCTAGATCACAGTGGCCATCTCTCCGAAGAGACGCTTGACGGGTGTGTTCTTGGGAATATGCGCGTGGGGCCAGTGCTCGTAGAGCTTGGTCCCGGAGGACCCCTCCATCAGGGAGTAGGCAGAGCCCAGCCCGGGCCCCTGCACCAAGTGCAGCCCTGCTGTGTCCACTTTCTGTGTTGCGGGGAAGGTATGGTTTGGGTCCACCGGTCACATTCTGCTAAATCCCCTGAAATTCACCCTGAATGCCAGGGTCCAGTTCTCATCGCTGGGGACACAGAAGTGCCCTGGTGCAGGGAGGGGAGCTCCAGGCCCACAACAGACCTGAGGGAAGGTCGGGGCTGGGAACTGGGGGGAGAAGATGGGCCCGACCAAAGGGACAGAGACATCTCGAAAGGAAAAAAATGGGAAGAAAGCCTCCACGTTATCCTGTCCAGAAGCAGAGAGGAAAGTCAGGAAGTGGCGCTCATGTTACAGGGGAGGCAATGGGGCATCCTCGGGCAGGTGCCAGCTGAGGGCTCGTGAGCAGCTGACCCTGAAGCCTGACCCAGAAGCCGGGTGGGAGGCGTGCGGGAGGCGTGCGGGCTGTACCAGCTGGCGTAGAAGTTGCCCAGGGAGAAGGCCACGTAGCAGCACATGGAGAGGACGATGGTCCACTTGCAGCCAAACTTCTTAATCAGGAGCGGCGGGAGGAACATGGAGGACAGGAGCACCCCGCCGTACAGCGTGCTGAGTGCCGTCACGCCCAGGCCTTCCTCGCTGTATAGGCTGCTCTGTGGGGGACAAAACCACCCTGGTCAGAGGGGCCGGCAGCCAAAGGAAAGAGCGCTAGGTCAGCACTAGGTTCCTGAGACCACCAGCAACAGGCTTTCCCTGGCTGGCGGCCCCTCCCAGCTGACAGGTACGGCGCTGGGGGAGCCAGCACAGTCCCAACTCTCTGTTGGGCAGGGGAAAGCCCAGGGCCCACAGTGCTGGGGTTGTGGTGCGGCAGAGGGCCTCACACCTTCTGTGACATCTGCTTTATCTGTAGGACAGCTTTGCACGCCTCCCCTTTAAGGCTGAGAAATGGGTGCTGTTTTCCCCATGGGAGAGATAAGGAAGGGACGTTGTCTCCTTGTAGCCTCATATGTGCGGCTAGACAGGCGGACTTTCAGGTTCCTTCCTAGCTGCTGTGCCACCCCCTACCCCTGACATGACAATGTTCTGCGACAAGGGACCCTGCACTGGGCAGGTGCAGCCCCCGGCACTCCCTCACTGTCATTCCGTCCACTGTGGACCCGCACCCTTGGGCTGAGCTCTGACTCGGCCCAGCACCCACCACTCCGAGGTTCTCTCTTCTCCCTCGCTTCCTTTCTGGCCTCACCCCTCAACGTGCGGGACCTTCCTTGTTCTCACTTTCCAAAGGGCTCCCATTCTTCAAGGGCAGATCAAGGGTCTCCAAGGGCCCCTGGATAGCACCATCCGCAGAGACCTCTGCGTCGATCCTGCGCTGGAATGTCACCTGACCTCTAGCCCACACCACCTGGTGACCCGCGATGTCACCCCCGCTGACAATGATCCCTGAACACGGGAAATGTTCTGCTCTTTCTGGATCTCTCCCGATGCCTTGCTCAAAGCAGGGACATAATGGTATTTGTGGATTAACTGGAACTGAGCATGACCACAGCTAGTGCCACGAAAATTCTGAAATCTGCCTGGAAGATGGAAATTGAGTGCTTTGCTCTGAAGTGGGGGTTATCTGGAAATTCCCGCTTGTGTGGAGTCGGGGAGATGGCTCAGCCTGAGCCTTTTGCTTCCTTAATACAAATGTAGGAAATCCAGTGCTACTGAGCTCGGCTCCCCGTACGCTCGTGAGAAGGAAGCATGCAGCCTTTCTGTGCCCTGGAATTTCTCGTCCGCACACTCTGCTGCTGCAATCTGCAAAGGTATCTTGGTCACGAACAGTCAAATCTGACTGCAAACCACTGAAAAGGAAGACAGATTTCAGTAGCCAAAGTGGGAATCAAATTTTAAAAGTAACCCTCTTTTCTACGTGAATGCCGGTGTTGAGATCCCTGTGTCTGCAAATGTCAGCAGAGCAGGGCGTGCAGAACAATCCAGAATACTGTGGGAGGATGGGTATGTGTGCCTGTGAGATCTGCATTAGGCAAGACCCACTCGCATGAGCAAGTAGGACGTTCACTCAAGTCACTCAGCAAATACATCCTTAAGCACTTGCCAGGAGAGGCCCTGTGCCCTGCTCTAGTGAAACCAAAGGGAATTACAGCAGCCCCGCCCTTCCAGGAGTGCGCGGTGGACCCGAGCTGCCGGGGGTCAGGGACACCAGCAAACAGACCATTGCAATCGGGCCCGAGTCCTGCAAGGGGCGCTAGCCCAGGACAGCGGGAAGACCGTCGAGAAGGCGTGAAGACCGTATGGGATCGGGAGGACGAGCGGGTAACGGGAGGAGGGGAGGGGGTGCGGGAGGCAGGAGTTGTGGGAGAGGAGCTGCCTGGGGCTCGTCCCAGGCTGAGAGGCAGCAGGGAACATCGCGCTGCTTTATCCAGAGCCGTGAAGCTCCTTTGGGGAGGCGAGGCTGGGAAGCCTGCCGGGCTGCTGCGGGAGGGGTGCCAGCTCCGGCCGGGGGAGGGGGTCGGATCTTCAAGCCCACGGAGAGCCTGGGGCAGGAGGCAAGCTGGAGATTAGATGCAGCACTGCCTTCATGCCCTGGGTTAGCCATCGACTGCCTCCTGTGTGTCGAGCACTGTCTCAGTCAGGGGGACAAGGTCATGGAGCAGTGACCTTCCTTCCAGCGTCGCGGACTCACGGGCATACTGCGGGGCCTGCCACAGCATCGGGGGAACACACACAGGTGTGCCCCTTCCAGAGTTCAGTCCCAGGGAGCAGGGAAAGGGGCGAAGGGGGTGACATCCAAGGGGAGAGCCCAGTGACTTGCAGGTGACCATTAGCCACAGGAGGGAGAGGCCACAGCTGCTACAGGGGGAGGCTGTGTAGGTGTGCGCCTGGTGGGAGTTCGGATCGGGGATGCCTGGGACCTGTGGGGATGCCTGGGACCATCTGTGCCACCCCTGGAGGCCTGAGAATGAACTTGACCAGATGAGAGCCGAAGGAAATGACAGGGACAGGCAGGAGCCTCCAACATCGTGGGGACGCAGCCATGCCTAAGGTCACATCTGTCCATGTCATCTCATTCTCTCACCAGTAGGCCACTCCAGACTGGTGGAGACAATGGTCCCCGTTAAACCACGGTTACGTATTCAAGATCAGCACGCAAGGAAATATGGTGAGTTAGGGCTGGGATAGAAGACAGAGAGGTGGACGGGGCAGACTGCCCCACGCCAGAGCTGGAGGTCTGGTCCCCTAACATCTCTGCTCTTCCCAGGAAGAGGGGGTCTCCTCAGCACTGACCGTGATCACGGGCAGACCGGGGAGGACTTGGGTGTGCGGGGGACAGGGCCATCTGCTCTCCCTGAACCGCGGCCACTGTGCCAACTACACTTCAAAAACACAAGACAAAACAAAACAAAACACCTATTTGGGGAAACATACAGCAAAACTACTCCCGGCACACACGGCCCCTGCTGCAGCTGTTAGAGAGGCCCAAGGGGGAAAGACTGCTGTGGGGGACAGACTTACAGAGACCAATTTGTCCAAACTTTGTCCGAATTCACCATATTGCCTAACCAGGCTTAGAATCTAGAGTTTAGTGAAACCTGAAAAATTCCCATTACTACCCCAGCCACAAAGCCAAAGTTGTGAAACCATAGAATTCACAAAGACTCATCCCGTGTCTCTCCCTTTAACTATCCAAAGGCAAAGAATATCTTATCTCAACACTAACCCAAGACCCACACCCCCGTCCAAGGGTCGAGTGCACACTCCCCCGCCCTGCGGTCCTGCCGGGGTGGGGGAGGGGCCGTGCTCCCTCGCACACGGGAACTGCCGCGGGAGAGGGAGTGGGAGCGAGGGGGTGCGGGAGAAATGCCCGGTTCCCGCCTTCCGCGGCCGTGGGGCTTCTTGGAGGCCAAGAGACAGACGCTCGCTCGCAAGTGTCCTCGCAAGTGCCTTACCTGCAGGCTCTGCAGGCCTCCGTAGGCTGTGAAGAGAAGCAGAAACCCGAAAGACACCACGAGGACATTCCTCAGGCTTCTTTCCATCGTGCGGATTCACGGTGTCAACCATCCGTGGGCACCACACGCGTCGTCCCTGAAAGACACCGGCCGGAGCGCAGGGACGCCGTCTGTACCAGAAGTCCCGTTCCCTCTCTCTGTCCTCTGAGCGAGGTGTGCAGGTCAGCGAGGTCCTGGTGAGTCAATGGACTTAGTTATTGCAGAGGCCGGGGAGCGCCGTGGGGGGTGTTAGTCACTCGTCATCTCGTGAGCTGCAATAACCACTTCTGAGCAGCGCAGAGATCAGGACGCTCACTGCCCGCGCCCACCTGCAGTCCCCCCCTGATTTCTAGATCGAGTCCTTACAGTAACAGAACGGCTGTCGTGAGAGTGTGTGTGTGTGTGTGTGTGTGTGTGTGATGGTACCTTCCGCATTAAAAGAAACCATCAGAATATGGATGTGTTTCAGTCATAAAGAATGAAATATGAGTGTGGGCTTCGAGATACACGGCTCAGTTTCTGAGAAAGACTTAAGGTGATGGTGAGACCTGAGTGGCCCGGTCCGGCTGTGTCAGACTCTGCGTGATTTTACCGCACTGCCAGAATGAAAGGAACAAGAGCACGACACCTCCTGAGCATAGAGTCTTACAGTTTGCGAAGGACCTTACATGTGTCCTTTTATGTTGTCCCATGGGCAAGCTGTGGCGGTTGTCACTGGGACTCCCAGACGTGACCAGGTGGAGAGCTGAGCTTCTGAACAGGTCACAGATTTGGGTTTTGGAAGCGAGGTGCACTGTGCAGGAGAACTTTCTGCCCTGGCCAGGGCAGCCACAGGCTTCATGTGGCCACTGAGCCCTTGAAACATGGCTAGTGCAACTGAGGGGCTGAACTCATGGCTGCACTTAAGTTTAATTAATTTAAATTTAAATAGTGACCTGTCGCCGTGTCTGCCACACTGGGCATCACCCATCTGATTTCAAACAACGTAACCCAGGGGCTCCTGGGTGGCTCAGTGGGTTGGGCCCCTGCCTTCCGCTCAGGTCGTGATCTCAGGGTCCTGGGATCCGGCCCGCCTCGGGCGCTCTGCTCAGCGGGGAGCCTGCTCCCTCCTCTCCCTCTCTGTCTCTCTCTCTCCCTGCCTCTCTGCCTACTTGCGGTCTCTGTCAAATAAATAAATAAAATCTTAAAAAAAAACAAAACAAAACAACGTAACCCATATCTCACAGCTAAGAAGCAAAATCATCTTTCACCCAATTGTCCATTCAACTGTTAGTTCATTCAGTTGTTCTTGAACTTGATGTTTGTAGCCTGACTCCAAAGTGCTGTGAAATCACCCATTTTTATTTAGTTTGGGTTGATAAGAAAAGCCTTACGGTATTGGCAGACCTAACACAGTTAGGTTACTGGCAACACTGTCCCTGCGAGCGTGCCGTTCCATTCAAAGACCACGATGGAGCCCTTGCAGCGTAATTTACTCTTGTGAAAATAACACTTTTAGGAAAATAAGGGTTTTACACACAGACAAAACGTGGATTGCCACGCTCAATACAGACGTGCAGGGAGCCTCGTCCAGTAAAAGACACTAACATGGAAACAGACGGGACCTGTGGGTTCAAATCCCAACCCTGTCACTTCTCTGCCCGAGAGTCTCACAGGAATCACTCCACTTTCCAAACCCACTTTCCTCTTGGAAAAGGAGAGTTGCGAAAGTTCAGAAAGCTAATAACTGTGAAAGCCCCTGAATAGCCATCGCGCATCGTCATCACCAGGAAGTGTTAATGGGCTGGTATGACATTCTCGCTTCCAGAGAAAATACCACTCAGGACAGTTTTTTAAAGAAATCTAATACCTAGCACAACACGCACTTTTCCACACCAGTCTTACTGATTAATGCACTCTGGCTTCTTTCTTATTTTCGGCAATGTTCTAGCTTGCTCAGTTCTGGCCTGTAACTACTCACAGTGACTTTCACTCTGATCTTCGAAGACGCAGCTGAGGTTTCTTCCGTCGCCCACTGTTCAAACATGCCAGGACCACCTTCTGGGATTTGCTCACTGACTCTGGGAGCAGCTCCGGGAGCTACCGTTCTAGCTCCGTGCTAACGCCGCGAAGCTTCTGTCTCCTCCTGTCTTTGCAAGCCATGTCCGTCCCTGTCCCTCTAGCTGTCCTTCTGGTAGTCAGGAGTTCACATGGAAATTACTGCTTTCATCCTATCTGCTCCCACTTTCCCTCCCACTTCTTCCCTTTTATCCCTCATAATAGTGACTTTTTAAATGAACCGTATTTTATAGTCTGCCCTCGCTCTCTAGCAGAACAAAATGCTCCCCTGCCCACTTTTAATGGGAAATCATTCCCATACATCACCATATAAATTTGAGGTGTGCAGGACGGTGGTCTGATCTACCTCCATTGTAAAATAATTAGCACAATAGGCTTGGCTACCGACCACCTTCTCATATAGATACAGTAAAAAGAAAAGAAAGGAAAGAGAGAGAGAAAAAACATTTTCTTGTGATGAATTCTAAGGATTTAAAAACTTCCCTGTATTTCCCAGACATGCACACAGCGGTGTCAGCTGTACTGGTCATGCTCTACCTCCTGTCTCCAGTAATTATTAATCTTGAAACCACAAGTTTGTACCTTTTGACCACCTCCTCCATTTTCCCATCACCCTCTGTCTCTGGTAACCATAAGTTCCATTTTTTTTCCTATGAGTTTGGTTTTTAAGTTTTTTAATTTTTTTTAAGATTCTACATGTACGAGAGATCATACAGTACGTGTCTTCCTTTGTCTTATTTCACTAATCATAATGCCTTCGGAGACCACCGTGTTGTCACAAGTGATACAAGTTCCATGTTTTTTACGGCTGAAAAATGTTCCATTGTATCTCTGTACACAGATTACCTGTCCATTCATTGAATGTCCATTCATTCATTAACGGCCACTTGTCTTGGCTGTTGTGAGTAATGCTGCTATGAACACGGGGGTGCAGGTGTATTTTTGAGTTGGTGTTTTTGTTTTCTTTGGATACACACCCAGAAGTGAGATTGCTAGATCATATTGTAGTTCTACTTTAACTTTTTGAGGAACCTGCATGCCATGTTTCACAGTGGCTACACCGATTTACATTCCTACCAATAGTGCATAGGGATCCTTTTCTTGACATACTTGCCAGCTTTCGTTAACTCTTGTCTTTTTTGATGGTGACCATTCTAACAGGTGTAAGGTGATAGCTCATTGTGGTTTTGATTTACATTTTCCTGATGATTCGAGATATTATTCATTTTTTCAGGTACCTGTTGGCTTTTGGTGTATCTTCTTTGGAGAAATGGCTATTCAGGTCCTTTGCCCATTTTTAAATTCTTTTTTGTTTGTTTTTGCTATTGATTTGTATGCCTTCTTTATATATATTGGATATTAATCCCTTATCAGATTATGGTTTGCAAATATTTTTCCCCTTCTATAGGTTTTCTTTTCACATTGTTGATGGTTTTTTTTCTGTACAGAGCTTTTTAGTTTGATGTAGTCCTGCTCATTTACTTTAGATTTTGTTGCTTGTGCTGTAGGCGTCACACCCAGACATCACCGCCAAGACGCATGTCAAGCAGCTTTATTACTGTGTTTTCTTCCAGGAGTTTCATGGTGGCAGGTCTTATATTTAAGTCTTTAATCGATTTAGAGTTCATTTTTGTCTGTAGAATATATATGGGCCCAGTTTCATTCTTTTACATGTGACTATCCAAGTATCCTAGCACCGTATATTGAAAAGACTGTCTTCTCTCCATTGAGTATTCTTGGCTCCCTTATCAAACATTAGTTAACTTTATAATGCTTGGGTTTATTTCTGGACTCTCACTTCTGTTCCATTGGTCTATTCTGGTTTTTATGCTGGTACCATACTCTTTTGATGACTACTGTTTTACAGTATAGCATGAAATGAGGAAGTGTGATGCCTTTTGCTTCATTCTTAGGATTTCTTTGGCTTTTGGGTGTCTTTTGTGGTTCCATATACATTTTAAGAGATTTTTTTTCCTACTTCTGTAAAAAATGCCTTTGGAATCTTGATAGGGATTGCCTTAACTCTATACATGGCTTATAGTAGTACTGACATTTATACAATATTAATTCTTCCAATCCATGAACATGGGACACTTTTCCATTTAATTGTGTCTTCTTTGATGTATTTCGTTAATGTCTTGTAGTTTTCAGAGTACAGATCTTTCACCTCCTTAAACTTATTCCTAAACATTTTATTGTTTTTGATGGTATTGTAAGTGGGATCAATTTCAATTATTTCCTTCTCTGAGAACTTGTTGGTGTATCAAAATGCCACTTATTTTCATATGTTGATTTTGTATCCTGAAACTTCACTGAATTCATTGATCAGATCTAATGATTTCTTGGTTGAACCTTTAGGATTTTATGGATATAAGATAATGCCATTTGAAAATAGAAAAAATTTTACTTCTTCCTTTTTAATTCTGACCTTTTATTTCTTTTTCTTGCCTGATTGCTTTGGCTAGGACTTCTAGTACCTTGTTGAATGGAAGCAGTGAGGTGTGCACCATTCTCTTCTTCCTGATCATGGAGGAAAATTTTCAACCTTTCACCACTGAGCATGATATTAGTTATGGGCTCATCATATATGGTCTTTATTATGTTGAGATATGTATTTTCTATGCCTAATTTGTTAAGAGCTTTTATTGAGAATAAATGTTGAATTTTGTCAAATGCTTCTCCTGCTTCTATTGAAATGATTATGATTCTTTTCTTTCATTCTGTTAATGTGATGTATCATAATGATTCATTTATATATGTCAAACTATCCATCCTCATATTCCAAATGGTAAATCCTATTTGTTCATGGTGAACGGTCCTTTTAATGTGTGGCTGAATTTGGTTTGTTAGTATTTTGTGGAAAATTTTTGCATTGATCAATTCATCAGGGATATTGGCCTGTAGTTTTTTGTTTGTTTGTTTTGTTTGTTTGGTAGCATTCTTTTTTGAATTTGGTATCAAGATAATGCTGACCTCATAAAATGGGTTTGGGAATGGCCCCCTTCCTTGATTTTTTGGAAGAGCTTGGAAAGAATTTGTATTAATTCTTCTTTGAATTTTGGTAAAATTCACTGATAAAGCCATCTGGTCTTGGGCTTTTCTGTATTGGGAGTTTTTTTTATTATTGAGCCAGTCCCCTTACTAGAATTTGTCTGTTCATATTTTTTAATTTCTTCCATATTCAGTCTTAGTAATATAGATTTCTAAAAAGTTTTCCATTTTCATTAGGTTTTCCAGTTTGTGGGCATATAGTTGCTTTTCACAGCCTCTTATGATCCTTTGAATTTCTGTAGTATCCATTGTAATGTCTCCTTTTCCACTTATAATTTAGTTGATCTGCATCCTTTTCCTTTTTAATTTGGTTAGATAAGGGTTTATATAAATTTTATCATTTCAAAGAACCAAGTCTTACTTTGGTTAATCTTTTCTACTGTTTTTTCTATTCTCTTTTTCATTTATTTCTGCTCTAATCTTTATTATTTCCTTTCTTCTAACTTTGTGTTCAGTTTGTGCCTTAAAGCATAAAATTTGGTTACTTATTTGGGATCTTTCTTGCTTCTTAATATAGGCATTTATTGCAATGAACTTCCCTCTTAGAATTGTTTTTCCTGCACCCCGCAAGTTCTGATATGCTGTGTTTCCAATTTTGTTTGTCTCAAAAAACTTTTGTGTTTCTCCTTTAATTTCTTCTTTGATCCATTGATTGTACAATTTTCATGTGTTCATAAATTTCCCAGTTTTCCTTTTGTTATTGATTTCTGGTTCATAACATTGTAGTCAGAGAAGATACTTGATATAATTTCAACTCTTTAGAATTTGCTAAGAGTTCTTTTGTGGTCTAACTTACAGTTTATCCTAGAAAATGATCCATGGGCACCTGAGAAGAATGTGTATTCTGTTGTTGGATAGAATGCTTTGCACTTGTCTATTAGGACCATTTGGTCTACAATGTTGTTCAAATCTATTGTTCCCATATTGATTCTCTGCATGATCTCTCCATTGTTGAGAATAGTGTATTGAAGTCCCCCACTATTATTGTATTCCTGTTGATTTCTTCTTTTAGCTCTGTTAGTTTTTGCTTTATGTATTTAGGCACTCTAATGTTGAGTGCAGAAATAATTACAATTGTTATATCTTTTTTTGATGTACTGGCCCTTTTATCACCATTTAATAATCTTCTTTGTCTCTCTCTCTCTCTTTTTTTTTTTTACCATTTTTAGTTTAAAGTTTGTTTTGTCCAGTGTAGGTGTAGCCACCCCTCTTTTTGTTGTTGTTGTCATTTGCTTGAAACACGATTTTCCATCCCTTCACTGTCTGTGTCTTTAAGGCTAACCTGAATCCCTTCTAGATGATATATTATTAGATCTTTTTTTTTTTTAAATCCACCCAGCCATTCTGTGTCTTTTAATTGGAGAATTCAATCCCTTTATGTTTAAAGTAATTACTGGTAAGTAAGAATTTACTACTGCCATCTATTTTTGTTTTCTGGTTGTTTTATAGATTGGTTGTTCTTTCTTATCCTGCTGTCTTTTTCATGTGTTTTCATGTCTTTTGGTAGTCTGCTTTGACTTCTTTATCATGTTCTTTTGTACAGTTACTACAGGATTTACCCCTGTGGTCATCATAAGCTGACATAAAATATATTAATTTGAAGCATCTTATTTTAAACTGAAAATAACTCAACTCCAATAAAATTCATAAACTTTATACTTTTACTTCTCCTCCCCTTCACATTTTAGCTTATTGCTATTGTAATTTACATTTTATATTGTATAATTAATAAAAGACTATTGTAGTTACAGTTATTTTTAATACTTCCTTTTTATTACTTTTAAACTAGAGTTGCAAGTGAATTATGCACACTATTACCATATTGCAGAATCTAACCATGGCTATATATTTACCATTGCCAGTGAGGTTTGATTGATGTTAATTGATGTTAATTAACATTCCTTTCCTTCACTCAGAGAATCCCTTTAACATTTCTTGTAAGGCAGGTCTAGTGGTAATGAACTCCTTTTACTTTTGTTTGTTTACTGAAGTTTTTATTCCTCCTTCGTTTTCAAAGGATGGCTTCACTGGGTGTAGAATTCTTGGTTGACAGTTATTTCAACATTTTGTGTATGTCATTCCATTTTCTCCTGGACAGAAAAGTTTCTGTTGAGAAATCCATTTCTAGTCTCATGGGATTTCCTTTGTATGTTATTTCTATCTTTTCTTTTGCTGCTCTTAAAGTTACTATTATTATTATTATTATTATTATTATTATTATTATTATTATCTTTGACTGTTGATAACTTAGTTACAGTGTGTCTCACTATAGCCCTAATTGGGTTCAACCTATTTGGGGTCCTTTGGACCTCATGGATCTGGATGTCCTTTTCTCTCCCTAGGTGTGGGAAGTTCTCAGCCAGTGTTACTTTAAATATGCTTTCTGTTCCTTATCTTTCTCTTGTCCTTTTTTAACTTCCATAACGTGACTATTGTTTCTTTTCATTGTGTTCAGTAATTCCCATAGTCTTTCTTCACTCTTTCATTCTTTTTTCTTTTTGCTCCTCTGACTGAATAATTTCTAACATTCTGTCTTCCAGGTTACTGATTCTTTATTCTCCATGGTTGATTCTACTTTTAAAATATGCTACTGAAGTCATCAGTTCAGTTATTGTATTTCTGCGACTCCTGGATTTCATTTGTTTGCTTGTTTTGATGGTTGTGATTCCTTGTTGAACTTCTTATTTTGTTCATGCATTGTTTTCACAATTTTGTTTAGTTGTCTTTTTTTTAAAAATTTTTTAAAAAGATTTTATTTATTTATTTGAGAGAGAGAGAGTGAGAGAGAGGATGAGAGGGGAGAAGGTCAGAGGGAGAAGCAGACTCCCCGTGGAGCTGGGAGCCCAATTCGGGACTCAATCCTGGGACTCTGGGGTAATGACCTGAGAGGCTTAACCTACCAAGCCACCCAGGTGCCCCGTTGTCTGTCTTCTTATATACCACTCAACTTCCTGAAAAGGATTGTTCTCAGTTCTCTGTCTGACAGTGCATAGACCTTCATTTCTTCAGGGTCAGTTACTGAAGCTTTATTAGTTGCCTTTGGTAGTGTCATATGTACCTGGTTTTTCGTGACCCTTTGTTCACTTCATTGGTATCTGTGCATCTCCTCTTCTGCATGTTACAGTTTGGCTTTGGCATGACAGCTCTTCACCAGTCAGCTCCGTTTGGGTTTCTGTGTGTGTCTGATGGTCATGTCCTTGGGCAGATGGGCCCTGATATTATGGTCTATTTTTGGCAAGGCAACTTTTCCAGCACTGTGGATGGGAATTGGGGTTGTGCTATTGGCTGAGAACAGTTGAATAGGACTGCTGGTTTGGTTCCCTCCCCAGGTGAGGATGTAGGATGGGCTCCACAGCTGGAGCCGTTGGCTTGATTTGCTGGTCAGGTTTACTAGATGGTCAGGACTGGGTACTACATTCAGTACTACATAGGACTATGAATTGTTTTCCTGCCCTGGCAAGACAACATTACCAGAGCCTGCATAGCTCACGGTTTGGGGGCCTGAAATAAACCAGAAGCCCCTGGTCAGGGGAGGCCCCTGCCTTTGCTCTGCAGAGGGGGAAGTCAGTCTGGGCTCTCCGTTCAGGTGCCCCTGTATGCAGCACTATTGCATGGGCTCTGCAGCTTCCCATGTGCTTTGGTTAGGTTGTTTACAGGCTGAGGCTATATTCAGTGATGGTCTGGGCTGTGAGTTAGATGGGCAGGGACGGCCAGGAAGAGCAGGGGAAGCAGCTCTAAAGCTGGTAAAGTTCTTTCTTTCTTGTCTTAACTCAGGCCAACCCACACCCCAAGTTCCCTGGAAGAACAGGGCCACTAGCTTTTCTCTGCAAACTGTCAGCTGTGCCTGCCCTTCTCTCCACTCCAGCACTGCTGGGTCACACAGCTGCCAGGAGCTGTCACCAAGCCCTCTGGCCAGCTGGGGCTAGAAGACACTCTGCACCCTAGGTGAGGCTATGTCTCAGCCCCTGTGCCTGGAAAGGAAGGGGAAAAGCTCCTCTCAATTTCCCAAGCAAGCTCTCCAACTGGGAGGGGCCGGGAGCGCCCCTGGGACTTGGGCACGTGTTCATCTCCCTGCTTGTGTACAGCAGAGGAAGCGTCCCTGCTTGGTACTGGCTTTGCTCTGGTGACATCGGCTCTGCCCGCCCGGCTCTTGGCTGGAGCACGCCAGGCCACACAGCTTCCGGAATTTGCTGCCAGCCCTTCTGCTCAAACGGGGCTGGAAGCCCTCTCCACGGCGCTGTGGCTCAGCACCTTGCCTGGGCGTGGGCAAGCTGGGCTCTAGGCCCAGCAGAACTCCTTGTCTGAGGAGCCAAGTCAGGCAGGTCTGTGGCCCACTAAGTTCCCCAGTCAGACTGGACCCCGGGCCTGGTTTTGCTGGTGAACAAAACCTCTCGTGGAGATTACTACTTGGGCACTGCAGATATGAACTTGGTCTGCCGAGGTCCCAGGGCTGCTGTGGCAAGCCCCTCCTCCACTTCTCCCTCACAGTCAACGTTCCCAGTGGTCAAGCCCTGCACTTTCCCCCCATAATCCCCGCCATGTGAAAGCGGATTCGGGTATCCCACAAAGGACCCACAATGCTGGGGAGCCTCGTTGTAACCCCAGGTTCCCTTTTCCCACTGGATGAACCAGAGGCTCCGGGAGACCTCTCGGCGTGGGGCTTTGCTGGCCTGGGGGAGGGACAGAGTGGTGCCGTGTGGAGCCGTGTGGCCGTGTGGCCATGTGGCCGTGTGGCCATGTGGCCCTGTGGCGGCTTCCCTTCCCCGGCACACACAATCCGTCCTGGTCTCTGAGGTGCGGCTGGTGCTTCAGCCTCACGCCCGTGTTCTAGAATCCTCTCAGGGTGGTGGTCTTTCTCTACCAGGTGTTGGCTGTTGTTCTTGCGAGAGGGGGCAAAGTCCGGGACAACCTCTGTCGCCACCCTAGTGATGGAACTCTCCCAAACTATGTCTTAGGAGATGTCCCCTGGGACCGTGCCCGAACTGTTCCTGTGACAAGAACAAGCTTATTTAGCTGATGCCACGATACTTCCCTCATAATCAGACAGCCCCGGCCTCCGCTAATTCATATATTGCTGCAGCTACGTGGTTGGGACGGGGACGGGAATGGGGAATTCCAGAAACCCAAAAGCTGTTCTGACCGGTCAGCCAGTGTCAGTATTATTAGCAGCCCGTAACGGGTGCTGTGAACCCCGCGCCGGAGAGAGCCTCGGACGGCTGAAGACTTAGGTATAAACAGCTCAAAACACCAATAATCACTTCATTCCCTACAATTAACACCCACACCTTTTCACCAGGAGGAAGAAAAATGGTTTGTGGATCTGCTTGAACCCTCATGATCCCTTACTGGGTATTCAGTGAAAGTCCCCGTCTGGCACCCAGCTGAGAACGAAGGTTCTAGAAACTCGGGGTTTGAGGGCGGTGGATTTTACCAGCCACGAGATGTCACTGCTTTGCCGACCCTGAGCTCACCCACCGCTCAGGAGTGTGAGTCCTAGAGGACCTCATTTCCCGTCGGTGAACCCCTGCGGAGAAGCTCTCCACTCCGGGAAGTCTCATCAGCGATTTGCTCTTTTGAAGAAATTACTTATATAAGCAAATTAACATCAATTTTCTTGACATTTAGACCTGATATGTTTGTTAGTAAAAGCACAGAATAAATTCAAATTTGTCCTAATCATTAGTTATACTTTCTCCGATCAAAGACGAACAAAGCATTTGTAAGAAAGGGAGCGAATTATTGCTTACATTTGGAATTCTTACTCTTTGGAAATAAGTGTATGTGGTACCTTTTTTTCTTTTTTAAAGTAAGAGCAATTTATACCCTCCCCACTCTGGCCTCAGAACGCATTCGGTTCGTCTCCGAGCAAGTCTTCAAAGCCGCTGAAGGCAGGCTGGCCGGCTGGCTGGCGGGAGAGGGTGGGGGGTGTGAGGACCCAGCTGGCCCCAGTCCCCTGGGGACTGGGGGGGGGTCCTTCCGGATCCCATCCTCCCCCCAGACGAAGCCCGTTCAGCTCCTTCCCATCACTTATCCAAGAGAGCAGAGTCTTCCCACCCCCAGGTCCCTCGTGCGTGTCTAACTGGGCCACAGGAGGGGCCTGCCCACAGCCCACATCCTCAGCAGGACTTTAGGAGTCCCCCCCTCCCACCCCCAGCCACTGCCTCGGCAAAGGCCACACCCCCTCATTTTGTCCCAGAGACACAGAGCTGGGCAGGCTTCGCTGAGCCCTTGGGTGCCCTTCACGTGCCCGGCCTGCGTGGTGACATGAAAGAGTTGGAGAGGGGACAGTCCTCATGCCATACTCACGTATATGGGGGCACGACAGAGGTTCCCCATCTAACGCACACGCGTGCTCACACACTCCTTTGTTTTTCCAAGTGCACAGTCCCTCGCCCTCCGGTGGGCCCTCCGCTGCCTGCACGGCCCAGTCGCCTTCCGCTGCAGTCAGGCTACTTGTCCGGGCCTGCCCTGGGCCAGAGACGGCTCTGGGTGCTGAGGCCACTGCCCTGATGGTCGGCAAGAGCCCCTATTCCCACCAAGGTTTCCCACCACTGAAGGAGACAGGGAGTAAACCACAAAGCAGGTAGAGAAATCACACCAGTGCGGGTGGGGTACACACTGCCCTCCAAAGCCAACAGGTGACGTGATAGACCGGACGGGAGGGTGAGCCCATTGGCCAGCGCCCCACACCTCCACGACGGTGACAGAGTCCGCCACTCAGGCAGCGACCCAGCTCCCAGGTGCTCAGCCCGACCAGTCTGCGCCCCACAGACAGGGAAAGTTTCAGCCCTGCATCTTGTGAGCCCAGCAGACCAGAGCCCATGTCCCTCTGCTTGAACAGGTGCCACTGAGCCCTGGGAGCGGCTGAGAAAGCGGGACCTGTCATGGGGACAGCCAAGGACCAAACGCACGCTTGCCCACGTTCCTCCGATGAGGGCAAAGTGGTGATGACGCCGGAATGTTCTGGGTAGTTCTCAGTCCACTATCCGGTCTACAGAGGCAGAGCGGCAGGGATGTAAATTACCTTGGTGAACCTCCAAAGACGACTGTGGGCCTTTGATCCCACGACACACAGACACCCATGAAGTCTGCACGACGTCCGCCCGGACCGAACAGCAGCGAGGGCTTTACCTGGTTCTGTGCCTCCTGCGTTCCTGTCGTTACCGTGGCACATGTCCTCTTAGGTCTCGGAGGACGCTGACACTTTCCTGTTTGCTTTTGGTGGCGAGGAGAATGACTGAGTTCTCAGAGCGTTGGGAAATCATTCACACGGCGCCTCCTTCGCTTCGGCAAGTGGTACAACCTGTTTGCAGATTACCAGCCCCGGGCGGCTGCTTATCTGGGAGCTCCTTGACTCTCTCTGCGAGAGATTTGCTGGAGAGATGCGGAGAGGCGGCCGGGGAGAGAGCCCGGTGTGGCTGACAACGTTTTAGAAACGCTGCTACTGAGGTCTTACTTTTTACACTAAAATAGCAGAAGCTCATCCTAATTTAAAAAAAAAACATCTTGTGGAATTTAAGAAACAAAACAGATCAACAAATCAAGAAAAAAGAAACAAATTTTAAAAGCAGACTCTTAACTGAGGAGAACACACCAGTCGTTGTGGGGGAGGGGCGGGGGAGGGGCGGGAAGGAACAGGGACGAGGGGTGCACACGTGGGGACGGGCACTGGGTGGCCTGCAGAGGTGTTCGCTCTCTCTGTTGTACACCAGAAACCGACATAACACTGTGTTAATTATACTTAATAAAAACATGAAGAAGTTAAAAAAAAAAGCAAAAATCACACACATACAGGCATATGTGAACACACGTACACACGCGCACACACAGGGAGTCCACAGGCAGCCTGACAGCAAGCCCTTCCCTGAACGACAGAAGTGTGGAAGTCGGGGCCTCTGTCCTCTGCTCGATGCACCTGTATTCTGGTCCCATGTTATTAGAAAAAACATTTAATTCTATAAACAGTAATGGTTTTTAAAGGAGAATGGATTTATCTGAAGAAGCTTTGTTAGGAAGAACTCTGAGCATTAAAGTAAAACTCATTATTTTTAGGCCGAGTTAACCCTAACCCGTCGCCCTCTTACTTCTCTTGACTGTTCCCGGCTCCCTGCTCCCAGAGCCAGGGGTTTGCGAAGCGAATGCAAACAGGCCCCCGGTGTCTGCCTCCTGCGCCCGGCTTCCCGCGCCCCCGGGCGAACCTCACGCTGTCTCCCACCCCGGCCCGTGGCCACCCCCGTGGCCACCCCGCAGGCCGTCCTTTCCAATGGGGTTAGTGTTCCCGGCTGTAGCGCCGCTGGGGTCGCTTAGCCTCGGGCTGGCTCCATGAGGGATCAGCAGCTCCTTGAGGCCCGGCCTGTCCGTGCTGAGCTGGAAAGAAGGGAGACGTGCGGTCGGGTCCCCGGAAGCAGCCCAGAGGCCAGCGGTGCAGGGGTCTCCCCACGTTCTGTTCCCGTTCCCCGAGTCCTGCTCCACACGGGCTGCAGAGACACGTGCCCCCTCCCCCAGCCCGAGACCCAGGCGGGAGCGGGCCCGCAGCGGCGGCCAGCACGACTGGGCGGTGTTTTCTGCCCCCGAGGGCCCGCCGCTCCCCAGCTGGGAGGGGACCACGTACCGCCGGCCGGTGCTGTTCAGTCAAGAAGGACCTCCTGGCCTTTTGTGACGGGGACAGGCCGCAGGACTGCTTTTGCTCCCGGGTTGGGGGGAGGGAAATCTGGCTGATGATGTGCTTTGAGAACCGGGAGGGATTGTGACTCACAGGTGAGTAAGGTTCTGTGCTCACAGCTCTCGCCCGAGGAGCAGCTTGGCCCTTGTGGGCCTGGGTTCGGCCATGGGGGCCACGCGCCCCGCGTTTCCAAGGCAGGGTGCCCAGCGGCTGGGGAGCCAAGAACCTCCATGCCGAGCTGCCTCCAGGTGTCCTTAGCCTGGGAGCAGGCAGTGCACCTGCTGGGGCAGCTCGCCTGAACCCGGCCGCCGTCTGCCCCTGGACTCAGGACTGAGTTTTCCTGGGGAAAGGGTGTGTGTGTGTGAAGGTTCTCCAAGCAAAACCGTGGGTTTTTTGGAGTAATCCCCAATATCCTGGTTCTTTAAACACCGTGAGGTTAACTGATGTCATGGTGTTTCCCGGCATCCCTGGTGGCCGTGGTTCGAGTTCTGTTTTGCGAGGTGAGTGCCCCAATGCACCAACCAGCTCGTCCTCGCTGCATCCACACTGTGGGTCTTTTGTTCCTGCGAGCCACGTGTTTGAGTCCTGCTCACCAGCTCTCCACAGTGGTGCCCCCGGCCCGTGCCGTCCGCCGTGCCGAGGAGCCTCAGGTCCTCAGGCTCTGCAGAAGGAAATGGGCTTACAGTTTAAAAATGAACCCACAGAAAAGCCTTCCCCTGCTACCCTCAAGGTGGTCGGTATTTGAAAATGTCCGGACAGGTCCCTGCAGCCTCTCCCGGGCTCTAGAGTCTGTCGGAGCCGCGCGGTGCTCCGCAGGGCAGGGTGGCCAGGTGGGGAGCCGGGGCACGCCCCGCAAGTCTG
Organism: Lutra lutra; assembly: GCF_902655055.1. Lineage (NCBI taxonomy): Eukaryota > Metazoa > Chordata > Mammalia > Carnivora > Mustelidae > Lutra > Lutra lutra. The sequence goes on from NC_062283.1 coordinate 152,279,360, forward strand.
GCCATCTGCAGCCGGGTGTCCAGGGCTCTGACTGGCATGTGGTCCTGTGCTTGCCCTCGGTGTGCAGTATTTTGGGATTTAGAACATAGACTCCGCCAGAATAAGAGAACATGTGACTTGTGAGTATAACCTTCCCCAAAGGGACGAACATTCCAGGAGATTCAGATTAAAATCATTTACTGAAGTGGCTCGAGGCCTGGAAGAGCCAATTTATTGTTGAAACGTTTGCCAGTGACTGTACTACTGGCGTCCCGAGTCCCGAGCGAGGACTCATGTCCTTACTGGAAGTCCGTCCTTCTTAGGGCTCTTTCCGTGATTAAGCGGCTGTAACTTCTTCCTCGTTGCGGGGGGGTCCCTGATGGCTTGTCTCCTGTTCTTCAGACCCACGTCTAAAGAATCAAGTTAGGTTGGATGTGTGTGTGCGTGTGCGTGTGTGTATGTGTGTGCATGTGCAAATGTGTCTCAGTTTTGCCCCGTTCCTCACCAGCTGGGAGGCAAGGAGGGGAGCAAGGGAGCAAGCAGAGTTCAAGGCTGGGTTTAAGGCCCAAATAATGTCCTCTGGGTCCAGTGCCAGCTGACCTGTTTCTCCCACCACCTCCCTAGCTTCACCCTCACTTACGGGTCCACGTGTCCCCCTGGGGCTCGGGAGGGGATGAAACGTCAGCCTCACCGTGCTTTGTGACAGATGCTGTTTGGCACTGAGAACACGGAACTTTCCAGACGGGAGCACAGTGCTGGCCACAAAGAACTCCTTCCTCCTTTTGTGGCCCAGGCGATGCCTCGCCAGGAAGAGCCCCTCCCAAAGTGACATAGGTGAGACCCTAGTCCGCACGTTCTCGCGACCCCATCGCACTCACGGGTGACCCTGTGGCACCTGTGCTGGGGCAGACGCTTTGGCCGGCCAGCTGTCCCCGTCGTGCTGAGCAGCTGAGCCGGGAGCTGTCTGAGCCCCTGGAACCAGCTCGATGCAGGGACGGTCGTGGTGTGGTGTGGTCCCTGGTGTGGACGCCGCGCTGTGGGACGCCCGCCTGAAGCTGACCCAGATGTGCCCACGGACAGCCTGTCTCCTGGCCCGTCTGATGCTTGACGGGGACCCCGCCCCCCAGCATGCTTACCTTTGGATCCCAAGGGAAGACTGGACGGAGTCAAATGGCTCCTTCCCGGGACATGGAGGGCTGGCGTCGGGCCGTGATCATTGCCCGGAGGCAAACGGTTTGCTCCCGGGACCATGGTTCAGCCTTTCTCTGAGCGAGGATGCCTGTCTCCTCAGGAGTATCAGGAGGTGTGCCGGGGCCGGAGGGCTCCACCATGAGGGGCAGCGGCCCCAGCCTCGGCTCCCCACAGACCCGGAGGTGGACGAGCCTCGTGAACCACCCACCGGAGGCCGCGCACCGGCACGTGGCAGACGACAAGCCCACCCCCGGGCAGGACCACCCCCGCTCCCGCGTGCCCTCCAACGGGGGACCCCGGGCCTTTCCAGCATCCCCCTCACCACAGACCATACTGGGAAAATGCACACTTTCTGGAGTGTTAGCTGCCCGACCTCAATGGCTTGACCATTGACGTGTCCCCGCCCCCCACCTCTGTCCCTAATGCACCTGCCTCTGTGTTCCCGAGTGTTGAGGGAGCAAGCGTTGCCGGCTCTGGTGCCGAGTCTCCCATTGCCTCATCCTCAAAATGAAGTCCTTTGCCTTATATTGTCCTACACGGACACTCGTTCCAGCTCCCGGTCAGGGACATGCACTGTCTTCTGGTCTAGCTGTGCACATGCGGCTCTGGTGGCTGGGACAGCTCGCTAAGCAGCCTCCCGGGGCTCCCATTGGGGATGTCCTCCAGGGCAGTGACGAGCTTCAGTAGAAGCTTCTGGAGAGTGGCTGGGTTTGCTAGGGGCAGCACGCAGGGCCGGAGCTCACTGGTTACCATGCCCTGAACTGGGCCGTCGCGCCTAAGTCTGTGTTGCCTTCTGTCACTGCCACAGTGAGGTCAAGGTGAGCTCCCTTTGATGGGCACGCCCGAGGCCAGCCTGGATGAGACCAGTTACCTGATTCAGCCACTGCTCTACTCCGCCTGGCAGTCCCGAAGCAGAAGTCTTGGGACAGAAAGAGGCAGATGGGGCCCGGCTTGGGCAGCTTTCCACTGCTGGTCTGATTCACCCATGAGTGTGGCAGGGTGTTTAGGGAGCCCTTACCTGGCGTGAGGCCATCCCTGTGGCTGGGACCGAGCGCCACCCCCCCAGGGAGAGCCCGCAGGGTCCCAGGGCTCAGGACACACCCCACTGGCTTCCCCTGTGAATGGGGCTTCAGGAGAAATAATTCCGGCCTCTCCATTGAGACTGGCGGGACAGCTTCCCTTCTGCAAGTGTCTCCTTGGTCGTCCGAGGATCTCCGTGGGAGGATCAGCTCATCACAGCGGTTTTCTCCTCACTAGTCACGCGGCCGCCGGTGGTCCTGTGTCCTGAGTCACGTTTCACATCTGCCGTATGTTTCCAAGCAGTACAAATGCGACATAAACTTATTTGCAAAATAACCTTGCCTCAGAGAAAATTATAATGGGCCCCAAAATCCTATTTTTCTTCTAAGGTTTGAGTCCTTAGGGCCGGGTGCATGGTCAGTCCCATTGGATCCAGCGTGCTCACGTCATACCATCCCGGACGCTCCCCGTTCTCTAGAGAATTAGAGAGAAAGACACTTCAACCCAAAAGAAGGCCCTGCCAGCCCGGCTTCCAGAAGTTGTTCCCAGTGGCAGAGGACGCAGGGCAGTGTGGCGTCCCCGTCACCATGTGCGAGCAGGTGGGACCGCCCCTCACCCTCCGACCACTTGTTGTTCAGGATGCACACCCCCCGATGTCACCCCGTGCCACACGGATGGGGAGCCGGGGCAGGCCTGCAGGGTCAGGGCCAAGGGCGCTGGGCTGCTGAGGGACACGTGGAGGCAGCCCCGCCTGTCCCTGGCAGCTCCACTTCCCCAACTCCCTGAGCCCCCGCGTTCCCTCCCCACCCCCGACCAGGGGCTGAGCTCAGAGGACAGGGCACGAGGAGTGCTTTACTCAGTGGGGCCTCCGAAGCCGGGGTGGTGTTTCCTGCTGTGATCTGAGTGGGCGGCACGGGCGTCCCCAGCGCAGGAGGCCTGTCTGAGGCACCTTCATCGGGGCTGTTCCTGGGCAGGCTGGCTGAGTCTGCCTGGAAGGCCCTGCTGCCTCCTCCCGCCACGGCCTCCTCCTTCCATGGCCTCCCCCTTCCACAGCCTCCCCCTTCCACGGCCTCCCCCTTCATGGCCTCCTCCTGCCATGGCCTCCCCCTTCCACGGCCTCCTCCTTCATGGCCTCCCCCTTCCACGGCCTCCCCCTTCATGGCCTCCTCCTGCCATGGCCTCCCCCTTCCACGGCCTCCCCCTTCCATGGCCTCCTCCTTCATGGCCTCCTCCCACCACGGCCTGCCCGGCTTGATGACTCGGGTCTGGGGCACAGCCCCGCTGTTCCCCATGTGCAGGACCTATGACTCAGCAGTACTCCTGCTCATCACCGGGCATTGTTAAAGCATAATTTTCAAAGAGGTAAAATCATGACTCTCGTGCAGATCCACCAGACACACATCACGGGTTTTTCCACACCATTAAGCCATGAGAGAAGCAGATGGTTGGTACAGCTAGTCCGAGAGAGAGTCGGGAGAACAGAACACACCAGGCCGGCCCTTGAATTCTGTGCGGTTTGGGGCACCAACCCTCTGCCCCGGAGAAAATGTGGGTATAAATTTTGACCCCCCCAAAAACTTTCCTACCAGCCTGCTGTTGACCAGAAGCCTTACCAATCACATGAGCTATCGACTAACACATTTCATACGAAATAGGATACTTTTCCTTACAGCAAAGCTAGAAAGAAGAAAATATTAAGAAAAACATAAAAAAGAGTAACTATATTTACAGCACTGTACCGTGTTGGAAAAACAGCAGATTCGTGCAGAACTTGTGTTGTTCAAGGGTCAGCGGTGTGTGTGTGTGTGTCCGGCACAAATACACGTGCAGAAACAGAATCAAGGATGTTGAAGTACATTTTCTAGTAGGTGCAAAATTGGTTAAAATATTGGTTAAAATGTCTCATAGGAAAGTAGCGCCTGGGGTTACTCTTTCTGCATATTGAACGGAACTCGCTTTGCTTTACTGCGGACAAAACTCGCTGTCCGTCTCAGCGGGTGAGCTTACAGTCCGTGCGGAGCCGCACAGTCGGGCGGAGGCAGGAGGAAACCAATGGAGCAGACTCCTCTGGAACCACCCAGAGGCTCGGACCCAGGCCTGGGGTTCCGCGGAAAGGACACGGGATCGATGCTTCGTCTCACCGCTAAGTCTGGGCAAGCTTTCCCGCGGCGGCTCGCGGGCCAGGCGGTTCACACATCTCACCTAATGCCGACCTCGTGGCAACGCTGTGAGCTGTTTCCCACCCAGCCGACGAGGCAGCCCAGGTTCGGCGACCTTACAGGGTCTGCCCTAGCCCCGCAGCTGGCCGGCGGCCCTTCCCCTCTGGAGAGCTCGACTGCTCCGAAGAGATTCGAGGTCGGTGACTAATGTCTCGAGGGAAGCAGAGTGTGCACGGGGACATGCTCTCTGGCCAGCAAAAACTGGATAACACCATGACTTCCCAAAATGAAAACATTTGTGAAGGAATTAAAAATGGAAGCTAGAGAGGTCGCTGTGTGGGGTTTTAGACGGTAGACCGAGGCTCATGGTCTGTGCTCGACCCCGAAGGCAGGTTTCCCGACCATCTAACCACGTGGAAGCCCTCATCGGTTCAAGGCTCACCTGGGCATGTGGTTTCCTTCCGGCCCAACGCTTTCTGGTGTTGGTTCTGCGAGGCCCAGCCCACGGAGGGCACGGGCAGTCCTGGGCTCCTGCGGTCTGTGGCAGAGTGTGCGGACCTGCCCTTAACTTAGAGTCTCTCCTTTTCTGGCTCACAGCATCCCCCGCATGGTTACGAGGTCCCCCCCTGGGCTGTGGATAGCCTCAGTGTGAAGGCTCGAGCCGAAGACCAGCTTCTGATAACCAGGCGTGCACGGGAGCCCTGAGAGGGCAAAGCCACCTTGTCCGGTGTGACTTCCTTTGGGCTTGTTTACGAAAATTAAGTCTTCTTTCAAAAATATGGAAACTCACCCAGATGTTTCTCAGGTACCTGTGATCTAGGATAATCTTTGGTAGATTAAGACTACTTTGTGTTTTGTTGCTTTAATTAAAATAGGTGTGTCTTCAGCATTATCAATATCAAAACACCGTGATGTACAACTTTTATTCTACCTGAGTTCACTGAAAGTCAAGCGGGCTCACGTTACGTCTCTTAAAGAATTTGTCAGCAGGGGAAAGAAATTAAGATGATGGAGAGTATCATAATGTTTCGTAAAATTTTCATGAGTAATCTAGATATAATCGTTAAGAGCAAGTAAATTAAGTAGATGTAAGATAAAGGTTTATAAATATACTTTTCAAGAATAATTATGTTTTATGGTTTATCTACTTAAAGATGTTTTCCAAAATCTTTTTTGAAACTTGAAATCTTAAATTTTGAGTGAATTAAATGATATGGTTATTAAATACCTTGATCTTTTCCAAATAAGATAAAATATTGAAATGTAGGTCATCTATTTTTGGCTTCTTATTGAAGAGGAATTGAAGATAATTGAGCCTTGTAAGCATTTTTATGCCACGTTGAAATATTTACCATGAGGAAGAATATACTTGTGGAAATCGTGGGATGTACTTACAAATTTGCCTGTCCCCAGAATGCTGGTGTAACAGAGTCCATGAGTTTCTCTTGGCTTTTACTAAAATGAAGGCTTTTAAGGGTTAAAACTTTGAATCATTGCATGTAATTAAAATCCACCAGAAATAACACAGCTGAAAGGAAACCACTGTCAAAGGAAAGTAGACCATGTTTCTTGCGTGAAGAAAGGTGTGAAGGACAGGTTTGTTTTTGTTGTTGTTAAGGAGAAAAGGGAGTAATTTTGTCCTAAGGTAGAATGACTAGTTGTTCCAGAATGATGAGCGAAACCTGAATGGAGATAAAGACGTTGTAGAAAAGGAAATGAGGAAAAGGAAATTTGTACATGGCCAGGCTGGCTGAGGTCAAAGACAAGTCTTGCTGTCAAAGTCCGTTGGTACAATATGAGAATTTGTTTTTCTCCTGTTAAAAGGGCAGTTTTCTTGGTCGATTGGTCTGTTCCTTTTTTTTTTTTATTTTTTTATTTGACAGACAGAGATCACAGGCAGAGAGGCAGGCAGAGAGAGAGGAGGAAGCAGGCTCCCCGCCAAGCAGAGAGCCCGATGCGGGGCTCGATCCCAGGACCCTGAGATCATGACCTGAGCCGAAGGCAGCAGCTTAACCCACTGAGCCACCCAGGCGCCCCGACTGGTCTGTTCTTGATAAGAGGTCATGGGAAGTTTTTCTTTGCTTTCTCAGTAATCTGCATGGAACGCAGGATTGTGTGTCTCAGCAGACTGTCCCGTACTTGGTGTCCTCGTGGAGCTTTCGACCGTGAGGACTGATGGGTCCGCTCGCTGAAGGAGCCGAGTCTGTGTTTGCCTTCAGCAGAGCGTCTGTCCTGTAGATGATGAAGCGTTTTCAGTTCCTACTTCCGATCTGGTTTTCTAGATCGTTAAGCATTATTTCGTACTGATCTGTGATCCTGTTTGACCAAACGTTCAAATTTTCTGGCATTTTGACAGTTTCCCCAAATCGAGTTCTAAACAGAGTCTCGCTGACCTCAGGCTAACGTGGAGGTTTCCCAGAAGGTCCGTGGCTGAGGAGGCGTCAAGCTAAGCTTACGTGGCCTGCGCGCTGCGTGGGAAGCATCGTCACACAGGAGGTGACTGACGTAACCCGCCCCGGGTCACGCGTGTGCGAAAGCTCGTTGCCAGGGTGGGGATCCAGGACTTGCCTGAACGTCACAGAACTTTGTCGATACCCTCCTTGTCCACTTCTGACCCTAAATTGCTGAGTGCCGCCGCACAGAGGATGTTTCCTTGTCAAACGAGCCCTCATCGGGTCTATGGCCACAGCCATCTGTCATTTGCAGGAACTGCTTTGCTCTGATGCTCTGGCAAAGGTCCCCCATCTTCACAAGGGTTCATGGCAGCACCGACAAAAACATGTCTCTGATGACTTTCGGATTAGCCCACCGACCTGGAACAGGACTGACCTTGACCCCCCTGCAGGGGCCACTCCAGGTCCGGCTCATCACCCGGAGGGCAGCCGCACCAGGGTCCACCTCTGTCACTTAGAAGGGGCCCTAGAAGGTTCCCTAGGAGGGAACTCACTGTAGCTGCAGACCTCAAATTAAAACTGACCAGAGAGATCACAAAGCAGACGGCATCTCCAGGTCGTGGCTCTGCCAAGGTCGCAGATCCCGACCTTCACCCCCGGTGTGAGGCCTTTATTCTTCCTTTTGCCTTTTTGCGCTTTGATTTTTGTGTCCGTTGATGCAGGGAAGACAGCGCTCCCTAAGTCGGTCACATCGCTGCCTGTCCGCCAGGTGCGGCTCCCTCGCGAAGGCGGCCGGGGGAACGGGGTTGCTCTGGCGCACGTGTTGGCTGAGCCGGTCTGTTGCAGAGCGAATCCGTCCTGCTGTCCCCGGATCCGCGCCACTGCAAATGCACAGACGAGTCACTTGGCGAAACTGGGCTGACGCCCCTTCAGGCACATCCTCCCGCTTACTTGACACCGGCTCTTGGGGCTTTACTGTCCTCGGCCATCGCTGCGGCCTCGCGTGCACCCGTGTCCTCTCTCTCACCGTGTCCCCGGTCTACGGCGTGTGGTCCCGGCCGCCGGCAGGACAGCCCCGGGTCTCGTGCACCTGGAGAAGCAGAAACCAGCGGCAGCCTGGACGGTGCGTCCCGGACCTGGCGTCCGCCGCCACGAGTCTCGCAAGGGGCCGTGAGCGGCTGGCCTGGGATGTGCCCCCGAGTGGCACCGACGCCAAAGTCACAGCCCGCCCCTCGCGGGTGAAGGATGACACGAGGCAGGGACTGCTCACGCAATGCACCAAGGAGGCTGCGAGGCTGAGCCCAGGAACCGAGACAAGATCTAAGCCTGAAACGCACAAGGCTGAGGTGTCAAAACGAGGGACGACCCCTCAGAAACAGCCACCAGGCTGTGCGCCGAGCCAGGCTGACGTTCCCTTCCTTGGCCTTTTCTCTCCGGCTCCTCCCCCCGGAGCTGTCGCATCCGCGTTGTTGCTGCCCAGGGGAAATCAATGTTGCTCACATCAACTCCTAAAATGGCTCCCCTGCCTCCGTTTACCTCGTGTCTTCCTCACGTCGCTCGCCAGCTCCCCACCTCTGCAGATGCTTGGTGAATCGAGGAGGGGATGGGTGACTGTCCCTCCTACACATTTCCCAGTTACGGCATGAGCATGAGCTCACTGTTTGCTCAATCGCCCATGTGGGGAGGAGGAAATAATTCTCCTTCTACGCTTCTAAGTTCTGAGCTGGAAACCCTGTAGCCAGAGACAGGTTTACAAGGAAAACAAACGTCAGCTTATTAACATGCGTGTACGGGAGGCCCCCAGGGAAAGTGGCTCAGGGCTGGGTTGACTGCCGTCTTCGGCTAAAGAGGAAGAAGGGTGGGGACAGCAGAGGCAGGCGGGGGCCGGGAGCACCATGAGCGCGGTAAGGCCGTGGGCTTCTGCACTGACCAGATTCCCCCGCGGCTGAGTCACGCCTCCTCCCTGCGCAGGAGTGAGACCCCCCCTCAGACGGAGGTGTCCTTTAGGGATGCACTTGTCCCTACGAAAGGGAAACTTCTGTGTTTCAGAGCTTCACCTGCATCTGCTGGTTCTCAAAATAAACCTTGTGCCAAACAGGCATTTTCAGGGTGACATCATCTGTCCCTCTTTGGGGGAGCCTTCTGGTACCAATGCCCCCTGCAAGCTCCAGCTCTGAATTTGGGGTTCAGACTCGCCATCGGCGCAGGAGGCCCCACCAGCCCCATGCACCTGCTACAAAGAGGCTGAGGCCTGGGTGGTCCCACACACTCCGGGTATGGCCATCCGGGCACCCAGGCACTCCGCACCTTCGCCTTTGTTCGCCGCGAGCTCCTGTGAGCCCAGCTGTGGGCCCCACAGTGGAGCTGCCCGATGCCCCCCAAACCAAGCGTGCATCAGGCTTTCTCGGATCTCCGCGAGACCGGAGCGACGGCTGCCCCAAACAGCAGGATCAAACTGCGAGGAGCTCCCCGGGCCTGGTTAGCACGTGAAGTCTTCAGAAGAGACACAGGAAGGACAAGGAGTGCAGCTTTGAAAAGCACGTTTCACTTAGAGGTGAGAGCGCCCGCGGCCTTCTCTGAGGGGCAGTTAGGATGTGCTGGTCACCCCCTTAGCATTTTCTGCGTAAGCACAAAGCCTTTATTCTGATAAGCAAGTATGAGTCCATACCCAGCCCGCTCCGTCCTCTACACACATGTGAAAGGTCGAGTCCGCCCGGCGTGAGGCAGGTGGACAGGAGGCTGGTCTCCAGGCCAGGAGGCTCGTCTGCTGGTGGTGGGACCTGGCTTCCTGCTTCTGAACATGGGACACACAGGTGTTTCTGTAGCTTCCAAGGTGAGCTTTGCGAAACACAAACTAGGAGGTGGCCAGCAAGGGCCATGGCAGGAGCCAAAGAGACAGGCACTGGGGTTTACCCAGAGCAAATGCTTTCTTGAGCTCACGACACCTTTGCTTTCGTGGACTTCTCTGAGAATGTACTTTATGCTGCTACTTCACAAAAAATTGTTCATTGTCTGGTAATGTCTTGGAGGTGTTTCCTGTGGTCCTGTTTTCCCAGATTCAACCAGGAGACTCGGGGGGTCTCACCTCAGGCCAGGGTCTTGGGAGCTCTTTCAAACACTCTCCTTTTTCTCCTTGGCTCTCCTGCCCCTTGTGGGCATACAGGTGGTGCTAAGTAAATGCTTCAGCCCTTGCTGTTTTGTAGCAATGCCTGGCTTGAGCCCAGCTGTGCAAATATTTTCCGCAGACATGCTATAAATCTTGGACATGTTGTTAGGGTTACACCAAGGACAGAATCAAGAAGCGAATGTTTTCTAATTCCGGGATACCCACAGCCCAGCATGGTTGTGCACATAGAACAGAACGTTAGCAACGATTCACGAGACCAGACAGTACAACACGTTCTGGGCATTGTGTCTTTGTGTTATGCCCAAAAGATAGTTTTCGGGAAGGGTTTCAGCCTGGGGGGGCACTAGTCACACCTCCATCTGGGTGTTCTTGAGCAAACGGCCCCCAAGCTCCCTGCGTGGCCCCACACAGAGTAAGAATTTGTCAGCAGTGTAAGGAGAAGGCCTCCTTTTTGAGAGTCTTATGAAACTTAGCTTTTGAGAAAAAAGGTCTTATCTTCCCTGCAACTGACAATATTCTTAAATTCCTCTGACCTCGATGTTCCCTGAGTCTATCCTTGTCCTCTGCGCCCTGATCCCAGAGGACTGAGCTCAGATCCAAATTGAAAGCAGCCGCCTTCTTGGGTGCCAGAGCCTGTGGTTCCGGGGAGCACGGCGTGTGCCCAGCATGGAGCAGGTGCCCCGGTGGGACCCTGAGCCTCACAGGGGGCCGCGTGTCCCTGTCACTCAGTGCGGGAGTGCCGGCTGGCTCTGCCGGAGGGCAGGTGTAACCCCGGAGGAACCGACTGGTCAGGCAAGTCTGCACACTTCTGTGCCTTCCAGAAGCCATGCCCACTCCATGTGACCATTCGGGACGTATTAAACATGGGCCTTGGGGCCACGTTCCAACAGACTTCTCCGTGGCTCCTTCTGTAGCCGGCAGGGGCTGGAAAGGGCTAACCCCCACGGCCCTCAGCTAAGCCCGGTGAGATTGGGGGGGTCAGAGGGACCAACGCCCCCACAGCCCTCGGGCATAGGAGGGGTCCGAGCTGAAGGCAGCTGAGAGGCAGACACAGAACGAGTCTGTCCTCCCCTGACCAGGAAGGGCAGGGAGATTCTGAATCATAAGAAGAGTCTAGAACCAGGTGCAAAGACCGGAACCAAGTCCTCCCCACAGTGGGCCTGACGAGGAAGCCGGGCGGTGTGTAACTCTGACACACCCTGGACAGGGCGGGGCCGCTTCAGCACACAGGCTGGGCTGCTCCCCGCGTCGGCCGGGAGGGGCTGGATCACTGCTGCTTCCCTGATGTGCAGAGGGCCAGCGGTGACGGGAAGACTGTCCTGGACCACAGGGCATGGCCCGTGGGGAGGCAAGGGGAGGAAATGCAGACACACAGGCACACACATGGACGCACACACATAGACACGTTGATACACAGACACACACACGCACACACAGACGGACACACAATTTCTCCTCACAGACGTAGCATGGTTTCATCTGACCGCCTGGCCATCGTCTCCTCTGTCCTGGTGGGGGACGCCCAGACCTCGTCCCTTCTTCCTTGGCTGGAGCAGGACCCGCCTTCCCTGCCCCTCCCGCAGGTGCCCCCGGACATCCTGCTCCCTGCCTGAGTCTGCTGTTTCTGGGGGGCGCACGCGTCCCTCTAGCCTGCCCCGTGCGGACGCTCTGTCCCTGTCCTGGGAGGCAGTAATATCCTGGGGGGGCGGGATCCACACCCTCCAGGTCTGGCGCCCCACCCAGCCTCACACGCGGCCCCATCCTGTGGGCGTCCCTTCTCCCCGCGCCTGGCACGCCCCAGCCTGCACCAGAGTCACCCGCAGCCCAGGTGACACGGTCCTGCCAGTGTGGGGACACAACCCGGACACCAGCCCCTCACAATCCCTGTGGAGCACCTCCCCCCCAGAAACCTTCCTGGGGCGGCGTAACCATGCACAAGGATGGGGTGACCTATCGTCCAAACTGAAACCTGCCGTCTCCCAGCCCTGGGGCTGCAGTCTGATGGAGGGCCGGGTGGGGGGAGGGGCGCTCCCGCCAAGGCTCGAGGGGCTTCTGCTCCCGACCTTCCTCTTGGCTCCCGGTGGGGCCTGCAGCCCTTGGTGGTACTTGCCGCACCACGTGTCTCCCCGGTCTCGGCCTGCGTCACCGCAGGGCTGTCTCGCTCTGTGTCCCGTCTGCGTCCCCGTCCTCTCCTTACAAGGACCGCAGCCCTATCAAAGGAGGCAGCACCCTCCTGGGTACAACCCCACCTTCCTGGGCGACGTCTGCAGCTAAGGTCACGTGCACAGCAACTGGGGCGGCCTGCCACGCGACTTTCTTAGGGACACAGTTCACCCCTGACCCCTCTTTTGTGTGAAGTCCTCTCTGATGCCCCAAACCAGAAGGAGCCCCTTCCCCTCTGAGCCCCCACAGCCTCCATGAGCCCCTCTAACTCTGGCCTACGTCCGGGAGGTCGGGAGACGCGTCCTGGCCTCGGCTCTGCGCCCTCCGTGAGCGGTAGGAGGCCTCCCTGCGTGGCCAAGGGTTGCACGTGGCACCTGATGGGTCCTGAGCGAGAGCTGGGAGGAGCGCCCGTCCATGGGCTGCGCGACGGTGGCCTGTGGGGTGCGCTCTTGTGTCCCCAGTCCCCTCCTCCAGACAGAACAGAGGTGACTCTGGCTGTCGTGTGTGCGTGCGACCCCCCGCGCACAAGGCCCGCAGGGAGACATTAGCGTCCTGTGCCGGTCGGGACCCTGTATGCCCAGCACACTCTTGGTCGGACAGCCTCTGTCCTTGCGTCTTAGCTCCTGCCAGGGCAAGCCCGGGGCAGGGCGGTGTTGGGGGCGGTGAACGACGAGGGGCCCGTGTGCAGAGAGTGGGCAAGTGTGAAGGCGGGAACACGCGCGAGCTCCTTCCCGCTGTGGCCTCTCTCTGCGCGTCCTGCTGGTCTCCTGCTACGTGACGCCCTCCTCAGCAAGAAAATGAAAAGTCGTTTGCACGGATTTTACTGTGTGCAACGCCAAGTTTAAACACAAACATGCGAGCATTTGTCTCATTTGCAAAATCCTTAAAATCGCTCCGTGTGCTCTTGCGAGAACCACGAATACGCCCACGAGCGACCTGCTGCTCGGGTCCCGCGTCCCGCCTAGCTCCTCCGCTTGCCGCACTGGGAGCAACGAGAACGGACGGAAGGGGAGCTGCGGCACCCATCGTCCCTCCGTGTCCTCGTTCTCAGGGTAAACAGAACAGACCCAGGGTCGTAACCAGAGCCACCAGCACGTGGACAGGAAGGCTGGCCTCTCAGGGGAGGGGCTGCCAGCACCCCCTTTTCCCAGATCCGGGGACGGAGCTCGTAACCCTGATCGTCCACCATCATGGGCGCCCAGATCCTGTGCTCTCAGGGCGTCGTGATCGCTGCCTGCGAGGGGGAGGCCAGGAGCAGGGCAGACGCACCTCGAGCCTCCTCTGCCCTCACACGCCCCACGGCCCCGTGGACAGAGCCCCAGGCCATGAAGCATCCAACACGACAGCAGAACCAAGTGCGGGTCCTTCTGAGTGCGGGCGGGTGACAATGTGGATCCGCCTGAGGTCAGCCCCACTCCTTCCCGGCCTCCCCCGGTTCAGCAGACGTCAGTCATGTCAACTACCCCACCCCCGCCCCGTCCCATTCCCTCACCCAACAACCTCCCCTGTGGGTCACTGAGGAGCAGGTCATTCGGTCAGAGCCTCTACACTTGGAGCCCAGCGGGTGCCAGGTCCTGCCCCACATCGTCACCCTGCACTGTCTGTCCCTCCTGTCTCCCACCCACACCTGCTCTGGTGGCTGCTGTCCACCATCCCCGATGCTGGTGTCTTTCAGGCTTCCTTACCTCTCAGCTTCTTGGTATTCCTCAGACGTTTGAGGGGTTCAGAACACACTGCTTGGGCCGCTTTGGCTCTCCAGAAGCAGCAGGTGTGGAGGCGCTGTCTGCCCTCCCTCTTCTACAGCAGGTCCGAAGGCTCCCCGCGAGGAAGGCGCCCTCCCTGCACTGGGAAGAGGGCAGTCTCGTCCCAGAGGCAGGAGTCCCAGCCCTGAAGTGCGTCTGGACAGACGGACCAGCAAAACCACCCAAAGACCATGGCTTTTACCACCACTTCCCGCCGCTGCCCCGAGCTGGCCGCCCCGCGAGCCGTCGGTCTCGCCACCCCCTCAAGGTGCCGTTCTTCGAGCCAGTCGGCACATGGGCTCTGGTCCGCACAAACCAAACCGAATATATGGCCTCTTCGGGTTTTTGTTTCCCTTTGTGAAGATTCCCATGTGCGCACAGACAGGAAACACATCCACGCGCTCCTCTGCGCTTGAACAGCGTGTGCGAGTCCGATTCCGAGTCCAGCCACGGAGCCGCAGAGGACGGGAGCAAGCCTTCTGCTCTCAGGTCACCCACCGGGACCCTCTGGCTGCCGTGGGCTGGTCCCCAAATGGGCCACCGGGTAAGGGTCACCTTTATAAACAGAGTCGATTAAGATCCACACGTCATGCTCGATCATTCTGTCTCAGCACAAAATGGCTGCTATGACATTCATGTGGGCTCAGGAGAGGGGAGTTTTGTCCCGAGCCTGGCCCTCCACTGAGTGACCGCCTCTGGACAGTGGACAGGAAACAGCAGTGGATGGGGCCCCAGGGGGCTGGTCTTAGGGCCCAGGAGGGCAGGCCCTTTGGGGTTTTCACCCTGAAACTGAGGTGAGCTCGGGGAGCACAGGGATGGGATGGGCAGATCAAGCAAGTGCCCAGGGATGACCCACGAGTGAGTGAGTGTGTGTGTGTGTGTGTGTGTGTGTGTGTGTGTGTGACGGACACCTGTGTATGCTGTGCTGGGCGTCTGGCCCTAGGGACTTGGTCGGACCTGGGGACCGTCCCTTGGGACAGCGTCCTCGACAGGCCTGTCGCCTGAGCTGCCACATGCTGAGGGAATCCTGTCGGTGTCCACATCCAAGGCAGGCTCTGGACTCGCAGGCTGGTCGGAGCCTGACAAGAGCCTCTGTGCTTCTCAGGCCACGGGGGCCTGTCTGGGAAGCACCATCAGCCATGAAGAAGGAGGACATGGTGCCATCACGCAGAGGAGCCTGATGGCGTCCCCCACACGGGATGGCTTCGCACAGAGAGACGAGATCCTGAAGGGAGCAGCAGTGGTTACGCCCCCAGGGAGTGGGATGGGGCCTGCTGGGGCCGGGCAGGGGTCCCGACCCCCGATTCAGAGCTCGGTCTGTCCCGGGGCTGCCGCCCAGCACAGTGACCCTGGTCAGCCGACCTGTTTTGTGCATCGAGTTTGCTCGGGGAGTAGATCCTGGGTGTTCTCAGCACTGGACAAGTAGTGGTCCGTGGGTCGGGGGGAGGGGTGGCTAGCTGGGTGGTGGAGACGCTTCACAAGGGACCTCGTGGAAATGTCGCGCTGTATGCCTCGTTCAGGCTGCGGTCGCTTGTCAGCCCGTCCTCAGTACAGCGGACCAAACAGAAACGATTTCCTCAGCAACGGTGGCCTGGCTCTGCGGGACGCCCAGGGGCCTGGGCTTGGCACAGCTGAGTCGATGCGGCCGCTCGGGGCTGAGGCTGTCCCCCCGTGGGGCCGAGTCCACAAGCCCTGGCCGACCATTTCCGAGCTATTACGGTGGTTTCAGTCTGGCTCCAATCGGGCTCTGTCACCCGCGTCCCCGTGGGACTCAAGCTCTTGTGTTATTCAGCAAATGCCTGACGACAGACCCCTGGGTCCTGGGGTTCCGATTTCTGTCCCATGTCCTGCGCCAAACAAAACGGGGGCTCTCACCGCGAAGATTCCGCAGCGGGAGACAAGGTGCCCTGCTGAAACAGGTAGGCAGGTGTGATGGCCGCCGCCTCCCCCACGGGAGCAAACGCAGCGGAGGGGAAGCCTCCCGGAAAGCCCACGACGTGAGCCAGACGAGGGACAGGCGGCCTTCAAAGTAGGGACGATTCTTCCCTCAAGACACTGGCCAAGGAGGGCCCAGAGGCTTCATGTCATGCAATCTGGGCTTGACCACAGTGGGTGGGTCTCACCCCACACAGTGGAGACATCTAGGGCCCGGAAGCTCGAGCAACAATGGGTTTTAGGGCGCACTAGCCCCTCCCATGCATAAACTCTCCTTTCTCAGTGCTGGTCCAAGAGAGTTAATTTTTGGTTAGAAAAAAACACCGTGTTTTTGGTCGAAGGTGACCTTCTCTGTGGTCATGCTGGTGTCCCTCGGGGTCCCTATCCTTCCACTTCACAGGCCGTGCCCACCCCCACATTCAGCCAGAGAATGAGGAAGGAGAGCGATCCTCCCTCTTTTGGAAGGTTCTAGACATTTCCAGCCAGCAGGAGCGCAGGCCCATCTGCCCATCTCCCATGGGCCAACATCAGTGTCGTGGCCTTGCCAGCCGGTGGGGAGGCTGGGGTGAGGCCCCCACACGTGGCTGTCAGGGCCACACGCCCAACCGTGGTCAGCCCAAAACCCTGCACATGCTTTCTCTCAGATGTCCGTTCTGAACCCCAGGTCCTCCCCACAGAGAGAAGAAAATTCGAGAATGAGAACGAAAAGGCCCGAGGTCTGGGTCTAGGAAGGACCAGGTCTGGGCAAGTAGGAAGGACCAGGTCTGGGCAAGTGCCCTGGGGGGGGGGTGGGGGGGAAGGCTGGGGGCTCCCAGGACCCTCCCTGAGGCAGGGACCGGTAGCCCCTCGCCGGCCCAGAGGCCCGGGCACTGAGACATGGCCTCTCCCCACCCCCGGCCTCTCCCCTCCCTGGCCTCCCTCCGTGTCCCACCTGGCGCCAGGCGGGCAGCTGGTGAAGCAGGTGGACACCGGGCAGGGCCGGGCAGGAGGTGGGAGGCCAGGAAAGGACGGTTGGCTCGTGAAGCAGAGGAGGGGAGCGTGGGAGGAGCGGCTGGCCGTGGCATGCTCACCACACCCCCCGAGGCGCCTGCAAACCGGGGTGCAACCATGTCCCCAGCGGCCCCCGCGGGCCTTGGAATCTGCGGACATGGTGAGGGCTCCCGCAGCCCTCGTGCACAGGGGCTCTCCACAGCGACCCTGCCGAGAAGATTGGCCCACGTGGTGCGCTAACGGGCACGAGGCTCCGGCTGCCCTCGCTGAGCTCTCCATGCTGAGGCGGCTTCCAGACCCCCAGGTCCGCCTCAGCAGGGAGCTCACATCCAACACAAACTTCCACGAGCCATTTCCAGAAGCAGAGCTGAGACGTCAGCGGAGAGAACCGAGTGACCGCCCTACAGGCCGCGGGCCCCGCACGGCCGCCCGAGGGGCTCGTCTCAGCAGCGGACGCAGAGGAAGCAGACCTGGAAGGCCCGAGTGTCCCTCCCGCTGTCAAGCGCCCAGGACAGGAGCCCTTCCCTCCCAGCCTGACAGTCACAGATGTAATCTGTGCTTGGCTCAGAAGGAATCCTTGTTTCAGATTCAAGATGTGTGGACCCCGCTGACGAAAGGCTGTTTCTCAGGTAAGACAGTCCGGTAGCTGTCCAAGACGCGTGGTTTCGTGCCCTCCAGAAAAAATTCCCCACTTACTCCTGAATTTTCTGTCGTCTTTTCTGAGATCTCGCCATTAGAAATGCTTCTTGTTAGACCTTTAAGTTTTTTTTTTTCAAAGTGTTTCATTTTATTTGTGTGTTTGTTTTTAGAAAGGCAGGGAAGAGAGGAGAGGCAGAGGGAGAGGGACAGAGAGGATCCCAAGCGGGCTCCACGTCCAGCACGGAGCCCACCGTGAAGCTCGATCTCACAACCCTGAGATCACGACCTGAGCCGAAATCAAGAGTCAGGAGTTGGGCAATTAACTGACCGAGCCCCCAGGCGCTCCTAAGCTTTTGCCTCTAAGAGGGCCGGGCAGAAATTCCCGTGCCGCTGAGGACAGGGACACCGCAGCTTCAAGTTCATCAGACCCACGGCCCTCTGCCACCACAAACGTTTTGCAGGGTCCCTTACGACCTTCGGGTGGTTCACGGACGGCCTCTTTAAAAAGCCATCCGATGCCTGTGCTTTTACATGAAGGAGGAGCAGGTGGGTGATGGTGTGTGTTACCCTGACGATCCGCGGGCACCCGGACTGGACGGCGACCTGGCCGTGTCTGCGAAGCCGTTTGCAGAGGACATCCCCCTTGAATCTGTGACTCGGAGAAGCAGGTGGCCTCCCCCCGGTGAGCCAGCCTCCGGCAACCCCAGGAGGGCCCGAACAGAACAGCAGGCAGAGGAGGACACTCTGCCCCCTTCTTCTGCCTCATCTCCGCCTCTCCCACCCTCTCCCTGGGGTCCCGCCGCTGCAGATCCTGGGGCTTCCCAGCCTCTGGGGCCGTGTGAGCCAGCGGCTCCCAGAAATCCCCTCCTCTGTGTGTCGTTACGCATACGTACCGATGACCTCCAAAAACGGGACGCCGTGCTGAAAATGTCCCCTAGGGGGCGACATCGCGCCGGCCGAGAAGCCCTGGCGTCAGCCGTGGCAGGTGCAACGCGGGTCCCGGGAGGGGGGACGGGCAAGGGGTGGGCCGTCCAGGGGACGCTGGGTGGGCGGACATCTCGGGGGTGCAGGCTTCAGGGGCCCCATGTCACTCGGGGAGGTGAGGACGTATTTAACGTCATAAACATGCAAAGAAGTTATGGCCCAGATACTGCCCACCCCCCACCTGTGCCCACGGCGGAGCTCGGGCTCTACCGTCCACCCTCACAGCCCCGCATCCAACGTGCCGCACGGGCACCCAGACACGCCTGAGAAGGGAAAGGGGGGCCTAATTTTTTGTGCCGAAACAGCACTTACAAGGTTAAGGAGAAATGGCAGGAAAGGTCTGTCCAACCCGTTTTGGGGAGAAGTAAGGGGGACCTGGGCTAACGCCGGACGGGCCTGCTTCGGGACCCTTTGGGGAGCTCAAGCCCATTCTGCCAGCCTCAGGCCGAGGTTGCTTTTCAGACACCTGCAAGACCCAAGTATTAACCAGCGCGTCTCTCCGAAAGACCTTGGCTGAATGTCACAGCAGGCGTCTGATCTCATCTACTTACAAATTCTTACTTAGAAAGAGGGAACTGGAGCCATAAAAAAGGCAGGGAACCAGCAGTTTCAGAAAGAGCTACTGAATGTCCAGTGCTTTCTATACAGTGCCCCACCGAAGAATCAAAGCGCCCCTTCTGTAAGGGTCAGGGAGGTGAAGTGGCTTCCTCCAGGACACACAGCCAGCGCCTGCCAGAGGAAGAACACGGAGGCCAGGACCTCTCGTAGCTTCTCACACTGCTTCCCATTTCCTGGGGCTGGAAGGGACGCCCAGCAGCAGACCAAAGTGTGTGTTTAGGCAGCAGATCTCCTGTAATGTAGCTCTTGATATTTTCAAGACAGTGACAGTAGACTTTGTCCTCCATGGGTCACCTTAAGGCAAGTAAATGGAGTGGGTCGTCCTCATTCTGTTCTGCAGCGAGCACAGACCAGGCTTGCCGGAACCGAGGACTCGCTCTGGGCTCTGACTTTAGGCCGATGTGGGGCTCTGAGTCGTCCCCACCCCAGGACTGACAAGCACAGAGCAGCCGCGTCACTACAAACGCGCCAATCTTCTCAAGCGGGGTTTGAGACTGCGCTCGGGAAAGCCAGATGAGAGCTGAGAAAAAGGCTAATTCAGAAGCAGATTCTCTTCACTGAGCTAAGGTCTGCTGAGGTCGCGGCTAAAGGAACAAGCGGGGAAGTATTTTGAGAATAAATGTTGTCATTGTTTTAAATATTTAAAATGTCAAGAATTTAGAGTTTAACTTTTTAATGAAAATTTTTAGAATAGTGGTGTAATTCTATCAACAAAAAATAAAGTCATTTCGGTACTTGGGGATAGCACCATAGATCAGAACCCCAGAATATAAAGTTCGTATTGCTGTCGTTATCACGACAGGCTTTTTAGGACAAATGGAAGTAGTTCATAGTTCCTTGAAACTCAGCCATCACTGCGGGCTCTTTCGATGACCTTCCGAAGCAGATCACTACCTTAAATGTGAGACGTAACTAGGAAAGGAGTTGTTCATCACAAGAATAATCTTCACCTGATGGGTTTGTGATCTTCCAGGTAAATTGGACGACCCCGGGGACATGACCAAGAGAGGCAAGAAGACGGTGAGAAAATGGGGGCCGAGAATGCTCTGAGGGTCAGCGCTGGTGTCTGTCGTGCCTGCAGATTCTGGTTGTGGGTATCAATGCCGACGACTGGGATTTCTAGGACAACAGAAAGCAAAGAAACCTCATGGACGTGTAGGTCATACGTACACACCCCAAGGAAAGTAACATCTTCCAGCAAACTTGGCCGTGACCGAAATGTCAAGAACTTAGGCCTGTCCGTGTTACTCAACACACACCTAGGGCGCACTCCGTCCCTGCCTTCCCGTGGACTTGAGGATGGTGGGAGAAGGAACGCTTTTCTCCCTTTCTGTATTCGTTATCTGCTGCCGCATGACAAATGACCCCAGACTTTGCAGCTTGAAGCAGTGAACGTTTGCTACCTGAGTGTCCGCAGTCAGGGTTCGTGGGGCTCCGTGTCCGCAGTCAGGGTTCGTGGGGCTCGGGGCCCATCCTGAGGCTGCAGGTAAGGTGCCTGCCGGGGCCACAGCCTCCTGCGGGCTTTACTGGGATGAAGGACCCACTTCTGGTGCACGAGCACGGACCTCCGCTGTCCAGGGGAAGAAGCCTCCATTCTCAGCACACAGACCTCTCCCGGGGGCGGCCAGAGTGTCCTTACAATGCGGTGGCCGGCTGGCCCTGAGTGAACGCTTTCAGAAAGAGAGCGAGGGCAGAGCCCAGCACCTCCATGGATATCGGGGGGAGTGAGGCCCGGGCACCTCCACGTCTCCCGCGTGTCCAACACAGTCACTCCGTCCTGCTCAGGTCAGGGCTAGCAAAGAATGCGTGAGCGTGCGTTCCGCTTGGCGTCCCTTCCACAAAGACTCTGCCTTGGGACTTCAGGCTTTTCAGTCTTCGTGTAATTACACCAGGTGTAAGGACGAGGATCCGAGGGTTGACTGTACCACAAAAATTCATGCACTTGGTTTTTCTTCATTTTGTGGCTACATCAGACTAGGGGAAACAGTGTCTTTGTTTTCAACCGCTGGGTAGAGTTCCACCTTTGAAATACGGAGTATTGCTTTCAGGAAACGAATATCCCCACAGTCCTTACGGATCAATTTTGGGAAATTTGGGGCCTTTGTTTCAAAGCGGTCTTGGTTCTTACAGAAGGATTCATTTGGTGACTTCAGAATGGGGGCCAATTCATTTCCTAAATGTTTGCGTTTCCCAGTTGTATCAGAATATCAAAGCTGACGCAGCCCACACCTGTACGTCGTGGTTTACTTTAGGAAATGGGCCTGAGTAGCTGTGGCCTAACTCCCAGCGGCAGCCTTACAACGACTCATAACCACCAGCGGAGCACGACTGGTTATAGAAAAAGGAGCGATGGGGTCTGGGGTTCACCCGCCGGAGCCTCTGCCATTTTAAGAGGGGGCCGTCCTTGGAGACAAAATTGGTCTTGAGTTTATAATCATACCCTATAAATTAATCACACATTTGATAAAGTATGCAATTGTACGAAGGGACTGAATGATTTTGGCAAGGAATGTGCAATCACGAAATGCCCTTCCTACTCCGCTCACTTTTACCACGATGCTCCTTGCAGGGTGACCACGTGTGTCCCTGCAAACGCGGTAGCTCAGCTCGTTTCCTAACCCAGCAAGGACAACGTGGAAGCCTAAGCGTGTCTCTGAAATGTCAGACCAGGGCATAGACACACCCAAAAGGCCAATGTGAGCCTCAGTTGAGTTGAAATTTTGATAAAGCTTTTTTAGTTTAGGAAAACGTTAAAAAAAAATGAGATGCTAATTATTTCAGGTCACCCCTGCGTCCTGTGAAACCCAGTGGAGGGGCGGACGAGACTGTACCGCAGGGGCGCTGAGGGGGAGCCGTCCTGCTCGGAGGGCAACGGTGTCAGCCGCCACGCAGCCCAGAGCTCCAGCTTCCAAAGTAACTGGTCCCGACAGGCTCCAGAGTCTGGTTTCGAGTTTTAAAGCCGTGTGTTGGGGTTCTTATCTGAAGCTGGAAATTTACCTGGACTAGGGATGGGTCAGAACTTCCTCGTCGGGCAGAAAAGCATTTTTTTAAAAATTAACACCTAATGTACTATTTGCCCCAGGGGTTCGGGTCTGTGGACCGTCAGGCCTGCACCCTTCCCAGCACTGTTGAGATTGTTATCATCAGCAAGACGACAGACAGACACGTCCTCGCGTCCTTGACAAGGGCGGGGAATTCAGCCCCAGTCGCACAAAAGGGAGAGGCTGGAGAGGAAGGGGAGGGGGAGAGGGAGGGTCTGAAGCCCGCTGGGCTGGCCCCGCTCCCTGACAGCTTCCTCCGAGGGAGGCCCGCCTTCCTGTCTCTCAAGCAAGAGCAGGACCGGCAGACAAAGGGGAACCAGGGCCGCGGGCAGGAGCCTCTGCTGACAGAAATGCCTTCTCCCAGCCGGCCTGGACACCCCGTGGAGCAGAGCAGCCCCGGGGGGATAAATATTTAATCACTGCTTTGTGGCTGCTGCATTTTCAAGTTAATGTCTCCGGAAGGATGCCGCGGGTCCTTTCTGGAAGGGCTGCCGTGGGAAGAACACGAATTCGGGGGCCGGGCTTCGTCCAGCAGCACAAGCTCCTCGCTGGCGCCTCGGCTTGTGTCTTTGAACGAACGAGCAGGTAGAAATGTTTGGGTGTCCGGTTTCACTCTTGTCTCCACCGCGGCACTGCTCTGGGGGACCAGCTGGGTTCCTGGTCTATCCCAAACCCGTGTTTCCACGCCGGGACCCACGTCCCCATGACCGCGACCCCTGAGACATCTAGCCATTTGGGGATTCACAAGATCCGTTCACTGGGAGCTCCCAGTGGCCGCAGACTAGAATGGACAAATGCTGTTGCCACGAGCTGTAGCAGCCTGGACCCGGGCTTCCAGAGTCCGTCCCCCGGACCCGCTTTGTAGAACGCTGGCCTATTTCCTGTGAATGAGAGACGCAGACCACATGGCCGAATGTGTGCTCTGGATGACTGAAGGGCATCTGGAGAGGAACCATAGGCCTGGCTTTTACACTCATGATTAGGCGACCATGAACGAGCCGTTCATCACTCCGAGACTCAGTTTCCCCATCTGTGAAGTAGGGACATTGCTACTTCTCCAGGCGCAGTAGGCCGGATTGTTCATCCCATCTTCCCTCACCTGTAAGGGATGTTATACCTACCCTCTGCTACGTGATTTAGCAGTGTTCTCCCAAGCAAGGCGAGATTATGTGTCCCAGGCCTCTGATGGGCCAGGACGTGGGACTTGTCTGCCAGTGAGTCATGGGCAGGAAGGTCAGCGTGCCAGCTTTGGGAGGAAGCTTCAGTGGTTCTCCTGTGTTCCTGCTCTCTCCGGCGTTCACTACGGAAGCCCCACCAGGGACAAACTTGCTCTGACGAGCGGCTGTCCTTCAGCGGCAGTTCCAGAATGACCCGTACAGCTCACCGAAATTCAGCCTACAGCTTGGGTCCAAGCCGCCCAGCCAACTCAGCCAAGCCCAGGGCATATCGGTTGAGGCGCTGTTGACCTAGAGAGCCGTGAGAGTGAAAAACCATACTTGTTCTGGAAACCATGGAGTTTGGGATGGCCTGTTACCTAGCCCTACTGGAATTGCTGACTAATATGCCAGGCCCCCCATTTTTGCAAGGTTCTCCCAAAACAATCAATATGAAAATGCATTATGAACTGCTTTTAAAAAAAAAGTACTCATCTGGAGTAAACTCTTTAAGACAGAAACTTCTGTTACCTAGCAGAGATCCTAGCACAAAACAGTAGCTCAATAAAAACAGTATTAATTGAACTGAAAGGTGAATGGATGGGTGGATAGATGGATGGAGGGATGGAGGGAGGGAGGGATGGATGGATGGGTGGATGGATGGATGGGTGGATGGACAGATGGATGGAAGGACGGATGGGTGGATGGATGGATGGAAGGATGGGTGGGTGGATGGATGGGTGGATGGATGGAGGGATGGATGGATGGATGGAGGGAGGGATGGATGGAGGGATGGAGGGATGGAGGGATGGAGGGAGGGAGGGATGGAGGGATGGATGGATGGAAGGAAGGATGGATGGAGGGATGGAGGGATGGATGGATGGATGGACGGAAGGATGGATGGTTGGATGGATGGGTGGGTAGACAGATGGATGGGTGGATGGGTGGGTGGATGGATAGATGGATGGATGGAGGGATGGAGGGATGGATGGATAGATGGAAGGATAGATGGAGGGATGGATGGATGGTTGGATGGAAGGATGGATGGATGGGTGGATGGATGGATGGATGGAAGGATGGATGGATGGATGGATGAAGGGATGGAGGGATGGAGGGATGGATGGAAGGATGGAGGGAGGGATGGATGATGGATGGATGGATGGTTGGATGGATGGATGGATGGATGGTTGGATGGAAGGATGGATGGTTGGATGGATGGATGGATGGAGGGAGGGAGGGATGGAGGGATGGAGGGATGGATTACTTTTCAGATGGATGGATGGGGGATCGATGGATGGATGGAGGGAGGGATGGGTGGCTTCTCAGATGGATGGAATAAAATATGTGTGTATTAACCTTGGAACTTCTACCATAGACAATTTTCTCTTAGAATTGAGTCACTCATTTTTGTTAAACATAAATGCCCCTGAGAAAGATAAATCTGTATCATGACACTTTAACCTGAGGATGTTCAATGCCGGGTACTTGGAGTGATTACAGAACTTGTAGATAGTCAGAGGTGGACAGCGGGGATCTAAACGACAGACCCCCACGTCGGCTCATGGCTTGTTTGTGTAAAGCCTTTGGCAAAGGCTTTGGGAGTCTGCTAAAACCAGCGTTCTGCCCCAAGCACGGTGAGTTTCATAATGGGCACGCACACAGACAGACCCAACGTGCACCTGCGTCCAGTCCTGTGCACATTTGCATATGCTATCGCTCGCTGTGTGTCCGCCTGTCTGTCTGTCTGTCTTCTGTGTCAATGCGGAGAGACAGATTTGTTGGAGCGGCCGAGTAACTGGTACAGTTTCCCCTGGAATCTCTGCTCTGGGAGGTTAAATGCAGAGCTTTGAGGGAATTATTTGAATTGTTCTGAATATAAGTACAAAATGTGTGCTTGAATGAAGCGTTGTCCAGAAACGTGGGCCAGAGCCTTTGTTTCCAACGGCAGTGGTGGGACTTCGGGCAAAATATAAAATAAGGGAGTTAGGCTAGATGAACTCCAAATTCCCTGAAATTTAACTCTTTTCTGTAGCTTATAATGGGGAAAAGAAGTGGGTCTCCCTGAATCGTGTGGAGATGACAACCGGCTGGTGCATGCCTGGCCCCGCCCGGAGTACACGGTCCCTTGAAGGAGGCCCCGGGAGGTTTTCAGTTTCCTAATCGGCCCAGGGATGACTGCCCTGTTCCTGTCATCCCCCCATCCCACCGCCCCAGTGCCTGGAAAAGGGGTTAAAATGGCTTATTCAAGCATATTTGCTAGGAAACCTGCAATTCTCGGAGGAAAGAGTCACCATGGCCTGCTGCTCCGGGTGGTTAAGGGAGATTTGCATCACGGCGTAAGAATGGAAGGAAGCCATGTGAGGCCATGGTACATTTTGCTTCTGGGGGGTTGGTTTTGTTTCCTCTGCTCGGTTCTACAATGGTCAAAAGTGTTTCTAAACCTGAATGTTCCTCGGGGACACATGCAGTCTCATGGGCCTGTTTTGCAAACTCTGACCTTTGCCCCATGGCAAACGGCGTCCAGCCAGCCAACCGCACTCACGCTTCCAAGGCAGGCGGTGGTGCTCATCTCCTCGATGGGCGATGCGATCCAGGGGCCATCCGTCTCCCGGCTGGGGTAGCAAGATGGTCTGGAGACCTCCCGGGTGGTGGCGAGGATCCCCCCGTGCCTCGCCCCTGCCCCGCAAACTGTGCTCTATTTCTATCTGAGCGAGGACGGTGAAGCCTTTCATTCTACCTGCTCCGTGCTCACGTGGAGTCACCACTGCTGGTGGCAAATAGGACAGCACGACCCCAGCCTAGGCCTTGGGTGCACGATGAGGACTGGTGGGATCAACATCCCTGGGCTCTCCGCTGTCCTCATGTGACCAGCTCTGGCCTCGCTGCTCGGGAAGCCCCCCTCACCCGTGACCGGAGCTGCACCTGCGGGCGCTGCTGGATCCACCCGCCTGCCCGTGACTTTCTGAGTTCTGGAGCACCTTCAGCCCTCGTCGGGGTTGGGGGTCCACACGTCAACGTTGGATTTTCAGGGTGCCAGAGTGTGTGACCCAGCAGGGTCATGAGGGAGGCAACATCATGCATCCACACTCCCTGCAGCGACCCAAGAAGGGCAGTGAGGCTGAGCCTGTTCAGACCCAGAGTCAGGGGGTGTCTGGGAAGAAGGCCAGGGCCAACCCCTGGGGCTGGGGTGTCTTGCCGCCGACAGACGGCTTTCCCTCCTCCTTCAGGTGTGTGGCCCGCAGCTGGGAGTTCACCTTCTCTAAGCCGCTGGACAGTGAGGCTCAGAATACCTGTGGGGGTGGCTGGCACAGGGCCCTGGAGTCTCAGCGCAGCCCGGGTGCTGGGGGCCTCGTCCAGGCTCGGGGCCCCAGGGTGCTGCGGGAGATGGTGGGTGCGTAGGTGGGGAAGAAGGGGAGGTGGGAGCGGACTGCGGGGCTCCGGTGGAGCTGGGTGGCCTGTAAGCCCCGCCCCCATGTCTGCAGCCTCACCAAGTCCAGGGCGGCAAGCAGGAGCCCTGTCTGGCTTTTCTCTGTGCGGCTGTGTTCGCCCTCAGCCGCTCACGGCAGAGCATGGAGGACTGTGGTGTGTGCCTGGGACTGAGGCACGGCCACCCAGGGGAGGTGCAGGGGGCACGGATGACACACACTGCACGGGCCGCGCCTCGTCTCCTTTCGTCGGACCTGCGGTTGTCATGTGAGGAACGGCTTCTGTGCCGCAGGGACGCAAGCCGCGAGGGTCCCGACGCTTCACGCTGGGCTCTCCGATGAGAGCACGGTGGAGGTCTAGGGCCCGGGTCCCGGCCAAGACCCACTAGGCACGTGGCTTTCAGCTGGAAACTGCCTGTGCCTCAGCTCCCCCGACTGTCAGCAGGTGATAGGGACAGTGTCCGCCCCTGGGTCATTTGGGGGATGGAGTGATTCAGACTCCAGGTGCTGGAAAGATCCTGGGTCTCAGAGAATTCTCAGTAGGTGTGGCTGCCCCACCCCCCAGCCCCCCACCGCCCCCTGACAGAGTACTGACCGTCTCTCTCTCTCTCTCCTCTGCCCTCCTTCCACCTGGCCCTCGGCAGACGCCTCACAGACCAAGCTCTCTGTGCTATCCGCACTGCACACCAGTCCCTGCCTGGGCCCTGGCCTGCAGACCTAAGCCCGGCCAGCCCGTGGGTTGTGGACGCCTGGGTCTTGGTCTTTGTCCTCTACAGGAACCCTGAATCTGTCCTTCCCCACTGGCTGCTGTAGATGCCTAGCTCAGAGTGAAGGGTCTGCCCTAGGTGCCTTGCCACCACCGCCCTGGAGACAGACAGGGAAGAGCTGACAGGCTCGCTTAGCTACCCAGACACGGAAAGCAAAAACAGCCTCCCTCTACTGACCGGCCTATCAGACTTCTCTCTTCTCAGGAAGAAACCCAAAATCTATAC
Organism: Lutra lutra; assembly: GCF_902655055.1. Taxonomy (NCBI): domain Eukaryota; kingdom Metazoa; phylum Chordata; class Mammalia; order Carnivora; family Mustelidae; genus Lutra; species Lutra lutra. The sequence goes on from NC_062283.1 coordinate 152,306,912, forward strand.
TCTGGGGGTCTTGAGGAAGGCATGACCCTCTCTAAACCCGGCCCCTGCATCTGGAGGGAGCCCCACGCACCAGACAGAGCAGATGGGGTGGTCGGGGCAAGTGTAGGAAGGCGAGCGCTTCTCCACGCTGTGCGCCTGCCCAGCCCACTGGGGTTACTGTTCCTCCCACAGACCGGCTCTCGTAGGAAGGCCACGGCGTCCAGGTGCCAGTGCTCGGGCAGGACGTGCTTGTCATCTGCAGTTCACAGATGTTTTCCATCATGAGCTTGTGGGTCGAGGGGACCACAGCGCACACACGATAGGAGGCTAACGATGTGTACTGCAAACACGTCTATTAGTCAAAAGGCTAATATCATAGCAGGAGACCTTAGAATAGGTTTAAGCCAAGAATTTCAGAACTAAAGCACTCAGCGAGTATTTCCCCCAGTCTGGGGTTGGGTCACTTTGGGCTGATCCTGGGTTTGGTCAACTTCTTCCCGGCGAAATCGAGCCCTCTGACTTGCTTTGACGTAAGTCAAAGGACAAGGAACTGACAAGGAATCAATTTCACTGCCAAGCCGGGCTCCCCCTTCGCGGGAGTGTCCCTCTTCAGCTGGGGACCTCAGGGAAGGAGTCCGCTGCGCGTCTCACGAACCGGTCTCGGTCTTGAGAACAGGCCGGTGCAGCGGAGCAGTGTCTCCCCGCAGGATGTGGCCATGCAGGTGTGCTCTCGGTTCAGGTGGTTAATAAGAAGCATTTCTCATGGAAGCAAAAGAAAAATACAGGCTAACAGAACAAATTGTAAACGCATTTTTATGGATTTTTTATGAGCCCGTAGTGCTGCCAGTGAGAGGAACCCGGTGTCGGGCTGGAAGCATCCTCGGACAGGGCAGGGGTGGGGCAGGCACTGGCGTCTGGAGGCTTTTCTGGGTCTGAAGCTGGGGTGCCTCTGGTGGTCCTTCTCTGTGGCCCATCGAGCAGCAGCCACGGAGACGACGCTTGGGTTCTTGTTAGAGTTTGAAGTATGCCTCGAGCATGCCCGGTTTCGGGAAGAAGAGCAGTTTCTGTTCTCAATGATCCCAAGTCACAGAACAGGAGAGAATCAGAAACCTGAGTTTGGAGACTCCTAGGCAGATATTTCAGAAACTTGAGAAAATGGGAGGGATTCGGGACCCGGCCCAGTCTGGTAGGCAAGTCACAAACACTCCAAGACGGTTCAGCAGAACTAGAGTCTCACGGCCACCAAAGTATGTTACTAAAACATAATTTTTCTCTCTAAAATCACCCCATTGCCATCAAAGATAGTAAGGGCCATGGGCAGGCTGCCCCCAAGATGGGCCACTTTGACCTGAAGATCATTCCCAGCGGAGGCAGTCAAGACCTTACGGGTTCGAGAACAACATTGGCTCCTTCCTTAACTACCTAGAAGAACTCAGTCAAGGGTTTCCCAGAATAGGGTCATCACCCGCGGCGAATTTATCCGGGGGACCCGTCTGTACTGCAGGGCAAGCACCTCCGTGAACACCTGCTCTCCCTACCGTCCCGCCGACGGCCTTCCTTCCCTCCGGAGTCCCCGCCACGGCCCCCGGCTCCCCAGTTCATCAGGACGCACGCGCCTCACTTTGCCCGACTGGCCCTGAACGCCCGTGTCTGGGGGTTCCCGGACTTAACGCTGTCACGTTTGATTTTCTCCTGTGAATCTGTCTCGTGGCAACTTGATTCTTAGTCCCGTTAGGAGGACCTTGAAGGGGACAGGAATTCTTGTTCCCGAACAACAAGACAAACTTGTTCGTGAAACAAGTGCAGTTTCACTAGACTCGTCCCGATTACGTACGTAACCGCAGCGAGAACGGCGGTCGGCTGGAAAGGTTTTCAAGAAGCCGCTTTGCTGGAACATCTCATAAGGACTTTCAGGTCAAGCTTCTGAGAGCCTCTGAAGGCGCAGAACCAAGCCCAATACTTGCTCTTTAGACTGGGGGGTTCCTCTCTTCTCGCGGTCCCCCGAGTATCCTGAGGTGCCTGAGCCTGCCAGCAAGTGACCTCCTTCCCCACCTGGAGAGGCTCCAGGAGCCCCGTGAGCAAGGTGCCGGGATGGGGTTTCCAGGAGGCTTCACTGGCTCCAAAAGGTCAACCCGGGTCCCTTGAAGCTGTCTGGTCACATCTCTGTGTGTGTCTCTCCCAGACACGACATTCCCCTCAGAGCCTATGATATGACCAGTGTTTCCAGGGGTGTCCCGTTGCCAGAACAGATTCTTCCTGAACTTACGCTAATGATTACAACTGCCGTGAGAGGAGATCACTCACTGGGAGTTTCTGAATTCCGGAGGGTTCGGCTCAAGAAGGTAAATGTTTCTGTTTGTTTACAAAGGAAAGTTTTGTCAAATTTCTGTAAGTCAGAGATCTAAGGGAACGTTTCCTTGAATCTGGAAAAGCAAACAATAGCGAACCAGCCATGCTTCGAAAACTAGTGACGAGAAACAATCACATCCTCCTCAGTCCCGTGTTACTAGTTCTTGCTCTGATTGAATGCTGTTTTCCTACTCATTCTAGAAATTCTTAGTTTATTTAGTTTTATGATCTTAAGGGTATCAGAAACCTGTGCGTGTCAAAAGTCCATTCTCCTAGCCCCCTTTGATCCAAAACACATTAGCAAGAGCGTCAGGATAAACCAGTCCCTACAAGTGACCAGCCTCAAAGACGGGCACCGTTCAAAATCGGAGGAGAGCGCCTCACAAAGCAGGTGACAGGGGACTCGGATGATTTCTGTGACACACAGCACTGCAGTATTAGAATTACACGTGACGGCGCCGTATCAGAATATGCCAGAACTTGAGGAATTGTCATATGGGTCTCTGGAGCCATTAGAAGGGCGCTCACCCCTACGACAGAACCCAAGGAGGCTTGTCATCACTTACGTGACGATGCTTTCCCAGTAACTTGACATAACAAATAAGCCTAATTCGTTGAAAACACTTCACTTAGAATTTAAATTTTAGGAATTAAAAAAATAAATATCAGAAGGTTTGAAGCACACGCCTCCATGGGATTACGGGTCGTGGCAAACTTAACGTTCGCCTTTCTGTTAGCCGAGGTGACAGCGAGAGAGTCCGGAGGCAAGGACAGTAGGCTACCGGGTGTTAGCAGACTTGACTCTTTTAAACCTCAAGCAAATTAGACTTTCTTAAGTAATCGAAGATCTGATAAACACAAAACATACAGACCTTGTGTTTCCAGGTAGATTACAGTTAAGACAAAGGAAAACAATTTCTGATCATTTCTTATTAAGAGTAGACCAATAATCTGAGAAAACTGTCATTTTAGCAGAGAGAAAAAACAGATTCTAATCTTACCCAGAGTCCCCTTAATATTAAAGCTCATCATTCCAATTTTAATCAGTCCTGACCACGCATAAAATCTTCTTCCAAAGATTCTTTTCTCACAAACTTTCTACAAGTGTTTTACATTTAGATTTTTGTCCCAAGTTTTCCCTCTGTAAACAAGCAGCCTCATTTTGGGGCAAAATTATTTTCTTTTCCCTCCACAAAAATGTATCCCCATTCCTCATACCCTCTCCCCTTTTATTTTAACCCAAAACACTATGTCACTTTCCCACCATACAGTTGTTCCCTTATTATTCCAGTAGTCTTATTTATATTAATTAGAATTGTTAGGTCTCAGTAACCTTAATTTTTAGTGAAAACTGAGTAGTAAGCAATTTTGAACTGTTACACCAAAATTTGTTAGAATAGCAAATTTATGAATATATTTCATAATTTTTAAAAACTACACTTCTTCGTAATATAATCTCTCAATAGAGCACAAAGCATGTTTATTAATAGGTCCAGATATCTTTAATTTCTCTGGAATAAGAAATCAAAGGGGATTAAACCTGTGTTTCGTAATGAATGAACCTGAGTTGAGTACTCTGTCTTATTTGGGAATGATCTAGATATTTAATGACTGTCCATTACATAATTCATTTCACAAAACCTTAAGGTTTCAAGTTACTGAAAAAAAAGGTTGGGGACGCTATTTAAGTAGACACAAATATTGTTGAAAAATTCCTAAACTTTTCTCTCTCTTAGATCTCTTTGGTTCAGTTGTTCTTAGTCATTATGTCTGATGAGTCAGGAAAGTGCCAGGAGGCATGACTCCACTGGTCCTGACTCTCTTGCAGAAAAACCCTGCAACAGAGCTAATCTGACTTTACTAAATGTGGATAGAATGAAAGTATCTGCTTTCATGCTGACAATCCTAAAAACATACCTGTTTTAATCAAACCAAAAACTTCGATTAGCTTTACTTAGTAAGGATCCATCTCAGACCACGTGAGCTCGGAACTTATTTGGGTCAGTTCTCTTCTATTTCTGAGAATTCCTACAAATGCTTAATGTCCTTTAAGCCAATTAAATAGAGCTCCTTTATGAATTAATTTCGGAAATGCCATCCGGAGTTTGAAAATACCACATATCCACAGCACGTCCAAACAGACACAAACAAAATTATTGTTTTAAAACTATATGAAAGAGGGCGCCTGGGTGGCTCAGTGGGTTAAGCCTCTGCCTCCAGCTCAGGTCATGATCCCAGGGTCCTGGGATCGAGCCCCGCGTCGGGCTCTCTGATCAGCGGGGAGCCTGCTTCCTCCTCTATCTCTGCCTGCCTCTCTGCCTACTTGTGATCTCTGTCTCTGTCAAATAAATAAATAAAATCTTAAAGAAAAAAAAAAAACACTACGAAAAGTTATGTTGACACAGAACTCACTAGTTTGTAAAAGGAGAGTCGGAGCCGAACTGGTTTCCTGGCAGAGAGAGGAGTTGAGTTCACTGGCTTGGAAGGTTTAAGCTTCTTTTCTACTCGTATTTGTGGAGAAGACACTCCAGGTTCGTATTTACTCTTGCTAAGTCATCTTGTGGACGTTGTGGGCTAGATTTGGGGCAAGGACACTTTATAGACATCTGTATTTTTAAATGGCCTCTTTTCTTTTTCGTCTTCTGTCTGAGGGACCCGGAGTGTGGTAGATGAGAGTTCCCACATGTCACAAGACTTCGGAGATGAACGTGAGGTTCGGGGAGGGGCCAGAAGGACAGACGGAAGGACTCTGGATTGTTTCCGGGCTCACAGAGGTCTGTTAGATGGGGACGGCTGCCTTCAGTCCCTCAGGAAAGGGCCCTGCGACCTTATGGGACCTCCTGGAGCTGCTTCTCCCTCCAGTCCTGATTTTAACTCAGGGGAGAGGGCCATAGAGCACTCCGGGAGGGCTCTGCACACAGCTCTGCTCGCGTGGCCTCCCGTGGCAGCGGCGGGACTGGATTCCAATCCTCACCCCCGTGGGTCATTTAAGGGACACAGAGAAGGCGGAGCGTGGGAAGGACCGTTTCAGGAGCTGACGACCCGGAGCACAGCTTCATCAGGATCGCGGGAGTGTGGCAGCAGCCGCCTGGGCACACAGCACCGCGTCCGCGCTCTCTCAGACCAGGCGGCCGCATGCTGCTTTGCCTTACTGGCGGGCTCTCCGGAGCGGCGTGCCCAGGCACACTAATTAGGTCTCTCAAAGGATCCTCCTCGAGGACATCCGCATGCCAAAATCACCCTCGGGAGAATTTTGCCTTTAGTGAGAAACTTGCAAGTATATATGCTCGGTGTGTACTGAGCACGACCGCACGGGCGTGGGGGCTAGGGTCCTCCGGCCGGGCTGGTCCATCTCCCACCCCAGCGGTGCAGCACCCTGCCCTACCCGAGGGGCTCCACCGCGGACCTCTGTGCTGACCAGAGCCACCTCTCCCCTCCCAGGGTCACCAGGGGGCAGTGGACGGCATCCTGTGTCCTGGTTTCCTCTCGGTGCAGGCAGGCTCAGTGGAAAGTGCTGGCACCAGAGGGGCCAGCTCTGGGCTCGCTCGCCTTGCGGACAGCGGACAGCGGCAGGGTGCGGACCTGCACTCTCCAGCGGGAGCAGCGCGCGACCCTCCCCTTCGGATTTGCTCGGCGTCTCATCTGTGTGGCTGCAGCAGTAGGATTTCAAACTAGCAGAAGAATTTTTAATCCCTAAGACGAGGATTCATCTCCCCAATGCAACCGAGATGGATGCTTTCCACAGAACGGCCTCCTGAGCAGGTGGTGTCTCTTCTGGCATCCCTTCGTGGTCGCCAAATGACGGACTGAACAAGAAAGCCAGCCTCCCGGCGGGTGCGACGGCCCAGAGACAGGACTTGAGACTGGTGCGTGGAGCTGCCAGGGCTCGTCCGCACGGGGACCCTGCAGCAGGGGCAGGGTCTGAGGGCCTGCGGGCGGCTCCCAAGCGACACGCGTGCGTCCCGAGGTGCCGTCGGCCGGTTTCCTGATCTGCAGGAGGCACACAGAAGACCGTGAATCAGCTCCGCACGTTACGTGTCTGTCATGGCTGATTGTTGGAGAGGAGGGTCTGCACACCTCTCTCCATGCGACTGGCTCCCCGGTGCGACCTGCTCGGGGTTTCTCCCTGCGGTCACGTGAGAGGGTCCCAGGGGCTAAGTGGGTCACCTGCTGCAGTGTCTGTGCAGAAACATATCGGAGTGCCAGGCTGGGCCGTACGCAGCCCCATCCGTTCGTGGGCCTGGGGCCGGGGCGCAGGGGAGCAGGCCTGCTGCGCCCTGGGAGCTCGGAGTTCGGGGAGAGAAACTGCAGTGACCGCTTGGCCATGTCTCCACCACAGGCAGAAATCCGGGTCAGAGACGAGGATCAGCGGATGTGTGCCCCGGGCTCAGAGGCTTCTAGGACTCGGCTGGTTTCCTGGACAAAAGAACCAGAGGTGGGTTTCTGTGAAATCATCACCAAAGGGCGCATGAGCCGCGCGGCCGTGGGTCCACACGGCGGGGGCTCGTGAGCCTCTCCAGGGGTCACTGTGGCGGCGCTCAGCAGCCCCTCGTCCCGGCCTGTGCGGGGGCTCTGGGGAGTGGGGGGGTGAACCCCCGTGGACTGGCTGCACCTCCTGTGTGGGGCTGAAGTGCCCTCCTTCCCCGCCACCCCCTCCTGAGCTCCCAGCCTCTCGCCTGTAACGGTGGCCTTCTGGGCTCCCAGCTCCTGCCTCTGCCACACCGAGACTGGCCTGTCGCCCAGCCTGTGCCGGCTGCTGGTGGGGCCGGGGCCGGGGCCAGGGACGAGGGGCTCCCTGGGCTGAGCACCCAGCGCTCTGTGAGTGGCTGACCCCTCGGTGTCCTCGGCAGGCTCGGGGGGCCCGGGGGCCATGGGGGAGCCGGCTCGGGGGAAGATGATGGTTCCTCCTTTACCCGTTTATTTTTCGGTTTACTGAGTAATAACTGGTGGACGGACATCACGCACGGGCCCCACGCGCCTCTCAATGTGCTGGGACAAAGACAAACACGGGCGACTCCATCACCATGGGGGCGGGGCTGCCGAGCCTCCCACACCTGCCAGAATGTCCTGTGTTCTTGTGTGTGCGTGTGCGTTCTTGTTGTGCTCTCGTGTGTGTGTTTCTTGGTCTTGTGCGTGTGCAGTTTCCTGTGTGTGTTCTTGTGCACGTGCGTGTTTGTGATTTGTGTGGTTCTTGTTGCGTTCTTGTGTGTGTGCTTGTGCGTGTGCGTCAAGAACACAGAACACGAGCAGTGCTGTATGTGAGGCGTGCACAGCCTCGCTAACGGCAGAACAGCACCAGCAGACGGCTAGAGCGCCCTCCTCCTGCACCCACACCTGCCCCGGCCACATGGAGCCGCCGTGACTGTCCTTCCAAAGCACACGGAACGAGAGGGGCTCTCCGGGGTTCCAGGTTCTCGGGCTCCGGCACGGCTTCAGCTGGCCCCCGTGAGCCCATGAAAGGTCAGTGGGGGTGAAGGTCAGTGGCCACATGCGCTCTTGAAATGCTTCATGGGCATCTCTGGGTGCGTTTTCTGCATCCACTGCCTCCCAGTTGAGCGTGGGCCTCACAAGGTCACGGCCTCCCCCTGCATGGGTTTTCTCTGTAAAATTGCACAGTGGTTCACCACATCCCATTGAGTTGGGTTAATAAAACACGCCATGGGGGACCCACCCGGAAAGACACGCTAGAGACAGGCACTTTCACGAGTCGTTTCTGTGTGTGTGGTTGCGGGTCTGAGGTGTGGCACGAGGAGGGTAGCGTGAAGACGAGGAGCCTCCCGTGTTGATGCCGCCTCTCATATCCGTTCATCAGGCACGGACCCCTCAACTGTGCCCGGATTCTGCTCAACACCCAGTTTCACACGTTTCCGAATAGTGCAGAAAATCACACAGGCTCTTGCTGGGAGGGTGTCAGCGTGCTCACCAGTGAGGTCGGTATTTATAAATAAGACCATGAATGCCCGGGAAATGCTTGGCTCGACGCCTGTCTTCTGATAAGAATTCAGACGTTAGCTTCAGCAATCTGTGGTCAATGCTGAAGCTGGTTTACTCCTAATCTTTTTAAACTTTTTATTGCTTTCATGCCCGTTGTTTTTAGTCCAGCACAAGCTTGGCTTGGTGGGTTCCCTTCCTGCACCCTCTCTCTGCAGTGCCCTGCAGTCAGGAGAGTGGGCGGGCGATTCCGGCTCTGCCAGTGGAAGGGAGCCCACAGGCCAGCGTGGCCTTCAGAGCCTCCGTCCTCGCTCCGAGAGTCGCCACCTCTCCTGAGAGACCTGAGCCTGCCTGGGGCCCAGAGCCCATCAGACCAGCAGCCTGAGGCAGAGCTGTCCAGCAGACTCACCGTGAGGAAGGAAGGGCGATTTCTGTAAGCTGTGAAGATTCGGGGCTTGTGTGTTACGCGGCCAAAAAACTGACTAATACACGCGGTAACACATATTGACTTCATTCGAAATTCAAAGGTACAGAAGTGTTTACAGTGACCCAGCCTCAGCTTCCCAGTGCCCTGTCCCAGGACAGTGAGAATTATTATGATGACGGTTCTCCGTGGTTGTGCAGCCGTCTCTCATTCTGGGGGAGGCGTAAGAAATATCAGCAGGACTGTGGCCTCTGCAAGGTGTTGTAAATCAGACAGTGAGAGATCAAGAGCCAGTTGTGGTTCAGTATGTGGTCTCTGGACATCCCCCAGCCCCACAGCTGCCCGCTCCCTCTACCTGCAGGAAGACAAGGAGGAAAGAGGAAGCGTGGAGAGAGAGGGGAAAGCGGTGGGAGGAATGGAGGAGGGCAATCAGGGAGTGAGATTGATGGGCATGTGCTTTGAGACGCTTCAAATGTGAATTTCAGGTTATTTTTTTATGCGATAATCATAGCCTCCAACTAGCTAAATGCTAAGCAGCTCACCTTCTGACAGATAAAGTGCACCCCTGCGCTCAGCGTGTACTGGGTAGCTGGGAGCCGTCCGTGCCCCAGTGCGGTGAGTGGCTCCGGGACGGTGGGAGGCAGCTGCCGTCTCCCGGCTCTGCCACGTAGCTTCGCGCTTTCTCGCTGCGTGCCGCCGCTCCTTCTGCCCCCGTCCCCACCCCTCCTGCACGTCCATCTTCAGGTCTTGCAGGTTTACGGATCGAGAAATCATTTCTGTGATGGTAGCGGAGGACTGACACCAGCTGTTTCCCCCCATGCCACAGAAGACACCCACGCGTGTGTGAAAATAAAATCTTCAGAGGCTAGAAGAAAAGGGAAATACACATGGGCAGACGGCATTTCTCTGCTTGCAGTAAGGTTCCTCGCAGAGTGTGGGAGGGTGAGGATCAACGACGCCCTTCTGTGCCTCTGGCACCCTGGGTGTCCCCTTCCTCTGGCCACATGTCCTCAGACTCAGCTGCCAAATTTTACGGCTTCCTGTCCCCCATCCACAGTGTCCCCCATCCACTATGACGTCTCACCATGCACCTCATGGAGGGAGGCAGAGCTCACAGGCTTGGCCTGAGCTCCATGATGACACCCTCACGTCAGAATTGACAGAAATCAGAACAATTAGCCCCTTCGTATCCCCTGGTCCCCGGAACTCCTCTCACCGATCCCTGCATGTTCTCTCACCTGGTGGATGAGATCACGATAAAAAACACTGAAGAGAATAAAAACGTCTTCCCGCAGCCAGCGGCGGATTCTCATTATGGAAGGAAATGGTTTTATCTTCACAGGTTATTGGGGTAACGTGAGTCTTCCAGGGTCTGCATGGCCAATGATGTCATGGCGTCAAGAATGTGACGTCAGAGCCTGAACAACAAAGGCGGCATATTGGACACTTGGGTGTCCTGGGCGTGGGGCCCACCCTTCAACTTTCTGTCTCTGAATTGGCCTATCTAGGTGCCTCATACAAGTGGGTCATACAGTACTTACTAATTTATCCTTGTATCTGCCTCATGTCACTTAGCACAATGTCCTCAAGTGCCATCCACGGTGAGGCATGTTATCTTAGTTTAAGTTTCTATAACAAAACACCGTAACAGGACGACTTACCTGACATAAATTCATTTTTCACAGTTCTAGAGGCTGGAAGTATAAGAACAAGATGCAACCAATTTGGTTCCTGGTGAGCTCACTCCCTGGATGGTTGCTGGCCATCTTCCTGCTGCGTCCTCATGCCATTAACTTTCTTGATGGAGTCTCTTTGAGGATGAACTCTGGAGTCTCTTTGAGGATGAACTCTCTGCTAAATGGAGCTTGGTCAGTTAGATTACAAAATAGTTCAAGTCTAAGTATGTCAGAGATCTGACTCTGGGAAATGAAACAGAGAAGTATTTTAAAGAAGAAACTGGATTCACCATGGCTACTGGTGCACAGACAGAACCTTCTAACACAAAGCACTCGCAAGGCAAATCCACACATTTCTTTTCACGGCCAGGACAAATGAGACAAGGTGAAAATGGACCAGGTGAAGAAATGCAGAAGAAACAAAGTAGTTATTATTCAGAGATATGATTATCAATATAGAAAACCCCAAAGAAGCAACAAATTAACTGCTAAAGTCAGTGGGCAGAGTCAGGTGCACTGCAACATGGTGAAAACGTAGTTTGAAAATATACTTTGAAAAACACAGAATAGCAGCAGCAATGAGAAATAAGGCCGTTGGGTATAAACCAGACAAAACCTGTGACAGACTTTTCTGTAGAAAATATAAAACTGAGCTGAAGCCCTTCGTAAGGGAGGAAGTGCACAGAGCAGCCTGCCTGTCCATGGCTGGGAGACGGGAGGGTGTAGAGATGCCAAATTTCCCCAAATCGACTTAGACTCAGTGCGGTCCGAACAAAATGCTAGGAGGCCTTGCTGTGGAAACTGACTGGCTGACTTGTTAGAAGGGCAGAGATTCAGAAGGGCCAAGCCCACCTCTGGCAAAGACCAACCAGGATGGGGAGATCTGCTCCCCAGAGGTCAGCCGGTCATCTTTCTACTGTCGCTCGATAAATGTGCACATTCAATAGTTGCTGCTAAGAAAGTAAGAAAGCCGTCCACACAGCAGAGAAACACGTGTAAATGACAGAACACTAATATCTGTAATGCACTTAGAAAGGTCCTACAAATGAATAACAAAATGAGAAGCCAGGAGAAAAATGGGCAAAAGACATGAACAGGCATTTCCCAAAAACATGAGCAGTGTTCACCCAGACAAGGCACCTGATCAGCAGGGCTCAGGCAGCAGACAGGGGAGCAGGTCGGTCCCTACCTGGGGATCCTCTGTGCCTAGTGAGGTTCCAGGTGGGAGCAGAGCTGGCTGGGTCTGGCCCCCTTGAGTGGAAGCAGGCTTTGGCAAGGCCCCCCAATGGGACTTTTGACCCAGGTATAACCTGGAGCTTTGTCCCCAGGCACCCCGGAATCTCAAGGCTGTCCCTGGACTTGCTGCCTTCCCTCCTTTTTTATTTATTTATTTATTTATTTATTTATTTATTTATTTGTCAGAGAGAGAGGGAGAGAGAGTGAGCACAGGCGGACAGAATGGCAGGCAGAGGCAGAGGGAGAAGCAGGCTCCCTGACAAGCAAGGAGCCCGATGTGGGACTCGATCCCAGGACGCTGGGATCATGACCTGAGCCGAAGGCAGCTGCTTAACCAACTGAGCCACCCAGGCGTCCCAACCTTCCCTCCTTTTGTGGAAAGTTAGAGAGATGCTCCCATCGATGTCTGAAATCAATACCACTGTGATGGGCTGAACCGTGTCCCCCTAAATGTGTATGTCAGAGTCCTAACCACGAGGACCTCAGATTGTGGCTGCACTGGGGGGTCCTCACAGAGGTGATTAAGGAAAAATGATGTCATTCTGCTGGGCTGACCTGGTGTGACCGGTGTCCTTATAAGAAAAGGAGGTCAGGGCACAGACACGCACAGAGGGGACACGGGGAGAGGATGGCCATCTACACACCAAGCAGAGGGGCCATGGAAGAACCAGTGTCATCCGTGCCTGGATGTGACCTCCAGCCTCCAGGATGTGGGACAGTAAATGTCAGCAGTGGAAGCTGTGTGGTCTACAGGACGGGGTTAGGACAGCACCCCCTGCCCCGAGGTAATCCACTGAGCACCTGGTGTCCATGAAGCTTTCCAACAGGTGTTTCAGAGCCTGTAACGTGCCACACCGAAGGCCCCTGGAGGGAAGCAACAAAGGGAGTGAGCAGGAAGAGAGGGTCAAGAGCACAACTCTTTCCCTCTCCCGCCCCTTGGGCTGCTTCCCTTCCAACCGTTGCATCTTTAGGTAAGACAGCAAGCTTGGGTCTCAGGGTGAGTGGCAAGGAGAGGGGGCCGTGAACGTGCTTTTGGAAAGTGGGAGCATCCCGGCTCCAGGAAGAAGGAGAACCCGGTCAGGGAATGTTGCCTCTGAAAGGGAAGCCAGATTCTCAAGAGAAACCCTCTCTAAAGGAACCCATCTGAGCGATAGGAGGTTAATGCGAAGATAATTGGCTCAAAGTGCTTCCAGAGTCTGACTAAGAACCCAGAGCACATCCTCAGGCCGATCTGCAACTTAGTGAAGAAAGCCAGCCCCGGTGCGTGAGATTACATGACGGTGGCAGCACGGCTGTGGCACCAGCCGCCTGACGGGCTGCGTGTGTTTTCGAAAAGCTCCGTGCTCACAGCTGCGAGACGGCCTGTCCAGGGAGCCTGGCTGGTGAGGTGGAGCCCGAGGTGGGCTGGGGGAGCACACCGGCCGGGGACAGAGACAAGCCGCGCCTGCAGGAGGCTCAAAGGCTCTGGGAGCCCAGCCATCCTGGACCAAGAACTCGATTTGCCAGGAACCCTGATCCTGGGAACAAAACATCTTGGATGGGGGAAACAGAGACAACCTTCACAGCAAACCAGCCTGCAAAGGAAACACGTCATTCTGATGGCTGTGCCTGCACTGGGTTCGTGTGGGGCCAGGCCCTTCTGTGAGCCTGAACACCTGTCTGCCGTGAGGATGCAGAATCACCACCTGGGGTGTCCCCTGATGCCCCACCTGACCGTCCGAGGGAGCAGCTAACCCCCTGCCGTGCCTCTCACCTCCCAGAAACCCCACAGCAATGAGAACCATTAGTGTAAGTCCTCAAAAAGGAGGGCTCTTTTCAAAATAGCAAAACTATGAAGATTGCCCTTAGCCTTGTTTGCAAAGCTGGTCAGTACATGATAAAGGACTTCCTTTTCAATCTCCTTTCTTGGCCTTGTTTTTAAAGAAACAAACAAACAAACAAAACCATGAGCGTGAGCTGCGGACTCTTTGCAAGGTCTGGGAGAAAGTGAGGGAGTGAGTCGCAGGCACTACGCCCAGGAGAGGACGGGCCGGGGCGCCTGCCTCCCACAGCTGGCCTCACACCTGGGGGGCGTGCCAAGCCAGGCTGGACCTGGGATCCGCACGAGGCCGTCCGCATCTGGGGGTCGTGTGAGCTGCAGCGTGTTTGCCCTGCCCGAGGAGCAGACAGCAGATGGTGGGAGCACAGAGCTTGCGGTCCCTCCAACACCACCCATCAGAGCGTCACCCGTTTCAACACACTGTGACAACTTTCTGACGTGTGACTGAAAACGACGGGAGCAGGAGGCTCTGGAATGGTGGCATCGGGCTTTCTGCTTGCAAAGATGCCGGATCATGAGCTGAAAACCTTTCAGTCCACCTCTCTGCAGCCTTAAGGACCGTGACACTAACGCGCCCTCAGTGACCGTCTCCCTCCAGAGGCTGTTGCTCAGCGGCGGGTGGACCCGAGGGCTGTGCCCTTTGGTCCAGCCAAAAGAGATTCACTTACTCTGGAGAGATCACTCAAAGCCAGTCCCTCCGTAGGCATCGGCAGGACCGTTCCTCCGAAGGTGTGAGTGGTTCCCGGATGCGCCGTCCCGCACCGCCCACCCCTCGCTCCGGACGTTCCGTAAACACCGCACTGGAGCTGGGAGCGGGAGTTGAAGGATTGGGCATACCTGTAGTTTCACGTAACTGTAATCAAAAATCAAATCATTTAAGCTTTCCGTTGGACAAGTTATATTTTAAGAGTTAATAAACACACAAAATGCACCAATTCCCACAATTCTACTGCAGTGCGGTCTCTGCCTCTAAACCAGGTCACAACCGTGTGTGTGTACGGGGAAGCCACGTCATGGGGCTCAGGGCGCGCCAGGGGCTTGGGAGCGGCCGAGGGAGGGGCGGCCTCCCCAGGTTAGGGCTGGGTCTGTGAGCCTGTGCGTGGTCTGGACCTGGGGACGTGCCGAGAACATGGTCCCACTGCAGACGCGGAAGGGCTTCAGCTTAACATCGATGATTTGTCCAAGGTGGAAACAGTGTCAGAGCAGATCACAAATCAGGCTAAAACAGTGACTTTCTTGGGAAAAGAGTGCACGACCGTGTCATCTGACAGGTCACATCTCCATCCAGCTAGAGCCGGTGGGAGCCCCTCATGGGAACATACGGGCAACGTGGGTTCCTGCCCGAGGGTCCTGCACGCGGTATCATTACATGCACACTGAGTGCTGCAGTCTTCACACCAGTAAGCTTTATGATAAACACCCGTGTTCTACATGCACACATTATTTGGAAAGCTGTAATGCCGTCTCTATCAGCACACCACTCACGTCGACTGAAAATTCATACCTGATCAGACTCCTCTATCCCAAACACCAATACTGGCGAAATGCACCCTGAAAAGAGACGGGGAGGGGGACAGAGTAATGCGGCTGTGCCCTAGGCCCTCTGTCCTGAGACCTGTCAGGTCTGTGACCCAGGTGGCATCCCAGCATTCAGAGTCAGTACATCTGGGGGCCTGGGGTCCTAGGTGCAGGGGTCCCTCAGGAATCCGGTCTGGGAAACACCGGCCCCACCACATCCATCACAGAGCATGTCCCCACTGTCAAGCCTCATTATGCCATCAGGGCTCCTGGGTGGCCAGGTGCCCGCACGACAGGCTTAGCCCCCTGATTCGGAGTGAGTGTATCCAGAGGCCTTCTCCAGGGGCACAGAGCCAGCAGAAGATTATAGATATTGTGAAAGGAGATTTATAGGGATTGGCTCACACAACTGCGGAGGCAAAGTCCCACCATCTGCCGTCTGCAAGCTGGAGACGGGAGGGGGGTGCAGGCCAGGGTGAGCGGGGGCCTGGGGAGCAGGGGCCAACGGTATGGACCCCAGCAGGTGGCAGGAGAGGCCCCAGCTCAAGCCACGGGGCAGGGAAGAGGGGGCGTGTCTCCTCCTTCGTCCACTCTTCTCAGACCCTCCACACCTTGATGTGGGGCCCCAGGCCGCAGCCCGCCCATGGACACAAGAATTAGCCACATTAAGCCGCTGTCATATTCTAAAATGGAGAATAACATTTGGGAGATGTAGAAACGGAGTCTTTGCCCACAGCCAAGTTTCCGTCTGAATTAAGTAAAGGACGTGATGGATTTTCCCATCCCCCTGGGATTGTCTCATTGGGGCATTTCCCGGTTTCCCATACCAGAGGGGAGCGAGATGCACGGTGAGGGGTGAGAGCGGCGTCTCAGAGCCCGCCGGCCACCCCTCTCCAGGCTGAGCTCCTGCCGGTCCCCAAGGGCAGCTCCCCGGGCAGCATGGTCTGTGCACATCCCCACATCAAAACCTCCGAGTTCTCCGAAAGCACTTTACTGGAATTCTCTCTCAACATTCACATTCTCTCTACGAATGTCAAACTAACAGCCAAACGTGCGTCAAGATATTTTAAAAAATAAGGACCAGAGAGAGAAGCAGGGTGTGTATGAATAAAGGTTAAATGTGATGTCAAGCGAGGTGGGCTGTCCCTGCACCTGCACCCCCTCCGGAGTTCTGGGGGCCCTCAGGGTCCCACCAGGCTCTGGGGGTGGGGGGATGGGGTGTGTGGGCAGGCAAACCGTGGCGCTGTGGTCAGCAGGTGCCCTGGCGGTGGCCTATTCCCACCAGAACCCTCTCCGTTCTTCCTCTCTTCCTGGGGGCTCATCCCTCTGAGGCCTCAGACCAATGTGCCATGGCCGTGGGGACAGGAGGGTGCTTGCAGGTCCCTGTGGGAGGACAGTTCTGTTCTTTGGTGTAGAAAAGGAGGCGATGTGGCCTTTGTCCTGCTCCGGTGAGGGGACAGCACCCAGGAGGGAAGGGATGACCCAGGACCGAACCCGCTTCCTGCCCTCACCCACACCTGTTGCAGGTCGCTCAGACATGAAAGGGATGGGGGCGATGGCCGGGGACCGAGGAAGGGCAGAGCGTCCAGGCCATGCCAGAGGCC
Source organism: Lutra lutra (assembly GCF_902655055.1). NCBI lineage: Eukaryota > Metazoa > Chordata > Mammalia > Carnivora > Mustelidae > Lutra > Lutra lutra. The sequence goes on from NC_062283.1 coordinate 152,323,448, forward strand.
CCCACTGCCTTCTGCTCTCCTCTTCCTGAGACACCCCTGCCCCGATCCAGGCGAGGGCTTTCCTGGAGCCACCGTCCGCCAGACACGATCGGGAAGGATGGGGAGACGGCTACAGGTCCCAGAGCTGTAAACCCGGCCTGGACTGGGACACTGGCAGCCGGCTGCCTGGACACGGCGCACCACGCCCTGCCGCAGCTGCATCTGGCTCTGGGCCGCACGTGTGTCTGGTGCTGGAGGAGGCTCGGCCCGGCCCTCACGCTGGGGTGCTGTCCTCTCCATCCTGCCACTCAGCGCGTCCATTCGGCACCTTTTTCTTTTCTTGGTTTTGGGTTTTAAACACTCCTCTCCACACACACGCCTATAAGCTGCTCTTGGTTTGACGTTGTGGTGGGTCATGTCCCCACAGGGACAGTGCGTGCGGTCTGCTTCTCTGACTTGGCGGCCCCGCACCGCTCCAGTCCCCAGGCGGGCCACTCCCCTCGGACTGGCATTCAGACCGCTTCCACCTGCTCCTGACTGCGGCTCACCCTGTCCCTCCTCCCTGTACCCTTACCAGACAGTTGCCCAGCTTGTCCACAGCTCCACAAACTTTTGAACCCCACCTGCATCCTCCAGTGGGAGACGAGGAGGCAGATGAGCCCTCCTGTGGCCAGGGGTGGGCACCTGTCACCCCCTGACAAAGAACCCCCAGGCTCTCTTCTCCCTTCCATGAAGAGCGACTTCCTTACTGTGAAATTGTGAAATTTCAGCCCGGGGTATTTCTCTTTCAAAAGTTTTCTGCTCTTCTCCACTGAAGGATGAGTGGCCTCAAATTTGCCTCAAGAGTCAAAAGAGTTCATAGAAAGGAGCAGAGGGAAGAATTCCAGCAAGACAAAATAAATTTAGAAATACATTATTTTAAAATAACTTTGGGGGGGGTTAAAACCTCTTCACATTCACACATATAACGTGTTTTATTAATTTTATAAAATTTATAAATTGTAAAGTCTCTTTACAAATTTAGAATGTGGAAAGATTTTTAAACTATTTCTACAAATCCAAAATCCATAAAAGATGAGACCAATAAGCTCGGTCACGTGGCAATCTTTAGCACCTTGTGGCAGACGGAAAACGGCATACAGCGGAGGAAAGCCAAGTAGCAGCTGAGGAAAACGCGTGGTTCACATCACAGCCGATTGCTAACGGTTTTAAGAGATGAGATCGGAACTGATCAAAGAGTGGGGGGGGCGGGAGAGAGGGAAGGAAGGAGGAAGGAGTTCCAACAGTTCATAGAAAGAGAAAGAGAGACGACAGCTACGACCGGGTGTTTCGCAGCGAGGGGAACACGCAGCTCTCACACTCATGACGGACACCCAGCTTTATCCACCGGAAGAAGCAGGATTAGCTCCGTGGGGTTGGAGAGGGTGAGGCCGCGGGGGGCTGCTGTGCGTGTGAATTGGTGCAAACCTTTGGAGAACAATTCACAGGATTTCTCAAAAAGAGAAATGCATGTTCTTTACACCTAAAACTCCTCTTTAGGGATTTCTTGTGTGTGGGGGTGGGGATCCCCTTGTTCAGCGCAGGATGACGTAGCCCAGTCGCTTCTCTCTGCAGCAGAGCCCCCGCCGGGATCGGACCGGGGGCCGCGCGCCCACCCGTGAGGACCGAGTCCTGAAGAGCCGTTGGTCCCGACGGCGCCGCGGTGTGCGGCTCCCGCGCTTCTCCCCGCAGCCTTCTCCGCGTTTCTGCACGGTCTTGTTCCCGCTCTTCCTCAATAATTGTATTATTTCTCAGTGGCACCTTTACTGTTGGTGTTCAGTGAACAGCTTTGATCGACACAAAGTGGTATCTTTCCACTTTTGCCGCCTGAACCATGAAGCGCCGCGGGACTCACCAGATCATCTTGTTCCACTTCCCGAGATGATCACGGAGTCTTCTTCGGGGCGTCAATGTCATTTGTTAAGTTGATGGATTTCCCAATGTCCAACCGTCTTGCTAGTTCTCACCCCTTCTAGTCACGGTGCGTTCTTTTGGTTTAATTCTAGTGGGTTTGAAAATCAGTGAATCCATTGACTAATAGATGTGTGTTAATCTCCAGATTTTTTACATCATTCTGCATCCAGTTAGAATCAAGGTTATGTGAGTCTTTCCTTATAAAAGAAATGACCAGGGCGCCTGGGTGGCTCAGTGGGCTAAGCAACTGCCTTGGGCTCAGGTCATGATCCTAGAGTCCTGGGATCGAGTCCCACATCAGGCTCCCTACTCACCAGGGTGTCTGCTTCTCCCACTGACCTCTCTCCTCTCATGCTTTCTCTCTCTCATTCTCTCTCTCTCAAATAAATAAATAAAATCTTTAAAAAAAGCAAAAACAACAACAACAAAGAAAAGAAATGACCAGCTTGATTCTTTTCTCCTTTTCTGGCACAAATTACATAAAATAAGGAATTCTCTGTTTCTTATTAAGTTGAGGAATCAGAAAGAAAGCTCTCCAAGTTACATATTTTGAATACAAATGACAAGGTACAGAATGGTGGCATATACTACTTTTTTTTTTTAAGATTTTATTTGTTTGACAGACAAAGATCACAAGTAGGCAGAGCAGCAGGCAGCAGACAGAGAGAGAGGAGGAAGCAGGCTCCCTGTTGAGCAGAGAGCCTGATGTGGGGCTCGATCCCAGGACCCTGGAATCATGACCTGAGCCGAAGACAGAGGCTTTAACCCACTGAGCCACCCAGGCGCCCCCATATACTACTATTTTACTGTGACGAGATACACACCACAGTGTTTGCCGTTGTAGTCGTTTCTAAGTGCCTAGTCCAGGGGCACGGGCGGCGTTCCCCTTGCTGTTCCCCTTGCCGTCCCCACGCGGCATCTCCATTCCGCTTCCATCTTCTGGAACCAACCACTTGGGTCCCTCACGTAAGCAGAATCACAGTATTTGCTGTTCCGCGACCGGCTTCTTTCTGTCCGAATAATGTCCCCACGCTTCGCCCGCCTTGTAGCAGGTGCCACGATTCGCCTCTTTTCCAAGGCGGAGAAAGTTCGTGGCGTGAATGCATCATTCACCCGTGACGGACACCGAGGGGCCCCGGGCACAGGGATGCTGCCGTGAGCGTGGCCGTGCCCAGAGGGGCTCCGTCCCTGCTTTCAGCTTCACGGGCTGCCTCTCACGTTCCGTGTTTCGTGGATAGGGTGTGTGCCGTCCTCAGATGTCTCCTCACTTTTCCTTTCCAGCCCACGTGCCCTGGGAGCCCCTGGCCACTTTGTCCGTCCCTGAGAGCCTGCCGAAGAGCAGCACTGTGAGCCCTGCGGGGACCCCGTGGCCTCCGTGGCTTCTGGCAGGTGCTGAGCTCACGCCAGTGCTTGGCCTCCCGCGGGGTTGGCCCCGCAGAGAGGACGGCGTGCATGCCACCGTCTTGATGACAGGCCTCGTCGTCACTTCCCCCCACCCCCCACCCGGGACCCACCCTCTCCTCCATCTCCACCGGCATCTCACCCGTAAGTCTGTCTCTCCGTTCATGTGTGTTGGGTTCCGGGGCCCATGGCTTGCCCTCTGGATCCCCGGGCACCCCCGGTCTGGGATGGAGGCTGAGCAATGGGGCCTCCGCGCGGTTTAATTTAACCCTCTTGGCAGTGCTGAGCTCAGCGTGTTAGTCCCATGGACACAAGAGAAAATTAAGGCTCGGACTTGGCTTGGCCAGGCTCGCATTCTCCAACAGGTGACCGGGTGGTAACGAAACCCGTGTTCGCACGATCCTTCTTTGAAAGAATTCATGAAAATAAATAACGCCCTTAACCTTACCACATCAGAAGCTAGAGTTGTTTAGAAGTAACAGCCACATTTGTAGAGAGAAACTTAGGCTAAAAGAAGAAAACGGGGAGCCTGTGGTGAGATTATGAATTAGTACAAACTTCAGGCTCTCCTAATAATGTGTGCGGACTGGGAAGGAGGGACGTTTCCACGCACGTCTTGCTCTGGTCTGGTTAGCTCTGGGTTTGCACCATCGGAGACCTCCAGCTGGGACCGGAGAGGCCACAGCAAATGTCTGGGGTCCCTTCCCTCCCGACATCCGACATCCGACATCTGGGGAGTCTGTGCTGGGCCCTGCAGGTGCGGGGCCCCCCACATGGCCGAGGTCACCAGGGGCTTACGCAGACAAGCCTGCAGAAGAAGCCGTATGACACTGGGCTCAGTCCCGGAATGGAGCCCCGCGTCTGGCTCTCTGCTCAGTGGGGAGCCTGCTTCTGCCTCTCCCTCTGCTGCTCCCCCTGCTTACGCTCTATTTCTTTCTCAAAAAATAAATAAAATCTTAAAAAAGAATACTGAGCGTAAACGTGGAGGCAGAGTAGCAAGGCCCCCCCCCCATCACCTACTGTGTACCTGGTCACGGAGGCCAGGCAGGCTGGCTGTGACCCATGACGGAACGCGAGCTGGAAATCAGGTGCAGAACCTTCCCTCCTGCCCACCCTCGGGACGTGCGCTCGAGTTCCCAGCAGCCTCCCAGCCTCCATCCGCTCCCACGCCCCACCTCCCCCTCATCCCCCCCCATGTGTGCCCCGCCCCCGCCGCCACAGCCAGGCAGCCTGGGTCCCACAGACCCGAGCCCCTCCACCCGGCTGCTCATCGACCCGGGGCCCCCCTCGGCTCCTGCTGCGTGTGTTTGCCTGTGAGCTGCTGTTTCCACGGGCAGTGGGGAATGGGTGTTCCAGAGACGAAAGTAGAAGCAAGGTGAGGTGAGGTGAGGTCAGGTCAGGTCAGGTCAAGGTCACCCAACAGGGTGTGGGAGCCACTTGGTCGTTCCTGTGCCCTTTCCCCAAAATGCCTGCGCAGAGTCAGAAGCAGCCGTAAGGGAGACGGGGGCCGATGGCAGGACCTCCAGCCTTCAGTGCTGGAGGTTTTCAGAAGCCAAACAGAGGCTACGAAAGCCTCTTCCCCGTCACATTCCGGGAAGGACCTTTGGCCACCAAGAACGCACTGCACAGGGTCCTTGGGCTCAGGAACAGGACGGTTTGCCTTTGGGAGCCGGAATTCACACCACCCGTTAGCACGGCCTGCAGCCGGGATGACCTCATTCCCCAGAAGCACGTGGCTTCTGACAGGACAGACCACAGATCCGGGCCTTCCCAGGTCGGCCAAGAAAGGACAGAGGGGGACCAGGCCTGCTCCCACCAGGACCCCCATCTCCTCTCCTGACAGCACACAGCATCCCGCCGAGGGCCCGTGCCCACTGCGGGGAGGTCCGCTGGGCCCCCCTGGGAGGGGCTGCCCCGGCCGTAGTGCTACCACCCAGCCAGGACCGTGAGGAGCATCTCTCCCCCACGGTGTTTCAGTGAGAGCTGGGGAGGGCCGGACCTTGGGGAAGGTGCGGTGACGCAGATGTCTGCCCACGGACTTGTCATGGAGGAGAAACAGCCTTTCCCGCTGTAACGTGGGGCGAGCTTAGCGGGGCTTCTGGCAGGCCCTGCAGTTGTCCGAGCCAAATGGGGCTGTGGTGCGTCCTTGCACACCTGCCTCCTGGCCTCCAGGAAGCCCCTTCCTGCGAGGGACGGCAAGTTCCCCAGAAGATGGACAAGGACAGGGTTCCAGGCAGGACAATGCAGTCTCCCCGAGCGGCAAGATGAATGGAGGGTCCCTCATGGGACGCTGGGTCCCAGGGGCTACCCCTTCTTGCCTGGGTCCTCCTCGGAGGAAGGGAGAGCCACGAGGCACTGGGGGAAAGTCCTCCCTGGAGACTAGAGGAGGTTTTCTGAAGTGTGTGTCCTGAGCTCAGAAGATCCCTTCTCGAGGTATAATCTCTTTTCCATTCAAGATAAAGTGAACAAAAGACAAAATAAACACATCACTGTAGAAAGAAAGGAAGAATTGTAAGATAAAATATGGTGGAAGCTCAAATAACGTACAGTAAGAGGTCAATTAGATACGCATAATACAATCATTTTGTTCGTTAAAAATGAAAACAAAAAAATACTCTAAGAGTCCCCTTGACTAAGTCTAAAAGCCTTAAACCCACTGGGAAATTGGCTAAGATATAACATAAGCCACTGAACGTAATTCTACACTTTCTGGGAGTCATGTTAAAAAATATAAAAAAGAACAGAAATTAATTTTAACAGTATGTTTTATGCCACTTGTTATCCAAACGCCCTCATGTGAGCATGTGGCCAGGACAAACCCATGACGAGGTCTCACGCCGTGTTGTGACTTTCTGACCCAGCGTGACTTTCACCCTCACCGAGCGTCTCACCGTCTGGGGCTCAGGGGCCATGCGTGGCTGAGGCACCAGACCCACCGGCTTGGGCTCAGCACAAAGGGCCGAGGAGGATCCAGGTCGCTGCACAGAACGGAAGGCTGTGCGGCCCTGGCTTGAGGCACAGCAGACGGCATCCAATGAGGGGAGCCACGGAGAGCTGTCGGGGAAGGGGGCGGCCACCCCTCCACGGGGTGCTTTCTTTCCAGCCTCATCCTCAGCAGGGACAGCGAGGGGCACTGCCCGCTTCCTGCAACTCCAGACCCAGCGGACGATGTGATCCTGGGTTTTCACGGACATTTCTTTCATCAGTGGTGATGCTAAATGGTGGGTTATTTTATTCCTGTTTTTTCTTTTTAAGATTTTATTTATTCATTTGAGAGAGAGAGAGACAGAGGGCACAAGAAAGGAGAGCAGAAGCAGAGGGAGAAGAAGGCTCCTCGCTGAGCAGGGAGCCTGACTCGGGGGTCCATCCCGGGACCTGGAGATCATGACCTGAGCCCCCCAGGGGGCCCTTTTTATTCCTGATTTTATGCCTGGAACCAGATTAAAGAATTAGAAGACTATCACATCTAATTCCCTTGGAATTAAGATCAGGTGGGAGGGAGAGAAGGAGAGAGGAGACTGGGAGGGAGAGAGAGGACACAATCGTGAGTCAGAGGCACAGGTCACGTTAACCAGGAGCCAACGTCCACATTCCACATTAGTAGCCGCCTTACTGTCCGGGAGCCCCAGCCCTCCCAACAAGACACCCTGAACTGTACCCCTGGGGACTTTCCCTCTGCATCTGTCTGCCCCTGGCCCCGGCTGAATTGCTTTGCTCTTAATCGGCTCCCGCAGCCGCAGCCATGGGGAGGGTGTGGCCCAGCAGCTGGTGGGAGGAGAAGCCCAGGAGCTGAGCTGAGCCTCCCCGATGACCACAGCCCTGCGGCTCGAGGCTGTGCTCGCCCTCAGGCAGGGCGCTGCGAGCTCATAGTGGTCACCGCGGAGTGGGGCGGCTGGTTAGGAAGCGCTGGTGTGACGGTCACTGACTTGTACGGCCCGTGTACATTTTAAAAATGCTGCACTTTCTTCAGGCGACCAGAACATGTTTGCAGGCTCCTGATTTGCAATTTTCTTTGAATCGTAAAAGGACCTTGATGCTTTCCACAGAAACTGGGGGCAGTCTGTCTCCACTGGTTTAAGTGACTCGGGAAAGCATCTCCAAAGAATTTTTTTTTTTTTCAGATTTATGTATTTATTTTAGAGAGAGCATGTGAGCACCAGGGGGAGGGAGGCAGAGGGAGAGAATCTCAAGCAGACTCCCGCTGATTGCAAAGGCTGACCTGGGGCTCCATCTCACCACCCTGAGCCGAAACCAGGAGTCAGACCCTGAACTGACAGAGCCATGGAGGCACCCGGCACAACTTTCTTCAAACAAGGCTGCTCTGTGCTTTGGGTCTCGGGCTGTTCTTGAGCGTATTTTTCGGAGTCGCTGCTTGGGGACATGTGTGTCATGTTCCGCTATCGATGGCCTGCCGAGACCCCACTCCCACCAGAGGAAACCTTGTAAGCCATTTTCACAAAATACGTTCCAGAGAGTACGAGCCCCACAAAGTGCTTTAAAAAGAGGGTGTGTGGTCAGACGCACTCTTTTTTCAAGATTCACAACATGCACGTGCGTGGGACAGACTCCCAGGAGCTCCACACTGAAAGCAAACAAGACCGCAGCGTCTGCCTCCTTCTCTCTAACATGCAGCCTCTCCACGTCGGTGAACAGACAGCCGTGTTCTCTCACAGTCCTTTCCGCTGTCCTGACTACAGGTGTGTTTGGGAGGCAGACAGTTTATGAACCTGTGCAGCCCCGGAATCCGCCACAAAGTCTCCCGAGGCTGAGTGCCCCTCCTGGGTGGGAGACACCCTGCAGCCCCACAGACACCAAGGGCTTCTGAAGAAGATGCCTGTCACTTGACCTTCTAAAAGACCCAGCATGGGGTTCAAGTGGAAACAAATAGCGAGGCGATAGACTCCTCTGGTGTACTGGTAACATTTAAGTTACATTAAATGTAATGGCCTAAGTTCTCCTGCTAGAGGGCAGAGATTTTCAGGGTGAGTAAAGAACTCAAGCCCTCTGTATGCTGTGCGCAAGAAACACACTTTATTCATTTATTTGTTTTTATAGAAAATGAATTCCTTATTTTATTTTAATTTAATTTTTTTATTATTATGTTCAGTTAGCCCACATAGAGTGTACCATTAGTGTTTGGTGACGTGCTCAACGATTCATCAGTTGCCTCTAACACCCAGTGCTCATCACATCACGTGCCCTCCTTCATGCCCGTCACCCAGTCACCCCCCAACCCCTTCCCTTCTGTAATCCTCAGTTTATCTCCCAGAGTCCAGTGTCTTTCATGGTTTGTCTCCCTCTCCAGTTTCTTCCCATTCAGTTTTCATTCCTTTCCCCTATGGTCCTCTGTGCTATTCTTTATATTCCTTTTTTTTCCCTTGAGATTTTATTTATTTATTTATTTATTTATTTGTCGGAGGGAAAGAGAGCACAAGCAGGGGCCAGAGAGAGAGGGGGAAGCAGGCTCCCCCACTGAGCAGGGAGCCCGATGTAGGGCTCAATCCCAGGACCCTGGAATCACCACCTGAGCCAAAGGCAGATGCTTCACTGACAGAACCACCAGGCACCCCAACAAACACACTTTAAGTATAAAGATGCAAATAGGTTAGAAGCAGAGATGGAGGAAGGCACGCCGTGTGAACAGGGATCACAGGAAGGCTGGAGAGGCTGTCTTGATAGCCCGGAAGCAGGCGCGCCTAATAACAGCTTCCAGACTGACGAGGTATGGCTGCCATCTGGAAGAAGGGCTGGACGAATCTCAAGAACAGCTCTTAGGAACTGCTCGGCGGAGGAATAGTAAGGACACCAACGCCTGAGCGACCAGCTCAGGTGACTGCCAACCGCATCACCGGCCAACACTGCAGGGTGTCATAACACTCATGGGTTAGGGCAGACTGCTCTCTGGGTGTCAAGACAAGTCTCAGTAAATTCAAAGGGGCTGAAATCAGGCAGATTGTGTTTTCTGAACACAGCATAATACAATTAGAAACCAGTAACACGAAGATAGCTGGGAAATCTCCAAATATCTGGAAATCAAGCAGCACACTTCTAAATAACCCATGGATTTAAAAAAAAATTTTTTTAAAGATTGGAAATACATTAGCTTCCTGGGGCTGCTATTACCCCAAATTAGCACAAAGTGGGTGGCTCAAACCGCAGAACTTTATTCTCTCGAAGTCGTGGAGACTGGAAGTCTGTGATCAGTTTTATGGACTGGAGACTGGAAGTCTGTGATCAGTTTTATGGACTGAAACCAGGGTGCTGTGGAATGGTGCTTGACCTTGGGTCCCTGGGAGCACCCTCTTGCAGTTCCTGGGGCCTCGGGGGTGCGGTGGGTGTGGGCATCCCTTCTGCCCACCCTCACGTTGTCCTCTGTGCTTGTCACTATCAAAATCCCCTCTGCCTCTCTTGTGAGGGTGCATGTAGCCCACTTGGCGGGTCCAGGATAAAGTCCCTTCACAGGACCCTGAACACAAATACATCTTTGCCACATAAGGTGACATTCACAGGTTCCAGGGATGAGGATGTGGACAAATTTTTGAAGCCACCATTCAACCCACTACACACACAAAGAAAAAGAAAAAATATTGTGAATGATAATGAAAACACAAAATATCAAAACCTTGGGATGCAGCTAAAGTTGTAAGTAGAGGGAAATTCATAGTTATGAATGTTTATATCACAAAAGAAGAAAGGTATAAAGTCTGTGGCTATTAAGAAGCTGGGAGAAGAAGAACAAAACAAACCTAAGTCAAGGACATGGAAGGAAATAACAAAGTAAGGGATTAAATTTAGGAAATGGAAAATGGAAACATAATAAAGAATATGAATAAAGTCTGAAGCTGATTCTTTGAAACAGTCAATAAGCTTGATGAGCTTCTGGACTGATCAGGGAAAATAGAAAGAACAGAAATTACCAGTATCAGGAGCAAGAGTGTGGATGGACATCGCTAGAGATGCCATGGATGGGAAATGATAAGACACATCATGATCAACGATGCCAACAGCTCTGACGCTTAGAACAGATGGACAAATTCTCAGAAAGACACAAATCATCACTGCTGATATAAGAATAAATTTTTTAAAAAGAGTAGCTTCTCTAATAAAGAAATGGAACTTGAAATAAAAACAGAGAGAACTCCAGATGGTTCCAGTGGTGAGTTCTAACAGACACTTGGGGAAGAAAGACACAAACCCTACACAAACTCTAATCAGAGAACCCGCAAGGACAGACACGCCCCTGCGCACTTCCTGGGGCTGGTACTCTGCTCGCAGGAAACCTGGACAACTCATTAGAAGACAATAAAATTACAAAATAGTATCTCTCGTGAACATAAATGCAAAGACTCTCAACACAGATTAGCAAATTGAATCCAGAAATATACAGAAAGGATAGTGTATCATGGTTACAGTGAGCTGAATCATAGCCCCTAAAGAGATTTGCTGAAATTCTAACCCTGGGTACCTGTGCACATGCCCATATTTGGAAATAGAGTCTGTGCAGGTATAATCAGTTACATTATGACAAGGTCATCCTGGATTCGCGTGGGCCCACAGTCCCATGTGATGCACACCCCAGCAAGGACAGCAGAAGGCAAGTGGAGAAGAATGCGTCTCGGGAAGATAGGCATACAGAGAGAGAACACCAACGGATGCAGAAGTTATGAGCCCGAGAACAGCAAGTGTTGCTGGCCACCACGAGAATCTGGAGACAGTGAGGAAGGGTCCTCCCCCAGAGCCTCTGGAGAGAACGTGGCCCGGTCCTCCCCTGCTCTCAGACTTCTGGCCCCCCGAACTGTGAGACAGCACAGTTCTGCTGTTTCTGTTAACAGTACTCAATGATAGGAGCCTTGGGAAACGAACACCGTGAGCAGTGGGGTTCATTCCGGGACTACAAATCTGGTTTATTATGTGAAAAGCCAAGAGTGTAATTCATCCGATTAACAGAACAGAGGAGAAAACATAATCATTTCCACGGACCTAGAAAAACATTTAACATCCATAATTAAATAAATAAATACGCCTCGGCAAACTAGAAATAAGAGGGATTTCTCTATTCTGAAAAGCCCACAGCTTAGACCTCATACTGGAAGACTTACACTCTGTCCTGAGGCTGTGAATGAGGGGGGATACATGTTCTCACTACTTCTGTGCAGCATTACAGTAGCCAGTGAAATTAGCCAAGGAGAGAAATTAAAGACATGCATATCGTTAAAACAGAAGAAAATCTGTCTTTATTTGCTGATGCCATGTGGAGGGATGCAGAGAATTCTAAGGAATGGCCAAAAAACCTTCTAGATCTCTGAAGTCATTTAGCAAAGCTGCAGGATGTTCCGCAAACACAATGAACAACAAAACTTCTGTGGCATTCCCACATGCTCTCAATGCAAAAATTGGAAAAAGAAATTTAAAAAAAAATTTAAACAGTATAAAGCACATGTTTAAGGAGAAATTCAGCAAAATAATTACAAGACCTAAAAAATTCCATGAAGGGGTGCTGGCTCAGTCGGTAGCCAGTGCTCAGCCGGTAGCGGGTACCACTCTTGGTCTCATGGGCTGTGAGTTTGAGCCCCATGCTGGAGGTATAGATTACTTAAAAATAAAAATAAAATCTTTAAAAAAAATACACCAAAAATATAATCCTTGCTGAGAGAAGGTACAGAAGCCTTAGCTAAATAGAGATCACGTCCATGGGCTGGACGGTAAAGATCGCGATGGTTCTCCCCAAACTGGTCAACAGACCCAACAAGCCATTCGTAGAGATGTGTGTGCACCCCTCCAGGCACCCACCTCCAGATTCGACCCAGGAGGCCATGAGGCAGTGGGGACCCTGGAAACACTCTCACAGCCCCCATAACAGGGGCTCCAGGGACAATTGTGGAGAAAACTGGCGACTCTGAATCAGACACTGGGATGTCCTGTTGAAGGCACAAGATTGCCTCCTCCTGAATTCTTAAAATTTAAGACCTAAACGACAGGGCTGCTGTGGCTCGAGATTGGGATTCCTATAGAATTTCCGAAGAGAGGTTTTTTTCTTCTTTGTCTTTCTCCAACTACCCAGGCCTTCTGGGGCACAGGCTAGAGCCAATCAACACAGAAAAGAAGGGGGACAGAAGGAGTCCCTCTGGGAACGGGCTGCAGGTGGGCTGCTGCCCATCACTGTGGTGGAGTTTCAGGTGTGCGTTGCTGAACGTAACTGCGTATGTAAATGGTTAGGGGACACTCAGAGAGTCACGTGATAATACATTAGTGGGGATAGGAACCACAGGAGGGGACTGTCCCAGTGCACCAGGAACAGATTGCTTCTCTAAGCTGCGGTCCGGAAGTGGGACAGACCCCCCCACCCCCACCCCACAGACCCCCACCCCCACCCCACAGACCCCCACCCCCACCCCAGCCAGGCACGAGGGAACCAAAGAGTGGAAGATGACATCTTAAGAACGTGACTCGGCTCTCTGCTGGTCACTGGATGTCACTCCACCTGGGGACCCTAACTTTAAGTCTCGCCTTTAAAAACCCTCCCTTGGCAGACATCTGGGAATTCAGGATTTGGAGCGTCAGCTGCCTGTCCTCCAGGATGGCACTGCACCGATAAACCCCCTCTGTGTCGGCTTTTCTCATGGGCTTTTCACTCATCCGGCACGGGAACTCCTGTTTGCTCCGGGAGGTGAGGGCAGGGAGGCTGATGTGACAGGTTGATTGAAGGAAGGCCTGCAAAGTCTGTCCCTGGGACAGGTCTGCACGAGAGGAAGCACGCCCCAGCTTCATTTGCAAATTCTGTTTGCAGGGACAGGACTGCTTCCAGGATTCAAGGAGATAACCTGGCAAGCAGCGTGGAGACCAAGTGCTGGGGACAGACACCGCCACCGTCCGGCCAAGCATCCTGCCGCTTCAGCTTCGACTCACACAGATGGAGGGCTGTCTCGAGAGGGTGGCGCTCCTTGCTTCCTCCCCACTTCTTTGTTCTGAGAGATTAAGTGCATACTTGGTCCTCTGCTCTACAACCTGAGAAAATTTTTACTCCGCATTCTGTAAATACCGGTATTCCTGATTGGACCAGCCTGGCGTCCCGACCCCTGGCCCAGGCAGCCTCTCTGGGGAGGCACAATGCGGCTCATCGGGCTGGGACGATTATGCATGCGTTGTCGCCTGCAGACAGGGCCAGCGGGCCCAGGGACAAAGGAGTGCCGCCGCCAGCATCCCACTTTTGTGGCCGCCAGCAATCTTTTGTGGTGCGGCCTGGGAAAAAACTGAAGGAGCCGCCCCACAGCAGAAACCCCTGTTGGAGAAAGAGGGGCCCTCCCTCCACCTGGCTTTGAGCGCAGAGCGCAGCCGCAGCCCCTCTCATCTCCTAGGCAACGGGAGGCTGGGAAACAAGGTGCCACAGGAGATGGGATCCGTATCAGGAAAGCGGGGTTGGGAAGCTTAAGTAGGGAGACTGCCCAGCAAAACGTCATGGCTGACCGCCGTCTTAGAGTGAAGGAGGGGAGGCCCCTGCCACCTCCTCCAGGAAGGCGGTGGCCGCTGCTGCTGCGGGCTGCAGGGACGGCTCCTGCTCTCTGCCTGCCTGCTGAATGATGGACCTATTTGTGAACCCCTGAGTCCCGGGGGTGGACCGGCCTGGGTTGATTAGGTAACAAAATCATTAAAACCAACAAGGAGGCAGAATCCTTCAAAAACATGAAATCTGTGCGAGATAAATGGAGCCAAAAAGAACACACAATCGTTTGGGCGCGCCACCGAATAATTACATGCCACAGCACAGACACGAACTGGAAATAAATTTTGAGCTCAGAAGCTCAGCATTTCACTGGGCGCCTGTCGGAGGGTGTCAGATGCCTGAAATTCAAATATAGCTCACAGGCCCTGCGTCCGTCCGCAGCCCCCCCATCTTCCCCGAGCCCTCCCGACGAAGCCCCGCCTGCCTTCCAGAGCCCTCGCTCTGCTTCCAGACTCCAATCCCCCCACCCGGAGCATCTGCCTCCCCTCCCTCTGCCGCCAACACAGCGCTGCCTGACAGACAAGACAGACATTTAAAAACCAGTCATGTCTTGGATTAGTGTGGCTTTGAGGCATGAGATGGACGAATTATTTCCTGCCTGTTGGAGGCTCTGCTTGGGGCGTGGGTGGGAGCTCAAAGCCGAGGAAGGGAAGGAAGACGGGGTGCTTCCAGGGAGAGACGCGACAGAAGACAAACCCCCCGGGAGCGGGGGACCTCCGGGCTGCTGACTCGTGCTGCCTCCATCACCAGCGTCAGAAAGCAAGGCTGCAGTGAACTCATTTTGCACCTGTACAGTTTAGGAAAGCACATGTATTACGCATTTTAGGCACCCGGATATTTTTTATATGGGTAGATAATTGCTACAATCTGAAAAACAAAAAGCAAAAAACCTGCCTTCCACTGGGGGATAAAGGGGTTGAGGTTTTTTGTTTTTTTTTTTTTTTTTTTTTTTTTTTTTCACAACCTCTGGACCACGTGTTCATAGTAGGAACAAAGAAATGACGTCGTCCCCATAAGCCAGCTCAAGCCTCCTGGACGTTTTCAAGCCCTGCTTGTAAATGTCTCACCATACTGGAAGCCCCGAGAGCACGAAGCTGGTCTGCTCGGCTTGCCAGGAGACAGCCAGCCCTCGGTATCTGTCCTGCAAAAACTGATGGCGTCGGGAATCCTCTAGACTTGGCTGTCTTTCCAGCCACTCCCATAAAGCAGATTCTGAAGTGCCCTCCACGCGTCTGCCGGCTGGTGGCACAATGGTTGTGAGCTCGCGATCGGTCCAGACCAGAAGGCAGACGGAGGCCCGGAGCCCAGGGGAGTGCCCGCCACCAGGAGGGACTGCCGCCGGCTGATGGGGGCTCTCTGGGGGCTCCGGAGACCAGCCAAGCCTCCGAAGGGCAGAGTCAGCACCACAGTGAGTCAGGTCATTCCTGAAGGCAGAGAGTTCTGCTCTCCAAGTCCCACCAACAGATGACACTCCAGTTTGGGGCGCTGGGGCATCTGCTGGAGTACTGCCTGCTCCAGTGCATAACCTGTTACAAGCTGATGCTAAGGAGTTTGTAGGAATCCTTCCTGAACCTGCCTGAGGGTCCTGTTCTTTGTTTCGTGCGCTATTTGCTGAGAGCAGAAAGAGCCTCCAAGAGGTCATGGGGTCTGTCTACACCTCCTCGTAGGAGCCATTTTATGTTTTTAAGAAGGAGGCGCAGAGCCCCCCCCCCCCCCCCCGTTTCAGTCGCACTTTCTTAGTCTCCATGTCCTTCTGTGAATATCAAGTCTTTTGTTCCTTCCGCATGCAGAAAACCAGTTTCTCCCCCATCTCCAGCTGCTTTCGTTTCCTCCTGATGGAACTGGAGCTCTGTAATGCCTCCTGGGGTGCCCCCTCCCCTCCCGCCAGGCCCTCGGTGGCAGCCAGCCTCTTCAGATCCCAGTGGGGTGCCACTCCCCCACCCTGCGCCCCTTGGGGTGGACGCCCATCTCCTCGCTGGGCTGGAGGCTTGACGGGGTGCTGGCACATAGCACGGGTCCTGAACCTAAGTGCTAGCACATGCCTGTGGACAAAGAAAGAAAGCCGTCAGTGTTACTTCTGTGCCACTGTAGGAAAGATTTTGTCGGCTTCTCTTATTTGTGGCACATACTTATATATATTTTTTTAAGATTTTATTTATTTATCTGACAGAGAGAGAGAACACAAGCAGGTGGAACAGCAGAGGGAGAGGGAGAAGCAGGCTCCCCACTGAGCTGGGAGCTGGATTGGGGCTCGATCCCACAACCCTGGGATCATGACCTGAGCCAAAGGCAGTCCCTTAACTAACTGGGCCACCCAGGCGCCATGTGGCACATATTTATAAAAATTAGCAGGACTTTCGCTTGGCGTTTTGACGTATGGTGTACCTTCTTTCATTGGCATTTAATAAAATGGCTTAGAAGGTCCCTAGTCTCCCTGTGGACTTTCAGTTTTAAATGTTTTTGCTATAATTTTCCCTAACTAATAATCATGGCTGGTTGCCCTGACATGCAGGCTTGCAAATTTTCTTTCTGCTCCTGTTCCTCTTTTGGAAGATGACAGCCCAGAGCACCTTAATTATTGATGATTCTCTTTCTCATGCAAATTTTATCATTTTGCAGAAATCCTTATATTTTCTTAATGCCTCAGCAATCCAGAGGAGCCGTACCGTACTGCTGTTGTCGATGATGGCCAAGTGGGAGTGGAGGGGAGGTGGGCTCAGTGACCCCCAGAAGCTGGGACGCGACGGTCTCCGAGAAAAATCCTCAGCAAGCCAACCTCCAGTTTCCTTTGCCAGGTCTCCATGGATGGGCCAGGGCCAGGATTCTTCCCCTACCTCAGCCCAGCCATCCCAGCACGTCCACCTGAGACCCCAAAAGGCATGGACTGGTCTGCCCCGCCTTCGTGGCACTGTGCTGGGCTGCTTGCAATGTAGGAGGCTTTGCCAAGGAGGTGCAACCGCTCTGCTGCCTGGACTTGATGACTTTCTGGAAACATTAGGATGTTCTGGGGTGAGCTGCACCCGTAACATTTTATAAGTTAACCACCCCTGAAAGACACGGATGGTTCCCATTATGTGCATATCAAGTGGGGCGTCCATATGAGGAAAGCACCCATTCTCAAAGAGAAGTGGTTGAAATCTGTGTCAGAGACACGTGGAAGGTGGTACTGCTAAGCAAAGCGAATGCACGTTTGTGTGTGCACATATGTTGGTGCACGTGCACATGCATGCACACATGCACACACGCAACGCATACATGCACACACGTATGCACGCATACGTGCACGCACATACACGCACACATGCATGCACACATGTGCACTCGCACGCATGCACATATGCGTACAGGCACAGATACATGCACACACATACATGTGCAGACATGCATGTGCACATACACGCAGGCACGTACATGCATACACGCACAGACATACGTGCGCGCACACGCGTGCACACATACATGCACACACGCACACACATGCGCGCGCACATACAGGCACACACGTGCATCTGTTAATACCGATTCGCATACGAAAAGAGCACTAACATAACATAAGGCCCCAAACTGCTAACACAACAGCGCAGATGGCACATGGAGAGTCTCCTGTTCTCACGTCGTTACGTCAGAAACACGGTCGCGGCTCTGAGCTCGACGACCCCCGGTCGGCCTCAGCTCCTCGGCTTCCGCGGGGGGTCAGTTAATGCCCTCCCTGCCCGCCTGCGGGCCGAAGAGCCTTTCCCGCGGCCCAGGTTCGGACGTGCCTGCTGCCCGCTGAGCCGCTGGTCCGCACACGGATGGGAAGGACTTTAACCTGGGACCGTCCTGCTCTCCAGGTCACGGGTTCCTGAGACGTCACCCCCGCTCCGCGTCCTGACACGTTCCCTCCGGGACGACTCGGGCTTCAGGACCTGTTACTGACCGCGAACGTGAACGTGCGCCCGGGGATTCGTGGGCGTTAGGGAGACCCCCGGGAGGGCCCCTGGGCCAGCACCGACAGGCCACCCGCGACGCGCTCCGGGTGCCAGGGTCCGGGCGTGGCCGGAGGGTGTGGGAGGGTAGGCCAGAGGGCGTGGTCGGGGCGTGGCCAGATTGCGTCAGAGGGCGTGGTCAGGCGGACCGGGGCGTGGTCGGGGCGTGGTCAGAGAGCTGGGACCGCTGTAAGGACAGGAGCTCCTGCCCCGCTGCCTCTCCACGAGCAGGTCCCGGAGAAAGCGCACGAGCGGGTCCTGGAGAAACGCCGTCTCCTCGTCTGAGACGGAGACGTGGGGAAGCGGAGCAGACCCTGCGCGCAGAGCTCGGCCCCAGAGCCAGGCTGCCTCTGCAGAGCCTCAGTGAGCGGGTCTGAATTGCATACATGGTCTGGGCAGGTTTCCCGAACCCTGAACCACCTGCGTAGACGGTACCTCCGCGCGTCTCAGCAGGTGCTGCACGGAGTCGCACCCTAACTGCTGGCCGCTTGTGACCCCGACAGGTCACCACGTAGAAGAAGTGGGAGGAACCCCAAGGCTAGGGCCGCCTTCCAGGCCCTCCTCTCCAGGGCAGCCCTCCGGGCCGCGTGTAGAGGCCGCAGAAGGACCGTGGCTGCAGGGGGACCTCGGCTGACGTCTCCAGCAAGGGTCTGGGAAAGCCGCGGGGTCTTCACGTTGTGTTCCGGTTGCTGGTGACTTTTCTGGACATAATACGTCTCTCCTGAAAGCCACGCTTTGTTCCCCAGATGGGAACCTTGTCCCAGGACGGCATTCTCTGCCCCGGTCACCGCAGACACACAACCACACAGAACCTCACTGCCCACGAGGGGAAGACCTCGCCTTTCCCGAACCCTCTCGACTCAGCCATTCTTGAAAATCTGCTCGGAGGCAGTCATGTCCGACTTCAGGATCCAACTGGAACCCGCCCTCCCCAGGAGCGGTCCTCACTTCTGCCTGGATTAGAACAAAGGACCGAGTGGTGTCATATACTGGGGGAAACCGCACAGTACACAAATGCAAGTATAACGGGTTGGATCTGGAGAATGATCTGTAGTTTGGAAAGCTCACCTGTTACTATAGTCTGAATCTTTGTGTTCCCCCAAATGCATAAGCTGAAAGGCTTCCCCCCAAGGTGAGTATAGGCAGTGGGTCCTTTGGGAGGTGATTGGGTCATGAGGGTGTGGCCCTCACCGATGGGACTTGTGCCTGATAATGGAGTTCCCTGAAGGGGACCCTTGCGCTCTGGGATCACAGAGCAGGGAGACCGCCTCTGTCCCCAGGAGGGAGCGCTCGCCCCAGTGTCATGACGCCCTCACCCGGGATATGAGGATAAGATTCTGTTGTGGTGAGTCGCCAGGTCTGTGTGGTTCTTACAGCAGCCCAGACGGACAAAGACAGGTTTTTCCGTTTGGCCTGTGAGTACGAGGTTCGAGTCTCCAGCTGCCTGCAGCACGAGCTCGCTTTCTGTATCACACGGTGGGAAGCTGTTCCCTGAGTCGTCTCCCCAAGGACAGCTGGGAGGGGGAATGCTGTGGGCCAGCGAGGGCTCTTTGACTGCAAGCAACAGACCCCTGCGGCCCAGGGCAGGGAGGGCATTTCCAGGGAGACCACACAGGCTCAAAGGAACTGGGACAGCAAGGTCAGAAAGGTCAGGAACTGGGTATCACTCCCAGCACCGCATGTCAACTCCTTAAGGACACTGACACTGGGACGTAGAAACATCGGCAACTTTCTTCTGTCTTTGAGTCACATTCCAGGGGTACACCGGGGTCAGCCCCTTCCTGGCCCTGGAGCAGGAAACGTCCTCGACAGTCAATCCCACCACAGTGTATTTGAAACCATTATAGAGAATGACAAACATTTCTCTTCTTTTCTTTTCTTTCTTTTTTGTTTTTTTTCTTTTCTGGTTTTCCACTTTCTCTTAAAATTGATTTTGTGATGATTTTTTTTCCTATTTACTTGGATGAAATTTGGACGGATTACTTGGACAAATCCCAAGATTTTTCTGGTCATTGTCAAGCTCTAAGATGTTGTTCATTTTAATCACAAGCACAGGCTGCTTAGCTATGAAGAAGCCCGCCCCATCCAGTAGTCCCATCTTCACTTCTCAGCCAGACGGTTCTCCTCTCCCACCCACCCTGCGCAGGGCGGCCTACACCGCCTCTGGAGTGGGGCTCTGAGCAGAGGCGGCAGAGGAGAGTGGAGGTCTCAGGGGACGGCGGTGGTCTGGCCTGATGCTCTGTGCACTGGCAGGGGAACCGTCCCCTTTCTTTGGGGCTGCGCTCCTGGCGCTGTGGAGACCTCTGCCCTCCTCTCCACCACTGGGGATCTCTTGTCGGCCGTGTCGTCCTCAGCTCCGGGCCCTTCAAAGGATGTGTCCGCGTCCTCGCCCTTAGTACCTGCGAATATGGCCTCATTGGGCAAAGGGCCTTTGCAGCCGGATTTGAGGCTCTCAGGACGAGGCCTCCCTGGATTTAGGCTGGGATCTGAATCCGACAGCAGGTGTCCTGAAACACAGGGAGGAGAGGATGGGAGGCACAGACACTCCCGGAAGGAGGCCCATGAAGACAGAAGCAGAGGTGGGACCCAGCCACCGCCTCTCCCACCGGCAAGGCCTGGTGGTCCCAGCAGTCCCTCTGAGGCAGCAGGCCCTGCTGACACCCTGATTTCAGACCCTTGCGTCCAGACCACAAGGGACACGTTCCCCTTCTTGCAAGCCCCAGTCTGTGGTGATTTCCGTGGCAGCCCTGGGAGACTGGTGGGAACCCCAGGATGCGGACTGGGGCTCCTCTGCCTCACGGCCGACTCGGCATGCATGTTCTTCCCCCACACGGCCCTCACCTTTCTCACCAACACCCGTGTGCTCACGCAGATGTGTGCATTCGCACACACACGTGCTCCCTGAACTGAGGTGGAGGAGAAAGTAGGGGGAGGGAGGTCCCGTCCTCGGGTCCCGGCAATGGATGGAGGAGAACGAGGTTTGGGGGGCTCTGGTTAAGGAGCAAGTGCGCTTGTGTTACTAAGTCTGCAGGAAGATGGCGGGAGCCACTACAATATCCTGGAACCAGGGCTGTGCAAGTCACTGAAGTGTCGATGTTTCCTCTCTGCGTTTTATTGTATTTATTTATTTTTAAAGACTATTTATTTCTTTGTCAGTGAGAGAGAGAGAGCGAGCACAAGCAGGGCAGAGTGAGAAGCAGATTCTGCTGAGCAGGGCGTCCGAGGTAGGACTCGATCTCAGGACGCCGGGATCATGACCTGAACCGCAGCAGGAGCATCACCGACGGAGCCCCCAGGCGTCCCCCTCTGCATTTTACTTCAGAGTCTGAGCTATAATCCGTGGAGCTAGAGTAGCATGAAAGCCTTCATCAAATATGTTTTCAAACCAGGCAGGGCACTGGCCCCTTCCTCAGCCCAGTCCCCTGGACTGGGGTGGGGGCGGGGGTCCCCCAACCCTCCCCCCCCCCACCAGCTGAGCTCACAAGCCGTGACTTGGTTGGAAAAAGAGGTCAAGCAAGGAAGGAGCTTCAAGGCAGGGTGTCAAGCTGCATTAGCTCACCCCAGAGGATTCAGGGACTACAGTCCAAAACCTCTAATTTCAAAGAGAAATTTTGCGGCGCTATTGACTTCCATTTAAGAAAAAGGGAATGTTTCCCTTGCAGGGACGAAGGTCCTCCCGGCACAGGCCGTGTCACCCAGCTCATGGCACCTAGAACTCATGTGGGTCCTGGCCTGCCCCTGACTTTCGGGAGCTGCCAGGGTGAGCTGTGGGGAGGCAGGAAGGAAGACCACCGGCAGCCCTGAGGTTCCCACCATAGAGTGGCGGGAGCGAGAGGCGGCCACCAAAGTCCTGAGCACAAGGGTCAGACCAGGGAGCTGTCCCCGCCCGCCTCATCCCTGCTCTTCTGCACCCTCCCCCTCCGTCCCCAGCACCTTCCCTGGCTCTCGCAGGGCTGAGCACAGACCAGGGATGGGATCCCCAGCCACACCGGTGTCGACAGGGGTGTGTCACCGGGAAGGATGGTAATGACAGGCCCATTTCACAGCGTGTGCGCTTGGAAGGTGAAGTAGTTGGGGCCAGGAACGCGGCTCACAAGTCCTGAGACCCCGCACACAGTCTAGCCAGAGGTGTGCGTGTGCCGTGAGTGTGTGCTCGGCTGGGCTGTCACCGTGGGAACTGAGCAAACCGGGGGCCCGAGCCCAGGAGCAGGTCCCCTCGCTGTCTGCAGGTGCGTTCTCCGGAAGGCTCCTGGGGGGCAGACCCGTCCTCCCCTGTGTCCGCATCATCTTCGTTCTGTGAACATTTGTGTCCACATTGCCTCTTGTTGTGAGTCATATGGGATCCTCCCTGAGGACGTCATTTTAGCTTGATTACCAATGTAAAGACCCTATTTCCAAATACGGTGAGGTCCTCGGGGGTGAGAGCTTCGACACGGGAATCCGGAGGGACACAAGTCAACCCATAACAGAACGGACACGCCCAGCGATGCCCATGGCTTCATGTCTTCTTTCCAAGAATCGGAAGTCGCTGCCTTGCCGTCCGATCGGGGCTCTCGATCTTCGCTGCCGTTCGAACAGTTCTCGGTGATTTTTTTTAAAGAATCCTGGTGCCCAGGCCACACGCAGCTCACCACGTCAGAAGCCGTGGGGATACGGTCCAGGCCTGGGCCAGTGTCAGCGCTTCTGTGCGTGCAGAACCCCAGCAGGACTGACGGTCTCTACTGGATCAGAACTTCAGGGCCATGTGATTCCTGAGTCGTCCTGAGTTTGGAGGAGTCAGAGCCAGAACGCTGGAACGAAGTTAGAAAATTGTCTCCATAACGAAACACACGATGGCCCTCTCCGCAGTGGACCCCAAAGAGACCCTCATCCCAGCGCCTGCCGTGGGGAAGGTCCGGGGCTCCTGCTGCCATCGGGGGACTCGCCCCCCAGGGTCTTGCCAGCAAAGCCTTCAGCGTTTCCAGGGAGCTGCTGGCCGGCACTGGGCATGGAGACCCTGCACTTCTGCGTCAAGGGGGACAGGGCCCTTGGAGTGGGACAGACCAGACCCTGTCCTCCTGGAGCCTGTGTCTTTTGGAGCAGATGTGCGGTAAGTAAGCTAATGAGTCCACGTGTGTCAGCTTCAGATGGTGAGAAACGCCGTGCAGAAAGCAGAGCTGGGTCAGTGGACAGAGACAGGGCAGGTGGGCTGTGGAGGGCTCCGTTTTACCTAGGTGACCAAGGACACCGGATGGAAAGGAGACACCGCCGAAGCCTGTTGTTAGATGTCACCTCCGTCTTATCACGAGTGCTGGTGTTTCCTTAAGTCGGCCTTTTGCAGAACAACCTCGTCCCCTGCTCGAGATCATGCCCACACCGACCACGAGGTGAGGTCGGTCCCTACTCAACAGAAGACGAATCTGCCCAGGCCACTCAGGGATGTGCTGGGACGCGCTCCCTCCTGACTGGTTCCCTGCCACTCCCTCATCTTGTACCCCACAAAAGCCTGAAGGGACGGGCAGCCCAGCAGTGAGCCTGCCTCCCGCCGCCTCCCCCACCGCCCCACGTAGCCTCCAGACCCCGTTGCTGCGCAGAGCCACTCCCGACCGGTCCTCTTTCAGCGCTTCTGGGCGCCATCGTGGGACCCCTCAAACACGCAGCGGGAACCCTCCTCGCTTGCTGTTCGTACTGGCACCCACGTTTGTTTTCTCTTGTTTTATATGTTTTAAACGGAACTCCAGTTCCCATCACTGGATTAGTTCTTGATTCACGGCACTGTCGTGACTGGTTCACACTCGACTCTCCTGCCCCCTGGATTTTATTTATCTCACGCGTTCCCTTCCCTGTCCTCAGTCATACTGCGAAAACCCTACACTCACCTCCCCCTCCCCACACCTTCCACAGGGATGACCCGTCTGTGCCCCTCCCCCACACACCCCAGAGGGGAGCACTGCCTGCATCCGGGGCTCCAGTCCCCCTGGTGGCTTGGTTTCGTGGAGAAAGCAGGTGCATGTGTGCGCTCAAGCCAAGGAGGAGCATTTCATTTGGGTTTTGTTGCTTTTGTACTTTCTGTATTAAAAGATACTGTTTCAGCCCGCAGTTACGAAAGTCCCATCTCTGCACTGCGGCATCTGGGAACAGGAACTCTTTGGAAATGCAAATCTTTGAATCCCCACCCCCCACCCCCACCCCAGACCTCCGGAATCAGAAAGGGTGATTTGCATTTCTCTGATTACTAAGGAGGCCAACAACCTCTTAATTTTCCTGTTGGGTGTTGAGTTCTCTCTTTTCTGAAACGCCTGGCAGGTGTTTGCCCCTTTTTGCTACAGGGCTGTTTATCATTTTCTTATGGATTTTAGTTATTTATATATTCTTGACACTAACTCTTTCAGGTTAAATGCACCGAGAATATTTTCTCCCATTTACAGTCTGTGTTTTCTCTATGTTGTCTTTACGATGAGAAGAATTTCTAATTTTAATAGAATCTAGCATATTATTTTTCGTGATTAACACTTATGATTCTTATTTAAGATTCCTTCTTTATCACGAGGACAGAGAGAAATCTACCAGTATTTTCTACTAGGGGCTTTGGAGTGTTTTCATTTGACAGATTGCTTTGGATGAGGTGTGAAGCAGGAAGCCTTGCTCACCAGATTTTCCAAATGAACACTTGCCTTTCCTGACTTCGTGAGGTGGGTCATTCCTCTCCATCCCTCTGCAGTGTTGTGAGTGCAGTGACATAAGTCTAAGGTCGTGTGGGTGTGGGCTTGTGTCTGGGCTGTCCCCTGTAATCCACTGACCAATCATCAGCAACTGGCTTTTTTTCCTATTTTTACAAATTTTTTAAATTTAAATTCAATTTAGTTAACACATAGTGTATTATTCACTTCAGAGGTCGAATCTAGTGATTTCTCAGTGGCATACAACACCCAGAACTCATCACATCACATGCCCTCCTTAATGCCCATCCCCCAGTTACCCCTTCCCCTACCCACCTGTCCTCCAGTAACCCCCAGTTTGTTTCCTGGAGTTAAGAATCTCTTTGGGGTCTCCTCTCTCTGTTTTTATCTTATTGTATATTTTTCTTCCCTTCCCCATGCTCCTCTGTTTTGTTTCTTAAACTCCACATAGGAGTGAAATCATATGACAGTTGTCTTTCTCTGACTGAGTTATTTCACTTAGCGTAGTGCCCTCTAGTTCCATCCACGTCATTGCAAGTGGCAAGACTTCATCCTTTTTGATGGCTGCATAGTATTCCATTGCATGTATGAACCACATCTTCTTTATCCATTCATTTGTCGAGGGACATCTGGGCTCTTTCTCTAGTTGGGCTACTGTGGGCATCGCTGCTATGAACGTTGTGGTGCAGGTGCCCCTACAGGTCCCTATGTTTGCATCCTAATAGCTCATAATAAATGTTGCTATCCGGTTCTCACATTCCCTCTTCCTGCATGTGTTGACTATTCCTGGGCCTTTAGTTTTTCATCATTTTGTTGGTTTTGTTTTAGAAACAGCTTGCAAAACTCCATGAAAACTCGGGGTGGGGGGCTTGATTGGGTTTGCATTAAATCGATAGGTCAAATTTGGGGGACTTAGCACCTCCGGCACTGTGTCCCAATGCTGCCCGCAGAAACCCGGGATTCCTGTTCAGGCCGCCAGCCTCATTGTGGCAGCATTGCTCACGATGCTTCCCGGATTCCTTGCAGGTGTCCCCCACCCCACAATGGAGAATCCAGGTCTTGCCTCTGTCGGGAGGCCCTTCTGAGGGCTGAGGCCCAGGGACGTCTCTGTCCCAGCATGCGGCGGCCCCTGGAGAAGCAAGCTGTCTTCCAAGTCAGCACCCACGACAGTGCACACATCACTAGTTCCCTGATGCACCGTGAGGTATTTTTAGGAAGGCAATTTATTTCCTCGTACTTGAAAACATTTCCCCAAATTACTCTAATTCTTCAAGTGTCCTGTTATTATCTGCAACCAAAGCGAAGAGGGGCACAGAGTGACTTCTAAGCAGACTTTCCCAGCTTCCCCAGTAAGTTGTTAAAACCGGGGGCTGGGCGGGGCTGCCGCCTGCTAACATCTTATCCGAACTCAGTCGATGGCATTTTCCCATATCATCCCTGGAGTAGATTCTGAATATTTTTGAAGTGAGAATCTTGTCCACGAACAACCTGTCCCTTTCTGAAAGTGTTATCTCTGCGCAATACACAGAGCACCAGACCAGAGGAGTTGGAGCTCACAATGGGATGGGTCAGCTTAGACGCAGTACAGACGCAGTGAGCGCGGCCCGTATTTTCTGTTTCTGTTTGTGCCAGAATTAGTAAACGTGCTGCTTTAGTGTCATTGGTTTTGTCTCCAAAACAAACACACCTACTTTGATTGCGATGTAAGTGATCCCGTCAGGGTTATCTGAAATTCTAAATGAGAAAACCGGCAGTCAAATTTTACAGCTTCACGGGTTATGTGTTGAAGGAAAGCTTGGCAAGCGTCTGTCTGTGTTTCTGAGATCATTCACTGAGACGGGATTAAGGCCCAATATCATTCAGCTTTCTTCCATATAAAAGTAAATTACTTGGGGTGCGGAGGAGAGACTTGTGGATTAAAGAGAATTGCCAAATCTTGTCTTAATACCCAGGACCAAGTCATGGTAATTGACATAATAAAAGGAAAAAAATCTTGGACTTGAATCCTTAGTAAATTTCCCTTCCACCAGAGTGAGGGTTACTGAAAAGTCATCCCAAATGCTGCACAGATCGCCTATTGTCGAGCAGTAAGAATTCATAAAATACTCCGTGCGCCTGGGTGGCTCGGTGGGTAAAGCCTCTGCCTTTGGCTCAGGTCATGATCCCAGGGTCCTGGGATCGAGTCCCGCATCGGGCTCTCTACTCAGTGGGGAGCCTGCGTCCTCCTCTCTCTGCCTGCCTCTCTGCCTACTTGTGATCTCTGTCTGTCAAATAAATAAGATCTTTAAAAAAAAAAAAAGAATTCATTAAATACTCTAACACTAAACTAAAAACAATTCTATCTCATAGACTTTCATGATTTGAAAACTGTATCATAATCTCAAAAATGTAAGTCAATTTGGCAAACATTCACTGTAGGCCTGGTCAGGCGTGGTACTAGGCTCTGAAGACGAACACAGCTCAGGCCCTGCCTTCAAGCTACACAGCCAGAGGCCTCGGGGGTCTCCTCATCGACAAAGTCATCACCAGGTAATAGTTTAAAATATCCTGCTCTTTCTTTCTGATGGCTGGATTCTGCATCAACTCATATACTGATGAGTGATGAGTCTTGGTTTGTAGAAAATATCGTGCATCTGTTGTGCCTTGGTATTTATCTCTAAGATAAGGGCGATCTGCCTGACCTTTGGAGAGCTGAAATGGGAAAGAATGCAAGGCGCCTCCCAATGTCATTAAAAACGACCTGCACCCCGCGCTTCCGTGGGGATGGACAGTCAGTCCTTTATTAGCTGCAGTCATGAGTCAATCAGCAAATGCGTCTCTCCCTTTCCCCAGGTGGTGGATGCAGGAGAACCGAAAAATGCACATGAAAAACAAGGAGTTGTGCAGGAAAGATACTGCTGAGTGAGGGAGTAAAAAAAGATGGATGGGAGAAATGTCTATCGAAATGCCACATCCATCTACTATTCGGTAGTAAGAATCCTATCTTTCGTTCCAGAAACCACAGAACGTGGCATAACTTCAGTGAGTCAGGGAGGCTGGCTCTGTCGCAGTCGCGAAGCCTCACTATGTCAAACGGGGACCACACTGACGGTCTCGACGTTCTATCCAAAGGGAGCAATGGGTTGTGATGTATTTGTGGAGACGCGGGTCATCGCTCTTCTGGATCTTAAGTATTTCATCTGTTTTTAGACCAGTCCTTGAGCACTCGCCTGGAGTGTTTGGGCACTATCCTCGCAAAACATTACCTGTAACATTGCACCATGGTAGCGTTTTATCATGGAAACAGGAAGAAAAGTCCAACACTGGGGTGCTCCATTTCCAGAGAGCCAAAGGAATGAACACTGAAGGTCACAACACACACGAATTAGGAGGTGACCATTAAATGCAGATTAGAAAAAAGAGTATATGCTCTTCCAAAGAATCCTTTACACGTCCCTACCACAAGGAATCTGCTTGCATTGAAAATAGTATTCAATTTACAGAAAAAAGGGAGAGAAAAAGTTGGAGGTCGTGTGTTCCTCACAAGTGCTGGGGGAGGAAGGCCATGCACATGGGAAAGGGCCTCTGTTTTGCGCTGATTTGATGGAATTCTGGGTGGGTTTTTCAGAATGACCAAAATGACAGCAACAACCACTAAGACATATGAAATAGAGATTGCTGCTAACAAAGGGAATGTTTCCTTAAGAAATTTGCTTCTAGAAAAGGAAGTGAAGAAATGCAAGTAAGTGTTACAACCAGGGGTCACATGTTTCTGAAACATATTCTAGGGAGAGAAGGTGTCTGTTGAAATCCATCCTATGAAAAAGGACAGATGAATCAACCTTGAGAACTGTCCTGGGCTTGGTGATTATTACTTTACAGCTGACTTACTCAGTGCCAGGCCCCGCAGAAGCTGGGGTAGTTCTGTGGCCCCCACCATGACCGTCTGGGTTTCGGGCTGTCTACTAGTTGGTCATTCACACTTACACGTGATCCGATCTGTTTACAAACAATCCGGAGGAAGTGTGGCCACCAGTGTCATTAGAGTCACACAAACATCCTTGAGGAATACTGATGGGAGATGGTGGTTTAACTCCTCTCTTGGACAAAGGGCCATAAAAGGTCCAGGGTTTTGTTGGTTTTTAAAAAATCTTAACCACTCCTTCCTTCCTGAAGAGGCAGAGCATGTGACCCATGGATTAGATTACTTGCTGGAGGCTTCCCCGCTGAGTCTGGCTAGTGATCGTGAAGCTACCGCCTGTTTTGATAAGACCCATCTACCTCCAGAGGAAATGAAATACATTTCCTGAGCTCTGAGAACCAGAAGCTGCCCTTGCTTGCCCCCTTTGATGATAGCGCTGAGAACGGACAGAACAGAGAAGGAAGAGGCAGGGTCCCGAAGAAAACCGACAAGTCCAGATCCCTGCCCTTGAGCGAATCAGTAGTAATGAGGAGCCTGAGCTCTTGTCCATCAAAATACTCATTTGCATTCATGTTTTATGCAGTTCTCACTGTGAGATCAGAAATGAAAACACGAGCATTGTTCATTGCACACTGTGGCTGGGGAAGACAGAGCATGTTCCTGAATGCTCACAGATGGGCTGCGAAGGAGGGACCAGAAATCTGTTGACGCAGCATCTTTCCGAGCTTGTGGCGGAATCCCTTCAAAGAGTTAAACAGTAGTGTGCAGAAGGAGAGGGCTGACATCAGAAGCAGTTCAGGCCCCAGAGGGGAAGTAAAACAGAAACAGAGCGTGACCTCTGGTCTCCAGGGTGGAAGGTTAGGGCGTAATTGCCTCCTCCGGGGACTTGCCAGCGGGGCTGGGAGAAATGGTGGACAGTGACTGCAGCATGCCGGGAGGCCAGAGGGAAGTCCAGGAATGCAGGCTTCTGGAGGAACTGCTGTAATAAATACCTTTGATTATGAAGTGCAGTTTCCCCAGGAGCTCAGAGGACTATTGCATACTTTGCTTCTATTCATCTCATGACGGATTTGGGAATTTATTAGAGGCAGGTGTTTGTAGCCTCCAATTCTTTCTTTATTGAAAAATCAAAACCCACAGAAGTTAAGTGCAGCCCTTAACAATACAGTGAATCACCTCAAATAAAATCCACCCCCATGCCTCCATTTTTGTCTGTTATTTTTTTAGAACTAGCCTATGCCTGAATTTTTCACTTGCAGAACAAATGTGAGACCAGAGGTAGGGTCGCTGGATTTAGTAAATAAAAAAAACATGATGCTGGGTTAAATGTGAATTTCAGATAAGCAGCAAATACATGTTTGGAATGGGAACCCAGGGAGACAAACTTTGTGATACGTTGTTACAACAGCACTAGGACATGGATACACTTGGCTCTAGAGCTGTCCTGTGGCAAGATGGAAGCCTTTCCTCCTGGACTCCACTTCTCTCGGGAAGCTGGGGGTTTTGGTGGCAAACATTTTGTTTGTTTGGTGCAAACATTTTCCTTTGAGAACATGCCCCTGTCTTAGCAAGAAAGCCAGCTCATAAATAACTCAAGTGGTTGGAAAAGTCTTCTTTGCTTGGTTGTTGAAAGCTATTGGAATAGAACAGGAAGTCCAGAAATGGATCCAGTAAGAAAGTACAATGTATATCCAGACAAATGGCCAAGGTCCTTAACATAGAAAGAGCACTTATAAATTGAGAAAACTACAAATAATCTAGTGGGAAAATGGACAAAGAGCATGAACACATAATTTACCAAAAAGAGAAAATCACTGATTCTCAACCAAATAAAGTTACACTCAAGTTAATGCAGAATTAAACTACAAGGAGGTAGTGTCTTGAGCATCAGGTGGGCAAAGATCAAGAAGCGTGCTAACATCCGCTGGGCAGGCTTTGAGGAAACAGGCAACTTTATACATCCCTGGGAGGAATGCAAATTGATAGAAATTACATGAAGGGATATTTGACAATATCTATCAAAATGTGAAAGCACATACTTTATCCTCCAATTCTAGAATAGAATATTACAGCCA
Organism: Lutra lutra; assembly: GCF_902655055.1. Classification (NCBI taxonomy): domain Eukaryota; kingdom Metazoa; phylum Chordata; class Mammalia; order Carnivora; family Mustelidae; genus Lutra; species Lutra lutra. The sequence goes on from NC_062283.1 coordinate 152,353,885, forward strand.
CAATTCTCCAACTTTCTGACTACTTCACACACTAAAAATTACTGAGGATCCTGAAAATGACTGGTATTTACCATATTAGAATTTAAAACTGAAATTTTAAATTTATCTATTATGTTATAAAATAACAATAAACCCATTGCATGAGAACATAAATAGCACATACTTTGTTAAAAACTATATATTCAAAAAAATTAGTGAAGGAGGGCATCGTTTTATTTTATTTTATTGCAAATTTCTTTGATGTCTGGCCTGAGAGAAGAGACCTGGGCCCCCACATCGGCGTCTGCGTTTAGCCTGTGTGGTATGTGATATGTCGCTTTGGTTGAAGAATGTGCAGGAGATCTGGCCGCACTCCAGAATGAAGCTGGACAAGGAAGCCCCTTGCCGGGCCCCAGGAAGGGTCTCAGAGCTGCAGGGACCACACTTTGAGATGCCGTGCATCCCAGACGTTCACACCCGTGTGGAAGGACTCACACCAGCTTGTTCCCGGAGGTGTTATCTGTAATAACAAAACATGGCAGCAGAGGGCCCCTCGGGAGGGGCTGATAAGGTAAGCGAAATTCTACGCAACCGTCAATTTGAACGAGGGGTCGTATGTGCTGAGATGGGACAGCTCCACAGGACCAGGTGTCATCACCCAAGAAGCACTCTGTTGAGTGCAAAGTCACAAATGAGCTGCTGAGTGCCGTGGTGGTCTTTATCATTCATCAACAAATGCGTCAACCGTATCTGGGGGGAAATTCACAGAAGTATTCCTGATGCTGCTTCCCCAGAAGGGACCGGCGCAAGGAGGCAGCCGCGGGTTCCCTTTTCGTGGTACCCTTTGTCCCTTTGGAATTTTGTATCATGTCTTTGGGTTCTCTGGGGAAAGAATTAATTAATCAGTTAATTAATGTAAACAAAACTTTTAACCTAATTCGTAAGGTGATTCTGAGAACAAAGAGAAGGAATGCATAGAAAAATGGTTTTCCCATTGTAGTTCTTTAATAAATGATCACTGTTAATAATAATAATAATACCATGTCATACAATAACTCCAGGTTCCAGATTGTGCAATCCTGGTCACCCTGTGAGCATGGCAACCTCTACAATGTCTCCTAAATGCCGTCCTTCTCCCAGATCTGGTCGGAGCTCCTGAACCCATTAAACCTTTACTTTTTACTGTGAAACATTTCATGTGAATAATTCCTGAGATGATGAACCCATTAAACCTTTACTTTTTACTGTGAAACATTTCATGTGAATAATTCCTGAGATGCTGTCTTCTCTTTTCCCCATGGGTCTGATTAATCCCCATGAGAGAGAAACTTCCCCATATCCAGGTGGTTCCCCCGCCCTGGGCTGGGACCAGGGCAGCAGGTGGATTGTGGGGGCTATGCCTGCTTCTGCTTTTTGGATATGGTCTTTTTTCTCTGTGGATTTATTTCCATCTGGGTGTTTTCAAATACCTCCCACATGTGAGCTCCCGACATTCACACCTAGAATCCAGCCCGCTGAACAATGTTGTTTCCGACGCGTAGTTCATGACGTTGTTTCACTTGGTCTTAGACGTGTAAGATCTCAGGCGAAATCATTATTTCTTCCCCCATATTACACATTCACAACCTAAATTTTAAGATGCTTTATTTAAGAAAAATGTCCCACCCATCCAAATTTCAAAATTACTTTGGTCTCCATTTCAAACAGCCCAAGTGAAAATGAGCACCTTGTAGCCACGACTGCGAGCCGCCATGTTGGACAGCCACAGTCCACGGCCGTGGCCCACAGCCACAGCAGCTCGCGCCAAGCTTCCTGCCACTGCTCCATGTGTTTTCCCAGCCTTTCCCAAGCTGATGTGGTCATTGCCCCGACTCCTTGGCCCCAGAGTTCTGGAGGAGGTTCTGGAGGAGCGTGAGACACATGTGGTTAGGTTCACTGTTGACCCTGAAGCCACTGTCACGGACTCGTTCAAGCTCATGTCAGGTCCTGGGCCTGGTGTGATGCCAGCGGGGCCTCTGCTCCGGTCTCCGCCCGAGAGCACGCTTTCCTTCATCCTTAAATCTACTGAATTCTCTACGTAAGTACGAGGCTGTTACGATGGAGATGAGTAACACAGGGCCCGACGGCGAAGTCAGAAACCTCTCCGATGCACGTGTCCCTTGGACACTGCTTTCCTTTTCGACTGTAGCTTCTCCTGGGTTAATCATGCAAATTACGAGCTTTCTTTTACTGTAATTTTGAACTGAAGAGTAAATTAAGCACTGTTACTAAATCACATAAAAGCAAAGATACTTCTTGAGTGTCTCGATTTTGAAAGACGGATGTGGTTTGCTTCCAGCACAGACCAGGGTGAGATGGATTCCGCCCGCTCACTTCCCTGTGGCACCACTGATGTCGGCTTCTGTCATGGCTGTCCCGTGGCTTCACCCGCCTGCGCTTCGGGTGGGGGTGCGCCCCGACCGCGCCCACGGCAGCAGCCCCCCGTCCCCTTGTGCGGGCTCCTCGGGTGCGGCAGGGGGAGGTCCGTGTCACCGCCGTGGGGGGCTTTGGGGATTTGGTGGGCGAGGGTCAGCCAACCCTGGAGATGCTTTTCTCTGGCACAGGGCATGGAGGGCGGCCCGGGAGTGCCTGGTCACTAAGTGCGGGGGACGGTGTTTGGAGCTCAGAGGAAGCCGTGAGCAGCAGCTGCAGACACCGTGCTGGCAAACACCAGTCGGGAGCCCCGCAGGACTGCTGATGAGGACTGACGCTGGGAACCCCAGAAAGTGGATGTGAGGCCACCTGTGGCCGCGTGAAGCAGCTCGCGCTCTCAGTTGACCAGAGGCAGCTTCACCCTGCTTTGGGATAACGCGTGTCCTACCAGAGGAGGGTCGCGTGTAGCCAGGGTTGAGGCGTCACCAAAACGAAAGCCTGGGGGATGTGCATGGGCGGCCTCCATAGCTCCTGTCCCCGGACGGCCCGCACTTTCTCGTCCCAGGCCGCGGCCCCTCGGGTGGATGGGAGGCCCTGGTCCTAGGGCTCCGGGCGGTGGCTTTCCTCAGCAGTGCCAGCCTGTCCCTGGCTGGCCACCCTCCCCCTGATCCTTTACAGGATATCAGTGTTGGTGTCGAGAACAAGGACATGGCTCTGCCCCAGGAGCTCGGAGCAGAGATGCAGCCGAGGAGTGGGGTACGGGAACTACTGGGTGCAGTGTCTCAGTCTTTCCTGGGAGGCAAACGGCCGAGTTCCGGGCACACAGTCTTCACCTCCCCAGGCAATGCCAGGAGGAGGGCAGCGTGAGCCCCGGGGACGCAGTGTCATGCAGACCCGGCTCGGCCAGGCGGCAGCATCTGGAGGAGGGTCCGAGGCTCTGTGCTGAACCTGGGAGGTGTGATGAGCGGGGACAGCTGTGCACACCATCTTCTGCGGGCTTGCATATCCCCCCAAGGTTCCACGCACCCTCCCGTGGCCCCCGGTGCCCTAAGCTGCTCGTATCCCGCAAGGCATCTCCCTGTTTTCTGGGAATTCCCCGCTTTTCTAACTGGACACAATGGCCTGAGTCTCTCGGTTTTCCTGGACTTTGAAGATCAAAGCCAAGGGTCCATCCCACAGAGATAAGGCTGATGGGGGCGGTGTGCCAGGCAGAGCTGAGCAGGGACTCCGGTGTGGCTGGGGAGCATGGCCTCGGGACCCTTCCCTCGGGACCCTGTCTGCAGCATCTGGTTTGGGTGGAAACCAAACAGTGTGGACCACGCCAGCCCCTGGGCCTTTGCACTTGCCGTCCACTCCTGGAGTGTCCTGCCTGGGATCTTCTCATGCTCTGCCCCTTGCTCACAGGTCACTAACCCTAAGAGACCCTCCCGGCCCACCTTGGATATAGGAATAGTGTCCCAGCCCCACACATGGCATCCAACACAACAACCTCTTATTTTAGGTACGTCTGGCAGTTAAGTGAAAGCGTTCTGTTCATTTATTTACTCACTTGTTTATGGGGCTTTCCTTCCATTATTAGGGTTACAGTTTCCAAGGGAAGAGGAGGCACACAGTGGGCCCTTGGTCCGTGCTCGGGACGTGAAGGAGCAGGCAATGGCAGCAGGCCCACCCCTTCGGCGGACAGTGCCCCTGAGTCCACCTAGGGTGAGTGAATGCTCACCTGCCACGCTCAGTCCTACTGTTTTTTTTTTTTAATAGTATTTAAAAATGTGCTACACATATCACCAAAATTAACAACAACTTCTCAGTGGAAAATGAAGTCCCGTGACATATTTCCTCACAAGGGGACCTCACGTCAGAGCGCATCTGGGCGGCTGGTGTTGTGACAAACACGTGATGTGAACTGTCCCCAGTGGTGGGACGCACCCCCGGGGGCTCCAATCCTCTGGTACAGCCCGTGTGGTTCACTTCGTCTTCCCAGTCGTCACCACGACAGACAGAGATTCGGGTGCGGGAACACCGCCGCGGTGACACTCCACTCTGCGGAAGTAGCCTGGGTTGGAGTGAGGAATGTTCTTGTACTAGATGCTTGGCTTTGACCGTCGCCGGTTTCTGCCTCTTCTTGAGGATTTTGGAGGCACACCAGCTTGTGTTTCTTGGTCTGATTTGATATTTCAAAGCAACATCAACCTTATTAGTATGACCGGTTCGGAAAATCAGCATCTCCCGACTCCGGGAGAGGCCCCGGATGTAACCTCCCATTGCACGTGGGCATAGGCCACGCACGACCAGCGCCAGCTAACTCTCTTGGCCACAGAACCCCAGCGTTGCTCAGGCACAGCGCCGGCCTGGAAACCGGCCCCACAGCGGCCTCACATGTGGGTGGCTGTCCTCCTGGTATGATGTCACGTCGTCCACAACCCTGAAGGTCTGAAAAGTGGGGCCAGGCACGAGTGGATCAACATCAGCATCTTCAGAATCAACCTCCCCCACCCCCGGCAGGGTGATCAGGTGCTTTATGGAGACCTTCTTTCTGGAATTCCACCGGTGTCCTCGATTTGCAGAGAAGCCCGAGGTCTCCCCGTTCCACGGTCACACTTTGCTCTGGCATTTATCACGCAAGCCTGCGGCCGCCTTCTCTCATCAGCCCCTCCTCCCCGCTTCCGATGAAGTTGTTATCCCCTTAAAGGCAGAGGCAGAGGCAGTGGCAATATTTTCATTTGAATCCAAGTAGCTAACATACTGTCTGGGATGTTGAAAAATGTTCTGAAAATGTCGGTGTTATATTTCAAGACATTAAAGAAGATTCCAGGAAGACATTTTTCAGAGATTGTCGACAGTCTATTGAACAAAGGGAAGTAAAAAATGGGATTTCCATTATTTATTGAATTAATGTTTCATGGCTGCCTAAATCATTGTAACCGGGACCTGTAATCCAGGCTATCTCACTTCTAAAAATAAAACAAAACCTTCTCTCCTCCTGGGGGTGAGAGGGTGGTTCTTCCAACCTTCGTCTCGGGCTTCAGAGCTCACTGGAAAATCATTTCCATGGAGATGGAGTTTCTCGACTGTCAAGTAGCTAATGACTTCCAAAGCTACAATGTAACACAACAGTGAGCAAAAATGACATGTTTCCTGGGAGTGTGATTTCTTTTTTTTTTAGCCTCTGATGTTTTTACTTTAAATAGATGAAAGTATCCTTGGCTGTGAAGCACCAGGTGTCACTCCGGCACCAAACACTGCCACTCCTGGAAAACTAGCAAAGGACAGAACACACGCCTCTGGTCACAAAGGACCCTGGGGGTGAGATCTGGCCACGTCCAGCCTTGCTGCCGTGGAATCCCCAGCAGCACCGTCTCCAAAGACATCTGGTGGCTCCGGAGTGAACTCCGAGGGTTCATCAGAGCAGCCAGGGACACGGTCGCCCTTGTCTCTGCTCCCTGCCATGGCTGAGGGGGCTGCCCTAGCCAGAGGGGGGAAACCCCCGTGCTGGCTGTACCCACCAGGACTGCTGGATCTAGAAGCCAAGTCCCAGCTTCGACTGCCTTCTGTAAGACGAGCAGGATGCCTCAGCTCCCGCAGCCGAGAGACTGGATGCGGTTGGACCTGTGAGCCCGGACAATGTCGCTAGGACCCTGTGTCACTCTCCCACTTCTCCTGACGCTGCTTTGCTCCCTTCTGGAGCAAGCGGTGCCTTGCGGTGTCCTCACTCTCGTGGAGTACCCCCCCCGCGGTTTCCCCCCCCTCGTGCTGTCCCCCCCCCGCGCTATTCCCCCCTCACGGCGTCCCCCCCCTTGTGGCATCCCCCGCAGTGGCAGCCTCCCGCTCTCTCACCCCCTTCCTGCTTGCTCTGTGTGAAGTCCCAGGGCAAACGCTGACCGAATCTACTAGGGTCCCATGACCACTTCTGAGCCAAGTGCCAGGCCAGGATGGAATGTGTATTTCCTGGTAGGCCTCCCGGACATGAAAGGACATTGTCCTCCCCTCACAGACCACCCCTTTATCTGCTCGTCCACTTTTTTTCCTTCCCTATTTGTCCCCTCCTCCATCCTCTTTACCTACTTCAAGTACCTAAACAATTCTGGCCTTAAGGTTTTTTGTTTGTTTATTTTGTTTCGCCTTTTTTTTTTTTTTTTTTTAGAGAGAGAGAGAGAGAGAAATCACAAGCAGGCAGAGAGAGAGGGGGAAGCAGGCTCCCCGCTGAGCAGAGAACCCGATGCGGGGCTCAATCCCAGGACCCTGAGATCATGACCTGAGCTGAAGGCAGAGGCTTAACCCACTGAGCCACCCCTGCGCCCTCGTTTTTTATTGGGACAAAGGAGAAGACAGATGGATGAATGGATGGATGGAAGGATGGATGGAAGGAAGAATGGATGGAGGGGGATGGATGGCTGGATGGATGGATAGATGGATGACGGATAGATGGACGGATGCCTGGATGGAGGAAGGGATAATTGGCCTTCAGGGTCAATGCTCCATTTACTATTTCAGTGAATGATGCAATGTTTGGTATCATCTGACCAAAAGGCGTGGCCTGTCACTACCCAGCGAGAAGCCTGCAGCAGAGTCCGCCTCTTGGTTAGCGAGGGATCCTGGATGAGGGAAGTGCCCCTCCGAGGCCACTATTGAACTCTCAAAGCCTGTTTTCTGGAACCATCTTGAGTAGTACCTTTGGCAAGAGAGAAAGTTTAAGTGCACAACACGCCTTTCCACATCCGTCTGCAGTTACATTCTCGTCCCAGTGCGCATGGGCTGTCCGACAGTCAGCTTCAGGCCGAGAGCTTACGGAGTCCTTCCTAGTGGCAGGCTCCAGGTTGTACCGTAAACTGAAAACAGTCTGCAGGCGCTGACTCATTCTCCAACACAGCCTCACTGTGGCAGCCTTAATTCAAAAGGAGACGTCAGGAGCTGGGCACCGAGGCCACTGCTCTCACGGGCCACCTTCCGTGGGAAAGCCTGAAACTCGTGCTGGGCCCTGTGTCCCAAGGTCAGGCGGGGCCTGGCCACCCGCTGCGGCCTGCCTTCCTCCTGGTGCAGGGGCTCAGGGCACACGGGTGCCGGATCCCACGGGAGGGCTCCTGCCACGGGAGGCACCTCCCTGCTACGCAGAACAGGGTCTCCGCACACTGTGCACCTGCTGGGCTGAGCCCCGGAGGCTCAGGACCGAGGCGGCCTCCAGGGCTGGGTTTCTTTGATGCCGTTTATAAATAATAGAACAAAGCCTGTTTTCCGCCAGGCTGCAGGAGCAGGTCTGCTGAAGCCCCGGGCTGGCGAAGGGCCTACCAATCGCACTTGCCCAGAGCAGAGCAAGCTCCTCTCCTGGGCAGACAGACCACAGCGGTGTCGGAGGGGGTTAGGCTGCAGCGTGCGGACTGGGGGGCCCTGCGAAGGGCCTGGGGCAGGGCGCAGAGAACAACTCGCATGGCCTTCCCCACTGCATTACTGACTCCTCACGGAGGCGCCGGGGGCTGCGTGTTTCCACCTGGACTTCTAGCTTCTCTCTCGACTCTGCACACATGAGCTCCTCTCTTCCTAGCCTGGCCAGGGGAAAGCTGCAGATTCTGCACCCCCTTGCCTTCGGATGTTGGAGAAAACACCTGCTGTCTGGAGGGAGGGCCCCTCTAGCCCCATTTCCACCACGCAGGCTTCACATCCCCCACAACGTGTTAATAAAATCCTCATTATCAAGCAAAGCTCACAAAGGAATGCGTTTCCCCACAGGAATCAGGCTATAGCTGGGCTGGCCCTCTGGTCTCTGGTCCCACCGCCAGGAAGCACAGCCAGACCAACACCAGCACAACAGACAAAGATACAGAAGCGACAAATCTTTACAACCCTTTAAAATAGTGGGGCGTGCTCTGGGTCCCGTAAAGGTGACTTTATGGACTGTACACACTCCTCACACACCAGATCAAACGCCTAGTCCGAGCCGGAACAGCGGCCAGAGTAAGTCCCAGCCACACGCGGGGCTGACTGCATTTTGTGTTCCTCGCTAACATTCAAGTCAGTGATTTTGGAAGTCGATGGTGGGGTCTACTCTGTACAAAGGAAGTTAAAACTAATTTTTTTTTCCAATAATGGCCATATGGGGCAGAGCCCGTGAACGTAATTTCATTGTTCTTTAAGTTCCAAGTTAGAAAATTCTTCTCAAAACATGCCGTCACGGTATGGAGACATCTGGGCCTGCGATGAAGATGGGTCTGGCTTCATCTTTTCTTGGTTCCGCGGAGGAAGGCTTGGAGGCACACAAGCTCCGATGGGAATTTATGGCCCAGTGATGCCTTCGAGGGCTGCCTGGAGCTCTGCCGGCTCTCCGTGTCGCTTCGGGTCCTGGGAGCCTTCAGACGGCGATGGAGTCGTGACCTCAGTCGACGGATCCGGGTGCAGGGACACCACGCTACCATGCGCAGGGCAGCGGGAGGCTGTGCACACATGGGCAGGGGCCCGTGGAGGTGGGCAGCCAAGATTGAGGCAAGCTGTCAAGAGCCGATACCAAGAGGAAGGGACCCCTGGGGGCGCAGGGAGCACGAGGACTGGAGATTCCTTTTATCTCGGGGTCTCACTTCCTGGTTGCGTTTGCAAGGAGCTGTTGCCTTTTGGAGTATGCTGTCAGGACACTCATCTGTTGTGTTTTAGAAAGTTTTTAATTGGGGACAAAAAAAAGGAAATGTGTGAATTTTTTGTGGATGCAGCCAGTGAGCAGAGGTTAAGATGCTCTGACGGTTTCTATGACTTGAGCTCGGAAAATAAAATGTCGGTAATATCTTTGCACTTCCTGGAGGTTGATTCCTGAGAGCACGAGGCTGATTCCAGGGCAGAGAAGAGCTAAGGGATTCTGAGTTTGAGGAGCCGCCTAAGAAGGAGCCCTGTGTGCCCTCCAGGGTGGAGCCCACCCTTTGACTTCAAAGGCGAGAGTCAATAAACCTGGGTCTTAAACCAGTTCTGCGGATCGCTCCAGGGTGGGTGAGCTCCCATCGCCGAACCTCCTCTCGCCCCGTTTTCTCATGGCACCCGCAGCACGCCCATGGGGCAGCCTGGCTCTTCTCTGACCCCAAGCCAGACTCCACGTTTCTGCAAGATCTCCGGCGGATCTGTGTGGCCTTCACGTTTGGAAAGGTCATCTCTGGTTTCTAGGGGGTCATGTGTCTGCAGACAGTTTGACTTTGTTTCTAGAAGCAAGAGAAACAGCCACTCTTTTCTGAGAACATGCAGGGTGCAGGTTGTGGCCACAGAGTCCCCACAAGCTGTCCTCAGGCCGGGTCTGTCACCTTTTCCCTGAGTGACCTTGCACCTACCCCTTCCCATCCCGCAAGGCCTCCACTACTTCCTTTGCTATGCTCTGAGGACAGACTGTCCGCCTGTGCACACCTCACTGTCCTCCTCCCATTCTCCGCAGCCACGAGCATTAACCCTTGAGAGCTGACGCAGACCTCCTCCCTGCTGGTCCTCACGTAGTCAAGTCCATCTTGAAGGCAGAGAAAAATTCTCCCCGTGTAAACCCCAGACCTTTGCACCAAGCTGGGCACTGCCTGGGCGTTTGCCCTGCAGACTTGCAGACTGAGGCAGGCGATGTCATCCCAAACTCTGGAACGAGAGGGTTGTATGGACCAGAGCTCGCCGTGCGCTGACATGGAGATATGATTTGGCTTTTGATCAATTCTTCTCGTGAGTCGGCTGTTTTCAAACGATGAGGCGAAAGTTCTGGAAGATCCTGCGACGTCATAGAACAGGATGGAAAAACATTATAGGGATTCGGATACGTTAGCCTTTGTGTCCTTCTCCCTCCTTCTGCTCTGAGACTGCGCTTGATGTCACCGGCATTTCTGCGTCGGGAATGTAGGACGCTGTGGCATCGCACTGACTACGGCCACACCCGAGCTTTTCTTCCTTTTACACGACCCTCAAAACAGACTCTTCGGTGAACTTCACGCGTACCTCCGAACCCCTGTATCAGATTTTCCGTCCTGCTTTCATAAGGAGTGAATCACTTCCAAAATGGAAATGCGGCCAGGAGCTGTGGACCCGCCAGGTGGCTCAGCGGGGCCCCGACCCAGCGCGCAGACACTGAGGGCTGACATCCGTCTCTGCGAAAGCAGGCTCTGCCTGCGACGTCCAGCCAGTCCAACCGCCGCGGGGGCCTGGAGGGGCCGCGCTAACCCGCATCTGAGGACGCCGGCCCCTCTCCTGGGGGCTCCCCGTGCCTGTGTCTGCCCACACCCAGGCCTCCAGCTTTCAGCCTCGCATGGCTGGTCCCCGTCTGCAAGGCTGCGCCCCCCGTGCTCTGGACGTTCGGTTCCTTCACTGTTGTGGGATTTAAGGATCCACGTACGCATCCCCTCCCCCCACTCACCTCCAAGGCCGCATCTGAGGGACGTGCCTTGTCTTTCCTGGGAACGGTGGGACGCTGCGCCGAGCCCATTTGTTTTTGCCACGACCTTGCCTTTTCTTTCTCTTTTCTTTTCTACTTTCCTTCTTTCTTTTTCTTTTTTTTGGCTGTTACTCAAAACAAACTTTTCGGTTGTGTCGTGTCCCCCCAGAAAGATGTGTCCAAGTCCTAAGTCCCGGGGCTTGCGCCAGACCTTGTAGAGGGTTTTGCAGAGGGTCAAGTTCATATGAGGTCGTCGCGGTGGCCGGGCACAGCATGGCTGCGTCCTCGTAAGAGGAGCTGAAGACACACGCACGTGCACACATGGACACACACACACTTGGACACACACACGGACACACATGCACGCACGCACGTGCACACGCACACATGGACACACACATGGACACACGCACGCACACGCACGCACACACATGGACACACACGCACACATGGACACACACGCACGCAGGTGCACATGCACATGCACACATGGACACACACGCACGCACGCACACGCACATATGGGCACACACACGAACGCACGTGCATATGCACATGCACACATGGACACACACGCACGCGCATGAACACACACGCACACATGGGCACACACATGCGCGCACACACATACATGGACACATGGACACGCACACACATGCACATGGGCGCACACGCACGCACACATGCACACACGCACATATGGACATGCACGCACACACGGACACATGCACGTGCGAGCGCACACATGGGCATACACACGCACGCACATGCACACACGCACGCACACACAGACACACACATGCACACACATACATACATGGACACATGGATGGATGCGCACATAGACACACACGTGCGCACGTACACACCTGGACACACAAACATGCGCGCGCACACACACACACACAGGACGACTACATGCAGACTCCCCCCGACTCAGAGAGAGCGTGGCCCCACCCACATCTTGATTTTTACTTCTGGCCCCGGAACTGTGAGGGGATGCGCGGCTGCTGTGTTGAGTCACACAGTCTGAAGTGCTTGGGCGTGGCCGTGCTGGCGAAGAGGACACTGGCTGTGCACAGGGCTGGCTGTTCCTACCTCCCCCCTAATCCCCAAACTGCCTCCAGGGCTCTCAGGCCCCTCCTGGTGGGTGGGGCTATGACTCAGAGAGCTGAGTGTCCCTCCCTTTGTCACAAGGATAAAGCTGGGGAAAGGGTAAATTAATAACTTCTCTTGAGCCCACCAGGTAAGTGAGGTCGCAGGCAACCACCCAAGCAAACCTTGGATGCTCTTCGTCTGTGCCATCTGGGTACTCCTACACATCCCTCAAAACCCTCCTGAGAGCTGCCTCTGCCGCCAACGAAGGTCGTCATTCTTCCCCAGCACTGAGGCTCCTGACACGGACTTTTGATGGTAAAGGTCCTTTGTGCATATTGACTTCGTTTTTGTTTGTTTGTTTGAAGATTTTATTCATTTATTTGTCTGAGAGAAAGAGCATGCAAGTAGGGGGAGCAGCAGAGGGAGAGGTAGAAGCAGGCTCCCCACTGAGCAAGGAGCAGATGCGGGGCTTGGTCCCAGGACCCTGGGATCCTGACCTGAGTCAAAGGCAGACGCTTAATGACTGAGAACCCCAGGCGCCCTGCGTGTTGACTTTGAATAAGAGGCCTCATTTTCAGGGGCTCTGCAGCCGTGCAGACCTGGTTCCCTGCCGGCTCATGGCTTGCAGGCTTCCCGGAGGCGGTGAGCATAAGGGCCTCGCAACAGGGCTCAGCCCAGAAACCATGACCACTTACACCCATCGGAGGCCTGCTGGCGGACCGGAGTTGCGGTCCAGACCCCTGGCTCTCAGGACATGGTCAGGCTCAGTACGCTTCAAAGGACCAATCAATTAATTAGTGCTGCAATCATTTAGCAAGGATGGTCATATCTGCAGACAAGATTGGAACCATGGGTGGGTTCACAGACACCTTGTCTCCCACCTTGCTGTAGAAGCTAAGGCGTATTCTTGGATGAGGACTGTTGGGTTTTCTGTGGCCCAGGCCGGCCCTCCTAACGTGCCCTCGTCCCAGGGACAGATGGTGTCACAGGGGAGCCGTGCACACACACCCCCGTGACTGGGCCACCAAGTCTGCTTCAACCTAACCTGGAGATGGAAATAAAAAATACAAGGTGTTCATAGAGCAAATTTTTTAAGAGCTCAAAAGCTTTAAAGAATTTTTTTATATTTACGCTAATGGCATTTCCATGAATTACATCTGGGCCACGAGCTCAAGCTGTCATGGCTGTTCAGAGCATGTGGCTCTGCTGTGTGGACACAGGGTGTGACCTCTGCTGCTGGGGTCTGTGACCTCATCCAGTAAGTCAGGAACCAGTGGGTCCTGTGCAAACCGGGAGCTGAGCGGCCATTCTGGCCGGAGTCCGAGAGGTCCGCCTCCATGAGGCATCAGCCTGACTTCAGGGAGGCCCCGCACCTTCTCCAGACCCTCCCCCGGGACAGGAGGGCACTGACAAGATTCTAGTTTTGTCACTGCAGCCCAGCATCCTTGCATGGTGACAGACTGTCCCAAACACTCCGTCTCCAGCGAGTCCTAGAATCCTGGAGGCAGAGTCTCAGGGTGGGAAGGAACCTGAAGGTTGAGCTTATCTGATCAAAGCAAGCTCCCATGACTGAGAGTCTCCACTGCCCTTGCCTGCCTCTACCTCCCTGCTCTGCCTGGGGACCTTTGGGGCAGAGCCTTCCTTCACAGGGGGTGGGGGGCTGCCGGGGCCGCCTCTGCAACCCTGAGTTACAGGCCCGTCTGGCTCATCCCGCCCCCGGGGCCCCTGCAGGTCTCCCAAACCATGACCTGCTGGACCTTCCAGGTCAGTTCAGGGGGGCCCACACCCCAGGCTTAGTGTTTCATCCGTGTCCCCTTAATGCGTCCTCTGCCCACCCCATGTGATATTTGTTTTCAGTTTTTGAAGTAGTTGTAAGGTCATAGGAGGTTGACAGCCACGGAGAGGAAGTTCTCATGAGCTTCTCGCGGTTCCTCCAATGGGAGAGCCTAGCAGAGCCACGGCACAGTGTCCCACCCAGAAGCTCCCAGAGCTGCGAGCTCCAGTTTATTCTGACCTCCCTAATGGTGCATACGCGCGTGTAGTTCCATGCAATCCCCCCCCACCCCGCCAAATAGTCTTTATTCTTGCATTATCCCGGGCCCCCGGCGTCACCATGGAGAAGGTGAACCTGCGCCCCTTGCCCAGTTCTGTGCAATTTTACGCACGTGCGGATTCATGCCTGTCATCCCAGTCGTGAGAACGGCTCCATCCCCACGCGGCTCCTTCATGCCGATGCTGTGGCTACACCTCCTTCCCCATCCCTCCCTCCGGGCAACCACCAGTCTGTTCCAGTCTCTGTAATCCTGTTTTATCAAGAGCGTTATATGAGTGAGATGATACCATAGTCAACCTTCCTAGATGGGCTTTTCCATTCGGCAGGACTCTCTCGAGGTCCCTCGAAGCTGTATGTGCCCGAGAGTTCGTTCCTCCGACGGCTGCCTGCTGTCCCACAGGGCGGGGGAGCCATGTCAGTCCAACATCCATCTCAGAAAGGTACTTGGATTGCTTGCTGTTTGGGGTTATTGTGAATAAATCTTCTGTGAAGGTTCGTAGGAACCTAGGTTTCATTTCTCTGAGATAAATCTCTGAGAGTGTAATTGCTGGGCCAAATGACAAGTGCACCTTTAGTTTTGATTTTAAGAGACTGTCAAACTGTTTTCCAGAGTGGCCATGGCATTCTGTATTCCTGTCAATAACTTGCGAGCAGTTTCGTTTCCCCACAGCCATGCCAGCAAACGGTCTTCTCATTGTGTCTTATCTTGGCCGTTCTGATGAGGGGTCACATGGCTTCCGTCCGCTCTCCCCTCCTGCGGATGTAATTGAAGGTCCTTTCATATGCTTATTTGCCATCTGTGCATCCTCTTCGGTGAAATGTCTGTTCCTGTCTTTACCCCATTTGCTAATTTGATTGTTTGGTTTTTGCCATTGAGTTTTGAGTTCTTCATATTTTGTAGACACAAAATCTATTGGAGGGGCCCCTGGGTGGCTCAGCAGGTTAAAGCCTCTGCCTTCGGCTCAGGTCATGATCTCAGGGTCCTGGGATCGAGCCCCGCATCGGGCTCTCTGCTCAGCAGGGAGCCTGCTTCCTCCTCTCTCTGCCTGCCTCTCTGCCTGCTTGTGGTCTCTGTCTGCCAAATAAATAAATTTAAAAAAAAAAGAAAGAAAGAAAATCTATTGGATACCTAGTTTGCAAATAATTAATTCTAATCAGTAGATTGTCTTTCCATCCTCTTCAATCACCACCTTTTGCATAAAGAAAGCTTTTAATATTGATGAGGTCTCATTTACCAATTTCTGTTTTATAAGTTATGCTCTTGGTCCCTACCCTGAGCCTGCTGGGGATTTTCTCTTGTTTTCTTCTAAAAATTTTATGGTTTTACACTCAACCTTGTATGAAGTGTGTCAAGGTTCATTTTTTCCCTAGAGATGTCCACTTGTTCCTGAACCCTTTGTTCAAAAGGCAGTCATTCCCCCACTGAACTGCTTTTGGGACTTTGCCGAATGTCAGGCGGTTGTGCTTGCGTGGGTCCGTTTCTGGGTTCTGGGTTCTGTGCCGTGGACCCATTCTCTCCCGGGCGCTGCTCTGTCTTGATTGCTCTGGCTACACAATTAGCCTGAACGTCTGGTAGCTTCCTCCCGTTTTAGTTCTCTTTCAAAAAATGGTTTAGCTATTCTAGGTCCTTTTCATTTTCATGTAAGTTTTTAAATAAGCTTGTTTACGTCTACAACCCCCCCACCCAAAAAAAACCATGCTTGGATTTGGGTAGGATCTGTAGGTCCATTTGGGAACTGACGTCTTTATTACGTCAACTTCAGGTCACGAACATGGCAAACCCTGCAGCGCCTCACATCGCCTTTGGCGTGTCTTCCCCCATCGTTTCCTGACGTCCAGCATGTGCACCCTGCGTGTTTTGTTCCACGGATGTCTGGATGCTCGTTCCCCGGAGCAGTCGTAAATGGCATTGTTTTTCATTTCCGTTTCCACATGATGGCTGCCTGCCTGTGCGAGGCGGTTGACCTGTGAGATCTCACGCCCTGAGTCCTTGCTGAGCTCACCTGGAAGGCTCAGAGCTTCGTCGTGGATCCCTTGGGATCCGTCACGTAGGTGATCTTGTCGTATGCAAGTAGAGGCTCTTCCTTTTCTGTCCATATGTGGTTTTTTTTCTCTTGCCTTCTTGCTTCTGCACCAGCTTCCAGTACTGCCTCTAGCGGGAAGCCCTCCTCGCCTTCTGCCCAACCTGGGGGGAGTCACCATTTCTTCGCCATTAGGCCCAGGGCAAGCTACGGGGTTCCTTGTACTGTTTTGCATACTGTGGTCATTTCCTTTTGCTTCTTTAAAAATCACCACAAACTTAGCAGCTTAAAACAGCACAGACGAGCATGTTGCTGGTTCTGAAATCAGGCGGCCGGGGCCAGGATATGTTCAGGGCGCATTCCCTCTGGAGGCTTGGCGACGGCCCACAGCCGGGTGTCTGCAGTGACCTTGGGAAAGGGTGAAACTGTGCTGCTTTTTAGGGTGGACGCAGCAGCTCTTTTTCTGAACAAATAAAGCCTCACCTGCTCTGAGGCATTCCGGAAGATCTACGGGTGTCTCAGTGCAGAATGTTTGCAATGGGGCCTTAGGAGGATCCAGGCTGTGGCTTCCCACAGATCTCCCCATGGAGCAAGCACACTGCTCCCCAGCATACTGCCCCCGACTCGTAGTGGACACACTGAGGCGGGGAAGTGTAAGGAACTCTGTCTCTGGCCTCCACCATGCCCTTACCTTCACAAGGTCACGCACTCTGCTGCCGACCGTCCGAAGTCCGTCTCCTCGACGATGAAGGATGTGAGGCTCCCTCCTTCCTCTTCCCTCTTTCTCCTTGTCCTCTGAGTTCCTGCTGAGCCGGTGGATTAGGGTCTGTCCACTTGCTCACCCCGGTGGACTCCCGTTGCTGGGCCTGCAGCTTCCCGCCCCATTCTCAGACACACGCTGCAGCCCCAGCGGGAGCAGCTTGGGGCTGGCCAGAGGAAATGGGCTTCAGGAGCTTTTCCAGGATCAGCACATCTCACTGAGTGTCTAAGGCCCTCATGGACGGATCTGGCTGAGGACCAGCTAGGGCTTCGTTTCGGTGGTGGCGGGACCGTGAGTGTCACCTGAGCCTTTCAGAAGGAAGGAGCGGCCACCCCGAGGGCAGATAATGGACTTGAAACTCCAGGTTCCCCCAGTGCCGTTTGGCGGCCTTGCCTCAGGAGAGCACTTGCTTGTAAACAGAAAAGACAACAACATTTTGCTATTGTTGTTTCTTGCTTTGTCTCTCTCCTTTTTTAATGAAAAAAAAAATAGTGTTTTTCATGAGGAGCTCAATGGGTGTTTTTGGCAGGACAATCCCTCATTTTGCAGAAATCCTCCCACGGCAGGACGTCAAGTCCCCCTGGGGCCTGCCATTACATGTCTCCCGCACCCCAGTCACTGTCCAAACTAGCAATGCCCCTCCCGTGTGTCCAAAGGGAGCAGACCGCCCTGTCTTGAGAACTGACCTTGGGTTACTCTAAGGCTTTGTTTTCACGGTTAGTGAGGACCGATCCTCTGGAGACGCTGTTTTTGTACCAAGGGAGCAGGAAGGAAGATATTAATTGGAGTGCCGATTGCCCACATTATCAACTGAGTCCTTTCTGTCCCCGCTGCACGCGTGGTGGCCTTTCGAGGCTGAGCTGACGGAATTTCTGGTCGGGGCTTCGGGGACTCTGATGGGCGCCGAGCAGCCGGAAATGACCCCAGGCTTCTTCATAGCACGCACCTGTGGTGTTGGCCTTTAGAAGAAAACCACTTGTCTTCCCCGTTCTCGAGAACAAAATAAAACACGCGCGGATACACACGTGCTCTTCAAGCCATACCCACTCGTTAGGAGGTTTTCCTGCCAAATGGCGGCATCTGGGAGGCTGGGGTGAGCTGGGGGCACCGCGGTGCAGGCCGGGGCCACGCGGGACGTGTCTGTGCTCCCAGCCAGCCACGGATCACTCATCCCACCCCACGCTTCACTTCCAGGCAGCGGGACGCACACGCCCCTGCTCAGGGTTGGTCGTGTCTCTTCAGCTCGGCTGGAAGGTGCAGGTTCTCACACAGGCTGAGCCCGGCCTGGCCAGGGGTCTCCCGCCGAGCAGCCCAGCTCTGGCCGTCCTGCCTCAGCTGACCCCACTTACACTGTTTGGATGGACTAGTGGAACGCGTACATCTCTGTTTTTATAATTCGGGGGGAGGGGACAGGCTGAAAGAGGAGGGCGGAGGGGACTGTGTCTGTCGCGTCAGAGTTCCAGGCCCAGGTTTGAGCTGAATCAGGGGCCTGCTGGCTGCGTCCAGGCCCTGGGCCAAGAGGATCATCCGAGGAAGCATGTTTGGCCCCAACACGGCTCCTCCCCATGGCGGCAGGGACGCTCCCACAGACAGTGCTGTGGGCCACGGACGTGAGCACCACGCAGGGCCACAAGACACGCTGGGAGGCTGTCCACAGGCAGAGGCGTCTCGGAACCGTGGGTCCCTGGGAACGCTAGTGATTTGCACCCAAGTCCCAGCCACTCGCAGAAGAAACTGCATCTGAAGGGTGAGAGCGAGGCTGCAGGGGAGCATGGACAGGCTGAGGAGGCAGAGCCCAGCTCTTGCCCCCAGAACCACCTGCTGTTAGAGACAAAACATGACTCTTCAGCCAGTTCCCCAGAAGCAGGCACCATGGGACAGACCAGCCAGAGCTCCTTGGCTGGTGCTCTGCCCACCAGACTGGGAGCCGGGTTCTGGAGTGCATCTGTCCAGCTCTCTGGCCCGCCCTCCTCCCCCAGGGCTGGCAGCTGGGTTCTGACATCCATCGGGTCCGGCGCCGTGACTCCAGCCGGCACAGAACCCATGCGAAGCTGCACCATCGGAACCTGAACCCTTCCCCCTCCATCACTCCAGCCCTCGGAATCTCTCCCTGACTTGGGGTCA
Source organism: Lutra lutra (assembly GCF_902655055.1). Classification (NCBI taxonomy): domain Eukaryota; kingdom Metazoa; phylum Chordata; class Mammalia; order Carnivora; family Mustelidae; genus Lutra; species Lutra lutra. The sequence continues at coordinate 152,372,700 of NC_062283.1, forward strand.
GCTGATGTTATTGTCATCACTGCTGCTGTGCTCCTGGAGCACGCATGTCACAGTGCCTGGGGCGGGGGGAGCGGGGACACCTCCAATCCTGGGATCAATGTGCCACAGCATCCCCCAGTAACCTGTCCCTCGGGTCCCCCAGGATTACCGCACAAAGGCGCCAGCGTGGAACTATCACCAGGTTCCATCCGGCTTGATGCCCCTCAAAGCCGGGTCGGGGAGGACAAGCCAGGGTTCCCTGGGAGGACTTCAGCTGTGGCCCCTGATCCCAGCTTCAACAGTGAATCCCAGCCCCTCCCCAGCCCTCTCCTCCGAGTCTGACCTCCCACGCTCTTTGATACTGCTTAGCCGCATGGAATCTGCGCTCCCTTTGTGGCCCACTCTGACCCTCTGGTCCACAGCCCGGGTGCCTGGGCCCCTGAAAGCTCTGGGACTGGCCTGTGCCTTCGCTCTGAGCCCCCATGGCTGACTCCCATTTTAGGCTGGCAGATTGTGCCCCGGCAAGCATGCCATTTCTTCTGCACACCCTGTGAGTGCCAGAATGATGCCAGAATGATGCCATGTGCTGATTTGGGGTCCCTCGCATTGTGCTGGACTCAGGGGCCTGGCGCCGGCTCAAGTCAGATCGCAGCGCCGGATGGACCGTGGAAATAACCGCAGGGTTTCGAGCCTTCCAGAGGTCAGAACTGCCAACGCGGCATCGTGGGTCAGCGGCCGTGTGCTCTCGCCACACACAGCACCTCGGGGATGCGAGACGCATGCGTGTGGAAGGGCCGTGCGTGTGGAAGGAACGGCTCGTGTGCTGTGGTGACCCAGTTTTCCAACATCGGGAATAATTCCCAGAAAACATCCAGACAAAATAAAGTTCAATCTTCAGAACACATTAAAACCATGCAAAAAAATACTTTATGTTTGCATAGGAAAAGGGAGTCAGGTTCCCAGTACAAATAACTACAAGCGAGTTCCTCGCTGTGTAGTAACTTGGCGCGATGTTTCCGCAGCCGGTAAATACGTCTGCTTGGTGACCGGCCACCGAGGCTCGGGGTGATCGCTCTGAGTCCAGGACTGGTGTCCCCGCCTGGAACTCCTAGCGTCCTGGGGATGTTGATGCTCTACGCAGATTTCCCTGCCCCCTGGGACATCTCAGGGGCCCCCGGCCCGGAAAGCAGAGTCACGCTCTACAGCTGGATCCCCATCCTGCCCCGAGGGGACCCAGCCCAAGCCGCTGGAGGTGAAGCTCGGAGAACCTGATCTGATCCATCTGTCTGGCCGCCCGGACAGGTGTTCTGAAAAGAGTGAGGCAAGGACGGTCGTCATCCTGACGGGACTACACAGCACGTTGGCGCCTACCTTCCTGCTACGGACAGCTCGGCAAACACGGGCAGCTGCGTGCAGACCTGTGTGTCCGTCTCATCCAAGGCTCCTCATGCGAGCAGCAACATCGACAAGGACAGCCTTGGCCAGCTTTACTCCCTGCCCTTGTAGAAAGGAGGGCCCATTGCCCCTTTCTATTTTACATACGGATTTTCCAAAACGAGTAGCTCTCGAGGGTAACTTCCTTGTACCAGGACCAGTCGCTGAGAAGAGACGATGTGGTTTCGGGAACTTTCCCAAGGGTTGGCATGCTTTCTGAGCAGTCTCCAGTTTATAGACTCTCCCCCAAGAAGGCTCCAAAAGGTCCTCAATTTTGTACCCCATACAGGAAAAGGGGACCTTACTCCTATCCTGGGACTGTACTTGGAGGCCAAGGGTTTGAGCTGTGGAGCAGGCACGCGTGCTGGCTGGAGACGTGGGTGAAACGGCCGCACCGTCCACCTCTTCTGACCAGAACCTTGGCCATCAGCATGGAAACGCCACCAGCAGGTGCACCGGCAGCCAGGCCCCGTCTGCCTGCCGCCACTGGGCCACCCAGCCCGCACTGCATCCCTCCCTCCTCCGCCAGGTGGTCTCGGTCCCGGTGAACTCACAGCTCTCCACGTGGCCTGGGCTGTTTTCCACTGACCTCCCACAGCGACTCCAGTCCCGCCAGCCCTGCCACCTGCCGGCCGCCTCCTCCCACCCATGGAGGGCGAGACCCGACCAGCCCCATGCCCGGTCCCTTCGCTCCCCAACCACGCGCCTGGGCGTTCCACGGTGGCCGCCCCCTCTGACAGCCTGGTTAGGAAGACACACAAGTCACCTTCCTGGGAGGCTCTTCATCCTGTAGACACTGTGGGGCCGCTGTTGGATTGGGCATTCGGTTTGGCAGTGGAGATACACGGGCCACGCCTCCAGACGCGGACAGAGAATTCTAGTCCTGTCACGGGAAGAAGCAACGACCAGCCTGTCATGGCCGACGTCTGAGGAGCCCACTGGAGAGAAGGGAAGGGCCCACAGATGGCTCGGTCCAAACCACAGCCAGCAGGGCCCCCTGGGGACTCTGTGAGAGCGTCTCCTACCGTGAGGACCTGGGGCACAGGGGGCTCTGTGGGTGCTGCTAGGAGCTGAGGGTCCAAAGCCAGGGCCCGCTCACTGGACACCAGTACCTGGTTCCTCCCAGGATTCCAGTCAGCTCGGGCACATCCAGAAGCAGCTCATGAACCACACTGAACACAGTTTCCCAGCTGGCCTTGGACCCCCGGAGGCACGAAGGCCAGGAATGCTCGCTGGGCGCGCCTCTCCCTCACCCTTCCTCTTCCTGCAGGAGTCCCCTTGCCCTCCACGCTGGGCACCACTCATTTCTCTGAACACAGTCACCCTGCGCATGCCTGTGTGCGGGCTCCCATCCTGCGTGACCTCACGAACACCTTCATGGTCTAGGCCGTGGGGAAGGTCGGGGAAGACTGACAGGTCAGGGCAGGTGCTAATTCTACCTCCTACCCCTGACTCAGCACATCGTGGGGTGCACAGCCCCATGTCCACTTGGGTCGTGATACACAGACGGGGTCCACGCATCCCTGTGGCCCAGTGCCCAGCAGGTGGGGCTGGCGGATGTTGCTGAACGTGAGCCCAAGAAACCGGGGACAGGTGCGTGTGGCAGGGCCCTACTGACCGTTAGCTTGCCCCCTTGCAGGGCTCTACAACACTCCATCGACCCCCCCTCCCCTACCTCCGACCGACCCCGAGAAACGGGGACTCAAGCTCCAGGGGTCGCCCATCTTCTATTGGGACCACTGGCGGGAAATGAGAACCTGGGGCCCGGGTGCCCTGAGCGGGTGCCTCTGGCCACCCTGTCCCCCCTTTTCATCAGCGGGTCCCTAGGGCCTGGTTTGGAGAACAGGAGAGAGGAGAAGTGGGGGGGACCCTGCCTGGAAAAGGACAGGGGTCTTCCTGCTCCAAAAGATTGGATCCTCAGCCAAAGTCAGCCAAGATCCCATGGCCACAGCACCCCGCTGTGCAGATCTCCCTCCTTCACCTACTCAGGTCCTGTCTCCTCTCCCCCAGCCGCCCAGGTCCTGTGTGTGCAGAGCCCTCTGCGACCTGCCTAGGTCCTGTGTGTCTCCATTCACTGTTCATGTGCAGCAGCCTCAGTGTGACTGTCCCTCCCAGGGCCGCATCGGGAGACCTCGGAGACTGGACAAGCACAGTTTTGCTTTCATCAGAATGAGTGATGGGCTTTGGAGAGCTCGGGGACAGCGGGCCCGTGCCGCTGGAGCCAGGTCTGGTTGGGGCACAGAGCAGAGAGCACTGGGGTCGCCTGGGCGTGCACAGGAGCAGTGAAGAGATGACATTGCCCCCCACAGCTATGGTGGACATCGGCCTGGGGTCCAGCAGACTATGGGTTCCCCTATTCTTATTATTTATCTTATGACCCCAAGACTGTCTCTCGGTCGGGAAGTTTGAGAAGCCCCTGGTGACACAGAGATCGTGGTCTAACTACACGGCATGCTCACCCACCAGGGACACGTCTCTCCGCCTACGAGCAGGACGGCGGCCAGTGCCAGCTCTCTGGCAGGGCTGGGCTTTGGGCCCCAGGCACCCAGGCTCCTGTCCTGTGAAGGGGGTGCTGGGGTAGACGCCCCATTGCCCAGGGCCCTGTCCTGTGAAGGGTGCTGGGGTAGACGCCCCATTGCCCAGGGCCCTGTCCTGTGAAGGGTGCTGGGGTAGAGGCCCCACAGCCCAGGGCTCTGTCAAGCCTCCTTGGGTCCCACTAAGCTGCTGGGGAGCTCGGCATCTCAGAGCGCTGTGTCTCGGTCTCATGGAGGACCCCGGCCCTGCTCTGGAGAACTCCCCTCCCACGGAGAGAGGAAGGCTTGCCCCAGTGAGGAAGCCTCCCCTTTCTCAAGTCAGGGCTGAGTGGGGATTTCACCAGCTCAAGAGAAAAACATCCCCCGGCTTCTCACTGTAGCCTTCTTGCTGGGGGCCTGGGATGGCCAGTCAGGGGCCCCTAGACTTCACATCCTCTGCGGCGGGACCATGCCTGATGTCGCCATGGGGACAGCACCGTCTGGAGGTGAGCCGGGCCTCCTGTGTTCTTTACACCAAGGCAAACAAAGGTGCTTCCTTAGAGCACAGCAGGCCGCGTAGACACGTACGCGCTGGCTTCCTCTGTTGGGTCCATGGAGATCAAAGCACTTCCTCGCCAGACCACTGCCCCAGTCTTGACGCTGGAGGAAAGAGCCTCCACGTGCACACCACCGGCCAGGTGGCCTCTGCTTGGGTTTGTCCCCACCCAAGTCACCGCGGGCGGAGCGAACCCTGGAGCCATTTTGCCTCTGAATTTACGAGGGATCGATATGTACTTCCCTTGCCTTTGCGAGTCTCGGTCTGGCTTCGGGGTCAGGCTGAGCCCGGCCTGACCGAAGGAGCTGGGGAGTGCTCTCTCCTCCTCTGTTTTCTGGAAGAGTTCGTGGAGTTTCTCCTTTTTGAATGTTTGACAGAATTCACCAGGGAACGTACGTGGGCCTGGCATTTCTCTGCGAGAAGACATTTAATTGCTCATTTAATTTTTTTAACTTGTAATGGATCCTTTCAGATTTTCTACTTCTTCTTGAGTAAGTTCCTGTAATTCGTGTTTTTTAGGGATTCGTCTGCTCGGATCTGCTGGCGTGAAGTTGTTCAAAGTCTTCCCTTGCCATCTTTTTAATTCCTGAGCTGTCCGTAGCGATGTCCTCGCCTCCGTTCCTGATTTCGGTGCTCTGTGCCTTTTTTCACTCATTCTTGTGTAATCTAGCTTGAGGTTTGCCACTTTGTTGGTTTTCAGACAAATGACTTTTGATTTCATTGATTTTCTCGTTTTTCTGTTTTACTGTCACTGACTCTCATTGAATATTCACGATTTAATTTCTCTTCTGGCCTCGGATTTAGCCTCCCCTTGTTTTCTGAGATTCTCTCGGTGGAAACTTAACCACTGGCTTAATTGTGTCTCCTCTTCTAAGACGAGCATTTAAAGCTCTAAGCATCTGTCTAAGCATTCCTGTCGCGTACCCCATACGTTCTGACACATTCTCTTTTCATTTTCACATTCAGATCCTCCCTGAAACCTGTGACGGGCTTACATCCTGATGAACCTGTTGGGAGCGGAACATGCTGTTAAGTCACAAATGCCCCTCATGCACCTCAGCTGACACCCTCAAACGTCAGAAGGCCCCCATGAACCCACAGTCTGGCAGAGTCACGTCCCACGAAGCCCATCTTATAAGGAAGTCTCGACCATCTCGTGTGATGTACGGAGTACTGTGCTGAGAGTGGGCGACCGTGTGGACCGTTGGTACGAGGATGCTTGTCAGTGTGTTGCTTGGGTTCCCTCGGGATCGCCTGGTGGACCGGAGCTAAAGTCCGGGGGCCACGGCCAGCATCATGAGCGCGGACCAGACCGCATGTCGCTAGCCCGGGACAGGATCCAAATTCAAAATTCCAGCACAGTTTGTACTGAAATAGATCGCTTTTGTACCATGATGTAGTCAAAAAATCTTAAGTCAAAATGTCATAAGTTGGAGACCATCTTTTGTTGTCCAAATTCCCCCATCAGTGAAATTCTCCTTTGGGGGAAAAGGCCAGAAGGCTTTTCTCTAGGGCGTTCCTCTTCAAGAGTGTTGTCAATACAAAGCGATACTGAGAGCCCCCAGAGTCGCTGATGTCACTGAGGAACTCCACTGCCGTTGTAAGTACAATCTCCCTTCGGTTTATTAATGTCTCCACCGCCCGCCCCCCGCATAACCCACCCCCAAATTCCGGGGCTGTGCCAGGCACCATCCAGTTATGGCCCAGAACTGGGGCAAACCACCTACAGGCACCCAGCGACCCAGGTTGGGAGCTGAGCAGGGAAGGTAGTAAGTGGCTGACCTGGGGTCATGCCGCTAACAAGCAGCAGAACACGGATTTGAACCCAGATCTGCCAGACTCGGAAACCCATGCTTGACACCACGACTTCCACCTGCTTCCACACACGATGAGCGCCAGGGAGTGGGAGGAGACCCAGGGTCCACACTGCGTACCGTGGGGAAGACACTCCAGCCCACGGCCCTGTTCACGGTCCACACATTTCAGCTTGGGGTGCGGGAGACACATGGGCTCAGGGCATCCCTCAGAGTCAGGGCGACTTTGGCAGTGGACTCCATTAGGTCCTCCTTTCCTGGCGCGGGCTCATGAGGACCGCCCTTTCCCTGCCGCCGCGTCCCCACGGACCGTAAATCGTCTTGGGGAGACACGATGGCTCCCGGGCTCCTGTGGCCAAGTGGGCGGGCCACGGCAGTCGCGGGGACGGCTGTGCTCCCCCTGGGAAGGCTCGCTGGCCACTTGTCTAGTCCCCTGGAAAGGCTCGCTGGCCACATGTCTAGTCCCTGTCAGCGGCGTTGCCTGGGACATTCAGATGCGTCTCGCTGGCTCACGTCGAGCTCTCCTGAGAGGGCACATGTGATCTCATCGGATCACCAATGATTCCTATTTCATCTGAAAAGAAAGAAAAAAAGCTCTCGCAAGTATACTTGTGCTGTGATTAGTTAACAGTGTATCTTTTGGAACGACCGAAATAAAATTGTGACTCAGAGAAGTAGCTCGTGGGCACGCTGACTCTAGTCGGCACCATACATCAGCTGGGCGTGTGCCTCTGGGGGAAGTCGAGTCACCATAGCTTTGGCTAACGCCATGGTGAGTTCTGGTCCCTGCAGTCCTTTAGGAGGGCACCCTGCCTCAGGGGTGCCAGTTTGAGTAAGGGGTGAAGCCAGGACATCAGAAGAAGTTAATGCAGAGACCCAAACCTGCAGAGAAGCGGGGACAAGGAAGGCAAGCCTCCTCTCCAGGGCTTGGTGCCACGGAAGGAGGGGAGCCGGCAAAGGCCCAGCACGGCCCTGGCTTGGGACGGTCTGAGACACACAGTGGGGCAAGGGCTGACCACGGGGCTACATTCCGGGCGACACTTTCCTGACCACGGGGCTACATTCCGGGCGACACTTTCCTGACCACGGGGCTACATTCCGGGCGACACTTTCCCGGCAGCCAGAGCCCACGCTTGAAGCGGCAAGTGCTGTGGGGCCCAGGGGGTCCAGCAACCTGGGCCACAGATGGCCCAGGCTCCCCTGCCCCGCCTCGGGGACCAGCCTGGGTCAGCCCGAGGCAACACATGGGCGTGAGCACACTTCTTGGAGAGGAGGAGGACCGACAACAAAGTCGCTTCTGGGCTCACATTCGGACGAATGCGCACGGGAAGAATGTGCCAGAAAGGTTCTGCCCCGCCTCCGCGGCCGCCTGTCCTTCAGAGACTGCTCTGGCTGCCTCACTAGGCCCTTCGGGGGCCCGGCTCTGTGTGGACGAACATCTCCAGCTTGACCTCTTCTCTCCTGCACACCCTCACAACACAGCCCCCCAAGAACTCCCAGGCACACCTGCCCTGGGACCCCAGGGGCTGGAGCTTAGGGGTTACGCCCCAGAGCCTCACTGGTGTGAATGAGGACAATCCTCCGCTGCCCTGGAGCCTTGGGGAGTGGGACCTCCCCATGCCCACCTGCCTCGCCCCTCCCCCCCAGCTCCCACAGCCCCCGGTGGCTGGCTGATGCCCACGGCTGGGCCCCCGCTCCAGCCCTCCCGCCAGAGCCAGTCTGGAGATCGTTACCAGGACAGAGCGCTCGTTTCTCATTCAGGGTCTTACCTGTTCGTCAGTCCAGGCCCCCTGCAGGTGGGGAAAGAGGGGGACCTGAGAGGACTGGCCAGCAGACAGCGGGTGTGGGCAAAATGACAGGAAAGAGCAGGTGATGGGGTGACAAGGGCTTCAAGGCTGCGGGAGGCAGTGTGGGGTACACAGGAAATGGAAAATGTTTCAAATATTACCTGGTACTGGAGGTTTCCTGCTCTCCCTCCCTCCCTCCCTCTTTCTCCTTCTCCTTCCCCTCCTCATCCTCCCCACCCCCCACCCCAGCGTTACTGTTTGTGTGTCTGAGGCTTTGCCTCAGGGAAGAGAAAGTCATTTTTTGGCTTTTGAGATCTTGAGTACTTTTGTGTTTGTGTGATGAAGGCATTAGTCTGAAAGCTAAAATGCTTTTGATTTGTAAGATCCAGGCTCTGCTGAGCCAGAAAAGGTTTTTCTTGGGATTCTGAGAGCCGTGCTGTGAGTGTAAATAGTGAGGTCAGAGGGAGGCAGTTGCAGGAGGAAGCAGAGCGCTGGGCATTGAAGGGTGCGGGGTCCACCGAGCTCCTTCCTCAAGGGAGACGGGGAAGGAGGGCAGCAGGCAGCGCTGTGAGGGGCGCCCAGGCACCTCCTGCGACGACCCTTCTCGGCCGAAGCCCTGGGACAGGGACGGAGGCCCTAGGATGCTCACCCAGCTCGGTAGGGTGGGGTCCTGGGGACTGCGAGCCTCGGAGAGAGGTGTGGACCGGGCTGGAGAGGTGTGGACCCGGCATGGCTCGGAGAAGGGGATTAACAAGGGTCCAAGTGGGCTGGAGGAAGAAGCCCCAGGGCACCGGCAGGGAAGGGGGTGAGCGGCAACTGTTCTCATCTCCCAGGACGCCTCTGCCACCTTCTGGACCGTGGTAGGAGCCGGGATGGGGCCACAGAGGAGCCACACGGCCCTTCCCCCACGGAGCCAAGGACGGAGGAGCAGCGGTGGGACGGCTCAGACACCGGACTCGGGCTCATAAACGGACCGCCCTTGAGTGCGTTCTGTCCGTGCGCTCCCCGCAGTGCACCCTAGCTCCCCGAGAGCAGGGCTGTCCCCCTCCACCACGCAGAGGGGCGTGGGGTTCCCAGAGCATCCCCTCCCTGGCCGCCCACGTCTTCGTCCCCAGGCCTGTGGGTGACGCGCCCTGTGGGTGAACCGACCCCGGTCCCGCACCGTGTTTTGCGAAAGCAGACCCTCGGCCGCGCAGACAGTACTGAGATTCTCGTACCCTGAGCCGGGGCTTGGCTTTGACCCCGTGTTCTCCGCTGGGTCTCCTTTCAGATATTTCTTAGTAAGTGGAGCCAAATTCCAGTGAAGACAAATGCTGAGAAATAGACCATCTAACACTTGCCGTCCGTGGAAAGTTACCCCAGGCCCTCCTTGTTTCTCCAAAGCAGAGATGTTCTGCTGCCCCGAACTCTCCCTTCCCTTTGTGCCTGAAAAAGAAAAAAGTTTTCCATACCCACCCACAGGATGAGGGAGCAGAGGGCTGTTTATATCGAAAGTAGATTTCTCTCGCCTTCCTAGGTCTTTAGAAATGACTGTGCCCAAGACGGCCTGTGGGGTGAACTCCAATAGGCACATTTCCTTAGAGTTCAGGTGACACGAAACACAGCGTGAAGACAGTCCGTGCGTGTGTGTGTGTGTGTGTTTGTGTGTGGTGGGAGCACCCCCACTCCACCACCAACAAACAATTCTCCAACACCAGCTGGGTGTCCCACAATTCAGCCTAATTCTCACGCTACTCAGAGGGAGCATCCGGTGCCACAGGCTAAGGGCCCCATCCCACAAGACTGTCCCTGCCTTCAGACCCCAGCCCCAAATGCAGACAATCCCGTGTTTCCAACCAGCCGGCCGCAAGGAGGAGGGTCCCACGACCCTGACCTCGGGTTTGATGAACTTGCTAGAGCAGCTCACAGAACGCAGAGATGCATGTCATTGCATTTACCAGCTTATTAAAGGATGTGACAGAGGCACAGGTGAACATGCAGATGGGAGAGAGGCGTAGCGAGAGGTCATGGGACCTTCTCTGGAAGCACCACTCTCCCAGAATCTGCGTGCGCGCACTCACCCAGAGCTCCCAGATCCCATGCTACGGGGGCTTTATGGAGGCTTCCTCACGTACAACGGGCCATTAACCCCCTTTCCTGCCACCCCACCCCCTCGCCATAACCATGGTAGCTCTTTCCAGTGACCAAGCTGCATCCAGGAGCCCTCCAGAGTCGCCCCAATAGAACGAGAGAAGCTTCTAGTGCTCTTGTACCTTAGGAGATTCCAAGGGCTTCAGGATCCCTCTGCCGGGGATCGGGGGCAGAGACCAATACAGAGATTTTTACCATCTCACACTCACTCTCGTGGCTGGCAAGCAGGTGCCGGCTGTCGGCAGGAGGGCTCTCCATGCTGGCATCGCCCAGCACTACCCGAGCATCCTCACGTATGGCGGCGGCTGTCCCCTGGGCACCTGATCTGAGAGATGGAGGTGGGGGCTCAGCATTCTTCATGATCGACCTTCCAAAGGCACACACGTCACCCCACTGCACCGTGTGGATTGCGTAGACCATCTCCAGCTCCGTGTGAGAGGAGGTGCCCCTGGGGACTGCCCGGGGACTGCCTCCCATTGGGGCTGCGGTGCAGGATAAGACGGTCTGTGAGGAGCTGCCATCACTTTTCATTCATGACAGCCACAGAGCCCAGTCTTGCTTTATGTCTCCTTTCCCACCATCCACTATGACAACAGAAACAACCTGCTCTTCCCTTCCAGTCTGGACTGTCACTTGGAGATTAAAAATGTTGGTGTCTTGCTGGGATCTGGGATCTCAAAATTACCCCAGTTGGTGTCATAGCTTCGTATTAATCCACAGAATCTGATGCAGCCGGGAAAGTGCAGAACGGTCCTCCATGGCACCAATGGGTCACTGCTGGCTGGGGAGGGAGGGGCATGAGAGTGGGAGAGAGTTGGCTCAGTCACCAGAAAGGGACCTGAGATTGAGGGAAGCTGACGTTGGCTCACGGGTGGTCCCCGTGTGAGAAGTAGCAAGAGCCACGACTCCAATTCACGTAATCATAGTTAATGACAAGCACGCTCTGCTCCAGGCACGGTGACAAGGACTCTGTATACTGACTCACCAAATCTTTACAGTGACCTTGAAGTAGAAGCCATTATCAATCCCATTTTACAGATGGGGAGTCTCGGGCACAGAGAGGTTAAAGGTCTCATGGGAAGGGTGTGCTAGCAAAAGGGTTAAAGTTCTCATGGGAAGGGTGTGCTAGCAAAGGGCAAATTTAGGGTTTGGATTTGGGCTACCTAAGGCTAGGAGCTTACACACCCACAGCACTAGGTCTTTCTGCTTGTCCCACCTGAAACCTGAAAATAGGGAATGCAGAAGATATCCAAGACCTCAGCGGTAGGAAGGTCATGAGTGCCTGGGGCCCCCTGTGCCTGCCTCAGTCCTTACGATTTGTGCACCCGGAAGTCTGAACATCCCAGCCCGGAGCGGGACAGGCCCAGCCCAGAATGGGACAGGAGATGCAAGGGTAGGCCCCAGTCATCACTGTGGGCCTGCCTTCTTACCTTACGAGAGCCCAAGCCATACAGTAATGGCCTAACATCAAATTCTGATAAAGCAAATTCTCATAAAAAGTTGTGCTGCCCCACTGGTGCATAACCCGGCGACATCCACTTATCAAACATCACATCTGCTCGAGGCTACCACTGCATTTTATTTGCCACTCCGGGGTGAGCCTCTGGAACATTCCAAAGAGGTAGGTAGGTCACGAACACCACAGGGTGAAGCTGCTTTGATCAAAACAACTATTTAAGGCCTGGGGTCTGAGGGTGGACAGCCGAGGGCCAAATCTCCACTCTGACATGTCCCAGCCTGGCGACATCTCAGAGAAGTACCTTATGTCCCCCAGCCTGGGACTTCATCACCTCTAAGGGAGGGAGCGTAGTCCAGCCTGCGGGCTCGTGGTGAGGCGTCAGCCGTTAGAACACGTATCAGACGGCTGGTACATAACGCACACTCAGCAAGTGTGAGCCATGACAACGTGTCCTCGAATCCCGAGCCGTCGTCGTGGCCGTCACTCCCGGGACACACCCCACGGTGGGCGCCACTATGGAAGAAGAGAGAAGAAACACGTGATTCAGCAGGACAGTCCTCCAGCTGAGAGACACATCCCAACTTTGGCGATAGCAGATCGGGAGAAAACGTGCGTGTGCGCGTCGGTGAGACACAGCATCGATGTCGCCCTGAATCCATTGGCCAGAAACACGAGGGCGGCAGACGCCGGGCCCACAGCCTTGGCCGTGAGACGATGGCGCAGGGGGCGTCAGGAACAACATGTGGGAACGTAACCGGGGCCATGCCGGGCGCCAGAGGGTGGGACGGAAACCCGAAACCAGTCTCGCCTCCGCGCGTCGCACAGGCTGAGGTTGCAAAGTCCGGCGACAAGAGCAGAAGTGAGAACGGCTGTCAGCGGCGTAGCGCAGACCCCAGCCGCGCTCACTCTAACGAAAGCGATCAGTCACCGTGCACCCGGGCAAGCCTTCTGGATGAGAACCGGCACCGTTTCTGCCCTCAGGGAATTTTTTATCGAGCAAGAGATGCGCACGTAAGTAACTCGCTCGCACTGCCTCCGGCCGGGCAGGCCCTGGATGCACGAGTGATTTTATCCAGTGTGGGAATTCCCAGAAGAACTCGCAGATAGGGCAGGTTTATCGTTATTAAAAAGCTGGTGTTGGCCACTTGCTGGGTCTCACGGCCGGCCAGACCCTGGCCTTGTCTTCTTTCTCGCCCCACGTGTCCTCGGCCCGAGTTTCCCCAAATTTTTAACTTTTGTCTTAACATAGTCAATGCGGCTTGGTAAGCCTCTTTAACTCAGCCCTGGAGTGAGGGGGAGTATCACTACCTACGAAAACAAAATAACGTACCGCACGCATTCCGTTAAGGTTTCTTTTTTTTTTTAAAGATTTTATTTATTTACTTGACAGAGACCACAAGTAGGCAGAGAGGCAGGCAGAGAGAGAGAGAGGAGGAAGCAGGCTCCCCAAGGAGCAGAGAGCCCGATGTGGGGCTCGATCCCAGGATCCTGAGATCATGACCTGAGCCGAAGGCAGAGGCTTTAACCCACTGAGCCACCGAGGTGCCCCCAGTAAGGTTTCAAAGGTTAGAACAATTGTTTCTGTCTTCCCAGCACTTCCGTCTGTAAGAGCACAGCGGTGGGGGTGGGGGGTGAGATAGAAAAACCTCGAAGGGACACGTGCACGTAGACGTGGAGAGAAGGAAACGTTCTGTGCCTTTCAGTTCTGCACTGCTTGCTAACAAGCCGCGACAACTGATGACTTCCCAGGGCTCTGTGGTCAGGGCTGACCTCCTGCCCTCGTGGGCTGTCCTGTCATGGCGTTCTGTTGGGGGATCTGCAGGGTCAGCGGAGAAGGCCGAGCCCCTCCTCTTGGGCTTCACGACACAGTGGCCTCAGCTGCAAGACACGTGTGACACCGTTTTGCCACAGTCTGCGGGTGAGCTGCAAAGCCAGCCCAACCCGACTGAGCGGGACTGGGAACACCCCTCAGTTCGGGACAGCAAAACACAGCTGTGACACTTGTCACCTGCCATGGGAGACAAGGTGAGGGCCTGTCAGTGGGCTAGAATCAGTGAAAACCGTGAATGAAAATAGCGGTTTTCTCTTCTTCACATTCCCTTCAATAGTATTAATAAATCATTTTCTTTAAAAAAAAATGTTTTCCCCCAAGATGTAGTCAATTGAAGTGCTGTGTTCCTGGCACTCAGGCTCCGGGCCAAGGATGTGCTGGTGAACAGATGGTGGGGAGTGGTAGGGGTACAAGGAAGAGGGGCATGGACGGGAGCCGAGGAAGAGAAGGGGACGGGGCTGCCCGTGCTGTGGGGCTGCGTACTGGACCCGGGAAGGAGGTAAGGGTCCACTTGTCACTAGCGCCGTGCAAAACCAGCAGCGCTAGACCAGACTGGTCCAGTCACGGACCAGCCTTCATTCTGCTTTAATAGAGATCACTTTTAAGGACCCTCCGTCAACCACAATAAGAAGGACACGATCGAACGGGGGATCGCAGACAATGACGGATCAAAACTCCGTAGCCATTCATCAGGAGAGAGACAACTTCTGGAAGTGGTGAGTCACACACGGGCCATGCAGATGCTCTCAAAAGGAACTTTACTCCTCCATCTCCTCCCTGCGGCCACTCGATATGTAGGAACACCCCCCCCCCCAAAATGGCCCAAGCTCAGCCTTATCTTCAGAGGCCCTGGCTTGAAAGGATAGAGACAAACGAGAAAAAAATAAAAAGGGTCTAAGGAAAATAGGGCTACAGTCGGAGTGCTTAAGTCTTTAACAACAACTACGCCATGCCAGCTACATGCTGGGTACAGTAGAGGTAGAAAAATCAACCTGTAGAGGGGGCTGGTCCTCAAATGTCTGGTTGGAAAGATAAAATTTATACTGATAAGACATAAAAAATCAATCACCATCATCATTGTCACCACTATCACCATCACCACCATCATCACCATCATCATCACCATCATCACCACCATCTTCAGCACAGTCATCAACATCATCTCCACCGTCATTATCATCATCACCATCACATCACCACCATCATCATCATCATATAATCACCATCATAATTACCATTATCACAGCCATCACCATCAACACCATCACCATTATCACTGTCACCATCATTACCACCATCACCACCACCATCATCACCACTATCACCATCATCATCATCACCACCATCACCACCATCACCACCATCACCACCATCACCACCATCACCATCACCATCATCATCATCACCACCATCACCTCCATCACCATCATCACCATCACCATCACCTCCATCACCATCAACATCATCACCATCATCACCATCACCATCATCTTTATCGGCAACACCACCATCATGATGACATCATCATCACTACCCTGACTAGCACCTCCTGTTGCCAGGCACTGGAGCATCTGGGCTTCACAAAGACTTTACACCTTCAGCTCGGCCTTTCATAGATAAGATGAGAAAGACAAAGGGAGCTCACTACTGGACCAAGATCACCAGCTGGTTGTCATTAGATCTGAGAGTCGAGCCAGGGTTGGCCTGACTCCAGAGCCCGTGTTCCTAACCGCTCTGCTTCCTCTCTCCAGCATGCAACACCCCCAGGAGAGCTCCTTGCTCAAGGCTGACAAAAAGAAAGCAATGGTAACAATAGAAAAATTATTTTCTCTAAATACGTAAACAGTGAACACCTACACTGTTTTCTATGCTACCAACTCTTTAATTTTTGACAAAAAAAAAAACAATTACATCTAAACAATTTATTTTAAAAAATTCTATCTTCTCATTTCATCAGTGCCATGCACAAAGTGGAGATGAAAATCAGTGTAAAGCAATCCTTGCGATACTTGAGAATGATGAGGATGACCAGGTCTGACAAGCTGGAATCAAGATGCATCTGCCTGGGTCTTGGGCACCACCCCACGCCACATAAATCAGCCTCTCCTTCTGCCGTCCTGGGCTTATCAGGGTCATCCTTGCCCTGTAATTCATCCCGAACCCATCAGGTTTACCTTTGGAAAAGTAATTAAGCACCACCCAGCTAAAAGAGGCAAAGATTTAGAATGCATTAGACATGGAGATTAGAATGTAAACACAGAAGTCTCAATTAACCTTCTAATCTGCAGGTCAGAAGGAGGGATCTCAGAGCCACGAGGAAATACAATGCCCACTTCCTGGAGACCCCAGCCCGCTGGTGGCAGAATTTGGGTCACAGAGATTAGTTATAATAACGGAAGGACACAAAGGCGCAGAGCATCTCTGAAAGTCCTGTGCCCAGCCGCTGCTCACGGCCAGCACGGAGCCTAAGATGCGCAGAGAGCCCTGTGGCCGGCTGCAAAGGACTCGGCGTCTGGGGGTTACTGCGGTCTGGACAGAAGGACGCAGCGGGGAGGGGGTGATGTAAACACACAGAGGGGCGCGCTGAGCCGTGGACGGTGTGCAAGGGCGCGTGCAGGTGCCCCCCGCACGGCACAGTCCACCGGGCTCGGGGCACTGGGTGGGAGTTTGACTTCAGCCTGTTCATGTGCCCCGGGCAGCGAGGGTCCTGTGAACGCAGCCGAGGAGGCTGGAGTGTCACAACAGCTTACTCAAGGTCGCTGGGGACGCTGGGGGACCACCGCCTCCTGACCGCACTCAGGACAGCATGGCGCACGGCTCCCTCTGTTTGCTGCTTCTCCTCCCAACCCCCTAGACCGCGCCAATCTTCTGAGCAAAAGGTGAACCTTGTGGCCAGTCCCTGTAGTGGCCTTGGAAACTGAGAGTCAAAGAACTTGTGTTTCCAGCTGTTTTTGCGAAAATATGACTGTTTTTGTTCCCCCGTCCTCGAGGGGACTTCCAGCAGAAGAGCTCAGCAGGAGGCTGGCTCCTGTGGCCTCGGCCCAGCTGCGGGGCATCCTTCCCGGGACCATGACCTGAGCTCTCGCACCCCCCACCACACACGGATCAGCACCGCCTTCTCCCGGCCAGATCCGTAGAAGGCAGAACTGAGCTTTCCAACATGTTCTCAAGCCTCGGTGGAGCCCTGTAGCCCACACACCCTTCCAACGTTCATGTCCCTCCTGGAGCCTCAGGATGGGGCCTACTTATAATTAGGGTCGTTACGGAGTTAATGGGTCCTGTGGAGCGAGAAGACCTTGGATCCCCCAGGACTGGGGCTTTTATAAGAAGAGGGAGAGACACAGACTCCCACGGGGCGCAGCGCGGGGACAGAGGCAGAGACACCCCGGTGCAGAGGCCAAACCCTGGCGGCTGCTGCCAGAAGCAGGAAGAGGCGAGAAGGACCCTGCCCTTGAGCCGAGGCACTCTGGTGGCTGCTGAAGTCAGTGAATTTTTGCCCGTCCCGCCACCAAGGCTCCGAGATGGCTATGGGCACCACATCTCTCCCCAGGCAAAGTCACGGTCTCCCGCTCCACCATCTGCCCCGGCGCCCATGTGGGTGAGATACGGCAGAGATGGAAAACCGGTGAGACCCTCAGCGTCCCCTCGGGTGGCCACAAGCCCGGGGGAGGGGGCACAGGGGGGGTCCATGTGTGTCGTGGGCAGGGTGCCCCCTCTCCCAGCACGCACATCAATCACACTGCCCCAGCGGCCCCTGTGAGCCTTGCACTTTGAAGGTGACCCCATAGACACGCATGCTCTCTGGGGCTGAGGAAAGGCGGCCGTAGGCGCCCAGCACTCAACTGAGGGCTCTTGTGTAGATGCCTGTCTCTAAAGGTGGCCCAGCCTCCGTGGGAGGCCACTGGGGCAGAGGCCACAGGGGCAGCCCCTCCCTGTGCACAGAACCCCCTGCTGTTATGCCTTCCCTCCCCCCAGGACATGGGCTGCCTGACTTAGGGGCAATTACAGAACAGCCGAGGCTGTTACAAGTGCCTGTTCCCTGGCCCCTGGCGGGAGAGGGGGTGCATATCTACAAGACAGATGGGGTCCTTCTCTCTCTCCGGTGGACTTGCCTTGTCCTTCCAGGAGGATCCGGTCAGTGCCGAGCACCGGGTCAGATGGGGAAGGTCTGACCCACCCAGCCTAGCCGTGTCCAATCTGGGGAGACGGGACTGCAGGAAGTCTTGTGTTCAAACCAACTCCTCTCATAAAAACATACTTAAATAAAGCTCAGGAGAACGGCTGGAAGGTGCTGGTTGGAGGGGCTGGTTGAGGGGAGGAGGAAGGAAAGCAGGAACCCATGGGCTTCACCCCAAACTCTCCGTTATCCTGAAGGCCGGTCCGTCCAGGCTCCGGCAGCTGCAGGGCTGAGGACCCTGGCTTCCAGCCGTCCCCTTGCCGTCACCCCTCCTCCGCATTTTGGACTTCCGAATGGCTCCTCGTCACGTACAGATTACAAGACCAGCCCCCCAGCAGGTAGTCAAGAACTTCTAGAACTGGATTTGACCCTGGAGACCAAAGCTGCTTTTCCCTCCCTGGCATTAATGCTGCCCCTGGTTTCTCCGGAGCAGCCCGCTGCCCCAGGGCCCGCCCGCCGGGGGCCCAGCTCCCTGCTCCAGAGCCGCTCGCGCTGGTGCCCTCGGACCGCAGACCGCTCTGCCTTGTGTCCGAATAGCAAAGGAGCCCGAAACACTGCCCACAGCCAAATTCCGAGTTGGGTCCTGTCAACGGCTCCCAAAGGACAGGAAAGGAATTCCAGTTCACTCTCTGACAAGTTCCCTTTTCCGTCCTGGGGGGTCCCCTCACAGCCTGGGGACTCCCGGGCCCACCTGTGAACTCACTCCCCCTCAGATGCCCACTGATGCCCCACAGGCGCTTCTCCTTCCTCCCGAGCCTGCCCTTGTCCCCAGCGCGCCCAGCCTGGAGCAGCCACGAACACCCACCCCAGACCCCCAGGAGGACTGCTAGTCCCCAGCCTGCTGGTGGCCCCGCTCTCTGCAGTCGGGGGGGGGATCCCCGGAAACAGTCTTCTGTCACCTCATGGATAATTCTAGTAGGTAAAATTCTCCACCTCGGGGCAAGTTTATTGTCTGTAGTATTTCAAAATCCCAAACTGCCTTAAGTTCACATAACTAATTCCTGCTCGGGTCTCACGTTCCGAAGCAGGTGACAAACCCCTGAAGTGAGCAGGATGGTCTCGCTGGTCCCGACACCCTTCACAGCCTCGTCGGCCCCTCCCAGGGGCTCCATCAACACCCAACAGAGCAGAGGAGGGCAATCTTGGCCGCACTCGGGCAGGCTTACCTCCTCTTCACCGTCACATGCAACCAGATGAGATTTTGCTTCAAATCACATTATGGCAGGGCGGAAATTGTTTCCAGATCACAGAAGGATGCGGGCACAGTTTTGCCGTGGCCAGAATAAGCTTTGTGATTCATTTCACTGTGGCATCCTCAGGCCGTCATTAAACACAGGAACAGAGGGATGCGGTGTGGCCCCCGACGTCTGCCACAAATGACACGCAGGAGTGTGAGTTACGCTGGGTGCTGTCAGAGCTCACGACGTCCGCACACGCAGTCCGAGACCAGGTTCTCCAGCAGCACCGGGGACATCTGGAACTGGATGAGTAGCTGTTAAATACCACGCTGTTGGGTGCCTCGTGGGAGATGGGGAGATCGTAACTTAGAATTTCCTTCAAGGTTACTGTTGCTTTACATGTCCTGGGCTCAACTAATATGCAGACTGATTCATGTTGCAGGAATTTGTAACTATTATAAATTATAACTAATTTGTAACTATTTAATATCTCAAATCGGTCACCTGCTCACGCTTAGTATTTCAAAATATATTCTTTCCAACATTCTTTTAAGGGAAGCTGACACTGTACAATTAAATACAACGTGACACAGGGTAATGCTGATGTTTTCTGGGAAAAGTTTCTAAAATGCTATAAAAGGAATGCAGTCTGATTTGGCATAAGACAGCAATAGATCCTTGAAACAATGGTTATCCCATGTTCTACAGGCAAGTTGATGCATTTCTCTCTGAGTTTCTTGAGGTCAATGAGCAAGGTTGTCCAAATGATTTTGGAAACAATAAATCTGCCAGGAGGCACCAGAATTCCCTTCAATAACATCAGGGGAGACTTACTGGCCTCGCTCATTTGCTGGGGTTGGCTGTGGGGGGGAGGTGCGGAGCATCGCATTGGAGCAGAGAATGTGTGTTCCAAGCATGCGTCCCGCTCTCAGTGTGTGAACAGGAAACACAGTCTCCCTGCAGCTCTGCAAGCCTGACCCTTAGGGCAGGGCAGCGTCTGTCCCTGCAGCAGGGAGTGGTGTGGGGAGCACCAGGAGTGAGGAGGGAGCTTCACGGAGCCGCAGGAAGGAAGACGCACGGCTCTGACAACAGGTCTGTAGGACCGGACTGGCCCTCCCTCTTTGTCTTTTTGGTGTAGTAAAACTTCTCAACTATCCCAGTGTTTGATGAATTTGACCCAAATTCCTGACAAAACAGGGTCCCATCATCTACCCGACTTTCCAGGTGAATGGCAGGCTGGTCCCAGAGTCTCCTTTTTGCTTATGGGGTTGTCTTTGCCACCGTAGGTTGGAAACCCACTGTGGCTTCTCTGTTGACCCGCAGACTCTCCAGAGCCCACTCATCGAAACCTTGTGTTTGAGACACAAGCCGAGGCTTCTGTTCAGTTACCTCTGCGTCAGTGAAAGCATATAACAAGACTGGGGTTCCACAAAGACTTGCAAACAATTAAGAGATCTCGCCAAGGACACTTAACTGAGTTGTAAGGAACTGAGGGTACAATGGGAATGTTGGCCCCTAGGTCCAAGGTGCTGTCCTGCATGCACAGCCCATCACTCCCTCTTGCAGGACCGGCAAACCCTAAAACTTCCTGAGGGGTCATGGGTCTTTTCCAGCATAGACAATGCTGAGGCGCGTCTACCCAGCCCTTAGGAGGCCTCTCAGCTCCACAGTCCATCCAATCGCAAAGATTTCCTGCAGGATGTGGTGCATGTCCAGTCTTAACTTCACAAATAGTTCACAGTTGAGAAGGTTTTATATTTTTTTGAGTTCAGATTTTATGGTTTAATTTTCCACCGCCTCCCCTGGCATGGTCCTCACCCTCTAGCTATTTATATCCTCCCGGATGCAGCAAGGACTCAGGAGAAAGTGAAGGGTTTGGCAGACCCCCATTAGATGCTTTATCACCAGTTCCATCAGAAACACATTTTTTTTAAGATTTTATTCATTTTTGACAGAGACACAGCGAGAGAGGGAACACATGCAGGGGGAGTGGGAGAGGGAGAAGCAGGCCTCCAGCCGAAGGGAGAGCCCGATGCAGGGCTCGATCCCAGGACCCTGGATCATGACCTGAGCTGAAGCAGATGCTTAACGACTGAGCCACCCAGGCACCCACAGAAACACATTTTTAAAAAAAGAAAAAATTGTGTTACACGTCCACGCTGCTGCCCTGATCTTTTCCATGTAGACGGCTCCTGACCTGGGTTTTATGACTTAGATGCAGGCCCCTTCTCAAGCACGCGGGTCGACTTCATTACTCAGGTGACCGGTAATCAGTGGCCTCACAACTCGTGCGGTGTAAGTCTTCAGCCAGCTTTGAATCCATCTGAGTATATCAAGGGACATCAAAACCTGACCTAAGGTACGACACACACGGTTTCCCCACCTGGTAAGAGATCACACTCAAGAAATAATGCAGCTTTGGCGTGGAGTTTTCTCTTAGGTAAGCTGATGCAATTTTCTTTCTTCCCCAGGCAGTCCCCAAACTTCTTTTTAAATCTAGCCTGTCCACCCATAGACAGCCAGTTCACTTGCTTCCAAAGGGACCCTCACCCCCGTTTTGAAAGTGAGGACATCTCTCCATCCCTTTTCTCCTGGTATCTCCCTTGTTCTCAAGATCTCACTAAGATTTCCTCCAAGACTCTCACAATCTCATTTCCAAGATCCTTTAGATCGTCTGAGTCAGACAGCTCATACTGTCTTGTGGAAAATAGGTATTCTCATTTATTTTCCGACTATTTGGGATTTCAGTTCCCACAAGTTTACTCTGTCCTTTCTGTCTGAACACCATTTTCATACAAAGGAAGTGAAAAGTAAAGAACAAACTGGGTCATTCTGGTTTCTTTTCCATCTGTTAACATTATACCGTCTGCTCCTTGTTACTTGCACCAAACAAAATGAAGCAAAACAAAAGGCCCAAGATGATTCAGGACGAGAGCATCATGGCCCTAAAATCAGACAAAAGGAAAGCAACTGAGGGATTTGTGGATTCCTAAAGGCAAAATATAGGCTAGCGTGCTGGCTTAGGCAAAGGATGGTCTGCTTTTGTCTCCAGCTCTTCCCCAGACTTGAACCAGTGACCAGGCACTCCCAAGAGCAAATGGAAATGCACCCCAATGGGCATATTGGCAGGAAACCCAGCCCAGTCACCATGCCTTTCTCTGGTAAGAAATGTAAGCTATAAAGTGCTGAGCGGGCAGGAAGTCCTGCTGGGCCCAAGTCTAGGCAAAGCTCTGCTGTATCGGAGTGAAAACCCACCTCCTCTGTGTAATTACTAAAAAATTCCCCAAAGGGGTAACTGGTCAGCTGATAAGTTAAATAAAAAGGAATTATAAGAATATATATACATACTCAATCTGAGGGCACCTGGGTAACTGTCAGTGAAGCATCCAACTCTTGATTTCAGCTCAGGTCATGATCTCAGGGTCGTAAGATCGAGCCCCTGCATCAGGCTCCATGCTGAGCACAGAGCCTACTTAAGATTCTCTCTCTGTCTCCCTTTGCCCGTCCCCTGTCATGTGCTCTTTCTATAAATAAATATGTAAATTTTTAAAATCTTTAAAAAAATATGTATTCAATCCAAAGGTGGGCCAAAAAGGGGGGGGGAGAGCAAGTAAGACAAGTAAAAAGCATTAAGAAGACGACAGATTTAAACCCTACTATATCCATAATCATGCAAAACACCATGGTCTAAATGTTGCAGTTAAAGTCAGAGACTATCAGACTAGATTAAAAAGGGTTAAGGCCACCTGTATCCTGCTGGTCAGGAACCGGACTTGGAAGCCATCTTTGCAGCAACTCACACAGTAGCACATTCTCTTCCTGCAATACGGCGTCCGTACTTCAGCACTTATCCATGGGACACGAGAACACGTGCCCACACAAGTTCTCCATATAAATATAAAGCAGCTTAGTCTATTACCAGCAGAAAACTAGAAAACACAGGCATGCCCAAAAGTTGCTGAATGGAAAAACAAATTGTGGCATTCTTTTCAACATTGTACGGGAAGTCTTTGCCTCTGTGATAAGACAAGAAAAGGATATAAAAGGTATACAATTGGGAAGAAAGAAATAAAGCTTTGTTTTCAGGTGTTATGATCAGCTCTGTAGAAAATCCAAAAGGATCAGTAAACTCCTAGAACTAGTCAGGAATCCTAGCAAGTTTGCAGGACACAAGTCCGATACACAAATCAATCACATTCCTACATATCAGCAATGAACAGGTGGAATTTGAAATTTAAGACACAGGACCATTTACATTAACACCCCCAAAATGAAATACTTAGGTAATTCATTGTCACTTAGGTTAAATATATATATATATATATATATATATAGAGAGAGAGAGAGAGAGAGAGAGAATATCTGTATGAGGAAAACTATAATACTCCAATGAAATAAGTTAAAAAAAAAAAAGAAAAAGAAAAAAAGAACTAATTAAATGGAAAGATGTTCTATGTTCATGGAAGGAAAAACTTAATATTGCCGAGATGTCAGCTCTTCTCATGCTGACCTATAGATTCAGTGCAATCCCAATCAAATGCCCAGCAGGCTGTTTGTGGATATCAACAAGCTAACTCTGACATTTGTATGGAGAAGCGAAAGATTCAGAAGAGCCCAATGTGGAAGAAGCAGAAGAAAGCGGGAGGACTGACGCGACTCAGAGTTAGGACCTCCTGTAGAGCTGCGTAACCAAGACAGTGTAGTGTTGGTAGAAGAATCAAACATATCAATACATACAATAGAACCCTGAAATAGACTCACATAAGTATGGACAACTGATCTGTGACAAAGAACAAAGGCAACAATGGGGCACATAATTTTTTCAAGAAACTGTTGGAACAGCTGGGCATCCACGTGCAAATAAAAAAGAAAAATGATCCTAGACATGGGCTTTACACCCTTCACAAAACAAACAAACAAACAAACAAACAAAAAACTCAAAATGGATCACAGACCTACATGTAAAACACAAAACTATACAACCCTTGGAAGATGACATAGTAGAACATGTAGATGACCCTGGTACAGCGATGACGTTGTAGAAAAGACACGAAAGCGCAATCAATGAAATAAAGAATGGGCAAGCTGGACTTGATTAAATCAGAACCTTCTGCTCCCTAAGATATAATGTCAAGAGAATGAGAAGACACACCACAGGCTGGGGAAAATATTTGCAAAAGGCACACCTGACAGAGAACTTTTATCCGAAGTATATGAGGAACTCTCCAATTCAACAATAAGCAAACAGAGAAATGGATTTAACAATGGGCCCAAGACCCTAATATGCACCTCACTGGAGATAATAAAGATAGAAGAAAAACGTATGAGAAAATGCTTCATATCATGTGCCATTAGGAAAATGTAAATTAAAGCAAAAGTGAGATACCACGGCACACCTAGGAGAACAGCCAAAACCCAGAACATCCACACCCCACGTGCTGGTGAGGCACAGAGCGGCAGGAGCTCTCACTCATCGCCGGGGGGAATGCAAACGGAGCAGCCCCTTTGGAAGACAGTTTGGTTACTTCTTACAAAACTAAACACACTCTTACCACACCGTCCACCAATTGTACTTTTTGGTACTTACCCAAAGGAGCTGAAAACTTATGTCTACACAAAAACTTGCACATGGATGTCTATAACAGCCTTACTCAATGTCGTCCAAGCTCTGAAGCCATCAAGACACTCTTCAGCAGGTGAGTGGATAAGGAAACCAATACGTTCAGACAAGGGAGCATTCTCGGGTGCTGAAGAGAAACGAGCTGTCGGGCTGTGAAAAGACAGGGAGGAGCATTAAATGCACCTTATGAAGTGAGAGACGTCAACCTGAAAAGTCTGCATTCAGGACAGTTCCAAGCATGTGATGTCCTGGAAAAGACAGGACCGCAGAGACCATGAAATGACCGGTGGTTACCTGGAGCAGGCGGTGGGGATGAACTGGCAGCACGTGGAGGACTGGGGGCGGTGAGATGGCTCTGAACGCTACTGTAATGGCAGGTAAACATCATCGTACTTTCTTCTGAACCCAAAGAACGTACAGGAGTCAACCCCAAGGTCAACCGTAGCCCTTGGGTGGTTGTGATGTGTCAGTGGAGGCCCGTCGGCTGTGACAGTGCACTACCCTAGCGGTGGTTGTTGCTAGAGGGGGAGGCTGCGCCTGCGAGGGGGTAAGCAGTGGGTAGGAAATTGTTACACCTTCCTCTCGACTTTGCTATGACTTTAAAACCGCTCTGAAAAAAACAGTCTTAAAAAATGTAATGTAAACTTCCTTTTACTGTCTTGCTGATGTCCAATAAACATCTTTTCTTCCTTCTCCTAATGTCCTCCATAAAGCGGGGGACATCGGAGGAGGAGACAAACCATGAGAGACTGTGGACTCTGGGAAACAAACTGAGGGTTTTAGAGGGGAGGGGGGTGGGGGGTGGGTGAGCCCGGTGATGGGCACCAAGGAGGACACAGACCGCATGGAGCACTGGGTGTTACACTTAAACAAGGAATCACGGACACTACATCAAAACTAATAATGTCCTGTATGGTGGCTAACATAACATACTTTAAAAAAAAATCTTTTCTTGACTAGCTGTGTGCTGGTCATTTGACGGCGCTGATCTCTCAGGTTAGCCGCACTCGGTGCCTGTCTCTTACTTTACCTTCCCGTACGCTACAGCCTTCCGGCAGAGAGCTAACCACCGAGCTTTTCTCCATGGCTCTTACCACCTGAGCCGCCTTGGTGTCCCCTCGGAATGAAAGCTGGGGACAAGAAGCCATCTTTAATCCCTTGAACTGTGTTTCTAGAAATTCTATTCCTGAATATGTTGCCTGCCGTTGGATTCAGTGGGAAGTCAGGCTTGAGCATTCAAGACGAAAGTCCCTTTTGTCCCGCGGTCACCCTGGAAGCTGTGGTTGCTACGAGACCCGTATCTGTCAGTCACCTCAGGTGATGTCCAATAACATGCCCGGTGCCTTCACTCTCGCCTGGGACACTGCCTTCTGCCTTCTCCTGTCCTTCCTTAAAGGACGTATCTACAGAAACACTCCAGGAACTCAAAGACACAAACAGAGAGGAGACCTTTAAGGAAGCAAGAAGCAGCTTGTTTTATACACATCAGCTATTCCAAGGTCAAACCTGAAGGTCAGGCTCGCGTGCTTTTAGAGGGAGAGACGATTTTAAATGTCATCTGCGTTCCCAGACGCCCGGATAAGCAGAGGTCTCAAAGGTCCCTGGAGAAAGGTCAGTGCCTGCTACTTTCAGACAAAAAGGAAGGTCCTGCCAAAATGCGTGGCGTGGTGTAGAGAGAGAATTTCCGGGGGAAGACGATCTTTGGGGGGCACATAGGATATTCCCTATTTTCCCCCTCAAACCAGAAGATTTTTGCGTAACTAGTCACTCCTAACGAGAGCAGACACCATCCCCTTCACACACAGCCCGTCAGCTCCACGCCTGGCCTACCCGGTTCCCACTTTCATTTCCCAGAGGAAAGCCAGTCCCAGACGGACCCCGGAAGCAGCCCGTTCAATTTCCGTCTGTTTTCCTTGGACTGAAAAACCCATGATTCCAACACCAACCCAATACTGTAGACAAGTGCTTATCAGGAATTCCAGGCGGTTCTCTGCACTCCAAGCAAAACCGAGAAGAAAGAAAGAAATGAGAGCAAGCTGGGTGCACGCCGGGCGGCGCACCACGGTCCTAGGTCATGGGCGCGTCTGAGAACCTGGACGACCGACACTCCCGGCCTTCTCAGTCCGCGGGATTCCCCGCAGCGAGCGGCTGCTGAGGAAAATGAATCTGTGCACGGCTTGAAGCCGGGAGGGATGCAGCCCTCGCGAGCCCCAGGACGCCCGCAGGAGCCCACTTTGCCCCGAGGCCACGAAGATGAGTCTAGAAGTCCGAGGGCCACTTGCCAGGGAAGGTGGGTCCGCGACCGGCGGGTGGCCATAGCTGCGCACCCGCGCTCCGGCTGCGGGAAGAGTGCGTCTCTGCGCTCTGCCTCCCGCCTCGCCAAACCGGAGGCGTCCGTCTGTCCCGTGGAGCGCTGGACAGCAGGGTGCGGGGAGATGAGGCCTCGCGCCTGCTCCGTGTTGAACAGTCTGGTGGAGCGCCGATCAGATCCCCATCCCGTTCATATTTAAAACGAGACTCTCGCTGCAGCAGATTCAAATGACCTTTCTTTGTGGGTCGCGGACCCGGTCACCAGCCCAGGGGTGATGCCCGTGACACGAGCATTCTTGGAAGAGCAAAGTCACTTCCGTGTACCTCGTTTCTCCTTTGACAAAATGAGAGCATCGGTCCCTACCTCACCGGGTTGGGAGGACTAAGTGTGAAAACGAACGTGAAGCTTCCACCTGGTTCCCCGAAGAGTGCGAGGGCGGCAAACCCGGCTGTAGCGACAGGATGACCGAGCCCCATCGGTAAGAATCAGTTCAGGTCCCCATACACAGTCGCAATTACAGGGTCCCCCCAAGGTGGCAGAATTACGTGGAGTCGCCGTCTCTCGGGGACGGTGAGAGAGTCTGGGTCCTCCGTCGGGGGGCGAGGTGGGACCCCAAGGGAGGCCGTGTACCCACCATGCTCTAGAGACAGGAAAATACTCGAAAAGTCTGAGCCATGACTGTGATTTCCAAAAATATTTTGGATCAAATAGGCTGTACCTACTTCATAGCGACACCTAGAAATGTTGAATAAAATATGTCAATCATCCTTTTAAATATGTAAGGAGCAAATCCCGCGGAGACCGGAACCTCTCGGACAACGGAGGGAGGTCCCACGGCAGCCCCGGGGGCACAGTCAGTGCCTGTGACCAGGCTCTTGGATTCAGAGGTCTCTGGGAGGTTGGAAATTAAAACCAAAACCCAAACACAAAGACGGGACCCTCAAAGATTTCCCTCAGCAAAAGCAAACTCCGGGAAAAACCCCTTTCTGGCAAGAGGAGATCGCAGACGAGCTTATCTCTTCCCGTGGGCTCTGATGTAGGGGAAGAAGGCTTCCCAGAAAATTCATCACCACTGGCCTGTTCTCAGCTGGGACTGGGGTTCAGACTTTTACTACTTGCTCAATGAGGGAACATTCCTTATAAAAGGAATGCCAGCGGGTGATGAAAGGGAAATGGGGAAATGGGAAGTCAGCTTTCTGGAACACCGTGGAAGTTACAGACTCAAGCCGGGGCTATCCGCTGTGGGTGCGACGATCAGGCATAAGATGGAAGGAACCACAAAGCCACGGAGGAGCAAAGGAGCCGCACACATTGCTTTCTAGTCAGATGGGGCGAGGAGGGGGAGAGGAGCAAATGCCCAGCACTCGCACCTGCTGGCCTCGCTGAGCACGGGTCCTGCCCCTGCCCTGCGCCCGGGGTATCTCATTCCCTGGAGGGGGGTGTACCTTCTTTGTCTCACAGTTTGGTATTGATTAGGATATTTTATAACTTCGTAAGGAAGTTATAGTAAGGAAAGATGTTAAGCTGCAGAAATGCAAATGATCCTTTCCTCATAGCAATGCAAACGAATTTGGTCTGGTAGAAATACTAAAAAAAGCGTTTCTGGTAAAAAAAAGATACCCCTAAACCGTCCAGTTTCGGCACATGACAGGGCTTAACCTGTGCTGCATCTACTCAGCGCTCTCACGACGACACTGTTTCCCTCAGTGTCCATAAATGCTTCCATCTTTTCTAGAACCCTTTGAGCAAAGATCGTCACCCTCTTCGTGGCCTTATTAATGAGTTAAACAAATCTCGGACACTCACCTCTTGTTTGTAAGAGTCGTGTTTCTAATTTTTGGAAAACTCTATCGGCAAAGCAGAATTTTACGATGGAAACATAAGACCATCATCATCTTAACGTCTTTTTTTTTTTTTTAAGATTTTATATATTTATTTGACAGACAGAGATCACACGCAGGCAGAGAGGCAGGCAGAGAGAGAGGAGGAAGCAGGCTCCCCGCTGAGCAGAGAGCCCGATGCGGGACTCGATCCCAGGACCCTGAGATCGTGACCTGAGCTGGAGGCAGCGGCTTAACCCGCTGAGCCACCCAGGCGCCCCGTCCTAACCCGTCTTGAGTCACTCTGAGCCTCCTGGATGAAGCAGATGTTTTGTTACTGACTGGACATGCCCGCAACAAAATCTGTGTAAATTCCAGTTGGAAAATACAATGGGCACTGTGCCAGATTAATTGAGTTTTAAGTCTGTAACCATCAGATACAGTTCCTGACGGGCTGGGGTCCTAGTTGAAAGACACCAATTGCAAATAACGTTTTGGAACAGTGGGGAAAATTTGAGATGGATGGTGGATATAGTAAGATGAAAATGTGATTTTGTGCAAAAGTAGAGATAATTAACCAAGAAAAGTTTTTGTGTACATAAGTTCTTGTTACATTTTATGATATTATTTCATTATTTTATTTATATCATTATATTACCATGACAATTATCTTATACATTATTATAAATATATAAATAATATTACAGCCTATATAATAATATAGATAACATAATAGAATTAATATGTCATATTATACTCAGAGTGACATACAATATAATAATAGTATAATAATTATCAATAAATATGATTATGATCTCAATTTAATAAAAACAGAGAGAATGCATATTGGGAATACAGGTTGAGAGATACGAAAGACGATAGAAGGGACACTGGTTGGTTTAAGCATCAGACTCTTGATTTTCATCTCAAATCATGATCTAAAGGTCATGCGATTGAATCCTACCTTGGGCTCTGTGCTCAGTGGGGAGTCTGCTTGGGATTCTCTCTCCCTGTCTCCCTCTGACCTTCCCCCCCAGGTGCACTCTCTCTCTCCCTCTCTCAAATAAATAAATAAACCTCCTTTTTAAAAAAAGATTTTATTTATTTATTTGACAAATAAATAAATAAATCTTTAAAAAAAAGGACGTTAAGAGAAGACTGACCTATATATACTGAGATGTGTAGTAATAGTGATGAACTCAGGGTGGTAGAAATAGAGTATTTTCTTTTTTCTTATCTCTTGTCTCTTGTTTTCTAATTTTCAAATATATTTTTACTGTTTATAATAATAAATGCTCTAAAAATAAATTAAAACATATAAAAACATTGATACTGAAAACTTCCAAGATGAAAATTTTGTAAGACTTATCCAAGGATAATAATTCTGGGTCTGTGGCAAAAGCAGTCATGGGATTTTCTGGGCAGACACATCCTTACCAAACCTGCACAGACTTTCCCAGAAACATTGTCACAGAAGAGAGGCTTATGATCCAAAGTCATAAACAGATAAAAGTTTTTTAAAGGTTGAAAAAAGTAAAGCTGGAGAAAGAAAGTAATGTACTTACATCAATCCATAAAACAGTGACTGTCTCGTTTACAAGTACAGTTGTCAGAATAATTAATTAATGAACCAAAAATACATAAATGTTATCATAGAATTCTATGTCTCAACAAGCTATCTTTCAAGAGTGGTAATAAATAAAGACATACTTTAAAAAGAAAGAAAGAAAGAAAGAAAAAGAGGAGCATTGGGGGTGATGAAAACTGGGAGAACCAATTCTGCAGAGTAGTTTGCAGGTGTGAGAGGTGGAGCGGGGGGATGAAGAGGGGTTTTGATGGCCCTTTGCTTTGTTTAACTTCAAAATGTGCATTAATATTTCAAGAGTAAAAATTTGTCTGTGTTTGTAGAAAATACACCTCCAGAGCAGTGTGAACATGGGAAGAAATATAGAATAGTCAATCAAGCAAATTGGAAAGGAAGAAAACACGGGATGAGAGGAAGACAAAGAGCAGCGGAGCAATCACTATACACCGAGAACAGGGGTAGAAATGAAGCCGGAGTTTTAGGGATTGAAAATGTGAGTGTATTACCTTCCTCAGTTAAAAGGCAGGGATTCTCACATTGGATATTTTAAAGATTTTATTATATGTTTGGCAGAGGGAGAGAGAGCACAAGCAGGGGGAGCGGCAGAGGGAGAGGGAGAGACAGGCTCCCCACTGAGCAGAGAGCCTGACTTGGGCTTTGATCCCGGGACCTGAGCTGAAGGCAGACGCTTAACCAACTGAGCCCCCAGGCGCCCTCACACTGGAGAATTTAGAAAAGAAGAAGAGCAATAGACACAGCCACGCACTATTTACAGCGGATGCTCAGAGAGTGAGGACACAGGTGGGAAATAAACGCAAGCAGCAATGGGCCAGTCTGGAACCCCAGTTATTCGTACCACGATAGACCTCATACCTCTTCTATGTTCTGTTACCCGTTTTGTCCGTCCTTTTCCATCCTTCTCTGTGGGCCTGAAATAATCATGGCAGAGGAATCAGGATTCCAGAATTGAGCAGGTGCGCTCTACTTAGACATGTCTGGCCAGCACCGGGGGACCCCAGGACGCAGCAGCTCACCACAAAGTCCCTTTCTGGGGCCCACTGGGCAGGGCACCTTCACCCCATGAGTGGGACTGTTTATAGAGATGTCCCCAAGTCAGAGTTGAATTTGATTCCTTAACGGGCATCTGCCCTTAGGAACCCTCCCTTCAAATTAAAAAAAAAAAAAAAAAAAAAAAAAAGGATCCTCCCTGCACGGCCTTTGTACTGAGCGAGGCTTTCAAAATGTCTTCAGACCCCCCTTTTCCTCGGTGACCCTAAGAGTAAGGACACAGCGGAGTAAGAGGCGAGAGAGTGAGGAAATGAGGAAGTGAGAGGAAGAGCCCAGCCAAACAATTCACTCGGCGCACACACATTCCCAAGAAAAAGTCAAGTTCAGACTCGCACGGCAGATCTCCAGGTCACTGCCCAGGAAAGTCTGCCCCAGGGAGACGGCCCGTGGGCCCGAGACCCCGCCCGTCTAGCCCAGCCAGCCTGCGTATCTCCAGCCCTCCGAACCCGTATCCCAACGCTGGTCTGCCTTGAGCTGAAAGCTGCTTTTCATTTCTTTCTTTTCGAGGCAAAACTGCATGGGGTACAAGCCAAAGCCTTTGTTATTAACCCCTGCTCGCAGTCTCCGTCAAGACACGGGCTCACTCTCCGCTTGGTAGCAGATGGAGGGACTTGAATTAGCCTCTGGGGGGCCTGGGGAACAGGACAATCAAGGGACTTCCTCTGTTCCCAGCAAGAGAAAAAAAAGAAAAATAATAAAATCACACTTCTCCCTTTTCTGCCCTCCAGAGAACATAGATTTGAGACTGGCCTCGCTTCGGTTACGCACGCATCCCAGAAGTCGCGTAGACCCTCCAGCGCTCGCGGCCTAGGGCCAGGAGTTCACAAAACCAACCAAACTTTCTACGTGATTTCTTCCTTATTGTATCGTTATTTTGTGATTAACAGCAGGACTGCAGGTGTCAAGCAGAGGCTCCGGACACTCGTGCTGAGACCTGCACCTGGCCGGGTGCCACGAACCTCTGCGAGGGACACGGGCGTCCTTGGGGAACACTGTCCTGACGTTACTTGTGACAACTGCGGATATGTCGGATTTCTCCCTTATGCACCCTGCTCGCGGCTACGCAGATCTCCTGTCTGCAGCAGTCTTTGGGGTCTTCAGAAAAACAAATTCAATTCAAATTATAAAATAATGTTTACTATAAAAATACATCAAGTACAGAACACTTAAAAGAATGTGGAAATCACTTGCAATAACATGAACACTAAGATACGTTTCTTTCTTTTTTCTTTTTAAGATTTTATTTATTTATTTGACAGACAGAGATCACAAGCAGGCAGAGAGGCAGACAGAGAGAGAGGAGGAAGCAGGTCCCTGCTGAGCAGAGACCTGATGTGGGGCTCGATCCCAGGATCCTGAGATCATGACCTGAGTCGAAGGCAGAGGTTTAACCCACTGAGCCACCCAGGCGCCCCTAAGATACGTTTCTTATATGTAAATCTGGTTCTTAAAATACCTTCAGACTTGCTTTCTCCTTCACGAAGCTGGTAGGCTGCTGGCAGGGGCTGATTCCGTGCATGGAGTGTCGCGGCCTTCGGGCGACAGAGGGGCCGCGCGGCCCGCCCTCGGTGAAGGTGGATGTGGCCGGGAGCCAGGCTTGGGTCAGCGAGTTCGAGGGGAGGTGATGTCTGTCTCTTCCAGAGAGAGACCGTTCGAGCCTGAGGGCCGTGACCGCGCTCCTTCCTTCTGCCGGGGGATGCAGGAGTTAAAAAGCTTAATTTGTTAAAATGGGGCAGAGGGAGGACTGTGAGTTCCTAAGCTCCCCCCTTGACCTCTGGCAGGACTTGCGGACGCCCTAAGTAACGTGGCAAGGGGGCACCCCGGTCAGCCGGGCCCCGCGGTCGCCAGACAGATGCGTGACACGCACGGACGTGTCCATTGTCATTTGCTGCTGAGATGTGCTGCGTGTTTGTTCTGGGCACATCCGGCCCATCCTGAGTGAAACACCTGGAAGTACATTATGCTTCTGGATCATCAAATATCCTTTAAAAATAGATGCTTTCTACTCTACCTGAAGTTCCAACACACGACTCACCCCTGTCCTACCTTTTCCCGGGAGCAGCTGGGAGGAGAAGCCCGGAGCCCAGCAACCGGTTCCCCCGCAGGCACGTGGCGGTGTCGGATCATTTCTCTAAAGCCAGCCACGCTCCAGTTATCCCCACTGTGGCTGCCTGGGGTCCTGTCTGACCCACCGCTCCCTTTCTTGCAAGAGCTGGGCTGGGGGCTGGGATTTAAGGATGGCAGCCGAGAACGTGGGGCCCCACCGAAGCCCCACGGCCAGTCAAGTGACCACACCCACAGCAGGTGGGCAGGGACCGTCCATCTTCCAGCACACGAGGTCTCCCCGCAGGAGTCATCAGATTGGGGGGGGGGTCTTCAGAGCCAGCATGCACCTGCCAGGAGACCAGGAGTTCATCCTGGAGGTGAGTGCAGGCAGAGGCTGTCTTTGTGTCGTCCTGGACACGGCCCATGCGCCCTGCCCCCCGCCCGTACTCATAGCGGTCCACTGGAGGAGGCCCTTGGGTCTGGCCGAGGAAGGGGCTACAGCAGCCAAGGGAAAACCAAGCTCTCAGCAAGTCTGGGTTTTCCAAACCCAAGGCAGGTGTCAGAGGTGAACAACCCTCGAGTTCCCGTGTCCACCTAACCCGGGGAGGGAGTGAGACTAAACGGCTCCCCGAGCCTGAGAGCCACCCAGCACTCTGCCTACTTCCTGCAGGGTCTCTGGCCACGGTGCCCACCTTCAAGCCTGGCTCAGGGCTGGGGTCAGGGTCAGGACAGGGCTGGGGTCAGGGAGAGGTCAGGGCCAGGGTCAGGGCCAGGTCAGGGCTGGGATCAGGGTCAGGGCAGGGGTCAGGGACAGGGCTCAGGTAAGTGCCCTGGCTAGGGTCAGGGCCAGGGCAGGGCAGGGGGCACTCGGGCCTGCGGCCGACCTGCTGGTAGAGCAGGTGTCCCAGGAGGACATCACCAGCGGAGGAGGAGGCCGTAGCGGAGTCAGCAGTGTGGTTTCCTCAGTGTCCGCTGTCTGCTCAGAACGTGAGGAGAGAAGTATCCGGCTGCTGAGGCAAGCACGAGCCCTGTCATACGCCGTTTGTGTTCCTTCCTTCATCAACGATGCTGTCAACTAGGGAAGGAAGTCTGCGTTGCTTTGTGGCCATGGGGACTGGAGGGGTGAGAACTGGGATCCGGGCCGGCCCTCCTCACCCCCCCCCACTGCACTGGGGCCCCCCAGGCACCGGAGAGCTCTGGGAATGCCATGCCAGTGAGACTCCGACCCACCTGGAACCCCAGGGGACGACGTTCCTGGGTTCCGTGCTGGCCCCTCTGTCCCCCTAGGGGCATTCACACCCGTTAGAGGCCGGCACTGCAGGTTTACCTCCAGACTTGTGTCTTGGGCTTTTCCTACATGGTAGTGGCCATGCGGTGCCCTGAGCTGGTCTGTGTTAGGGCCAATTTAATGTTAAAACCTGTTTAACTATTAGGGCCTGCTTAGCCAGAGCAACTCCATATTGCCCAGGTAGCCGTATTGTTTACATCCACGGAGTTCATTCTGGGAATAAACACCCCCGTAGTTCCTGGTATGGTTCTGGCTATCGATTCTGGGAGTAAATGCCTTAACAGTAGAAGCCACATACCTTGGGTCTGCAGTTATGTCCTATAAAACCAGCCTGTGAGATCGGGAGGGGGTTGCTGTCTTCGGAGGCAGCCCTGGCCAGTCAGTCTGACTTCTAATGCTTGGCATAGAATAAGGCTTTGCATAACTTTTACTTTGTCTCAGTCTCGTTCCTTTGATAACGGACCCCAAAAGTCCGCAGGTGCCCTAACTGGGGTGGCCACTGCCGTGGCCCGTATCTGGGACTGAGGCCCAGTCGAGGGGCCCTGTCCTCCATCACATCCAGCCTCACCGCAGGCCCAGATGGCTCCCCAGCCTCACAAGAGGGAAGACAGCAAGGACCCTGTGGGTAATTTAAGGAGAAATGCTCACTTAAGATAAAACAAACCTTTCTCAGCCTGTTAAAATGCACCTCACCCTGAATCAAATAGGAAACCCAGCAGCCAGATCCCAGAACAGGCATCCCCGCGCTGTGACACTCCATCCTCCCGCAGACCAACCTTGACCCCGGGACGGCGGGGGGCCCCACAGCCTGCGCCTCGAGGTCCTGTTTTTGGTTGCCTGGACAGGAGGCCAATGTGGTGTCAGCTGTGCTCTGAGTCATGCTGAGGGCTGTCCCTGCCTTGGTGTCTGCCGCCACAGGGGCAGGGCCGGAGAGCACGGCACCTGCAATGCCCTGCCCCTCCTCCCACCTGGGTCCCCAGGAAGAGCCAGGCCAATGCCCCTCCCGTTGCTCTTGTCCCGCTCACACGGGCTCACCCCGGGGCATTCTGCAGTTTGGGTCTTGCTCCGTTTTCCAGAACAGATCTATACTCTGAACAAAGTGTATCAATAATTCGAGAAAGTTCAAACACCATGAGCATGGCTTTGAAGTTACAGGCAGCTTTGAGAATTTCAAGCAAACAATCCTATTTTTTCCTGAAGAACAGGCCTTGAACCTGAGCAAACACGGTCGCCATGGCGATCCCAGATCCCGTCTGCACTGAACCGAGGCTTTGGTGGGCGATTCCTGTCTTACGGTGACCCGGCAGGGAGGTGGTGCGCGCCCCGCTCCTCGCCGCTCGGCCATGTCTTCCTTCGAAGGGTCAGCAGAGATCAACGGAGGTGGTGCCGATTTTCCTCAAGGTGATCTCTGTGCAAAATACACGGTCTGAGCAGAAGAATGACTTGTCCACTCTCCCTTTTCAGAGACACGGCGTCCGGATAAAGTCAGGTCTAAGTGTCATTGTCTCCAATCCCACATGTTCCGAGTGGGGAAGGCGGGTGACCCCCATGTCTCGTGTTCACAGCCACGTACGTGGATGCCCCATGCTCAGTGTTTGTCTCTTCCAGCCTCACAGCCACGGGACGTATGAGCCCTGGTCTCCTGTTCCCTCCATCCACGTGGGGAGGAAGGGCTGCGTCTTCCTAGAGCCAAATGTGTTGATCACACTTGATGTCCTAACACCAGGACCCTGCAGTTTTTCATACCTTTAAGAGGTTGAAAAGTCAGAAGAAGAAGACTATTTCTTGATATATGAAACTTGTAAAAAATTCAGATCTCAGCGTCCCAAAATAAAGTTTTATTGGAACATGGCTTTGGCCCCATGGCATGGACCGTGTTGCATGTCCTTGACGAACAGCACCTGTGGCGCTGCAGACAGCCAGCAGGGAGTAGGGGCTGCGGGGACATCGAGGCCCCACCTGGCCCAAGTGCTTGCTCTTTCCCAGGACAGGAATCCGCGGACCCTGGACCGGCCAAAACACCTGCGCTCGGCTGTCTCCCCAACCCTTCTGTCTCGTTACTGCTGTGACTTACTTCTGCTAAATCATTTGACTTTTCTTTTTCTTTTAAAAGTGATTCATGTTTGGGGCACCTGGGCGGCACAGTCGGCTAAGTGTCCGGCTCTTGATTTCAGCTCAGATCATGATCTCGAGGTCATGGGATCGAGCCCCACGCCAGGCCCCGTGTTCAGCGTGAAGTCCGCTTCAGATTCTCTCTCTTTCCCTCTGCCCTTCCCTCTGCTCTGTCTCTCCCAAATAAATAAACTGTTCTAAAAAATAAAGCAAAACTTAAAATAAAATTTAGCAGCTGTTTAAAAAACAATAATAACAACTCTCCCTGTTTAGCAGGATTCCTCAAATATTGTTGAACTAGCCCAGCCTCACATTCTTGGGAAGGGCAGGAATAATAATAGTTGTATTTCTTTTCTTTTCTTTTTTTTTTTTAATAAAAAATAAAACTAAAAAAACCGTAAGCGATCCTGTTTCTCTTCAAAGAGCAAAACAGCTTTGCAGGCAGCCTTTAGGGCCAACTCTAAAGGAGGTCATAAAAAGAAGTTATTTATTTCCAAACACAGCCGGTACCTTTGGGCCTTTGGCCCTTCTGTCACCCCACCCTGGAGAGCCCTCCCTTTCCACCAAGCACCACCTACACCAGCAAGCTGCCCCGGGCTTCGCCAGACCCCGTGTGGGTCCCTGCGTCCCGGGTGCTGCCCTGCTCTGTCCATTTCATTCTTTAAACCTCACTGCGCTCTTGTACAAGGCGGGCTCAGTAATCAAACAAAGGCTGCCTGGATTAAAGTAGAATTATCTTCCGAATTTAAGTTGTTCCCCAGATTTCCGGCGAAGAAAGGGAGAAGCATCGTCATTGAGGCTGCGTGGGGTTGCGGGGGGAGAGGCAGGCCAGGACGGTGGCCTATGCATGTGCCCCGTGTGTGCCTGGGCACTAGAGCATGCTCATGTGTGGACACGCACATGTGTGCGCTGCAGCCAGACCCCCTACGGTGGGACTGAAGGGCCGATGGGGGGGGCAGGCTGCCCTGGGCTTGGGTCCTGGCACTGTGTCCCGGGAGACAGTCCCACGGTGCCGCACGGAAGGCCACAGCGTCTTGCCAGTGCTCATTCTGTCTTCCAGGCACCGTGCAGACTGACAAGCCATCAGGCGCCATGAAGGAGGCAGGTGCGAATCCTTTCTGCAGCCACAGAAGCAGGCAGAGGAGAATTAAAGGGAACCGTGGCTTTTGTGCATTAGGGATGGTCCCCGCAATCAATGAGGTCTCCACAATGCACGGGAGAGGCACGCTAGAGCCTGCGCACATATGGAGAACGGACACTGGTTGGCCGCGTGGCAGGCACGGCCTTTCCGGGGGCTGTGGCGGCAGGGGGTGGGGGGCACATCCATAAGTCCCTCCTGGGGTGACAGAGACAGGTCTTCCTATACCAAGGCACCTCCCACTTCCAAGCTATCAGAACTTCTCCAACCTTGTTTCAAAGCCTTTGTCAAATGTGGTGGAGGACAAATTTTCTAGGTCATGAGTCCAGAAGAGAACTGTGGAGCGAGTGAGAAGGGGTTTTCCAACATGCTTTTCACCCTTGCAGAAATTAAGGTAAATTCTAAAAAATAAAAAGCATTGAGGTTACAAATTAAGAAAAATATGAGTGTATATTATCAGCAGAAAACTGCAGACTTCTTGCTGTTTAGGTGACATAATCTTCCAACGTGCATATGGTGTTTTCTAAGACACCCCCTGACCCCACCCACGGAGGACCTTGCTGTGTCTCATTTAATTTCATGACACTCGCACTTCATAATGGCCTTGTATCAGCAGATGCACTCTTGTGCAGAATTGGTTAATTTGGGGCAAATTCCTCACCTGGGTAACCACCACCATCAAGATGTTCTGGAAAGTTCCTTGTTCCTCTTTGCCGTTGGGCCCGTACTTCACCGCTGGTCTCAAAGCTCTCACCGTAGGTTAGTGTTGCCGCTCTGGACTTGTATCACTGGAGTCACACGGTAAACATTCTTTCATGTCTGCCTCATTTTGTGCAATAAAAACTTCTGAAATTGATTTGTCCTGTATCTGCCAGGGGTTATGCTCCCTTTATTGCTGACTTCTTTTCATTGCGTGGGTGTACAACGACATGCTTGTGTGTTCCTCTGTTCTCGGTCAGTGGGCTGTTTCTAGCTTGGAACTATTATGAATAAAGCTGCTGTTTACCTTTGTTTACAAAGTTTATATGGGCGTATGTTTTCTTGCCTCTGGGCATCCAGCTGGGAGTGGGATTGCTGTGTGTGTAACTTCATAAAAAGCCGATAAACCCTTTCCCAAAGTGGTTGTGAGGTTTTAAATGCTCAATAGGGACGTGAGTTCCAACTGCCCCTCTTCACCAACATAGGGAATGGCCCACCTTTTTTCTTTTAGTCATTCTAGTGGGTGTGAGGTGGAATTTCACTGTGGTTTTAATTTTCATTTTCCTGATAGTTAGCGATGTAAGGTACCTTTCATGGGCTTAGGGTCCATTATCATAGACCTTCTTGTGAAGTTTCTGTTTATTGTACAGTTGTTCATCTTATTTTATGAATGATTTGTTGGAGTTGTGATGTATTTTGGGTCACAAATCCTTTGTTGGATAGATGTGCTGCTGATGTTTCCTCCCAATCCGTGGCTTGACTTTTTATCTGAACGGTGCCTTTTGAAGAGTAGGTTTTTAATCTGAATGAAGTCTAACTTACCAATTCTTTTCTTTTACATTTAGTGAGTTTTGTGTCCTAAGGAAATGTCAGCCTCTTCAATCTTGCAAAAAAAAAATTGTCTTTAAACATTTTACAGTTTTAACTTTTATATTTAGGATTTTTTCCATTTCAACTTAATCTTTGCATTTAGTCTGAGGTGAGGGCCAAGGAGACATGTGGAGATCTGGTTGTTCTAACAAGAATGGTTGAGAAGCAACTATCCCGTCCGTGTTGAAGAATCTGGACACCTTTATTGAAAGTATGTTAACCCTACACATGCAGGTGTATTTATTGGAAGAGATTCCGTAATCTATGTGGCTCTCTGTATGCTAATAATACCCCATGGGACTACAGATGATTGGGAGTCAATCTTGAAATCAGGTAATGCAAGTCCTCCAACTTTGTTCTTTATCAAATTTGTTCTGAACCTTCTAGGTCCTTTATGGGTTTCTTTAAATAATATAGAAACAACTCATTAATTTCCACTAAAAATTGCTTGCTGTTGTTTTGATTAAGATTGCATTGGTTACCTAGATAAATCTGGGCAGAACTGACCTCATAACATTATTGGTGCTTTCAACCCATGAATACTGTATACCTCTCCATTTATTTAAGCTTTCTGTGATTTCTGTTAGCAGTGTTTTAGAGTTATCAGGGTGCAAGTTGTAAGCATTTTTCATTATATTTATTCTGAATTATTTTATGTTTTTTGATGCTATTACAAAATAGAAATATTTTTGTTTTACTTTCCAATCATCCATGGCAAGTGTACAGAAGTAAATTTTTCTATCTTGGTCTTGTGTTCTGTGACATTCTTAATTTCATTTATTAATTCTAATAGATTTTGTGTCTATGGATTCATTGGGCTTTTTATGTATAGGATCATGTTATCTGAGAAAAAGACACAATTTTACTTATTTATATGTATGCGTGTTATTTCTTGACTTTTGCCTTGACTAATATTTCCAGGATAATATTAAATAGAGGTGGTGAGGACAAACACTCTTGCCTTTTTCCAGTCTTTGTGAAAAAACACTGAATCTTTTACCATTAAAAGGATGTTCAGTGTGGATGTCCTTTAATAGTTTGGAGATGTTTCATTTATTTTTAGTTCGTTCAGAGTTTTTGTCATGCATGGCTGTTGAAGGATTACAAATGTCTTTCTCGTATCTATTGAGATAAATATATGATTTTTCTCCTTTATCTTATTAAATAGTGAATTACATTGTTCAAATTTTTTGTTGAGGTGGTAGCTTACATAGATAAAACTCACTTTGTTTTTGCTATAAAGTTCTATGATTTTGACACACACAGATTTTAACTATTACCACAATCAAGATAAAACAGTTACATCACCCAAAAGAAATGCCCTCCTACGTCTTAGTAATCAGCACCTTCCCCCACCTGCTGCCTCTAGCAACACTCATCTGTGTTTTCTTCTCGAACTTTCCATTTTCTGTCTATCCTACTCATACAATCATACTGTGCACAGGGTTTGGTTATGGTGACTTACCACAATGCGTATTGAAATGTATATTGTGCACATTTCTATCATCGCTAAGCAGTATTCCATTTTTATGGAGATACCAAATTTGTTTATCATTAACTAGTTGGGGTCATTTTGTTTGTTTCCAGTTCACTAATTGATTTTCGAATGTTAAATCAGTCTTGAATTTCTGGGATTAATTCCATTTGGACATGATGCATTACCTTTTTTATATACTGCTGAGTTTTATTATCTAATATTTTCTAAATATTTTTACAAGTCTGTTCATGAGGAATATGTTCTTGTGACTTTCTCAGATGGTGACCAGTGTCATGCTGACCTCATCAAATGATTCAGAAATGCTTCTTCTTCCTTTTCTTAAATTGATGGTGGAATTGGTTTTACTTTTCCTCAGAAATCTGATGGTGTTATGAGGAATAAAGTGAAGCCACCTTGGCCCGAGTTTTCTTTGTAAAACGGTTTATCATTATGACCTTTATTTATTTAATAGAATATTTAATATTCAGGGTTTTTTTAATCTTTTCTTGACTTAGCTTTGGAAAATTGTGTTGGTTAAGGAATTTATCCACTTTTTATATTATTTTTAGGGTAAAAAAGACAACATTACGTTTCCCATCGTAAGCATTTCAAGCACGCAGGTCAATGATGACAATTATGTTCACGTGATTGTACGGTAGATCTCTAGAACCTTTTCACCTTATAACACTGAAACTCTGTGCCAGTTAAACATTAATTTGCCTCCTTTCTCCTGGTCCCCAGCCCCTCATAACCACCTTTCTCCTTTCAGTTTCTCTAATTTTGACTCCTTTAGATATTTCATATGCATTAGAACCATATAGTATTTGTTCTTTTTTAACTGGCTTATTTGGCTTCGTATCGTGTCCTCCAAGTTGACAGGGTTATAGCACGCGATGAAATGTCCTTCTTTTTTTAAGGCTGAATAATATTCCGTTGTGTGTGCATATGTATTTCTATACATATGTCCCATTTTGTTTCTGCATTTATCAGGTGATGAGTATCTGTATTGCTTCTACCTCTTGGCTATTATGAATAATGTGATAACACGGGTGTGCGAATATCGCTCCAAGATCCTGTTTTGAATTCTTTTGACTACAGATCCAAAAGTGGGATTTCCATAATAGTAATTCTATTTTTAATATTTTAAGAAACCTGAAAACTGTGTTCCATAATGGCTGCACCATTTTCCGTGTGACAGCACAGAGGGTCCCAACTTCTGCACATCCTCTTCAACATTTACTACTTTCTGTCCTTTGCTGGAAGCTACGTCATTGGCATGGATTTGCATTTCCCAAGTAATTAGTGACGTTGAGCACCTTTGTCTGTCCTTATTGGGTATTTGCAGATCTTCTTTGGAGAAATATCTACTCAAGTACTTTGCTCATTTTTTAATTGGGTCATTTTGTTGTTGTTAAATTGTAAACACAAATGGTGGTGGCAAATGAGACTTATGAATGAAACTTTGACTACAGTTATATAAATGATAAAAGACCAAGAATATAGCATTCACTCATTCTTTATTTCATTTATCACTCACTTATTCATTGAATTATTCAGTGACTTTGTAATAATCATGTGTTTACTGAGACACTCCTATGAGCAGAAATTGTCGTAGATGTTATCGATGGTGTTGTAAACAAGACTGATGTGATCCTTCAAACCACATGTTTAGAGTCAAGGAAGAGAGAAAAGAAAAGAAAAAGGAAGTTGCTCCTTTCCTATCCCAGATCCCAGATCTGAATGTTGGATTCCCTCTTGCTGTAACACCTAAGGTCAATCCCTCTATGTAGCTTTTCTTCCAAAGCTTTGACAGGTGACGCCCATATACATGGGGTCCCAAGCAGCCTTGAGTTCCAATTTTAAAATATTCACCCTACAGCCTTGAAGATACATACGTAATTACCATACCCTGCTTTCGAGGATTCACACTATGGCAACCATAAACACATCTGACACCCTCTTTCCTTTGCAGAATTCCCAACCTTTAGAGATGTTCTCCTCTTATACTGAAATTTCCTTTGAACTCCACACTGTCTAGCCTCCTGGACACATAACTAAAGGGACTTCTGACCTTCTCTGTCTACTGACCCAAGATGGCTGAAGGGCCATGCAGCTCAATGCCCCCAAACCTCCCAAAATCCCACAAAAGTAAGCACAGTGAGGCACTTAGATTTATAATTTTTCTCCTATTCTGACACTTTTCCTCATAGAACATATTCACCGAGTCTTTCTCAGTACTAAAACTCTCCACCGTAGTGCAAACAGATACGAAAAAGATGTAAGCTACAGTCAGCTATACTGGAAAGATAATTTTTCCAGAACAAACCTGAGTTCTAGCTTTCCCTTGCACTATAACCCAGGCAAGTGACTCAATTTGCCTGAAACTTTGACCAAAATAGTAATATCTCGGTCCAAGAGTAGTTTGGGACAGTAAATGAGACGATGTACAGATCCTAGCAAACTGCAGGCACTCGGAAATATCAACT
The DNA here is from genome assembly GCF_902655055.1 of Lutra lutra. NCBI lineage: Eukaryota > Metazoa > Chordata > Mammalia > Carnivora > Mustelidae > Lutra > Lutra lutra. The sequence continues at coordinate 152,416,078 of NC_062283.1, forward strand.
TCACTCTTCGGGCAAGAGACAGTCTTTTGGGGCCTTAGCATCCTGGTGTGTAAAATGAAAATCGTAATGACTTCTGCGAAGGTGAAAGGTATGTCCTGGTTGGTGCATTACGGGCTCGTGGGGGCTGGACGCATGTTAAATAGCACCTTGAACAGGCAATGCCTTGCAAGAAGACCAAATGGAACATTAGCTTCCCTGTCCTGCTGTCCCTTTCTTCAGGGGGACTGTCACTCCTGCTCCTGATGGAAACTCAGACAAGCTCGTGAGTTCTCTGCTCACTCTTGAGTAAGCAGACAGTCCTGAAGTAGCTTTAAATCACCACTGTCTCCCCCCAGAAAGGCCGACGTCTAGTCTAAGATCTTCATCCCGCCGCAACCCTGATGTACTGTGCCCTCTCCTCCCCAGATCCGTCTGGAACCCTGTGCCCAGACAGCGTGTGTCATGGGGACATGTATACATACACATACTTCTTTCTTTTCCTTCAAAAATATCAGCAAAATATCATCTTGCTGGGAATAGTTAACTTGGAAAATCCAGAGGTTTATATGGCTGGCAACATTTCTATCTGTTTTCATAGTTTCGTGTGTGGATTTTATTATTTTTTTTAAGATTTTTTTTTAAATTTTTATTTATTTGACAGACAGAGATCACATGCAGGCAGAGAGGCAGGCAGAGAGAGAGGGGAAAACAGGCTCCCCACTGAGCAGAGAGCCCAATGTGGGGCTCAATCCCAGGACCCTGAGATCATGACCTGAGCCAAAGGCAGAGGCTTTAACCCACTGAGCCACCCAGGCGCCCCTCGTGTGTTGATTAATACGCAGGTGCGGGCCTGAACACCATAGTAGAGGAGCCGCTTTGTGGCCATTGGAGAAACGCACAGATCTGGGGCTTCTTCCCAGGAAGCCCTGCCAGGAGAGGGTCTCCAAGGACAGAGCACGACTCCTGACAGCAACGTGTGGGTGCGCTCGGCCACTGACGCTTCTGTCCACGTGATCTCATCCCCAAAGGGCCGAGGGCACCCAGAATCACAGATTGCTACAAGTGGAAGGACCTCACAGTCCATCGGGACAACCCCTTCATTTCACGGACAAGACTGGGGTGATTCCTCTAGGGCCCCCGTGAAACCCGTTGGTCTGGGGGGAGAAGTCTGTGTTGAGGCTCCACACCCAGCAGGCCGAGGGGTCCTCCAAGTCCATACTCCAAGTCAGTAAGAACACAATGAGGTCCGTCAGTGCTTATCCACTGCAGGTTTGCACACGTCCCATGACCAAGTTTTAGTGTTTGTAAGGCTTTCTCCCAGGGGTGCAGATAAGTTAGGACAATCTGTGCCCTGAGGAGCCCATGATCTTGACATGTAGAAATGATGGCACAAATCGAAGGGAAACTAATGTCACCTTGATTCCAAAAAGCCCGCGGATGACGATAGGGTGGGGAAGATCAAATTAACAGCAATGAACGAGCAGACCGGAGACGGCTGGCGGAACCCGAGGTCCGCGTCTGTCCTCGCCGGCGTGGCTCTCAGCAGGAGGGCAGCTTCCTGGTCCAACCCCGGAAATCAGGGTCAAAGGGACGAGAGCGGCCGTTGCCTCCTTCTTCTGATCACGAGGCACGAGACAGTTCCGGCTAGTTCTAGGTCCTGGTTAGGCCTCCGACCGGGGCAGCCCGAGGGGCTGCGAGCAGGACTGGTCAAGTGTGGACACGTTCAAGGACGAAGGTGGGGAGACGGGTCGCTCGGCCTGCTGCGCGGCTCCGTGCCCGCTCCTGGGGGCAACTGTGTGCAGAGGGCGTGCGCTGGGGGGTGTGGAGCACAAGTCCAGCCACAGAGGGCACAAGTGGGCACACAACGCAGCAATTACCACAACACTTTCGTGCCATGTATTTTTGGGGTGTCTTCGAGCATTTCAAAGTTCAGAAAGTGCAAAGGCTAAAGAATGTCCCCGTGCATCCAGGCCTCGCCCACTCAGAGAGAAGACGCCTCTCACCTGTAGCAGTTGTCCTGACAGGGAAGGGGTTGATGCCAGTGGACCGAGCGCGTCGTCCGTCCGCGGTGGAGCTCCATTCTCGGGAACAGTGTGAGGGCTTCGGACAAAAACAGAACGACGACCGCGTCCCGGTCCCTGGCAGACCCGGGGCTCCGTGGCGCTGGGGCCTCCACGCTGGCAGTGGCGAATCGGGTGGCATGGGGCAGCTCCCACAAAGCTCCCGTTCTCCGGTGACTCCCGCGAAGCTACCTGACCACAGGGAGCGGCCACGTGTCCGGACCTCCGCTCCCGTCCCGTCTCGGCCTCTTCTGCGCTTCCCAGAGGCTCTGGAGCCACATCTGCGGACTCTGGGCCCCTCAGTGCTCGCTTCCCTTCCAGCTTGAGCTTCCCTTCCAGCTCTCATCCCTGGGCGGCCTCTCCCAGAGCCTCTGCCCCCTTCCCTGTTCCTCCGTCATCGGGGGGCCTCCCCCTGCAGCATCCTCCCGGGCTGCCCCGTCTCACCGCTGCAGGCTGACAGGGCAAGGGAGGCCAGAAGCTGAGGCGCATCCTGACGCAGCCTGTGAGCCGGTTCCCTCCAGAGAGGCTGCGGGAAGTCAAGGGTCCCTCCAGCATTCCTGCAGTGCCATGGGACTGGGGCGTGCTGCCTCGCTCCTGGGGTGGCCCTCTCACTCGGAGGAGGCAACAGAGCTCCCTTCTCCCCTCCTCCCCCACTCCTTCCCTCACCCTTCCTTCTGGCTCTGTCCCTCCCTCTGGCCCTCTCCCTCTCCCATCCTCCCCCTCCATTCCCTCCCTCTCCCCCTTCCTCACTCCTCCCACCCTCTCCTTCCTCCCCCCTACCCACCCCTCCCCACTATGTGAGTTCACAGCAAGCAGAGATCACCAGCAAGCCAGGAAGCAGGACCCCACCGTCACCCGCACTGCCCACGCCCCGAGCTCAGTCTTCTGGCCCCGGAACGTGGACTGGCTGAGACGCGTGATCAACTGACCGCACTGCGCCACTCCCCTAAGAGCCACAACGACGTGGGTCTCAGAAGACAGTTTTCTCAGGGCTTCCTCAGCACCGGCATCCTCACCCCATGGCCAGGACTTACAGGATGACCAGAAGCAACACACCCTTGTGTCTCCGCCAGCTGTCCCCAGCCTCTGTCCCCCCAGCCTCTGCCCCCAGCCTCTGTCCCCCCAGCCTCTGTCCCCAGCCTCTGCCCCCCAGCCTCTGTCCCCCCAGCTTCTGTTCCCTCAGCCTCTGTCCTCCCAGCCTCTGTCGCCAGCCTCTGTCCCCAGCCTCTGTCCCCTAGCCTCTGTCCCCCAGCATCTGCCCCCCGCCCCCCGTGAGCATGCTGGTGGCTCCCCACACGTTCAGAACCAGAACACCCCACAGACACTCCCACGCTGGGACAAATGACTGAGATCAACGGCATCAGGATTGGGGAAGAGCAAAGAGTCTGGCCTCAGTTCACCTGGTTCGGGTCCTGGCTCCACACTTCTTCCTGCAGAAGTATGTGAGTTCCCACGCCCTTTCCACCCTCTCCGTGCCTCTGTTCTCAGCCGGGAAGTGGGGCCCGCATTGCCATGTCCACGTGCTGTGGGCACGACACGGAAATGCTCCTTTGCTCCAAGGGTCTCTGTCATCTCTGTGGTGCAGCGGGCCCAGCACCCCTGCAGTTTCTGGGCCCAAATATACACGTCAGAGCGGGGAACTTACCGCAACCATCAAAATCGTGGTTACAGATGGGGGTAAGTAAGAGATGGCGTGCCGTTCTCCCAGAGTCTGGAAGTAGGAGGACACGAGGCAGAGCCGACCCGAAAGCCAGGGGTCAGCACCTGCCAGCCACCGCCGAGGAGAGCAGCTTCCACTGGTCCCGTCCAGCGTCTTCGGTGCCTTCCTGGTCTGATCCCAGCCGGGCGAAGGCGGAAATCCGTCCGGGCGAGTCCATCCACGAGCAGCGTGAACAGTGAGTTACGGCTCTAGATGGGACGAAAGTACTGTCCAGAAGCAGCAAGAGCATAGTCCGATCTGCAGTGAACGACCCGACAGGAAAAGCCCCTGGGAGACTCGGTAGGCGCATCTGTACAGAGCAGGGATGCCACAACCGTGCCACGTTTTCTGGGCACTGCCGGTGCGCGAAGGCCGCACGGACCATCGCTAGGGAGGGACGGCTCGCCGTCTCGGGACTGGATTGAGGCCACTGGTCCTGGCCACCTCCTGTCCCCGCTGCTGACCCGCACTCTGCAGAGCATTTTCCTGCTCTCCCCCCAATCAGTGCCCGACGCGGGTCAAATCTCTCCGCTCTGGGTCACTACGACTCCTTTGATGCTTGAAAGAAACACCAGAAAACTCAGTGAAGAAAAAGGTGGATGGACCCCTTCTGTGTGCAGGAGGAAGGTGGGTGGAATGGAAAGGAGCCGAGGAGAATTTTCTAGAAGGACAATGATCTCTGGCTGAGGAAACACTGTAACAAACCCTCAGTCACACGGAAGAAAAGCCTCAGTGTAGTCTGGAAAGCAGAGGGTTAAACAGTGAATGTGTGATTTATATGTTCGAATGCCGTATTTGCACACACGGTGCGTTTACAAGTGTGTGATGCCCGCGGACTGCGAGCGGGGAGCGGAAGGAACTCCCAGGGTGAGGACAGACCGTGAGACTTCCCGCAGCGACAGTGGCCTCTGACCTCAGCTTCCTACCTTTCTCCTCCGTCGGCCTCGTGCCCGGGGAAGCGACACAGCCGCACACCCTGGCTCCCGGCAGGATGGGCCCGTGGGGACAGTGACCAGCCCCAGAGGCTGGGGTTGTCGCGCGGCCCGGAAGGAGAGGCTGGCACATCCCAGGGGTCCACAGAGACCCTGGAGAGGACGCTGGGGTGCCCGCCTCCTCACGAGTGGGGCCGCTCTGCTGAGGGCCTGAGCAAGATGACAACGTCACTGGAGGGTGTGTGTGGGGACAGAGGCTACGCTCCTACGCCTCCCTCTAGTTCCCTTGGGCCAGACTGCGCTGGGTTTCCTTCCCAAAGAGTCGCCCCAAGACGGGAGCTCGGGAGGCCAGGTCGGCAAAGGGAATTAATTTGTGTTTTCCGAGAGCAGCCGGCCGTGTGCAGGCTCAGGGAGCACGTGCCGCCACAGTGCGGCAGGCCCCGTCAGTCCTCCGAGGAGGGACGGGGGGCCCTGGGAGCCCCAGGTCCACTCCCGTGGCCCTGATTCACTGTCCCCTCAGGGAAAGTGCTGACCAGCACTAGGGGACACAACGCCACTGATGTCCCCTCACGGCCAGAGCCTGAGAGACAGACAAGGACCTACATCAGAGCAGAGGTGAGGCTGAGGGCCGGCTCTGCAGGAAAGAGACAGCCCTGGACTGGGGCCCTCCTTGGGAGGTCTCGTCTGAAGCATTTCTTGGTGGCCCCTCCAGCCGCCTAGGAGGTCAAGCCCCCACTTTGCCAGCAGATCCCGTCAAGGCAAGAAGGTGGCATCACCTGGTGGCTCTGGTGGACTGGAGGGGCGGCCGGGCTGGGCCACCTCACCTGGAGAGCAGGCACCTGTCACTGCTGGGCCCCCAGGGGGTGACTCGGGAGGGAACGGCCGGGCTCTGGGGCCAGCCCCGTGGGCAGAGGACAGGTCCAGCTTCCGGGCAGGCTCTGAAGCCGCTCCCTGGACAGCTCGCCCCTGAGAGGGGACACCAGCCTCCCTGCTTCTGGTCTGAGGCGCAGGCTGCCGCGTCCCTTTCCAGTCGGGCCTGAGGCTGCGTGTGGGCCGCTCGCCCACGTCGGCAGCCGGCATCGTGGGACCAAGCGCGGACCCGTGGCCTCCAAGCACCCGCGGTGTTGGTGGAGGACAGAAGGCACCGCGTGTAGCACGTCTGCCATGGAGACTCCGGGGGTAGGCGTGGGAGCCCCCACCTGGCCTCCTGGAGACCGGTTTGCGCTGCGCCTGTTTGCCGAGGACCGCGGCGGGACAGGCCTGGAAGAGGAGGCAGCTGGGCAGCGGCCCGCGAGCCGTCCTTACCCCTGCCTTCCTGAACTGCAGCTACGTGCCGGGCCTGGGGTCCGTGGTCCCATGGATCCTCACAGCCCGGGAGACTGGAAGGCCTGCGGTTCTGGCCGGTGAGTCCAGAGGTGGCTCCCCACCACCTGCGGGTGGCATCGTGCCTGGCCCGCCCTCCGCAGGCCATGCCTGCCTTTGTGGTGTCCCACCAAAGTGGCTGCAGGAAAGACATGAGGCCAGCAGCTGTGGCCCCAAACAGTCGAGCTCCCGACGCTTCCAGGCTCCTGGCTGCAAGCCGGGGCTCCAGCTCTCGCTCTCGCTCTCGCTCTCGCTCTGACCAGCCCCATCACTCCTTCCAGAGTATCGGGCAGCAAAACCGCGCAGGAATCAGGGGCTCGTCCCAACGAGGCTGTGAGCGACAGCAACAAGCCTGTGGTGACCCTCCAGCTAACCAGCCAACAGGCTCCCGGGCTGTCCTCCTCCGGTGTCCTGGGGAGCCCCCACCCCCGTGCTGAGTGGTGCTGTCCCCGTTGCAAAGGCCACTCCATGGCTCCCACCGAGGGCCATGGCACCCTGGGCTCCTTCCATACCCTTTCCGGGTCCCCAGACAGCGAGAAGGCAAACCTACCCCGTTCCTCCACGGGCACCCAGAGCTGCGGCTTTTTGGTCCGTGGTTGGGGCGCGGTGCGTGCTCGTGGGGACGCACACCCAGGGGCTGCCTCGCGGGAGGGGCAGGAACACGGCCACAGCCCTGCGGTCAGAGCACGGCTGCGCTGGCCATGGGGACATGGTTACCTCTTGTCCTGACGCACAAAAGGACGGACTGGGAGAGCCTGAGGACTTGCTCCAAAACATGCACACGCCAGGACACCCGCGAGACTCGCACCCCACCAACATGCATGCCCCGGGCACATCTGGTGGTTGGAAACCCTCAGAGACCCTCAGGGAGAACTGGAACGGCCCCTGCGACGCGATACCCCTCTGCTCTGAGGCAGGGGAGCCTTTCTCGAGGCAATAGGGAGACGGCCCTGCGGGATTCCTGCCCCACGCCTGCCAGCTAGGGGACCACGGACAAGGGAGGTGGCTGCGAGCCTCACCTGCCCCCACGGGAACCACGGTCTCCTCCATGCCATGGGACGTGTGGCCCCGAAGAGAGAAGGAAGGGCTGAGACACACAGCGGCCACACTGGCTGTCCTGCCCTTCCCCGGAGCACCGCCTGCGAGCCAGGCTCTGGCCGGGTACCGGGGTTATGACACGGAGCAGGCGTGACCCCACCCATGAGGAGTCAGCCAGGTCCACGCAGGGACAAGGAGCTGCTGCGGATCCCGGCAGAGGCTCCCGGGCTCCCCTCCCTGCATGCGGCATTCGCCCAGAGCACCAGCTCCCCGCAGACGAGGACTGCGGAGCGGCCGGTGAGGAAAGCACCAGCCCTGGGGATGAAGGGGGGGGCTGGGGGCACATCCTGATGCTGCTGTGTCCCCGAGGGCCCCTTGGTAGAGAAGGGGAGACCCACGGGAAGAGCAAACTCACAACAAAGGGGCAGGGAGTGGAAAGCGCAAGAATGTTCTGGAAACGGCATCCGTCTGGCTAGACACAGGGTGGGAATAGCCGTTACCTCCGAGGACTCGGCACAGGGGCAGCCCGAGTGCTGCCGGGAGGGACCCGGCACAGGAGGGACCCGAGCGTTCCTGGGAGGACACGGCAGCAAAGGCCGTGCCGCAAAGGGCTTCCCGGAGTCCAGAAAGGGAAGGACGAGAGTCCTGGCCATTGATCCCGGTGTGACCTGAGAAAAACCTGGGTCCCCTGTGGCTCAATCTTTGTTTAAAGTCACATTCAGGGGATGCCTGGGTGGCTCAGTGGGCTGAGTGTCTGCTTTGGACTCAGGTCACGGTCCACGTGTCCTGGGATCGAGCCCCGCATGGGGCTCCCTGCTCAGCAGGGCGTCTGCGTCTCCGTCCCTGCTGTGCTCTCTTTCCCGCTCTCTTTCTCTCTCACATAAAGAAATAAGATCTTTAAAATAAATAAATAAATCCAGTCACATTCATGTCACAAAGGCTCACTGCTGAGAAGGAAAGTGCTCAAGGAAGGAGCGGTGGGTTTCGCCTTTTCTGCCTCCCACTCCTGCCAACACACACACACGTACACGCACACACTCACATGCACACGCACACACACATGCACGCACACGGGCGGAAATCCAGGCCGACCGCCCAGCAGCACTCCTTAACATTCCCTGCTGACATCCCTGCCACTCCCTAAAATTCCACACTCACAGCAACTGCTAAAGATCTGTACTTTTCTTTGTGCTCTTAAACCTCCTCGCGGGTCACGTTGTGGCCACGGCCCGCCCCCACCCACCATGTACTGTCGTCCCTCTGGGGGCTGTGAGGCCTGGGGTCCCCCACCCCCGGCCGGGAGACCTCCCCGTGCACGACGGTGCACAGCGTGGGGACCCTCTTCAAGAGAAGGAGTGAAACACGGCACAGCGGGAGGTAGGAATGAGAGGTGTTTAGAACAGAAAAGAAATCCCAAACAAACCCTGGCAGACGCAGTGAGCACAGGAAGAAAAGAGGAAAACGCGCCCTTTTTGCTAATTAAGTGCCTGATGATGACTAGCGTTTTGAAGCATTTCCTGTGGGGAGATCATCAGGCCTTGCCTCCGGCTCCGTTTGAATAAGCCCCCCACTCTGCTCCGAGAGGGCTCGTCCCTTGACCATGGCCCGCGCGGGGGGCTGTGGGCGTGCCCCATAGGGTCTGCATGGCGCTGGCCTGGGTCCACCTCGGCTCACTTAGCCAGGCCGTGCCCGGGGAGTCCGCAGCTGCAGCTCCAGAATGGCCTGGAAGCTTCTCTACATCCAAGCCTGGCCCAGCCCGGAGAGGCAGGGTCCGGGACTTCAGGGCCCACAGTACAAACCTCGAACCTCGGGACCCGAGGACCCATGGAGGGAGAGCTGCTTCCCAGGAGCCGAGAGGAAGGTATTTTCAGGTTCAGTTTATGAGCTTCTGCCTCACATGGGCCCTAGTCACTACTCATTCACCCCTCCATGTCCAGGCCGCCTGGCGGTTTCTCTCTTGGGGCCCCCAGGCAGGGGCCCACAGACTCGTGGCCATGGCTCCCGTGGACGTGGCTCCATCACCTCTACCCCAAGGGTCTTAGACTAGGGAGCAGCCCTTTTACCAGAAGACAGGTGAAGGGGGTTGTTTTAAAAACTAAGTTTGCACAGCAAATGTGCTCTCATGTAGAACAGACGATAAACATTAATTTAGGAGACAACGTTCCTAAATATGCTTTTAGTCCCACTTTCCCTCCTACAGACGCCTGTGGTTTTCCAAGTTCACCTTGACGATGTTTGGACTTCACAGTGGTGCAGAATCAATGCATTTCACTACAAATCGTGCTTGGAGTTTTGAATCTGGATCTTGTCCCCACCACAGACGCCAGATCCTCACTCGGGGCGCTGGGCCGTGGCCCTGAGCAGCAGCTCCATGCCAGCCACGTGACCACGGGGGGCCGCGGCCGACACGGGCTTATCAGGAGGTCACCCCCTCATCAGTCAAGGAAGACCTACACGCTCAGTTCCCAGGGCCACCACGACACTTCGCACAGACCGGTAGGTAGGACGGTGTCCCTGGGTCTGGAGGCCACGCATCTGAGGTCCGAGGTTGGTGGGGACAAGTGCACGGCACCCTTTCTTCCAGAGGAAACAGGAGTCCACAGGTTTTGCTATATTTCCTCTAAAACTGACAAGCGACGACACTCACACAAACCCTAAAACTTCTCTCCAGGGAGAATGGGAAGGGCACCCAGGAAGGTCACAGTCACCTTGCCCTTCCTGGCCTCCCCCACCTGCAGGCCCAGCCCTGCGCCCAGGCCCCACGGAGAGGCCCATGGAGGGGCTGGGCCTTCCAGTGCGGGAAAGCATCCGTGTTGACGGGGTGCGGCTCCTCCAAGGCCGCGGAGTGGATCCCTACGGAAAAGCCACAAAGCTGGGAATAGGCTTCTTCTCAGACAGGTCCCGGGCTCTCCCGTGGGGGCCAGGGTGATAGAGACCTGCTGGCTTGACCTCTGTGGCCTGAGAGCTGCCAGAAGACACCACCGGGCGGGCACCAAAGAGCAGGAACGCCGCGGAGAGGATGTGCAGGCGACACGGAGCCCGCAGAAGGTGGCCCCGAACGCCTTCCCGCAGGGCAAGCCCTCGAGCCCACGCTGGCCACAGCACCGCCACCTCTCCCTGCTCTGTCTCTCTCTCTTTCTGTCCCTCTCTGTCTTTGTCTCTGTTTCCGTCGCTGTCTCTCCCCCTGCCCCTCTTAGGCCCCCAGTCTTACCACCTGCCACATCGTACGTCCGCTTCTGAATCTGTCTTTCCATCTATTAAGTGCTGGCGATGAAACTCTAGTGACCACGAAGGACGCAACGGAAGGAAAGCGGCTCGCACTGTGTTGGCGAGCAGTAAGTTCTCAATAGAAGTGTCCGAGGCTTTAGAAGGGAATGAGTTAATGCCAGATCTGGAGGAACTTCTCCAGGGTAGGGAGTGCCATTTAAAAACAAATATGTATTTTTTCTTTTCAAATTCTAGTTTCACAGGGTCTTTCAAGTGAAAAACGAGCAGAAAGGCCAACCTTTTTGTGTCCTTGGCATCTGGTTACAGACCAGCGGTGGGTAACGGCCAAGAGAAACCCAGGTTGAACAGAGGGTGGTTCTGGACGTGCGCCCCGGCCATCAGCAGCTGACATTCCCCCGGACCTTTAACAAAGGGAATCGGGTTCCCACCCTCTCCCCAGCCCAGGACATGGGCGCACAGAGCACGCATTCATCCCACGGCCCCATGGGGCACACAGCTCGGGACGTGTGGGCCTGGCACTGGGCTGACATCAGGGTCCGCCTGGAAGCGCAGGATACACCTGCTTCGAGATAGTGTGTGTGTCGACCTTCATCCGAGACCCAGCCCAGCAGGCGTGGGAACGAGGAGGCTGGCATCAAATCACCCAGGTTTGCGTTAGTGGGCGGGCCTGCCAGAGACGTGCCCCAGGAAGGTCAGGGCTGAGCGTCTGGGGACACACGGATTCCCCGCCTCTCCCAGGGGAGTTGGCACGTTGGAAAGGACCTGGCCAGAAGGAACTCTGGAGGAACCATGATTTTCATCAAATTGCTTTACAACCAAGATGGTCTGATTCTAAAGCAGGAAAGATGCGAAGGGGTAGCACTCACATTGTTCTGCCAAAAGCCCATGAAGGCAGTGGGATCGACACCTAAACCCCTTCTGCTTCCCCAGTGGCTGCACAGGGGCCCGCCCGGCACCGGAGTGGTCCGGGGCATCGTTCTGGAAAGGTCTGGGGACAAAGGGCCTCCCATCCGCCGGTGCCCCCATTGCTGGCGCGGCACTGGGTAATGAGAGTCTGCTGAGAACAAAGGAGTTAATTCCGTAGATCTCTGATTTTCAACTGGGATTTCAGCAGGAAGCCCCAGACAAAACAGATTTTAATTCCCTTCAGTGTTACGCGCACAGGGGCCATGTCATGTCCTTTGTGTTCTATTTCCAAAGCTGCTGATGAAAAACATCTCAAGCTGAGTCACCCCACATCAGCCCCGGTTCGGGTTCATTTCAGTCCAGGGTTTCACTGGGGCTGGGTGGGTGTCCTGGTGCTGCCTCCCCGATCTCCGCCTGGACAGCTTAGAACAACAGAAACCCGTCCCCTCCCAGGTCAGAAGGCCAAAGGTCTGGGTGTGGGCAGGGCCGCACTTGCCAGGAGGGGCCGAGGGGAGGCTCACCTCCCAGCCCTCTGCCCTCCCATCGCTGGCCTCCTCCTCCTAGCCGCCCCACCCCTGCACCTGCCCGAGTCACCCTTGGGTGCTCACATGGCATTTCCCCTTCCTGTAAGGACTCAATCACTCTGGACTTGGTTATATCACAGAGACCCCACGAACGAAGTCACTTCCCAGGTACAGGGCTCAGAACCTGGGGGGACACAGTTCTACCCCTAGCAATTACAAACTCAAATTTAAGGTATTTTTAAAAATAGACGCACCCTGTGGCTCTTCCTCCAAGGCCCAGAATCTACTTGAATTAGCCTGTTCTGTTTTTCATCTCACGCCTGGTTAATTTAAGTCCCTTCAGGGCACAGAGCAAGCATTTCTCAAATAGCAACGGATCCCCTCCGGCTCCCCACTGAAACCACCCCAGCCCCGAGCTTGGTGTGCGGTTCCCCGGCTTGTTACCGAGACCACCCTCTGGAGGGCCAGCCCAGAGCCCAAGCCCCATGTTCAGAGTCTTTCTCTGGATGGTTCTTTCTCGGAGGAAGCTCCTGGCGCCGTCAGTGTGAGCACGCATGGCTCGGGGTTGAGCTGCCCCCCCCCGGAGCACGGGGAGGGCCCCGGGGTCGCACGGGGACAGACAGCTGGTTGGGGGGGGGCTGTGGTTTGGAGGAACAGGGGAGTCGGAAGCCCCCATCACTGACCGGCCCTGGGTGTCAGATCCTGCCGCAAAAGGGCTGGCACCAGCCACCCTACAGGCTGAGAACTAGCAGGAGGGAGGGCGCCTGGGTGCTGCTTGGCCTCAGTGCGAAGCAGGAGGAGAAGAAGATAAATATCCATGTTCCCTATGACTGACACAGTCTTCATCTGCATGTCATTCATGAGAAATTCTGATAAAGAACCACTCACAATGCGGGGGGAAAAGAAGGAAAGGGAAGGGAAGGCAAGGGAAGGAGAGATTGCTTTAGTTGAAAATAAAGGGGTTTGTCTCAGCGGGAGACGAAATATTCACATTAACTCCCAGGATTTCCTGTGGTCCTGTTGGGGTCTTAGACGCTTGAGGCAGCCCGAGCCACACGTCGCCATTTCAAACAAAGTCAATGTCAACAATGACACTCCGCGAGGTTTTTTGTTTTTGTTTTCTGGAAAGCAAGAGATAGAAGAGAAATTAATTCACAAGGACACTGAATGCTTTAAAAAAGTGCAAGCAGTCAACAGATGAAGACTAGAAAATGAAAGACTCATTTTTTCTGGCTAATTCGAAAACAACCAGGGGGACCCACAGACTGAACACAGCAAGACTGACTGCGTCCCTGAGAGAGGGGTGAACAGCCCCGATCCACAGTAGCGGATACACCAACTCATGGAATAACTCCAAAACAGACGCCCCCCCCCCCACCGAGATTGCTGAGTATAATCTTCTATTCTGTTCTCAAAACGGGGGTAAAGTCCGAAAGAGCCCATCAGATAAAGCTGAGAAAACAGCCATTTCTCGGAGATGGGCGCACATAGGGCAGTGACCTTCCCGGTCGGACTGCCCTCTGCAGGGTCCCCGCCTGGAGGGCGCCCACCCCGAGGCTGGGTGCCCGTCAAATGCCCTCCTTCAGGATCTCTGTTGGGGAACGATGGTCTGTGCGTGCGGTCGTGCCTCCCCCTAACTGACGACCGGGAGGAGCCTGCGCACGGGTTTCTGCTGAAGAGGTGGGTGCTTGGACATCGCCCGGAAGGCTGGGGGGCCGGATGACAGAGGCGAGGACAAAGCAGGAGGAGAGCTCGTTACAGATCCAACACTGACGGCACAGGACTTCTGCTTAAAGCAAGCGAGGAGCGCCATCCACGCGGGCCCCACGCGATAAAGTCTGGATGGGACCTAAGGAGCAGGTTGCTTTGTTTAGGAATTTTCATCGCGTAGGAAAGAACTTAAAAAAAAAAAACTGTAAGATTATTTTTTCAATAAAGTGTATGTGTTTAGAATCTGAAAGGGTTCCAGGTTGGTTTTTAAATGACGTGAGTTTGAAAGCTTATCTGTGGGTGAAAGCCTCATCTGCATCTAGCACCGACTGTGGGTTTACCGACTTCTGACACCGGGTCCTAACAGTCTGTAATGCATTCTCTGTTCAAAGACACAGCTTGACGGAATTTTCACATGAGGCATTGCTGCTTCAGATCATTTGTCTGATGGGGGGAAGTGATTTTTGTACATTTGCATGTTCGGTGTTTGAAGAACGGTTTTCTTGAAGGAGCTCAAATCCCCTCGCGAATCCTGGCTTCATAAGCAAAGACTACAGAACCGGATTCTTTGAGCTGATCCTAGATTTCACTTCTGATTTCCCAGGCTCAGCCGACAGGTGGGGACTGCCACAGTCACTGGGCCCGCATGGCCTCTGGCTGGGACCACAGCTGGAACAGATAGAGACACTCGCCCTCCCCTCAGCTCCCCAGGGCAGGAGCACGTCACAGACACAGGCTCTCCTTCTCCAGACCCCAGGACACTCCGCGTTGAGGTGGGGAGGGCACAAGGAACCCCCAGCAGGACTCACATGCGTGTTTCTCTCTGGACTTTGATTTCAGACAAATAGTCTGAAAATGTTAATGTTTCATTCATCAACTTCTGTCCATGTGTGTCTTGGAATGGAGAATGTATTACATGCTGTCAAAAAACCAGTGTGGGGAGCAGACAAAAATCAGACTGTGCTAGATACAAAGAAAGTTTTAAATCTGTAAACGAGCCTAGCCATGGTCCCGGGGCTCCTTCTCTTCCTCACGAGGGCTGGTGCCTTCCAGAAGCACCGGTGCCCTCCCGCAAAGTTGCCCGGGAGAGGCCCCACTGCCCAGGGGTCTGTGAGTGTCCACAGGGGAGCCCAGAGCTGGTGTCTTGGCCATGTTTCCAACCCCACGGCCCAACACAGCTTGAGCTTCTCAAGTGTATTCACATGAAATCAAAGTTCCCCGTCACAAGTAGAGCAGTGGTCCCATGTTACATGTGATGTCGTACCGACGTCACCAGAGTTGGAAACGTCAAGAACCCCCCTGCCAACAAGAGCTCCTCTCCTGCAGGCGGCTGGCAGCCTTGGGCTTGGACAGTGACTTGGGTGTCTGTGGAACACACTGTGGCGGGACAGGAAGCCCGTGGTATGTGGCCCCAGGGGTCCGACACTATGACCTGTAAATGGGTTGGGGTCTCAGTCCAAGGGTTCACATGCTCAGTGGCCAAGAGGATGTCTGACTGCCTGCCCAGGAAGGGGTAGCTGAAAGTGAGTGAGATCAGAAGCCATCAGAGTTTCCTTAGACCCTCTCCACAGTTACTGGAAGTTCTACCTCATTTTCCTTAAGAATCAAGATCTTTCAAAGCATTAATTCGTAATGTAAAGGATCAGTTGGCCAACTCAGCACTTCTGTCCAGAGGCATATGACCACGGACACCAAGCACCCACCTTGTGATGGAATTCAGCAGCACGGAGCTCCTGAGACCAAATCCCCTATGAGTTTCTAATGGGTCATGGAGCTGAGCCCAGGAAGGGTGCGAAATTAGACTGCTCACGCCTCTGGTACCATGAAGAGAGATTTGGACGATTACTCTCTCCTCCTCTAGTGTGTAACCATCTGACACTTTCAAAGAGTGTCATTACAGGCAATCACTTTCCATTAGTTATTGTTCCCTGCTCTCCCTGCAGTCCGGCTCTACCACCAGCCCCCTTGCTCAGCTCAGCAAGCCAGTGCAAGAAAAGACTCACTGACTTCCAAGAACAAACCAACAGGAATCAGAGTAAAAGAAAAAAATCCTCCTTCCATATTCCCAAAGCTAAACCCAGGAGTCGAAACTAGTAGTCCTTTCTGTGTGCTGGGGCAGGAGAGCCATGTGCTGCTAGCCAACCACACTGTACCCTCCCTAATGATGTCTCCCCAAAGACCTCCAGGTATGTGTGTGCACACACATGGACACACACACCCCAAACCACTACCATCACCTCCCTACTCAGAGAACACACACGTACACCACCACCACCACTACCACCAATGCCACCACCACCACCAGTTACCACCATCACCATCATCACCACTACCAGCATCATCACCATCACCATCACCATCATCACCATCATCACCATCACCATCATCACCATCACCATCATCACCATCACCATCATCACCATCACCACCACCATCACCATATTGTCAGTATCTCCACTACCTTGGGTTGTTTTTGCACTCATTCATTCAGCACTGATTAAATATTTCCTTACACACACTGGCCTTCCCCCTTAATTCAGCATTGATTAACTGCTCCCTATAGGTACTCATCACTTTGCTGGGTTATGGAGAGGCAGAAATAAATAATCCATAATCCCTGTTCTTAGGTCTCATAGACTGTAAGGGATATAAAGGACACAGAAAAATAAACTTAGCCTTACTGTAAAAATGCACTTTCTTATATAAGTCAGACTCTAAAAACCAGGGTAGCAGAGCTCTGAAAGAGAGCTTCAGTGTTTTAGATAAGGAGTGGTACTCCCTGGCTGAGGGAACAAAACCCAGCAAGCTGAGAAACATCCCTCATCACCTCCCACCCTCCAGCATGGATCTCGATGCCTCAGCAGAACACTTGTGGGGGCTGAGGTCTCATCACCACGAAGGTGCCCACGCTGAGATCGGGGCTGGCCTAGGCGTGTTCCTCAGGAGGTGGGTTTGGGAAGGTGCTGCTCGTGACCGGGACTGGCCACCAGGTCCCAGGAAGCTTATGGAATTTCTAAGAATGTGCCTAATGACACATTCCCCCAGGAGCTAATGGAATACTCTTCGTCTAGCCATATCGGCATGAAATACCAGCCTCCCGACCACACTCGGCCTCCCTGCAAGAAAGGGGGGTCTGGGAGTTCGTTCATCAGACCGTCGCAGAGACAGATTGGAAACAGATCCGCAGATCAGTCTCCAGGGTCACGAGTTCACATGCAGAGCACGTGTTAGTCAAGTGAACTTTTTCAGAAGAGTGTCTCCTTTTTGGAGCTGATCAACAAGGCTCCACCATTCGTAGAAACCACGGCACACCCTGAACTCGGCTGTCCCTCTTCACCTGCAGGGTCACTGCACACAGAAAGCCATGGTGGCACTTTCATAGCGGACAAAGAACAGTCTCAAAATGCCATAATGAGCCCAAGTAATGCTCATGACACGACCGTTGCCAGGTTGTTGGAGCTCATCTCTCTAAGGTGAGTGAACCAAACTCCTGCAATGTTCCCACACTAACCTCAGTGCGATGCCACAAGACCGACACGTCTAGATCTGTGTGATGCGGGGCTGAGTGAGAAAGACCAGCTGTTGAACGGGATGACTTGTACGAACCTACCTATCTGGAACTGAGTGTGTGAGTGTGCACGTGTGTGTGAGTGTGTGTGCACGCGAGTAAGTGTGCATGTGTGTGAGCATAAGCGTGTGCATGCATGTGTTGAGTGTGTGCATGTGTGTGAGCATGAGTGTGCGCTTGCATGCGTGAGTGTGTGTACGTGTGTAAGTGTGTGCATGTGTACAGAGCCTACCTATCCAGAACTGAGTGTGAGTGTGTGCGTGCGTGCATGCATGAGTGTGTGTGTGTGTGTGTGTGTGTGAGGATGGAGGACGGAACTGGAAGGAAGTCCTGTAAAACGTTGATGACAGCTATCTTGGTGGATGAAACTGGGTGTGGGTGGGAGAGTTCTTGCTCCATGGCTGTTAAGAGTACAGGACTTTTTTAAGGTTTATTTGCACGTTTATTTCAGAGAGAGTGTGGGTGGGGGAGGGGGAGTGGGAGAGAAGCTTCAGTGGATGCCCTGCAAGTGCAGAGCCCAACACGGGGCTCCATCTCTCCATCCTGGGATCATAACCTGAGCCGAGACCAAGAGTGGGATGCGGGGGTGCCTGGTGGCTCAGCGTGTTAGGCAGCTGCCTTCAGCTCAGGTCATGATCCCGGGGTCCTGGGATCCAGCCCCCCATCGGGTTCCCTGCTCAGCAGGAAGCCTGCTTCCTCCTCTCCCACTCCCCCTGCCTGTGTTCCCTCTCTCACTGTGTCTCCGTCAAATAAATAAATAAATAAAATCTTAAAAACAACAACAAAAAGAGTGGATGCTTAACTAAGGAGCCACCCAGGTGCCCCTAGAGTATAGGATTTGGAGCCAGAGCAACCAGAGGTCAAATCCTGGTTCTGAAACCATCAACTTCATTCTTCGACAGTCACTCCTTGAACCTTGATGTCCTCAGCTGTAAAACGTAAGTCACAAGAGCACCTTGCATGGACGTGTATCTGGGATCAGGTGAGAAGTCCGTTACCATGTCCTACCTGCTCCGTGGTGGTTGCTAGGACTTCCCTTTTTTCCATTTTTGAAATAGAGACATGCACGCATCTGGAAAAAGCATTTTTTTAAAAAATCCACATCACTTAAGCCTGGGGCTTCTTGTCCTTTTCTCTCAAAGACAGTGTAATCTAACGCGGTATTTGGGACACTGTTGGTCAAGCACAGTGACACGGTTCCCGGAGCCTCGCACCATGGATGTCATCTGTGTCGTCAGCCCCAGAATGCAGGAAGCAGAGCTGATCTCTTCCGCGCTGGCTCCCGCCGTCTCTCTCCCGCCCGCTGCGTTCATCCAGCGCTGCTCGGAACCGCCCTGGGGGAGGAGCCGAGGGACGTGGGCTTCGGGAGACGCCCCCGCCTCGCGGAAAGCACTGCAGTATCCGCCCTGAGCGAGGCCCGCTGGCTCTGTGGGACGTGGGTGACCCCGTGACGAATGAAGAAACTAAGATGCTAAGTGGCGGCCGGTTTGCCGGGTGACAAGGGGGCCCTTCCCCTGTCGGCCTCTCGTGTCCGCACACCCATCTCTCTAGCCTGCGGGGTGGGACGCTCTCCGACTCTTCCCAAAACACAGAAGCTTCACCGGGGCTGAGAGCACGGCTCGAAGCCACCGCGGCGCCCATCACGTCACTAGGAGCGTTTCACCGACGGCTCTTCCAGACGATGACGCCGGTCTCCCGCGCTGGCTCACGACGTCACAGCAACAGTTGAAAATCTCGGCACCTGTGCTGAGCCACGAGTCTTACTTCCTGCTGTGAGGTTCCCCCTAAAATAACAGGAAGCCCAGGGACATCTGCACCGCAGCCCAGACTCGGGGTGTGAGCCTGACCCTCCCTCAGCGCAGGATGCCCCTCCTCGCCTGTCCTAGGAAACGGGGGACTTGGATGGGATTCTCTGCCCCCCATCGACCTTGCCATTACCGGTGAGCTCCTGGTACAAGGCCCTTGCTGGGAATCAAAACTGACATGCTTCAGCCGTGGCCTCAGCCGTGGCCTCAGCCGCAGCTGCTTTGATAGACCCGGTAACCAGTGTGGGTCCCTCTTCAGCAACTTTAGCCAGAAAGCAAGAATCAGGCCTGCTCGTGGGGTGCACAGCTCACCCGAAGGGCCAGCGCCAGCGGCTGATTGCATCACCTACGTGAACACGAGCAGACTGAGCCGCAGATGTGGCTGAATACGTAGCACGTGTGTGTGCTAAAATGCTATTGGTATATAGTACTTTAAAACATAGCAGAGACCTAATATAGCATATTCTATACAGCTACATTGTAGATGTTAGCTACACACATTTAAAATCCATGTTGGAACACTAACGGCCTGGGGGCTATTTGCTGTCTAGACTTCAGGGGCCAGGTGGGTGGACTGGGGACTCTCCTGGGCTAGGGGACTGGGTCACTTTGGTTGACTGTCATAACTCCCATAGTGGTTCCTGACTTCCGTTACGAAGCAGAAGCGCCTCCCAGAGAGCGGGTAGGGGTGCGTGCACCATAGCAGAGATGGAACTGGGGCGGGAGCTTCTCTGGTCTCCGCTAAGACCTGGGATGTGAGCAGGGCGCAGTCAAGACAGAGGGCCAAACACAAGAAAAGCTTCTGTCTCTAGAAGGAAGAGAGGAAAGGGGCTTGGGCGTGGACATGTATGGGGGGGTTCTGTGGGCCGGCATGGGCCGCGCACCTCCCGCAGGCCAGGGTGTCCCGCTCCGTGCCGTCCATGTCCCACCCAGGTTGTCCCCATGGGTCATGTCACTGTTGGCAGTGCCCTGGCCGCTGTCCCAGGGAGCAGGACCCACGACTCAGGCTCCCCTCGGCCAGCCCACTTTTCCTGCCCCTGTTTTACACCCCAAAACGTGTCCTTAGCGTCACCTGTGCCAGGACTGGGCACCAACCATGGCTTGCAGGACCTCACACTTCACGTTATTATAGCTTTTCATCACAGCCCTAAATAACACAGAAAATTAGCACACATCACAGTTATTTGAAGCCACGAAAACGTTCTTTCAGCACTTTTTATTTGCAGCGAAGCCTTCAGGCTCCAGAGCCCAACTCCTGCGTGGGGGTGTCCCTCTGCAGTGGGCCCTGGCTTCCCCAGGGTGTCAGTTCTCGCTCCCCCTTGTCTCTGGGGACCCCAGCTCCCCTGGGCCCTCTCCTGAGGCAGCCTCATGGGTCCCCAAACGAAGAAAATCCCAGCAGCTCAAATCAGAACTACTTCCAGGTCATGTAATAGGAGTCTGCTTCTCCCAGGTTGGCTGTGGGATTGCTTTTCTTTTCTCTTCTTTTTTTTTTTAAGATTTTATTTATTTGACAGAGATCACAAGTAGACAGAGAGGCAGGCAGAGAGAGAGAGGAGGAAGCAGGCTCCTGGCAGAGCAGGGAGCCTGATGTGGGGCTCGATCCCAGGACCCTGAGATCATGACCTGGGCCGAAGGCAGAGACTTTAACCCACTGAGCCACCCAGGCGGCCCTGCTTTTCTGATTATAAAATTACCTGATGCTAACAGGGCCTAAAGCATGAGCCATGTTCATGTGCTGACAATTTTTTTTAGGTTAATTGTTTTTCTTTAAGGCATATTAGTACATAGTTCAAGATGTCGAGCTACAACGGGTACCAGGGCAGTCTGCCTCCCACCGCCATCCCCAGCCGCCCACATTCCTTCCCTGGATGCGACCAGTGGAGCCGGCTTCTCCTGCATCTTTCAAGAGGTATTTTGGCATCAACAGATACACTCGCACAATTTCAGGAACTGCAAACTGCGCACAGCCTCGTGGTCTGGGAGGACGACATCCATGTGGCGAGCCCACCCCCGGGCTTCCTGCTCCTAGCGCTGCATCACGCAGACAGGCCGCCCACGCCGACCCCTCTCTGTCTTTCTGTCGCGTCTGGAGCCCAGGGCCAGTCCCCAGCCCCGACCCAGTCCAACCCAACTCACCCAAGTCTCTGCTGACTTCACTCAAGGACAAGAGTGCGTGAAGTTTCATTTTTCCTTTCGTTTTGAGATGCCCTGATGAACATTATTTCGCCTGTTCAACCCACAGAACCCCCCCCCCACATTGACTAGAAAGCACCATGTTTTCTTTTCTGTCCTTTTTTCTGCCCCAGTTCAGGCTTCCTGGGGTCGGTTCCCATGTGTACGGGTCCAGATGACCGTCTAAAGGCAGCATCATTTAGCTCCAAGCAGCTAAACCCAAAAGGGAATTTGAACTTTACTCAAAAGGATGCTAATGGACACATGCCCCATGGGAAAAAGATACACATGCCCCAGTACCCTTGAACCACTCGCTTCCATGCGCAGAAAACAGACGAATCCCAGAAGCGGAGCTCGGAGTGGAGGACACACACCCCCGGGGCGCACGCGGCGGTCTCCCGCACAGACGGGACCAGATGGGGTGGGACGCACAGCCCAGGCCGGACGCTCTAATGAAAAGCAAGAAATAACTCTCCTGGGGATGAGGTCAGCCCTTCTCTGGGGGGCGGCTGGAGCGCCGGCCCTCTCCCCAACCCCTGGGCAGCGACCCCGGGTGATCACAACACAGCTGTCCACATGTCCTGGAACATGTTCTACTTGTTATTTGTTAATTTTTTTTACTATGTCTAGTTAGCCACTGTGTAGGACGTCATTAGTGTTTGATGTAGTGTTCAGTGGTCCATTAGTTGTGTGTGACACCCAGCGCCCACCATCCACGTGCCCTCGTTCATGCCCGTCACCCGGTCACCCCGTCCCCCACCCCGGCTCCCCTCTGAAACCCTCAGTGTGTTTCCCAGGGTCCAGAGTCTCATAGCTTGTCTCCCTCTCTGATTTCTTCCCACTTTTCCGTCCCTTCCCCTGTGGTCCGCTGTGCTATTCCTTATGTTCCATAGATTTCAAAAGAAAAATATGGACACAGACGGAACACCTGGCACTGGAGAGAGGATCCACATAATCCCAAAGAAATGTTGGCAAACGGGCAAGACGGATAAATGTAAGAATTTGTTAAAATTGTTCTCAAGTTTTCCAGCATTTCACTTCCTGGGTGTTTGAATCACCGTTCGGTTTTTGTTATCACAGAAAACTCTAATATTGAACCACACTCTCTTTAGGGCTGTTTGATCAGTAAATCTCAAGGCCGTGGCATTGCCTCCGAGCCTCCCCGTACGCCAGGTAAAGAGGTTCCAGAATGCCACCGACTAAACAGTAAAAATCATCCGTGTGGGTATTTAAATCAGTCCCCTGGATTTCTCAAAACGAATGTTTCTTTGGGTCATAAAATGTCCACAACCTGGTTCAGGTGCCAGGAAACCTCGCGAAGGCACCCACACCGCGGGGCCACCAGCCAGGCCACGGGGGTCCCACAACACGCCGTCCCCGCAGCGACTCGCAGGCACCTCTGGCCCACGCTCAGAAGCTGACGTGTCCTCACGAAACCAACACTGCTCGTTCGGTAAACGCGCTGTGGGAAAATGGAGAGGCAAATGCTCACGTCGACGGAGTTTGTTGCGGGAAGCTATGACCACGACCGACACTGCCATCCATGATCACGTCACAGTGAGGGTGGAGGAAACCGTCACTTTCCTTGGGGCGACATGGGGAATGAGGGAAACCCCCACAGCAGGATGTGGTTTTGCCAAGACTGGAACAGGCTCAGTGACCATCGCTCTCCATCGGCCCGAAGCCGGCACTAGCAGCGACCGAGGACTTGCCCGCCTCCCCCGCCTGTGGCTCCGCAGGGTCGCGGTCTCACAGGAGCCACGCAGAGTTTCCATTTGGCTACTGAATCCATGCGGGAGAAGAGCCTCCACAGGTGATGACTTCCACGAAGGTCACTTGTCGTCCTGGCAAGGATATGATGCCACAGCCACCAGCACCCTGAGCACCGTCCCTTCCGCCCCGAGGCCCTCTCGCCTTCCCCGTCTCTGCTTCCTCCCAATGACCATGACCGCAGAGTTCAGCCCATTCTTGGGGGCGGAGGGAGGAAGGCTGGGAGCTCAGGGACCCGCCTGCCTTGGAGACATGTCGGGACATTTGAAGACCTTCTTTGGACACGGAGCTGTGCCTTGGGTGCCCACCTCATTACCGGCAGCGGGGGCACCTGGGCCCAAGCAAACCCACGGCTCCTATAAAGCTTGGGGGGCACCACGACTGCTCCCGCTCCGTCAGCCAGAACACATCCCAGGGCCCGACGCAAGCCTGCAGGGGCTTCCACGCTGCCCCAAGGACGGCAGGTGCGTGTAGAACACCCCGTCTCTCCCGGGCACTGTCACAGGAGCTCGCCACCCACCACTGAATGCGGAACACCTCAACACAAGGTGAAATGGTGCATGACAAAAGCACAGATTTTGCAGGAGCTGCTCTCCCACGGGTCAATGAAGACAATCGTTCTCTCGCGCAAACACTGAGTACATGAGGACCATCTCCAATTGGCCACTGGAAGGAAAGGCACAGGAGCTCTTGGGGGGCTCAGTGGGTTAAGCATGTGCCTTCAGCTCAGGCCATGATCTCTGGGTCCTGGGATCGAGCCCCGCATCGGGCTCTCTGCTCAACGGAGAGTCACTCTCTTGGTTTTATCTTTCAAGATAATGTCCCCAACCAAAACTCTTTATACCATTTATTTTGAATTTTTTGTGCCCATGTTAAGCAAATTCACTTTAAATGGATCATGAGGACCTTCTGAATAGGGCTCGGGACTTAGGCTCAGACACCAGGAGATTTAAGCTCGAAGGTCAGGGGTCTGTGACAGCTCGGTGGCTTCTGCGACTTTGGGCGTGTTATTCAGCCTGGCTCTGGCGGAGTTCCCTCACCCACCTCTCACTGACACCAGCAAACACAACACCCAGCATGGAGAAGTCTCAAAAAATGATAGGTTTCGCTATCAAGATTTCCAGGCCACCTAAGTCTGTGTTTAAAATCCTACTTAGTCTCTTTATAATTTTATGTATTATTTTAGGTTTTCTAATTATAGTAAAGTTCACATAAGTAAATTAAGCAAATGTGCTGAACTAAAACAGCCTACACGTTTCAGATGATCGTTCCACCTGTTCTGGCTGGAATCCAGGATGGGTTACATAAGAAAAGGAGGAACAAACTCAGAAGAATGTGATATTTGTGCAGGAAAATTAACATGCTCTGAAGGGATATAATTAACTCTCCTCAAGGAGTTTCTACGCAGCGGGGCGGAAACCCTCGCACTCGTGGTCCTTTAAGAAGCATCAGGTGCTGTGGAGACAAAGGAGAGGCAGGAACTCACATCTGTACACACATCGCAAAGTGTGTCTCAGCCAGCCCTGCTCTCTGTTCACGTTCCTTGTCACCTCTGCGTGGGTGTAGCGGAGGAGCCGTTGAACGGAGGTTGTTGTAAGAGAAAGAAAGAAAGAAGAGAGAAGGAGGGAAGGAAGAAGGGAGAGAAGGAAGGAAGAGAGAGGGGGAGGGAGGGAGGGGAAGGGGAGGGGGATGAGGGAAGCAAGAAGGGAAGACAGGAGAGGAGGGAGAGAGGAAGAAGGAGTTCGCTGCTTCTTCAAATTTATATTGCAAAAACGTTATGATGTACTTGGTATTTTTCATTATTTGAAATCCAATAAATTAGTCCAAGTGTGAAGGCTGGTGATTACAGCAGGTGACGGTCACTTCTCAGGGAGAGAAAACGTGTTTTCCCTCTGAGTCCTGCTGGCAGGTACAGCCAGGAGGCCCTGAGAAGGTGTTCTGTGTCCGCACTGGGGAGTCAGCAGGGCAAAAACTGCACGGGAAATCCTCTGTTGGGAGAGACCAGCTCTGGGTGGAGGAAGCCACGGAGACATGGGGAGCCCAGTGCGTGCGTGTGTGCGCGTGCGCATGCGCGTGTGTGCACGTGTGCGTGTGTGCGTTTGTAGGTGGGGTTGCAAGGGATGGGTGTTGACAGCATGTGTGGTACTGGTGGTACTAGACGGAAAGGAGTAGGAAATGAAGGGGAGAAGAGGGCAAAGGTCAAGCACAGGAAATTTGCGCATCATTCTAATGAACTGCGATGACACCATCAAGGTCAGTGTTAAAATGCGGGGTAAGGACTGGCCCTGTCTGAGCTGGATGAGAGTGACGCACCCTCCCCTGCAAAGTGCCCACATGCGCGCTCACACAAACGCACGACGCCCAGCACACAAGGGTAGATATTCATATACCCACGAGCTGTCAAGCAGCTTAAGAGCTTTACTAGCTGGAGGGCCGTGGGGGAGGCAGCTCGCCGAGCCTCTCCCTCCAGTGGGAGAGCAGAGTGCAACCGGGAAGGGAAAATTGGGAGAAGGACCTCATGATGGCCAAGAAACCCCCCCTCCACACCACCACCAGGACAGAGGAATCCACCCTTCGTCCCCCATCAGCAGCCCTCCAGGACTCAGACTACACAAAAGAGGAAAAACAGGAAACCCCGGGGCTTCAGCTGTAGCTCAGAGGAAACCTGAACCATCTTAAGGAGAATGGAAGTAGAAAAAATGCCATCTGCACCACTTCCAAACAACCAGAAGGCTGGACAGAGCAGATAAGAAATACCATGGAAATGGGGAACACCAGAGCCGCACATGGAGAGAAGGAAGCGCAGCGTGGAGAGCTGGTTAAGACCCAGACTGGGAAGAAGCACATCTCCAGGACCAGAGGGAAACCCCCACCGGGCTTTCTAACGTAAGAGGATCAGTTGCCCTAACCAGGAGAGAGCCATGGGGCAGGGCTGTGGCTGGCAGCGGGAAGGGAGGGATAGTAATAGAGACGAGACATCCTGCACAGAAGGCAATGGCGTTGCCGTGGTAGGAGACCGGGTAAACAGTGACGGGCTCTGGTCATGCGGAAAGGCAGCCTGGCCTGCTGGTGACTCTGAGCAAAGATGCATTTATGAAGTATGATGTGGTACATTTCATACAGGGGACAAAGACGGTCATCGCTCCTCACTCTCTCCATTTGACCTCAGGGACAACTCTGGCCACCTGCTGTCTGCTTCCTTTCTGACTCATCTTCCTCCGCTCGTCTTGTCCATGCTAGACTCCCTAGACCTCATTCCTGCTACTCCTTCTCTTCTCACCCTGTACCGCCTCCCGGAGAAATCTCATCTGTGACCACGCCTCCAGTCAACCTTCAAAGGACGCGGACTCTCAAACCCTTATCCCTCGCCAGCAGGACCTATGCACACAACTGCTGCTCAGCATTTCCACGTGGACTTCATGACTCAAATTCAATGCACTCAAGATAGACGTGATAGACTTCACCCCCACCATGGTCATCATCTGGGTCCTCTGTGCTGGCCCATGGTCCCACCACCAGGGCAGTTCTGCTAACCAAACCGGGCCAACTCCAGCAGCCTCACCTCTAATCTGTGCTCAGCACGTGGTAGTTATGCCCAAGTGCCCCTGGACTTCACCCACTTTCCTCCATCTGCCCTGCTGCCCATCTTGTCCAAGCTCCCTGTGCCCATCAGTCCTCCTCAAGGACAGTGACCACCCTGACTCCACAGGGCTCTGCTCCCTTCTGACCCACGCAGGGGGCTCCTGCAAGAGTGACAATGGGGACTCCCTTCCTAACTTCAAGCTAGATGCTCAGCCATGCTCTTGGGGCATGATGGCCCCATAGCCTAACTGGCGTAGCCCACAGGGATTCCTTCAAGGTAGGGACACATTCCAAGACAATCCAATCAAGATTATTTAAACTAAATCCTGAGATTTTTAAAAACCTCTCAAGGAAGCAGACTTTTCTTCCCCACTGGCCAAGAAAACAGAGTTTGTACCCAGATGGCCATTTTGGAACAAACCTCCCCGCCTCCTGTCTCCATCGGGAAGGGAGAGACTGCCTGATAACAGAAACCATTCCAAGAACCAGAGCCCAAAGTTAGAGACACAAACCAGGTCACAATATTTTAGCCTGGATCCAGTATCCTTGAAATGTATTTAGTGACCTTGGCTAATAATCTCACCCACTTTTTCTTCCCAAAACAATTCGATTCGGGTTTTCTGTGAAATGGAGCAAAAGCATCCTAACTGTTATAGTTAACATATGGGTCATCGTATGTCATTACCCTATTGGCAAAAATTCTTCAAGTGTTCGGTTACTCATTGTTCTTATGATAAAACCCAAAAATTTCTAATAGGGTCTCCATGGCCCTGATCTCATCCATTTGCCTTTCCAGTCACATATCAAACCGCTCTCTACACATCGCTCTCAGCACTCCAAATGCACAGAATTCATTTCAGCTCCCTTATCACGTTCCTTCATACTGTAACATCTGTGGGCTTAATTTTTTGTCTTGAACGCTGTCACTTACCCATCACCACCCATGTGACTCCTCTTTTCCTCCAGGGAGCTGGGCAAAGTTAGATTCCTATGATATGCTTTATAGAGTCGTGGTTCTTCCCTCCAAAATGCCTTCCACAGCTGATAATTAAGTACTGCTTAGTTTGACTATTTCATTGTCTGCCTTCTGCACTAGGTGGCAAGCTGTGAGTCCCCAGGGAGATCTCCTGCTCACAGTCGCATCAGTAACACCTACCATAGCAGCACATAGTAGGTGCTGAAAACTGCCTGTTGGTGGATAGATGGATGGATGAATGGATGAATGAGCAGATAGACAAACAGGTGGATGAAGACATGGATGGGTGGATGGACAGGTGGATGGATGGATGGATGGATGGACAGACAGGTGGATGGACAGGTAGATGGATGGATAGATGGATAAATTATCAATTAACTCTTGAGGTAGGAGTCAGAAACAAAGAGTGAGAGGATTCTGACTTGAGTTACTAGGTGGAGATGGTATCTTTAACTGAGCTATAGAGGAAGAGAACCTGGGCAAGGATGTAGTGTGTGCATGTTGCTATTGAAATAGTGGGAGAGAGAAACAAGTGAAATTAAGTTTGCGGATGCAGCCCATGTTCCCCACCACCACCGAGTGACATGCGTCGTATCAGCCACAGTCAGTAAGACACGTTCAGACAATGGCAACCAGCCACTGCTTTCATTCCACAAGCTGTAGACACCCTCAAAATGCGATCTTATCCGTTTCTTAAACCTGCTTTGTCCCGTGTGCACAGCCCGGGTCCTGTCGCTGGTTCTTCCTTTCTGAACACTCACTCGGCTTCAAGCACTGCAGCCCTAACGTCACGGGTGCCCCTTTCCTGCCCTCGGAACAATAATTGTACGTGATGTAGTGTGGACGTCGGGCACGTTTGCGTGAGTCGCTAAAAAGAGTGTTTTTGCTCAAGACTGAAAAGGACAGGGGCACCTGGGTGGCTCAGTGGGTTAAGCCGCTGCCTTCGGCTCAGGTCATGATCCCAGGGTCCTGGGATGGAGCCCCGCATCGGGGTCCTTGCTCGGCAGGGAGCCTGCTTCCTCCTCTCTCTCTGCCTGTCTCTCTGCCTACTTGTGATCTCTGTCTGTCAAATAAATAAAATCTTTAAAAAAAAAAAAAAGACTGAAAAGAACAAATTGTCAAGCTCTGGCACTCGTGAGGCTGAGCGGGGCCCACGGTGCTGCGATGACGCTGGGGAGCAAAGCTGTCCCTCAAAAATGAAACACTGGGGCCTGCTGCGTCAGGGGTGCTTACCTGCAGCCTGCACTCAGACGGTTTGATTCCCTTAGCCTTGTCACCAACCACTGTTTTCTGATTATTTAGAAATAAGTGACTACAAAGACAGATTATTTCAAATATTTTATACAATGAGAAAAATGTTTATTTTATGTGAATTTTTCCATTTTTGAGATTTTGTTTTTCCTGGTAGGATATTCATCTTCGTGATGGTTGTTTTTTCTTCTTTTTCATTATTTTAGGGTTTATTTATCTAGTTTGAGAGAGTGTGTGCGTGCACGCAGGTGGGGGGAGGGGCCGAGGGAGAGACAGGACCCCCCCAGACCCCCCACCGAGCACGCAGCTCCACGCGGGGCTCAATCGTGCGACCCTGAGATCATGACCTGAGCCGAAACCAAGTGCCAGACGCTTCGCCGGCTCCGCCACCCGGCACCCTGGTCATGGTTGTTTCTGAATGTGAATGTGACACGCGGTGACTCTTAAGTGCAGTTCGCGCCTAGGTTTGTTAAACACAGACACAGAAAGCAGCAGTCTTTGACACATTAAAAAAATGGATACGGGAAAATAGAAAAATAATTCTTCCAAAGAATTCCGCCACCTGTAATTAATTGTAACCCGCATAGTTGCATCGGGGCCCGAACACTGCCCCTGCGATCCGGCCCAGTGAGCTCACAGAAGAAGCCACACATGGAAACCGACGGGGAAAGCCTCCCTGAGTGAAAATACGTATGGAAAAGTGCGTCGCACACTTACTTCTGGTTGCCGCACCGGGACTGGGAAGGGCCCGAAGAAGGGAGTGACCAAGCAAACTACTGCGTTCGGCCCAGGAAGGGCAGGGAAATGGGGCTGGTGCCCAGAGGCCGTGGTGGAGGGAGGCTGAGAAGCGAGCCCAGCAGTGGCGGAGGAGCCGGGCCAACGGACAGCCGGACTGTAGGGCTGAGTGGGGCCCCCAGGAGCCCCCACGCTCCCTTCTTGCTCAGGAATGGGACTCTGGTGACGGTACTTGCGCTGAGCACCCGGCATGCTGGAGGGGAGGACGGCTTTCCCAGCCTCCCTTGCAGTGCGGGGCGCCCGTGCAGAACCCAGAACAGCGGGGAGCAACCACAGGTGCCTCCTTGCAAGAAGGAGACCCCCTCCCACCTCCGTCCCTCCGTCCTTTCAGCTGGAACGCTGGCTCCAGCTTGAGCGGTCCTGAGATGTCGGAGACGTCTGAGCAGCCTGCACGGCAGCCCCGGGCAGTGCAAGGACACGGGTGTGTGCACGCGCATCCGTTGTAGCCACGCCCAACCCTGACTAGCGCAGGACCTAAGCCCCGGGCGCAGCTGGTTCCTGACGAGCTCAGCCCTCCCGGGTGCGCCTGGGAAAGGGGCCCAGGGCTCCGTGCCGGGGGAGCCCTCTCCTTGCTCACTGACTTGGCAAATGGGCTGAGACGTACACATGCCTGTGAACACAGGCACGTGAACACACAATACACAGGTGAGCGTGTGTGCACATGTGTGGACACATGTGTGTGAGTGCGTGTGTACGCTGTTCCTTACACCACGTCACTGTGAGCCTTAAGCACAAAGGGGACGGACACCTGCTCGTCCCAAGGGACCAGATTTCCTACCAAACCAATGAATTCTCGCCAAGGGCCAGAAGCAAGCTGTGGTACCCGGAGGCTTCCTGATTGTAGCCAGGACGGCGCGCTCAGAGCAAGAGAAAGCGGAAGCTTAAAACAACTGTCGGCGCTCCCAGCGCCTTCTGCACTCGGGAGCCGTCGGCCAGGCGGAGGGAGTTGGGTTGTGCGGCAGGAGAGATATTTAAATTCTTCTCTTATTCTGAATCTCCTTTAATACAGAAGGATTACAGCAGATGGGAGAGGAGCTGGTTCTAATAGAATATTTATTAAGCGGAACAGCCTGTGCTGGTTCCCGGGCCCCAGAGAGATCTCTCTTCTCTGTAAATGGCAAGAATGCTGCTCTGTCAGCGAGGGGTGGAGGGTCAAACCAGGCAGAGAACGACCAGGTAAATCTCTTCCCGATGGTCCCAAATCTGTCCCTGCATCTTCTACGGCCACACACCCCCCATGTACCACCATCGCCCTAAACCAGGGGCAGGGGTGTGCTGAACGTCCTTGACGCCGTCCCAGGTTTACATCAGCCCCGACAAGTCTGACGTCAGCCACGCTGGAGCTGAGAGCAGCTTTGTTTGAACCAACATCGGTTGTGCAAGGCAGCGCTGAGAAACGATGCAAGGGTCGATCGTGTGTCAGATGTAAGGGTGATGCGTTCATTGAGGGAAGGGGGCGCGTCGAGGCAGCTCCCTTTATCCCATCTGGGGGGAGCCGTGCCACAGGCTCCCTGCGGACATAGGATCCGGGAGGGAATCACGGGGCATCCCAGGGATCGGGGACACACAGAAAGGATTGTTGGGCGTTTACCAGTATTCGCGACCATGAGCCTCATATTCTTTCTGCCAGAAAGATGTATTTTATACACACACAGACACACACAGGCAGACACAGGTACACACAGGCACACAGACACACACAGACACACAGACACACAGACACACACAGGCACACACAGACACACACAGACACACACAGGCACACACAGACACACACAGACACACACAGGCAGACACAGGCACACAGACACACATACACACACGGTCACGCGCAGGCATGTATCTGAGAGCCGGTTGTTAATCATCTGCCAGCATTGTGTCCCCCCCGTCCCCGCCCTCCCTCCACTTCTCCCACACACGCTCTTCCCTGATCTAAAAATAAATTTCCTGTATCAGAGCCGGGAGAAATCCTATCCAAGTTTCGAGGATCCGTGGTAAAGGCGCCATTGTCTTCCCTGGAAATCTTCCAGAGGCAGAAACACACCTACTCAGTCCTTGCGGAGCCCGCCCGGGGCGGGAGGCTGGCCGGCCACGGGGCTTCAGGAAAATTCGGGCAGGAGGGCGCGGACACCGAGAACCCACTCTCGGAACTTCACGTCCGAGCCCTCGCCTGCCTCAGAGAGCTGGTCCGGAGCAGCTCGTGGATGCCACGGAAGCCAGAAACATTTTTGGAGCCCCCTCCTCTCCCCTCCTCTCTCCTCCTCTCTCCTCCTCTCCCCTCCTCTCCCCTCCTCTCTCCTCCTCTCTCCTCCTCTCCCCTCCTCTCCCCTGCCCACCCCCCCGTTGGGCCCTGCTCTCGGGCAGCTTGGGAGGCACCCAACGGAGCCGGTCTTCCGTCTGGACTCCCCCAGACGGTATTATCCAGCAGCTGCATTCACTCGGTTTACGCAAAATCTCCCTCCGTCTGCCTGTTTGTAGAAGGAAAACACACCTTCAGAGGAAAAACGCTGCCCACAGACGAGGGCGGCCTGGACGGCAATGGACGCCTGGTCTCCACCCGCCGCACCCTGCCCACACGGCCGAAATAAAACACGTTCTGGGGAAATTTCAGAAGAACTTGGCAATGTTGTTGAACCGAGCCCTTGTCACAGGGTGTGACCTCCTGCCGACAGATGGCCGCAATGGGACGCCACACCCGGGGCCCCTTTACCCCACCAGGGCTTACAGCCTGGGGCCGGAGGGTCCGGTGGTCTGCTGAGTGCAGGCCCCTGGGGCTCCCTCCACCTCCACCCTGCACACTAGGCCCAGGTTGGGGCCCGATGGGACTGGGGTGTCGCAGGCAGTAGGGAGCCCAGCGGGGGGTGGGTGGCACCCCTTGCTGAGCGCCAGTGGGTGGGGTCAGGTGCCAGGAGGACTGGCAGGCACGGACAGGAAAGGGTGACCTCGGCCGGCTATGCACTTCCTCTTTCTCTCCGCAGGGCCCCACCCCTGGCGCACTTGGCCGCCATCCGACAGGTGCAGAGGCAATTGGCAAAGTGCTCTCTTCCCAGACGCCAGCCCCTGTCTCAGCTGCACGCTGTGCCTTAGGGGGGGCGGGTGTGGCGACCTTCAGGGCCTAGAGGTCCGCGCTGACATCCGTGCAAGTCCCCGTTCTCCTGATCCTGGAGTCCATCCCCAGAACCTTCCTCCCAGCGAAAATGCAGAACGCGCCGGCAGGGTAGCGGGTGTTGGCTCGCCTGGGGGGTGGGGGTGGCGGGTGTTGGCTCGCCCACACACAGCCACAGGTCCCCACTGCGCCACCAGCCATGACCTTGCGTCTTCCCGTCACCTTCATGCTGCTCCACGATGTTACCTGTGGGGGAACCACGTGTCAGGGGCTCCGTCGTGAGATTTCCTTGCACCGACATCCTCTCCCTTGCTCGGCAAAGGTGTTCTGACCACATACTTCCGGGCTCGTTCAGGGAGGGGTGAACGGGGCACCAAGCCCTCCTAGTTTGGCGGAGGCAGAGGGCAGAGCATCTGCCATGTCCTCCCCCCACCCCCCACCCCTGAGCGCCCGCTCCACGGCAGGCAAGGGGGAAGCCCCAAACTCACCATTGCACTGGGTGTCTGCTCAGTGCAGGGGAAGGAATGGAAATTCGATGATGCCAAACACAAAAGTCATTTTGAATTCAAAAGTAGGTCACAGCGGCTCCTCCCAGGCTTGTTTTCTCCATCTGCCCGTCTCACACTCGCCCGCCCCGACCAGGCCCCGGGCAGATGGGAAGCTGTCCTCTGATGCTTCTCCACGAGCCCTTTGCGCTCTGACATACAGGGAGGAGGGCATTTCGTACAGGGTTTGACCTTTCCCCATGCCGCTTCCTTCCTTTAATGGGTCCCAGGAGGGAGCATAAGCCTTGGGACGGCTGCTGTGTGGGGGACAGTCCAGCCCCCCTGACACCCACAGCAAGGGAAAGGTTTGCAGGTACACCCTGGAACACACGAGCCAACCGACTGCTCCCGCTCAGCCCAAGCTCCCAGAAACTCTGAGCAACCTTGCCCAGAAGGGGAGAGAGAGACTTCAAAGCGCCGTCCTGAAAAAAATACCCAAACGAAATGCGGAGCTGGGATGAAGTTCAGAGAGACAGGCCACCTGTGCTCCCGGATGATTCAGAAAATGAATGAGGTGCTTCAAATTATCATCAGGTTGTCGGGTGGTCTAACGGGAATTTGTAATTTAATCCAGCAATGCCAACCTTGAGAGGACGAGGAGCAGCTGTGGTTTCCGAAGAAGATCATGTTAGAAGCAATTCCTCGAATGGAGCAAGGACTGCGAGGTCAGCGCCTTGTTGCCCCTACGGCGCATCAGGCGCGCGTGAGATCCCACAGAGTCGAGACGACACGACGCGGCTGATGCCCGGAGGGGAGAAGAGCCTGGCCGGAAACTGGGTGCAGCAGTCCCAGGAACACAGCCTGCGTCCTCTCAGGGACACCACTGGAGTGATGGTGACCGCTCTTAGCCCGTGAGTGTGGCTCTGTGCTGGCTTGGTGGCCCAGGACAGGGTGGGCTGCGAGGCCGTGCCCTGACTCACCTGGTCGCTGGGGGTTCGTCCGTGGTCCTCCATCCCTGCCGAATGGCCTCACGTAGACCCGGGTTTCCAAACTGGGGTTTTCCTTTTCTCTCTGTGATTTATTGTTTATTAAATGCTTGTATCCGTCAGCTTGGGCAGCCACCAGATACTGCTGGCCGGGCACGGAGACAGCTGCAGAGACTCACGTGGGTCCCCGATCAAGAGGCCGGCTGCGCGGGTCAGGCGGATGGCCGCCCCCTCCCTTCCTTACCCACACGGGGTCCGGACAGAGCCACTCTTGGGCTCTCCCTCTGGAAGGAGAGCAACACTGCTGCGCCCGGGCCCACCCAGGGGCCACATGTAACCTTCATTTCCTCATCCCACCTCCAAACCCAGCCACCATGCGGCGGAGGGAGGGGGAGGTTAGGGCTTCAGCACAGGAATCTGGGGGGACTGAAGCTTTCATCTCTAAGACTGTGCGGAGTGAGTCACCGGAGTGACCTTGCGGTTTAGCCCGTCCCTCGGAAGGAGCTGAGCCGGTCCTTGTCCTCCGTTTACCGTCGTCTGGACATAGCACATGCTACAGGAACAACTTCGGTTATACGACAGCTCCCGGTTCTACGAAGGAGATGTTTGTATGTTTGGACTCATTTAAAGCTTGGCACAATCCCGCCTTCTTCCTTCCTGCCTTTTCCCGAGGGGGAAACTGAGGTGGGAAGCGCATTTCCACAGAAGGACGGTCTTCAGCAGTGGGGCCGGCTCCTGAATCCAGGGCTCCCAACCAGGTTTGCTCCCCTGCAAGGCTTGGCCATGGTTATCTGTAGTCTTGGCTGGGTCGCAGGGGTGGAGGCTGAGATCTGGGTGAGGGTGTGTCCTGCTCCTGCTCGGTCTCAGGAACAGAACGACCTCGTGCTCCGGGAGTGGCTCCTGAGCCCTGATCTGGGAGCCACCTGGAGTCAGGGCGGCGTCCATACTTCACCCCTACCTGCTCCTCCTCCTCCCACCCTGCAGGGCTGGGTGCTGCCTACTGGCCGCCTCACCAGGGCTGGACATGCGCCAGCTTTCCGATTAATAAAGGGCCTTTGACAATGGCTCCAAGACTGCAAATTCCAGCTGCATTCCCGAAGGATGAGACAACCCGCTCCAGTGACAGGCTTGGCACCCGCCGGAGCTCAGGTCCTGGGACCAGGAGCCGAGCCACGGGTCCCCGAGGCTGCTTGGGGTCCTCTGCTGTGTCCATGTCCCTATTGCTTCTTTGAGCAGCCTGGTCACAGACTCAGTCGACCCACGTCCCTCACCCCCCACCTCTGTGGGCTCCCTGGGGCCCTATCCATGTCATGGCGTCCATACCATCTTCAAGGCTGATTTTCAAGCCACACCTGCCGTCCACGCCATTCTCGTACCTTTCTGCACTGCCTCCCGGTGCGTCTGCCCAAGTTGGATTCCTACCCCCATCAGCAGTCATGCCCCACGGCCACGCCCCTGGCTCGCCCACTTTCTCAGCTCAAGAGCCTGGAGGCCCCTGAGCTCCACTACCGGTGCCCACTGCCCACTGCCCTCTCCCCCACGACGGCTGCACCCCGAGCCCCAGCACCTGGCGCTGGACAGCCACACGGGTCAGCTGCAGCTCTCTGCACAGAATATCCGCCCCGTGGTGGCCTGAGATGGTAAGCAGAGATCAGACACTGCACTTCCCTGCTTATCGGCGAGGGCTCCCTACCTCCCCGGGGCTAGGCCCCCCTCGTTGCCAGCTCCCCCGGCCCAGCGCACGGACCTGCCCCAGGCAGCACGTCCACACCGGCTGTCCATGGTTGAGCCCGACAAGCTTTCCCTGCCTCTTGCTGCTGTACCCACGGTTCCCTCCTGAGGGTCTTGTCCCCCAGAGCCTCCCATCGACATTTTGTCACCATGCAGGCTCCTCCTCTCTCCACCAACCTGTCCCCATCGTGCTCTGCTCCTGATGTCCCCCGACCATGAGAAAGTAGAGCCTGAGAGAGCGGAGGACCCAGGCTGGGATCAGAAGACTGTCCCATCGGCCCGTCCACACCCGCAGGATTGTTCACCCTTAACGGGGGAAGATCCTGTCTCCGGCTGCAGCACCAGTGAACCTTGAGGACACTGTGCCAAGAGCACTAGGCCAGACCCAGAGGACAAATGCTGAATGACTCCAGTCCCATGAAGCACCTCGAGGAGTCAGGTCCTGAGACACAGAAAGGAGAACGGTGCAGGCCAGGGGCTGGCGACAGGCAAGAGGGTGGTGTGGTGGTGGACGGTGACAGCTGCCATCGGGCCATAAGGGTTCTGGAGATGAACAGTGTGGACGGTCGCATGGCTGTGCACGTGAAAACGGTTCCATGCCAAACGTGCCATACAAATGCACACGTGTGCACGTGCACACTCTGGGTGGCCCCAGGTCGGCCCACGCCCTCTGTGCCGGCCGAAACCGTCCTGGTGTGTTGGGGCCCCGTGCAGCAGGATCCCATTGCCCCCACCCCATGGTCCGCCCCCGGCGACCGGAGTGAAGCCGGGGCCGGCTGGTTTGCCTTCAGCGGGGCTCCGTGTCCAGGTCACCAGCAGCGTCTCCCAATCAGGCTCCTTCCTCTACGTGTCCCAGAGCAGACTCGGGGCCCCAGCGCTCACGCCCCTGTTGCCATGGCATCCCAGCTCTGACACATTTACATACACCAGCCACGGCACGGGAGACATGTCATTGTCCCCTCGCGGCCCCTTCCGAGCCCTCCTGGGTCCAGGGCGGGGCCGGGGCCGGCGCTCAAGGCCTCGATGGACCCTCGAGCGTCTGCTCCGGCTGCGAAGACACCGGTGGGGGCTGTTTCCAGAAGGAGACTCAACCGCCTCTGCTCGTCGGGTTTGGAGACAATGGTCCATCTCGCCCGCGGAGGGGGAAACTGCTATTTTTGCCTCCGCAGACACCGTCAGAGAGCAGCGCTGGGAGCGGGGAAGCCGCGCGAGACGGCCAGCTCTCCCACGGATGCTGGGCGCAGGGCTCTGCGGCTTCTGTGCAAAGAGCCAGATGCCGGCCTCCGCAGCCCCGGGGACAGGCTCCCTGGTCACCGTCACTCGTACCTGGGCTTTCTTGCTGCTCCCAGAGATGCAGCTGTCCCCAGATGACTGTCCTTCTGTGCGCGGCTTCTCGCATGGCCCTTCTCCACCTCTGCCTCTCGTCCTCCGGGAAGCAGGAATGGGAGAAACCCCGGACAGGCGAGTCCGTGCTTCTGCGGTCTGCTGGTGCTGTGCTCAGCACCGCGGTCCCACATGGCCACCGGGTCTGGAGGAAGGCAGGGTCTTGGCCACAGGGTTCCCAGGAGGCAGGGCTGGTGGGGAACGGGGAGATCCAGGAGTGACCGCAAGTCAAGGCCACCAGGGACGGCGACCCGGGGCCCCAGAAGACACGCGGTCCCCAGGGAAACGCTCCGTCCATCGTGGAGAAGCTGACCGCCTGAGGGGGATGTGCGTGTCAAGTCAAATTTCCAAACACAAGTGGACGACTGTCCGACCGGCCAGAGCCCCGACGAGGCCTGTGTGTCCCTGCTGTCCCCAGGCCGAAACTCCCCCTCCCGTGCCCCCTCGCAGGGCCTGAGTGGAAGCCGGGTCACATGAGAAGTTCCTCTCCTGGGCATGTTTTTCAAACGCAACATGTTCTCCAGAAAACATGTCCACGGGAAAGTGTTGTCATGACAACTGTGAAGCCGCAAGAGGAGGGGCTGGGGAGGCTGAGCAAGGACCACAGTCGGGTCGTGGACACTACCGAGGCTCCCCTCCATCCCTCTGGACAGCACACAGGTTGCCCCCTGCAGCGGGTCCTCCAGGGTCTTGGGGCCAGCGGGAAGGGGCTGCTTCCTCCCGTCCTCCCCTGGGAGCCGGGCTGGGACTCCCCCGTCCACGGAGCGAAGTCAGGCAGGGGCTGGCAGATCACAGAGCGCACCTGCCTTGAGCTCAGGCCTGATGGTTAAGTAAAGCCCGGGAGGCCAGGAGCCCCCACCCACCTCTGAAGGAGCCGGGACCAGGACCACTGTGGGAGCATGCTGAGGCCCCTTGCAGGTGTTGGCGGGGAAGCCAGAACCTTCCTGACCCCACAGGGTCCAGCGAGCGGTCTGGGTCCCTCCATCTAGGACGTGTGCACACCAGAGACTGACCCGTGAGAGCTGCCTACCTGGGAAGTCCCAAGCGTTCTCCTCTCTGTCTCATCTGCCCATGGACATGGCCTCGCCCATGGATGTGGCAAGAAGGGGACACAGTGACCACAGCCCACGGTGAGGAAACAGACCTCCTCCCTCTCCCAAGGGCTGGGGTGAGAATCCCCAGCCTCAGACACCTTGGGTGCTTCAGGTCCATAGGTCCTGGGCCTGCCCATGGGATGCCCGCACCCCCAGACACTCCACGGGTCCGTGGCCACGCTCGTCTTACTCCTGTGCCCCAGGAGGGCCAGCCAGTGCCCCTGCACTGACG
This sequence comes from Lutra lutra, assembly GCF_902655055.1. NCBI lineage: Eukaryota > Metazoa > Chordata > Mammalia > Carnivora > Mustelidae > Lutra > Lutra lutra. Next base: position 152,454,452 of record NC_062283.1, read on the forward strand.
AAACTCGAATCACACAAATGAGAGGCGTAGATGAGGAGCCTGTCCTGGAGGCGCAGCGTTTGTGCTGTCCACCTCCCGCCCAGCTCAAGACAGACGGGACCCTCCAGCCCACTGCATTAGGGCTCAGCCTAACCTCCCTGCTGCGGCTCCTTCTCAGGAATGCGCTGGGCTGCGTGTAGAGGTAGAGGGCTCTGGCCTTTCCCCCCGCTGAAAGACGGCTCCCCTGCCCTGGAGCCTCCAGCCCTGTGGGGTGTCTTAGCCCCCTGCTCACTGCCCCTAGGGCAGAAATCCAGGAGCACAAGTGGCCCGGAACCATGACCTTCCACTCTAGCCCTGGGCTGGCTGCAGCCTGACCTCAAACGTGACCCCAGGCTCTGAAGAGGCCCAGAAGGATCCCAGGAGGCCTCGGGGTGAGCTGCTCTCTACTGTAAACAAAACAGAACAAAAAAACAGAAGAAAAACCAAGCCTCAGCAGATACAGGGTACTGACTCACGTCTGAGAGGCTCAGAGCACTCGAGGTCTGAACAGAAGCCCATCCAACAGCTGATATTAAACACGGACCATTTTTCTGACACGACCCTATCTCTGGGGGCTCTCGTGGAACCAGAGCAGCTAATACAAAACCCATTCTTGAAAATGGACCATGACGTTGAGACCAGATCTGTTTGTATGTTTCTCAGAGTCCGTGACACGACAGCGTGTTCTGACACCGCGGATCCCGGGGCAGAGTCACAGCGCAGTGAATGTCCCGTCCAGCCTGCACTATGGATAAGAGAGTAAAATTAACGGTGAAAATAAGTGACTCTGTCTCCGATCTTCAGGGAGAAGAAAATGGAAGAATCCCAGACACAAGTCCCGAATGGGTTGGAAAAGAACTTGGAAAACAGTAAGGCCGTTCCTCTTCTTTCCAGGCGTCCGTCCGTCGTGCCGGCGTGCACAGCAACCCCTCCGTGCGCCAGGACTCGAAGAGGATAGGAGAGGATAGGACGGAGGGCTTGCGCTCCGAGGGGGACCGTCCGAGGGCCGGGGAGGGAGGGAGGCGCATAGATACTTGCGATACGAGACAAACCGCGCGCGCCCTCTGAGCCGTAGCGTTTGCCCCCAGCTCTGGCCCAAGGACTTTGCCTAGAGTCACTCATTTGATCCTCAGAAGGTGGGAAGAATCGCGAGACCCCACGGTACAGTGAGGCACGGGGCCCAGCGAGATGCAGCGCTGGGACCTGCCCTGTGTCTCCAGGAGTCCGAGGGGCTGAATTCAATCGCAGATTGCCTGACCCAGCACCCACGTCCCTCCCCTAAACCTCCCTGTCGACACAACAGGTGTTTCTCCGTTGGATCACCCCCCGGTGATTTACTGAGCTCTGGGGCTGCAGGAGGCATCCAAAGGGCCGGGGCCCCTTCCTCATTCTGCTTACCACGGTGATCTACAAAGAGGAGCCAGAAGAGGACCCAGGCCCACTGCCCTCGCTGGAGCCCCCCAACGCCCCCGGGTCTCACACCACACCTCGGCTTGACGCTGTTCCGAGTTAGAAGACCTGGGGTTGGGGAGGCTCCTATCACTTATCGTTAGACTTACCCATTTGGAGGCAAATGTGATTGGGGAAGAATTTGGTTTTTTGGTGAAAGTGAAATTTCCCTCTAATTTCTCCACAGAGACTCTCTGTTCCTTCTTTCACAGGGTAACTTGGATCATTTTGGGAAAAGTCCTGACTTTATCACCCACCCTTTCTCTTTCTTCTCCTCTTACACAGCAGTGACGCCCTCCTCCTTCCTTCTAGGAAGTGGTGTCAGGACCCAGCCCTGAGGATGAGCCTGAGGTCAGCGACGTTCCCGTAAAATGCAGTGATGAGCTTGTCCACGGCTGCTGCGGCGAGGGACTGAACGGCAGGTCAAGCATTGGGTACATTTGCTGGTGGACATTTTCCGGGGGAGCCATACTTAACGGGGTCCACGGACGTTGAGGACCACTGCTCGGAACAGGGGAGCTGAGGATTCCATGCAGTCCCGCGGCGCTGCCTGATTACCACACCAGGTCTGACCCTGCGCTTACCTTGAAGAAGGCGAAGCATTCGTGTTCAGCAACATTTTATGACTCCAGGGTGGGCCGTGGAAGCAGATGGCCCAAGTTCAAAGCCCGTGTGTGATTTTCAGCAGATGATGTCCTCTCTCCAAGCCTGGGCTTCCTCCCTCAGAAGAATTAAATGAATTGTGTGTGTGTGTTTGATGCATATAATTTTTTATTCCATGTACACACACATGCACACGCACACTCCTAACGCCTGCAAACGTGCCTTGTTCGCAGCAAACACTGCCCACGAACTGGCTGTCGTTGGTGCGGCACGAAGTCTTCCCGAGTGCCGGTCCGTTAAGTCCCCGGTCTTGCTCCTTCACTGGGCTGCGTTTCATGCATTTTCTTTCCAGAACGGCGCTGCCGTGTCCGCGTTGAATTTCATCTCGTTGTGCCATCGTGGTTTCGGTCTCTCCTGTTACGGTCCATCTCGATTTGTTGTTCAAGTACCGACTCTCCCCCGAAGACACACTGACCTTGAAAAGCCCGTATCCTTCCTCTTTGCTTCAACACCCTGCTTCCCTGACCGTACGCATTTCTCAGACTGCAGCGTTCCGGGCAAAGGCGCATCTTGTGCACAACACGGTAGTGTCTTCTCCTGAACACGGCGTATCAAGTCCGCGCGGATGACACGTTATCGAGGAGGAAAGGCAGCGAGCGAGAGCGGCGAGCAGGACAGCCGAGGCTTTATCCGACGCCACGCCTCCAGAGCCGTGGTTCTCCAACTTGGCCCCACGTTGGAACCCCCGGTGACGACCAGTGCAAGAATTCGGATTCCTGGCCCGGATGCTCGCCGAGCTCCCCGGCCGTGTGGATGAGCGGCCAGGGCTGAGCGTCGCTACGGCAGACTGAGCCCGAGCTTCCCCCGCCCCCTCACTTGCTCCAGCATCCGCCGCTCCTCGGGCACCTGATGCCAGGAGCCACGGCGAGCCCACGTCCCTTGTGCATCAAGGACAGGGACGCGTTGCCGGCACTACGCTTCCTCAGTCCGTAGGAAGCCCCTGGTGTGTGCTGCCTGGTGGGCCCGTGTTGCTTCCGCCCACGGACCAGCATTCTCCGTTTGCTCCCAGAGACCCGAATCCCCGGCCTTCCAGGCGTCTCGGGCTGCGGGACTGTGTGCTCTGCTCCGGCTTTCACTGTGTTGCCGCAGAAGTGAGCCTAGGCGGCCGCTGAGGGACACCAGGAGGGGACTCAGGGCTCAGGGTATCCTCACCCTGGAGCTTCAGCCAGCTGAAGACCTTTAGGATGACCCCTGCCCTGGGGACCTCATCTGCAAGTGGGCACAGTTTCATCACCCAGACAAGAGTTAAGGACCCACTAGTCCCCAATCTCTGTACACAAACTCCGTGCCACAGACTTATCCTCCCTTCACAGCTTTACTGTGTGTTCAAGTCCCGCTGCTCTTGGTAACATCTAGACGAAGAAAGTCATTTAAAATGTGGCACCATGCCCTCGACTGGGCCCGGTGTCATTTCCCTCAAACCAGGCAAGGCCCCGGGAAAGCTCCCGGCCCCGTCATCTGTGCAGGAAGGGAGTCGGCGTGGAACAAAAGGCAGGCTCTCTGGATCTGAGCCCTGGTGGCTGAGCGAGGCCCCCCGTCCCCGTGGACCCCTGCTCGCACCCACCAGCGGCTGACATTCACCCCAAACGCCTCTTGCTTCAGAGCGGGAGTGAGGTGACCAAGAGCCTCCTGCTCCCCGAGGCGGAAACAAAGGCTGCCCGGATGCCCCCACAGAAGCCCGGGAGTGGCCCGGAACGGCCTACAAATGAGCTCACGGCATCCACGGGCTACACGGGGTCCTGCTGGGCTGCACCTGCTGTCTCCGCTGCACCTGTGCGCAGACACACGGACACACGCACACACGCACCTGTGAGGTCTTGTGCTATCCTCCTGCCGACTCCGTGTCCTGGGACCTGCTCCAGTCGGCCTCGGCTTCTGTGGCGCACAAGCATCCCACGTGTCCGACTCCGTGACCAGGAGGATAAAGGGGGCAGCCAGGGCGGCAGCAGAGCCTCATGGGACCAGATGTGACCCGAAGGTCAAGTCACCTTCCACACCCTCTGCTAACAGGGACTGATGTGGTCACGCTGCAGTGGAATGCCACAGGTCACGTTGGCAGGCTCCTGGCTCAGCAACAAAGGGGGTTTCTGAGTATTTCCACTGCGTGACCCGGCGGACGGCAGAGCGCAGCAAGGGCCACAGCCGGCGAGGAAGCCGTGCACCGGCTCCGGCCCCACCGGCTCCGGGCCCTCCAGCCCCTCTCAGAGAGGCCTCGCTAACTCCCCCTTCCTGCATTCCTACCAAGTGCGACTTTTTTGCTACAATATGCACAGACTTTTCTTCAGACCAAAGATTGCAGAGAAATGCTAGTCTGAGTCAGAAAAGCTGCTTATTCCAGGTTTGATAGACCCAGTCACGTTGTTTATGTTCCTAATTTCTGTTCCTGAGAGAAAGCACAGCCGTCCCTGCCAGCAGTCTGTCCTGGCCTCCCGGCACCCACGGTCCCCCCACTTGCCCCCGATAACGAGACAGCGACCCTCACCCAGTGTGGCCACGCCTGAGGACGGCTTGAGCTGGAAGCCGGGTGATGGGTCCTCCCCCTCCCTCCTTCGGTAGCTCTAGGAGGAAAGCGCAAGCTACCCTAAGGCCCACTTCTTCCCTCCTCCCCCTGCATGTCCGGGTTCCCTGTGTGGATCCCCAGCTCCAGAGAGTCTGCGAGAGCCCAGGAGGGGCGAGCCAGGAGGGAGCAGCGTCCCACCCGCCCTACCTTCCGCGTCCCATCGGAGTCCCAGATGGGCTTTCCTTCGCTTGCTTCTCCCTGGCAGGAGCCCACACGCGGTGGTAACAGGGGCCGACGCTGATCACCCAGCAGCAAGCGTGGGCGGGGCCGTCGCACGCGTCCATTCACGCTCGCGAACGGCAGGGTGAGCGGCGCCGTCCCGTCCCCGTTGTGCAGAGCAGGACACAGAGGCTCTCCTGCGTGGCACGTTGGGAGTCAGGATTCTGCTGGGGCCAGCGAACTCCCTATCTCTGTGTTCACCCCGTGACCCTGCACACCTCGCCCCTGCAGCTCTCCACCGGCCTCTGCGCCCCTGCGGGCTGCTGCTCCCCTGCTGCTTCCAGTCGGCGACGGGAGGAGAATTAGGCACAAACAAGTCAGCTGCAGGAGATGGGGAGCAGGGGACGACCGTCGGAAAGACGGCTGCCCCGAGCAACCCCACAGTCTCACTTTTATTGGACAGAAACAGTAGCCAACAGAAGGACCGATGAAGGTCCAACGTCAGTCACGTCCTGCGGACAAGCAAGGAGGAGGACGAAGCTCATAGTTAACCAAGCACATTCAAAGGACTCGTCTAGCTAACGCCCCGCGCTTCTGGGAAGAGAAAGGAGCGATCGCGGAGAAGGGAAGCCGCGGCTTTACGTGCCACCCGGAGCTGACCCGGCGCTCCCGGGTGCTCGGCTTCCCTGAAGCAGGCGGCCTTCCGCCCTGGGCGGGCCGGGCGTTCCCCGCTGCCCGGCTTCACGGTCGTGTATCGTCCTTCTCCCCGAAGACCCGTTGCCAGTGTATGTATTTCTTAAGGCCATATCTAAATGTGCTTGGCAACCAGTAAAATCCTCCAGGGGTTACAGTTTAAGTAACAAACTGTTCCGAGGGGCAGCAGCACCCCCGGTTCCTAGGACAGAGGCCGGAGCATGGCATTCTCCCCACGCAGATCAGCCCAGGCGTGTGGGCTCGGCTCTCCTGCAGCGCCCAGACCCCGCCTCGGTCTGGCTCATAGCAGATTCCATGGCCTAACCACATGCATCGCGGCTCCCATAGAAGCCGTTTCTCACAGGCTCCCGCAGCACCCTTCTGTGTGCCCTGGGACTCACCTCATCCCTGGAGGCTTGAGGCCCGAGCATCAGGGACCACCCCTTGCCTGCCGGGCTGGGGATGGCGCCCTCTGACCAGCCTCCCAGGTCCCAGGAGCTGGGCCTGTGGCCAGGAGGCTTCACAGGCCCGACCTTCCCATGGGTCAGGGTCCACACCAACCCAGAGAAAGATGCTTTTGATGGCATATCCAGAAAATGGGAGGGCTCGCCCATCCCCAGCATCCTCAGATTCTAAACCGAAGAGGATTTGGGAAAGGATCTGCAGATTCACGTGGGTCACGAGACTGGAGAAACTGTCCTGTGGAACGCAGCGGCCCTGGAGTTTCCTTTCCTGCTAAAAATCCCATCGCTGAGGCTTCCTCCTGTCACTACTTGGGGAGAATAAGAAGTGTCTTTTCCATTGCCCTAGGAATACATACGCTGCGGATTATTTTTAATAAAACGGCTGGATGTGTCCTGAGTGAGGCAAGGAGGTGCCCATGGCATGAGGAAGCCTCACTCTCCTCAGCGCGGAGCCGGGGCCTTCCTGACGGTCAGCGTGGAAGGATGCGCATTAGAAGCCGCCCTTGCGAAGGCCCCTGAGTGTCCCATGAGACGATGTTGCTGTAAACCAGCCCTTTACCCCAACCCTTCATTCCCCCACTCTGAAGAAGCAGAGAGCAGAGAGGATGGAGGGTCCTTGTGGCCGGAGGTCTGGCGACCACAGGGACCAGCTCCACTCCACCCCCATGGCCCAGTCTGTGCGCCTGGGACATGGACGGTCCCCGCCTGCAGGGGCCTGAGGAAGCGAGCCGCAGCTTCTGCTGGGAAGTCCTCATCCGGCCGGTAAGTGGGGATTAGAGAGCCCATTGCGGGGAACTGGGAAGGGCCCAGCGCCCCGCCCCCGCCGGTGTGCCGCTGGCTCAGCAGATAACCAGGCGTGGGAGCGGCCCACAGTGCCGGCCGGAGAGCGCGGCAGTCCGCTCTGCTGACCCCCACACCCGTCTGTCTGAGGAGAGCAACACCGCGTGAGGGGCGCTTCTGCGGACGTCCGGCCCCTTCTGCAGGAGAGTGAGGTCGGCCATCGCGGCCCGCTGGCCGGGCCCCCTCCTCGGCTTTTTCCGAGGGACACCTTCTCCGAGCGGGGGCACCGCTCTGCTCCAGGCCGCTCGCCGTCCCTGCCCCCACCGTGTCCCAAGCTGACCCACAGCGCACTTCCAACACCACAGTCGGTGTTTCCGGACGTGTCCGCAGAAACCGGGAAAGCCCCGGTAGGTCAGCGAGGCCACCGCGGTGAGCCCCGCGCCGCGTCTGCTGTAGGAGCACAAAGGCCGCAGCAGCAGAGACGTCAGAACCCACGGGCCGGGGGCCCCATCTGAACGATTCAAGCAAGAGAAGCTGCGCAGGGAAGGCTCGGCTGGCGTCCCACCAGCGAGGGCCGGAGGAGTCACCGCCGGCAGACACACTGACAACCCCCTTTCCCACCCCCTCACACAATGGCAGCAGTTCCTAGCTTGAAGGGACGGACAGGCTTCCTGGACCCCAGGGGTAAAGTCTAGTGTGACGGGGGCACCTGGGGGCTCAGGCGGTTAAGCGTCCGGCTCTTGGTTTCGGCTCAGGTCATGATCCCGGGTGGTTAGGTCCAGCCCCGTGCGGGGCTCTGGGCTCAGTGTGGGGTCTGCTGGAGCTTCTCTGTCTCTCCCCCTCCCCCGCGCCATAAATAAATAAATCTTTTTAAAAAGGACCCAGTGCAATACAGCAGTTGGGAATGTGACCGCCAATCTTGGTGGCCAGGCCGGGCTGCACAGGAGGGTAAATGCGCAGGTGCCTCGGGGGCCCGGGGCCATGAGCTCTCATGGGCAAAGTCGGGGTCACAGTCTTGGCACAATAGAGGGCGATAGGGACCCACCGGCACTGGGACCCGCCTGTTGGTTTGAGGTGGCAGCCGCGGAAGGCTGCGGAACAGGAATGGCAGGAGAGGGAGACCGTCATCCGCTGAGGGCACGTTCCGGAGCCCCGACGGGGGAGAGCCTCAGGAGGAGAGCGTTGGAAGGAGAGCTGGGCCTCCATCGTTCCGCCGTCTTCAGGCTCCTGGAGGTGCCGCTCACGGAACGTGACCCCTTCCCTGGGACGGAGTTCTGGGCCTTGCAAGCCGACGGGCAAGCCAGTCTGGGGAGATCGTCCTTGAGAGACGTAAACTGACCCTCTCCGGGCACGAATGCAGAGTGGAGGAACCCACGGCCGCAGGGAGACCGAGTCAGCAGCCCGCGCTGAGGACCGGGAGGAGGGCAAAGGCGTGGAGGGAGGGGACCCCAGGGCAGAAATGCGGGGAGCAGGGAAGGATCCGGAGCATAACGCTGAGCACAGGACGCAGTCCTGGCATCCTCACGGCCTCGCTGAGCACCTGCTGCATCCAGCCCAGCGTCAGGGGTGCTCGGGGCAGAAAAGGGAACAGAGCGCTGTCAGCTCGCGACACAGATGAACACGGAGCCTGCAGGCTCCGGTTGCCAGAACCAAGAAGCCGCAGAAGCTGGAGGCTGGACCCGGAAGCACCTAGAAGAACACAAGCCTACTGCTGCCCCCACCACCCCGAAAACACGCAAACCCTCAGAGCCATCTGGAAGGGCACTGGTCCCCACAGTACAGAAGACAGTGCTGGGGCCCAAGGAGGGCTTCCCCGGGATGGACTGAGCCCACAGGCTGGGGAGCCAAGGACGCCTTTGGCGGCCGAAGCTGTCAGACCGAGTCAGCTAGACGCCCTCAGAGGGGCTCCGCCCCCACCATGTCCTCGTGGTGCGGGACGCTTGCTCTGCAGGTGCTCCCAGGAGCCTCGGGAGGGAGCTCCCACGCCACGGGGTGTATCCCGTTCCATCCGAGGGGGGCCCAGAGGCCAGGGGTCAGCTGCAGGGGCGCGTCGGCAGCCCCAGCTCGGAGAGAACAGACTGGCTTCCTGTGTGCACGGCTCAGCCAGAGGGAGGATGGGACAGCCCACCGTTTCCCAGTCCTGTAGTTCCCGGGTGATGACGTGATCCACACCCGGAGACCCGCCGTGATCATCGTCATTCAACGACAAACGTGGTCCACATCTGCCAAGTGCCTCCAGAGTTGTTTGGGACAAAGAAAATTCTTAACAATATCATTTTGTTAGACACATGGGAAATATGGACTCGAGTCACAAAATACTCAGCGATCGTTCAAAGAAGTGCTTCTGACGGGTACCGAGCTCCGCACCCTGGGGAGCTGCTGTCCAGGAGTTGCTCCAGGCCGGAGGGACTCAGGGGTGCGGTCGGTGCACTGGGGGGCCTGCTCATGTCCCTCCCGGCCCTCGTCTGGCGGCCCCAGCCGGGGGTCCTGTCGTCTGCGGCTGCGGACTGCAGCCGGCGTTGCCTGGGTCAGCAGCAAACACAATCGCGCTGTGTTTGCCAGGCCGTGTCCTGGAGAGTGAGAACAAGAGAGCCTTGTTTCCTGTGGGGCTGGAGGTCAAGGTCCACCACCGCGGCGTGTGGGTTTTCCCTTCTAGGACAACTCTCCCATGCAAGTTTCTTCAGCCGCCCCCTCTCTGGGCAGCGCCGTGGGCAGGGACTGCGCACACACTGCGCATGCCCCAAGGGAGGAGGAGCCCTGGCGCTCCGCCGGCTCCCGGGCTCCAGGAGCCACTCCCGGGTGGCCCTGCTCTCAGCCCCACCCCCGAGTGTCCACTGCTCCAGGACGCTTCTGAGCACGGGAAACCGGATGGCATGTCACTGTGCTGAGAGGACCCCCCTGGCCGCTCCTGCCCAAAACGGAACCCAGTGAGTACGCATGTCTCAGTCTGTCCCGAGGGGGCGTCCGCTCATGCCTCCTGGAGTTGGACATGTCAGCTTGGCCCCCAGTCCTCGCCACAGTTTGAAGCGCTCCCTATCGGCAAGAGGGAATCCACGGGAGAAGTGGGACAGTCACCTCTCCGCTGAACATGTGGGAAAACCAGGAGTCAGAGAGAGCCAGGGACCCCGACTAAGTCCCAGCACCCCCGGGCGCCTGCCTTTCTGAGAAGAGACCTGTTCTCACGTCAGGTAAAGCACAGCCCTGGGTTCTGAAGGGTGCTGCGGCAAATCCGGCTATAAACCCAGACCGGAATAGTCACTCCTGTTCTGGCCAGCCGGGGCGGTCAGCAGAACTCACGCCTGTGCCTTTGAAGTAAGTGAGTCTCGCTTGGGCGCCCGGCATGCACCTGCTCACCTTCAGAGAGCTCTGATGGGAAGTAACCCCACATTCCAAACGGCACAAACACCTTAAAAATCGTGGCTGGAAAACCTTGGGGGCACCCGGGTGGCTCAATCGGTTGGGCGACTGCCTTAAGCTCAGATCACTGGTCCTGGTGTCCTGGGATCACGTCCCGCGTCTGGCTCCCTGCTCCGCAGGGCGTCTGCGTCTACCCCGACCTTTCCTCTTTTTTTTTTTTTTTTTTTTTAAAGATTTTATTTATTTATTTGACAGAGAGAGATCACAAGTAGACGGAGAGGAAGGCAGAGAGAGAGGGAAGCAGGCTTCTTGCTGAGCAGAGAGCCCGACGTGGGACTCGATCCCAGGACCCTGAGATCATGACCTGAGCCGAAGGCAGCGGCTTAACCCACTGAGCCACCCAGGCGCCCCCCGACCTTTCCTCTCATGCTCTCTCTCACTCTTTCTCTCTCTGTGTCAAATAAATAAAATCTTTAAAAAGAAAGTGAAAAGAAAAAAGAAAATCTTACAAAGAAACACAAACCCTTCACCACGCCATGATGGGGTAAGCACGAGCGTATGGTGACTTCTCACCAGGGTGAGTTTGCCACACGGAAGGGGCAGCTGTGATGACTGGGGACGGTGCACTGCTTGCTTCCGTCAGACCTCAAGGAGCCACATGGACCCCATCAGCCCACCGTGACTGGGCCCCACCAGCCAGGGGTGTCCCCAGGCCTTCTCTCCGCTGCCCCGTCCAAATCCACGCTTAACGCGCTGCACAGGTGCTGTGTCCAGGAGGAGGGAAGGACGTCCTTAGGGGTGAGCGCCTGGGCTCCCAGAGCATCACTGTCCCACTGACCGTCTGACCATCTGTCCCTTGCAGCCTGAGGGCCACTGCACTCATGCCACGGCTCCGACAAACCATGTCTTTCATGGCTGGACCTTGCTTCGTGCTTCCGTGTGCCTCCCCCCACTGCAGGCTGCACCCAGCCATGTGCGACGTTGATGCTCCAGCTTCCTCCACCCCCTGTATTCCTGAAGGCCACGCGTCCCTGAGCTCCCGATCCCCATCTCGTGCTCCTGGCCGACCGCGGTCTTTCCTTCCTTCCTCTGCAACAGGACGAGGTAGGAAAGCAGGAGCCGTGGGCTTCATGGGCACGCCGTGGGGACACCTCGCCCCGGAGGTACACTCAGCAACAGAAGCAGCCTCTCCCCTCTGACCCCAAGAGAGGTTCCAGGAAGCTCCCCCGGTACACCTGTCTCATCCCTCTGGAAGAATCTGCCTTCTTGGGGACAGAACTGTGTCTAGCAGGCGACAGCCAGCACTGGGTTTGGGAGGCAACATGTCCTGTTTCAGCTGAGCTGCTCCCAGTGCCCACCCCCTGCCCCAGAGTCGGGCACCAGAGAAGGACAGGTCTCCTCTGCGGCCTCCATAGCTGCTGGGTAGAGGGACCCGTCTCATGCCTAGATCCTGCTGCTATGAAACCCTCCCGTCCTACAGAGGAGGAGGACTGTGTCGGGCCAGGGCTTCACGGCCCCGGAACCACCTGTAAGGGGTGCCCAGCGCCCTCTGCCCAGTACTGCTCACGGTGGTGGCTGAGCCTGGGAAACCGCATCCCCGGGTGCCATCAAGCGTGGACGCTCGGCCCGCATCACTGCTGTTGGGGATGGAACCCCCCCCAAAGAGCAGAGCAGCTTTGGGTCGGGAGCTGCTGTGATCAGGAAGCAATGAGGCCCCGGGTGAGTGGGCCATGGGTGTCCCAGAGGGTCATTCGGGACCGCAGGGCTCTGCGGGGCTCCGCAAGGATGAGGATCAAGGCGGGTCTCTCCGCACCTCCTCCCCCCACATCCCTGTGCCGTGGAGGACGCCGTGAGGTGTGGTCGCGAGGCCGCCCTAAAGGAGTGATGGAGGGCGAACGGGGTTGATGAGAAAAAGTTCGACTCTGTCACCCTGCCGTTGAGTACGACTGTCTAGCGGACGCATCTCTGGCCAGTTAATGGGCACCACTGCAAGCCGCTGGCCCACATCAGAGTGTCCTGACATGAGGCTGAGCTTCCTTGAAAGCTTCCTTTTCCCTTCATTCAGGCTCTGACCCTGAGACCCTCTCCTCATTAGAAATAAGGTTCACAGAGAAATCTCCTGTCCTGGAAGGACACTCCCTTGTTGGCTCCAGCCCTAGGAACCCGGACGGTGGGCAGCGAGGTGGCCATCCTCGTCGTGGCGGCCTGCGTGTCCACGGGAATGGGGTCCGTGCGGCAGGTCCACACGGGAGGATAGCAGCCGTTGCTCTAGCTCGTGATGTGACGTCATTTCGGGTAGCGAGGCCAGGCTTCTGCATCCTACTGCCACAGGGCCCCAGGGACGTGGGGCTGTGGCTGAGCCCCAGGCGACCAGCCCCAATGCAGGCTGCAAGGGCAAGTCGATGCGAAACCCCACGGCTCAGAGCAGCATCTGGGAGCCAGCAGCCACCACTCCCGCGATGGCTACTCGCGGTCCCATCAGTCGGGAAAGGCAGGGTGATGCCCTCTGAGAGTCTGGGCAAGGTGCGTAGGAATGAGGCCAGTTCTCCTGGCCTCGCTCCCCAAGGAAGATGCCCAGGACGGCAGAGCCCCCGAGGGTGCGGGCAGAGCCCTGTACCCCGACTGCATCTCAGCTGCCTGCTCCCACGTGCGGCCACAGCACCTGACCCCACACGTCGGAAAACAGGAGAAGCCACTGCGAGGCGCCAGCAGGTTTCCCCTCAGGGGGATCGCTTTGCATGAGCCTCTCCAAGGCGCAGTGGCAGACTGTTGGGGTGACCTGCGGACGTCACCGCTGCTGTCCCCGGTTGTGGACGTTTCTGCAAACCTGACTTTCATGTAACTGACCGTCGGACTGTCCCCAAGTTTCTCAGGCAACTACTGAGCTGCAGTACGGCTGTACACAAGGGGAGAAAGGCATTTCCAGACAGAGCACGGACCCCTCGGAGCCCTACTGATGACCGGAGACTCTCACCCGTGAGCAGAGAATTAGAACCAGCCGGAAAAGCAGACTTTGGTAAGAATAATGAGCCATGAGGTCTGTACAAACAGGGATGAGTGTAATAACCGTTGAGGGTGAGAATCGAGAGCCGTAAGGACAATGTGGAACTAGGCCAGTGGCGGGGAGGAGGGCCGCGGGGGCGAGCGCGCCAGCCCTCCCCGTGCTCGTATGGTCCCAAAGGGGCTGGGTACGGTTTCAGTCTGGTGCAGAACAGACTCACTGGGCATAAAGGCTACAAGACAGATGCTGTAACTTGTCGTCTCGGAGGGAAAGGGGGACAAAGAAGAACGGACCGTTTCGATAAAAGAACACTAAATCTGGAGAAGGCGAGGGACACCACGGCAAAGAGAAGCCCCGAAGCGGGACGGCCACAGCGAGCACACAGAGGAGGAGCCCCGAGATAGTCGGAGATAGTCGGAGTATCCCGCAGAGTTGGAACCCGTGCTCCCGGCGAGGGCACGGAGGATCCTCTGGAAACAGACTTCCGGAGCCTCGGCACAGATCACCAGCGGTGGGTCAGACCGGCAGCCTGGAAACCCGAGAGTCTGATTCGGGTGGTCCCGACACCGTGCCTTGAGAAGCCCCCAGAACCCCAGAGAGGAGGGACGTCTAAGGGCTGTCGGTGTAGGGTCTCCTCGCGCAGACGAGCCGGTGCTCCCGGCTCCCTGCAGAAGGACGCTGCTTTCATGGGGTGCTTCTCTCCTGCTCTGGGAACGGGCCCGTGGGAGCCGGAGGCCCCCAGACCCCCATCCTGCATCCTCCCATGGGGGCGGGTCTTGCGGAGCCCAGTGTCCTGGACGCAAGACTCAGCAGAGAAGGTCAACACAGTCACATGCATAACAGAATCCGATTTGGCTTTTGAAGATTTTATTTATTTGTCAGACAGCGAGAGAGTGTGAGCAGGGGGGAGGGGCAGAGGGAGAAGCAGGCTCCCCGCTGAGCAGAGAGCCCAATGTGGGGCTGATCCCAGGACCCCGGGATGGTGACCCCAGCTGAAGGCAGACACTCCACCGACAGAGCCCCCCAGGCATCCTTAACATGATCCAACTTCCGTGAGAATTCATCATGGGCTTTGTGTCCAGCGAGGCACGGAGAAGGAGAAGCAAACAAGACGGCGTTCGCCGGGCACCGACCGTGGCTCTCGGACCGGACGAGGGGGGGCCATGGATATTATGAAAATTTGTATTTTCCCATATTTCCCTTCTATTGCTCTCTTTCTTTCTTTCTTTTCTCCTTTACTAGCCTGTATGTATTGTACAGAGAGAAAAAAGCAAAAAGGGAGGACGTTTCTTCACGGTGCAGTTTCCTCGCACGGTTTCTCCAAGCAGGGGCTTCCCAGACAGCTCAGGCGATGGCCGGCGAGTCTCTGCACCCGGAACCTTCCGCTCCACCTCCACTGTTGCCCGGCAAAACAGCACCGGCTCTCGCTTCCTTCTTATCCTATTTTTTTGGTCTTCTTGGGGGAAGCAAGAGTGTGAGCTGCGAAACCCCCACTTGGCAAAGATTTCTCTTTGTGTCGGGAAAGAATTAGTTTTGAAGAAACGCTGCAGGTGTCTCGCTCATAGAACACTCAGAAATCCAGCACTGATGGCACTTTTCACAGCATTTATGGACAAGCTGTTTTTACTGCTATCGGGAAGACTAACGAGACTGTTAACTTCTCCTCCGGGACATCCACTGCCGCCCCTGGGGATGTGTGTGCGTCGAGTGGACAAGGACACCCATGTGGTCACCCAGCACCGGTACAGGGTTCATGCCGTTGGGCGGCCGTCTTGGAGTGTCACACTACCGTCTGTCTTTCCGAGACGTCCTCCAGCTGACGGACCAGCCCCCGCTCTAGGCCGTCGTTCCAAGCGAGAGTGGCCTTATTCCTACCCTACAGATGCTGTCTTCTTTTCTCTCTTTCTTTTTTTAGGATTTAGGATTACTAGCCATTCATTTCCAGGAGGCCCCAGCAGTGGGCACCGAGGGGCCTCTGATCCCCACGGCCCTCCCTGCAGGGTTCCCGAGGTAGGCTCTCCGTCCGGAAAATGGAGACTTGCCCTGTGCGTGGGGCCTGGAGGGGCTCGGGCACATCACAGTCAAGATCAAGATCGGCGCCCCCTGGGCTGCCCTTAGATGAGGACTAGTTTCTCCCCTTTTCCGGGCCACGGAACAGAGACTCTGAAGCTTCCCGAGGCCCCAGGGCCTGTCTGCGGTGGGCTGAGGTGGGATCGGAGGCTGTTTCTGGAGCCCGGCTGCGTCAGGGCAGGGTTGAGTGGCGAGCCGTCTGCAAGGGACTAGCTCACACGTACCTACGGGTCCGTCTCTAACTGCCCGGCCACATCCCCGAGGGCGTCTGGGGGACGACGCTCCGGGACGTGCCGGGAGGAGGCCAAGAAGGACATGATTGGCGGGAGCCACAGCCGGGAGAAAGGGAACGAGGCCAAGAGAGCCGGTGAGGCAGAGCAGGAAGCTGGGGGACGGTGAGGAAGACGCTGGACTCCAGGGACCTGCCGGGGCCGTCCTGGGGAAGTGCCACGCAGCAGGGTCTGGCGGTGTGGAGGGAGATGTCCCCTTCCCGGCCCCACCTCCAGAAGCAGCCCTTACACAGGATGCTCGGCGTCCCCTATGAAGGCCCCAGCAGGTGCGAGAGAACCCCCTGGTTACTGACCACCATGTCACCTGGCCCCCTTCCCTGCCAGGGACATGTCCCCTCGTGCACAGGAGCCCGTGCTGCCCGTGTCCGCCCTTCCCACTCCCTGCGCCCACCCCCACCCGGTGTGCAGAGGGGCTGCATCCAGGAAGCCTCCTGCACGCTGGGCAGACCCACTTAGACCCTGCTTTGCGGGACGCAGGCTTTGACAAGCGGCCCTGAGGCTGGCAGGGGGCGGCAGGAGACGGCAGGAGACACCCAGCCAGGACCGTCTGGATTCCCAGAGCCTACTTTCTGGAGCGCCTATCCCTTGCTCTCTGGGCTCCAGCACGGAGAACACAGAGGGGCTGTGCCAGCCCTCTGCTCACTCTCCATAGGCCTGTCCCTCCCCTGCCTGTCACACTGTGATTCTGTTCCCCTTCTGTCCCTCCCTGCCCTGCTAACCTCGCTCTGCTGGGGCCCCTTCCCCAGGGCAGGCAGTACGCTGGGCAGCTGGGGCTGGGATCCCTGCCCTGGTGTGCATCACACCCAGCCGAGGCCTTGGTGGGCTGGGCCATGGGGCCTTGGACTGGGCTTGGGACTCAGGACGTCCTCCAAGCCCCTGGGCATGGCCGGCGCCTCCTCTGGGGACAGCCCGGCTCGCCACCAGGACCAGCTGCCCTCGGCGTCTGACAACAAGGCAGCCCAGCCCCGGAGGAGGAGCGGAGCCTAGTTAAACCACTGATTCATGGCATCCACGTCCACGCCCGCCCCGCACTTCCCGTTTCCTGGTGTGTGAGCGAATACATTTCCTTTTTTCTTTTAAAGCCTTTGAGTCAGAGTTTCTGTTTCTTGTAGCTAAAAGTACCACCTATTTCCTTTCATGGCCAGAACCCATTCACCCGTCGTCCTGGAACCATAAACTCGAGTACACGACAGCCCGATGTGGCTTTGGGCCAGGCCGCCCCACCTCACCCTGACCTTGCCTGGCGGGAACGCAGACCGGGGCACCTCTCCCACTCTGCGTCACCCGTGGACAGAAAACCCCATGGCCATCTGCTTAAACCTCAGTGTCTCTGCTTTGAAATGTCCTTCTTGGGAACGGTTAGCACATTGGAGTGTAAGTTCTCAGGCCTGTTACAGATTCTGCCTGCGATTTCTATCTCCGTGGAGATCGGGACGGGTACAAACGCAGCCCACCTCACCGTCCCGAATCCCCCGGCTGCGGTGGGGCAACGCCAAAGTCCCAAAGCACTTAGGGAGAGAAAAAATGACGCACCAAGAAAGGCAAATGGAGATGGTCTTGGTCTCTTTGGCACCATGTGCCCGAAGACAGCGGGGCCGTCTGGAGTTGCTTTTCAAGGAGGAAAACCGGGATCCTCAAACGTCAAGGCTGGACGAATTTTCATGCCTGTGTAAAGACAGGCTTGTGTATCTCAATCTCAGCCTTGGGCTTGGAATTCCTTTAAAAATTATATTCTGTACTTAGAGTTCTTTTTAAAAAAAGGAATTTAGGGGCGCCTGGGGGGCTCAGTGGGTTAAAGCCTCTGCCTTCGGCTCAGGTCATGATCCCAGGTCCTGGGATCGAGCCCCACATCAGACTCTCTGCTCGCCAGGGAGCCTGCTTCCCTTCCTCTCTCTCTGCCTGCCTCTCTGCCTACTTGTGATCTGTCTGTCAAATAAATAATAAAATAAAATCTTAAAAAAAATAAATAAAAAATTTAAAAAAAGGAATTTAGCTGGAGGCTCCGGGGTGTTGCTCACACGTGTGAGCGTGTGTGTGATTATCAGCACGTGAGTGTGTGCATGTGTGTGTATGAATGTGCGTGCCTCAACCTGCGTGACTCTGAGCATGTAGGCGTGCGTGTGCGTGTGAGTGTATGTTGAGTGTGTGCGAGCGTGTGTGTCGACACGACTGCCTGTGAGCACAGTGTCGGGGCCGAGAGTGAGGCAGCCACATGGGCCCGGCCAGCGGGCTGTGGTGGAGGGGATGGAGGCCCGAAGCCCGACACTGTGCGTGGCCTGTCAGTGCTGCCTGCCCCCTCGGGTGGCCCAGGCTCCCGCACACCCACACGCTTGGGAAGCTCAGCCCCACACAGGGGCCCCCCAGCCCCTCCCCAGCCACAAGTCCCAGGGGCTCTGGGTCTGTTGCAGCCATAGGAACACGAGGTGCTGTGTGCAGGGTGTGCAGGGCTTCTCCCCCGGTGTCTGGAAGCAGACAGGGGGGTCCACTAGTCTCCCCCGACACTGCTGGGCACAGGATGAGGCCTGGAGCTGTTGAGAGCACCTGCGGCAGCCAGAGCTGGAAGGGGACTTGGTGGCCCAGGAGACTCCGGGACAGAGCGGGGCCTCCCAGCCAGTCCGGCCGGCAGGTGGGACACACGAACGCCCCCGGACCCCCCGCCGAGTCGGAGTTCCCGCTGGGGCCGCTGACCCTCCTGCTGAGACAGCCTCATTCTCTTCCTGCGCTTGAAAACAGGAAACTTCCAGAAGCTCCTCCGAGAGCAAGAAACTTCCTGGTCACTTTGTGGATCCGATGTCCCTCCTCAGGGCCTCTCTGAGCCCCCCTCATCTCGGAGTCTGTAGGACGACCGCGGCACCGCCACAGGCCAGGCCCACCCCGCCCCAGGCCCGGGACGCACAGTGAACACTGACGAGAACATGAGACCCGGAAGTGGAAGGGGCCTCCGCCAGGAGTCAGGCCGGGGGCCGCATCGCGCCGTCCAACCAAACTGCTCTGTCTTCAGTGTAGCTGGTGAACTTCACAGAAAATGCAGGTTATAAAATGTGATAAAAACCAAGTAGAGTAATCAGAGAAACGGGAAGGAAGGGAGTGCCCCGGTTGTACAGCAGGAGAACGCAGAGCGGCAGACGAACGCAGTCAGAACAAACGTCCACCCGGTGCCCAAAGTCGGGCCGGGAGGGGCCCCAGGAGCTCCGGGGTGGCCAGAGCACAAGGGGTCGCGGCCTCGCCCACAGCAGCCACCCGTTAGGAGACGTTTGCTTTCCATCTGGCTGTAAACACACGTACAAAACCTGCCACGCACGGAGGGGTTCATGGCCGTTTTCTCCGCACAGCGGGCTTTAGGGCGACTTTTCCCCACTTTGCACATTTCGTCCTTTCCAAATGCTCTACCAGCGAGCGGTCCATCCCTCGCCACAGCGACCACCGCAGGAGACAACCACAAAACCTCAGTGACCAGGCCCAAGACGAGCCCTGGCTCTGCTCACAAACCTGGGAGCCCTCTGGGCGGTTCTGGGTGGGGCTGGGGGGCATCCGTGTTTCAGGGTCAGCGAGGGGGCCTTGCTGAGCAGCTCCCCCTCAGCTGGAACTAGTGCCGGGCATGGCTTGGCTCCCTGGGGGCTCAGGCTCCAGCCACTGAGCCCCCGTGCCAGCGCAGGGCTCCACAGGGAGGGGGAGCACACGCAATCGGTCAGGCCCCAGGCCGCCCACTGCCCATGGCCACAGCAAGTCAGAGTCCTCTCGGATCCCAGTCCCAGGTAAGGAGATCCCTCTCGATGGGTCTACAGAGAGCTGGCATTGGGCTGGCCCCTGGCCCCCGGACACCCTCGTGGTGAGCCCCTCAGCACACCCATAGGGGCATGGCAGGGCTCAGCATCAGAAAGCCCCAACTCAAAAATGACCAAAAGCTTAAAACATCTGGACAGTCACCAGCAATGCCTTTGGGGAACGCAGGCTCTGGGAATCCCCTGGAAAGCCGCCCACCTTCCAGAGATGGCACCTGAATGGCTGTGGTGATACCCCAGAGCCGACCCAGAGGCCCTGCCCCACCCCACCCCAACCCCCAGCTGCTGGCCTGCAGCCCCGGGGAGCAGAGCACACAGCCGACCGACGCCCAGAGCACCAGCATTTGTCCAGGCAGCACCTTCCCGGCTAACAGCCTGGAGGACACCTGCCGGGCTTCACCGTGATGTTTCTTTCCTTCCTGTCCACACCGTCTCCTGGACAGTCCTTTCGTGGCCCAGCCCCAGGAACAGACCAAGTGAGAGAGCCCGTGGCATCTGCACAGGGGCCGCGAACAGCGTCTACTTTTCCCGCTGCCCCCCAGGGCCAGGCAGGGGAGCGCAGGGTCTTTGCCAGATGCCCCAACTGCTCGAGTCAGTCTTGACTTTCATGGGAAGACTTGGTGAGGAAGCAGGTCTCAGAAGAGGAGACATTTGGCCAAAAGTATGGGAGCCGGCACTCAAAGCAGGTCATTCTGACCCCAGAGCCAGGGCTTTCCCATCGGTGGGAGAAATCTGTGAGAGGTTGGGGCGATTCGCATTGGCCACTCTGAGTTTCCGGACTTGGACCCAAGAAAGCTGTGCGAATGCCGTGAGAACCCCCAGAACTCCCCCATCGCGTTCAGAGAGCATCGCTCCGCACTCGGCACAGTGGGGTGTGGTCGGGCACTCGGGACCCCGTGGCCCCGGGTTTACAAGCTTGGAGCTCATCGAGAACCAGAAACGGGCATCTAGGAAAACTCCAGTCCCATGGAAGCAGAACAGACGGGAGGGGCCCAAGCCAGCGTACAGACAGGGCGACAATACTGGCGCGTTACAGACTGGGACACGGGCCTCACCCAGAGCCCTTCGCCTGCTGCAAGAGTTGGTTCACACGAAGCCGCTTTCACATGTGCCCTCGAGGACCGGCCTCCGTCCACAAAGATGAGGTACGAGGTGGGGGGCCGAGGGCGCAGGAGGTGATCAGGAACCCACCGGAGTAGAATGGAGTGTGGCGGGTAGGGGGGCGTCTGGGCTCATGGGTTCTGGAAGGGAGGCACCAGGAGACAGGCACGTGTCCCATTCTACCCCATGTTCCAAGTGGCTATTAGGGCCTCAGGCCCCAGAGGCTGCCTTATGTGTTTCTTAGGGAATCACACCACCGTGTTGGGGGAGGCAGAGCCCAGTACAGTCCCGGGACCCGGACACAAGGACCCTCTGGGTCCGTGTGGCAGGACCATCCCTGGGTCCACGTGTCCTGAAGGCACACTCTGGGAACCAAGTCTGGAAATATCCCAATAGGCTCAGAACCAGTATATGACTGCTTTTTCACATATAACAAGATTTCTTTTCTTTTTTTTTAGAAAAAGATTTTATTTATTTAGTGAGCGTGCATGCCAGCTCGGGGAGGGGCAGAGGGAGAGGCAGAGAGAATGTCAAACATTCCACACCGAATGCAGAGCCCGACGCGGGGCTCGATCCCATGACCCTGAGACCATGACCTGAGCTGAAATCAAGAGTAGGACGCTTAACTGACTGAGCCACCCAGGGGCCCCACCACAAGTTTTATTTTCAAAAAGAGTGTGTCCTTTGGATTAAAGGGGAGAGAAGCCTTGAACCAGTGCATGGGTTATGCTGTAAGGGCTGGGAGGCCATCGGAACCGAGCTGAGCGACCTCTTCCCCAGCACGTGGGGAGGCCACTCCCAGGGAAACAGTGGGTCAGGAATCCATTCCCAGGGTTGGAAGTCTGTTCCTCAAGGAACAGGTGAATTGGAAGGCCCTTCCCAGGGAACAGGTGGGTGGAAAGGCCCTTCCAGGGGAACAGGTGACCCGCAGCAAACCCCCCCGCCGGCTGTTCCGGCAGCGCCAGAAGGGCTGAGGTGACGCTGCCGCCTTCCCGCTGGAGGGGCGGATGCTCCGGAGCTTCTGCCTCCCTGTGGTTCCGGTCCCAGTCTCTGTCAGGCTAGAACGACGGAAACGTTCACTGCAGATTCCCCCCAATAGAAGCTCTTCACAGACCGACAAACTCGAACCACCGAGAGGGACTGCACTCCAGAGCCAACACCCTAGCACCCTCCACCTGCCTCCCTGCAGGGCCGCTGCCCCAGGGCCTTTGCACCCACGTGCCGCTGAGCTGGGGCTTTCTTCACACAATCTGTCAGCTCTTTGCACCAGCAGAGGCGCGCAGCCAGCTGGCGCGGAGGACGGGGAGTCTCTGCTCCGCATCTCGAGGGAAAGCTATCGGGGACGCACGTCAGGTTCACAAAGGGGTCGCCATTAGGAACTCGCAGAAAACCAGGCAAGCAAGACCGAATTCCAGAGTCGGTTGTAGATTGAAGTAGGATGACAGGTGTCAGGGGTTGTGGGTGTTGTTTGACCTTCTGTGACCGTCGGTGCAGCGGAGGGAGTTCACCTGACACGACGGAAATTAAAGAGAAAAGTCAGTTTCAACGAGCAAATGGCGCACTGCACACGGCGTCCTGACCATTGACATTCCCAGTGAGGATGCCGTGTTGACTCCGTCCATACCTCGCAGAATTTGGTCTTTCCAGGGGCGTCTGTGAGGAGCGCACCCCGAACTGCCCAGCACCGTGGACGCACACAAGCTCGGAGGGAGGTGAGGAGGGAAGCACAGCTGATGTCATGAGACTGCCAGCGGAGTCGGTCGTGGTCACTCTTCGCACGTGAGGGTGGCCGCGGCATGGGATGGACAGGCCTTTGTGGACAGGGCAGGCCACCGGCTTGAGGCCACCAGGGACTCAGCACCTTGGGCTCCCTGCTGTTGGGAGGCCCAGCCAGCAGGTGTGGGCGCGTGGTCCCCCTCCCTGGGGTTGAGGGCGCAAACGCTTCTCCTGGACCTCGCCATGCATGGACCCCCTCCTCCTGCTTAGCTTCCCAGACCGAGCGGCCCCTTCCTTACTGCACACAGGGGCTCTGGGAGCACGTGTGACCTCAGCCGCAGAGTATCGTTCCTGGGGAATGGCAGCAGCCACCACGGTCAGGGGAGGTCAGAGGCCCGGGTCACAGAGCTGTCCCATAAACAGGAGACTTTGGGTCGGGATGCAGGCTTTCTCTCTAACTCCGGAGATTACTTCCATCATGACTCACCACCTGTGTTCATACGGTGCCTACGTACTGTCTACCATGTGCCAGGCACAACGCCGAACACACTAGAACAGCCCCTCCCCACGGGGTCTACACCTGCGAGAGAGACAGGCACAGATCGTGACACAGCACAAGGTCTTGGGTGCTGATAGGACAGTCGGTAAAGCTGGGGGGACGGGTTGGAGAGGGCTGCCATCCGTCACTGGGGGGTAGAAGACATGGGCTGGAATGAACCAGAAATCCTTACAGACACCTGCGAGCCATCCCAGGAAAGACACGGAGGAGTGGGAGCCCCCAGGATAGAGTGCGGGGGCATCAGAGTCTGGGAGTTTGAAGCCCCCTAAAAGGAGGGAGAGTGTCCAGGTGGGTGACCACCTGGGGAGGGACCCAGGGAGGGGGCCATCCTGTGTGCCAGGTGTCCCAAAAAGGAGGCCTAGACGTTGACCATTACAGAAATTACCTTAAATTTTAAATTATTTAAAGACATTAACCGCCCAATAACCCCAGGCCCCAGAACTATCTGCTACAAAACCTCAACAATAAGGGAAAACCAGCGCAAACTCACAAGTAACATCGGAAGAGGGTAAGGCTACAAGTACCTGCCACTGTCTTGTTCTTTTTCTTTTTTAAAGGTTTTATGTATTTATTTGACTGACAGAGATCACAAGCAGGCAGAGAGGCAGGCAGAGAGAGAGGAGGAAGCAGGCTCCCCGCTGAGCAGAGAGCCCGATGCGGGACTCGATCCCAGGACCCTGAGATCATGACCTGAGCCGAAGGCAGAGGCTTAACCCACTGAGCCACCCAGGCGACCCCCGCCCCCGCTTTTTTTAAGATTTATTTTGGGCAGGGGGCTCAACCAGGAGGGGCAGAGGGAGAAAGCGAGAGGATCCCAAGCGGACCCTGCACTGAGACCTGAGCCCAAACTAAGAGTCAGATGCTCCGCCAACGGTCCCCAGACACCCCTCAGGCCATTATCTTTTAAAAACGGAGCATGGCGGGAAAGAAAGTCTAGAAGTTGACAAACAGCTCTGACCCCTGAGAAACAAAATCTCAGAGAAGAAAGTCAGTGGACAAATTTCTGAAATTTTTCACTAATAAACCTCAATTTGAAAAGAAACACCTAGGGGCGCCTGGGTGGCTCAGTGGGTTAAGCCTCTGCCTTCGGCTCAGGTCATGATCTCAGGGTCCTGGGATCGAGTCCCACATCGGACTCTCTGCTCAGCGGGGAGCCTGCTTCCCCCTCCCCCTGCCTGCCTCTCTGCCTGCTTGTGATCTCTCTGTCAAATAAATAAATAAAATCTTAAAAAGAAAAGAAAAGAAAAGAAAAGAAAAGAAACACCTAATGGTCAGTTTAAGGAAAATATATGAAAAGTGCCTGAGGCTCCAAAGTCGCGTCCCACCACCACCCACTGTGCAGAGAGCTGCCCCAGACAGAGCTGATGGGGACTTGGGCAGAGAGATGGATCGGAACACGGGGACCAACAGGATGGAGCCCTGGGGATAAGGGGAGGTGGTGCCTGGGGAAAACCTGAGGGGACTCCCTGGGGGAAGACACTGGGCTAGGAACTTGCTAGAATATGCCCTGACCCCCAACTCTTGACACAACTGCACCCACAAGGGCAACGTTTCAGCTCCACACGCCACCTTCGCTCCCAGGTGTGCCTTCAAGCCGCCCCTGAGCAGGGAGGATACGAGCCCACACCTCCATGTGGAGCTTCCTACTGGTTTAAGCACAGAGGGGACTGCAAGGGCTGCCCTCATGGAGCCAGGGAGGGGGAAGGGACGAAGGGAGGGAGGAGGGACAGAGGAGGGGGAGGGAGCAGCGAGGGAGGGAGAGCGGGGAGGGAGAGAGTGGGGAGGAGGAGCAAGTCAGGGAAGGAGAAGGGCATGGGGAGCCTTCAGCACATCCCAACTTCAACGGAGACAGAGAAGCAAGGGGAGGGAGTCACAGGAGAAATACCGAGGTTGAACCTACCCTTAAACATATGCCCAGAAATAGGAAGAAAGTTTCAATGATCAGTCATTTGAGATTTAGCTAAACATAGAGTGAGAAATCACGGAGAAGAGAATTCAAGGACGGAAGGGGCCGACAGCGGGAAATGCAACGTCGCGGAGACGTGGAAACGCCGGGCCGGGAATTCGTCACGAGGGGAGCGATGCCCGCCCGGAGGCACAGCGCACCGGCCACGCAGAGATACTCGCGCAGTGAGAACCAACACGAGAGCGGCACCGAGAGAGAATGTTCCGTTGGACACGTGAAAACCTAGTGTTGCTAAGGTTAAAAATGGTCCAAAACGGCCATCTCACGTGGTGCCGCTTGCTACGGAGAGAAGCCAGACGGAAGCGAGACTCGTGCGTCAGAAACAAGAACTAATAGACAAGAAATACGTACAGAACTGGGTGATTTTCCTGAAGTGAAGGGGAAACCGCGTCTGCAGATTAAAGGGACAGTCTCTCTCGCTCCAGGAATGCTCGGGTCGCGAGCGTCGGTCGCCGAGCCCCATCCCAGCGACGGACCGGATTCCCAGGGCTAACGGTGCCTCATCTGAGTGCCTGACAGGAGGGTGGATGTCTGCGTCGGCAACCCAGGGGACACAGGCCGGCCTCAGGCTCTCCCAGCGGCACTGGGTGCCAGAAGGTTCTGGAATAGTCCCTTTGGGTCGGGCTACCCAAGAATCACGAGGCCCCTCAACAGTGGAAGGACTCGGCCGGAGCACCGAGCACCACGCCTTCCCGGAGAAACACTGGACGTCGAAATTTCCGACGTGCGGCAACTGAGTCAGAAGCATTTTAAAGCTTAGGAGTGAGGGGCGCCTGAGGGGTTCTGTGGGTTAGGCCTCTGCCTTTGGCTCAGGTCATGACCTCCGGGTCCTGGGATCGAGCCCCGCATGGGGCTCTCTGCTTGACAGGGAGCCTGCTTCCCCCTCTCTCTCTGCCTGCCTCTCTGCCTACTTGTGATCTCTGCCTGTCAAATAAATAAATAAAATATTTATTTTAAAGATAAATAAAAATTTATCTTTATAAATTTTTAAAATTATATTAATAAATTTATAAAATTTATTTTATAAAAAGAAAAAGAAAAAAAAAAACCTTAAGAGAGAAAAGGCAGGAATGAAAAGTTGCAGATCCTCTTGAACCACATGCTGGGGCCACGGCTGGTGCAGAGCACACGAGCCTGCAAACGTGCATCGCCCACGGAAGCTAGGGTGGCCGGGAGAGGCGCCCGTGCCCAAGGGACACCAGCTGACCTTCTTCAAGTTACGATGCGCAAGTTTTCAAAAAAGAAACTTGACCTTCACCCCCATTTCTTAGCTTCCTTCTTTTGATCCTTTAGGTTTTTAAGAACAAATATCACTTATTTAATAAAAACTTGCATCAAACTGTCTTTCCTTTTTTTTTTCCTTTCTTTCTTTTCCTTACTTTTCTCTGACTAATTACAAGTAATATGAAATCTGCTAAGTGACAGACTTTGAAAATCACTGATCTGATTTCTGTAAAATGATCTCAGGCTACGCTCTGACCAGAAGAGCTGCCTTGAGGAATCTCGGAAGCGTTGACCAAACACGACCAGGGGTCAGTACAAGGCGACCTTTGTCATTCTCAGCAGCAACCTCACAAATGTGCCGGTTATTTTGGAAAGAGAAGGCCAGGGCGCGTTGATGCCGGGCCACCTGGCTCCCCCTCTAGCTCCTGGAGGCACCATCCCGCTCACCACCCTGCTGGCCGGTGAGGGCCAGAGTCCCGCTCCACGTGTGTGTGAACACCAGCCCTGCCATCTCTGTCCGGTTAAAGCCATCTCAGAAGATGCCTCGTCGTCAAAAATACCCTCCTATTAAGGAGAAGATGGTCATTAGCCCAGTGGGGTAGGCATCCGTAGAGAGGTAGCTTGGCTAAATTATAGCGTTTAGAACAAAACAAAGCAAAACCAAAAAAGGACACTGGTAAAGTCGTCCTGGTCCACCCCCAGCAGCCTGTCCCAGGGCTTCCTGGGCCCCGTCCTCTCCTCTGGCTTCACCGAGTAACAGGCGCAGATCGGCCTTCTCACGGGGCTTGCGTGGGAGGGCTCAGGGCAGAACAGGAGATGCGGGCGGGGGGTACAGTGAGCGCGGCCCCAGGGGCCTGCAGAGCCCTGTTCTGTAGAGCCCATGAGCCCGGGCGGCCCGGTGGGCGCCGCACAGCACAGATCAACAGACCACAGCGCACGACGACTGAGCACAGCCTCGGCCACCTGCTTCCCCTGTGGGGGCGGCCATGAGGAGTCCAGGAGGGCGGGGAAGTGGGGCGAGGTGCAGAGAAAGGGGTGACCAGACCGGGAACAAGCAGGGGAGAGGCTTCGTACCTTCGTCCACAGGTCAGCAGCTCCCTCCACGCCACTACCACGGTTGAGTGGCCTTTCTTGTCTTCCTTGGAGTCACGGGAAGCAGAGCTGCCTTGTGTGAAACCGTGACTTCCCGCCCCCGCAGGAAGGATCTGAGCGGCTGTCAGGTGGGGCTTCCGGGAAAGCGGCTGCAGAGGCCTGATCCAGCTGCACGGAATGGAGATGCGATGGCCATGGCTGCAGCCGCCATTTTGCAACCGTGAGGAAATTTGCAGCAGACGGGAAAGCCCGGGTCCCTAACAGCAGGGAAACCAACTCCAGACGGCGTCCCTCCAGATTCATCTTATATGATTCATGTGTTTCGTTTTAGATATTTCTTGTGAAAGAAAAATAAACATTTGTCTCTCTGACGCGGGTTTCCCGCTTCATCCAATCCAAGTCGAATCCTCAGTGATGCCACGGGCACGTCCGTCAACTAACACTCGACAAGGGAGCCTGGAACACTCACGGAGAGAAGACAGCCTTGTCAGGAAATGGGGCTGGGATGATCAGAGAGTCACACGTCCAACATGTACACGAATCTTAACCTCTCACAGAAACAGTAACTCAGCGTGAACTCAAGATGGGAAGCTCCGGGGCGCCTGGAGGAAAACAGGAATAAATCTCTTCGATGTGAGTCTTGGCGGTGAAGTCTGGATATGACGCCTACAGCCCACGCGACAAGATAAAACATGAACCAGGAGGACTGCACCTGTCAGTTACAGAAAAGCCTCCGCACTGCTCAAGAAACCAGCAATTCGGGAAAAAGATGGCCTATGGAACGGGGCAAATGTTTGCAAGCCACGCATCTGGAAAGGGATTAGTATCCAAGATATAAAGAGTGCGTACAACTCAATAGCGAAAATAATAACAATAATAATAATACCTCATCCAATCACAAAATGGCCAAAGGACCTAAATCCACTTCTCCAAAGAAGACATCCAGATGGCCGACGGGTACATGAAAGATGCCTGATGTCCCTCGGCACCAGGGAAAGATGCGTCAAAACTGCAGTGAGATAGCAGCTCCCAGGGTCGGGGCGGCTAACTGGACAACGCAGGAAACTGCAGGTGTCGGCGAGGACGGAGAACGGGGAGCCTCGTGCAACTGCAGTGGGAACGCAGACGGCGCAGCCTCTGTGGAGACCAGTAAGGAAGTTCCTGAGAAGTTAAAAATAGAGCGAACCCTAGACCCAGTAATGGAGATTCTGGGTATTTGTCCGAAGGAAACACTAATTCAAAAGACTATCTGCCCCCATGTTCCCTGCAGCATCACTCACCGTCGCTGAGACGTGGGAACCACCCGTGTCCGTGGCTGGACGAGGGACGGAGGTGGGGTACGCGCACAGTGGAGGGTTACTCGGCCACAAAAGATGAGGAAATCTTCCCGTCTGGGACAGCCTGGACGGGCCTGCGGAGCACGGCGTGGTGGGAGAAGGTCAGGCTGGGGAAGACAGATGCTGTGCAGGATCCGGAGCTAAACTCCGGTGACCGATAGGTGACTGCCAGGGACAACACGCAGCCTGGTGAGCGTGGGCAGTGCCGCTCTAGTTCATAAGAGAAACCTGGTGAGAGATAAAGCCCGAGTTCTCATGACAAGCGCATTTTTTTCCTTTTTTTTTTTTCTTCATCTTGTGTCTGCAGAAGGAGACGGGCATTCGCTGAGCCCGTGGTTGTGATCGGGAGGACGGGGAGGAGGCCCAGCCCCTGTCCCCTCGTCCTGGGGCCCCTCTCTTCTCTGTGAGAAAGCCGCTTCGAGGACGGGGCGAACTGGCCGCAGAGGTCCGTGGGCGACCGCACTTCCCCGTCAGGAGGTAGGACAGGAGCCGATGGAGCATGGGAGGTCAGAAGCCCACAGGGAAAGCGTCAGAGCCGTGTCAAGGGGAAGAGATGGGAAGAGTTGCAGGTCCTGGAGGGAGCCGCGCTGTCCGGATCAGCAGACAGGGCCCAGGCAGGCCTCGAGCCCTGGCCCTGCTCAGCCTCGGGGGAGGGTGTTCCTGCTGGGCGCTGCCCACAGCACAGCTCCTCAAGACGTAGGCCTGGAAGCAAGAGAGCGTCCGACTTCCTCCCTGCACGGGGCTCTGTGGGCAGGGCCTGGCAGAGCTGAGAAAGGCCAGAAGGCGCCCCCAGGGCCAGGCGCTCCCGCCACCCTCCTCCCCACGATGGGGCTTTCTCGGGGGCTGCTGAGGAGCGAGCGCCCTCCACCCGCCCAGCCCTGATGGCGGGTGCACCTGGGACCTCGTGCTGTCCCTGCGGCAGGAGCCACTCCCAGGGCCGAGGTCGCTGCTCCTGTGTTTGACACTCGGCGGCGAGGCCAGTGGAAACGACTGAAGCCACGAATTTTTTAAAAGATTATTTATTTGATGGGGAGAGAGAGCGCACAAGCCGGGAGACACAGGGAGAGAGAGAAGCAGGCTCCCTGCTCAGCGGGGACTCGCTCCCAGGACCCTGGGATCACGATGTGAGCCGAAGGCAGAGGCTTCACCCACTGAGCCACCCGGGCACCCCAACAAACTCGTTGTGGTCATTTATCAATCTCTCATTTCTTTGTCTTTTCAGGTTTTGCTTAAGAGGGACTTTCTACTAAAATAACCCTGTGTTAACTGTACTGGAATAAAATAACTGAATAAAATAAAAATCATGTGACCTCCTCAAGCCTTGGTTTCCCCACCGTTAAAGCACAGACAATTGTATACCGAAAGGGAGAGGGACGGAGGCCTTTCCACCCCTGACAACTAAAGCCACTTTATTTTTTTTCATTGTTTTCATTATTTTTTTATTATGAATTATTTTCATTCATTATTTTTGTAATTGTTTTTATGACCTTTATTTTCTTCCCTGAAAATTCGCAAATACTGAGAATTCGGATCTTTGTCCCCAAAATAAATAAATGAGTGTCCCAATACCATTTATTAAATCATCGACAATTTCCCTCACCAACGGATCTGAAGCTGGGGTCTCTATTCTGCGCTGCTAAAATGTGTTGTGACCCTGATTCACGTAACCTCCTACTGCGTCTGGACGTCACACACGGTAACTTTTCCCGGTCGGCTTTTCTCTTGTGATTTTTGCCCTGTCACTGCACGTGCTTGCGGTGTCTGGTTTTACCGAACTTAAACTTTATGCAGCAATAACACAACAGCCTCCCACCATCATGACCTCCCTCGCTGACACGGAGCAATTCCTGTGGAGCGTTTTAGGATAAATGACCTTGTGGACTGTCCACAAGCAGTGGGGCCTTACAGTTCCCGTCTACGAAGGACAAGACACGCAGAGTGGCTGCGCGAATTGCCCGAAGCCAGACTACTAAGACTGACCACCGGCAGAAGAAAACAAGGACGAGGGTCTGGGGGCCTCAGGTCAGCACGCGGCCGGGCTGCCTTGTCCTCCCTGCCATCGTCCCGTGTGGGGCCGCACGCTGAGCTCTGCTCCGAGAACCCATCATTTGAGAAAACCGTGGTTCACGGAGGGTTCGGCTGTTCCCCGGGTGGGGTGGCCTCACACACACTCCAGGCCCCAAGCCCTTCTGTTCATCTGTGCTGCTCCATGGCCACAACCATGGAACCCCTGCCGCCTTCTCCCAGGGGCCCGTGAAGCCGAGATGCCAAGGCAGGGCGGGGGGCTTCCCGGGCTGCCAGGGCCCCTCTGTTTACAGCGCCACTGATTGAGCCAAAAAATGCTCGTCCATTAAAAATCAGTCTTTCTCGAGAGCAAATGCGAAGGTTGATTGGCTGAGGGAACCAGGGCCTGCTTGCCAATTCTCTTCTCGTTTGCAAGTATATGCGTGAGACGCCCGAGCGGGGCTGGGCCGGTTTCCTCCCTCATCTAAGATAAGGGTCTCTCTTCCAGCAGAAATGGGGGAGGCCAGATTTCATAGTGGTTTGGCCGGAATTTACGGTGAGGTCAAAGAAAGGTCACTCCTGGCTCAGGAAAGGCCATTTAACAGGAGACACCTTTCCAGTTATGACGAGACAGGGCATTCTTCTCCGGATCGTGTCAAACATCCAGACATGATTGGAGGGGAACATGAAGTTTGTCCTCGGGCGTGTCCCAGGTAGGGCAGACGGGAGTGAAAACTAGCCTCTGATCTTTTGTAAGTCGTGGCATTTAGATCTTTCGGGGACGCGTGTTTAAAAGGGGCCTGGTGACAAATCCATGAGTCGGCGGTGCTGCGGGGGCAGCATTCAGAACTTCCTGCAGGCTGGGACCCAGAGCTGGCGGTGGGATGTGGGGAGGCCCAGAGAGGCCGACAGGGACGCAGAAAGGAGCCCCCCTTCCTACGGCTTCCTCACTGTCCCCTTGCAAGGAAGCAATGACGCGGGAAACCTTCAGAGATGTCGTCATAAAGCTCACGTACGCAGTGCAGAGCAGCGGCTCCGAGTCCCCATGGACACGGCCATGGCCGTGGACACACAAGGTTTCCACCGAGGGAGCTGACGATCACCAGGACGGCAGTTGGGGCAGGAGACCCGTCCTTGACCCCGTACCACAGGCCCCTCACGGATTCCCCCGGCCCGCTCCTCGTCCTTACCCAGCCCTCCAGAGGCTCAGAGCCCCGGGCCTCTGGATTTGCTCTTGGGCCACCTGTGGGCGGACTCCACGGCCCATCCTTGTGTCCCCCACTCTTCCTCCGGAGCTGGACCCGCAGCCGCGACCCACACTGGGCGCTGAGCAGAGCCTCCCTGTGCACACGAGACAGAGACGGACCGTGTCATTCCACGCCGCGCCCCCCGGTTGCATCGGCTCAGCCAGGACCCACAACTCGCTCAGTGGGGTATGGCTAGAGCACCTGCACTGTGCAGATGGGGAAACTGAGACTTGGGGACATTAAGAATGTGTGCACGTGTGTGTACCTGTCGATGTTTGTCCAGGGTCACTCGTTTGGAGAAACCCCTCCCCTCCCATGCTGACCTATGGTTCCTGCAGCCAGGTACCCCCCCCTTCTCTAGGCAGGACCCAGAAGACCCCGTGGGGAGAGTCCTCTCCTCTCTCTGGTGCCCTGGGGGACCGTCGCCCCCAGACAAGCCTGCCTGGAAGCAAAGTCAACACAGGGGCAGCGTGGAGGGGAGACACCCTGTATCCTTGCCTCAAACCAGCATCCACATGAGCCAGAACTGGGGGTAAGGAGGTTGACTCATGTGACCGATATTCCAACGGTCCTGGCTGGTGCAGTGGGTGGACAGGGAACCCAGACGGAACGTGGGCCTCAGCTCCAGGATCCAGGCTCCGGCATAAGCGCCACAGCCCCAAAGACTTGCTCACTTCCAGAGACACTGGCCACCCCCTCCCCAGGCTGCATTCCTGGCCAGCCACACCTGAGCCGAGCCTCGGGTCACTGGTGTCTCCAGCAGACCTTCCGAAAGACTGCAGCCAGGGCTCTGTGGGGCGGGGGGGGAGCGAGGAGACAGGGGCTGCCTGGCCCTCCCCTCCAGCCGCAGGAGCTGGGCTGCTGGCTTGACCAGCTCGTCCTGTGGCTGAGGGTGGGCTGCCGTGTGGACAGCCCATGGCCATTCCCACCCTTGGTGGTACGGACCCTCCCCCACCATGGGCATGCCTCTGTCTGCTCCTCCTCAGCCCCTGGAGTGCCCCACCCCTGCCGTCCCTGCCTCGTGGGCACCGTGCCCCTCACTACCAGCCTCAGGGCTCCCCTTTGAGGCACTGCTCTCTGAGGGCTCTGGGGTCTCGAGTGGGTCGCTAGCCTGGTCTCTTCACGTCATCGCCCCACAGACGTGTTCCTAGCTGACCCACCCTCACCAGCCCTGGGTCATCTCCAATCCCACAGCACAGGGTCACACAACACCCTCCCTGACCACACGGTGCTCCCCTCCCGTGCCCACAGCTGGAACCAGAAGTCTGGGACTTCCTCTTCCCTCTCTCCGACCCAATCAGCATCAGTTCCGTCATCCACATCCTAACACGAACCCCGCTCCCCGCCTCCCTTCCTCCCAGAGCCGCCTGCCTGGAGACAGTCCGTTGTCTCCCTTGTGCTGTCTGGGCCGCCTGTCCCCTGTGAGTCCAGCCTCCCGAAAGTGGCCCCAGCGGGGAACCCGTGTGCCCGCAGCCGGTCCATGGGGGCGGCGGCTCAGTAGACGTCCTCCTGCGCATGAGCTTCAGGTGCGAGGCTGGCTGGGCTCCGTGTGCTCACCACAGCCCCTAGGCCTTCGACCCCAGTGTAGCCTTCTCGAAGCTAACGTTGATTAAGGAAGGTTCTGACCCTCTCTTGCTGGTTCCCTCTGTGGACCCCGGCTCCTCTCCCAGTGTTCAGACAAGTGTGGGGTTTCTGGCCAGTTGATTTTACCAATGGCCTAAATTCATTCCTGGGAGACAGTGTTCCGCCTTTCTGAGCGCGGCTGTGCACCGGGGTCCGGTTTGGACACTGCAGGAACACACCATCCACCTGGAGGGAGATTCCAGGCCGGCAGAACCGTCAGCCACCGCAGACCCGACCTCTCGGTGCCCGGCCGTGTGGGTTTAATGACAGCCTTTTCAAAGACTGCTTCCCAGCCACCTGTGACTGCGAAGGCTGCCCTGCCCTCCTCCAGCCCAGCTGCGCTCGGATCCCGGGAACTTAAACAAGTGGGCACCCCGGGCGTGCCCCAGAGCCCTGGCAGCCGTCGGGGGGTGGGGGCCAGCGCTCTGCATGCAGCTGGCATAGGATGAAGGCCGCCCTCCCGGGCTTGAGCTGCACTGAGCCTGGCACACGTCCCTGGACGGGTGTCCGCGCGGGGATCCTGCCCACCTGCTTTCAGAGGGAGGCTGGGCGTCCCCCACGAAGCAACACCGGCCTGAATCCCCAGTGAGGGGCAGGACCAGACCCCTCCCACCGGCAGCTGCTCTGTGTGCACGCCAGCAATCCCGAAGTCGGTCCTGTGGTCATTTACTCCTGAGCCTCGAGTAAGTGCCTGTTGTGTACTGGTCACTGTGCTAACCACCAGGCACACACCGGTGGGAAAGAGAAATTTCTCCCTGCAGGACTGTATTAAGCTGGAGCTAAGAGCGAGTTTTAGGTCGGGGCAGGGGGCATGCGTCCTTGGACACAGGAGGGCCCACTCCCCGGTCAGTGACACCCGCTGTCCACCAGGCCCCTCCAGCCTTCTCCACGGGGGGCACGTTCGGGCGAGGCTGGCCGACATCATGTGTCCCATGTTACAGACGAGGAAAAGCAGCCTGGAGCGCTCCCATGATCCCAGGATCACTACAAGTGACAGGGACCCCAGGGCGGGGCTCTGAGCCTTGCCGCAGGGAACTTGCCCCAGATCCTGGTACACCCCAGAGGTTACCAGAGGCCGGCTGGAATGGGACCCTGGGCCCTGCCCCCGCTCAGGCCTTCCCTGGGATTCTCGAGGACCAGCCCTGAGTCTAACGCCCAAGCGCGCGTGGAGAGCTGCCAGTGTGCCGAGTGACGGCCACAAAGACACAAACGACCAGGCTGTCGTCCCCGTCCAGGGGCTGGATCAGGACGGCCACCCTCCCCGACTGCATGTGCGCACTCCCTGGAATGGTCAGAGGACTGTCTGGAGAGAGGGAGGCACAGGGTGTGAGGAGCAGCCCTGCACGGGGGAGCCCTGCCATCCTCCCAGCAGCCCCGCTACTGACCCCGGCCTGCAGCCCTAGCCCAATGGGACCCTGTAGCCCAGCCCTGTCCCCACGGTGTTGCCCACTGTCTGCCGCCCAGCTGGGCCCCCACGATCCCGCCCACGGCTACCGCGGCCTCCTGTGCCCCTGCTGTCCCAAGAATTCTGTGCTCAAAGGGGCACTTCCCGTCCTGGGCGGGGCACCGGGCTCCACTCACAATGGAAATAGGGAGAGGCCGGCTGGGCCGGCTGGGCCTCCCGCCAGGCCTCCTACAGGACAGGACACTGAGCAGCGAGCCTGGCAGGGCAGAAACAGCTGGAGGCTGTGGGGCCGTCCCCCCACAGCTGGAGAACCTCTGTGGGGACCTCCTGTCCTCCCTGCGGCCTGTGGCCGGTCCCCTGCCCCGCGGCTGTCCTCACACACTGACCGGCCCCTGAGGAAGGCGCCAACACGCGCAGCCTCCGAGCCGGACAGAAGGGGAGCTGCCTTCTGCTTCCTTGGCCCCTGGCAGGGCTCTCTGCAGGCCGGGAGCCCACCCGGCATCGTCGCGCCTCAGCAGCCCCCGCTCTGAGCCCCCAACCATGCTTGCTTCTGAGTCCCACGGCCCTGCTGGTGAGGGCTGGACACCGTCCCCGTGGGCACACCCGGGCTCCCTCCCACCTGCCTTTCGATGAAGGACGCCAAGTCATAGTTAAATTCTTTGTGGCAAAATCTTAATCCATCACATGAGGTATTTTTGCTGTATGTTTTTTTTTTTTTTTTAAAGATTTTATTTATTTATTTGACAGAGAGAGATCACAAGCAGGCAGAGAGGCAGGCAGAGAGAGAGGAGGAAGCAGGCTCCCTGCCGAGCAGAGAGCCCGATGCGGGGCTCGATCCCAGGACCCTGAGATCATGACCCGAGCCTAAGGCAGCGGCTTAACCCACTGAGCCACCCAGGCGCCCCGATTTTTGCTGTATGTTAAATGGAAGAGCGCCAACATGGTGTGTATAATATAATCAGAATTTTTAGGGGAAAATATATGCCTCGTGAAGGGGCTTGAAGCTCCCACAGCAGCAGCTGGGACTGTCTCAGAGCTCCGGGACCCCTCCAGGGGCTGCCTTTTGTCCGTGCATTTCCTTCGACGATGATTTTGTGCCCTTCGAAGCCTGGAAGCTGTCTACGAGACAAGAGGGAGACTTCACTGTCCGTCTGGCTGTCCATCAGGACGTGCTTCGGAATGTGGACCACATCTCCATAACTTGGGGTCCGCCGGCCCCCGTGTGTGCCCCAGGAAGCTTCCAAACATGCCCATGGAATGTGAAGGGAGGGGAGTTCTCACACCAATCAACACTGGAGGGAAGTCTGGTTCCCAAGTCCTTGCCCAAAGTCACGGGGAGCAGAACCCACAGGTTCCAGGGTCTCTCCCGGGCAGGACGGGTGAGCCCCTCGCCGGGGAGGGGTCAGCACCAGGAGCGGCCGGAGCTCATGCACCAATGCATGTTCTCTCTTTTCACATAATTGAAGCACTGAACTCACATGTCTGGTGTGTGTTCACGCCTGTGTGCTTCCCCGAAATGCCACCCCACGCAGCACTGGGAGCACACTCCCCGCCCTCCTAGAAAGTTCCCGTCTGTGCCTTTCCTGCCGAAGCTCCGATCCTGTCCCTATAGACCCGTGCTGCCCATCCCAGACCTGGTGGACATGGAATCAGCAGGGCACAGTCCCCGCATGTGGCTTCCTTGCCGCTGTGTTCAAGAAGCACTGGTGCTGTGACCCGTGTCGTCACCGTGGGTAGCGTCACGGTGTGCGGACAATGCGAGCCTCCATTTCTCAGTTACGAGACCCTCGGTTCCAGTTTGAGAGGTCGTGCCCTCCCAGCAAAGTCTTCCGATAGACCCATATTCTCACTCACCAGGGTAAATACCCAGATCACAGGAGTAATGGGTTCAACCCATGTAGAACCTGCACAGGGTTTTCAACGTGGCTGTCCCACCTCACGGCCACGATTCACCACTCCGACCGCTGGCAGGAAACACATTCCATTGTGTTAGATTTGACTCTCAGTGAGGATTCAGAATGTTGGGCACTTTCCACGCTCACTGCTGACGTGCATTATTCAGGCCTGTGCTCCTCGTACATTGGTTTATTCATCTATTATTACTGATTCATGGGAGAACTTTATATATTCTGGACACAAGCTCTTTGTCGGCTATATGTGCTACGAGTATTTTCTCCCAGTTTATGACTTGCCCATTCTTGTTCTTAAAAGTATATTTTGATGAACAGAAAATTTTAATTTTCATGAAGTTCAGTTTGTCATGTTTTTCTTTCCAGTTAGTGCTTTTAGCATCTTGTGCAAGAAATCTTTGCTTTCCTCAGAATCATGTGGATTTTCTCCTGGATTTCCCTCTAGAAGAAGACTTACAGTTCTGAAACTTATATTTAGGTCTGTGCTCCATTTAAACTAATTTATTTGTAGACAGAAAGAAAGAGTTCAAGGTTCTTTTTTATTTGCATACAGATAGGTATTTGTTCCAACAACATTTGTTTAAAGGGAATTTGCCGTCTCCGTTTGATTAACTTGGCCATAGTTGAAAATCAATCCACCTTATAGTGTATGGATTTATTTCTGGACTTTATTTTGCTACATGATCTACCTGTCCACCTTTTTGCCAATACAAAACTGTCCTGATTACCATTACTTTACAGTAAGCCATGATTCAGAGAGTGTGAATCTCCCAGCTGCGTTGTTTTTCAACAATGTTGGGACCATTCTAGGTCCTAGAGTTAGAGTCTTCAAATAACATTTAGAATCATGTTGCTAACTTCTAGATTTTAAGAAACTCTGCTGGTGTGTTGATAAAGATTGCATTGAATCTGTATCAATTTGGGGAAATTAACATCTTAACAATATTGAGTATCCCGATCTATGAACGTGGTACATCTCTCCTTTACTTAGACCGTCTTTCATGTCTATCAACAGTGTGTCCTGTTCTTCAGTGGGAAGGTCTTACATATGTCCCACTAGATTAATCCCTAGGCATTCACTGGTTTTGATGTTATTTTCATTAGTAGGATTTTTTTTCTTGTTCTTCCAATTGCTCACTGCAAATTTAAGGGAGTTCGTTGGTTCTCACTATCCACCTTATGGCCTGTGACTTTCTAAGTGCATCTATTCTTCAATGTTTCTCGCGCACTTGTGTGTTTCTGTATGTGCCCTCAGTGTCATTTGCGAATAACGGGTTTTCCTTCGCTTCTCTCCTTATGTCATTTTGCTGTTTATTGCCTCATTGAACTATCTAAAACCTTTAACAAAATGTTGAAAGGAAGTGGTAAGGACATCCCTGTTCCCAATCTCAAGAGAATAATGATGATTGTACAATACATAGGATGTTTGGTACAGATTTTTCATCCATTCTCTTGATCAACTTGAGGACATTCCCTCCTCTTCCAAGACGGCCAAACAGTTTTATCATGAAGTTTGTCAAGTGCTTTTCCACATCTATGAGATCATATGGTTTCTCTCTTTTCTTTGTTAATGTATTTTCTTTATTCCCAGTAAAAATGTGTCATTCTGGTTCTCAAGGATCCAAGAAAAGTTTGGGGAAACTTCTCAAATCTAAAGCTCTTGTCATGTTCCTTAAGGAGAAAGGCTGACACACATCTCCAGGGAAATCTTGTCATCATCATGCTCTGGTGTACCCTCCACTGATGACCGCATTGTCTGCCACACAGAAGTGAATCGAGGCATCGCTAAGTGAAGATGGACATCGAAGTTTCTAGTCCTTTCCTTGTACAGTCTAAGGGTCAGGAGCTTACTTTCTTGAAATGCACTTGCTTGTAAACGCTCTGAGGGCAAAAATATTTGCATCGTCCTCAGAGGGGCGTGCCCTGCACCCAGAACCAAGCTGGGCACATTGTTTGATTCAGTAAATATTTTTTGAGTAAGTGAATGAGTAAACGAATGAATGCACGGGTGAATGAGTAAGTGAATAAGTGAATGAACGATTAAGTGAGTGAAATGTAAATTACCCAGTTAGGACCCAGGCACGTCACTGCATGGATCTGAGCGCCATATGTCTGTGAGGCTGGAAATAGGAGGGGAGCCGCTCTCACTGTTCGGTGCAGGAGGAGGAAAGCAGACATCCAAAGAACTCTGGTGACTTTATTTGGTTTTGGAATGCCTACGTATTTACTATTTTTAGTAAATCCCATCTGCTTCTTGCCTTCAAAAGAAAAGTTCAAACATGTTTATCTTTATCAACAGCCAGAAAAAGAGGCAATTGCCCTATTTCACACCCTAGCGACCCACTGCAAAATGTTTGCTTCCCATCCCCACAATGTTAAGGTTTACTAGTCTAGAGGTCTTTGTACCAGAGGGAGAAATGCTTCCCCCAGGAGATGCGGCTTTCACCGAGCTGAAGTTCAGGCCTCCCGCCGGCCACTGTGAGCCCCTCCCGCCTTGACTCCACCGGCACAGATGGGCTTCCTGACCCCGACCGCCAGGGGGTCGTGGAGCCGCTACTCCACAATGGCGGTGAGCAGGGATGTGTCTGGATACAGGAGATCCCTAAGGGTGTCTCTTGGGACTACCAAGCCCTGAAAATGCTCCCTTCAGATGGGTGGAAAACCACAGCAACTCAATTCAAGGAGGACTAGGAATGGCCAAGCCCCTTCAGGAATGAACCCCAGCTGAGGGCTTGCTGGGAGTGAAGGGAATGGGGATGGCTAGAGGGAGAAGGAGTTGCAAACGCCAGTTCCGGCTTGGTGACCGCCTGCAGAAGAGGACTGTGATCGTCATGAGTATTTGTTCTCATTGTTACGAATATGTTTGTGTATATATAGACCAGATATCTTTGCTTTCTTCCTTGCCTCCTCTTTTATCGTGACACAGACGAGCTGATCGTAGCTCACTGTCTGCCACAGTGTAAACACAGGGTGTCAGCAGAAGAGTAAACCTCACGCCAGGACTTACCGTCCGCTCCTGGAGGAGGGGAGCACCTGCGACAGCTGCGTCAGGTTAGGCACTTGGAGATTAACTCCCAGCGAAGGAGACTCGGTGGGTCCAAGTGGGGAGGAGCGGGCTGGGATGGTCAGTTTTGTTGTCAGCGGGGCTACGCTCTGGTCGTCAGCGACTCGAGGGTCCCTCTAGGTGCTGCTGTGAACGTGAATGGGATCAAGGTCCCCCAGCTTGTGTGACTATGTAAGGAATGTGACTTGAGTCAGGACGATGGTCCTCATCTGGGTGGGCCTGATCTTACCCAGTGAAAACCCTGAAGGGAAGAGCCAAGGCCTCCCAGACCAGGAAGAAACTCCCCGTAGACCAGGCCTTGGGCTGTGCCGACGGTCCTGCCCCCTCACCACCAGTGACCTGCCCCAGATTCAGACTCGCCTCCACACGCAAACACACGGGCTGACTCCCTGCGCGGAATCGCACCATCTGTGTTTCCTACTGGCCTGTCTCTGGCCGCACTGACGGACGCAGATTGCGGAGCCGGAAGTATGGAGACAAGCGCACTGACCAGAAGCTGAGAACCAGGACGACTCCAGCCCCCACACTCCTCAGTAACGAGCGTGCATACAGTTATTAGAAAGTCGTTCTGCTGTGGGAGAACCGCGCTGCCTTTCTGCTCCAGGTTTCCAGAATGTTCCTCGGCTGAGTGCGGGGCTGGAGGACACCAATAATGGTGGTTGTCACAGTCAGTGTCATTGGTTGCTTCTCTACTTCTGCTGTACCCTGGGACCCCCCCAGACCAGGATTTCAGAACACTGGCAAGCCCAAGGACAGCAGCAGGAAGATCTCCTTTCAGCCCCTAAACTGGCGATAACTACGCCCACGTCTCCAGGAGAAAGAGGTTTGTGGAACGCACACAGCTTCACGGTAACCTCTGCCTCCGCCCTGCACCCCAGGCAGCCTCCCACTGTTCCTGACGCCTCCTCCTTAGAAAGACCTTCCAAAGCCACCAATACCGAGGGATGGGTTTCCGCAAGTCCAGGAAACCTCCAGATTTGAATGCAGAATTTAGTGTGTGTATGCGGATGTGCCTTGCTCTGGGGACAGGCTCGACGGCTTCCATCAGACCAGGCTATCGAGGTGCTTCCGCCGTCGGACGGGAAACAAAAGGTTC
Source organism: Lutra lutra (assembly GCF_902655055.1). Taxonomy (NCBI): domain Eukaryota; kingdom Metazoa; phylum Chordata; class Mammalia; order Carnivora; family Mustelidae; genus Lutra; species Lutra lutra. The sequence continues at coordinate 152,495,082 of NC_062283.1, forward strand.
CAAACCACTCTTGTTTGTTCTTAGAGGAGACGTGATTCGCGCCACGTCTCCGTCAGGCTCTGAGCACTCCACGCTAGGACCTGCTTGCCATGTTCAGACACCAAAGCTTCCATGCAGGCTCAGAATCTTGTGGGTGCCGGAAAATGCCAGCTTCTCCGCATCCTGACTCTGTGTCAGACGGCAGACTGAGCACGCAAGCAGCTCTTATCTGGGGCAAGCACTGTGTTCAACAAAGATATCCTTGGGGGTGTGGGGAGCCCACGGGAGGCATGGCCACGTCAGCCCAATGAATCACGACAGCCGTGGCTCGCAGATAAGAAAATCAACAGCCACGGAATCCACACAAGGTGACCAGGCAGGCTGTGGGTCTGGGATTAGAAAACGGGTCCCTCTGACCCCAGAGACTGGAGAGAGCACATGCAGCCTTCTTATTTTAGAAATGAGAAAAGCTGAGGGTCATGGATGCCCTAGCCACAGGGAGCCATGCAGAAGGACAACCCCAGGCTAGGGCACCCCTCCCCCACAGGCTGCCTCGTCCCCAGGCAGGTCTGAGCCCTGCGAGAGGATGGGCCCCATAGACAGCAAATTCCAGGCATTCCGCAGGATTCCACGGACCCTCCTTATCAGACCGTCTGCTGAGTTCACCGTATCTTTGTGAAGTGTCTGGGAGAGAAGGCTTCCATCACCCCTCTCCCTATACCACTTGGAAGGAATCCCATGAACGTCTGGTGACATCTCCAGGGAGAGGGGGAGGGGACCAGAACCTCTAGGCACTCCTGTCCTCTCACGCAGCCAGCTGGAAGGTAATAGTGTGTGTGCATGTGTGTTTGTGTGTGTGTGAATATATATTTTTTCACATATTAAAAAATCCCTCCTTAAATACCCCTTATATTTAAGCCTTAAGGCAGTGAGTGCTAGGGGTGAGCAGCCGGCCCCTGCCAGGGAGCGAGCACCCCCCAGGCAGCTAGAGTCCCCGGCTAATCACCAGGACATCGGAGTTCCGACCCCGAACCCACCACTTACAGCCTGCGTGACCCAGAACACGCCATTCCTCCGTCCGTCAGTGGCCCCAGGCCGGCACCCGGGAGATGCGTGCTGGGCTCTGGGTACAAGCTAGGGATTCCTTCCCACAGGCCTACTGGCTCAACAGTACTTTAAAATTAAGATATTTCGTTGTAAAACTTAAATATCTGACTTCTCTTAAAAGAAGGAGGAGGAAGAGGAGGAGACGGAGAAGGAGAAAGGGAGGAAGAAGGTGGCGACTGGGCACATGCGTGCTTCCCTCCTGCTCTACGGGCTGTGGGGCCCGGCCCCCGACCCCCTTCCTGGGCCCCACATTTGACCACCCACCCCGGGGTGAGGGGCTCCTACAAGCAGCACAGGCCTGGACGTGTGCCCTGGCGATCTCCGTGACTCCGGCCAGAGATGCCGTCTGGCGACTCTGATTCTGAACCAGACGGCTGCAGGCCCACACCACAGTGACCATCTGGGGGAGACAACATGCCCTTGACTCTGGGGAAGCAGTGTCACTCAGACTGTCAGAGAAAACGTGTGTCCCGTCTCTTCCTCGAGGAATCCAACCGTAGCAGCTTCTGACTGTGCGGCTACCACCACGGGAACGAAACCAGGACTCCTTGCACGCCACAGGCCAGGACGCCCATCGCAGACAGGCTCTGCACGCCCCCGCCTTTCTGCTGCCAGACCCCAGTCCCGTTATCTCCTTGTGGGGCTCCGGCGTGTCCCCCAGCTGTGCCCTCCGCTGCACGAGGCCTGGAGGGGACAAGGCTCGAGGACCGTGCTCTGGGCGCCGGGCCTCCCGCCCACACAGGCCGCGGCGGCCGGGGTCGGAAAGATGACACGGCTGTTCCAACCAGACACCGAGAAGGACTCGTGGTTGCTCAGAACATCCGCATCACTGCGTTTTACAGGACTTGTGCTCTGGGTCTTCTTGGCAAAGAACAACGATTGGGAGGTGAACCTTCAAAGCCGCATACGTGGGAAGAAAAGAAACAGCTCCACGAGGACGTTACTCTTCCGTCCGCTTGCGGCCCCGTTGGGCTGGACACTTTCTCCTCCGGCAGAATTCCCTGGAGCACGGGAAAATCTGCTCCTCCAGGAAAAGATCTTAATCCCTTTGGAGACAGCTCTGCAGGCTCTCTGATGTGCGGCGCTCACCTCGGACCGGGCCTGCGGGACACGAGGGACCTTGGCCGCCACGGCTGCTCCCGGGAGGGCGTGAGGTCGCGGGGATGTGCTGTGTGGACCTGCCCTCCCTTCTGGGGGGTTCCGGGAGCGCACAGATTACCCAGCATGGCTCGGAGGAAGGTGAGTCGAAGCTGGGTTTGGTGCCTGGAGGAGAGTGAAACAGCGGTGTCGGGCGCTTGCATTATTGACGGCGTGTGGTGAATTTTTAAACAAAATAAATAATGTATCTACAGCAGGGTCATTTGATGACTCTTTGCCAATTGGATGGTTTAAAGGTACCAGAAAAATGTGAAAATACTTTTTTTTAGACATTAGTATACTGAAAAGACAACAAATTTTGAGTTTCAAACCCCTCTCGTCGTGTCGCCTGTTGTTGTGGGGACTTGCGTCCCAGCTCTGGAGGACGGGGGTGGGGGGCCCCGACATCCTGCCGTTCCTGCCTACGTCTGACTCAGTGCGTGCGCGCGCTCGTCCGGAGGAACGGGCCAGGGGTGTGGAGAGCGGGCACGTGACCTGTCCCCAGGAAGGCTCCCCTCTGCTCAGGTGCCCAACAGCCCCGCACCCATGCCGGATCGGGGAGACCCCAGCGCCAGGAGCGCCGATCTTCTCTGCCTGGCTCTTGTCCTCGGCGTCCAGAGCTCGCCAGAGCCGGACCCACAGCACACATTTCACAAGGTCTCAGAACCACGTCCGGACTTGTTAATGTCGTGTGATTGGATTCGGCTCACTGACCATCGACCGTGTAGGCAGCAGGGCGCTGGGCTCTGGGGACACAGAGTGCCAGCGAGAAGGTCCCGTGCTCGGGGGTAGAGTGTCGGGCTAGGGGAAAGACAGCTGCGTGCCTCAAACCACACTGGCTCGGGGTCCCCGTGGAGCCCCCAGTGTGGGCTTGAGGCTGGGGTTGCGGTGAGAAGGGGTCCAAGCATTCCTGACACAGAGTCCCCCGCCCCCGCCCCGCCATGCAGAGCCCTTACACCTGGCAGAGGGCCCCAGCTCGAGGACACAGCCAGATCTCCATGTTCCAGAGGCAGAACGGTGCCCTGAGCCACAGCATCGCCCATGACCGCGCCCATCGGCAGTCGGTTCCCGTGTCCTGCGGCAAAGGCCCTCACCCTGTCCCCGTTTCAGAATATCAACCACCCGGAAAACGCGGACACAGAGCAAGGGCACCTCGGGAGCTTCAGCTGGGTGGGACAGACGCAGCCCTGCTGGGCCCCCAGTAAGTGGCCAACTGCAGTCAGCTGTGACCAATCACCTCCAGGACAGTCCTTTCTCACCCGTGAGAGACCAGCCCCTTCTGGGGCAGCAGAGAAGGAAACGCTGCAGGAGGCTGGGCTCCAGCCCCAGGAAGGGCAGACCCTGCGGAAGGCTTGACAAATGGGACTCAGCCCCATGTTAAAGGACCCGGACTGGGGGTCTTGGACGGCTTTCAAAGGCGACTATACACCTCCTGAAATCTTATGCAAAACTATATGTGTGTGTTTGTGTTTTCGGGGAAAGGATCTGTGGCTTTTCCTATTCTCAAAGCACTTTGCTATCCCAAAGTTACGGAATGTTTTCTTACATTTTATGCAACAGAAACCATTTTAAATACACACAAGATTTCTACTCCTCATCCTAAAACCACTTCCATGGGCCCTTCCAACCCCCATCAGGAGCGAGATTGAGCCCAGCAAACAGCATCTGGGGAGCAGAGGGTTATTTTTAAAAATCGGTCCCACCTTCTAAGATTTGAAGGGGGAAAAAAAAAACCTCACATTTTAATTGTCTTCAAAGAAACAAAAAGGAATCGGTGGTACCCATGGCCAGGTGGCTTAATTTCTATCACCTTGGGATACCAGATTCATTACAAGTTTCTACTTAGAGCTTAGATCTCATCCACCTTACAAATCCCAGCGGCTTCCCAGTTCCCGGGCTCCCACAGAGCCCCTCCCTTGTAGATAATTTGTACATTTCAGTACATTTAGATGAAATACCGTTTTTATTAGCAATGACACGTGGTCCCTGATACCACCTCCCACTGCCCGGAGACCCACGGCGTTTCACCAGGAACAGGGCTGCTCTCTGCCCCAGGGGTGGTTTGGAGACGGAGCTGTGGGATGCCAGCGTGGGGGCTCCCCAGGGCCAGGACAGCGAGGCTTCCTTCACGAGTCTGGTCGCTGGGATCCGAGACGGCCAGCTCCCAGCCAGCCTCACGTTTCCGCCCCGCACGGGCTGGAGCCGCAAACCCGCGTCGGAGCAGCCTCCTCGGAAGGTCCAGGCCCCCGTGGGCTCTTGCTCTCGGTTCCCGGCTGGCAGGACGCTCGGGGTGGAGCCAGTCCTTCCGCCCTGCATGGGGGAGTGGGGCCCAGGTGCTCCCCAACCGGTCCTTCCGGAAGCTCCTGGACAGAAAGGGCACACCTCCTGCGTGAGCGTTGAGCTCACTGAGTCCGGAGGTGGAAAGGCAGCCTAACCAGTGTGACCGGCCCCGGGGTGCGCGGTGGGGAGGCAGTGACGTGTCAGTTCAGGGCCGGTCAGAGCTCTGCGGCCGCTCCAGCACGGCGGCTGTATTTGGGGACCTCAGCCCCAACCTCGGGAGGATCTGTGAATCCTGCATGGTGAGTGAGGGCACAAAGACTCGCTCCAACAAGCGCAGATGCCAGCTGCGCGAGCGAGGTCCTCCCCGCAGGGCACAACCCATGACATGTGACCTGCATCCTCGGTGCCCAGCGTCCCTGCCACACTCTTGTCCCCACCTCCTCAAGCATCCCGCCCTGTCCACCACTGCCAGCCACTCAGCCCTCTCAACCTCCGGGGCGTCTCCATGAAGAGCCTCACAGCAGGCTCGAGCCTGGGTGGTGGAAATTAGCTAGAGGGGCGAGATCCAGGGTCCCTTGTGGACCCTCCAGTCTCCGATCTGAACTGACCCCTGGAGACCACCACTAGGAAGGACAGCTCCTCGCCCTGGGAAGGAAGCTTGGAGAGTCAGTTCAGAATCTGAAAGTTGCTCAGAATCATGTATTTCCATGTTTTCTGCATGTTCTTGGCTTCCCAGTGTTCTCCTCCGCAGTTCAGGAAAAAGCTAGACCTGTTCTCACCAGGGAGAGGAACAACAGATGCCCAGGCCCAGCCCTTCCTCGTGCTCATGGACCCCATCGAGGCGTGTGGGCCCCTGGGGACAGCACAGGCACTGGAAGGTGTGAGCCCCTAGCAGGGTCCTGGCATCTCTCTGTCATCAGCCAGCCCAGTGACCTGGGGCCTGGCCCTGCTCCTGGAACCCATGCTCATCTGTAAACAGGGGAAGGGTCCCAACCCTCTCCAGCCGCGTGTGAAAGTGTTACCCATGTGAGAAGGGGTTACGGTTAGACCCTGTGGGACAGCAGACCCCGCCACTCCATGCCCAGGCTCATGGATGTGTGGGCTGAAGGCGCGACCTCGCCCCGCCCTCCTCAACCCGGTGAGTTTTCCTCCAGCGTAGAGTAAACAGAGATTTTCACATTCCAGACCGTCCTTACAAAACTTTCCAAACTTTCCAGGTGACGTTAAGGCAGTCGTAGGTAAACACAACAAGCACAATGGGCCAACAGCTCTGAAGGCACCAGCTGTTTCCCCAGGACAGGAGGTCCCAGATGCAGACACGGAGCTGTCCCCTCGGGGCTGAGACACATGCCAACAAACAAAGCCGGGGTCCTCGGCCTCGCTGGTCAGCATGAGGCCATCCTGCCCGTGTCCTAGTGGCCGGGTCGCTGGCCCCACTGGAGCTTACGTTGACCCATACCCCCCACCACCCTGTGTCTGATCCCAGGGAGCTCGGTGCTGAATATCCAGCCCTGGGCCCCCCAGCACTCACACCGGGCACCGCCAACCCTTGGCCTGGCCCAGGACCGTGGGGTAAAGCACCTGGGTTTAGACTGAGGAAAAGTACGAATAAGATCCAAACCCATCTCAAGAATTTATCAACAAAAGGAGAAAACCAAGTGGCCCAGGCCCGTGCTGCTGCCTGGGCGTCGGCCGCGCTCGGAGGAGAACCTGCCAGCAATTAGGTCGCACGTGAACCACCCAGCCTCGATTCCTCGGCCCCAGAATTTCAAAGAGAGCATGAATCATAGAACTCGAAGGCTTGGGAAGAGACCTCGGAAACTGAGACCATATCTCAGAGCAGGACCTCTCCATGACAGAGCGCCCAGGCCTGGGGGACCAGGATGTCGCCGAGTCCCAGCCGGAGGGTGGGGCCTGGGACTACGCGTTCCCAAGCCACTCCCAAGGGTGGCCGCACCCGTGCTCCAGAGAACAGCAGCTCGTTCGGGAAGAGCGTGGCCGAGTGTGGGCCGGCGGTTCACACCCAGGACGGAGGGTGTGGGAACCCACGGAGCTGGGCCCTTCGGGTCTGGGGCCCCTGGGGACCAGGACACGCTACAGGCGGCTTGAATTGTCAGCGAGAGCTTCCCTCCCGGCGCCGGACACGAGCCGACAAAATCGTCGGCTCACAGTCCACTACGTTGAACTTTTAAAAATGACTTTAGGGGTTTTTTCAGTATTATTATTATTTCACAACTGTCAAGTTTAAAGCAAAATGCAAGGATGTGATCAGAAGTGTTTTTCTCCTTTGAAAAATGTTAACAAAATCCTTCACATCAATGAAACATTTCTCTGGGGTCAGCCCACGGCGGGGGGAGCCCTGCAGTCTGTGCCACGGACGTGCTGGGTGGCCGTGGGCCAAGGGGCACCTTTCTGTGTGTCCTGTGCTCCCTCCCAGTGGCATCGGGCCTTCTGGAAGGACGTGGTAACCATACACGCTGTCACACGCTCGGCATGTGTGACGCCCAGAAAGCCTCATCCAGCGTCAAATCGCTGTAATACTCCAGCGTCACAGGTACTACCCCTGTTACCATTCCCTCCTCCGTTAGTGCCTGGTTCAGGGACTCTACAACTGCGCTGAAATCCTCAGCACAGACCATAGGCTTGTGAGGTCAGAAATTGAGTTGTTCTCTTATCTGCAATGGTGGCAAGTTCAGCTGCATGGCAGACAGGAAGAAACGGAGATTACGTGACACCTGAGGGCCAGACGGAAAAGGCTGATCAGCTCAAGCCTGTGTGACGGCTCGGCTCCGTGGGCCCTGACCACGGTCCCCAAGCACGAAGGGTGCCAGGCTGTGACCCCGAAAACCCCTTCCTGCTTTGGAAGATCAGGATTTCATGACTCATTGGGGCAAAGGTGTTACCACCAAGCTGCCTTCAATCTCACCTACAACTGCCTGGTTTTATGGGGCCACACCTCACCCCTTACGGGGCCCAGGAGACAGGAAGGTGACCTCAAGCTTGGGATCTCAGGATGGAAAAGCAGCGTCGGATCACCGAGTGAACTGCTGGAAGGTCACGGCATCTTCTAGAAGTAGCACTTGGCACAAACCTCCTGTGGGGTTAACCCTTCCATTCCCAATGGCCTGGGCTGCCTCCACTGGAGAACTTGCCCCCTCAGCCCCCCGGCATCTCTCCTAAAAAGGCCTCAGTGTCCCGGGCGCAAGAGACATCCATCAAGTTAACCAAGTTTTGATCGAGTCCAATATTGCATTAATTATTATTATCATTGCTTATTTTCATTGGTGGAACATGACTTTTTTTTTTAATTGGTGAAGTCGTGCATTGTTTGGCGTCGTGTAGACACAGCTGTGAGGACTGACCAAGTGTAGCGCAGGACGGGTCTTTGCCTGCGTACTGGACATCCCAAGTTCGGACTCAGCCGATGCCCGGGGCCTGGCCTGTCCACGCCTCCCCACGCTGGGGCGGCACGTGGCTGGGTGAGGCCTGGGCTTTTCTGTGGCCTTCCACGGTCCCCCAGACGCTGGCATTGGGTCCCACAGACCCCCACACCCCAATTCACCCAAGGGAGACCCCTGCCACCGACCCTATCTGTGAACCACCCGACGGAGGCGCGAGCCTTCCTGGGGCCCCCTGAAGTACCCTCTCACTGCTGGCGTCTGTCCGATCCCCCAGTCTATGCGAGGCGCCGCAATGAGGGCCACACAGCTCCTCCCGTCCGGAGGGCTGTCATTTAGGGGAGACAGGCAGGCTAATTACTAACTCACACACGGCTGAGGAAAGTAAACGCTCTAATAACCGTGTGGACGGCGCGCTCCGGAGACGCCGGGCACAGCCCTCAAACCGGGGTGGCGGCGTCGGGGCGAGGGGGGGTGTGAGCCGCCTCAAAGGGCACCATGGGCGCGGATGGGCGACAGGAGGGGGTCTGGACCTGGAGCTGCGCTGAATCTCCCACTTGCTGTTCAGGCAGACGGCCGCGGATGGACTCCAACATCCAGTGGGATGTGAGGACGCATGTCGGCCCCCAGCCCTCCTCCGCCCCATCCCCTCACCCCGGACGACACGTTTGCAGCAGGTGCGCCATCTGTGCGCCCGTGAGTGGGAGCAGGCTCTGACCTGTTTTCTGACCCCTCTTCACACCCAGCTCACACGGTGTCGTGTTCGGAAGAACTTTCTGTCCCGGCTCCTGGAGCTCTTCCTCTTTTCGTGGGCTACACCGGGGCCCTCGCTACCTTCCGCACTCGCAGACCGCGGGGCCGAGAGGCACGTGCAGGAGTCATGTCGCGGTGTGCAGGCGTGCATCAGGCGGCAGAGCCACTCCTGGCCTAGATCCGTGCGGCTGTCATTTTGGCCAACGGCTTGGCTTCCCAGCCACAGGTGTCCTGCCACGGGTGGCACATGGCGCGTGACAGCACCCGTGTCCACAGCCTGCCACAGGTGGGAGGCTGTGCGTCACCAGTCCCGTTCTACGGCGCTAGCTCACGGCCTCTCTGACACCAGTTAGACCAGTGAGTGAGGAGCCCCGTTTGGTGACCGCGAGGCTCTGTCCACGGCATGCTGGCTGCTGAGCCCAAGGAAGCAGGAGGGCCTCACTGATGCTGCCGTCAGCTGCTGGAAAGACTGTCGGCGGAGGCGGCCCAGGCCTCAGGGTTAGTCCCAAGGGTGGTTTGTGCCAAGTGCTACTCCCAGAAGCCAAAAAGCAAAACCCTGAGGACAGTGTGAGGACAGGGTGGGAGTCCAACCTGGCAGAGTGGGACCTTGGGATCTCTCTCCTCTGCGGCCAGGGTCCTCACGGGCGTCAGGGGCTCTAGTGCCCATGCAGGGAGCCCCGCTGGCGCCATGCATGGACCGTGAAGCCTCAGCCCTCCATGCTCAGGACCCGCCTGTCCTACAGACATAGGCTCAGGCCCCCAAACCCCCCAGGATGACCGGTAACGAGGGAAGGAGGTGCTGGGGACTGTCCCTCACGCGGGAGTCCACGCTTGTTTGATTCAGTTAAAAACAAGCATAACTTGGGCGCCTGAGTGGCTCAGTTGGTTGAGCAGCTGCCTTCGGCTCAGGTCATGATCCCGGACTTCCAGGATCAAGTCCCGCATCAGGATCCTAGCTCCTTGGGGAGTCTGCTTCTCCCTCTGACCTTCTCCTCTCTCATGCTCTCTCTCACTCATTCTCTCTCAAATAAATAAATAAAATCTTTAAAAAAACAAACAAAAAAAAAGAAACAAAGCAAACAAACAAAAAAGACAAGCGTAACTTACACAGGCTGCCACTCCAGAGCGTCCCATCCAGCCTGGGACAAAACCCTCCCTGGAAAAGTAATGTTTGGCTTGAACAAGCAGACAAGCAGTGTCCCTCTGAGCTGCTGTCCTGATCTGGAACCAGGCCGCTGATGCAGGGGAGCGATTCTGTCCACGATGGGGCTGCCCACGGCCTCCACACGCTCACTCTGGGCTTGGGACTGGGCTTGGGACACGTCACCGTGAAACAGCCCCTCTTCCTCAGCTGCCTGCCGAGCCATCAGGAGGCAGGACACACTGTCGTTCAAGCTGGCCCCCGACCTCGGCCCAGATAGGCCTCCCAGGCCTCTTACTTTGTCTGTAAAATGGGGGGAGTGTGCACAGGATGTCGTAGAGACTAGATGCAAATCGCAGAGATCGTCCCTGCAGAGAGCCGGCAGTGACCAGCCTCCAGAGGGACCATCCGGTGAGCCGAGCCATCTGATGCTGTGTGGAGTGGGGAGCTGAGTGCCGGCTGAACGCCCCTCACGCCCCACAGAGGCAGGTTCAGGGCAGGGTTCTCAGCCCCGGTCTAAGTGGAGAGGCCTGGAGGCAGCTGAGAGCTGGGCTTCGGCAGAGGGGCCGCAAGGAGCCAGGCACAAAGCTGGGGTGCCGGCGGGGCTAGTGCCGGGAGGAGAAGCAAGGACGGGGCTCAGCCCTGAGACAGTGAGAAGTCCGGGGAGGAGACAGAAGGAGAGGCCAAAGGGAGCAGCCCGGGGAGGTGGGAGGGAAGCAGGAGCGGGCTCTGGGGGAGGCAAGGTGCTGCGCTGAGGGCCCGAGGTTTGAAGAGAGACAGAGACAGAGGCAGGAGTGCGGGCCTGGCCGAGCAGTGGGGGGCTGAGGGCCAGGTATAAGGGGGGCCAGACAGAGGCAGCTCGTCAAGCTTGTAGCAGGGGTGAGGGAAAGCAGGGTTCCCGCAGGGCCGGCTCCATAATTTGTCCAGCACGGAGGTGTTTGCCGAGCAGGTGGGCGTGTGCGTGGAAAGCTCTCTGGAGAGACTAAGAGCCCTCCACTGCCGGCCGGGCCCTGCGGCAAGACAGCAACCATCGGACCGCGGGCAGCCGGGAGCTGGGGCTCTGAGGACGGCGGGCACGCAGACACCGTTCCAGGCTTCGGCAGCAAAGGGGCCGACGTGGGGCCGTGGGCCGTGCCGAAGCTGTCGTCCCCTCTCATTCCATACATCTCTGCTCTGCTCGCTAAGGACAATTTTATAGAGTTTTCCATTTTTAACATGCGGTTCATCTTTCCTAGGTCCGAGCCTGTGGGAGTATTATCCCCGTGGGCCCCATCCACCTTCACCCCTGCTCGTCGGCTTTGGGAACAGAAACCACATCGGGCGCCACGGAGAGACCAAGATCTCCAGGTCAAGAAGAGTGTCCCCGCTGAGACGGCCTGCCGCCCCCCAGCAGAGAGACCCGGCCGTCCCAGCAAGCTCTCCCCGTCCCCTCCTGCGTCCCACAGCCCTGATGAACAGACCAACAGGACAGCCCCGTGCAGACCCTCACCCCTACTCATTGGGGCCTCAGCGGGAGTCAAGTCTCCCTTCTGGAGCCTTCTCTGTCCCACGTCCCTCCTTCCATCTGGCTGAGGAAAGTTCACCCAGATCTGGGAGCTGAGCAGGAGCCAAGTGAGCAGAAGCGGACGGTGCTGACCTCGAGCCTCGGGACATGGGGTGTGGGGGCCACGGGCACCCGCCAGGGGAAGGGCAGCTGGAGCCCCGCTCAGAGACTCACTCGGGCTCTGCACGGCCCCCGCACTTCCTGTCGGGCTTGAAGGGCCGAGGTCAGAGGCGAGGAAGGATTTTGACACTGTGGGGAGCTGGGGCCCCGTCCTCGGTTTCTCTTCTCTCTGTCCAGAGTCCATGTGATTTGTGTCCCGAACAGAGCTCGCGCCAAATATCTCCCGCCCTGTAAGCCTCGGCGGCCGAGAAGTGGGGACACTCTGTCCCTTGGTTCAAAATGGGGAATGAGGACCATAAACACGCATCAGACACTGCTCCAAGCACTCTTCATGATGAACTCATTCACACTCCCAACCACCTTGTTTTCATCAACATCTCACCGTCGAGAAGACAGGGCCGTCCCAGAGTCCCCAAGGCCACATGGTGAGGGTTTGTGGCCATGGGTTGGCGGACCAGGGAGCAAGGCCCCACAGCCTAGCTCTCAGCCAGCACACCACGCCACCTCCCTCTGCCCAGGGTGCGAGATTGTGGCCACCCACCCCCGAGCTACCCATCCTTCCATCTCTCCTCCCTCCCTCCGCGGCTCTGTCCTTCCACATGACCACAGCTCTGGCCCTGACAAGCCTTGGGCAGCCGTCCAGACAAAGGGAAGGAAGAAGTGAAGACGCGCGTAGCTGCGGGTGTTGTCACGCGCACGGGGCGGCTTGCACGTGTCAGACACGCTCGCATCTGGCTAATCAGCCCTCTCCTGCCCGTGCGTGGGGTCGAGCTCCCTACCAGCCCCTCCTCTGGGCCCTCCTCGTCCTCACCCCGCCGTCTGTCCCCACACCTCCCACCACCCTCACGCTCCCCCGGGAGAACCTTTCTGCTCTTCCCCAAACTTTCCCTGCGTTCCAACAATGCTGCCTTTTGCCAAGGTGTCAACTTTATTTATGGAAGGAAACTCATGGGATTTTCTGTGATGAACCACCCAAAAGGGAGGGACATAAGGAGTGGGTTGTATTGATTAGTCAAATGATGACCAGGCATGTCCAGTCGCCCACGGCCCGGGCAGCTGACCCTATGACCAGGGACACGCTCCTGGCTCCATGTGAAGACGGGATGAACTGTGAGCTCGTTCTCGCGTGTGTCACACCGCGTGCATTCAGACGTCAGCAGGCAAGCTACCGCCCGGGGACAGCGTGAGCCCCAGGACACAATGGAGTCTTTGTGTTTCCATCTGGAGCGAAGAAAGGAAAAGAGCCTTGATGAATAGCTGACACACATGGTCGCTGGGCTTTCAAACACAGAAACACAACCTTCAGGTGGGCTCCGTAGAGCCACGCCCGCCGCTTCCCTATCGTTGCCCTCCGTCCACTTTAAGCTCCTGTGAAGCTGCCCCCTCGGGACAGGGCTGCAGACCAAAAACAGGATGAAGACAAGAAAGAGTAATCCTGATTTCCACTCAGGTTTTGAAATAACGACGCCATTGATGGCACCCGTGTGACGTTCGACGCCTGACCGTCTTCCTCCTCCTTCCCGGCGGATGCCGGCTCAGCCGCGGTCTGGCTGAGGAGCGGCAGCTGGTGTGTACGGAGTGTGTGGCAGCGGAGAGTGTGGCTCGCCCTCCTCCGAGGGCCTCTCTTGGGGCCAGGCTTCTTGAGCCCTCAGGGCCGTGGCGGCCACGCAGCAGGACCGGGGCCGTGGGCGTGCGTACAGTCCGGATGGGCCATCAAGTGGCCGGTGTGGGTCCTGCCAGCCCTCGTCGCTTTCCCCTGGCCCCTGGATTTGCCAGTCCTGGACCAGAGGAGGACCAAACCAGAGGCCCCACGGTTGGCGCCCAGTGGACACGTGGCACCGTCACAGAGCGTCTGCTACATGTCGGACTGTGTCCCAACACCTGCGGTTGAGGCCGCCCTTCTGCAGCTCCGTTTGCCGCGACCGCTCCGGGCAAAGCCAGGGGAGTGTGCTCCTGACACAGGTTTCCAGTGCGACATGCGTTCCACCGGGCATGACTCCTGGATGGTTTCTCTGCCTCCCGCTGGATTTCGAATCCCATATTAGTTACCTCCAATGCAGTCATCTTCAAAGAACCCACTGGTCCCAGATATCTGCATTAATCATAAACTCAGTCTCTCAGAGAAAAGCTCGTGCCCGGGGCTCTCCCTCCACGCTCCACACTGCAACAGAAGCACCCAGGACCGCAAGTAAGACCTAAAAATACGCCATGGCCTCAATTAGGAAGAGCAGTTGGTTCAAGGACACTGAGCCAGACGGGGTCGGGAGCTTCTCCTGGCCTTCTCACAGGGGCAGCGGGGTCCCCAGCAGACAGGGCCTGGGGACAAACAGGCTTCCAAGTGTAACGTACTGCTCGGGTCAGAGCTTTGAGCCTTTCAGAACTCAGCCCGGGCTCCATCCCTCAGGCGGGCCAGCTAGACAGGCTCATTTCTCACAAAGCAGAAGGTCAGTGTCAAGGACAGCAAGAATCCTAAGACCAACAGTGAGGGCTTCCGTCCCCTTCAGCCTCCCCCAGCAGCGGTGTGCTCCTGTGTCCCGGCACGCAAAGGCAGAGCTGGTTGGAAAGAGGACAAGCAACTCCAGGAAGCACCCTGAACATCCTGCCCAAATCTGACCCAAACCAGCATCGCTCATTCCTCCAGAGATGTGTGCCCAGCCCCCGGGGGCGAGCTCCCAGAGCCCACCCTGGAATGGACTGGCGGGACTCGACTTTTCCCTGACGTAGCTGACTCATTCCTGGGGACCTAGGTCCATTTCTGCAGGACAGCATCCCCCTGAAAGCCCACAAACCAAGATGGGACCGTCACTCGACACCCCTGTCACTTCTCTGCGGCCATCTGACCTCCACTGGCAGCGATCCCCGGGTTCAGACCTGAACACCTCCCCACCGCGCCCCAGCTTGTTTTCCTGCGAGGCCGGCGTGGCGGTCATTCTGTCCCTGGCCTGAGAGCCGGGCTCATGTTCTTCGAAGGCGTGCAGACCCGCCGGGACCAGCCACGTGAGCCCCCGGGACCTCCAGCCTTCGCCCATGACTGGAAAGAGCACGGCCCTCCCACCGTCCCGGGGCCGTGTTTCTACGGGAAGCAGCGTGTGCTACCCGGAGCCAATTTGCTCGCTATTATCATTTGGATTTTGTGACTAGCGGACCAACATTTTTCCCACTTGCCTTTCGGAGGGTCTGGAAGGCAGCAGAGAGACGACAGGCCCAGACTGCTGGGACCCGGAGGTTATGGGGATGGTCAGTGGAACTGGAGGCCCGGGAAGCCTCTCCCACCTGTTGGGTCTCCCTGCCAGGACTGAGGTGCACCACGGGCCTGGGGACCAGCCTGCAGGAGGAGGGCTGTTCCCCCTGGGGGCTAGCGCACCGCACCCCCAGACCAGGTCTGATGGGGTCAGTTGGTCACCAGCCAGCTCAGTCCCTGGCACGGCCCCCAAGGCAGACAGCCTCCCCGGGGCACGGATCCTTGGTCCGATCAGGTGGAGGGTCGGCCCACAAGGCCACGTCCGGCGCCCGGCCGAGCTCCGGGGACTGACAGCAGGCCTCTCAAACACAGCAGACCACGCGGGGCTGGGCGAGGACTGGATGGCCTCGTCCTGGGGCTGCTGGTCCCGGCCCCAGGCGCACAGCCAGCACGGGACTCTTGTACCTTGAGTTCTACCTGGTGGCCTGCTCCCGTGGCACCTGCTACAGCCCACCTCGTGGACGAAAGCGGCCAAAACTGCCCCTGCTGTTTTCTCCGATTCCTTTCTCTTCCTCTCAGGTTAAGTCACGACTCTGCTGAGCACTTGGGTGGAGGTGACGCGGTCGTGGACAGACTCTGCTGCTCCACCCTTCTGTGAAACGGTCTCGCTTCTCAGGAGACAGCACCTCTCTCTATTCCACCCTGTGATACGAAAAATAACATGTCAAGGTTTTATCTAGTTTTGTACAGGGACCAAGTTTTCACTGAATAAACAGAACAAGTGACCAAAGGCAGCCTAGACAAATACAGAATCGGGCACATTTTTTAAAAGATTTATTTATTTACATTTATAAATAAATATAATAGATAATATAAAATAAATAAATATATACTTAAATACATATATTTATAAATACATATTTATTTATTTATTTATTTATTGGGGGAGGGGCAGGGAGACAGTGTCTCCAGCAGACTCCCCGCTGAGCAGGGAGCCCTAGGGGGGGCTCGATCCCATGACCCTGAGATCATGACTTGAGCCAAAATCCAGAGTCACACACTCCACCAATGGGGCCCCCCAGACCCCCCGCAGAATCAGGCTCCTTTCTAACAACTGGGTTGTAACGTGACAGAGAAGCCTGGCGTGGGTCCCCACACACTATTCCTAAATACACTTGTGACTTCTTTTCCTCCATTTCTGGTCTTACCCTGAAGCAGCCAATGTTTTTCTCCCAATAATGTCACCAAAGACCCCACAGACTCCGTCCCCAAGCCTCACCAGGAAGTGCCTCTGGGACAAAGAAGGAGAAACAAAGGCCAGGCTTAGTGAGAGCAGAGGCGAGGAGGCCGCGGGGATGGGACTCAGGAGCCCGCAGCCGGGAAGACAGCAGCAGGTGTCGCTTGAAGGAAGGAGCTGCGGGGGCCAGAGTCTCCCCTCCCTTCCTCGCCCCTGTCCACCCTCCGCAGAAAACCAACAGGAAACCAGCAAAGCCTCTGCGGTCCCACCGCCCGGGGCAGTGCTCCCAGCGGGAAGCGGAATTCTCCGAAGGAGGTCTCGGGAGCTGGGCCTTCCGCCCCGTGAACGGGAACGCCCGCCTCCCCGCGCCTTTCCCCAAACACAGGGATCGCTGCCGCGCGTCAGGACGTGGGGTGACAGTGCAGGACACCACCACCAGTCCCGGCTGGCGTGGAGCCTCGTGGGGGGACAACTGGGGAGGCCTGGGGCCACGCGTCTGTCCCCACCCGTCCTCACCCCTGCCGGCGAGGGCTGCGGGGCGCCTGTCCCTCCTGCGGCCGCAGCGGCTGGCCATGGCTGTGCTCCAGTCGGAGCAAACCCTCAAGATTCTCTAGGCTTCAGCTGCCAGAAATCTGTCGTGTTCTCTCACGGCCATTTCTCATAGAAGTCTCTCTGCGTTTGGTTTTCCACAGCGGCTCCTCTCACGTCCTAACCCCCGATATCCGTCCCCTGCCTGCAGGACACTGAGCCCCCATGGGCATGCCTCAGTCCCGCACACGGCCCCAGCTCTGTGACATTGTCCACTCCTTCCTTCTTGATGCCACCACTCTCTGTGGCTTCCGAAGACCTTTCTTCCTCCACACGACCCTGTTCCCGTCTGTCTGAGATGGCCCGAACTCCGAGCTTCCTGCTGAGTCCCCACCCCAGCCCACCGCTGTCCCAGAACCTCCTCTGCGCGTCACCTCAAACTGCCTGCAAGACCAAATCCAAGCCCCAGCTTAGGAGGCAAAGCCTTCCAAGAGTATGTCCTTCTCCGCCAACCCAACTGTGTAGAGCACATCACGCCTCGGACGGCAGCCCACACCGTCCCACAAGCCCCGTCCATGGGCGCCTTCTCCATGCCGCCTGCACGTGGCCCCAGACGTCCCAGAACCTTCCAGATGATGTGGACAAGGCTCTGCTCTCCCTTCCACTTCCCATGAGCCTGACGCCAGGCCAGCTCACGCTCCACTCTACCTCAAGGCTTCAAGTGTTTCAGACCCTCCTCCCGCCTCAGACTCCCGGGGCCATCTGTGGGCTGTTACTCATCTGGCAGCCCTCGCGGGCATGAGCCATGTACATGAGGACGTGAGCACCTTCAGGAAAGAGGAAGACCTTCCCCATGAATCGTTGTAAATCATTCTGCCTGTCTCTGTCCATGCAGGTGCTTCATGCAGTGGGAACAGTCAGAATAGTTAATAACTGCACTAATTATCACAAGGACGTTGTATAAATGGCAAAACATATCCCCCTGGTTCTCTAAACAATGAAATTATTCCATAAACATGTGTTCATACATAATCACTTACCCAGATCGATGAATTCCAGCACAATTGTTTATCCAAGCCTTCCAATACTTCCCAAGTCATCAACGGACCTCGGAAGGTGTGGGACGATTTCCAGTCAATACAGGTGCTCCGGGAAGAACACCGGTTCATGATGGGGTCTGCACGGCGTCTGCAGCGACACCCGAACCAACTGCACAGTCATCAGGTGACTTTAGTCTCCATGGAGGAGTTCTCTGCACATCGATGACCCTGTTCATGGCACAGAAACCCCGGTCAGTGCTTGCTGGGGTCCAGGGGACTCCTCCAACCCAGCAACACTGTCTGGCACTTCATGCGTCCAGTGTCTCCACTGTCAAACTGGATCATGAATGCTGGCTCTTGGGTTGTCATGTTCAGTTAGCGGGCAGCCTTTTCTCCATCTTCAGAACCTCACATGGCCTTTGACCTAATTCCAGAATGTGAAAACTGTAACACTTCATTTTATTTTCTTAGTTCTTCCAATTAGACCACAAGTGCATTTTTACATAATTTATTAGACAAGCTGGCTGCTTTTCCTCTTGGAATAGGTATTTATGTTTCATTTCAAATGTCGTATCTGATTTCTTCCCTTGAATACCAGCCTCCACTTTTCCCTCCTGGTCTCATTTGCTGACTTTATATACTCACTGGCTCACAATGAACACCCACCAGGTGGGAGGCACCGTTCCAGGTGTGCAGGACACATCAGCCACGACTCTGAGCAACAGAATAAGGGAGCTCTCTGTCCTGGAGGGCTGACGGTGTAGAGGAAAGAAAGTAAATATTAAACAGAGCACAAGAGAAAGTGCTGTGTGCGTCAAGGACAGGAGTGGGTGTGGGGAAGCCCCAGACAGGGGACAGCGATCCAGAGCGTTTCTCGCCTACAAGAATAAGTACATGAAAGCTTTCTTCATCCTCGCTGGAATGACTGAATCGAGTCTTTCCTACGATGCTAAGGAAAGTCCTGACTCCTCTGTTGGAGCGTCATGTTATGAAAGCCCGTCTTCAAATATCTAACCACCTTGTTATTACAGAGACTGCACAGATGCGGACACCCAGCTGTACCAGCTACCCACGAGGCCCACAAACTCTCCCAATTTACGTCATGCCTAGTGTTTATTTCTCTCCGCTGTTTTCTTGATATTTGAAACAAATATAAAGCTTTGGGGGCAAAGATAAAAGGTGATCAACTTACATATTTTATTCAATCATCCAGATATAATGAAATGTGGTCATTTTAGAGAACCTAAATGAAAACATCCGGAAACTTTAATGAAAACGGGGTAGCGACAATATACTCTCTCTATATAATTAATTACATTTAAGTTACAATTGCAGTGTAATTATAATTATGGGGACATTATTTATGCATACCTGATGTGTTTTATTTGGGAATATTTCCCAGGGAAATTGTTCAAGGA
This sequence comes from Lutra lutra, assembly GCF_902655055.1. Classification (NCBI taxonomy): domain Eukaryota; kingdom Metazoa; phylum Chordata; class Mammalia; order Carnivora; family Mustelidae; genus Lutra; species Lutra lutra. The sequence continues at coordinate 152,513,944 of NC_062283.1, forward strand.
CGAATAATAATGATCGAAATGTACTACATGCACCCCTTCCACACCCAGGAAATCATGAAATCATCCAACTATCTTCCAAATCCCTGTGTTTTACCCTTCAAATACATTATTACAATATTCTTAAGTGAAAGTAATGAAGTGTGGCCAGTAACAGTTGAAATTTGCGCTTGGGTTTGTCAGTTTTCCCGGAAGTCGTTTTCACGCTTCAAGAGACACATATTTTCACTCCACAGCATCAACATCTAGTTCACCATGAAGCGTCTACATCAGTGTTTCCCTTTTTTTTTTTCAAGTGCTATTAAGTGTTTCATGTCTGAAACGCTTGATTACTTTTATTCGCAGAGGTGGTATTAAAGATGAGGATAATACTTTCTAAACATTTTTCATTTACTTTATTGATACCTTTTCATAAAAATCTTCCCAAGTTTTTATTACTTCCAATGTTTACTATGTGAAACTGAATTAGGATATTCTTTTAAAATTTTCCTCATTAATTATTGCAAGAGTTCATTATGGAAGCCATGAGCCTCTAAAAGTACATGATTATCTTTGTGCTAAAATATGTAGATGATTAACATTTTCAATTTTTGACATTACAAACATTGACACCATTTGCATCTGCCTTTATACCAATATCAATAAGCCTCTCCTATTTTGTTGAAATAGTAAAATTGTTTTTAATTCAGGAATGCTGCTTTTCTGATTCATTTTTGCATAATATCAAATCCTGTTCCAAGCTGGTCTGGTATTTACACAGTATCAGAAGACGCTCCCAGCCACAGATGTTCTTACTTCTTCCTAGTTCTCCCAAGATTTAGAAGATGGGTGCCTGTGAGGTTTAAAGGGACCATTAACCCACTTATCCAGAGTGGTGTTTGCTTGTATATTTTATTTATATTTTATTATAAATCCTGCAGTTACTACTTACATACGAAACAAAGCACACCACGAAAATAAAACTACAAGTTTCTCAGGAAACAGTAAGATAGGAAGCTGCGGTATCTCATGATGATCTATAACAATCAGCATGAGCTACGTTAGAATTCCTATGATTATGAAACAGTGCCCCTCTTCTGGCTTCCATTTTGCTACTTCTCAGCCGCTCTCGAGACACTGCAGTATCTTCACACATGGTTCTTCCTGACAAGAAGTTGTTGCCTGGCGGCGTCTGGGTGAGCTACTGCGTCTCTGCCTCACTTGCTGTGTGCACAGCTGAACTGAAGTTCAGCTAAATTATCAGCATCAAGGGTTATGCTTTTCAACACGCAAATGGCTTTTATGTCTAACTAAAGGAGTGAAGAATTGGCTATCCCCATCTGTTGCCCTCACCGCCCCTCCCCATGCCCGCACAAGCCTGGCCCGCCCTGGGTGTTCCAGAGCCAGGGGGCATTCGTGGTCAATGTACTTTGATATACCTCCCTCTGTGGTGCTTCTCCCATCCTGGACCAGACTGCTTACACCGTTCTATGTCAGGATCTGCAGGCCTCCCCCATGGAGCTCGGGGCTATGTTCGTCACCCTGGCATCTTAGGCCAACATGTTCTCGTTCTGGACTGTCAAAGAGCCTCATCACTTTCCTTCTCTGAGTGTTGTGAGGACAAAGAGAAAATGCCCACAGAGGGCCTGATTCATCTTAAGCAGCAGTTCAGTGTTAGCTATCCTCATCATACTGTGCTTGAACCAGACCTCTGGATATTCTCTGGGTTTTCCCCTGACTCTTTTGTTATCCATGCCAACACAAGCCGTGCTCCTACCCTGGCATTTCCTGTGCACTTTAGGGTCAGCTGCAAACGTGCCCCCATCATCCCTTGGAGTTGTCCTTTCAAGGCCTGGATTCTATCAATTTTCGACTAACTGCAGGTCTGATCATCCTATTTAGGTATTTTTTAATCAGTATTCTGTTTCTCTTTCTTCTGTTGCTTTCACATGGAGAGTTCCACAGCATCTACACAGAAGAATAAGCAGTAAAGCTGTGGCCAGTTGAGTTTATAATTTGCTGACTAACGCTGCCATAGGGTTGATGAATACCAATTCTTACACAGATTTGGAATTTCTTGCAGCCTCTCTCAACTGTCTAAATATTTAGACACATGGTATGTAAGCCATACTATGTCTCTCCCCAAGTACTCTGCTCCCAGCTTGGCCCGTGAATAGAGAATGAGATAGTTTTGTTTACGGTGGAGTGGGAGAGTCTTTTTTGAGAAATACCAAGAATTAGGGTTTCCAAGCTGGGAGGGATTCTTTAGAGAAGTGGGAGAGTTGCTATCACCAGTGAGGTTCACGGCAGCAATGCTGGAAGCGAGAGTTTTATCAGCGGGAGACCTGTTTCTGTAGACCATGTGGACAGCGGTCTGGAGCACTGTCCTCCCTCCTGTAGGGGGCCAGCCTCTCAGTGCCCACCCATGAGTCCATGGAGGAGGGAGAGAAGGTCACAGGGCATCAGTGCTGGGAGCCCAAGGTAATGGAAGGCATGACTGGGGAAACAGAAATAGGCAAACTTTAGCTTCAGGTCAAGATTTCAAAAGCATCTACCCCAAATACATGCACATGCAAGCTCACATGAGAGGTGAGACTAACCTCCTGCCCTCCGCCCGTATCTGTCCATTGAGGTTCTGAGCTGGGAGAAACCTGCTTCCAGTCAGAAGTGTTCGCTGAACCATCCTGGTCAGATAAACCCAAGTCTGCGCAGGTGGCCTTCTCTGTGGCTGGCTCACCTCTCCCCATTGGGGCACCCAAATCCTCTTGCTTTGAGCTCTTTCCCTGCAACCTCCTCCCTTTAGGGCCGATCAATAAAACCTGGATTTGCAGCCCAAGAACTAGCAAAGAAGAACCAGATCGTTTGTCTGACCTAGCCTTCATCATCATCATCATCACCGTCATCACCGTCATCATCATCTGAGGCACAACGAAGCTCACGCGGTCATGAGGTAACACCGGGTGCGATGGTGAGACGCTCACTCACACGCAACCCCGTGGCCATGTGGGAGTAACGGGACTGTCTGATTCTGTTTAAAACAGCATCAATCAAATTCCTGGGCCTCATGGTCTGCGGCTTCTGAGTGGGGGGCAGGGGGGGACAGCATACTACACTCAGGACTGTGGCCTTTACACAGGGTCTTTCATCTCAGACCCCCTCAGCACCAGGCAGGTGTGGGCTATGTTCAGAGGGCTGCCATGCAGTGTCTCCACCGCGGATGGCCGACAGGTCCCTTACACCACCAGCACCAGCGCTGTGACCATCTTCCTCTGGCCCCAAGGCCGAACTTAGTGCTGGAAACCGCTCACCGCACACTGTCTGTCAGCTCCCCGAGCACCCTGGCTACAGTCAACAGATTGCCCTAAATAGGTCCCCAGCCACAGCCGGGCTCCTGCAGCCTTCTCCCCCAGCTCCACCCCTGCCCTCCCTGCCCCCACCCGTCCAGGCCCATTGGAAGTACTACCTCCCGGCCCGCCCACCCGCACCACGGTCCCCCTCCCCGTGCTCCTCCCCAAATGCTCCTGCTCAGACCTCCAGGACTCAGGAATGACAGAGGCTCCTAACCTGTCCCACACCAGGACACCAACTGGTTTGTCTGGTTCTGGAGACTTTCCTCCCATCTGGTCCAAGCACTCAGAGGACGCTTGACTCCTCGAACCTCCCGGCCCCTCCCCCAGCCCTGGCTCCAGCCACTTCCTCAGCCTCCATCATGCCACCTCTCTTGGACAAGTCTGTCATTCTCCGTGACATGTGCTGTGTGTCCGCCTTCCCCTCCCCCCGTCACATCCCCACATGGCAAGCCCATTCTGCAGATCAGGACACACCTGAGAACAGCAGGACCCGCCAGCTGAGCAGGGCCAGAGCAGGGCTCCGGGGCCGGACCCCAGCGGGGGCCTCAGATCGTTCACCCTGAGAGTCCTCGCCATGTGCACCCTCTCCTTCCCAGCCGGCTGTCCAGGCCCCTGACGTGCGGGAGGAGCTCTGGGCGGGGAGGCAGGTGCCTGACTGGAGACTACAAGCTCACAGTAAATCACACAAGCAGAGACACGAGCGCGGACGGCGGACTGCAGGGAGACGCAGGAGTGAAGGGAGGAAGTGAGGGACGAAGCCGCCTCGGCTCCGGAAGGGAAAAGGTGAGTGTCCAAGGCCTCAGCGGCCACGGACCAGAGCCTCAGAGGCGCCTAGAGCGTGGGGCACACGGCGGGGCCTTCCCTGCCTCCCAGGGCGGTGCGGGGACACCGGCCTGGCTCCGGTCCTGCCTGCCCCCCGTGCTGGATCCTGCCCCCAGCTGTGCCTGCAGATTTGGCCCCGACCCCCCGCCACTCCCGGCACCGGCCTCCAGACAGGAGCATCCAACATCCAAACGCGGCTCCTCCCCCTCGCAGTGCGCGCCTGGCGGGGAAGGATGGGGAGAGCAGCACGGGGGCTGCCCACCCCCTAGGCGCCCTAGACACGGAGGTGACTGAAGGACATTTGAGAACATCAGCCTGGTCAGCGCCTGGTGACAGGGGCAACCACACTCCTCACGGCGGGCGCCGCGCAGGGTATCCCCTCACTCTGCCGTCCACCTCAACTAGCATGACACCGTGTGTCAACCGGGCCTCCGTTAGGGAAGCTGGTCAGGATTCTAGCCGGGGACGGCCAGCCTCCTCCTGCGTTTTCCTCCCCGTCCGTACTGCCCTCCTCCCTCCGCAGGGCCTGGGGATGGGGCCCCACCTCACAGTCCCCCAGGGCCACCCAGCTCCCCTGGGGAAGTGCTGCGGGCCTCCAAGGCCACCTGGAACCCTGGGATGGCCGTGTCCCCGCCCCCCAGCCCCAGCCGTGACCTCTGCGGGCAGCAGGTGTGGATCTCGTGTGTCCTGTTAGCAGGCGCCCAGGCTACCCGGTCCACAGCGGGCCTCAGGGGCTCTGGGAGCAAACAGACTCCCCCCTCTGGTGACTGTCCCTCTGGAGCAGCCCCGCCTTCCATCTGCGGCTGTGACGGAAGACAAGACTTCACGGAAACGCAAGCACAAAGCACTCAAACCGCCGCATGTGAGCCTCGGCCCAGTCCCCCGGTCGTGAGTAACGGGTCAGTTAGACCCGCTCAGCGGACGAACCGGCCGAGAGGTCAAACCTCAGAGCAAACACAGGGCCTGAACGACTGTTCAAATCTGTCCCGTGCCGCACCCCACCCCCCAACTACTCGGGCTTGGGCTGGGCACTTCCCCAGGTCAAGGACAGGCACTGGTGCAGGCACACACATCTTCCCGTCCTGCGTGGTCCCAGGAGGAGCGGGAGGTGAGGGGCCGGCACCGACAGGCAGTCGCTCCCGCTGGTTCTGGGGCCTCCGAGTGCCCAAAGAGTCGCAGCGCACGCGCCCAAAGCCGCCTGCCACCCCCAGTTCTGATGGGACGTCATCTTCTCCGCGAGGCATGTCTCCCCCTGTCGCACAGGGGAGGAGACGGAGCAGATGCAGGCAGACTGCTCGGCTGGGGTTCAACACCCTGACTAGGCGTTCTAGACCCTGAATGTCTACACCGCAGAGCTGCTTCTCGACCCTTTATGTGAACACCAGCCGCCTGGGGGGCCCTTGCCAACCTGCACCCCCCGGTGCCTCCACGGCGGAGGCTGACAGAAATTCCTCCAGGAGCAAGGCACCCTCACCTGCAGGGCCTTTGTGCCCCGTCTTCTGGGACAGCTCCTGCCCGTCCCTGATTCCATGACTGGTCTCAGACTTGCTGTCAGTCAACCCCAGGGGAGCAGAACCAACACAGCATCTGAGCAGAGGAGGCTTGTAAGGAATCGGCTGCAGGGGTCTGGGGAGTGGACAAGTCAGAAGTCCGAGGAGCTGGTGGGCCGGCTGGACACTCAGGGACAAGTGACACCAGCTTGCATCTGAAGGCCATCTACAGGCCGAACTCCTTCTTAGGTAACCTCAGTCTTTGCCCCTGAAGCCTTCAGCTGATTGGACGAGGCCCACCACATTAATGCGCATTCCTCAGAGCTGACTGATTTAGATGTGAATCCACACAGTAACTCCGCAGCCGCATCTGCCGGGTGTTTGCACAAACAGCTGGTCGTCCTAGTTGACACAGAAAATCAGCCATCACAAAGTTTCACCTTCTTCTTTCCCTTTATCATGGCATCTATGGCTCAAGCTTTGTATCAGCCTCTGAAACGGCTTCTCCACAGCCCCTTCCCTCCGGTGCCCTTCCTCAGCACACCCAACGCCCTACCTTCCCATCTCCAGATGCAGCTCTGACAAAAGCCGTCACTTGTTCTCCCCATGCAGTCTTGCTGCGTTTGTCTCCTGCCGCACTGGCACGCCCTCCCCCCAGAACCTCAAGGCCTTCCCTTTACCTAGAGCAGCAGGTTTCAAACCTTTGGGGCCTGGGATCCATTTACAATTATCGAGGACCCCAGCCAGCCTTGGCTTACGTGGGTCGTGTCTGCAATACTGTATTTGAAATTAAACCTGAGAAGTATGTAAATTCTGCACTAATTCCTTCAAAAATAATAACGCATCCATTTCATGTTAGTATAAACGACATACTTTTATGAGAAAATGTATTTCCCAAATGAAAAACAAGGTTTAAAAAAAGTACCAAAAAAGTATACGTTTGCAGATATCTTTAATGTCCAGCTTCACAGAAGAAAGCTTTGGCTTTCAGTCCATTGCAATGTGTTGCTTTGGTTGAATCCAGAAGGGGAACAGTATTTTAAGATAATTGTATTTTCAGATCATTGAAGAGCTTTTCCTCTGGTAACACACCAAAACTAGAGATGCATTTATTTATTAAAGATTAATTGTGACATGAAATCTGAAAGCGTATCCATGAGCTTTTCGCACTCTTGAGCGCTAAAATCCTCTAGCCTGTCTTCCACTGAATTGCCCCCAGTGGGTCTTTCACTCATTCGAGGTTTGGGAATAGCAAGCAGGGGTCATTCGGAAAGTTCTGATTCACTGGGTTTCTCAGGTCTTGCAGATGTTGACATATTTCATACAATATTAAAAAGTCACGGTTGATACTATTACCACCAATCTCTTCAGAAAAGGGTCTTTAAATATTGGGAAGCTGTCAAGCTTGTGGTGGTGAATACACCTTTTCCAAGATTCTGATTTTCACACAAAACTTCAAATTTGGTCCTTGCCAAGAAATATTGTCAGTTATTCCCCTCGACGAGACAGGCTCACTTTAGTCATTTTCTGGAAAATGTCTGCCAAGGACCCAAATTATTGGGTCACTTGTTCTGAGTAAAGGGGGGACTCAGTGGGGAAGTGAGGGGGTTGGATCCCAGCAGGAGCTCTGGGGGGACAGCCTGTCACCGCCTCTGCGTGCAACGGAGCTTGACGCCATCTTCGGACTCGACGGTTGAGACTCACTGGAGTGATCACTGTTCATAGCTGAGACTGGCCCTTTGTTCGCCACCGTCCCTTAGTGTGAAGGACCCAGTGACCACGTGTGCACTGGAGCTGCTATGCATGTCTGTCCGGACACAAAGATGTCACGGTTTTGTTACGGATGTTATTTGTACTCAGCTTCACACTTACAACGGTATAGTATGACAACAGTTTGGATCGCTAGGACCCCTGAGCGGGGTCCCCAGGGAACCCCACTCTGAGAACCGCTGGCCTGGGGCTCTGTAGTCATCCAGCTCCCAACACCCAGCACAGCACGAGCGGCCAGCGTATCCCTTCACATTGGAAAACAACCAAACGACCTTTCATGTCCATCAGACCCGGATTACAACACTAGCTCGGTGATGAGCGGGTGACCTGCTGAAGACGAACAGGCCTTCATCGACTTCTGTCTCCTTCCGTCCGTAACACGGCATCGTTGTGGGAATGGACGCATGAGCGCGGGGGACGCGCAGTCATCGGTGAGCATTTGCTCCCTTCCCTGGTCCTCGCTGGGGCGGAAAAGGGCTGTGATTCTCTGAGAGCTCGGACGGGCTGTGATCGAGGGGCTACTCCGGTTCCCAGAGTTCCTTGAAGGCAGTTCCCAGCTCTCCAGAGTGACGCTCGCCACGACATCTTCCCCACGACGAGCGCGCCGTGATCCTCCTCTTCGCACGTGAACGTCGGTGTTTCCGGAATTATTCGTTTCTGAGTCAGTCCTCCACTTGTTCCTTGTGCCACACGTGTACGTCCCCCCATGGCCGTAGGGCGGCCTCGGGAAGATAGACCGTTTCGAAGCCCCCGGAGCTCCTTCGCTTTGGCGCTGCATAGCTGGAGAGCAGACCGGCCCACTGGGCACTGGTTTCAAAGCCACCGTGATGACCACCGTGTCTCTCGCTGCTGTGGGCCGGGGATACAGAGGGGGCATGGCAGGGTGTGTGTCCCCGCTCCGTGATGTCTGGGGTGGCCATCATCTGAAGGCTCTCCCACCCCCGTGCTGGGAGCCCAGTGGGTCCATCAGCCTGAATGCCCACAGGTGGCCTCCTCACGTGCGTGGCCTGGGCTTCCTCACGACATGGCAGCCGGGTGTCCAGGGCGGGGAGCCTGACAGAGCGAGCCAGGCAGTCGCTCCTTCCGAAGCCACAGAGCCTCGCTCACTGGTCAGCAAGTAACAGGGTCCCACGGGTGTTCCACGGAGGACTCACTGACCTCAGCCCTGGGGAGGAATGCCACTCAGGCTAAGTTCCAGGAAAACTGTGTGTCCAGAGCGAAATAGGGAGGTGTGGCCGCCTTTGCAGAATGGCACCCGCCAGGCCCTCTGAAATCCTGGCAGACGCAGGCAAGCGCGCAAACACGGGACGCGCGCGGAGACGGTGTTCTCGGCTGTGGGACGGGTCCTGGCGCAGCCTGGACGGTCACGTGACTCACGTTCCCTGCTCGGCCCGCCTGGCTCTCCCCCAGCGAATGGCAGGTTCCCTGAAGGCGGAAACCGAGTCCTGGGGCCTCAGGTACCCGCAGTGCCTCGTAGGTGCTCAGCAAGCCCCGGCTGGAAGGACTTGGGAGGGAAGGGGGGAAGAGGGGAGGGTCTTCAGACTGCTGTGAAGTTGAAGACCCAGTGACACGGGCGGTTCTAGCTTCAAGACCCCGCTCTTAGCAGGGAGAGAAAAAAAGGCGCTCTGTGATGGAAGGGAAGCGGACGTGAATCAATTCGCGGCGCTACTCTCTCCCCAGGCTAAGAGCCATCTTTGCCGAAGGCTGAAGAGTCAGTCTTGCAAAAAGCCCATCTCTGGACACATTTTGTAAATTGAGAAGGTTGCCCCAGGATGTTCTGATTCAAATCAAGTAAAAGCTACTGTACCAAATAGCAAGCTTGCCCGTGCTTACTTTTATGTGCTGGGGATTTTTGACCCTTTAAGAGAAATAATTCATTTAAATCTCTAATGTACATTTCCTTTGGAAGCAAAATGAAGAGAACAATTCAGATAATCAGCATTTTTTAATATTGGTGCTGGGTCAGAAACGGAAGCTTTCTTATTTTGAAAATTAAAGTTAACGTGCTGCGGGGCTCAGTGGGTTAAGCCTCTGCCTTCGGATCAGGTCACGATCTCTGGGTCCCGGGACCCAGTCCCGCACCCGGCTCTCTGCTCAGCGGGGAGCCTGCTCCCCGCCCCCACCTCTGCCCCTCCCCCTGCTCCTGCGTGCTCGCTCTCTCTCTCTTCCTCAAATAGGTAAATGAAATACTTTTTTAAAAAATAGCCGGCGGAAAATAAGAGTTAAATCCGATAAATCTGGAGGTTCACATAAAATCTGATCATGAAAATCAGCCTTTTTAACTACTCAAAGATCATGAAAATGGAGAATATTCTCAAATCCGTCCTGAGCTGGGAATTGTCCCAAATCACTCTCTCAATATTTCTGTACGACATCACCATCATTTTTAAATGACTACGCTTTTCTCCCCAACACTCCTCTTGCTTCCACGGTCAGGCAGCCTCTTGTGAAACCAGCCCGAGTTCCGGGGCAAGCCTGGTTTACCTTCCTCCGAGTTTCCCGCCCCCGGGACAGGACAGAGCCTCGGCCCGGACTTTGACCTCTTAGGTTTTCCACCAGCCCCTGCTTTGAGAGCTTTTGGAATTATTGTAATTCATGTTTTTAATATGTCATTTCTGAGTGTTTGAAAATATTAATTCTGATTTAATTTCAAAACAGGTCATGTACTCATTTGATCAGACGCTGCTAACTTCCCAACTCCCCAGCAGGCAACCTCGGCCGATGGTTAATAAAGTCGACCCCACACAGTGTCTCCAGCAAAGCCCGCTGCTTATCCTCGGACCTAAAAGTCAGAACTTTGGGCTTTCGCAAGAAAGAGGAAAGGAAAAAACCCTGGTCTTCCTTAAAAACAAAGGGTGATCTGGTATGAATTTTTTGGATAACCTCCTGCATAGCCCCGTGCCCCGAAGCTCAGAGTAGCCCTCAGCCCTGGCCGGGGCCACTGTGAGCTGCCACTACCGCCCAGCACATGACCTTTGAGACCTCGGGGATTCCAGAGTTTCAGTGGAATGTCAATTTATGAATGCAGAGATCCATCGCATCCCTCCCCACCTTGAAGAGATCCAGTCCAGTGGCTAAATGGAAACTTTAAAAAGAAGAATTATGTTTGCAAAATATTTGCTGGTGCTTAACTTTCAATATGTCTATACTAGGTACAATGATATTAATAATTAACACGAGTCCTGAACTATATTCTTCCAAAACCCCGTTTGACTCAGTTTCACTGCTCAAATCAGTTACTCCAAGACCATCTGAGAAAGAACATCATTTTATCAATAACTATGAAAAGTTATATATAAGTGTGTTACATAATCACTACTTACTGCATGATAATATTATATATAATAATCATAATGTATAAATATTATAATAAAATATCAAATGTTATATTTATATATAACAACTAGAGAAGTCAGATAAAAAAAGAAAACGTCAGTGGGTACTTATGTGATCTTTTGAGGGAAAAAGCCTATCTTTTTAACAGGCGAAAGCAAAGAAATAAAGCAAATAAAATAGTTTCAGATTTTATACCTAAAATGTTAAAATATCTAGATGTCAAAATTTCAGTCGATGAAGTTGAAAGCAAATGAAAAATTAGAAGAAAACATTCGCGTTATACGTAAAAAGCAAAGCATTAATTATCTAATGACTTTGATTATTTTAAAAATCAGTAGCAGATGAACCCTGTGAGAAAAATGGGGAAGGACATTCCTCAGCAATCCTTTCAACGTGTATAACAAACGCCAAATAATATTCCACTTGTCTAGAATTCAAGGTCTATCTCAGAAAATGAAAAGTGAATTTTATCAATGAAAAAGTTGCACTTATTTCTTTTTTATTATGTTCTCATAAGCATCTTCTTTGGACAGGATCTGTTTAGCTGGACACTCTCCAACACCTGTGGAAGAAGATAAATTTAGGCGACTTTTCTAGAAGGAGTTTTGCCCATACTTACCAGGAGGCTTAACATCTTAAGTGTTATGTCCCATTTACTCTGGTTCTCTGAGCCCACGGAAAAATCAGGAATGAGCAAAGTTGCAGAAATAAGGATATTTGTTGTAGTGTTATTGATAACCATGAATTGTTCCCCCAAATAGTAGGTCCCAAATGTTCAAGAAAAAGAGAAGGGAGAAATTAATTGTGGGGGATTTTCCTTTGATGGGAAACTACACAGCCATTTATACAAACATGACTCGAAGAATACTTACTGACCCTGGAGAATGTTTACGACAACGTTAAGGAAAAGCAGCAAGGCTTCTCCCCCCGTGTGTACCCACGGCCTACGTCTCTGTGTTTATGACAAGTTCTACTTATGGGTTTTAAGTTATGTCCTCTACTCAGAGTCACCAATATGCTGTATTATCCCAATTCTGTCGCACGGAAAAAAGATCAAAATGAAATCCCCAAAGTACATTGGTTTCCCCCCAAACTGGAGGAGAGGAGGTACAATTGGCCTGCAATTTTATTTTGGCTGAAGACATTATTTTTTCAAACATTTCCATAATGTATATTTATTACATTTAAAACTTGAAAAGGGAGCTACTTTTAAATGTAAAAACAAAATCTTTATTCTGGGATGAGATGTGCTGCTAATTTAGGGGTTCTTTTGGATCTCCTTTCTTGAGGAGATCAGGTTTTCCTTAGATAATTTACCTAATGTGCGAGCACAGAGCCCTTTCGGCAGCGCACCAAGACCACACGATGTTTGCACGTCTGTCGATGACTTCCGTCATTTTTTAAATTGATAAAAATTTTCCAAGTGAAAATTGGAAGTTAAATTCAATTTCTAATGTTTTTCTTACTAATTAAATATATCTTTGAGAAATAAACAAGGACTTATTTTTTAACTTAAGAACTATGTTTTTGTTGAAAAACACCTTAAGCAGAAGACCATTAACTAATTCATAATTTCTCCTCTTCCTGTTTCTATCTCAAGAGGCGGAGCTCAGCGAGTTGTGTCACAGACCACGTTACAAAGCGTGGACAGAGGTTTTGTCCCGAGCAGGGACAGCAATCAGACGGGCTTGGCTAATGACAGGAACGGCTCGTTTATAAGCAGCCTCCAGGCTTGTACCCACTCAGGCTGCCATTACCTTTAAATGACTTGTGTCCTCGTCTTTCTGCTAAAACCCAGCCCGTCCCCGGAAACGTGAAGGTGGATGCTGCCCGGAGTCTCGGTGCCCACGAGCTCTCTGCCTCTGACCGCGCCCACCTCCCACCCCACTGGGTTCCCGCACCAGCTGTCACGCCTCCTAATCAGGCTCCTGGTTAAGCTCGAGGTCCCCCGGGCACAGCCATAGCCCCCGTGTGGCCCGGCGCGTGGCTGGTGCTCAGAGGTGCTGCGACGCTCCGTCCCCACGGCCGCTCGCACTCGACCGACTGTGACTCTTACAGACTCCCAAGTTCAGAGGCGCCGATGCACTCAGCCCCCCGGAGCCTATGTCCGATGTCAAAGGCACACATCCTGGGCGGTTGGTGGTTTCAAGTCAGAGCCCCCCGATGCCGCCCCCCGCAAGGCTGCCCCTGTGCACGGAGGCTCTGCAGGCGTCCGTGGGCCCCGGGAGCCGGCCGCGTGCACCCCACCTCATGGCCCGCGACCGCCTGTCCCCGTGAGTCCTGCCCTCTGTGCCCTCGCGGGCGGCCTTGGGCTTTGCCTTCACCCTCTCTCATCTCAGGGACGGGACCCCGCGCCGACTGATCTGAACGCAGGGGCTCTGCCCTGTTCTCGGCGGGGCGCCTGGAGGACTGTGGTCTTCCTGATGCTAAAGGAAACGCTTCCAAACAAAGCAAGAAACGAGCCAGAAGCTGTGATTTGGGGCATAAGTGAACTATCCTAGGATTCCTGCACCTCCCAGCCAGCTCGTAACTCTCCTGCCGTTAGGGCTCATTGAGGCTGGAACATTCCAGAGGGCGGAACGGGGCCCCGTTCACCCAGCACCCACATGCTCCCCCCAGAGTAGCGGCTGCTTTGTGGCCAAACAGGGGCTCGACTCAACCTTTGATCAAGGGGTCACCCTGGGGGCCTTTAATGTGAGTCTAGTGATGATTTTTGGCTCTTTACGTGGAAATTTAACTTTGTCGTTTTATTTCCAAACCTCCAAAATCACAAATGCGCCTGAAGGAGGAGATTCAGGGAAACGGAGAAGCTGGGGCTGTGGCCTCCCTGCCATCAGCTGGTCCTCCAACCACTGGGCCTAGAGGTCGGCTCAAGGGCGAGGTCCCCTGGCTGCCGCGTCACAGATCCGCGGGGGGAGCCCGCACGCCAAGGACCCACGCTCTCGCTGCCCCCCTGCGCGATGGCCCCGCGGACGCACGCAGCCCCGTCTGCCGTTCCCTCGATGACGGCTCATGAGGGGTAGACGCAAGGCATGGCCTGCTCTGTGCCAGGCAGGTGTGAGGCCGATGACCCGGGGGACCTCACTGTCCTGCCGCCCACCTTCTCCTGAGTCCTGGAGCGTCCCCGCTGTGAAGGCCCCACAACAGGCAGGGAACGGCACAGATTCTGGCCGGGCAACTGCGGACCTAGGGTGCTGGCTGTCCTCACGTCCTGAGAGCTCCCAAGAGCCCCTCCCGACTGGCCACCTTCAGCGTGTCCAACCGCGGGCCAGATGGACCCTGGCTCACTGTCTTCAGGCTGCAGGGCAGGGCCCACGGAGGCCACCTGGCAGCCGGGGACACTGGGCGGTGGGAAGAGAGCAGGGTGCGGCCAGCCTCCCTTTTCAGCACACAGCTCCTCACCCAGGATGGTCCCTACCTGCCATCCGGCCCTCTTCCTCTCTCTGCCCCCACCGGCCACCCAGCACCCCCACCCTCTACTGTTGTGCTCTCAGCCCGTCCCCGGCACCCCCACCATCCCACCCTTATCCCTTCCCTCACCCCCTCCCCTCCGCCCCCTCCCCTGCCATCCTGCCCTCTCCCCCTCCCGCTATCCTACCCTCATGCCCCTCCGACCTCCCACCGTCACCTCTTTCCCACTCCCCCTCCCCCGAGGCCCCTACCCCAACTATCCCTCAACCCCTTCAGCTGTCTCTTGGTTATCCCGGAGACCCATAAGATCATCACTTCAGCCAGGTCCTTCCTGTCCACCTTGGGGTCTCAGGTTTTAAAGTTGAGTCATTACCACATGATTCCTCGGCATTTCCAGCAACGACACGTACTGACCTGACACCGCGCAGCATCTTCATCTCCACCTCTAAACAAACGTTGTGTTATCTCTGGTGCATTTTACAGTAAACTTAGTGGGGGAAAATGCAATGAAAATGACACACAAAAGCCGTTTGCATCAAGTCCAAAAATAGCAAAAACAAAGAGCCTTCTGAAAGCAGCACCATGGGGACGGGAGTCTTCTGGGGTCTCCCGTGTTCCAGTTTTAATCTGAGGTGCTCAGTTTGTGGAAATTCTGAGGACACAGCTGTGCTCAGTTTGTGGAAATTCACCGAGCCGACGCGGTCAGTGCACTTTTCTGTCTGTACGTTACATTCCATAGACAGTGAAGGTTGACCAGAGCGTTCACAGGGAGCAGGGCTGGGTTACAAGGCCGGGAGGTGTGCAGGTGTCTGAGCGCATGGCCGGGCTCGGCCCCCAGGTGCCTCCGCGGGGCATGCAGGGCAGAGACGGTGCCTGGCTGCGGGTCCCCTGCCCTTGTCAGAAAGCCACCGCTGCATAAACCCAGAACCCTGCACAGGTCTCGGGCGCTGTGGCCACCCGGCCACCTTCCCCTGACAGTGGCCCCTGGGGGCCAGGACAATGTCCTTCCCAGTCATGGAAGGAAAGGGAAGGAAAACTGCGTTTTCCACGTTCATGCTCCTTTCACTAGAAGCCCAGCAACACAGGCTGCGTTTTCGAGAAAAAGGCATCTTAGTGACCAGACCCTGTGATGCCTTGGGAGGTGTGGAGCGGGCCGACGGTGTGTGGCAGCGCTCACACAGGGGACGGCATGACACGCAGCAGTGCCAAGTGCCCAGGTGGTATTACGGGAAGTCCCCATTGCCGTGCTTCTGCTCGGCTGTGATAGTCCAAAGCAGGCCGTGAGAAAGGCGACCGATGGATCAGTGTTTCGGATCTCCGCACTCACGTGTTTACAGAATCTGTTTCCAAGTGTGGCCTGCAGGCTATGTCTGAGTGGTCTGGGGCTGTGCTTCTAAGCGGTGGCCAGTGGTGTGGGCGGTCTACCCACTCCTGCTGCTCTTTCCGGAACCGCGCCGGGCCTGCAGCCTGTCGGGGTCATTCCCTTTCATCCATCCTCCGTCACGGGGCCTCCGAGCACGGGTGTCGCCAACCGACACCTGGGAACACACACTTGCAGGGACAGAGAGCTGCCCGTAAAGACTTGAGAGCCACAAACGAGTCAGACGGGGCAGTAGGTGCGGGAAGCCGCCCAGAGGGAACCCACGGCTCCCCACCCTGATGTTTGTGTTTTACTGCCCCGGCTTTTATGACAAGGACCTAAAGTAGTTCCTGATAAGAACTTAAAATCCAAAGTCTACCTCACTTTCAACAACTGTAATTTCAAAAGGGCCGAGCTATTGAGGTTTGGTTCAAAGTCCGAAAGCTGGATTTGGTGCTGGTGTCCCCATCGCGAGTCTGGGGGCTTCCTCGGGAACACGCAGCAGAACTCGGGTGGGGACCCTCTCTCAGATCACTCCTTCCCTTCCCAGCCTTGAAGCCATCTACCTCCGAGGACTCCAGGAGGTATACTCTGGTCCAGGATCCTTGACGGCACTCTTGAGCAGGCCTCCCCCAGCTCCGGCCCGCAGGGCAGGTGCAGGCACGGAGCCACTGGGGCAAGAGTGCCGGATGGGGCTCTGGCACCCGGGCTTGGTTCTGAATGTCCCCCCTGCATCAGGCCCCAGGAGCTGGGCCGGCCTGGCTTGGCTACTGCCCTGGCCCTGGGAAGACCACTGCTGGCCTCCTGCTCCGATGGGCACCCGGCGTGCCCAGGTGCAACCCCGCCTGCCTCCAGGCTCAGGTCCTGTGGGGACAGGGCTGACTCCCCAGGGACCGGCTGTAGACTTGGGTTGCCTTTGTCCTGATTACTCCACTGGACCTCAGACAGGCCCACGATGCTCTCAAGAACGGAGTCAGGCCTCCAGTAAGCGGCACCATTGGGAGCATCAGTGTGGTAATAAGGAAGCACAGGCCTACTGGTCTGATGAGCAGGGCTCGGTGACGCCTTGCCCGGAGCCCTCTGAAAGCGGGGGGTTAATTGGAGCGGAGACCCGAGGAGCAGGCGGGGGAACAGGAAAGGGAAAGGGGAAGAAGGAAGGCAACCAAGGCTAACCAAGTTCACTGCTGCCAGCCCTGGGCGCGTGGGGTGATCCACAGTGGGGGAACTTGGGCAGAGCCCCAGCGGCTCCCTCCCCGCGCCCCGTCATTTGGGGTTGTCTCTGCGCTTGTGCAGTGAGCTCCCCCACCGTCTGAGCAGCCCGGGCCCAGAGAAGTACAGAGATGCAGGGGACCCTGTGGCGGGATGCCATGGGGGGCTGCGTGCAGGGCAGCTGACCCTCGGGAGCTAAGCCTGGAGGCAGGCGGGGTTGCAGCTGGGCACGCCGGGCGCCCATCGGAGCAGGGCGAGGGCAGCAGCCAAGCTCCTGGGGCCCAGCTCCTGGGGCCCGATGCAGGGGGGACATTCAGAACCCAGCCAGAGCCTCATCTGGGGGCCAGAGCCTCATCTGGCACTCGTGGCCGGTGGCTCTGTGGGCCTGCTCCTGCCCGATGAGCCGGAGCTGGTCCAGGTCTGGGCCCAGCACAGCCCTGTGTGGGCGACTGGCACAGGGAGGTGAGCAGGCTCCCGTCAGCCGCACCGTGGAAGGATGTGGGCACTCTCGGGCCCTGGGGGCCGTGCCCAGGAGCGCCGTCCCGCATGTGCACGCAGCCCTTGAGCAATTCCAGGCTGGGGCAGGAATGAGTCCCCGAAGCGGGCAGGAGGGACGCATGGCTGGGAGCAGCCTCAGGCTGCGCAGCAGCGGGAGCACCTGCTGGGACCGTGCCTGTTCTCGGGGCCCTTCCCTCCCCTGACTTCTCGTCCCCTCGGCATCCTTCCCTCTGCATCCTTCCCTCTGCCCCCACCCTGAGGCCGAGGACACCACCGCTGGAGCCAGCCCGCGGGCCTCCATCAGGGAGCCAGCCAGCAGACTGCGGTGAGGTCGGCAGTCAGCGGGTGGCCCCGGGATCGAGACCCCAGAGGGAATGGTCCGTGGGGAGCAGGCACACTCCAGCTCCACGTGTCCAGTTACCAAGGGGAACGGACGGCACGTTTGTTGGCAGCCCAGCCGTGGAGATGCCCGAGGAAGGCAGCCACAAAGGGCAAGCTTAACGGTTAACCATCCGTTGTGGAAGATTCTGGGGACTCCTGAGGAGCCCAGCCCTGCTGACAGACTAGCGGCAGCTCTTGGGTCTCTAGCAACAGCCGCATGTTGGGGACGCAATCCCATGGGACGCTCAGGGTTGGCGTGTGCGTGAAGGAGCGACTGGGCCACTCGCGGTGGCTCCGGCCTCTTCTGTCGTCTGAGAAGCAGAACAAGCTGCTGTTGCTTTCTCAGTGGAATCACCCCGACCGCCACGGCTCCTCCGGCAGCGGAGCGGGGGCGGGGGGGGGGGCGGACATGGTCTCCACCGCCTTCTAAGCTGCACTGCTCTGCAACACTGAACTTGAGGAAATTCTGGAACGTTCCTCAATGACAAGCATAACATGTTTGCCCCTCACCATCACGGCATTCTCAGGCTCATGCGTGGCCTCGGTTTTGGGACAGAGCACCTAGGGCCAGGTCCCCGAGCTGGCTGAGAGCCTCGCAGGCCCCAGCCAGCTGTGCCAGCGTCCCATTTATAAAGGGAACACAGTAACATAGTGACACGCCCTCAGGCCTGGCATCGAAGGTCGTGATGTCAGGCGGGAGAAAGAGAAAGGTGCTTTGTAAAGTGCCAAGAGCTGAATGCTGGGTCTTTCTCCCTTTCTGTAGAAAGTTCTAGAACAAAGTGGGGTCCACGAATAAGCAAAACGATCATACGAGTTGGTAAAAAGGGAAAACGTTCTGAGAATCATGAAAATGTCCATAGGTTAAGGGATTTTTTTAAAATATTTTATTTATTTATTTGACCGAGAGACAGTGAGAGAGGGAACACAAGCAGCGGGGGCGGCAGGCTTCCCACTGAGCAGGGAGCCCAACTCAGGGATCAGTCCTGGGACTCCAGGATCATGGCCTGAGCCAAAGGCAGACACTCAACCGACTGAGCCCCCCGGCGCCCCAGGTGAAGGGATTCTTAACATCCAGGTGAAGCAGAGCTCCCGCTGGGCTCCGACAGGCACAGTAGCTCATGTTACCCTCCCTGCGACCCAACCAGTTGGCCCATGCGCTTGCTGGGGGAGGGTCTGGCCCAACTTGGTGACGAGGCCTCCTGCGTCTTTGAAGCTCAGCACCTGAAGCTCCGCTCCGCGCCCGAACGGTGACCTGAGCTCTCACAGAGCTTCCTTGTACGATGGCCAGGAGGGGGTCCTACGGCCGAGAGGGGCGTGTGAGGACGCAGAGTCCCTGTGTGCGCAGGACTTCCCGGCAGCGTCCGGCAGCCCAGCGAAGCTGACCAGTGTCTCTCTGACAGCCCACTAGCCCGGCAGGCTCCGACAAGGGGAGAAGGGTCCCCGCGTGGGCACTCGGAGCCTTGCTGAGGTGGCCAGGTATCCCCTCAGCTCATGGGAGGGTCCTCAGCCCTCCAGGGAGCACTGAAACAGGGAGGAGGGGCAGATAGCGATAGCCAACGACAGGCCCAGCCAGCCTGGCGCGGCTTGGTCAGCTCAGGGCTCTGGGTGTGAGTGTGGCCGCTGCAGGCCGCTGAGCACCGTGCAAGGGGCCGCGGGGACTGAGCAGAAGAGCTGTGGATCCGCACCTGGAAACTGGGTATTCCGGACCAGAAGACAAGCCTACCGGGAACGTGAGCAAGGAAAATCAGAGCCGAGGGAACAGCGAGGGGACAGGCAGATGGGCCCTCGGGGAGGGCAGGGCTTCCGCCCATGCTGGGAACTCCTGGTGACTGCTCCCACGCCCGCACCCCTAGTCCCTGGGGGCAGAACCACCGAGGTCGACTACAGTTTCCTTTAACACATTCGCCTACGTTGTTTATGGGAACTCACCGAGCCAAGCCGGAACGTCTTCCGTCGGCCGTCGTGGTACGAAACCAGCAACACAGCTGAAAACAACGGGCTTCTAGTCCATTCCAAAACAAAACAGTTTTTAGATAAGGGGGCTGGGTAGCCCAGGGAACCCCGGTCCGGGGGGGAGGGGAGGGGAGGCAGAGGGCGGCTTCTGGGTGAGGGCCCTGCAGCCCCCCAGCACCTGGGCTCCTACCCCTCACCTCCCCCAAGCGCCGAGCCTGCACCTCTGCAAAGACATCATGCCTTTAACGCCATCCTGACAGCTTACTGGTTGGCATTACTGGACGGTAATCTGTTTCATACAATTCGCTTTCCTAAATACTACTCCTTACTTAAAGGCCAACGTTTTTAAAACCATTTGAGATGGTTTGTAATATGTGAAATTTTGTTCTTTTTTTTTTTTTTGCATTCTTAAACAGATGACAAATTAAGCTTTCTCTGTGTGTGTGATTCAGTGTCTTTGTTAAGAAAAGGAAGTTTGGGGGCCACGGTGTCACCTGGAGCCACTGAACTGAGAGGGGCTCCAGGCTCCCATTACCGAAGTCTTTGTGGTTTTGGCCTTCTAGAGTCTTTGCTTCTTCCTCCTCACACTTCTCGCTGTGTTTTCCTCTAATAGATCACCAGTCTTATCCTGTGGATTACAAAACACGATGGTGAGTAAGGAGAGGAAGTGAAAACACCCTCAGGATGGGGAGAGAGCCTGGGGAAGGGCACTGGGAACTTCAGATCCACGGCCCCCGTGCTGCTGCCCCCGATCCCTGACCCCCACTCCACACCCAGGCCCCCGGCTTCTGGCTCTGCCCCCAGGCCTCCCTGGCTCTACACTGAGGCTCCTGGTGGCCTTGGCAAAGAGGGGAAGCAGAGTAGTGCCTGGCCCTCTCTCCCCTGACCTGGCTCTGTCCCCAACACCAGCGTGGTTCATCCCTCCCAGGCCGTGTCCGTACACCGTGCATCCCCCAGCTCTGGCGCCTTCACCAGCAAACCTCGGGACAGAGAGACGTGACACTTCCCCCTTCTTTCTCCTCCCTCTCATTCACTCTCCAGACAGCTGACATGTGGCTCCCTGGCCCCCAGGAGGCCGTCGCTTGCTGACTGACGCCGGCAGCACCCCCACCCGCCCCACCTCCTTCCTCCCATCCCTGGGAGCTGTGCTGTCTGCACCGAGCTCTCCCTCTCTGCCATTCTGTCACCCACCTCCATGGGCTTCTCTTCTCCACCCGCCCCTTACATGGGGCCCAGGGATCCTGCCCTCTCCCTTCCACTCCGCAGCCATGGGAAACGCAGTGACGCAGCGGCCGTGGCCTGCAGGGGTGGGGGGAACAGGGTCAGGTCTTCACGGATTCTGGCGACTGTGAGACCAGAACGGCCCCCGCTGTGCTGCATGTCTGAGGCTGTAAGGGCACTGGAAAGGCCTGGAAATGGAGGGAAAGGTGCTGGGGGAGGCACGGAGGCGGGTGGGGAGGGGGGCACAGAGGTTCTGAGTGGCGCCGGGGGTCTCGCATTGCTCAAGAAGCACAAGGAGAGAATTACGGCTGCTGGGGTTTCTCCTCGGCCTTGGGACTGAGGCACAGGGTCACCCATGTCCCTGCACTGTGGCGTTACTCTCTGCCTCCCTGGGATCGCTGGTGGTGCGGGGGGCTGCCAACGTCGGTCAGGCCTCCCTCTGCTACTGCCCAGAGCCAGAGCAGGAGCCCCCCTCCTGCTCCAAATCACTGGGTTCCGGCGGGAAGAGGGGGCACACGCAGGGGCGGAGCCAGGGAGCTTGCATGGGTGTGGCCAGGGGCCGGCTGACACGTTGCAGGATTTGTTTACAGAGATTTCTCTGTGAAGACAGAAAGCAGATCTGTGGCTTACAGGGCTTGAGGGACTGGGCACTGTGTAAGGGCTGCTAAGGGTTACAGGCGCCTACTGGGGCTGGAGACAGTGCTCCGATGGCCTGTACAGCTGGCCGCCTGCATCTGGGGACGCGCCAGAGCCACGGGAGGGACACTTCACACTGTATGTGAGTTATGTCTCAACAAAGCTCTTGTGCATGTTAGTAGGGCTGGGGAAGCCTCTGGACATCTAGGAACTGAGCACTGGCCGGAAGCCATCGCTGCAGACAGGGGGCAGGGGCAGTGACGGGCCCGGACCAAGTGGACACACACACCCGCGTGTCCTCACTCCCAACTCCTTCCCTCGCCGGATCTCGGCCGCCCCAGTGTCCATCCAGCCTCTCGAGGGCCGCCGTGACCAGCCTGCTCACCCCCAGCAGAGGGAGGAGGAGGTCTGGGACATGCTGTGGCTGCCCCACAGGCGTGCTGAGCAGTGAGACCGAAGGCCACGGCTGCTGCTGATGGCCACCCCCATGGAGACACTCTCTCGGTCCCAAATACATCCGTCCCGAAACGTGCCGTCCTCAGACCCGACCCCTGCAGGGCGACCCCGGCCTCCGGTCCTATTGTTCACTCCCAGCAGCAAACCACAACCGTCAGGAACGTGACCCGGTGCCAGGACGGCGGGCTTCGACGGGGACATGTGTCACGCTCTGGGCAGGAAGCTCCAACCTCCACAGCAAACTGAAGATCACATCCAAGGCCGCATCTGCTGGTGGTAGGGCTTGCAAGAAGACCTCCAGAAACACACCGTGAAACCATTTTTCAGTGCAATAAAGATTAAGCAGAATTTGGGGGTTTTCATGATCTGGTCCTAGTTGAGTCTTCGATCTCCTGCAAACTCCAGGAAGAAACCTCATAAGGGGCACCTGAGCGGAGCCGTCGGCTAAGCATCTGCCTCTTGGTTTTCCCGCCCGGGTCCTGATTTCAGGTCAAGAGAGGGAGCCCGCCTCAGGCTCCTTGCTCTGTGCAGTCCGAGGTGCCCCTCCTTCCCCGCCTGCCCTCCCCCGCTCATGCAAACACTCTCTCTCCAAGGAATAAATCTGAAAGAGAAAGAAAGCGAACACAGCAGGACAGAAGGACGAGCAACAGTCAGTAGCATCTTTTTCCCTAAAAACACTTGCGAAACCGTACGAAGTGCGCTTTGGATGGAGGGGGTTTTCGATACGTGCGGTGCCCGGCACCGGGCCGCCTCCGCCGAGGAGCTTCGGTCTGTCACGTGGAAGAAGCTCACAGCTGGCTTGAAGAGAGAAAGGAGCGGCGCACGGCGTTTCCCCTCATCCGACTGTCCCGCACGGATCTTCAGGATGTGCTGTTTAGATATAATCACAAGGACCAACTGACCTAAAAAAAAAAAAAAAAGCGCAATGATTGGTTGACAAATGTTGACGATTTTCAGAAGCTGATGTCAGGAAGGACACATACTTTCGAGGGACTAGCACTGGCCGAGGCGGTCTGGCACCTCCTCTAGTGCCCGGGATCACGCTGACAGCAGGCGGGCGACCAGAGGCACGGGAGGGCTCCTCCTTCTTGCAAGTAACCGGTTAGCTTGGCACAGCACCCCAAGATGCTGGCGGAAGACACAAGCCTCCTGGCTCAGAGACGAAGGGCTGTGCTGCTCGCGGCACAGCAGGCAATGTCAGTTTCAGTCCACCTCCCCCTGCTCTCCGGGGCCCCTGGGGTGCTGCGGGCTCTTGGGAGACGCGGCCCGTGCAGGGGTCTCTGCAGCTCAGCTGCCACGGCTCCAGGCCCAGGAGCTCTCCGTCTTTTAGAACCTACTCTTTGCCCCCCAGGAGACATTATCTTTATCGCACAGGCCAGTGGGAAAATCTGCTGCTTACAGATAAGGTAGGGGAGGACCCTCTGTGTTTCCTAAGGCTGTCTGCTGTCACCGTCCTGGGAACTGTGGTTGTCACAAAAGCTGTCAGGGCCACTGCCACAAAACATGCAGAAACCTAGAGACCCAGGCAGGACAGTCTCCCAACATTGAACAACATTCCACTTGTCACAGATTTATAAACGCGTCACTTGAAATGGCAACCAAACCCGCTTGCTCAAGGCCGTCAAGCTTATCAAGTTGAAGAGTCGGGATTCCCATCTCGGTGGGTCGGATTCCACACTACGCTCTGCACCATACAGCCGGAGAGCCTTCTCCCACACAGGAGGTAGTTCATCAATAGCTAAACGGCACGACTGCCACAAATTCCTGAACTTACTGTGCCCATACCTGGGGTGTTTAACATTTCAGTGACAGACATATTATCATCAGTCCTGCTACCCGTGTCCGGCATTGTCATCCCATTTCTCAAACGTAGGACACGAAACATAGAAGTAAACTAGCAGTAGAATCCGAATTGTAGCAAGTCTGAGGGACATCGTTGGGGTGCTCCGTCCCAGCTCTGGAACGCAAGGCCAAGCAGAAGCCACCTCGGCTCCCTCTATCCGTCACCCTTCAGGCCCTGTGACTTTCAATGCTACAGCAGGTGGCACTTAATTTTCTTTCTTATAAAGCCAATAATATTATATTCATAAATTTTGATAATTTGGTAATCTAACATAAAAATTAATCTGGTTTCTGAACAAATTTTATAAGTCATTGTTATATGTGTATTATCTGCAGGGACTTTTTTTTTGTAACCAGGAAACGGTTTTTTTTTAAAGTTGTAGTTAAACTTAAAAGAATTATACTTTATTTTTAGACATGAAGAAAGATTTTACACACTTGAATGCATGGTTTTATTCCAGTGTTAATTACTCGGTTTAGTTCTAAAGTGTTTATGCTGTACATGCTTATTTTTTTCTAAAAGAAGCAAAATTGTTGAAATTAAATGTCTTAAAAAGGATCAGAAAGAAAAAAGTGGCCAGATTTTTCCTGAGTCCGACCACCTCAAGAAGTGAAAACCACAACAGGAAACCACTCTGACCAAGCACACGGCATTTGCTGTATATGTAACATGATTGGGCTGCAGATAAGTAGAATCTTTTCTCTAACTTTATTGAGGTATAATTAACATGTAATGAACCACACATATCAATTAAATCCTTTTTTCTCCTCTCCCAGGTGTATGTTTTGTAACTATTTCCTTCCAGACCTTGAATAGAATCCTGGCATCTCAATAAAACTCAAACATAAATGTTTCCAAATTAAAACTTCTTAAATTCGTTGCGAAAGTGTTACATTTTTAATTTGTATAGAAAAGCAAGATATGAAAACAGAGAAAGCAAGATATGCTATATTCTACTTTCGACTAAAACTTTCAATTAATAATTGTATCCAACAAAATAAGTTATCCGATTTAAAAGTATGTTTCATAAGGTAGAATAACTTTTTCATTAGCTAAGAGTTTATTTTAGAAATATTAATTGTACAATGTTATCCTTGAAAATTTGTCCTTTTAGCCAAATGAACTGAGAATGTTTTAATCTATAAAATTCGTTTTTGATTTGCCTACAAGGTAGCCATAAGTAAGTCTGTATTATTCAACAGTAATAGTTACATTTTGATCATTTAGAACTTGTATGCTCATTTTTTCCATTTAGGAAAAAGAATTGTTCTCCAGCATAAAGAAACCTTGAAATACTATAGTAAAGAGGCAGTCACAAAAGACCACGTATGTACAATTCTTCTTATATGAAATGTGCAGAATGGGCACAAAAGCAGAAACAGAAAGATGACTGGCAGGATGTCTGCGAGGCTCGTATACTTAACCCTCCTCCCTCCCCACTCACACTCCCAAAATGAAACTCCAGGCCCCTAGTAAATTCTATTAGATTTTTTGGGTTTGGGAAAGTCAGAGAAAAGAAAAAGGGGAATGCTCCCCAATGAGTTTATGAGACTTGTGTAACTTTGACATCAAAATCTAACAAGAATAGTATAAGAGACAAAAATGATAGGCCCATCTTCTTCATGCATATGGATGCAAAATTTACACATAAAATATTAACAAATCAAATATAGCAATGTTTAAAAAGGATATAACACATCTCCAAAATTGGGGTTCATCCCTGGGAGTAGCATAGTAACGACATTTTTAAAAAGAAGCAAATTATACAATCATAGAATTAATAAAGTATTGAAAGAACTTAAACGCATTTATGATTAAAAAAAAAAGCTCCTAGCAACTGGGAGTAGAGTGGTATTCCTTTGTTATGGTGAAGGGTATTTTTTTTTTTAAAGTATGAATAGAGTGGAACATCACTATTATGAAAAAGGGTATTAAAAAAGTTTAATAGTGAAATGTTGAAGCCTTTTGATCTGAGATAAGGAAGTAAACAAGTTTTGATATCACTGCCTTATTCATCTCAGCCAATTCAATAACGATATAAAGGTTGGAAAAAAGGTAACAAAGTTGCTGTTACATGCAGTTGGAATGATTGTGTACATAGAAAATAAAATTACTAGCATGAATAAGGGACTTTAGCAACGCTGGTAAGAACAAGGTCACTATTTTAAAATCAATTTCGTATCTATGCAGTAGCAATAAAGCAATAAAAATGAAATGTTAAAAAATATACCATTTACAATAGCATAAAAATCAAATATTTAAGATTAATCTAAAAAGGAGATTTACCAGGGTTACAAAGAGAAAACTATGCATTATTAAGAAAACTTAAAGATGGTTGGGGGGATAAGCCATGTGCACGGATTAAAATGCTTTATTATAAATATATCAGTTCTCCCCAAACTGATCTGTGAATCCAAAGCCATGCCAACAAAAATCCCAGCTGCATTTTTTGTGGTCATGACAATCTGATTATAAAATTTACATGGAAACACGAAGGATCAGGAAAAGCCAGGATGACCTTTAAATAAAAGGCACACAGTGGAAAGGCTTCATCTACCAGATACCAACATTTATTACAACATTTTGGTCATCAGGGAAGTTTTTGTGCAGCAATGGGCAAGTAGACCAAAGAAACAGAAGAACAATTAGTTTAGAGACAGACTCACACGCACACGGACAGGACGGTTTACGGCACAGCAGGCTTACGTCGGAGCCATGGGAGAAACTCACGACGACACTCAGAGAAACTGGATCGTCAGCAAGGAAGACCGGAAGACAGAGCTCCCGTCCTGCAACCGTGCATGGCAACTAAGGCCGAGCCCGCCGTCTACCCAGTGGGGAGGGTCAAACACGGGCAGATCGCACAAGAGCGAACGGTGGTGGCTCTAGGATACAGAGTTCCCCAAAAGAGACTCGCCATGGAAAGAAAGGGGCGTAGGGGGAACTACGTGAAAATTGGAAACTGCTCGACCGTGAAGACTAGAAGACGCTACTGAGAGTGGGGAGGCAAGTCGCAGAGCGGTCACGTACGAGGCAGAAAGTTTGCCCCCAAGATGTGTCCCCAGTTCCTACAAACCAACCCAGAGATGACAGAGGACCGAGCAGAGCAATAAGCACAAGGCTTCAAGAGGCGCGTCACAAAGTAGGATCTCCGGTGCTCCGTAAATAGGTGACAAGAGGGTCGCTCTCACAAACACGAGAACAAATACTAAAGCATCCCTATGTGGACAGCACAAAGGCTCTGGACGGAACCAAGAGCAGCCCTTCCCCTGCGCAGGTGGTTGTGGACCGCGCCTGCTCATGGACCCCGCGCCCCACCAAGGCCACTCCGAGGCACACACCCAAGCCAGAGCACATGAAGACCCCAACGGGACCGCTCAGAGCCGTACTGTCCTCAGCAGCAGAAGTCGGCACCGAGCCCACGGCCTGCGGGGGCCAGGAATCACCGCCCAGTCATAGCACGGGACGCTGCCAATAGCTGAGACGGAAGAACCGCCACACACGACCTGGTGATGACTCCTGACCCTTCCCCCACCCACATTGATCTGCTCTTATACACTCCAGAAACACGACAAATGAACCTGTGCAACGGGAATCAGGACAGTGTTTAACCTGGACGAGGGATGAAGGGCACTCACGAGAAGAGACGTGAGTAGGGCCGCTGGGGTGTTAGGAACCGTCCCTGGTTTTGTTTTATCTTATGAACAGGAATGTTTGTGCTGCGTTAAGTGAGCTGGTACTTATGTGACCCAAACATAGGCGTTCCAGGCACCGGTAGGGTCCTACGTGGAGAGAAACATCACTGACGCAGCAGGCACAATGCGAGCCCAGAGGAGAGAATACCAAGCAGCGGTCAGCCAGGTTCCTCGGCAAGGAAGCAGAGACAGAGGGTCCCAACCAGCATTCCCACCCACCCTTGTATTTCTTACCTGAGGGCAGATGCCCGGGTAAGAGTGATCCGGGCTTCCGCTTTTGCGTGGGAAATTCCTGCTCTGTGCTCTGTGCCCTTCTCCCAGGACTAGCTGAGGACGCTCATTAATTCATCATCGTGCTTCTTCCCAAATGCATGGAACCCGACACACAGCTAT
Source organism: Lutra lutra (assembly GCF_902655055.1). Lineage (NCBI taxonomy): Eukaryota > Metazoa > Chordata > Mammalia > Carnivora > Mustelidae > Lutra > Lutra lutra. The sequence goes on from NC_062283.1 coordinate 152,541,744, forward strand.
TGTCTAGTTCCGTCTAAGTAAACGCGGTTGTCAACTAAAAATAGTAATTCAGCTCTCGTCCCTGCAGTGTCTCCTCAAGGACCCCCGTCTGGGGTGGATTCCAGACTCCAACACCGTGTTTTATAAAATCCCCCGAACACGTCAGGTGTTTGCACGGATAGCCCTGTTGCTGGATCTTCCGGGGGTGTTCTGACTGCGAATATCTCCTGATACCGAACTCTCATTTTGGACGTTTTAAAACACTTTCTTCTGGGGTAATTATTGTTGCCCTCCCAGAAAAGCTGTGAAACCTGACAATTTTCCGTTTCCAACAAGGCAGGTACGGGGAGGTCAAGTCTTAACAGATGAGACACAGACACTTCCTTTCTATTACTTCTGTAACATTATCCCTGTTTATTAGCTAACACCGTCTATATCTAGGTCTTAAATTAGCATTTTGTCAGGTGTCACCTCTCATTTGATTTTTTTCATTTAAAACCAGAAGACAGGCTGGATCTGGCCCACAGGCTGTCATTTGCTGATTCCCGGCTTTAAATATTAACCTTATTCATCTTAATCCATAGACTGCATGACCTCAGAAATAAAGGTCAGTTGTGGATTTAGGGTGTAGAAAATCCTACAACACTGGAAGTATTTTAGAAGGTGCCTTCTTAAAGATGAAACTCACCCTGCTTCGCCACTCCTTGTAATTGCCTTGCAACAAATAAACCACATTATTAAACTAAGAAAGAAAAATAACATTTGTCGTTAGTCTTTGAATGGACATCTCTTCCTGGACTTCTATATTTAAAGAAGGCTTTTTAGCTAGAACATAATTATCTCACCCATAATTGGGCCTACATCTGTTGGATACTCTGTTATATATACTCTTGGCTACAGCCCTTTTAAGATTTTATTTTTATTCTATTGCCAGTTCACTAAATTCATAAATTGAAATTCAAATTGTCATCTTGTCTTCTTTTATTTAATAACTGCGGGGGAAAACAACAGTTAAAAATTCCTCCTTGAAAAAAATCTTATTATTAAACCCAAACCGTCCATTTCTGGCATCCCAATGCAACGAAAGTATAAAATCATAGAAAATTCTCCCCAAACTCGCTGCTGAGATTAATGTTTTAAAATATGCTAATGATGTCTCAAGTTTCTCATGGAAACTGCAATCATGAATTATTGAAATTACTTAGTACCTAATACTGTTTTTCTCATGATGTATTTCTAACTGCACAAGGCTTTACGCTACTCTAGTGAGAGCAACATGGTCTCAGTACGTATTAATATGTAATTATTTTAAAGAATTTAGTATCTAAACAACAAACTGCTTTCATCCAGTCTACAATGTAAGTTACTCTATAACGACGGTATATTTATTCATTTTGTCCTTAATACTTAAGCATATCTCCATTAAACAAATAAAACCACTGAAATCAAAAATTGTCATGTATTTCAAATAGATACTCAGCTCAAGGGTAATTGGAGACATATTTGAATAACAAAAATTTTTTACATATTTTCTTATTTTTCTGGCAATTTTTTAAAAAGTCTTTATTTATTTATTGACACAGAGAGAGATCACAAGCAGGCAGAGAAGCAGGCGGGGGCGGCGGGGGTTGGGGGGGAAGCAGGCTCCCTGCTGAGCAGAGACCCCCCCCCCCCCCCTCCGATATGGGACTCGATCCCAGGACCCCTGAGATCATGACCGGAGCCGAAGGCAAAGGCTTAACCCTCTGAGCCACCCAGGCGCCCCTTTTCTGACAATTTTTGAAAGGCTTTTCTTGTGAAAATTCCACCTAAAATTTGTTTTAGAAAGACAAGAATATTATTACATAGTAATTTCACCAAATTAATTACACAGTTATGTCTGCCTTGTTAACTACCTAAAAAGACTATGTATCTGTGCTTTACTTTAAAAGAGATTAGGGCCGCATTGCTCAGGACTATACTACTCTTGATCTCAGAGTTGTGAGTTTAAGCCCCATGCTGGGGGGAGAGAGTCCTTAAAAATCTTTAAAAACGTTTAAAAAAAAAAGAGATTATACTTTGGTGAAAATACTGGACGGAAAAATTTGTCCACTGCCCTACAAATAGTAGGAAAAAGTCCATCTTATTCTCTGAAATTACTCTCAGGCGTGTGTTTGTGATAAGGGAGAGAGAGATCTCACGGAAGGCTGAACACTGCGGGACTGCCGCCCGCTTACCTTCAGGACCCTGAGCAGCCTGCTAATTCCGTAGAAAAGAAAACTGAGTTTTTAGAAAGATACTTGACCACTAATGGCCAATGACAGTGTGACCTTCCAACTCGGCTCTATGTGACCCTAAGTCCATGCTCTCCTGTCAGCTGGGGCATGACTGCAAACAGAGGGACGAGGCGCCATGGGGGTCCCACAGGAGTGCCCCTCCGGGTCTGGTTCGCGGGGAGCACTTCTGCGGTGGGGCAAGTCGTCCCATGGGAGTAAGCAGCCCCCACTTTTCAGGGCTTCACACTCATTGTGGGACCCAGCGACCCTGCAGGGGTGGTTGTGGCTGAGATGGGGCTTTATGGCTCCCCACCCCGACACAGACTTCTCCAGGCACTGGGGCGAGGGAGAAACAGGGCTGGCCGCCGGTCACTCACCGGCTTTCAAGAGGACGTATCGCTTCTACCCCATTTCGTTAACCCAAAACAAGTCACAGGGCCGTGCCTACCATCACGGGGGGGAAGGTGAAATTGTGTGCTTCGTGGAGGAAAATCAAAACCGGCAAGCAGCACAGCCGTCTAGGGAGAAGGGTAGGGTTCAACCAGTGGCTCCAAGCAGGGATATTCCCAGCGGAGGGAAGATGTGAGCCAAAGTGGGAAGGTGAGGAAGCAGAAGCAAGTTTGTGAGATGCAGACGCTTTCACCTGTGAAGTAGCAGGAGACCTGAGCTGCCCAGTGACCGGGCTGAGCTGACAGCACGCGGGGGTGACTGGGCGTGATCGCAGCTATGCTGTGACAGCAGTGATGTGTAGGGAAGTTCGGATGGATTTGAATAGGAGGAAGAGTGCGGCAAACCTCAGGAGAGTACTGAGGGTAAAGAGAAGTGCCAGGGTTAGGGACCAGTAGGACATGCAAAATGAGAAAGGAGGGAGTTTAGGATGACCATGAAATCAGAGCGCGGAGCCCCTGAGTCTGGGGCATTTGGAGAAGGCGGGTGTTGGTGGAGGGTGGGGTGCGGGCGGGAGGAGAGGGGAAACGAGGGGCACCCAGACACCCTTGCGTCTTAGAGATGGAAACAACTGGAAAGGTGGCTTAGTAATCTGGGAAGGATAGAGGAGCACTTGTTTTCTCCGACATACAGAGGTGCAGCTTAAGCATTCACAGCACGTGATGCACCAAATCCATTACGGACATTGCGCTGTGATGAAAACGGTCACAAAATACAGAGCCAAAACAACAACCCGGTCAGACATTTCTTACAGCTTTCTATTGCTTAAAACTGTCCAAGCCTTCAGAGGTTCACTGCAATGTTCTGAACAAATGGAATTTCTAATGTGGTGTCTTTTAATAATTAAAAATATGCATAAAAGTTAAAATTTTACAAGTTTTCTTTTTTCCAAATGCATAATAAGCATGAAACTTCGGTACGTTCTCACTCACTTTCACGTCTCTCAAAAAAACCCTTCCCTGTACTTCCCTTTTTTTCATGTACGTTTGTAGCCCTACGGTGCCAATGTTCAAAGTAGAATGACAACATCTCTACGGGCACGGACCCGTGGCGGGCTCATTCACGTGCCTTACTTGAATCTGCAGTGGTGGATGGTCAGGTAATCCTCACCACGTTGCTCATTTTTTACCAGCAGAAACTGAGTCTCAGAGAGCTGCAAGGATCCATTCACTGTCCTACAATTAGTGTTAAGAGACAGACCTCAAACTTGACAATTTGACTGTTGCCTCCATGCTACTTTCTCATCCCAACACCTAGGGTAATGCGTACAGAATTGATTCCCACGCTGGTTCTGGCATAATGGAAACATCTCACTTAGTTGTGACTTCAGATGTGTGACCTTGGAAAAGTCACAGCCTCCAGGTCAGCAAGGATCTAAAAGATCATTGAAGCCAGTGGGAATGAGACCTATTGGAATCACTCAGGAACATTCCGGATCCTGATTCAGTGTCTAGGATTGGGGTGAGGGAATGTGTAGGTTTAAAACATCCTCTGAAATGTGAACATGGAGTGGGTAGTTGACAGCTGAGGAGTAATTACTTGTTTCAAGTTATGATGATGATGTTTGGAAAGTGTGTTTTTGACAGTCCTTGTCATCACCATCGTCGTCGTCTTCCTTTTTAAGATTTAAGAGTGAGAGTGTGCGGCAGATGCGTGTGTGAGCCGAGGGAGAGAGATCTCAAGCAGACTCTGTGCTAAGCGTGGAGCCCAATGTGGGGCTCGATCTCATGATTCCAAGATCATGACCCGAGTGGAAACCAAGAGTTGGACGCTCCACCGACAGAGCCCTGCCAGGTGCCCCAACGGTTCTGTCTTTTAGGTATACATTGGAAACACTTAGGAATGAAATAAAATAATGTCTGACTTTCCTTTAAAAGTAATCCAGGGATGAAGAAAGAGGGCAGAGGGTCCGTGAAGCAGGCTTGTAATGAGTGTGGGAGCGGGGGAGGGTGGGAGAGGGCAGGGGAGCTCTCTCTGCTATTACGTCCACGGATAGCATTGAAAATTTTCTAAGAAAGTTACAAAACAATTCAAAAGCTCCCTAGGAATCTCTGATGGCTACCAACTCTCGGAATCTCAGATCCAACCCAAGCACACCACCGTAATTACAGAGGCTCGCTGGCAGCTGGCTCACTTGCCCTCAGCTCTGGAATAGAGGTAGTGCTGAAGAGAACGCACCTACTTGCCCTCCTGGCCAGCAGCGGCCATCAGGAGACAGTACGACTGAAATAGGGTGTTCAGAACACAGTTGACCCTTGATCAGCACAACGGTTAGGGGCACCAAGCCCTCACAGTCAAGAGTATGTGTATAACCTTTGACCCCCCAAACCCTAACTACCCTCAGAAGCCTCTGATAACATAAACAGTTAACACATACTGTATACTATGTGCATGTTGTAAGGTATTCTAATGAAGCAAGCTAGAGACAAGTAAGTGTTATTGAGAAAAACCTCAAGGGAAATATGTCTGTCCAACCACCCCGTAAACCCCTGCGTGCAAGTGGACCATCGCTGTCAAACCCATGTGGTTCAAGGGACAGGGGTGTAGTGAAGCGAGTGAGCGAGAGTGGCTGGATGTCCGCGTCCCTGTGTGAGCCAGGGCTCTCTCACCTGCCGTCTGTCCCTCAAAAACAGGGGCATGTTTTCTAGGTCCTGTCTGGGATTCTAGTCCTTTTCTTTCATTCCCCGTCCATTCTCAGGTAACTGCTCACCTTTCCACGTTGACCTTGACCCTGCAGTTTCCCAACTATGTATCAGGTGTCGGGTCACTTTATTTCATCCTGCTTGGTATTTGGAAGCACTTTTAATTTGAAGAGTCATGTGTTTCTCACATTCTGGAACATTCCCAGCTTTCATTGTTTTAATTTTGCTTGTCATTCCCTTCATTCCTCTGGAATTTTAATTAGATTGAACCCTTAGCCTATTGTTCTTGTCCTTCATAGGACTCCTGTCTTGCAAAATCTCCTTCCGTTCTACTTTCCAGATGCATTTCTGGGCACGTTTCTTCTTTCTCTTGTGTTTATGTCAATCGCTACATTTATCATCTCGAGGATTTCTAGTGGGTTCTTTCTACATGTAAGCTTCTTTTATTTCAACTGGTTCAATATTTCACAATTTCTTATCCCTTTTTATGGGTATTATCTCATCATATATTTCTTTAAGTTTCCTATCTAAAGTTCTTTTCAGGATGTTTTGTATTTTTATTTTGTCTGGAGTGAATTTATCTTTTTAAAAAATTTTTACTTAAATTCAATTTAGTTAACATATAATGTAGTATTAGTTCCAGAGGTAGAGGTCAGTGATTCATCAGTTGCATGTAACACCCAGTGCTCATCATATCATGTGCCCTCCTTAATGCCGGTCACCCAGTTACCCTGTCCCCCACCTACCTCCCCTCCAGCAACCCTCAGTTTGTTCCTATAGTTAAGAATCTCTTATGGTTTGTCTCTCTCTCTGATTTCATCTTCTTTTATTTTTCCTTCCCTTCCCCTATGTTCACCTGTTTTGTGTCTTAAATTCTACAACTTAGTGAGGTCATATGATAATTGTCTTTGTCTGACTGCTTATTTCACTTAGCATAATATCCTCTAGTTCCATCCACATCATTGCTAACAGCAAGATTTCATTCTTCTTGATCGCTGAGTAATATTCCATTGTAGATATACATACCATCATTCATCTTCTTTATCCATTCATCTGTCCATAGACATCATCTGGGCTCTTTCCACAGTTTGGCTATTGTGGACATCGCTGCTATAAATGGGGTGCAGGTGCCCCTTTGGATCACTATTTTTGTCTCCTTTGGACAAATACCTGGTAGTTCAATTGCTGAGTTGTAAGCAGCCATTGTTTACATGAACTGTTTGTTCTATTTTTTACTTTTTGGGGAACCTCCATACCATTTACCACAGTTTGCATTTCCACCAACAGTGTAAGAGGGTTCCCCTTTCTCTGCGTCCTCGCCAACACCTGTTGTCTCCTGACGGGCTAGCTTAGCCTGGAGTGAATTCATCTTCCAGTCGCCGCTTTTGATGGAACACCAGCGTTTGGTTTGTGTGTGTTTTGGAATGTTGGGTGGGTCAACTCATCCTAGGTGATGGTTCCCTCATTCTCATCGTTCTTTCTCTCTCCCCCTCTCAGTGCCTCTTTGCTCACCCCTTCTGGCTAACAAAGGCCTTGACCTGGTCCAAGTGGGGGCCTTCATCCCTGAGCAAGGAGTGTTGTCTTGGCAGGAGGCATCCGGATACAGAAATGTGTGCTTAGCTCAGGTGCTGCTCGGAAGGCTGGGTCCGCGTTTCCTCCCCCGCCTGTGGGCACTGTCATCCCCACTGGCCAATGGGACCCCACATCCTTGTGGGATCTGTCTGCCCTGGGCCCCGAGTCCAGCAGGACAGCTTTCCAGCTCCTTCTCCCCCTGTGCACTCGTGTCCAACGCAGATCCTCAGGGATGTCTGGCTGCCTCGAGTACCCTCTAATTTTACATTTTCTCTGTCCTTCAGCTATCATTAGTGTATACTTAGAGCTGGGGCACCCGTGCCTTGAGCACAAACACCGTGTTAACCAAAGCCTCAGGCCAAGATTTTCACTTCTCACAAGAGTTTGTAAACATCAGCACTTTTAAAAATGTTTAAGTTGTACTGCATTCCCCAAAGCAAACACCTATAATTTGGTATTTTTGATTTTCAGAGATGCTAGTGGATAAAGGAGAGGCCTGGGCGACGACTGAAATATTCCACTTTCAGGTTTCCCGCGGACAACACATTTCTCCACATTTACTTCTCTTGGTCTCTCCAGTTCTTACTGCTGGTAAAGCATTTACCCGTCAGCGTTCCCTCCGTCTGCTCTGTGTTTTCATTTGTTCAAATAAAACATAATGGGAGTCTGCATTTAAAAATATGTTTCCTAACAAAATTATATATACTCTATACACCAGCATATATTATATGTATAATTTATATTATTTATGTAAATAATTATATGGCATATTTCATTTATATATTATGTTTATAATATATAACTATATCGTACAGTATGTGTTTGGATACATATATATCATACCCACTTTCTGGCAGAGAGGGGCATGAGACATAGAGAGTAAAGGTTGATATATTTGTACCACTCGTTTCTTCTAAGGTCTGTTAAATTGTTGATTTCTTCCTGACACTTTCTATTTGTGGAAGCCTGTGGACACTGGGGCAGAAGTCGGGTTAGCGACACTAGCTCACCTTCGAGCCTGGTTTTGACGGTGTCTCTTGCATTCTCTTTGCTTCTGGGAAGCCAATGGCAGCCAGTGGCCGGAGGCCTGGGCAAGCCACTCAGGAGACCAAGACCCCATTGGAAGGATGAGGCAAACATGCCTTCTTCCCGCCTCGCTGTCTGGAGCTACACCTTGTATTATCTAGAGAAAGGGGAAAGGCTGGGTGGAGACCATGTGTGACCTCCATGCTGTGGCGTCTGCCCTTGGAAAGACCAGTCACTGGAGCAACGGTGCTGGGCTGTGTGCCGCGCCCCTGGGTGGCCTCCACTGCAGTCAAGGGTTACTCGTTGTCCCACATCTGGGTGCGCCGGGCACAGGGCTGTGCTCGGTGCTGGGAGCCGGGTAAGTCGAGTCAGAAAGACGGGTCCTGGGCACCAAGGGGCCGAAGGTAAACCAAGGTAACATGAAGCAATTCTACAACACATTAAGGGTTAGTGACCCGTGCTCACAAGCTACAGTTCCCCTCTCACACCTTATACACACACACGGTCTACTTCCTTTGCATTCAGTGGAAATACCTTCTTTATCTATTTAAGATCTGGCATCTTTTTTTGCAGCATTATCTTAATTTATAAAATGCTAACAAACACATTCAACCAGATGTCTGAGTTGGTAAGATTAAATTCCTATTTTAAGGGTTTTTTGTATCTCTGCTCTGTTTCCTGAAAATTCTAACAGGGAACTTAAAACTTGGCTATCAAGAACATGGCAATACAATGCAGGAAGAATTTAAAGGTACATTCCTCCATTTATCAGTAGTAGCACATACCCTCCTTACTTCTGGAGACTTAATCCTTTGGAATCTCTCTTTTTAAGAATTAAATTAACAAGACTGACCTTCTTAGCCATGGGGTTAGGCAGAGAAGAGTCTGCTTATTTAACTTTCTATAAGCAACTAGATTAACTTTTACTTTTGAGGCTACTGTGGAGATCATCTCCCCCAGGAAGTTTGCTCTTTGTAACTTTATTATGTCCCTTTACTTGAAGTCTCATTTAAAGACCATCCTCTGAACTCACAGACCTAGCTAAAGGGATCTTAAGATGATCTGCACAATTTTAGGATTCAAATATTTCTAAATTAATTTACTGAGATATGAAATTTATTGGTGGCTGGAAAACCAAATGACCTATAGCTCATTAAGCATAGTCGATATATTTGTACCATTTCTTCTTCTGAGATGATTAAGCTCTTAATCATTCTCTTGGCATTTTCTGTTTTCCAACGCTTGGGAAAATTGGGGCAGGAATAGGTTTATTTCATTTGGTTGGTCTTAGAACATGGTTTTCATTATTATTAAAAAAAAATTCTTTTAAGTTCAGAGTTTAACCAGAATTTTAAAATATTATTACTTATTTGTTCCCATCACATAATACTTTAAGGTTTTAAGTAGATTTAAGTTTTAGAGATACTCAGAAATATTTTGTAGATCAATGCAGATTTAAGCAGGAGCTGTGACTCTTCTAAGTGTAACTAAAAATAACACTGTAAAAAAGCAAACTAAGGGGGTTGCCTGGGTAGCTCATTGGGTTTAGCCTCTGCCTTAGCTCAGGTCATGATCTCAGGATCCTGGGATCGAGCCCTGCATCGGGCTCTCTGCTCAGTGGGGGAGACTGCTTCCTCCCCTCTCTCTCTCTGTCTGCCTCTCTGCCTGCTTGTGATCTCTGTCTGTCAAATAAATAAATAAAATCTTTAAAGAAAAAAAAGAGAAAGCTATTAGTCAATATGAGGTGAAAATAAATCTTTTAACAGACTTATAGATGACACAGATTTTCTTTTTCAGCCTTGCCCAGCTTTGCTCCCCTTCAACCTCATCGCTGGTCTCACATCTTGGTTTCTCTATGAGCTGAAGTAAAGGATAAATCCCGCACGAATTTATTTTTATACAGCATTTCTTGGGTAGCAGTTAAGTCTGATTTCTTAAATGTATCAGAACTCAGCAGCACATTGAAAATGGAAGATAGCGTCTGATTATTTTTATAATGTGGTATCAGAATTAACACAGGGATCAGTGTATTACCTTGAGGTCTTGAACAATGACAGTTCGTAGGACAATGTCAGCCTGAACGTCTTCATGGCCTGAACGCATCTGGGTTCTCCAGGATTTAGGAATCCTAGGTATTCTGTGGGTTTCGGGTGTCTTTTAAACCTTTGTCGGTAAAGCAGTGCTGGTCGCGATCTACTAGGACTTGCAGTTGGATATTAATATGCCACTCACACGTAATACAAGTGGCGATCTCTAAGGAGACTCGTGAAAATGATGATAATTAACATGAAGGGCCTTCTGCGTGTCCCGCGCCACACCGCAGGCCTTCCGAGCCTGCCGGACGTGTTTTATCTCAAAGGGCAGCTCATACTCAACTTCTAGCAACGCCGGATTCTGTCCAGCAGGACCCTGCGTACTCACTTTGGACACCAAGTGTCCTCGCCAGCCCTGCGGCTGCTTCATCCTGCAGGAGGAGAGAGGGTCCGGGGAAGGCATCGTCCGGAGTCAAGCCCCGACGGTGAGGCTGACAGCACGGGCGCGCATGCCATCTGGCCAGACGGTGCTGAGCCCTGGGGACACCACGACGGTCACTACAGACACGTAACGGAACAAACAGGAAGCCCGACGTGAGTCTGTCACGAAGCCCCGAACTCCGCGGTCCAAAGGCAGGGGTGCCAGGACACGGAGACGCCGTCTGCGCGAGTCACCACCGAAGTCACCGCTGTCTGGTCTCCAGGCCGCAGAGCACACGCTGCGGGACTCCCTCCGCCGCGGGCCCGAGCTGAAGGGCCTCCTCGGGCAGCCGCGCTGCAGAACGCCCTGGACGGGAAGGCTGAGGACAGCCCCGCGCGGAGGACCCCAGGGTCTTCCCACAGGAGAAGAGACCCGCCGGGCGGGGACAGAAGTTCTCTGCGGCCTGGGAGACAGGAGGGACAAGAGGGAGAGGCTCCGTCAAAGGTAGCGCAGACTCCCATTCCTGAGCTGCGGCGTCTCGGAGACCAAGGCTTTGGGTCCAGCACGTCGCGGATCCGCCAAGACCCCAAGGTCACCGGCCTGAGCGCGGCGCCGAGGGAAGGGTCTGCGGAGCGTGTTCCGAGGCCAAAACCGGTCTTTGGAGGAGGGCAGCTGGGGCCGTGACAGGGACACCGACGAGACCGACGCGCGGTCACTCCGGAAAACCTGCCGCTGAGACGCACGTGAGGCCTGCGCGCCGCGGGAGTGTGCGGGGGCGGCCCAGGGACGCGAGCGCTCCCTCTCGGGCCCCGCGGGACACTGGGTGTGCGACAGCGGCGGCTCCGTCGCAGACACTGAGCGCGCCGGGCGCCCCGGCCGCACGCAGGACACGCGCGGACGCAGCAAGGGCGCCAAGAGCGCGGGCCGCGGAGCGGGGAGCCCGGGGCACCCCACCTGCGAGGCACCCAGCGCGCCGAGTCCCCGTCCTCAGAGGGCAGCTCCGGAAGGGCGCTGGGACTGGACCCGGCGACAAGGGCCATCACCTGGAAGGTCACATCAGTGACCCCCACAGCCCCGCGGGGACCCGGGCGGGCTGAGAAGGAGCAGAGCCGCCGAGGCCGGTCCCCACCGCGGTCCGCGCTCGCCCACGCGCCCGCCGCGCCCACGAGACTTCTGCCCGCGCTCTTCTGCCCCCGGCCCTCGGCCGCCCGCACCCAGCCCCGCCCGGCCCCAGCACCGCGCAGACCCAGCACGGCCGGACCCCGCCCCGCCGGCCGCGACCCGGCACCTTCCCAACCCCGCCGCGTCCGAGCCCCGCCCCCGCCGGAGCCCCGCCCCCCCGCCGGAGCCCCGCCCCCGGCCCCGGCGCGCGGGAGGTGAGGCGCCGGCGCGCGGAGGGCCTGCCGGCGGCCGGCGCAGCAGCACCTAGCGGAGGCCGCCCGAGGTGCTGCGGCGCGGGCGCGCGGGGGCGCGCACGGCGGGCGGGGCGGGGCGGGGCGGGGCGCGCGGGCGGCGCGGGCGGCGCGGGCGGGCGCTCGGGCGCACACCGGCCGGCGGGGCTGACGCGGGGCGGGCCGGCTGAGGCGGCTGAGGCGGCCGAGGCGGCTGAGGCGGCCGAGGCGGCCGGGAACCCGGGAGCCCGAGGCGGCGGCGGAGCCCGCGGAGCCCCGGGCGCGGCGCGGGGCGGCCGAGCGCGGGGAGAGCCGGGCCCGCGGACCTGTGGGCGCGCGCGGTCGCACCCGGCCCGGCCCCGACCCCCGCGGCGGCGCGGGCCGAGGAGCGCGGCCGGGAGGATGTCGGCGGGCGGCCGCGACGAGGAGCGGCGGAAGCTGGCGGACATCATCCGGCACTGGAACGCCAACCGGCTGGACCTGTTCGAGATCAGCCAGCCCACCGAGGTAGCGCCCCTCCCCCCGCCGGGCCCCTGGCGCTGCCCCTCCCGGCCGGCGGCGCCCCCGCGGGGACCCCCCCCTCCGACCCCGCCCCCGGGGCCGCGCTCCGCGCCTCAGGACCCGGGGGGCCCCGCGCGGGCACCTGTGCGGCGCGGGGCCGGGGGTCGCGGGCCTGGGCGGCATCGGGGGCGGGGTTCGCGGGCCGAACGCGGGGGTCGCGGGTCGGGGGGCGGGGCCGCGGGCGGGGAGCGAGGTCTCTGGCCCGGAGTCGAGCGGCGTCTGGGCGGGGGGCGGGGGCCGCGGGCCGGGCCGGGGTCTGCGCCGGGAGGCCGTGCGGTGGGCGGCGGGCGTGACCTGATGGCGCTGTGCCCCGACTGCTGCACGGGGTCCGCGGCCGCCCGGGGCTGTGGCTCCGCGGACCTTTGTCACTCGGGGAGCATGTGACCGGCGGTGTTTTGCTCCAGTGGGTTGAAACTTGGGGGTTGGCGGCCGCGGGAGCGGAGCAAACATCGGGAAAGTTCTGATTGTGCGCGTTTGCTGATAAGGCCGGCGGCACTGAACTCCGGCGGCGCCGAGAGAGCCGTCCTCCCATTCGTCGCCGGCCGCCCGGGTCGGAGCCGGCGCGCCCCTCCCCCCGCCGCGCCCGCCCCGGCGTCCGCGGTGACCTGGCCGGGGGCGGGCGGGGGCGGGGTCCGGGGGTCCGGGAGGCTGGGGGCGGGGAGGGGGGCCCGGGGAGGGCGGGGGCCGGGGGCCGTGCCGGGCGTCTCTCCGAGGGCCAGGGGGCCGTGCGGGGGGGGTCCGGGGGCCGCGCAGAGGGTCGGGGACGGCGCCCGCGCCCCTCCGCAGCTCCCGGGCCTGCCGCGCGGCCTCGCCTGGGGGGCGGCCAGCCCTGGGCGTGCTCGCGAGTGGAGGAGGAAATCGCACTTGCTCGGGGCCTAGGACAATGGCAGTTGTTTATAGCGAAGCTGCCCCGAGAGTTCTGAGGGTTTCTGGAAAACCGGCTGGAGTCGGGGTGCGGGGCTGGGAGCGGCGGCGCGGGCCGAGAGGAGGGGCCGGCCCGGCGGACACCCGGAGCGGGTCGTGCGTCGTCGCCGAGTGGCCGTTGCGCAAACTTGGGCCGCGCGCCGCGCACCTGCGCAGGGACGTGGTTCTCGTGGCAGCTGGTCACGTCGGCGCTGGGGGCCCGGTGCGGTCCCTGTTGTCTGCTTCGGAGCCGGCCTGCACGCGCCCGTCTCGTCGGCCGCATCGGAACGTTGTCCCGGAGCCCCTTCCTTTTGTTGTCCTGCCCGGCTGCGTGCCGGAGGGACGCTGGCGCGACGCTTGCGCTTGGGCCGCGCTGCGCTGGGAAGGCTTCCGCGGCCGGTGCTGGGCCCCGTCCGTCCGGGGCGCGCCGCCGGTGCCGGCTCTCGGGCGCGGGCTGCCCGTCCCGGCGGTCGCGCGCCGCTCCTCGTCCGCCGCTCGGCGTCTCCGGTGACCCGGTCCGGCCCGCCGAGCGGCCACGCGCCTCGCGGGTTCTGGGCGTGTTCGCGGTCTTCGGGCGGTGGCGCGCGCCGTCGCCTTCCCGAGCCTGGACGCGGGTTTCTGTCTCCGCTGTGAAGGATTGCGCCGTAAAACGCGCGGTGGTGCCGGCTGGTTTGTTTCCTGCTTCGCTGAGTCTGTTTATAATTGCTTTTTGAGAGATTTCCAAGTCCGGTTGAGAAAAGGAGTATTTTCTCAACTTAGTAACAGATCATTCCGTTTACTCTCTGGGATTTCAGTTGACTTGGCGTTTAAAATGTAAGTCAGAAGCCGATTAGTTATTGGCCTCAAAAATAACATTTTTAAGCAGTCCATTGAAAACTTGTCTGTTTTCTTAGAGATCCTGGAAGGTCTTAAAACTGGCTTGTCACTTGGAGAGCCGCTGTTTGCAGGTGAGAAGTCGCGGGGCCTGTGTCTTGAAGCACGCGGGGTTGAAGGACTGCTTTCGGAGACGTTGTGACCCGTTTGGTAGTTCTCCGGCCCGTCTAACACCTGATCTCTCTTGAGAAGCGATTGTCCAGAAATACGTGGGAAAGCGGTGCCTAATGGGATAAACTGTTGCGTTTTGTTCTTCTCATGTCTGATGTGACTTATGTTAGCTTTTCATGGGAACTAGTGCACACTTAGTGCTCCGTGTTCTGCAGAACCTTGCGTCCTGTTAAACTTCCTTTGGTCTTGCAGGGCGAGCTTCACACTGAGCAGGTTGTATTTTTCATGATGGTGTGAGTAGCCTCCGCGTCAGGAATTCTCCAAACCAGTGTTTCAAGGTTCATGGTTTCACTTTGCTCCACCTAAACGTGCGTCTGAAGTGTGCACTGCCTGATGACGAATGTTTACTTTACCCGGCATCACAGGTCGCCTCCCTTAGCTTTCTACGAGAATGTAAGCGTGATACGGGCCGTTATTATTTCTGTAGATGTTAAACAACTTTACTACAGAGCCTGATTTGCAGGAGTATGATTTAAGCCTTATTTTTAAATATTTGGATAATCTTTTATGTATCTATATGAGAGTATAGTTGTGGCTTAATTCTCTTTTGTTTGCTTTTGGGGGGGAGGATACAGTCATCGTGATCTATCATCACATTTTTTAACTATGTTAAATCACTTGTGTTTCGTGGTTCAGGCCGTCTTGATAACCACTGATAATTCTGTGGTTTCTGTGTTCAGTAAGATGATAAACTTTGGTTTTTGGATTATATTTACTTCTTAAGAAAATTAGAATATTGTCTAATCAACCTGGTTATGTTTAATTTTTTCCTTCATAATCACATTTATATGTTAAAAGGAGGGCTTCCAAAGACAAAGCAAGTTGTATTTTGTAACTGAGTATTTTTCAGCCCTTTCCTCACTTGGGTCCTAGATTCTTTAGGAATTGTAAAGTGAGATTTGATTTAAATTTACTGTTGATATTTTATCACTCGGACATTGTTGTTAAGTTGAATTAAGATCTTGATTACTGTGGAAAACTATAGCTCCTAATAAAAGCTGCTTAAGCTTTTTAGTCCTGTTGTTTTCTTAATGCTAAGTCTTTATTTCTTTTAAGGACTTCTGATTATTTCTTATGGCCTAGTGCTTGTTGCTAATCTTGACTTCCCATGACTTTGTCAGAAGAAGGCTTCTCTGGTTACCCAAAGGTCTCCCTCTTGGTTTTTGGAGTTCTGTTGTTTAACTTATCCCAGTCTTGTTATTATAGTTGTTATTATAGCCATTGGTTTCGGTTTCCCTCGCTGATTACATGGAAGTGAGAGCTTAGAATTTATTTTTTTAAGCATTGTTAGGTCTTTCATTGTGGTAGGTGCTCATAAATATTTTGCCGAAAAGTGTTAGATATGACTTTCTTTCTGTATAACTTTGTTCTTCTTCTTTCTTAAGATTTTATTTAGCACGCGCTCGCACAAGCAGGGGAGAGGCAGAGGGGGAGAGGCACACTCCCCGCTGAGCAGGCAGCCTGATGGGGGACTCTGTCCCAGGACCCCTGAGGATCAGGACCCCGGCCTAAGCTAGAAGCTCAACTGACTACTGAGCTACCCAGCCACCCCCGTATACCTTTATTCTTGACAAAATGTGGGATATATACATAGTAAAAATGTGGTGAGATGATCTGTTAGGCTATTAGAGATTTTTATTTTCATGTGTTACTCTTTTGCATAAAGGTTACACCTAAATGCAGAAACTGTTTCAAGTAGTTGACTCATTGGCTTTATGAGATAGTCCTTAAAGTCAGTTTTTTAGAAGTAATTTGAGTTCATTATCTTCTTTTGGTATTGACGGGAAAATAGAACCTGGAATTTGTACGTACATTCACATTTGCTTTATTAAGGGTGAATATGGTATGTTTTTAATATTCTGAGTAATCTTCAGAAGTGATGTGATTCATGTTACCCAGAGGTGTGTGTAAGAAACAACTTCTGGTTTGTCAGCAGAGGCGGAGTAGGAAGTCCTGGTGTGAAGCAGTAAGAAGTTGCATAATTTATAGCTGAGTCTGTGCTCCAGACTAGTGCTTAGGTTGTGACTGTGCTTTATCATAAGACTTAACTACATTTGAAACTGTTTGGAAAACACAGTCGTGTTACTGCCACGGGTACTTCAGAAGATCTCTTTTTCTGGTGACTAACGTGTAATGATACAGGCAGTTGCCAGTGATGTGTTTTTAGTATTCATAGGCATCTGTCTTTTTTTTTTAATGTGAAACTCAATGGTGGTTGTGACTTTTTTCCTTTTAATCTTTATTTCCTGTAAGAACTGGTTAAGATTTGTTTGTATGGGTGTGAGCCTGTCAGTCTGAGGTGAACCCTTGTCCAACAGTGTTGAACATCTTAGGTTGAAATTGCATCTAGACTAGCTTCAGTTTGCTCTCCTTCTGCCAGTGAAAACTAATTTTAATTTTTGCGACTTACAGACTTAATGGGATGTAACTGTTGTAACTAGGCTTTTCTAGAATCGTAAAATTTGGGTTGTGGTTCATAGCATAGTAGTAGAAGTGTCTCTTTCATATTCTTGAAAAAATGAGTCCAGAAGATCAGATTGGTATGTCCCAAATTGGTGGGAAGCTTCTGAAAGAAGGTTAGGTTTATGCCATGAAGGATTTAATTGAGCAGTTGTAGTGCGCAAGGCATTGTTTGTTTGTTTGTTTTTTTTTTTTTAATTTTTCTTTTTTTAAAGATTTTTTTATTTATTTGACAGAGAGAGTGTGTAAGGCATTGTTACTGGAGTTGCTCATTCTGGTGGCATAGGTTAATTTGTTTATAAGCAGTTTACCAGACTTGACTTAGGTATAATGTCAGAAAATGCTGATAAATAATAATAGCAATTATTTTGATGGCAATCTGCTTTCCTTTATTATAAACGAAATGGGTGTGAGTACTGCTAGTAGAACATAAAATTAAACAGATCTCTTAATTGAAAATTATTTCCAGGCTGGGTAAATTCTGTTCATTTTGTTCAGAAGTTTGCTGTTTCTGTTGTTCTCCTGGCTGATTGTGTTTAGGATGTACTCATTCCCCTTGAAGATGCCCAGGAGAGACGCGGCAGTTTGTTCGACCTACATGTACTTGTGAGTTGGATAGTAAACACTTTGCCAAATCTCACAGACCCTTTCACCAGTTCTGGGTGTGTCTTGTCTGTTAGCGGGCACTGACGGGCTGGTAGGGCCTGCAGATCCATCGAGGGCTTCTAGTGAGTGTCCCCGTGTGTGTGAGCTGGTGGCAGATGTGGGCATGTTGTCAAAGCTGGACCATTTTTATGAATGAGCAGAAGCTTTTCTTACATTTCCAGTCGCATTTCGGGACCAAATAGAACAAGCGGAGAGCTGGCGAGGGGGTTTTGTTCGCCTGTCTCAGTCATCTGCTTGAGGTTTGGGTCTGGAAACAAAAATGTAAAACTTCACCTCACCTCTTTGTTACATGTGATTGACCAAAATCGTGTTATGATTAACTTAGAAAGTGAATGTATTTTATAAGGTGTAAGGTATAAGTAAGCACATGTAGTAGTGGTGTATAGGTAAGCCAGGAAAGCATCTTCCTGATTTATGTTGATTGCAAAAGATAAGGATAATTTGAAGTTTCATACTTGCAAGTTTACAAGCGTGTGTCATGAATGAATTTATTTAGAGGAACTGAAACTGAATAGCTTACTACGACTGGAAAGTAGCCAGAATTTCTGTATTTTTACTCAAAGAAATTTTGGTGTTAAAGGAAATTAAATTCTGTGGCTTACAGAAAATGGGTGAACTTTTGTTGCACTTGTTTGTATTGCCACGTTTTTAGGTTGATTACACACGACAGGGTTTGCTCTGTGTGTGTGTGTGAGAGAGAGAGAGAGAGAGAGACTGAAGTGCAGCTGCCGTACAGCGTTAACTGGTTTTGGGTGTACAACAGAGTGATGCAACGTCAGTGTGCGTTTATATACGTAGGACACGGTCTCCACCGTAGAGCTAGCTACCGTCCGTCACCATCCCAGGTTGTTCGATGCAGTACCTAGATTGCCTGTGTTGTACATTACATCTCCATGTCTTATTTTATAACTGGAAGATTATAGCTTTTACCCCCCTCCCCCATCCGTCTTCCACCCCTCCCTCCTCCTCCAAGTACCAGATTATGCATCTGTGAGTCTGTTCCTAGTTTCGTTGTGGTTATTGGTTATGTTTGTTAGGCTTTCTTCTAGATTTCACGTAAGTGAAATCATATGGTATTTGCTTTTCTCTGACTTACTTCGCTTAGCATAATACTCTCTGGGTCCAACCGTGTCATTGTAAACATCATGATTTCACTTTTGTTTTAACGGCTGAGTAGTACTCCATTGTGTGTGTATGCTGCATCTTTACTCATTGACCTGTTGATGACCACCTAAGTTGCTTCCGTATCTTGGCTCTTGTAAGTCACGCTGCGTGAGCGGAGTGGTGCCTTCACCTTTACAGACGGTTTCATTTTCTGTTGGGTAAACCCCAGAAGTGCGGTTGCTGGAGCATAGGGTAGTTCTATTTTAATTTCTCCAGGAACCTCCGTACTATTTTCATTCCCACCACTACTTGCCCTGAGGGGTCCCTTTTCTCCGCATCCTACCCAACACTTGTTATTTCTTGTCTTTTTAATGGTAGCTGCTCTAACAGGTGTGAGGTGGTATCTTCTTGTGGGTTTGATTTGCATTCCCTGATGACTAGTGATGTTGAGCATCTTTCATGTGCTTATCGGCATCTGGATGTCTTCTTTGGAGAAATGTCAATTCACAATCTCTGCCCCCTTTTTTTTCTGTTGCTTTGTGTAAATGCTTTTGTCTGTTTGGATATATGTGGTATGTGGTTTGCAAATGTTTTCTTTCATTCCATTCATCGCCTTTTCATATTTTTCATGGTTTCCTTTGCTCTGCAGAAGCTTTTAATTTGATGTAGTTTTATTCATTCATTTTTGCTTTTGTTGCCCTTGTCTGAGGAGACAGACCCAAAAAGACTGCTCAGACTGCTGTCCAAGAGCTTACTGCCCGCGTTTTCTTCTAGGAGTTTTATAGCGGTCTATTGACATATGGGTCCTTTATTAACCCATTTGAGTTCATTTTTGTATACAATATATGGAAGTGGTCCCATTTCTTTTATTTCTACATAGTTGTCCAGTTCTCCCAACACCAGTTACTGAAGAGGTGGTCTTTTCCTGCACTGTATGTTCTTGCTTCCTTTGTTGAAGGTTGGTTCAACCACACGAATGCGGGTTTATTCTGGATTCCCGTCTTGGTTGCGTTGATGCGTGTGACTGCTTTGGTGGCAGTACCACACTGTGTTGGTTACTGAATCTTTGTGGGTACGGTTTGCAGCCAGGGAGCATTATACCTCCATTTTTATTCTTCCCGAAATAGTCCTTTGTGGTTCCATACAAGTTTAGCAGTTATTTGTTCAGTTTTGTGAAGAATGCCATTGGTGTTTTGACAAGAATGGCATTGAATCTGCAGAGGGCTTTGGGTGGCGCGGGCGTTCC
This sequence comes from Lutra lutra, assembly GCF_902655055.1. Taxonomy (NCBI): domain Eukaryota; kingdom Metazoa; phylum Chordata; class Mammalia; order Carnivora; family Mustelidae; genus Lutra; species Lutra lutra. The sequence continues at coordinate 152,561,494 of NC_062283.1, forward strand.
GACACGTCTTCGCATGGGTTGGGAGGATATTCTTGTGGCTGATGAACATGGTATGTCTCCTCACTCGTTTGTGTCCTTTCCCAGTTCTTTCATCGGTGTCTGTGGTTTTCAGTGTGTAGGTCTTTCCCCGTCTTGCTTAAGTTTAGGCCTCGGAATTTTGTTCTTTCTGATGCAGCTGTGCATGGGATTGCTTTCCTAATCTCCCTGAAGTTCATTATTAGTGCATAGAAACATGACAGAGTCCTGTGTATTAGTTTTGTATCCTGCAACTTTGCTGATGTTTTATTACCACAGGGTTCCAATAGTACATTGAGTAAAAGTGGGGAGGGTGAGGGGCGCCTGGGTGGCTCAGTCAGTAAAGGGTCGCTTTTGGCTCAGGGCATCATCTCAGGGTCCTGGGATCGAGCCCCCATTGGGCTCCCTGATCAGCAGGGAGTTTGCTTCTCCTTCTCCCTCTGACCCTCTGCCTGCTTGTGCTCACCCCTCTCTCCCTTTATTTCTCAGATTAAAAAAAAAAAAAATCTTTTCTGAAAAAAGTGGCAAGAGAGAGTATCCTTGTCTTATTCCTGATCTTAGAGGAGAAACTTCTAGCTTTCACAATTAAGTATGGCATTAGTTGTGGGTTTGTTATATGTGGCCTTTATTATTTTGGAGGTATGATCCTTTGTACTCATTTTGTGGAGAGTTGCTTTTAAATGTTGTCTCTGCATTACAGTTACCATAAGGAAAACATGTGAGTAATAATTCTACCAGAACAAGAGGAATAAAGTGGGATTGTCTCCATTACCCCAGGTGCAAACAAGATGAACTCACATAAACAGTTTCTGAAGTCTCAAACTTTCTTTGGTTTACTCCTGGCACCAGTGCCCAGGTGACCTAGGTAGAGTGGACGAGACCATTTTCACAGAATGTCAGGTATTTTCTTTGCCTTTTTAAAACTGTCTTCCATTTGGGTAGCCCAGAAGCACACTGCCCAGAAGCACACTGCGAGAGGACATAACGCTGTTGAGTCTGGCTCTGCCGCTGTGACAGGATTTTCAGATAAAGAAGTCTTGCCTTGTTTTCTGGAACTTCATCTGAGAGTTCCACTGTTCTTTTGTAGTAGAAGAGAGTTTTACTCCTAAAATGAACCCGTGAAGAAATGCTCGTAAGAGCAGTTTAGTGAGCTTGTTATATTCAGAATTACAGCTTATCGTTCTCTGTTGCTTGGTTTCATATACGTTTTGCTAAAGGGAAATTAGACTTTTGCCTTTCGCAAATTTAAATTGTTGTTCCTTGCAAGAATGTACTTTCTCTTTACCCTTGTTTGCTAAGAGTGGCGCTTTCCGTTGTGACCTACTTATTTTTATTTCCTGATTTTTACAAGAGAACCAACACGATTTCCATTTTACAATTTCTTTGTGTGCCACTGTTACCGGCCATGGTGTTTTGGTGCTTAGACTTGAGATTGTCCATTTTTCCTGTTGCTTTGAACTAAGTTCCATATGTTTGGGTGCAGAAATGAACTAGAAGCAAAAATACATACAGTGTTGGGGTGCCCGGTGGGCTCAGTCAGGGAAGCATCCGACTCTTGATTTCAGCTCAGGTCATGATCTCAGGGTTGTGGGATCAAGCCCTGCACTGGGCTTGGAATCTGCTTGTCTCTGTCCCTCTGTCCCCCTGCAGTCTCTCTCAAATAAATAAAGTCTTTAAAAAAATACACACACTGTTGGACACAAATATTTAAAAATCATTGTATTCTTAAAATGGATAACTTCTGCATACATGTTTAGTATAAAGCCTATACATTGGGAAGATGTCTTTCAAATATGTTATCTTTTCGTGGATATTGGTATTACTATCTGAGTAAATTTTTGAGTGCCTCAGACCTCTAGACCAATGTTTGTAAAAATAGCATGATTGTACATAAGCTTACAGTATACCATGATTTTACATGAGCTCTCTAATGAGTTTTTAAGTTACATTACATTTCACGTTAATGAATTTTTGTATTGGCAAAAACTTAGGGTGATTTAGGGGTGATTATTATTATTTTTTTAAATTTTATTTATTTATTTGACAGAGAGAGACCACAAGTAGGCAGAGAGGCAGGCAGAGAGAGAGAAGGGGAAGCAGGCTCCCCGCTGGGCAGGAGCCCATTGCGGGGCTCGATCCCAGGACCCTGAGACCATGACCTGAGCTGAAGGCAGAGGCTTGACCCACTGAGCCACCCAGGCGCCCCGTAGGGGGTGATTATTTTTAAGACATTGGTAATAAAAGATCTGTTATGAAGGTTTTTGGTTTGAGCCTAAGTATTTTAATTTCTGCTACTAATTCTTTGCAAGATCCTTTTATATATTTTTTATGTTCTGTTACATCAGAGTTCACTGTCTTGTTCTTTGAATGGACTTTTACTCAGGCGTGGATTCCGCCATCAGGTGTTGACCATGTAGAAAATAATGGTCCAGTGACTAATGTGGATAATCCCAATGTGGGACATTTCTGTAAACAGTTTCAGAATACTCTGTTAATATTACTGCTGATCAGGAAAATCTTAGGTTTTCGTCACATCTCAGTTCCTGTGGAAGCTCCAGTTCCGGTCCTGGCCCACTGGGCAGGTGGCGCTTGAGGGACCCGAGGGCCCGCTTCCTGTGGGAGGGAGGGGGGTCCTTCAGCCTTCATCCTTCAGGTGAGGGCATCTGGCGGGCATCTGTCTGGCGGAAGTGGTGCCCCGGGAGCAGTCGGCACTTCCCAGTGCTCTTCCTTGAGAGAACCATCAAAGTGACACGCAGCCCGTGTGGACCTTTTTCCCAGTGTGGTACGTGGATTATTGAGCAAACATGCCCCCGAGAGTCAGACTCTACGAAGATTAATCACTTTTTTCTGTTTTATCAAAGACACTCTTAAGTGAAACTGCACCCCTGTTTGTAAGTGTGGATTCAGGGCACTGCAAACTTCATTGATTCTGAGGAAGGTTTGCTGCTGCCTTGAGTTGTGCTGACGAGGCACACGCTCGGCCCGTCGGGGCTTCGGAACGTCCCCATGAATGGTGGCACGAGTGCAGCACGGATGGCAGCTCGTTGCGGGGCTCGTGCTGTGCGTACAGGGTCCGCGGGTCCTCTCTTCCCGGCTGTCTTTGGAAGCTCTGGGGGAAACCCCAGGCGTTTGTGTGAGCTGCTGGCCGAGGGTATGTAGGGGTGAGTTTTAGGAATTCTGGTTTGTATTGTTAAAGCCTATATTCATGTTATTTTCCAACTTTGGCTATAAAATTAACATGCATATCACTTAAAATGGGAGCGTACGGCTCAGAATGTTAGAAGGGCAGATTTCAACATGTATGAATTTTTCATGTATTACGTATGTGGTTATTTCCTGTATAAGCATCTATTTTAACTTTCACTTCTCAGTAACAAGAGGCAAGCATTTACACTTTAGTTATGGAGGAATGCTGTCCCACGGCCTCACCCAAGTGGTGACCTATGAGTCTTACTACTCTCATTCATTTAGGATAAGACTTCGGCCACTCCTCCTTGCGGAGGAGAACAGTGCCCTGAATGGAGTCCCAGGTTTTGTGGGGGGTGGACGTGTTCTTTGATGCAGGCTCCCGGCTCCCAGCCCTGGTCTGCCCTGTCGTGCTCTCCATCCCACGTGCAAACTCAGTCCGGCCAGCTGTTGACTGTGTGAGGAGGTCTTTTCGCAACTTTTTAGTTGTATTTTCTCTCAGTTTTAGTGTAATTCATGGGGTAATGCACAAATACAGACAGGTAATACTTATTTTCTAAAATCCATACACAATGGGAATTTTAGTACTTCAAAGTAATATGTAAATATAGTACTTCTAAAAATGTGTGTGGTAAAAACTAAATGTTAGAGAACTGGATTCATGTTTAAGGTGAATTCATTTATCCAGTGGCGACTTGTCTCACAGCAAATATATTGTGCTATTTATGGTGAGGTGTAAATTCATTTGATTTCTTGGTGACCGTTTCCTTTTTATAGATGACATCACTACGTCATTTTGATGATACGCCGTTTTTAACCACTCGATGAAATGCGTTAGTAAACATGTTCTTTTAACTTACCAGGGAATAAAATACAGATAAGCGGTCGTATTTGCTGCAGAAGCCAGTTTGTAAATGATTCCTTTGTAGACCAGCTTGGCTTCTGCTTTTTCAAGAGGAGGAACCGGCCGGGAGTACCATGGACAGTGTTTCCACATTTCACGTTTAGAGCCTCAGCCATTTAAAAATGTGTTTTTAATTCAAGTTTGGCATAGGTGGCCTCGTTGAGTTCTTAGTATAGTTAACGTGTTTTTATTCCAAATTTGCTGATTTCAGTTTTAAAAAAATTTTTTTTTTTTAAATTTTAATTTATTTATTTGACAGAGAGAGATCACAAGTAGGCAGAGAGGCAGGCAGAGAGAGAGGAGGAAGCAGGCTCCCTGCCGAGCATAGAGCCCGATGTGGGGCTCGATCCCAGGACCTGGGATCATGACCCGAGCCGAAGGCCAGCTTAACCCACTGAGCCACCCAGGCGCCCCTAAAAAAATTTTTTTAATTACCTTCAGGAAATTATTACTTTGGGAATATCAAGGACAGTAAAATTAAGACCAGCAGATCTGGAAAAGCATTAGGAAACACTTATGATATTATTTTATGGTTTATTTTTAAAGTATATTCTTGAAAATGTAGTTAGACATAGGAGTTTATACGTATGCTTTACTGCGGTGAGGTGATATGGTGTCTTTTTATTATGAAAGTAACACGCATGTTTTAGAGTACTTGGGAAATGTTTGCCGCATGTGTGTATGTTTGGTTATACGTGTTTATTAATTATTTGCATTGTTAGTCAGTACTGTGTTCTGTTTCTTGACCAGCCATAGGTCCGTCAGGAGTGCAGCTTCTGACAGCCGCCTAGGCCGCTCGGACCGCTGTAGTGCTTGACAGCGAGTGAGCGCGCCGCACACGCACCTGACACGAGCCGCAACGCTGTGCGTGGCCTGTCTCCTCCTCCCAGCAGTTGTTGGCGCTAGGTGCTCCGCTCTTCTCTTGAGGAAGCAGAAGCTTTGTTGGTCTGCAAAGGAGTCATTTACAGATTCTTTTATTCGTCAAGATTTCTTACCTGTATTTATTACCCAGCTAAGTTAGAACAGTCTGTTTGCTCGTTAATGCTTTGTGTGCGTTGTCTTGACTTTCCGTGGCAGTCCCACGAGGTGGGCACTTCTGCTGTTCTCAGTTTTGGGTGAAGAGACCAAGCCCAGGAGAGGAAGAGACTTGCTCACGGTGTGCGGGTGGAGTGGGCTGACGAGCAGTGGCTGGAGCCTGGCCATTCGGCCTCACACCCTGAACGACGGTGCTCGTAGAACTCAAGAATCTAAGATCACTGCGATGAAAGCAGTGTTTGGAAATTTTGGGAAAATAATTTATAACTAGGATAATTTAGGGGCACCTGGCTGGCTCGGTCAGAAAAGCATGTGACTCTTGATCTCCATGTTGTGAGTTCGTACCCATGTTGGGTGGGGACCTTACTTAAAAATAAAACTTTAAAAAAGGATAAATAAGTAGGATAATTTAGAGCTTGATTTTCAGAAAGAATCACAAGCGTGACAGAAGGAACCCCTTTCTGTGCCATTTATGTCGTGTGCACGTGTGTATAGAGGTGTGTATATTGTAGACATGGGTGTACTGGTTCTCTTCTTGATGTCCTGAAGCTGTGACACCATCTTGGACACAGCTGGTTGTGTGTTTTGCAGCCAGTGTGGTGCAGGCCGTACTGATGTTCTAACCACGACGACTGGATGCAGCCAGAAGCTGGAGTGTGAGGCTGGAGTGTGAGGCTGGAGTGAAAGCCTCACGGAGAGAAACAAGACAAGCCTCCCCACGGTTCTGGCTGCTTTCAGACCCTCTTGTTCTTGGGACAGGCTGGGTTGTCCTTTTCCCTTGATCTGCTGCTGCTTCCTGCCGTCCTCCTTGAGTCGGCTTTGGTGTCACCTCAGCCCATTTCTGGTCCATGCTTCAGAGTAAACAACAAATGAAACTTGTTTGTTCTCATTCCAGTTGGGGCTCACTTAATTTAATTTCGTAAAGTTTTGTTTATATATTAACTAGCGATTTCCCCCTAGGTAATGTTTGAATTTCGGCGGTTTTCTAGAGAGGATTCCTTGATTGTTACTAACAATTCTACCTAACATCTGTTGAGCAAATATTTGCCATTCTCAAACCAGAAGGAGGAATTTCAGATAAAATGGCAGGTTTAGGAGGCAGTGTAGTGGACCTTCTTAGATCATGCAAATTCACTTCTCTGGTTAGGAGCCTATGTTTTCTCACATGGGGTAGTTTCTGGATGGGAGGTTAAGCTTACTTCTATGGATCAAGGACTGAATAATGGACTGTAAGTTACATAGTTTCCATGTATACATGACACACACATATAATTATATAATTTACGTGTTCGTGTGTAATTTTGTAACACAGCACACTAAGCGTTGTCTCTAAACTAGTGTTACAGGGAGATTAGATGCGCGCTGCACCGTTTTCCCTCTCTTGTATTCTAGCCTCGATAGAACTTACCTGTAAGAAGTTATTTTCTTTTAACCAAGTGGCGACTGAATCGAACAAGTACCACTGGTTTCTGATTTGCACAGCTTCTGAACAAGTTTCCAGTGCTTCTGGAATGTTTACATTTTATCTTTAGTATGTAATTATGACTGCGTGTAATCGGCATCACCAGCGTGATTGTTGAGAACCATTGCAGATCTTACAGTAAATACTATGAAAATTGATTGCGTTTGTGACCTTCGACTGTGAGCAGAAATTTTGGAAATAGCTACGCGCCTATATCACAGCCGAGTGTTAGGAGAAATGGCTTCTGTGGTGTGTGTTTTTGTGGCTCTGCCCTGAGAAAACTGTGGACCTGTAGACATTCCTCTCGTGTTCTTCTGAGGTTCATGACCCAGCGCTCCTGCCGGCCGGTCTTCGTTGAGTGCTGGCTGTGTGTTAGGCTTGGTCAGACACTGGCCCTGCAGAGGTGAGAGGATGAAACGGTCTGCTGTCCAAGGGGGAAGGGACACAGACTCACCGTCATGGCCCCATCGTGCTGTCGGACCAGAACCTAAGTGGCAGCCGACAACGCTGACTGCACTTCGGGCCTGAGGTTGAATCCTGGCTTTCCCACTCAGTAGAGGTGTCCCTGTCTGTCTCCGTTTCCAAGGTCGCTTTTTGGGCGGTTAACTTGACGGACCACGTCTGCAAGTGCTGATTGTGCGGCACGTGTGGACGCACGGTTCTTCTCTCAGATAGCTCCCACCCTAGTCTGGAAGACAGATGGCGGAAGACACGGCAGGCACGTGGTAAGTGCTCTGTTGGGGTGGTGGGCACCGGGGCCATCTCCGTAGATTACTGAGATGATGAGACTTTAGATGGCAGAGAATTGTCTGGAATTTTCTGTGCCGGTAAGGGGGAGGGCGTTCCTGGCAGAGAGCATTGTCGGTTCAGCAAACATGCATCCTCTGGGACCTGTTGCGAGAGCCGAGCCAGAGGCACACTTGTCGGGAGCGTCGTTGGCGGCAGACGTGCACGACTAAGCCGGTGCACGTTTGCAGTGAACGCAGCGAGGAGGGAGGCCCCGAGGGGCCAGGGCAGGAGACCTCTCCTCCTTGCCAGGTTGGCAGGTTGAAGGGAGCCATAGGAAGTGTTTCTTCTGAATCCTGAAGTGTTTTTAGGACCTAGCCGGGGGAATCCGTGGGGCGCTCGGGGGGTGCCGGGGCTGGCCGAGCCCGTGTGTGCCTGCCGAGCTGGGAGTACGCTGCTCCTTCCCGCGTGACGCTCGCGGCTGCTGCTGGTTCTCCGTGCAGGCGTGGCTGCGTGGCTTGTTCTGGCCAGTGACACAGGCCCCTCCAAGCCCAAGCTTTAAGTCCCATGCTGTGCTGCTGTCGTCGCTCCTCCAGGAACTGGTATGTCCCAGCTGGAGGCTAATTCTTTCAACTTTGCTACCAGAACGAAGGCTTGGGGGACATTCCCAGCTGCCCACACACCCAGGAGCTGTCACAGGAAGGAAATGGGTCTTGGTTGTTGTGAGCCCCTGAGGTGCTGTGTCCTTTGTTGTCGCAGCTTAACCTGATGACTGAAGTACAGTGTGTGTTGTGTGTGCCCCCTAGTGTGTCTGGAGTGGGGGCGTCAGTGACGTGTGACACTGGACGTGCTCACCAGGGACAGTTTCTTACTGGCCTTGTTAGCCAAGCGAGCATGACCCAGATGAAGTAGTACGAGGTTTGCCTCCAGCAGACCCTCCTGGTCGCAGAGTGTAAGGAGTGCGGGGAGAGCCTGCTCGGAGGCCGGACTCTTACGGGCTCTTTGGCTCTTGTTCCTGTGGGATGAAGGCCTGAACTGAACCAGGGCTGCTCAGTTCACAGGGAAGGACGGAGCCTACGCTCAGGACGTGCCACGGGGACACGGAGAGTGACGAGGGGAGCGTCTGAGAGCAAAGGAAGTCCAGGCGAGTCCCACGTCCGTGCTTGGCCACCTAGACAGATGGTAGGCCCCTGAACCAGAGCTTTAAAATATATATACACATAGTAGATTAGGTTTGGGGGGCAAACTAGGAGGTTGTGTTTGAGGTAGTTTGAATTTGGGTGCCCATGAGCGTCCGGGTGGAAGGTTCTGTGCAGACAGCTGAGGAGGAGCAGCAGCAGGGGACGAAGGGTGATTGTGGCTGGTGGGTGGGAGGGCGCCAGGCAGAGAGGAGCCTGCTGGGGAAGACTTGTGAGAGAGGCGAGAGCCCCGGACAGCAGGCTTGAGAACGCCCTGCGCCTGGAGCGGTGGAGGAGGGGCGCTCCGGAGCCCAGGACTGAGCAGCTCTAGAAGCTGATGCAGTCTTGCTGCGGCCCAGACGGGGCGGGGCTGATGGAGGGAGCTCGCTTGCCAGGCCTTCCCCTCTGTGACCTGTGACACCTGTGACCTCGCCTGTCCGGACTGATTGCTGGGCAGCGCCCCTGCCTGCACCACCGCCCTTCCCCAGGGAGCCTCCACCCTCCCGTTGCCAAACTCACTTGGGCATTGTAGGCCCCAGAGAGGCTTTTCTCTGTCAGTGAAAGAAGGTCCGTGATTAGTAACGGGCCTGGTCTGAGACCACGGGGACAAACGGACACCGACTGTGCTGACGTGGCCCACTTACTTACTGGCTTCCGACTATGCACACTCGTTGGATGCTAAAAAACGTTGCCGATACTCCTGGTCACAGATGCCCGTGCAAGAGGGCATTACGGAGGGCCTGACTGATCTCCCGGTAGCCGCTGCTCCCCGGGACATCTTCTGCCTTCCTCTCCTTTACCAGGACTGGACTGCGGACGTTATGGCTGTCGTCACAGAATCTGGACTCTGTGTTTTCTAGACCAGGCAGTCGAGGCCATGACTTGCTGTGCCCACATCCAGGTACTGCTTTGGAGTCTGGGCTGGTGGGTTCGTGTGGTGACTGTTCCTGAGGAGGCGCTGGCGCGGGCTGGCGTCCAGCCCTGCAGTAGTGCTGTTGCGCACATGGACATTTAGGCCTCTCCCGTTATCTGTAATAAAGGCCCAAACCCAAAGCAAGAACTGTGTTCGGTTTCGGGGGCCAGTCTTCGAGGAGAGGGGCTGAGGAACGGACTAGTAACGAGCGGATAGTGCAGGAGGCAGAAAGGAAGGTAAGTGGAGTTCTGGAGAATCCAGTAGCGGTCAGCCAGTGCCCTTGGTTGGCGGGTTTTGGAGGTAGGATTTGTCTCAGAGCTCCAGCATTCTCTCTCAGGTTGGTCTGTACGAGAACACCAGTTTCTCCTCATCACAAACTTGTGATTGACCTTTTTGCTTCCAGTCTCCTCTGTGCTCAGGTGTTCAAGTAATTTCCCCCAAACTCCCGCACCTCCAGGCCTCGCGATGCTGAAATGTTTTTTAGCAATTTCTGGCCTCTCTTCCCTAGTGTTTGGGAAGATAGAATAGCTAGGGGGCATCTGCGTAGAGTCGAGGACGTGATGAATTTACTGGCAGGAATTAGGTAGTGAGTATAAGACGGCTGTTTTTATTTCCAAGGTTGAAGAGTGGGTCGTTGATAGCACAGCACATTGTCAAGCACTTGGGCGCTTGCACCGAGCTTGGCTCTTTGAAACAGGGAAGCGCGGGTCTGCACTCTGCTCTCAGTTTGAATCGTTTAACTTTAAACATACAAGTTAAATTTTAACAACTTGTTCATTGCTTTTTACCCTAAGAGACTGAATTCTTTGACCTTCACCAAAACCTCTCCTGTCCAAGTCAACAACGACCGTTCACACGGCCAAGCCCAGCCATTTCATAACACCTTGATCAGACACATGCTCCGTGAGCTCTTTGTCCCCATGGTCTCTGGGACTGGCCTGCTTTCCTTGCTGAGTGAAGGGACCCCAGGGGTTGACCCAGCTACGTCCTCTCATCTCCACAGTTACTTGCTGGGTCAGATTGCCCCTGCTCATGATGTAAGTGCTGAATTGCCTGTGTTTATATCCCAAGGGTTAGTCATTGCCCCGAGTTAACACTTCCAGAACGGAGCTCTCCTTTCCCATTGGCCCACTTCTGCTCCGTCTCTCACAGTCTTCCCCGTCCTTGCAGGCTTCCGCTAGTCCGCTCTCATCTGATTTGTGTATGCCCATGACCTGGCCATCATTCTTGATTTCTTCCCTTCTCTCGGGCCTCTTCCTGAATCTCTCAGCGGATCCTTGCAGCTCTGCCTTTGGGCTGGTTTCATCGTCTAACTGCTTCTTGATGCTTGGCCCGGCCTACGCTACCCTCATCTCGTCCATACTCTTCCAGTGACCTCTTCCCTAATCTTCTTTCTTCTTTTCCCCCATCATTTCCTTTGCCCTCTTACCTGTCTCCTACACAGAGATAATACTTCTAAACCTAAATTAAATCATGTCATTTTTCTGGTCAAAACTCTCAAATGGCTTTATATGACTCAGAACGTACCTTGGCCTACAAAGCCCAGCGTGATGCCATTTTCTCCCGCTTCTCATTCGGCCGTAGTCATCGTGGTCTTGTTATTTGTCAGACGTGCCAGCCGGGCTGCTGTCTTGGGGCATTTGTACTTGTTTCCTCTGCTGGAAATGCTCTTTGCCTAGAGTTAGGGCTTTGTTCAAGTATTCCCTCCCACTTCTACCCCCAGTGGACTTGTGGTCCCTCTGCTCTGTGTCATCTTCCTGCTTGCCACCACCTGTCAGTGTTGTGTATTTCCTGCTGGATTGTACTTTCCCGAAAATAAGGGATGTTATTTTGTTCATTGCTCTTTCCCCATTGCCTAGAATTGGGAGGGGGATGAGGGGAAGAGATGATCATGATGATTTAACTGGAAATAAAACTAATCTGTCCCCTAGGCTTACTTTCTTAAGTCTTCCTTGACCAAATTGCAGTTTTCATTTCTTTTTGAAACATTTTACTCTAGGGTGCCTGGGTGGCTCGGTTGGTTAAATGTCTAACCTTCTGCTCAGGTCATGAACTCAGGGTCCTGGGATCGAGCCCCATGTCAGGCTCTCTGCTCGCAGGGGAGTCCGCATCTCCATCTCTCTCTCTGACTCTGCTCTCTCTCTCAAATAAATAAATCTTAAAAACAAAAAAATTACTCTAAGTCGTTATTCCCATATTACAGAATGTTACATTTATTTATTGAATGTGTAATTTTTACATTTTTAATACACTTCAGAAGTATTAGCAAAGTGAGGTTTATCTTTGAACTGATTTGTGTCCCAGCTTTGGAAATTCTGAACTGTGGTGTTTGTTTTTTCCTCCCTTGTGGACCGTTCTCTCTCTTTCCCTTCTTCCTTCCATCTCTTGAGAAACAGACAACCCTTGTCCGGACGCTCGGACCCCGTTCTGAGTAGAACCGTGGTTGTGCCCTCAGCCTGCCTCCCTGGGCAGTCCTTGTATTGTGGGGACAGCTCCTTGGGAAAGGCGAACGTGTCCTGGCAGCGGGCTGTCTCAAGGCCTCCTTGACTCGAGGATGCGCTCCACACCTGGTGGGGGCTGTGAACCGCATTTAATTCCCAGAACAGCAAGGGAGGTCTTAATGTTTTTCTTTCAGTTGAATGGAGGCTCAGAAATGTTAAGGAACTAATAGTACAGACATAGCCCTTCCGTCCCGCTTTCTGCCTTTGCAGAGAGAACTACTCACTGAGAGTTGTGGATGACCGTTCCCTTACTTCAGCTGTTCTGTGCTTCTCCACTGTCCACATCAGCCCGGCTAATCTGTCCCAACCCCTACGTGGAAATGATCAGGTTGTTTGTATTTTTCCACTGTTACAGATGTGTATTTCATGAACACCCTCGTTCATGTTTCCTTCTGTATAAAGACAGTTTTTAGCATGGACACCTGGTAATTACTAGGTCATAGGCCATGCAGAGACTCTGTTTACCCGGCCTGGCAAATTGATCTCTGAGATGGTGTATCAGTTTGCATTCCAAATTCCAGAATGTCCTCCCTCAGTGTATTCAGACTTTTTTCTTTTAGAAGCTGGACTATACGAAATATTTATTGCTTATACATTACCCTGATTTCAGTGAATGGACATGTTTTCTTATGTTTATGGTCATTCCGATTTTCTCTTTGAATTGCCTGTTTATATATTTTGTATATATTTTTTCCCATGAGCTAATTGTCTTTTTCACACTGACTCACAGAAATTCTTTGTAAAATCTGAATTCTGATTTTTCGTACGTTATGTATTTTAGAAATATGTTGATGTTATGGTTTCTCATTTTTTACAACGTTTTTTACATTTTTAGATTTTTTTTTTTACATTTTTTCTCATTTGTTTTACAGTGTCTTCTGTCACAGATTTCAAAACTTTTCGAGTTGGGTGTATCTTTTTTAAGTTTATATTTTTTCATTGTTTGGTGCATACATTCCATGTTTTACTCTGGGAGTTTTACAGTGGCTTTTTACAGTTAGATGTAGTCCCCTTGAGGTCTCTGCAGTATGGTTGTGTACTTCCCCTCACCCTCGTGTAGTGGGGGCCGCAGTGCTGGGCATTCTGGGGCCGCCCGGTACACCTGGTTTTCTGGCTTTCCTTCTTGGAGTTTTCTTTCTTTTTATAACTCAGCGGTATACTTAAGAGAAGGTTTATTTTGTATTATCTGTCATATAAGGTGATGGTTCCTGAGTGTTTAGTGTACCGTCATGCTAGAAGTGGGAGTTTTACAGTATTATTTTTTTTTAAAGATTTTATTTATTTATTGACAGACAGAGATCACAAGTAGGCAGAGAGGCAGGCAGAGAGAGGGGGAAGCAGGCTCCCCGCTGAGCAGAGACCTGATGCGGGGCTCGATCCCAGGACCCTGAGACCATGACCTGAGCTGAAGGCAGAGGCTGAAGCCAGCGAGCCACCCAGCCCCCCCCCCCAGTCTTATTTTTATACAACGGGGTAAGTAAGAGGCAGTGTTGCTTCGTGATTGAAAAGTATGGCCTCCTGTTTCAAAATTGCCTCAGTAGGAACTCTGGCCCACGGGTATTAGCTGTGCCCTCACGGTTAAGTGAGTCGGTCTTTCTCAGACCCAGTTCTTCCTTTGCGGGACAGGAGAGCAGTAGGACCGGCCTCTAGGGTTGCGGGTGGCGCTGAGGGGGAGAACGGCCGGGGAGCTCTCATCTCAGCACCGCGTTTGGCTCCTTCCGCACTAACGGGATGTTTTAGGAGGGATGCCCGGGTGTGTTAGGACGTTCCTGTGTCATCGTCATTATTCGTGTCTTGTTTTCCTTTCCCTTTCTCGTTTCCGTTGCTGGAGCAGAATGTCTTCCTTGTTCGTCTCGGAGCCGAAATTTGGATCCGTCTGCCTGTCTTAGTGTCCCTTGACACCATTTGTGGGCAGAGGAGGCTTCCAACAGCATGAGGGGGTTTGACAGTGTATGTTTCGGGTTGACTCTGCCTTCAGTATCCTAAGTTGAAACAAAAGCTCTTATTTGTCGCTGTTGGTTACCGTGCCCGCGGTCACATCCAGACCCAGCAGCCTCCCCTCAGACGTCTCTCGAGCCAGGTGTCGTGAGCGGCGTGATTCCGTGTGGAAGAACACCGTGATTCGTAGGTTTTCGTTTCACGGACCGTAACACTGTATTTCTGTATCTGTTTGCGAGGTCGTGTCCTATGCCATTGTGCTGATTACCTGAGGACTTTATTCCACAGTGTGCTTTCTGTCGTCTGTATGTGCGCGTGCATCAGCTCGCGCTGTTTACCAGTTGGCATGAGCCGGGCGAGGAGGTGAGAGTATTCTGGTGAGAGTATTCAGTGACGTTAAGATGCGTCTGTCCAGCGATCGCTCTCTCCGTGCTAATTCTCTTCCGCAGTTAACTTGTTAAGAAGGCGCCTCACTTGACCTGTGAGCTGTCCTCGGCCTGGCTCTGCCCTACACAGAGGTTCTGTGTTCCTTTTCTAAACTAGTGCTCTTAAAAATCCTCCTTAAGGACAGGACTCCTTTTCAAAGTCCCTGTGCCGACTTACACACCTTACCTGTTGGTTTTTCTCTTGCCTGGTCCTAAGTGGCATTCCAGTCGGCCGGGGTCATTGGCTAAGGCAGAGGGAGACGGGAAGTCAGGTGGGAAGGTACTGCTTGGCACTGACTGTGCGGTTCAGGAGCATTCCTGATCCCAAGGGGGAGAGTGCCAGCCGTGTGCATGGCAGGCGCGGAGCCTGCCCTGACCAGAGGGCTTGTCGAGTTTGTGAAGTTCCCACTGTAAGACCACCCTAGTCCGTGTCACTTCTGCGGCATTGTCGGTCCCACTACTAGTTTCTAACTCGTTCTTTTCTCCTCTGTCCCAGCCCCCTCTGGGTATCTTGTGTAGGACATAGAGGACAAACCACAGCCTGTATTTTATGGTCGTAAAATGCAGTTCTACCATAGAGCTTTGAGGATATTTTTAATTTAGGAAAGTTGCGTGAAGGTTGGTTTCTTTTTTTTTTTTTTTTTATCAAAGTAGGTTGAATTATGAATTCAGTTTTTAGTCTGTTGTACTACTATAGGAGAAGGATACGGATGGCAGCATTTTGATTATAGGAAGCGTCTTTGAATCAGTCAGCAGAGAATTTACTTCGATGTGCAAGCTGCCGTAAGTGCAGGACAGGACAGTCTGCTTGCTTGTGTGTACAGCTGCTGTGGTGTGCTACCCTCGCTCAGATTTAGAAGGTCCTTCTTAGTTACTTATTTTGTTTTGGTTTTTTTGGGGGGAGAGAACATGTAAGCGGGAACATGTAAGAGGGAGAGAGAGAATATCCAAGCAGATTCCCCACTGAGTGGGGCGCCTGATGTGGGGCTCCATCCCATGGCCCTGGGACCGTGAGCTGAGCTGAAGCCAGGAGGCAGGCACCTCGCTGACAGAGCCACCCAGGCGCCCTGAAACTCCTTTTTTTTTTTAAAGATTCCACCCTTTTTTTTTTTTTTTTTTTAGATTTTATTTATTTATTTGACAGACAGAGATCACAAGTAGACAGAGAGGCAGGCAGAGAGAGAGAGGGAAGCAGGTTCCCTGCTGAGCAGAGAGCCTGATGCGGGGCTTGATCCCAGGACCCTGAGATCATGACCTGAGCCAAAGGCAGTGACTTAACCCACTGAGCCACCCAGGTGCCCCCTGAAACTCCTTTTTAACATTTTACGTACTTAAAAAAGAATCTCAGTACAGATTTAAGAAGCAGGTTATAAAAACACATTTTCTAATTTTACATTCTTGGCTTTTCTTTTTGATATTATCATACTGTGATATTGAGGACAGAGGTCAGGAATTCTGTGTATGTGGATTCGGTTATAGTCAGATCCTTGGAAACTTCTGGATATTGAGCTTCAAAGCAATTTGTAAATGTTGTAAAGTGTCAGTTTTATTCTATAAAGTTAACTATTTCACATTTTTCTGTTACTTTTCTTATGGGCTCAGTTGTTTTTGCTTTTGTATTTTGTTTTGCTAGAGATGGGATTCGGTGCCTTTCAAATGCGTGGTCGTGAGGGTGCACACGAGAAGTGGCATTTGTCATCAGTGCCTTATTTGTAGCAGCTGCTTTTAGATACCGCAGGGGTGTGGTGACCCCAAACGCAGTGGAACAGAGTCGCCTCTCCATTTTGTAGGCAGGGAACCCGACAGCTCAGGCATCTTGCCCGGAGCCCACGTGAGCGTTCAGTGAAAACACCGGAGTTCGAGCTAATGTCCACCCATTTCCAAGGCCCTGCCTCCCTCCCTCTCTCCTCCACACACCTGCTGCTTGCTCAGTGCGAGCTGCTGACGCGTAGCTTCTGGTGTTACTTCATTCTCTTCTTAGAGAATCCAGCTCCTTGAATTTTTTTCTAAAGCATCTGTATTTTTATGAAATAGATTTATTTCATATTTAATAATAAGTTTGTAATTATAATGTATTTTTATATTAAACACTTTTAATAAGGAAATTAAATAGATGTAACTCCTTTATATTCATCCCCATGACTTAAAAATTTTCAAGATTTCATTGTTCTTTTTTTGTTTCTTAAGATTTTATTTATTTGAAAGAGAGTAAGTGAGAGAGAGCACGTAGTGGGTGGAGAAGCCGAAGGCAGAGGGAGAAGCAGGCTCCCCACTGAGCAGGGAACCTGATGCAGGCTGGATCCCAGGGTCCTGGCATCGTGACCTGAGCCAACCGCAGACGTTCAGCCGCCTGAGCCACCCAGGCGCCCTCAAAATTTCATTGTTCTTAGTGCATTAGTTTTTTTTTTATTTTTAGCTAACTATTTTTAAAGCAAATCCTGAAAGCTGACATGGTTTTCTTCTACTTCAGTGTGTATCCCAAAAAATCTAACCATAATGCAGTAATCCTGCCAACAAAGTTAACCGTATTTTCTTACTGTTCTCTAATATCTAATCTGTGTCAGATTTCCCGGTCTCTCGGAAAAACTGTTCTACGGTTAATTTATCGGAGTCAGGATGCAAACAGGGTCCACACGTCATACTTAGTTAGCTTATGTCTCTTTTTAAGCTGGAGCTATTCCCACCCCTCTCCAACTGGACATGCTGGAAAAAACTGGCTAAATTTTCCTAGAGAATATCCCCATTCGGACTTCCCTTTTTTGTTTCCAGGGATGGTGGTGGCATTTGACTTGTTTCCATGGCTTTAAAGCAGCATTGGCTTCAGATCCAACTATTGGATAAGAATGCTTGGTTTAGTAGTGCTGTTTGTGGACTGTGGCCTCCCACTGGCTGCAGGGCAGGAGGGGGCCTGTCCCACTGACCCTCCAGGGCAGACTTTGCAGCATAGTAGACCTGTGCCTAATCAAGGAGGCCTTAAAAATTGTGATATTCTAATTCTATCACTTCTGTCACACTGAGTGGCTGGAATTCTTCTTTAAAAAACAGAAACAAATTTTCTGCATGTAAGTTAAGGAAATCCGAGTTTCTGAGTTCTTTCACTTTAATTGCTTATTTTCAGGCCAAGGAATTGGTGCCCTAGTTACCTGCAGTGGTGACGGTGATTAGTGATTTTGTTTTCGGCTTGCTTGGTTTTCTTTACTATCATGAATGTGAGAATTTTTTTTTTCATTTTTCTAAAATAAGCCTTTTATTTAAATTCCAGTATAGTTAACATACAGGGTTGTATTAGCTTCAGGGAGACAGTATAGTGACTCAGCAGTTCTATGCATTACACAGTGCTCATCATGAAAAGTGTTTTTTTTTTTTAAGATTTTTTTTTTTTTTTTTTTTTAAGTAATCTCTACATCCATTGTGGGGCCTTGAATTCAACAACCTGGAGACAAGAGGCATGTGTTCCACCAACTGAGCTAGCCAGGCACCCCTTCATAAGTGTCCTCTTTAACCCCGTCACCTTCCCCCGCATCCCCTCACCCACTTCCCCTGATGTCCATCAGTTCGTTCTCTACCGTTAAGACTCTGATTTTTGGTCTCTCTCTCTCTCTCCTTCCTTTCCTTTGTGGGTTTTTTTTGTTGTTGTTATTTTGTTTTGTTTCTTTAATTCCACATACAAGTGAAATCCTATGGTACTTGCCTTTCTCTGACTTAGTCACTTAGCACCGTACTCTGTAGATCCATCCAGGTCGTCACAAATGGCAAGAATTCATCTTTCTTGTGGCTCCTGTTGCATCGTGCCCATGTACGCGACCTCTCCGTCCTTGCATCAGTGCAGGCACCTGCGCTGCTTCCCCAGTGTGGCTGCCCTTGGCAGTGCTGCTGTATTTTTATGTGCTCATGTTTCGGTCACTTGTAATCGTTATTCTGGCCGGCGCTCAGATGACCCCAGATTTGGCCAGGTGCACCTTTTGGTTGGCTCGAAGGTTCTCTTGAATGAGCCAGTTAGTTTTTGAGAACTTCCTTTTTTTCTAGCGTAACAAAATGTACCAAACTCATCTTGTCCATTTTCTGACATATACCCGAGTTCAGCCATTTCTCCAAGGAGCCGTGATGCCCTTTTGCCTTTTAGTGGAGAGTGTTAGTCGGATCGTAGTCTCTGTGCTACACATGCTTATTTTTTGGAGCTTATCTTTTGCTTCAAGGTCTCTGCATGGGAAGAACTAGGAGACAATTACCTTTTTGTGGGGGGGAGAAATCCATGAATTTCTGCTGGTGTTAACTGTTTAGATTTGGCCTTACAGGGTTTTTACTTAATTTCTTTGATTTTTAAAAAAATTTTATCTCCTTCTCTTAAATTGCAATCTTGTTTTATAACTATATTAACACGATGACTTGTTTGCTTTATTCTATCAAATCGTTCTGTATCACACATAACACCGGTGTTGCTATTAGCAGTAGGACTTGTGAGTGAGATTAATGTTTCTTTGCAAGATATTTGTGCTTAGAGTAGAGTCTACCAGGGAGGTAAAGTCAAAATGCTATTTTCCAACATTACTTGAAAAAAATATTTTTTTCAAGTAATGTAACCACCCTGTATACTGGTAGACATTAATTTCAGTTTGTTTTAAAATTTTAGTGATTATTTTTTGTTAAAATTTAATTTTTGTTATTGAAATAATCAGGCGGCTCCGCAGCTGAAAGCTATGGTCAGTCTCGGGTGCAGAGGCGCCACTGCCCTCCTGGCTTCCTCTTGCAGATGTGACGGAGCGCGTGCGTGTTTGTGCTTCCTGCGCTTCCGCGTGAAACAGGCCTGCTGTGCGCACGTCCTGCTCCTTCTTCCCGCTAACCGGGCTGCGTCCCCGTGGAAAGAGCTCTTCCTCCTGCCTGCCAGTGGCAGCGTTGCCCGAGAGCAGCAGGCCTTTCCACTGCCGGTGCCCTGCGCTGGGTCCTGCGCACACTCACGCCTGCACACGCCGGGCTGGTGGGGCGCTCAGGCCCCCGTCTGTGCTGGCGCGGCTGGGGTAGAGCCGCGGAAGTGGGGCGGCATGTCAGGCTCACTTTGCCTAATATTGCCACACTCTGCTCCTGAGTAGGTGCCCTTTTTTTTTTTTTTTTTTTTTGGCCACCACCCAAATAGAGTATGTTGTTAAATTTTCAGGTTTTTACCAGTGTGACTGTTGAGAAATGGCATCTATCATACTTTATTTGAAGTCATTTTGTCGTGGGTGAGCTTGTGGTCCTTTCTGATACTTGAGTCCTGTTTCCCTCTTTTCTGAGCTGTCTGTAGTTCTGGATGGTTTTTGGCTCATTTTTTTCAAGTGAGTTATTGGTGTTTTTCTTCTCAAATTTTAGGAACTCTTATTATTTATTTATTTATTATTTACTTACGGGGGGAGGAAGCAAGGAAGGGATTATTCTCAGAGCCAAGCCAAGGCCAAGGCGCACAGCCGTGGTAGCAGGAGGGGCGGCCCCCCAGGCCACAGAGTGGCTATGTGCCCACCCCCAGCACAGGCAGCGTGGCCGGGACGGGGTGCAGCGGGGAGTGTCAGGCCTGTGGGCTCCCATTCCCCCGCGGGTGGTGCTCAGTGGGTGCTGCAGTGGGGCGCTGGGCTGCGAGGGAAGGGGCATCTGGATGTGCCTGGAAAGGTCCCCCGGAAGCCATTCAGGGCCAGGCAGGAGGATCTCCCCAGTGCACCCGTGGTGTCTGTGGGTAGAGCCCGGCTCCCAGGCCTCACGGTTGGCGTTAGGGAACAGAGCCCAGGCAGGACCTGCTCGTTGGCGGAGTGAGGAGCGCTGCTCCAGCCGGGCTTCTCCAGCACAGGCTCTGGAGCGCCTGCTGGCCGTCTGGCTGAGCCGGCTGCCACCGCTGTCCCCTGCCAGTTCCACCAGGAGGATCGCAGGGACCACTGGCTGCCCATAGCCCAGGGGTTCACCTTCTGTCTTCCGTGCTCTTCATGTGGAAGCCCAG
Organism: Lutra lutra; assembly: GCF_902655055.1. Classification (NCBI taxonomy): domain Eukaryota; kingdom Metazoa; phylum Chordata; class Mammalia; order Carnivora; family Mustelidae; genus Lutra; species Lutra lutra. Next base: position 152,581,739 of record NC_062283.1, read on the forward strand.
CGTCAGGGCGGCGGTGTTGTTTTCCCCAAGGCCCTTTGTTGAGGGGAGAGCTGTTGACCAGCGTCGTCTGGGCTGAGCGTGAGCACGCTGAGCTCCCAGTGTTTCTGACTCATCTTCACGGTGGTCGAAGCCCCGTGGTCCCTGTAACCCCCCAGAACTCTTTCTACGTCAGAAAGATTATATTTCTTTTCTGCCATGTTAGTTGGAAATGCTTTTTCCCCGAGTTTGTCACTTGTCATTACACGTACCCTATTGTGTGCTTTTTGTCCTCCAAATGAAGATTTATGTGGTCAAATTTGTTAACGTTTTCTTTAGTTGCTGAATGATATACATTATATTCTAGTATATAATTCTTAAATATGTATTTCCATAAAGATGTTTTGTTATATAGTAAAAACTTTAAACCACCATGTAACCTGAACATGTGGGCACTGTGGGAGGGGAACTTAAAACTGTTCATAGAAATGTTCCCCGTGACTGTGGCCAGACTGCAAGGGACGCTGTCTTGGGATTAGGGACGCCATGTAATCTCATTCATAGGGGCCGTCACGGCTCAAGCCGAGAGAACATGGCATTTTGTGTGTGCACATGTGTGGGAGAGACAGTAGGGTTACCAGGTTTGTAGATCAAGGAAATGTGTCAGCCGTATCGTGTCTGGACTTCATCAAGGAATTCAGCAGTATTCTTGTTTCTTTGTATTCTTGTGGTTGATGATCTGGGTCTAAGTACTGTTAGATGAATGATGGAGCCAGTTTGTACTCAAAGGCTGATTAGCTCCAAGTTTAGCGCCATGCTGGAGAAATGTTACTCGGTAACTGGCATGTAGATGACTCGGGAATTTAAATTTACTGGACTCTCCATGAGATATCAACAATTTAGGCGATAAGCAAAGGCTAATGTAATCTTACATTGCATTCATTACAGGTGTGGTGTTAGAAACAGCAGTATCGGACTTGACCAGAACTACATGTTGGGAGTCCTGGTGATGAGTTCTGGAAATGGTATCAGGCCGGGTGGATAGCACACAAATGTGTTCAGGAGAGACGTGGACAGAGTAAGTGGATTTGGAATTTTGTCGCAGGAAAGAGAACAGTTGGAGGAACTAGAATTAGAAGGCCATTCTGGAGAGGGACTAGACTTGTTCTAAACCCACAGTTCTCTGCAGGCGCCGTGTTGTCCCTGGAGGACATATGCAGATGTCTGGAGATGGTTTTAGTTTCACAGGTGGGTGGGAGCTTCTGGCGTCCAGGTGACAGAAGCTGGGTGCTCTCAGCATCCCAGTGCATAGCACACCTCCCACAGTGCAGAACTGTCCAGTCCCAGATGTCATGGTGCTAAGTTCAAAAAACGGCTCTCAAACTAAATTGGTTTAACTGTCCCCTATAATAAGACAAAGAATTGCATTTTACCTTGTAGTCCAGGGTATACACAGGAGTAACTGGAATTAAGATTCCATGAGCTGCTGCTTACCCCATTTCCTTACCCAGAGGCCATTGTACCCAGTAGAAGTCTGTTCTCCTGTATACCATTTCATTAGTAATGGGAGGGAAATGATCATTCATAAACCACCGTTTGAATATAGGCCTAAATAATACCAAAGGGTAAGATAAGCCCAGCTGCTGAAGCTACCAGAGATGTGTTTTGCTTTCTTCATTAATGAGGTTATACTCACACCTACTTCAGAATTAGAGTTCTATTAATCAACTCTGGAGTTTATTTAGTGTGTTAATAAGGATGCACTAATTTTTACTATATTATGGTCTTTAAAATTACGTATTTTTTTAAAAATTAGGTTTTATTTATTTATTTGACAGAGAGTACAAGGAGAGGGAGCAGCAGAGCAGCAGGCAGAGGGAGAAGGCAGGCTCCTGCTCCCAGGACCCTGGGATCATGACCTGAGCCCATGGCACATGCTTAACTAAGTGAACCACCCAAGTGCCCCCAAATTATTTAATAATTGTGTTTTAATGTAATTGTTTCCTTTGTAATCTTTTGTATTTTATTTAATGCATTTAACATTTTTATTCTGAGAACAGATTGATGGGCTTTACTAGACTTCCAGAGAATCTTCGGCAAGTTGATTTTAACCTCTACACCAGATTGGTGGCATTTAGGGTTGTTTTGTATATCTGTTATGCAAATACACTTAAAGATTACACTGAATATACACCGAAATGTAGACATCGTCCTTGATCATGCATGTGCTGATCGCTCTCGTCAGGTGGTTCAGTGCGTCGTCTAATGGTCTTGTTTCAGTCCACGGTTGTGCGTATGTGTGGTAGCCATTGGAGACTTAAAAATTCTAACAGTACCATGGGGAAACCTTCACTTCTTGATTGCCTCCCCCTCACCCCACCCTGATGCGGACTTAGGAACTGGGTAGATTGCTGATTCTGTTAGGGTCTCGCAGCGGAACGCAGGTTTAGCTCGCGGTGACAGTTGGCAGAGTCCGGGCTCACAAGTTTAGCCACGGGGGCGGGCGACGGTAAGAAGTCCCTGCAGGCAGCAGCGCTGAGCGTCTCAGATACCAGGGGGGCCTCCTGGTTCTCGCAGCACGCTGTGCTCTCCAGTGGGCGACAGCTCGTGTATAGTGTGTGAAGGTGTTTGTGCACCGGATGGTTTTTGTTAAGAGTTTGTAGAATGGGAGATGTGCTTTGTTGTCTTTGAGGGTGTGTGTGTATGTGTGTGTTTGGTGTGTGTCTGTGTGTGTGTTTTAATCCAGAAAACTTGCTCTCCACCTGAAAGATAACTTTCCCCTATTCGGTAAACTTGGTTTTTCTCATCTTTGCTGAACTGGCATTCAAGATGTTAGAGGTAAAGTAGTTGGCTCACACTTGAACAGGGGACACTGTGGTGTGTAACAGATTACAAATTATTTTCAGACAAAGATATTTGAATTATTTTATTATAAAAATATGACTGCGGGGTCAGAGAGGCGGCTCTCACGTGATTGTACACCCATTTGCGTTCCTACCCACAGAGCAGTGGTGCCCTGTGGAAGTCCTTTCTACACGGAAGAGGAAACAGATTCTGCAACAGTTCTATAGAGCTGGGTTTGGAGGTGAAGAGAGGAAGCTTTTTTTCTGTTTTGTTTTGTTTTTTAAGATTTTAGGTATTTGCTTGAGAGCAAGCACGCACACATGAACCAGAACCCCCCACACACCCCCCCCACTGAGCAGGTTGCCCAATGTGGGGCTCAGTGCCAGGACCCTGAGATCGTGCCGTGAGCTGAGGGCAGACGCTTAACCCACTGAGCCACCCAGGTACCCCAAGAGGAAACTCTTAATTTGTACTCTGTAGTTATCTGAAGGGTGTTCAGTATAAAACAAACCATTTACTTAATTTTTATAGAAGCCTTGTAAGGTCCCATTTACAGGTGCCGTAATTAGGCCATTAGAAACAGAATGGGGGCGCCGGCCCGGCTCTGTGGGCAGAGCCTACAACTCTCCGTCTTGGGTTGTTAGAGCCCACCATCGGTGTGCAGATGTGACTTAGACTCTTTTAAACAGAAAAGGAAAAGGGTGAATAAGCAAAGAAAAGAGAGACAAACTGACTCTTAATACAGAGAACAAACTGGTGGTTGGGGGGGTGGGTGAACTAGGTGAAGGGGTTAAGAGGACATTTGCGGTGGTGAGCGTGAGAACTCTGTGTAGTTGAACATTCTCCACCTGAAACTGACGCAGCACTGGATGTGAATATACTTGATAAGAAATACTAAATAATATTTTAAAAAGAAAACACAGGGTTTCTTAGGAGCTCCCCTCCCATGGGAATGGGGAGTAGGCCGGAAAGGGCAGGGAAAGGGCCCCTCTGGGAATGAATGCCATGGGAGGAGTAAGCATGAGCCTGGCCAGGACATCGTTTTACAGTTGTTACTTATTTTAAGCTTTCCTGAAATGCATATAATTTTTGAAGAGTATCCTTGAAGTACTGGTGTTAAGAAACAGTGTTTATATAAGTAAGATTCCAAAAACCCATATTCAAGTATTTTTTTCCATCTTCTACCTAAATTATTAACACTCAGATGGCCCTTGTCTAGTTGATCAATTATGTACTGATAATATGTGTGTGTGAGGCACACGCCGTATTTTTTTCTTAACATTTGCACCTATTGTTGGAAGCACCAGCGTTAGGAATGAATTTTCTGTGTGTAATAAAGCAGTGTGTTCTGTCAGCGGCCCTTTTTTCCGCGGGGAGTCGGATGACTACCCGTTCCAGTCAGCGTTGCTTTGCTGTGGGCTGGAAGTGGCTTCGCACGAGTGCCGGTCACAGTGAGAAGGAGGGACTAGCGCTGCCCGCTGGTTGGCTTTAGAACCAATGCTTCTGAGTACTTTGGGCAAAAGGAGATGTAGGATTGCCCTGGTGAGTTTTTACTGGTTTGGGGAGGGCGAATTGATGATCAGTTTCATTGATTAAGATATTGGTAAAATGCTTCAAAGTGAATCTCCACCTTTAACCCTTAGTTCTTTGCATTGGCTCTCTAGTAATTGATGATACAGCCTTCTGCGGTTTGGGGTGGTCGTTGCTTTTGGCCTGTTCTTTCTGATAAATATTAAAATAGTTTTGTTTCTGGGTTGTCATTAAGTCCACTCCAAGGAGTGTTCCATTTCCATTGTAATAATCCTTGTGGTGATATTTCTCAGGGAGAAGTTTATACAAAGGTAAGTAAGTATACACCTTTAGGGAAGAAAGAAACTTGTTTTCCTGCCAGGAAAAAATAACCTGTAAGGAAAGGAAAACAGGTGATACACTGTATCTTCTGCCTCTAGATTACTGCCCTTGCACATGGTGGCTGCTGGAGCTGATGGTAGTGCTTACCCCGGTTGTACCCCAGTTACTGGCCTGCCTGCCTCCAAACTCAAGTGTCTTCCGGAAAATATGCTGCTAGCAAGTGGGCAGTACATTTAGGTATTGGGGGACCTACAACAGTGTTTTTTAAATTTTAAATCGTGTTGTCTTTTGCATAGTTTGTGTAAGGACTTCGTTAAGGAAGCATTTGTCTTTGTGCAGTTGTAACTGTTAGCCTGTCATTGAAACTTCACGGCTGCTTATTACAGATTGGAAGTTTGTCCCAGAGCCCTTCTCAGTTCAGAACAGACAACCCACAGCTGGAAGAGTCGGATATTGTTATTGGAAGTTTTGACTCAAATTTGTTGTTATTTTTATGTGTGAAGCAGTGTACTAGCGACTGAGGGAGGGCCTAGAACAATGAATCAGAGGCCCCTCAGGAAAGCTTCTGTCTAGTGGGAGTGCTGATTGCTCATTCTTTATATAGTTTACTCCTCAAAACAAGCTTATTTGTATTTTATAATCAAGGAAATTGGAGCTCACATGCATATCAGAGAGCTCACTCAAAGACACAGCTATTAAGTTGAAATGCCAACTCATTTCTGCCCTGCTGCAAACTCCAGGTGTCCCTCGCACCCCGCAGCGTGCGGGCTCACAGGCTAATAGAGAAATTCATCAGGCACCGCGCACAGTGTGAGCCTCGCCTCGCCTCGGAGCCCAGAGTGAGCTTTGAGAATCTTGTATCCGGATGCCAGATCTGTCTAGGCGGGGGTGTGGCAAGTTATTGACCCCTCTGAGTGTCAGAATTCTTTCTCTTCACTGTTTTTCTGGAACCCCTCTTCTACGTGTTGTAAAGAACGGAAGACGTCACACCCCTCTTCCTCTAGAAGATGAAGCGTCTTGAAGGAGGGTTAGGGCATGGTGGTTATGTAAGAGTTGCGGTTTCAGGGGACAGCTCATGCTGTCTGTGTCTCAGCCCTGCTCCTTGGCAAGCTGTCTGATCTGAGTTCAGACAGACGTAAACCTCCGTGGACCTTGTTTCGTAGCCCCTGGAAAGTTGGGATGATAACAGTACCTAATTCATGTTCGAGGAATTAAATGCTGAACTCTTAGTATCTGGCACACGGTAGCTCTTAATATATGTTAGTTATTATTAGTTATATTATAGTAATATATATTAGTTGTTACAGTTGGTTTGATCTTTGAGGTTCAGGAACTGATTTATCAATCTTCTCAGATCTGATAAAATTCTGTGGACTTAGTCACACAGGCCAACTATTTTTTGAATAATTAAACAGTGCTAATGTATTAATTTATTCAGGTGTTATTCTAGTAATAGCTATACTCAGGTATTCTGTGTGATAATGAGGTAACCAGGCAAACTAAGTTATTATTTATTAACATTTATCTAGTGCAAATGAAATCAAAGGTAGTTTTAGTAGGCTGCTTTATTTAGGCTCACTGTAGAACCTGGAGATTTGTTTTTTTAAAAACATCAACAGAAATACTGTTTCTCTGTAGACATGTTGTTGCTTTTTGGATCTCTGCCCTTGGGTTTGTTCCTTTTTTTCCCTTTTATCTCAACCTTTTATGTGAGATCAGTAGCAAAACCATATTAATAACAGATTTTGTATTTGTAGTTTCCTCTTAAAAACGGTAGTAATCTGTACATAAGGCATTTTCATGAGGGTAGTTGAAGCATGCCTTTTCCATGCTTGTGGTACCAGATTCATTCTTGATGGTTTCCTCTGTGTTCTTGCCCAGTTGGGCGTTCGCTCCCCGATCTTTGACGTCTGGTAGCGTGGAGGTGTTCGTGGGCAGTTACCAGAGAAAGTGGTGTTTTCTTGTCTATGCGCACCTGGCTTAGTCATGCTGCAAATGATGGAAGATTACTGTGTTAGCAAAATGATCAAGTGGGAGGCTACTTTGCCTTTTTGGTTCAACTTCATCTATAAAGCATGAGGCATGGGAGGAGCCAGGGTAGTTTTGCCAGTTAATGTTTGAGACCGTTAGTGTAATCTAAAGGTGATTTCAGAGCGGTAGTGGTGACGATAGCATCAGAATCCTGGGATCGCAGTAGGACTCCCATAGAGACCTAAATTTATTCAACTAAAGGTGTAGAGTAATTCTTGTTTCCTCCTCTGCCGTTTTAGGATAGCCTGAGGGGGGGTGGATAGGGAGAGTGTAACCTGAAGTGGAAACGTGGATGTTGAGAGGGACAGGCCAGGGGACGGGTGAGGGGAGGGGCCGGCCAGCAGAGGAGAGCTGGGGAAGCTCTGCAGGGGAAAGCGTTCGGACAGCTCTTGACATCGAGGAAGTATAGGACGTACTTGGCACGCAGGAGCTGTGGTTAAGACCGGGAATGTTGTGCTTACAGTGCTGGTCACAGTGGTACGGTGCCGTGCTGACATGCACGGTCACAGCTCAGCGGCGTCTCATGGTGCTGTTCGCAGTGGTATGGTGCTGGTCACAGTGGTACGGTGCTGTGCTGACAGACGTGGTTACAGTTCAGGGCTGTCTTCCACAGGTATTGTTACTTCATGGAGGTCCAGGGTTGCCAGAGTAAAAGACAAACCTCCCAAAAGGATGTTGTTTGACTTTCTTTGCCACCTGACCTGAGCTGTACAAAGACGCAGTTTATAGGATTGTTGAGAGACCGGAGCAGGGCTGTTAGTACCCATTTTGCTAACTGATAAAGCTTTTTCAGTGTCACCCCCCATAATCAGTGGCCCTATTTCAACCCAAGATCTGTGCTTCAATGGTATGTGTGTGTGTGTGTTTCTTTTTACACACATGTTAACTTACCCTGTATTTCCCTGGGGCAGTGGGAAGTGGGTAGGACAGACTGCCTAGTGATCTGACAGGGTCTGAGCAAGCATAGTAAAGCTTTGGGGTTAGAAATATGTGTCAGTGTTTCATTTTCTGCTTTACTTTTCATATGGTTTATGCAGTTAGCCACATTTTACTATCCCATAACTATTACAATTATTAGGTCATAATTATTAGTGAAGAATCAGCAAATACATTGGGAGGAATTAGAGAAAACTTAACTTGTGATGGGCTTTGAGCCCGTAGGACGGTCGTTGCCAGGAGTAATGGGAAGCAGTGACATCATCTGACTTGCTTTGAACGAGACTGTGGCTGGATCCTTGGTGTCTGTCGAAGGTGGATGATTGGTTGGGCTAGCGTGGTGGGCGATGGTAGGAGGAACTGATGAGCCTGTGGACCTCAGTCGCACGGGGGGCAGTGAGGGTGGTCGAGGAGTTTAGAATGTTATTTTTCCAAAATCGTATCTTTTTGTTTTCTTTTAGGATTTGGAGTTCCATGGAGTGATGAGATTTTATTTTCAAGATAAAGCTGCTGGAAACTTTGCAACGAAATGCATTAGGGTGTCTAGTACTGCTACCACCCAGGATGTCATCGAGACGCTGGCGGAGAAATTCCGGCCTGACATGCGGATGCTGTCATCCCCCAAGTACTCCCTCTATGAAGTGCACGTCAGTGGAGGTCCGTGCGCACACTTGGGGCACTGGTGGGGGCTCCCCAGCTCCCCAGACACGCGTTGGTCCATGGGGCTGTCTGGTCACAGCCTACTTTCCCGCAGGGGCTTCTCTTTCTGGAGGGGCAGGCATAGTGCGGCATGTCTGCGAAATGTCCGTGTGAGACGCCGCGGGAAGGTAGCGTGCAGGTGCTGGGTCAGCAGGGATATGTAGCGTGGTGTGTCCTCATTAAAATTTTGGCAGCCCGAGGTGTCGCCCGCGCACCGATGACACAGGGCGCTGCTTGCTTCTGGAGCCGTGGTTCTTGGAACTCTTACGTGCAGATTATATATAATATGACAGTTCATTTTAACCCCAATAGACGTTATGTGAGTATGAGTCATCAGTCTTACAAAAATGAGTATTTTCTAATGTGAGGCAGTATATTTTCATTCTTCTTTGGGGATAATTAGGGCATCTTGAAGAAATTGTCTTAGGTAGATAGTAATTTCTCCTTGTTTTTAATTAAGTTTAAAGTTTCTGAAAATATCCTATGTATCTATATCAAGCAGCAATTTTAAGTTAGACTGATTAGAAATGTGAAAATCTCTAAAAGTTTTGAGTCCTTCAGAAGTATTGAGTCACCTATAAAAAAGGCAGCTCTCAGGCGAAAGACTACGTTCCATCCGGACCGGAATGTGGCACCTGTTCAAGTCCACCCCCGAGCCCTCTTTGAACATAAGTTGTCTCCGCTTCAGAAGTACAGTTTTCTGTGTACATGCGGAATTCGGGGAACACTTTCGTACTGTGTGCAGTTTGGGTATGACCACACACTCTTTTCTCCAGTAGGATGTCAGGTGGGCCAGGCTCACTTACTACTCTGGTGACGTCATGAGGGCGGGCGTCCCATGCGCAGATGGTGCCAAAGCTAGATCTCACAACAGAGGGCATTTCCTCTGGATGGTTTTTCTGAGGTTGAGTTTTTCCTTTACCTCGGAATCCTTATAACCAGGTTATCGAGAAGAAAGTAACTCTCACTTTCAGACCTTCTTGTGTTTTTACTTTTTGGTCATTTGAAAAGCCACCAAATGAAGGGTTGGGGATAAACGTGAGATTGAAATTTCAGATCTAAAATGGAATGATTTTGATGAAGTTTCTCTTAAATTTCCTTTAATTAAAAAGTAAGCTGTCTTCCCTGTAAGGGGGTGCGTGCCCAATAAAGGTGTCTGGAGAAGGCGGGGAAGCCACCCATGCCCGGAGGTGAGCGGCTGGGACTGGCTGACTCTGTCCCTGCACACGTGGTGCTCATCACAGCGGGCTGCACCTGTGCCTCCCATGCAGGGAGAGCCCTCGTGTGCTTGTTCTCCATTTTCAGATCAGGGAGCCCGTAGGGTGTCATTGATTTTCAGTAGCACCTGTGGGTCAAAGGAAATACTTAACATTTCATTTTACTGAGTAGTTCAGTTCAGACAAGTTAATAAGTATTTATACTCTAATAACAACTTGATAGATGTTTGAAGAAATTGTGCATGTAAAATGCAGGGAAGACTAAAATTTTCATCCCTGATGGGTTTGTGTGTCCTCATTTCCTGTCCACGTGGGTCTGGGGCAGCGCTGCTGGTTTGTCCGGCACCGCGGAACTCCTGCTTTGACCCTGCCGTGGCGCTAGCAGAGGGGACGAGGCGGTCTGGTGTGGACGAGGGGCTGCCTGCGGCTAGCAGTGCCTGCAGCACCCACCCAGTGCACCTCGTTTCCCTGATGTTTCCGAGGGCCCCTCGCCTCATGCCTGCAAACCGAAGGTCCAGCGTGCGGAAGCCCAGGCCCCGAGCTGCACCCCGCCGTCCGGGAGACTCCACTCCTCTCCTTTCTGTGTTTCAGGATTCCTTATGTGAAATCAACAGGGAAAATAAACAGAGTTCTGCCCGTTAAAAAACAACGGTGTGAGACCCACCAAGGCAGAAAGAGATTTTAAAAGTTATAAAGTTGCGGTAGGACCCTGACTGTGTTTACACTTAATAAGTAGGCTCCCGTTCTTTAGAATACCCCACCCTTGGTTTTGTTTTTACTGTTACAATTTCAACTTAGTTGTTCTCAAAGTTATTTCTCTAAAAATACACTGTGAAGGATTTTGATCTAGTACAAATTTTGCAACAGGAAGAACTTGGTAATTTTGGTTTGTAGCAGGAATTTCAAACTTCATCCATTCCCTAATTTATTGTTCTTTCATTTCTCATATTTTCAGTTCATAAAATAATAAATTAGAATTTGTTATTTCTGTATTCCTATAATTAACATTGCTGTTTATAAACAGTAATTACTAAAAGCCTGAGTAAGTCTTTTTATCCTTTAAATTTGTCCCGTTCATTCCTGCTTCCTTTACCATGGTGGTTCTCCAGCTGGCCTCCACCTCCTGTGTTTGCCGCCCTCAGTGTGGACATTCTACAGTTACGTGGATGCTCTTTGCCAGCTGTAGGCTTCTACTAAGCGGCCAAGGTGTGCCGGGCCCTCAGGATGCCCACTCCGTCACCATCCTGACCAGTACATGCCTAGCAAGCAAGGAGTATTCTAACCCTAGCACTTCACCCTGACGAGGACATGGGATGGTGGTTTCCTGGTGGGAGGTGCTGTGAGGGCTGGACCTGGTGAGCTTGGGAGATGAGGGATAGAAAGAAGAGTACAGCAGTCACTAAGACTCGTGTGAGAAGGGAATCTCACAGGTTGACTGAACTCCTGTGTTATGTTAACACTGTTTCTTTATTTTCCAATTGCATATATGAGATAATTTGATTTACAGAATTAGACTGGTAGCAAAGCCCTATATACTATTTTCCTCCTAGTTTGTGTATAATTCTTTTATTTTTCCAGTTGGATTCTAAATGTCATAAGGACATTAGCCCTGGTCATTGTTTGGCACTGGGTACATGGTAGTATATATTACAGTGGCAACAAAATAGTAAGTAAGTAAAACTAGCACCTAACAGTTTAAATGACATTTCAGCCTGTTAGTAAGTACTTGTGGTAATAAAGTATTTTATATCTTAATTTAAACGTATATGAGAATATTGTATTAGCATTAGGTAGCTTTGCTGTGCTGATTAACATATGCTAGTTGGGATTAGCATAGTAATAAATTAAACGTATATGAGAATGTTGTATTAGCTGGTGCCAGTGAATAACCATGACTTAATTTTTTTTCATTTCATGATTTGAAGAAGAAAGAAGATTGGATATAGATGAGAAGCCCCTTGTTGTTCAGTTGAATTGGAATAAAGATGATCGAGAGGGCAGATTTGTTCTTAAGAATGAGAATGATGCCCTTCCTCCTAAGGTAGGGTCCCTCTGCGTCCCGTGCTGGCCGCGTACCCTGCTGGCTGTGTCCCATGCTGACCACATCCTGGGTCCAGGTCTGACCGTGGTGAATGACAGATTCACGATAATGGGAGGACTCCACTGACCTGTCCCGTCTGCTGCTTTTCCTAAATGACTTTTTTGCCCTTCTCCCAGTAAGCAAATGGAAAGGACTCCTGCTTCTCTCTGTTTCATCCTGTTTTGCTAAATAATCCCCAATATTGCTGTTTACTTTTGCAAAGAAGCATTATGGAAGCTTTTGTTATTAAGAGATTGAATGATCAAGTAATCAGCCCCGGGTTTTTTACCAAATTAGAAAGTCAGAATATGTTTTAATAAGAATCATAAGGGAAAATAGAACTTTAATAACGTATTATGCATGGATTTTTCAGATACAACTTAATAGGGCACATTTTCAACCTTTTTCATACCCTGTGTAAGATAAGAAATTAGCAGACTTTCTGGGCTGAGGTCATGCAGTGATGCTGAAACTCTCTCAGGGGTCGGGAGACGGGGGTTCCTGTGCTGCTGTTCTTCTGCGGAGCACTGCGAAACACAGACAAGACTCGAAAACAGCTGTCATCTCTGTGTCAAATCAAGTGGCACCTTACACTAGAATTCAGTATTGACAAATGATAGTAAATGCAAAAGTCAGGGATATTTTGAAAAAAATCTTCTGTTTAATCATTTTCCTCAACAGATTGGGAAAGAGTGTCATTGTTCACTCTGGAAACAGAGACGTTCCACTTTATTTCCATGATGTCGGTGTTCTGTGCTGAAGAGTGTTAGATACACGGGCTGTGTTCTCGGCCTTACTTGTTACGTGCTTCAGTGGCTTGGCATTTGTAGCAAATTCATATAAAGGAATAACGGACATCTTTCTCTCTCTCTTTTTTTTTTTTTTCTTTTGGTCCATGTTTTATTTCATTCCTGCCCCCTGATTTCAGCTGATGTGCCTTGCAGTGGGCCAGAGATCTTCTTCCATGTGCATGAGAGCTCTTATGAGGGTTAGGACAATGCTGAAGTGGCTAGCAAGGAAAATGGAAATGCTAACTTAGATAAAACAGAAGGTAGTTTATTTCCCAATATAGTAACCACTCTTTCGTGCTTTTCTTGATTCTTTACCAGCCTATTAATTATTCCCCCCAAAAAAGCCTCTGTGTCATCTGCTAGCAGGCCATGTTGTGAATTAAGAATTAACAAGCAGATAAATAAGATCTGGGAAAGAAACTGGAAGTCTTAGCACAAACAGTACTTAATAATTTTGCTCTAAAAAAGTCAGCTTCTTACAGTATGCTTAATATTTGTTTTGAAGTTAAATATGAAGTAGATAATGATTTAAACAGTTATTTCCATTTTTTTTTTTTTTAATTTTATTTATTAGAGCAAGGGGAAAGGCAAAGGGGGAGGGAGAGGGACAGACAGATTTTGCACTGGGCATGGAGTCCCGTGCAAGGGCTCAATCCCACAACCCTGAGACGATCACCCTAAATGAAATCAAGAGTCCACGCTCGGGGCGCCTGGGTGGCTCAGTGGGTTAAAGCCTCTGCCTTCGGCTCAGGTCGTGATCCCGGGGTCCTGGGATCAAGCCCCGAATTGGGCTCTCTGCTCAGCAGGGAGCCTGCTTCCTCCTCTCTCTCTCTGCCTGCCTCTCTGCCTACTTGTGATCTCTGTCTGTCAAATAAATAAAAATCTTTAAAAAAAAAAAAAAGAGTGCCATGCTCAACCAACTAAGCTACTCAGGACCCCAGTTATTTCCGTATTTTGATTAGGCTTTTTTAAAAAAAAGTAACTTTATGTAAATTATTTGGATTTTTATTAATTGAAAATCAGATTTCATGATTCCTACCCTAGTTTTCTTAGTGGGTTTGGTTTTCTGTTTACTTACATATTAGTTTTGAATTAAAGTAAAATATACCACAGGGAAACACACAGATCTTGGATGTATAATTCACTCAGCTTTGTAAATACATGCCTGTAACATCAGCCCAGTCAAGGTACAGCGCGTTCCATCACCCGGACCTTTCCCTGTTCCTGTAGCTGGGTGTTGGGGTAGCACGCGACACGCGGTTAGCACGGCCTAAAGACCTTTCTGTGACTCTGTGTACCAGCCGTCATAGTAACGATGCTGCTTTCACCAGAAGGCTCAAAGCAACGGACCTGAAAAGCAGGAGAAAGAAGGTGTTATCCAGAACTTCAAGAGAACTCTCTCAAAGAAAGAAAAGAAGGAGAAAAAGAAGAGAGAAAAAGAGGCAGTGAGGCAGGCATCTGATAAGGATGATGGACCTTTCCAGGGGGATGACATGTAAGTAATTCTGGAAATATCTCTATTTCCCTTTGCTCGTTAAATTACCAGAGAAACTGTGAAGAGGGTGCACATCCATTGGGAAGTTAATTTGGTCGCCTCTGGCTCTTGTGTGGGGGGAGGGTCTCACCTAAGCAAGGGTTACGGCCGACGGCCGACCCTTCCTGTCTCGTGGGTTTGCTAGTCCCAGAGAAGCACGCTGGTGAGCAGTCGTGTTTTCTTGGAGTAGACGACGGAGGTCGGTGTTTTCTTCGTCTTTGGCCTTTTGTCTCTGGTGTTTCGGTCCTTAAGGCAGAGGTGCCGTCCTGCAGTCCTTCCCTCCACTGACTGCTCCCCTGAGGGCGGCAGGGACAGCCCGAACAGTAGCTGCGGTTCAGATGCTGTCTGGTTGACTCCAGCTCCGCCAGCTCCCCTTCCTTCCGTCGCCACACCAGCCCCGTCCTAGCTGTACTTCCTCTCGAAAGGCCTTTGAGCTTCTGACCTCAGGGCTGCCGGAATAAGGGAAATCATTGCATCTTGATGATGACAGGAAAGACATCAGAGGAAGCTGACCTTCCCCCTGGGTGGGAGAGCTTGGCCTCTTCCCGCCCGTCTTAACGTGTGTCAGTCTGGTCGTTAGGCCCGAGGCATGGTGTGTGCTGCCCCCGAGGCCTCTTGTCGCCTGGCTGGGCCTGCAGCGTGGTGTCTGCACTGTCCGTCCAGTGCTGAGGTGACAGCGTTCACGGTAGAAAGTCAGCGTATGGTTGTCAGAGAGAGAGGAGGAGTCACCTGTCCTCACAGGAGCCCAAAAAGAACTTGTAGGTTTTTTGGTTACTATTTCTGTTTAAGATTCTTTTTACGTATTCATCAGATAGAGAGATCACAAGCAGGCAGAGAGGCAGGCAGAGAGAGAGAGGGGAAGCAGGATCCCTGCTGAGCAGAGAGCCCGATGCGGGGCTCGATCCCAGGACCCTGAGATCATGACCTGAGCCGAAGCCAGATGCTTCACTGACGGAGCCACCCACACGTCCCTGTAGTTTGCTTTTCATACACAAATATATACTTTATGTGTTTATGTAGAGTTTGTAAACTAAAAAAATACATTATGGGCTTTTAAAACTAGAGCTTTCCAAATGACATTTTTCCACTGGAATATGTCCCATAAATGCATATATACATTCACAAGGATGTATTGTCATAAAAGCATGAAGTAATTTAGATGATTATGTCGTGGTCTCAGAGTTTTTTTTTTTTTTTACAGTTTTATCTCACTGGCTCCTTTTTGTGTGCTGTAGGTAGTTCCTAGGTGTTTTGGTACTACAAGCACTACTACTATGGGCATCCTCACTCTCCAGCTCTGGGAGCGTTCCGGACCACGGCTCGGGCAGCCTGAGGACGCATGCGTCACAGGCTGCCCCTGGAAGTGTCTTCTGGAGCCCACGAGCCTGCCTGCTTCCTCCTGCCCTAGGAACTGTGCATAATAGCTCCCATAGCTCGCATTTATTTTATCATCAACAAGGCAGATGTCTTTTTATACACTTACCGACCGTCTATATTCTGTTTGTTAGCAACAGCGTTCTGTATCTGTTGAGGACACTTAACCGTTCCTTAGTTAATGGTGTTTACTTTAGAGTGGACTCGGGTCCATTTTGGACTGCATCAGAGTGGGTTCAGGCAGTGACGTCTGTGTAATGAGCACAAACTCTCGAGCACAGTGTTACGTGGTAAGGTTCTCTCCAGCGTAAGCAGTAGAGCTCATGGAAGTCCAGTGCTGGCGCAGGAGAAATGCCAGAGACAAGGAGCATTTGAGACGTGGGCTGTGGCTTGTCCTGGTTATCAGTGCAGTTTACGTGGTGATATATTGTCTGTGTTTAGAAAATTAGTCACTTAAAATGAGTTAAATCGTTCAGTTGGGCTGATTCAAAGCTTGATTTTTTGCTGTTAGAAAGCATGGGGAGGGGCAGAGAGACAGACTCCCTGTTGTGAGGGCTGCTCTTGGAGCCCCAGGTCCCTGAGATCATGACCTGAGCCCAAACCAGAAGTCCGAGGCTCACCGACTGTGCCCACCACCCCCCAGGCACCCCAGTGCTTGATTGGTTTTTAACTAAAGTATTTTTATGATTAAAAATGACACCTTCAAAGTGTATTTATCAAAATTTAGTCATTGGTCCTCCTTCTCTGCAGTTGACTCCTTGTCATTCAGCTCCTTTTCCTTTTGAAAATTTAGCTTCAGGAAAGTGAATGTTGGTAAATCATTTTGTTAAAAAACCATACTATTTGAGCTCAAGATTTACTGTAATTTTAAGACCGTTTTACTCAGTAAAAGTATATTTGTTCCTTTATTTCTTATGGTTGAATGTTGTATTGCTCATTTTGTCTATTTTAGGAAAGCGCTGGTGGAAATTCCTGACGTGTAATTAATACAGTTTTCTTTTAGACTGGTGAATGCACAGTAATTAAGTCACATAAACTCATCGGGAGATCTTGATGATAAGTTTCCCTTTAGTTTAGTGTGTTGCTTATAACGAGAGGAACCTCATTTTGTACCCGCGGCACGCGGGACAGAGCGAGCCCCAGGGCCGTCCGCCAGGGGCGTGTGTGTGTGACTACAGCACAGCTCTTTCCAACACAGCATTGAGAAAAGACCGCCGGTGCCTTTCTTGTCTTCCAGTGAGAATTCCCGTCTGGCCGCCGAGGTTTACAAAGACATGCCGGAGACCAGCTTTACGCGCACGATTTCGAATCCGGAGGTAGTCATGAAGCGGCGCCGGCAGCAGAAGCTGGAAAGGAGGATGCAGGAGTTCCGGAGCTCGGACGGGCGGCCGGACTCAGGTACCCGCGGCGGGCTGCCCCGCGCTGCCGGCCCAGCTTGGCTTGAAGTACAGGAGTTCCCTTCCCTAAGACTTAGGTTTAGTGACACAGTTTCCCCAGTGTGGCTCTTCTTGTGTTTTCGCTTTGTAATTCTGGAAAACGCATGTGAAAGGAGACGGGAGACACCGTTCCCAGCGCCTGGGATGGAGGACGCGTGTCTCGTCTCTGCTCCTGCATGCATTGCTCCTGTTCCTAAATTGGACTGCTTTGAAGCAGATCCCAAATTTCTCAGTGTTTCGTCTTCCATTTCACGGTTTTCCTAGAGGTAAGGATTCTTGAAAAATGAAAACAGAAGGAAGCGCAGTCCCATTGTCACGTGCAAAAGGATTGAGGCTGATTCCTAGTGCCGTCTGCTGTTGTCGGTCACGTGCTGCCGATGGCTCAGAGAAGTGTCCAGGCACGTCGGGGGCCCCATGGAACCTGCATGTGGCCCCTGCCTGGCGTGTCTGTCGCTCCGGGTTCCGGTCCTGTCTCTTAGCTCCCCTCCAGGATGCGTCACTTGGGCGCTTGTTGCTCTTGTAGCGTTTGCGGACAGCATCCTGCAGACGGCCGTTTCTCCTCCTGCTGTCTCTTTCCTCAGTCACGTGAACATGCAGCTTTAGGGTTCTAGGGGAGAACTACTCCCCTGTTACCGTCCACAGGTGAGCACAGGTGAGCAGTGTTTGTGGAATGCTTCCATGAACTCGTAGAGCTAAAACTTGGCAGCATTTCCCATCTGCTGCCGTTACCGTCCTTCTGATTCTTGAGCTGCCACTTGGAGGCGGCGTGGGCGTCCTCCACCGGCACCGCAGGTTCCACGGTCTCCCTGTGTGACAGGACGTCCGGCGCACCCACCCAGGGCATTTCTTGCCCTAGTGAGGAAGCTGCTGTCTCTCCAAGGGCTCCTTTTCTTTTCTTTCTTTTTTTTTTTAATTTTTATTTATTTATTTGACAGAGATCACAAGCAGGCAGAGAGGCAGGCAGAGAGAGGGGGAAGCAGGCTCCCTGCTGAGCAGAGAGCCCGATGGGGGACTCGATCCCAGGACCCTGGGATCATGACCTGAGCCGAAGGCAGAGGCTTAACCCACTGAGCCACCCAGGCGCCCCGGGCTCCTTTTCTTTGTAGTGGGACAAATATTTGGTTGCTGGGGCTGCTCCTTGTTCCTGGTTAGTGTTTGCTTGTGCACCTGTTTGGTGGATGAGCTAGGAAATACTTTTAATACCTTGTTCTTTTTTGTTTTTTTTGTATTGTTTTGTTCTGTTTTACTATTTTGATTTCAGAAGATCTGAGTATCTTTTCACTTAGGTTATAAATTCTTCGCACCTAATACTGATAATGTAATTATTTGCTTTTCCTTATGATAAATAGTAATATCAAAAGAAAATAATACTAATATTAACAACAGTGTGATACTGAAGAAATTTTAAGCTTTTTTGCAAACTTGTCTGTGAGTATGCCCACTAAGGTGCACTATGAAATTACTGTGTTCTGAAATGATAGTATAGATCCCTGACTGTGGGGTCAGACACTCATACTGATTTATATTTTGCTTTGTTCATTTTGTTTTGCTTTTGATTTTAGAGGTTTCTTTCTTAAAAATTTCATGTACCTAGTAGTTCCCAAGTCATATCTGCAAAACAAGGTATATGTAGAGAAGTTCAGCTTTTGTCCCTGTCAGCCCCTTTAGTTAAACGGCAGCATGGTCCGTACATGTTTCCCCCACCTCGTCTCCTCTGCTTCCGGGCATCTGCTAGAGATGACTCTAGCACGTCGTAGAGAGAGTTATAACAGATGACTTTACTATTTGAGCTGTAAATTGGGCATGTATGTTTTTAGCTATTTAGCTATTTGACATAAAACTGTTATTTGTAATTAACCTGTAATTGTATTCGGCAAAGAAAATATTTGTTAGAAACTTGCCAGTTAGTTTTGGTTGTTACAGAATGACAGCATAGTCATTTTGAGTTTCAGAAAGAAGCCATATATGTGAGGACTGTATCACCGATCCGGCCTTCTGTGTGGGTGTCTGACTGAGCAGGGCCCACCACCCTGCGGTCCTCCCCCACCTTATGCTTGCAGACTGGGAGCTGCTGGTGGCCCATTGTCTGCTCTGCACCTGCTTGCTCACTCACTCGGTTTAGGGTTTTGAATATCGGGACTCGCAGCAATTCTCCGATGGTGGACCCCTTCTCTGGAGCCCAAGCCCAAGTCAGAGGGTTTCCACCCCTACCCAGATGACAATCATTAACTGTAATCCAGTTTGCATGTGTGACAGCGGGGCAGACCCTTGGGGGGCTGTGTTGACGCCCATATTACGTTCATGCGAAGAGTGTTAGTCTCCCAGCCTGTATTGTCTGCTTTCTTGGGGTTGTCTGTGGACCGTGGCTCTGATGTGCTCGGTCACTTGACAGAAACTGCCAGGGATTCCATGTCTTTGGAACTCACACCGGGTGCTGTGTCAGGGATGTGTTCCCCACGGGGAGCCACACGGGCTCTGTCACGTGTTTACTTGGGCCCTCAGCCTTCTTCTAACTGAGTCTCAGTTACACGTTCCGTGGGAGCTGCAGTGTCCGTGACTCAGAGCAGTGGGTAGAGCGGGCCGCTTCCTAGTTCCATGGATAAATGTAACCCGTCACTCCCGAGCTCCAGGTGACCGTCTGTTTATAGCTGTCCTGTCCTGTTTGCTGGAAGATTCGAAATGGCTTAGAAATGTGTGCCCTAAGGAAAAAAAAAGAAAATGAGGAGGGAAAGAAAATACAAAGAGGAGGAAGAAAGGAATAAAATTTTTGAAGAACAAGAGGAGTGCTCAGAGATGCCTTTCGCTTGACAGACCCAGAGGGATTCTCTTAGGAAGGAGTTTGACGTGATCGAAATTATCGTTTTCTCAGTGATTCCTTGAGGAATAGCCAAGTGTGCTCAGGGACGCGTGAGTTGTGAGAAACGTAGCTAGCTCAGGGGATCCATTTTTGTAAGTAACTTAATAAAATACTTTTAGAAGAAATGTGATTTTAATGTGGATTAGGATGTAACGTGTGTATTGTTACGGGAAACTCCCATGTCACTTCAGGCTGTAGCCACAGAGACCCATGTTTATGGCGAAAATTAGATGTGGTCTGTTAGTATGCTGCTGAAGGGTTATAAGGTGGGGATTCAGAATGTTTCTAATGTAGCCTTGCTTCAGGTCTGGAGTGGTTACCATGGGAGCAGAATCGAGGATGGATCTCATGGAACTGCGTCTGGAAGTGAGCGCGTGCTGCCCGTGTGAGGGTTGGGTCCCTGAGCACAGCAGCTGGCCGTAGGCTGGTCACACGGAAGCCGAGGCCCCAAGAGGTGGGGTTACCAAGACATGGTCCAGACTGCGACACCTGTCTCCAGTCAGATGGATGCTGATGGGCTGCAGTGAGAGAACGTTTAGGAGTGGAAGACGGGTTTCTGGAGCTGCTGGTGTGACCTGGGGCATGTTCTGAGCTGCTGGCTGAGTGGCTCAAGACCAGGTTCTGGTCACAATGTCAGCTGGAGAGAGAGATTTGGGAGCGATCTGTGGTTGTCAGGCAGCACCACTGGACGTGGTGAGATTCTTTTCGGTAGAAAGTACACAGGTAATAGAAGAATTTAAGGGAAGGCTACTGTTAAGAGGAGTAGGCAAAGACAAGAGGAAAACAAAACCTCCAAAGAATTAGGAAAACTAGCAGAACATCTACCAAGTAGAGGTTGAAGAGATAGTTGGGAGCAGAAGGAACATTTTTCTATATAGAGTCCCAAGAAACCCTAAAAAACTAAATATTAGCAAAATAGCTCTTTATGGTTAATACTAAGGATGTCAAATACATTAAGTCCAGCTATTTTGTTTCTTTAATAAATGACTTAAAAATATATTTCCATAACCTGTCAGAGTTACTAGCCCAGCTGTTTGGTTGGTAGAAGAGATGGGGGCGCGGCCATGGGGGTAAGGCTCCCAGGACTCGCCGCCCTGTCCGTTATTTTCGTGTCTGCTTGGCCTGAGGGTTGGTTCCCTGAATTCTCATGACCTGACTCACCACACAGCTGATCAGACTCGCAGCTTGTAAGAAGCTTGGACCTGGGACTTCGTGAACCTTCTTCAGTACTCGGGTGTATTTGCTTGTGATGCCTCCGAGTGCTGTTGGCTCCGAAGTGCCCTGTGTCTGTCAGTTAATTGGTTCGTGGCACAGTGTTTTGCCACCAGTTAGGGCCGTGGATTTCTTACCAAGGCGTCTTTGGCAGCATCCCGAAGTTCTTCTAGGTGTCTGTCCTCCTGCCTCAGCTTCCTCACCAGCAGTTTGGGGAGCTGCAGAGCACTGCGGCGGGGATCCCACAGTTGGAGTCCCACAGACCCGCAGGCCTTGGCCGTTTGTCCTCAGAGTGGAGTGGCAGCCCTGCCTTAGTCTTAGAGCTGACGCGCAGGTTCGTGCAAATCGATCTCAGTGCATAGTAGGGCGTTTAAGTTGTTAGCTGCCCCTCTCTCCTGATGCAGCAGGCTGGGGGGGGTGTCTCTGCGAGGAGGGTACTGCCGCGTTAGGCTTGTCAACCGAAAGCCCTTTGAATTCGATTCCACGCTCAGACTAAAACCAGTTCAAGTTGTGGATATGCCGGACGTTCAGACAGGTGCTAGAAGTCATTCCACCCAACAGCTGAGCTCATTTGGCCTGTGAGTGTGAATTTTACAGCGGCTGCATCGTAACGTGTCCTTTAGAAGAGGAGCTGCTGGAGGTGTGCTGTCCGTAGGAACCTTACTGACTTGTTAAATGATTTTCTGGTAAACCCTGACCTTACATTTTTGCAGACCCAACAGTCTTTCATTCTCTATGGTCTGTGACTTTGGGATTGCCAAGTACTTGCCTTGGCTTTTAGCGGATACAAAATTTTCTTAGAAAAATTAAATCTCTGACCATTTGCCTTTTTTGTAGCCATCTCCTCCGCTTTCCGAACAGGTAGTCTGGTTTGCTCTGTTGTCTGATCAAAGCACACGGAGATGTTACCTCAGCCCGTAGCATTGTTTTCACTCATTCTCTTGTCCACGTCCTTCTAGTAAGTCAGTTCCTGTGTGCATCTGGACGTAGTAAAACCAGAGGGACGCGCCTCGGTGGAGCCGGATGCGCGCATCAGAACTGGCCTCGCTGCGGGGCTGCCGTCCCGCCTGCGGCCCCAGAGCCCCCTGCCCCAGGAGAGCACAAGGGGCGACCTGCCTACTCCCCACACGTGTGCGCACACGGAGCCAGAGCCTCCCGGCGGCTCTGGCTCCCGCTTCCGCTAGAGTCAGACCCAGACTCTCAGGGTCATGGTCTGGCCTGGGCCCGTGTGATGGCGGGCGAGGAGGGCCCGTGTGACCTGGCCTTGGCCAGTCTCACTGCATTTCCCTCTTTTCACCTGGGGTTCATCTCTGGCCGGTGAGCCCAGCCAGACCCACGCCAGCTGTAGGCCTTAGCACCTTAGCTCCGCCTGGGAGCTCTCAAGGGGCCCCTGCGGCTGCCGCCAGCCCCTGGCTGCCCCTGCGGCTCGGCTCCTGGTGGCTGCTCGTCCTCGTAGAGGCTTTACAGTCCCAGTGCTTAGGAGGCTCTTGGTCACTCGCTTCCTCACAGCCATGCTTGCGTCTGCACCACATGTACCACTGTCTTACTGTTCGCTCCCTTGTCCGTCCTTTCCTCCTGCGCCCCACAGCCGCACAGTAAGCCGGCCCTGCTGACCTGTTCGTCACTGTATCCTTGGCATTGGGACCTGGGGGCGCGCGGTCCGTGTGAGTCTGTGTGTGGCTAAACGTGTTCACGGGCAGCACCATCAAAGCTTTCGGGAGTTTCTTCCCGTTCTCACCCGGGACCCATAGTGGGCATCGGTTCATCGTCATAAAAACTGCTTGGGCTTAAGGAGAGGACAGAAACCGTCTTCGTCCTACCGGGTGGGTCAGTGTCACAGAAGGTTGTTAGACCAACAAGGGACTGCCCTTGCATGTTGTCTCCCAGACACAAATATAGAATTACTACACAGATTCCATCTTCGTGCGCCTTGCACCTGGAACTTGGGTGCCCCCTTTTTTAAGTGATCATGAATGTTAGCTGTCTCTGTTACTGGAATAAAATAGTGCTCAAAGATGTCAAAATGTTTTTTTCAGGTGGAACATTGAGAATTTATGCAGATAGTTTAAAACCAAATATTCCATACAAGACAATCCTGCTGTCTACCACGGACCCTGCAGACTTTGCTGTGGCTGAAGCTTTAGAGAAATATGGTCTGGAGAGAGAAAACCCAAAGGATTACTGCATTGCCCGGGTACGTAACTGTATGTGACTGTCAGGGCAGAGCTTACTGGCGTTACGCAGGCCGCGAGTCACGTTTCAGCGGAAATGCGCTCTGTAGCTGACGTTAAAGGTAGCCTTGTTCTCTCCCAGTAGTGTCATTTAGGATGTAACGAATGGAAACCCTGTCTTAAATATGTATAGAAAAGTAACATTCTCCTTTCTGTTACAAAAGTAATAAGTAAATACAAGGAAAAGAAGAAAGTATAGAAAGGTGACGTGAAGAGAAAAAAAACCACCCATAGTTCTAATACCAAAAGATAACCCTTATCCGTATATATACATAGATATATATCTTTTTAGTTCTTGTTTCGCGTATGCAGGTAACTTAACATATCTGAGGGTTTTTCTAACGGTCGACTAAGATCGCGGCATGAAGATTCCCTTCTGAGCAAACACCCTGGTTGCTGTGCTGGCTGGCACTGGGCGCCTGCCGCGAGTCCTCACCGTCCTTCCGTGCAGATGGAGGCCGTGTATCTTCACCCAGTGAGCTTCACACAGTGAGCTCTTATTCCTCAGAACTGAGTGGGTCATATTAAGCAAAACCAAGCAGGTTTTCTCTCTGAGACAGACTGCTTGGACAATTTTTAACCCGAAAGTCAGTGAAGAGTGTTTGCTGACTTCATCACCAGGACTTCCCTGTTAAGTCGCATTGGCACTGGGATTTTCCTAGAGATTCGCCTTTCCTCCTCTTAGCAGTCGACGGCTAAGTCATAAAAGAGTGTGGTTCGTCGTTTCAGTCCCCCTCCCTGCCCGGATTATGGAGGAATGCTTGCCGTGCGGGGAACGGCACGGACTTGCCCTCTGCGGCCCCACTGGGACTGATGTACCAGTGTGGAGGGCCATCTCGTGACCCCCAGAAATCTCTGTGTGCCTCTGTGTCATTCATCCCTTCCTCGTCTCCCTTCCCCAGGCCGCCCCTGGTTTGCTGTCACTAGGAAGTACTTACATTTTGTAGAGTTTCTATGTAAGTAGCATATAGCGTGTCCTCTTACTGCCTGCTTTCTTGTGCTTGGCATACTGGTTTCGAGTGTGCTTGCTGCTCTTTTGTTGCTGAGCAGCAGCTCGTTATGTGGGTATTTCCAGGCTCGTTCATCTGCTTACCTGTTGACGGACGCTTGTGTTGTTTCCAGTTTCCGGTGTGGGGCTGCGAGAGTGAAGCCACTGTGAGTGTGCGGGTGCGGGTCCTCTCACGGACAGACTTCTTTTCTTGAGTGAAGTGTTTGTGTAACTTCTTAAGAAACTTTGAAACTGTACTGCAAGCTGACTGTGTCGTGTGCCATGTGCACCAGAAGCTGGTGAGAATACCGTGTCGGATGTGCTCAGTCGCTCTCCACACCAGCCGTTCGGATAGGTTATCGGGCTCTCTCACTGTGGAAGACATTTTTAGGGGCTCCTGGGGAGCTCCATTGGTTACACATCTGCCTTCTGCTCAGGTCTTGATCCCAGGGTCCTGGGATTCACATCGGGCTACTCCCTGCTCATACTCTCTCTCTCTCTCAATAAATAAATAAAATCTTTAAAAAAATTAATTGCCCTCTTGAGATACATATATGTTAAGCCCTTTGTATGATACATTTGTTGTGAATATTTTTTCCCTGTCTGTGACTTGGTTCGCCTTTCATTTTTTTAATGATGCCCTTTAGAGAATAGAGTTTTTTTGACTTTTGGCTAAGTCAACCTTTTTTTTTTTTTTTTTAAGCGTTCTGTTGTTTCTGTGTTCTATAAAAGAATTTGCCTTTTCTGAGGTTGAAAATACTTTCCTCCTGTGTCTTAATATTATTTTTTTAAAGATTTTATTTATTTATTTGAGAGAGAGAGAGAGAGAGAGCAGGAGCGGAAGGGAGGGGCAAAGGAAGAGGGAGAAGCAGGGAGCCCAGCGCTGGATGATGCCTCTCTCGGGACTCCAGGACAGAAGCCGGATGAGCAGAAGTCAGACACTTAACTGACCACCCAGGTGCCCGTCCTCCTGTGTTTTATAGCTTTAGTTTTTACACTTAGGTCTGTATGTTCCATTTCAAGTTAACATTTGTGTACAGTGTGCGATTAGGGTAGATGTTCATTTTTTCCCGGTTGGCGCAGCACAATTGGTTAAAAGACTTTCTTTTCTCCTCTGGAGTGCTTTGACACCTTTGCTGAAAATCAGTTGGATCTGTATTTATTTATATGCATTTATATGTATTTGTGTATGTAATATAGAATAATTATACATATTTGTAGATATGTTTATATATTTTATATACACAATGTATAGATATATAATCTTTTTTATATATTTATATGTATTATATATTTATATATATATAAGTAACTATCTATACATTTATATATGGTTCGAGTTCTGTCATCTGTTCTGTTAATCCGCGCGTCTTTTATCTTTCTGGTCGCATCAAGCCGTACTGATTACTGTAGCTTTATAATAAGTCCTAAAGTTTTCCTGTGTAAAATAAGTCGCAATTTTGTTTTTTTGTTTTGTTTTTGCTTTTAAAAATTGCTTCAGTTTTTCTAGGTCATTTGTATTTCTGAATAAATTTCAGAATCAGCTCATCAATTCGTATGCAGAAGCTGCTGGAATTGTGACGGGGTTTGCCTGGGTTCTGTAGATGAGTCAGAGAGACGGCCACCCTCAAGTGTCCTGTGTGCCAGGCTGTGAGCCCAGGGCGCCCCTTTGTTGGTGCCGTCTTTGAGTCCCAGGAGTGTCTTGTAGCGTTCAGTGTAGAGGTCTGAGGCCTCTTTTGTTAGCTATAGATGAAATTAAATAAAAGGGCTTGTTGATTTTTATGGCTTTTACCTTTCTGCTGAAAAGCTAAGAAGTTATATTCAGTTGGAAAGACTGTTTGGTAGATCTGTAATTTTATGAATATAGCTCCGTTGTTAGCTGAAAATAAAACATTCTTCCCATTGCAATGACAATAAAGAAATAAGATAATTGTATAAATGCACAAGAACAAAGAGAAAGGAGAGATAGCAAAAGAGCAGAGTTGGGGATGAAATTCTGCAGAAGTAAAGACTGGTGTCCGACTGGTTGGGCCCCGGGAAAGCTGCAGAGAGAACGCAGCAGATGGCACCGGCCAGGGGCCTGCCTCCGTCCCCAGCAGACTTGGGCATGAGGGGCTGGAGCGCTTCCTGAGTCAGCACTGACGCGGGGCGAAAATGAAACGGGGGTTGGGAGCTTTCACAGGAAGCGATAGACCGCACCAGCTCGCCTCCCCATCCCCGCTCCCTGCCATCTCTCCATCTGAAGGCTTGGTAGAGGAGACGGGGAAGGAGGCCTTGCATTGGGCGGTGACTGGCCTTGCAGGGTACGGCCAGGGTCTTCCTGCAGGTGGGAGGCTGAGGTGGACGCTCGGCCCCGGGCCCGACAGCCAGCAGATCGGAGGCTTTCTCCCGGAAGGCACCCTCCGGCCTCTCGAGGAAGGTCTGTATGGACGCTCGCCTGCGGGAGTCCAGCCCGGGAACCTCGCTCAGAGGGCCCCCGACGGTCATCTTGCCGCGCGCCTGGAGCTTCCCTGTGCCCCACGGGCAAATGCGAGCAGACAGCAAGCTTCCGCACATAGTGGAAACCCCTTTAAAATGAAAGACAGACCAACACAAACAGGTAAAGAACCTGGTTCTATTTCGTGGAGGAGACAAGGCAGAAAGCATACGGTAGTGTTCAGAAAAACTGTGACTCAGAGGGAGAAGGAAGGCCGTGGCTCCGTTGGAGAGGACCACAGTGCTGTCACGAGGGACACTTGGAGAAGGAGACCGGGAACTTTAAAATAGAAGTAAAAAAGGGATAGGAAAAAAAATGCCAGTGGAGGGGGTGGAAGTTCAAGATATCTGCCCACGTGTAGAACAGGGAGAAACGATCAGAAAGGTCATCTTGTAGACTGCCTAGCACCTAGCTAAAGGAGGGCCAGAGGGAGAAAGCAAGAGGACGTGAAGAGATGGAAGTTACCAAGGAAATGTCCTGGAATGGCTCCCAGAACTGGAGGGTTTGAGTTTTGAGCTCAAAGAGGGCCCGCTGAATAATGGTATAGTTACTTCCAAAAAGAGCCAGACTACGGTGCGTTATTTTGAAATTGCAGAAAACTAAAGAAAAGAGAATAATGATTCCAAAGAAAAAGACCGTAGCCACATGTAAGAGGTTGGGGGCAAGACCGGTGCCGGTCATTGTGTCAGCACCATGGAGTCTAGAACACGTGACGGGACATGGCGCTTTCTAACTCTCAGTGAGCTGCTCTCCATGGCAGACTGCCGCGTGCTAGATGGATGAACAAAGACATTTCAGAACATTCAAGGCAAAGTCTACCACCCATCCAGCCTTTCTCAGAAAGGTAGCAGAGGACATCCTCCAGCAAAATGGTGAAGTGGGCCAAGAGGTAGAAAGGCACAGGCTCCCCGAGTAGAGTCTAGCGCAGAGGTCATCCTGAGGGCGACGGAGAGTCTGGAAGGTGTCTGTGCAGTCACCCCACATAGCACCCTCTGCACAGTGGGGAGATTGTTTGAGTCTGAAATCTGTCTGTAAAGGAGGTGGTAAAAGTCACGCTGTCTGAAACATGGCCAGTACCTTCCTGAGTGTGGTCTGTGAGGACGTTTCTTCAGCCCTGTGTGTCACAGTAATAAATAAGCAAAACTAAACACCCATCACTAAAGGAGTGCAATGCCACCACATACCTGTTGCTATGAAACGTTATGAATTAAATCTACATGCATATTTTATAAAATAACCCCGTTTTTGGAAAAACAGTCGCCATAAAATAAAACGGAACAACACAAGTCTGTGTCTATGCATACGTGACCATAGAGAAGGATGGATGCCTGGAAGAATGCACAGCAGCTTACCAGTTACGTACCCGAAGGGAGGAAGGAGAACAGAAGACTTTGAAATACAGGTGTGATTCAGGAGCCTTCTTATGTGCCATGGATAGATGCATAAAGATCATTACTGAACGTGTGATTGTGAAAACAGTCATCTCACAGTGGATTTTGGTCTTTTTTGTTTTTTTTTTTTCCTTCCTTATGCTTCTCTCTCTCTCTCTCTCTTTTTTTTTTTTTTGTTTAAGGTTTTATTTATTAATTTGACAGAGAGATCACAAGTATGCAGAGAAGCAGGTAGAGGGAGAAGCAGGCTCCCTGCTGAGCGGGAGCCCTGAGATCATGACCTGAGCCAAAAGCAGATGCTTAACCCACTGAGCCACCCGGGCGCCCCTCCTTATGCTTTTCTCTATTGCAGTTTTTTACAGTGAGCCTGTATTGGAACCAGAAAAACCCCCCCAAACTCAAAGCTCATTTCTTTGTGGGGTGGGGAAAGATAAGTGATCACGAGTGTTTGTTTTTTGATACGCTCTTTCATTTCCTTTGGGCTCACTAGAAGAGAGTAAGAAGTGGGATTGATAAATTAGAAGGGAAAGCGATGCCTCCAGAAATAAAAGATATATTTTGTATGGGATTCATGGGATCATGGTTCAGTGGGCTCATAGAAAAGGAAACGGTATCCTGAACCAAAATTCTGCCCTACTTGGGAAGGGGGGGGACTCATGGGGTGCGGTTGGGAGAGTAGGTAATGAAGGTAATCAGGCATTGCCTCTGAAGGGGAGATGCTTCAGACCCAGGCCCTTCTGGTGCATTTCCTCCTGGCGGTTAGGTCCGAAGTTGAGGAGAACCGTGTTGTAGCGCTGGGTTTGGTAGATCGCCGCTTTCCCGTCCCGGAGGAATCCACAGCGAGCATCACTGTCTGTCTGGGAAGTACACTTCCGCCGGTGCAGTGACTGGGCCTGTGGAGAGGGATGGATTTGGATGCGTGTCCCATACGGTTGTGGTTAGTCGTGGCTGTGGACAGTGTTCCTGGTCAGAATAAAATCAGTCAGCGATGTGCGTAGGGCCTGCTTGCGGCGCAGAGGCCGGACCCTCTTCCAGCTGGTCCCCGCGGGTCTGTGGGCACCTGCGGCAGGAGGTTTGCTAGCCGCGGCCTTGCGCCCGGGACTTGGGCGTGCAGGGCTTTGCCAAGGGAGTGTTTTTGTGTGAACACGTGTGAATCTATTAAATAACACTCAGTTCCGCATAAAGTTGCATTCGACACAATAGTCATGAACTTTATCATTTCTTCCCCTTTCATTAATTTCTTCCATACTTTTACTGCTGAAAATCAGATGTGAAGGGGCAGCTTAAGTCAGGGTCCTGAAGTTACAAAAGCCTGCTTTGGGCAGTGATAACTGGCCTTCTTGAGGTCATGTGATGTTTTCTTTTGAGGGTGTCCTGCTTTGGGTTTTTCTGCTCTATTATGTCTTTGTAAATTCTACTTCATAAGCTTAGGGAGTTGATTATTGTTTTAATCTCGAATTACATATTCTTTCTTCTCTTGGTTTGCCGTCTCACCAGTTATGTAACGGGTAGTGCTTCCATATTCGCTCATTTGTTATTTTAGCTTTTATTCAATAAATATTTAAGTTCCTTTTACTTGTTAGGTACTCTGTGGGGCCACGGAAGCAAGAGCTGTCTCTAAAAGAACGTACACTAAAGGGAGACAGAAAAGCCAAGCATGAGAATTACAAATCAGGGAGCCCTGGAATGAGAGTGGTGGTCGGGGAGGGCTTCCTGGAGGAGCTGTGCTTGAGCTACACATGGACGCTGGGAGACGAGCCTTTTAGGCTCCACAGCGCATGGACATGTGGAACTCACGGCTTCATCTGAGAGCTCTGAGTAGTCGGGCGTGTCTGGAGTCTGCCAGGGCTCCTGATGAAGATCGGGACACGAGAGGAATGAAGATCGGTTCTGAACTATGTGTGTTCTAAGCCCAAGATACTAAATTCAATACAAAACAGTACAAGGAAGATTAATTACTTTAGCAAGACAGTGTGTTATAATACATTTGTCTTTTTCAGATAGTCTTGAAGCAGTGTGGAGAGAAATTCCAGGGTTCTCTAGGGGGTCTGACCCATTTGTGGTGAGGGGCTGTGACAATGTATCTGAGTGTTAGGTGACGTCACTGTGGTACTGTAGGCTGGGAATGACGTTCACATGCCGGTGGTTTCGCTTCTTCCCTGAATCTCTGTGACTGCGTTTTGGTTTGCTCTAACAGCAAAGGAGAACGAAGGAGGGCAGACGTCCAGGCCGTGCGGGAGATTATTGGGCTGCCGTCTCCTAGATCTTTCCTCTGTATTGCTGGGGGCTTTCTCGGACCATGAAGAAGACTGTTGGCTACCATAGAAACATAAAAAGTAATACAGCATTATGAATTTTAAGAGTGTCTCTGAATGTAGTCTTTTAAAACAGGTGCTTAAAAACATTTGTTGAATGAATAGCCCAGTGGTGTAGCTAAATGGTCTGATTAAGATTTCGTCATAAAGACACATTCTCTGTAAGAAAAGGAAATCTGTGCTGTTTCCTTGTCAGGTGCCAGTTGTCTTGCGAGATCCCACAGTAGACGAGACCATGGCAACAGTTATTTGATGACGCAGACGTGGGTTAGGGACCAGAGACTGAGCAATAGTGGAGTGGTCTTTCCTTAAGAACTTACTCCCAATTTGACCATTGTGTACCACCCTTCCCCAGGAGAGTTTTTTGAAAAACAAACAAAATGACTGCACTATTCTTTCTGGGGGCCAGAGGGGCAGGTAGATAAAAGGGCCCAGTAAGCCGGCTAAGCCTTTTCTTGGAAGCTGTTGTCCTTCCGTTGATAGTTGGGGAATTTAGTGTTGGATCAGTTTAATTCTACCATGACTTCTATTTACAATAAATTCTGGTTTGTAAATCCTGGTAATTTCATTTTTAGGCATAGTGCAGTTCATTATTTTTCCCTTCCAGGTTATGCTTCCTCCTGGAGCCCAGCATTCTGATGAAAAGGGTGCTAAAGAAACTATCCTTGATGACGATGAGTGCCCTTTACAAATCTTCAGGGAGTGGCCGAGTGACAAAGGTAAAGGGCAGTTTTGTTTGTTAAAGAGTTGTTTGTATGACACATTAAATCTCTGCTGGATATGTTAGTTGTCCAGCTGAGGATTCAGGGGCGCATGCGTGGGGGTATTTGTGTGTGTGTGTGTGTGTGTGTGTGTGCGCTCACTGAGCACAGCGCGATTTGCCAGTGTGGACATTCATTGGGTCTTAAACGGCTGCTGTGTCGTTCTCAAGCACGTGATGTGCTCGCAATCAAGGTAGTTGATTTGAAATAATTTTTGGAAATTGCTGGTAGACTTTTTCAGAACATGAGTGACTAAAATTTCCTCTACAGAGTAAAAGAATAAATTGGGTAAGCCTTCACTCAGTCACTCCTTGGGAGATGTTAAATTACATTTTCTTGGTAGATCTTAGAAGAGTTGATGGTAAGTCGTTTGTCTTGTATACTGACGTGAGTCTGCTTGATGATTGACAATGTGCACTGTTCTAGGGCTTTTAGTCTTTCAGTTGAAGAGGAGGCCACCAGACTATATCCCAAAGAAAACTAAGAAACACGTCGATGGGAAGCTGGCGAAGGGCAAGGAGAAAGTGGAGGGGTCAGGCTATGGCTCTGCACTTCCGCCCGAGAAGCTGCCCTATTTAGTAGAGCTAAGCCCAGGTGAGAAATACTATCAGTAAACATTGTTTTAGCTTCAGATGTTTATACTTTCAATGAATTTTATTGAAGTGTCCTTTCTGTTGGTTGACAACATTTTTTTAGGCCATTTTTTTTTTTAAAGTTATTCTTACAAGATGACATTAAAAAAACCAGAACCTTAAGGTCACAGGATATGCATTTGTATGCATAAAAATAGAGTTCACATGGACAGAAATGAATATTGAAAAACAAAATTTAAAATAAGTGAATATGGAGAGTTGAAGTTTAAATGGTCCATTTAAAAATTTTTTTTCTCAAATAACTTTATAAAATACTAGAAATGACACACTGAAATATACTCTTAGGACACATTAGTAGAAGCAAGTTTGTGTGTATGAACAGTGTCTAGAAAAATATCTTTAAATTTAATAGTACATGTAAGAAATCCATCTGTAAGAGGAAGAACATTTGTTTGGTTTTAAAATAATAGACTGAGCTTATTTTCATGTTAGACCTCTAAATATTCCTTTTTAGAGCTCTCTTAATTAAACTAAAGCTGTTCTAAGTTAGCCACAGGGTAGAGAAATACATTGACATTCGTGCAGAAGTGTTTCCCACACGTATCCCAATGTAGTGTGCAGATGTGACGTGTATATACGTACATGATATTTTATCATTCAGCTAAACGACATCGTTTTTCTTCATTTGGTTCAAATGGTAGTGTGTAATCTGTATTACGAAATGCTGTGAGGAACGCAGCATTGAGCTCTCCCTCCCAGAACTGCCTTTATTTGTTGTTTTTATTCTTTAAAGACATATTTATTAATTTTGGGAGGTGGTGAGGGGGAGGGCAGAGGGAGAGAATCCCAAAGGACTCCGGCTGAGCAGGGAGCCTGATGTGGGGCTCGATCCTAGGACCCTGAGATCAGGACCAGAACCAGAGTCATGAGTCACACGGTCAGCTGACTGAGCCACCCAGACGCCCCGGAACTGCTTTCAGATAAAGCTCAGTTAGGACAGAAAAAGCTGGAAGCCAGTATGTTTGTGTAGCTCATCTGTGCTTGCTTGGACTGGGCCACGTTTTTCTCTTCCGGGATCCACGGGTGTTTGTGTCTGTGGACGAGCTTGGAGCCGATGCGTAGAAGAGGCGCCTGTGCCCCGCGGTGAGCGGCGCCAGCAGGGCGGGTCGGCGCGGCCCCGCGGTGCTGTGCTGCGCGCGCAGCCGGGTCCGGCCGAGGAGTGTTGCAGGCTGGCTGTCCGTGTTGCTGTCCCGTGATTCTCGGGCTGGAGAAGTCACTCACGTGCTCACTGTGCTTGGGTGGCCCGTGCGGTCCTGCCGCGCGCTGCGGCCTGCGGAGCTGGGGCCGTTTGGGCCGGCGGCGGCGGAGGCCCCGCTGCTGTGCCGCAGCCGACAGGTGCTCGGGGTCCGCGGGCGTTGGGTCTGCTGTTTAAAATTTTGCGTTACATGCTAGAAGCTAATGATTGTTTTCTCCAAGTTTTTTGAGGATTTAGGAATATTAGAACTGCTGAGTAGCCGCTGCGCGTGGCAGTTTTCAGCTGAGTAGCAGGAAGGTGGTCGGCCGGCTCGCAGACTTAGGGTGAGAGTCCGTCCTCCGTCTCTCCGACAAGTACTGGTCTGTCCTTAGGTGTCAGACCCTCCCCGTCGCGGGCCTTCGGGGTGGGGCAGCGACGGAACAGATGAAGCCCGCCGGCCTGGGCAACTTCCATTCTAGTGGAAACTGCCGTTTTGACAGTTTAGTTCATGTTTTTTATTCCCAGCTAAAAACACATATAGACACTTTTGTAGGCGCGGAAGGACGACAGGCCATAGATAAAAATGAATTCTCGAGTACTTGTACCAGATACCGGGTTAATGCTCCTAACACGCTTCTCCCTTCGCGGCGCTCTGCTGCTTTACTGAGCCTTCGCCGCGCGGCTGCTTCAGGGAGAGCGGGGAGCGCCGGCCTTCACGCCCCCATAGCAAGATCCCGCGGGGACGCCCGCAGCCTGGCTCCCTTCCGAGGGCTTGGGGCCTCTGCCCACGGCCCTGCCGGTCCTTCCACAGGGGCCTGTCCTGCACCTCTGCACCCACTGGCTGCAGGGGGAGCACTTAGTGGCGGGCCTGGAGCCTGGGCGCGGTCTTGGTCAGAGCGGGCACGTCATGCTCACGTGGCCGTGCTGTGTTTGCCCGTTTCCATCGGTATCAGTTGAGCACAGTCAGCCTGCTGGATGACACCGGCTGCCTTGCCCACTCGCAAGCAGATGTTGATCTGTCCCGGACGGATATGTGCTGTCCTTCCGCGGGACATACCACCAGCCAAGCAAGCACTCAGGGTCGGGCCAAGGTGCAGGAGTGGTGGGCAGGAGGTTTTTGAGATGTGGGTGTGTCTTTTGGAGAAATGGGGATCAACAGTCATTTAATTCTTCGGTTTGGAATTGAATGTGTTCTTTTAACAGAAGGCATTAGCCGAGTGGGGTGGTCGTCTTCTAGATGATGAACTAACTTTGCTCTCCGGCTGCCCAGTGACTCACCTTTTGTATTGGTGTTTTCCTTAACAGTGTGCACTGGTTTCTAACACACACCCTCCTGGAGTGCTGTTGTCTTGTCCCCGCAGCTCCGAAAGCTGTGGTGAAACGTGCTTTTTCATCCTTTGAAAGGTGTCCCACTGCAGCTCACCCTCTCCTGTCTCTCTCCTCCTTCCCTCTCCCACGTGTTCTGCATGGCCTCTGTCCTGCCGATGCTGCCTTCACCTGGGTCCCGTGCATGTGTTTCTAATCCCAGGGAGAAGGAATCACTTTGCCTGCTACAACTATCACACTTACGAAGGTAATGCTATGCTTCATACTACTTTTTTAACTAGAGCACTAACAACCTTTGGGCAAGATAACGTTACTGGCCAAACATTTTATGTATTGGTTTCTTAATTGATACAAATAACTTTGTTCTGAGAAATGGAACGTGCCGTCACTTTGGTGGTGTCTAGTTCCACGCGCCGCATTCGATTCATTTTACAGAAAAGCTGGTTTTACAGAAATGTGCAGTTCCTCTATTCAGGCGAAGTCTAGAGTGAGAAATTGGACAGGCTGTGTTCCTGTCCTTCCCCTCCTCCCCACCAAAAAAGGTTAAGAAGAGGGGAGGAGCTGGGGGAGGATGGGGTTGGTGGGGGAAGAGTGAGGATGGTGGGTAAGACTGACCCCAGGACCCAGAGCTGTGCAGGAGGGGCTCTGCGGTCACACACCGGGCTGTAGTGCTGATGGGGAAGAGGTGTCCCCACCAGTCGCGTGTGTCTAACAGCATTTGGGAAGCTGAGAGGAAGACTCAGCCATATGCTTGCCCTTTACTCATACTTACATCTTCCTGTAGGGAACTAGCGTGTCACGTTATGACCAGGTTTTAGGGGGTCCTTGGGCTTCTCCTTGTTTCCTGGTTGAAATTCGTTTCTTTTTATTAGCAAACATGTACTTTCTTACGTAGAACACGTTTTTCAGATTTGTGTATCTCTGTCTTCATCATATTCTGTAGTACAGCTAATTTTTGGTTTTATGGAAATACTTTTTTGTCTGTTTTTGTCTTTTAAGTGTGACATTCTTACATGTTGAATGTGGCAGATGCCTCCCCGTGCTGTGTAACGTTTACCCCCCATTTAGCAGCTTGTATTTGTTCGTTGGACTGTCTCCAAACTGACAGTACAGACAGTCGTTGGATATTAACTGAACTTGCAGTTTTGGATTTTGTTCTTTTTAAACAAATATATAAATAAGTGATATTTATCACCTATTTTAATACTTCTATATGCATAGACTCTAAGACCTCTTTTTATTTCATTTAATTCCTGAAAAGGACTGTTTAACCTTCTCATGTTTTTGTTATTTGTACTGTAAAGGAAGGGAAACCAGAGAGAAAATGGCATTTCCTTTTTTACGTGGTGTGTATAAAAAATGCTTAGAATAAACTCATCAGAACTTTGACCAAAGTGCTTCTAGTTCTCCATTTGTGTCTGAGCGGAGTGGGTGTGTTTTCTCAGTGGCCTCAGTGCTCGCTCTCGGCCGTGTGCTTCAGGAAGCCTCACGAACTTGATCGCTGGTTTAACTGTTCATTCACTAAAATGTGAGCTCTGCGGGGATGTGAATGTGTGTTCAGCTTCTTCCCATGCTTGGGACTTGGAACCCCCGATCAGCGCTCCTTCAGTGGACAAGTCCCTCGCCCTCCCCTCAGCGGCGCGGCCAAAATCGCACCCAGCGCCACGCACTCATGGCGCCCGGTGGTCCCCGGGGAACCGGCAAAGGCCTGAGCAGAGCTGGAGGCAGAGAACTGTTGTCAGAACAAAGGTGCTCTTTAAAAAATGTCCTTATGCTGTGTCCATAATGGTCCATTTCCTGTTAATATTTAGAATACTAAAGAAAATTTCCGGTTATATCTCAAATTTAAAAAAAAAAAAAAGAGCAAAAGCAGAAAAACAAGATTCGGCCAATGTGAGTAGTTACTTAGGGACGCCCGGATGGTCAGTAATGTTCAGGGCGTTCAGAGACACGACAGGTTTACATAGAAAACTGGTGTTTGTGTCAGTGGGTCCCACCGATTGCCCATTGACTCTATGACACGTGTTTCACTGGTGTTCTAATCCCGGTGCAGAAAAAAAAAAAAAAGAGGGAAGAAAAATGCGTGTATTGAGTTGCTTAATGGTGTATGCATAAAACAGATTTTAAAGATTTGCTTCTGGGTGCGGAGTTAAGGCAGGAAAGGAAGGGTGCCTCTCACTGTATACTTCTGTGCCTTTTAAATTTCAAACCACATGAATATTTCATGTATTTTTAATTCGACATTGTGACGCAAAGAAAAAGCCTGAAAACCCTCTGGTAGAAGCGCTGTTGACTGTGGGAGGGCTGCTTCGGTTCGTCATCTGTAGGGACGAAAGGTGCTAGGGGCTCTTGTTCAGTTGAGGAAGGGAAGAGAACACAAGGTATTGTTTTAGGCCACACTATTCTGTGTTCACTAATGCCCATGAGATGGTCCTCGTACTCTTACGAAGGAGAAGGGAGTGAGATTGTCCAAAAAGAAAGATGTTAGTTGTTTGTTACCTGCCTGCATCTCCCCGACTCAAACAGCATTGTGTCTAGTAAAATTCCATGGCCAGAATCTATCCGTAAGGGCTTTACCTGTGTTTTCTGTTGCTGTGACGTCTAAGAAAAGTGGGACTGGGAAAGCAGCTTGCCTCTCCCCATGGGTGGGGAGGTTTCCGGTGTAGTGCTGTGGTGAAAAAGGAAGCATTGGAGGGGAAATCTGTCCCCCCCCCCCCTTTTTCTTTACACTTGCAAATCTGTTAACGTAGAAAATACATGCTATCCATTTATTAGTCACCTTTCAGAAGCACTCAGAATTAAGAATATTAATGTGAATTTTTTCTTTCACCCCTAAACACGTATTTTTCATACTCTTGTATTTTTAACTTTGTTTTGAAATCATCGTTCTTCATCATTTATTTGCCTCTTTTGCTTTCTTTGTAATTTATGTAATTTCTGTGCAACCACATTGCTTTATTTTATTCATTTTTAGCTACTAATCATTCATTGTTAATAAATTAAATCTTTGTTGAATATATACTGTGGACCAGACGCTGTACTGAGCGCCAGGATCAAGAGATTTTCTTTTAAATCTAGCCGTCAAGGATGGGGTGGGGCGGGGGGCCAGGAAACGGAGTAACCGTGGACTAGGTCAGCGGTAGGAAGACACGGTAGCCGTGGTGCTGAGGAGGATGGAAGAACACTTCCCGGGCGGGCGGTAGTTCCTGGGCCCGCCTGTGCTGTCAGAGCTGCAAAGTAGTGGGCCCTGCTCGGGGGCTCAGACTCAGCAGCCCTGGAGGGCACCGCTCACCTCGGGGAAAGGCCCAGGTGGCGCCGATGCCTCGCTCGGGTTCAGGACGTGGAGTTGGAGTTGAAAGTAGAACTGTCTAGAGATAAGGCTTCCTTTGCCGGCGCACGCAGTGGGGCTGTCGGAGCTGTGAAGCGTAGGTGGTGTCCGCTTTCTCCTGGCTCTCACAGACGGCTTCCCGTCACGCAGATGTGACAGGTTTCGGAAATATATCAGAAGCGAGAAATGTTGTGATTGGAATGTTATTTTGTGTGCTCTAAATTAGCAGCAGTTGTAACAGATTTTTGTATTCACCGTGTGCTTTGTCTGAGAGCTCAGACCACAGCACAGCTAAGAGACTGTCGCGGTCTGAACCCTCGTACACTCCGGGTGCTTACCTTCTGCAGCCCTCACAGCTTAATTCCTAGTCCCAGCGACCAGAGAGTGCAACTGGCAACTTAATAAGTGAATCAGCAAGTTATTAAGGCATTAAAGTAGGTCAGAGAGACTCTACGGGGCCCTTTTAGGACTTTGCATACCCACGCTAGGTTGGCTTTCACAGCTGGGAGATGGTGTCATGATTCATTAGTTCCGTGAGGCATGTTTCCTTGTATGTTAACATCTCTGAAATCAGAATAAATCTTTGACTGACCTCTTGTATGAGGTTGAACATAGTAGGTGAGAAGGGAAGGAGCATTTGGGTATAAGGAGTGGATGTCTTGGCACTGGTTCTTCTTCCTTCTCTCCACGCCATCCCCATCATAGAGATTCATGCACAGGGCAGTGGAAATGTCAGTAGTTTACAGAGGTATAAAATGACAAAACCCGAAAAACCCAGTGTCCCTTTCTGTCTACCCTCCACCCCACACACATTCCACTCTGCAAAGCTAAGCACTTTCACTGTAGTTCTTATTGGGACTTACTGTCAGGAATGGGCGTTGGGATCACTTGGGGGAATCTTCAGTGGGTATGTGTGCAGGCCTCATCCCCAGAGACTGGGGTCCAAGAACTGGGTGACCTGTGAGGCTGTACACTGAAAATGTCCATCAGTCCCTACGGCGCCCTGGGCTCTACAGGTGGACGTTTGCTGGGAGAGCAGCCTACTCTGAGGGGAAGGGCCATGTGTCTGCCTCATAGAATTGCTCTTCAGAATCATTCACAAAAGTCCAGGGCTGCGTGGTGCAGAAGTTTCTTTTATGTGATAAGAAAATGTTGCTTATAGATGATGATGTTAGCAACTTAAATGAGATTAAACAGAAGCTAATGTATCGATGTCTTAATTTAAATTTTCTGTATCCAGTTAGGTATGTTGCATGATTAAAATTTGGAGAGTTCTTTGAAATGAAACCCTGAGAACTGAGAACCATTAGTCGTTTTTAAGATGACCTTTCGTTCACTTGCTTTGTTGGCTTGCTTCAAATACCATGACAAGAACATCAGACTTGGCAAATGAAGCTTTTTCTTCTCCCGCAGATGGCTCGGACTCCAGAGATAAACCCAAGCTTTACCGCCTTCAGCTGAGTGTCACCGAGGTTGGGACGGAAAAGTTCGACGAGGACTCCATCCAGGTGCATGGGCGCGGCTCGAGCGCCTGGGGCAGCTCTTCCATTTGGGTGGGAAGGGGGAGGGGGCCCACGGTTAAGGCCTGCCACATGGTAGCAGTGCATGGACGGACAGACTGGAAAGACTTCATGTTCTAATAGAAGGAACGGCGCACTCTGGCTCACTTCCTTTGCTTCAGCATGAACAGAGCGACTGAAATTATGTTCACTCTCCACCTCTGGAAACTTGATCTGGTCATGGTGGTGATGACTTCATGGGTCTTTTTCAGGATTAGGGGAGATAGCCTGCCCCTCGGTCTGATGCCCGTAGCCATGGGCGTTGCCTGAACTGTAGGTGCGATGTTAGCTAGGTGGGGTTTTCAGGGACTTAGTGAAACTGCGTAGTGTGTTCTTTAAATGGAGGCCAGTGTTCCTTACCCGATTGAACTCAGCTGAGCTCCGGCAGCCTGCCCTTCCCCCGTGCGGTCTGTTTCCCAGTCGCAGATGGTGGGTCAGGTTAGTTAGTGTCCTTTGCAATTCTCATGTCCCTTCCTTCAGCCCAGCAGTAAAACAGGTAAATAAAGTGTGTAATCCTAATGCCCTGCACAGATTTATTCTTACTTAGCTAGCATATGTTTAAGATGACCACGCACTTCTCAGTTCAGATTTACGGTGTGTGTCAAAGCAAGCTGCTCCGTGCTAAACATAATGTGTTCTATTACTTTGACGTTATTTTGACAGTGTTTACTTATTTTTGTACTGTGGGGAGGAATACACTTAAAAAGCACCAGAAATCTAGTTTACTTTGTATTCATAAAAGAGGAACTCATGGC
Organism: Lutra lutra; assembly: GCF_902655055.1. Taxonomy (NCBI): domain Eukaryota; kingdom Metazoa; phylum Chordata; class Mammalia; order Carnivora; family Mustelidae; genus Lutra; species Lutra lutra. The sequence goes on from NC_062283.1 coordinate 152,621,534, forward strand.
TTTAAAATGCTGGGGTTTTGGTTTTTGTTTTTATGGGGCTGGAACTCATAACCTTGAGATCAAGACCTGAGCTGAGATCGAGTCAGCCGCTTAACCAACTGAGCCACCCAGGCGCCCCAGAAATTCTGTTTTTAAATACCATGTCCTTTATGATGAATGTTCCTTTGCTTTTATTTTAGCTCTTTGGATCAGGAATTCAGCCCCATCACTGTGACCTCACAAACATGGATGGAGTGGTCACTGTCACGCCAAGAAGCATGGACGCTGAGACTTACGTGGAAGGACAGCGCATCTCAGAGACAACCATGCTGCAGAGTGGGATGAAAGTGCAGTTTGGGGCCTCACATGTGTTCAAGTTCGTGGACCCCAGCCAGGACCACGCTCTGGCAAAGAGATCTGCGGATGGGGCCCTGACGGCCAAGGCTCCCAGACAAAAGCCTGGGTAACTGCTCTCCATCAGCTCTCAGAGTTTAGAGTGGCTTGGTTTATGTGTCAGAGAATCTGAATCAGGCACACATTACAGGCCGTTCCAGTTTTAAAATCAAAGTGTGGTTGGTTCTTGTTGATCTGGGTTGGTTGCGGAGGAAAGAAGAAAGGGATCCTGACTTTATTGTAAAATGGGAAGTTGTGGCTGGTTCTTAATAGTTTTAAATTTTGTTTTTTTAGCCAGTAGTTTATTCTTTTAGGGAGCACTGTGGTATTTTATGTAATCATCCCCATATCACCAATTTTTGTGGAGGTGTCTTTTTCTGATTGTGGTAAGGCCACACTGCGCGAAGTCTTCACAGGAGGAAGAGTATCTTACTCCCCCTAGTGCCTGTCCGAGGACGTGCACTGTGGCCGTCACCGAAAACCACAGTCCTCGCTGGCCGTCTAATCAAACTTCATGCCGGGGAAAGGGAGTAAAACTTCGTTTCGGTAGTGGTAATTTTTTAAAAGAATGCGCAGTTTGGCCCCCTTGCCCGTCCTGCAGGCTGCCAGGGCACGGTCCCCACGCACGATGCTGAGTACAGCCGCGGTCTTTGCTGATGGGCGCAGCGCTGTGCCCCGGCCGCACCGTGTGCACGCAGTCTCCCCGCAGCTGCCTGCACCGCTCTCTGTCTGTGACGGACCTTTGCTCAACCTCCCAGAGCTCGTGCTCTGGGGCAGGTGGGAATTTGTAGTCTCTTCGTGCTGCTGGTCTTTCGCCAGTCTCCCAGCGCTGTGAACTCTACTGCAGTCGTTCCCGGGGTCATTAGTTCGTTCTGTGGCCATCTCACATCCTGCCCAGGAGGAGGATGAAAGGCGGCTCGTACAAGTAAGACTTAAGGTCTTGCTCCAAGATAACACTTTGTTGATCATCACACATGTTCCCCTAGGCACACGGGACATGGGAAATGTCCTCGGCTGCTTGAGACCTCCTGTTCCCAGCTGCTCACCTCTGGCTCCGCATTTCCACCAAGGACCAGCCCCTCGGTTCCCAAGGAAAACGGGTGTGGGCCTTGACTTCCCCAGGAAGCCCATTTCTGTCTGACTAGTCCTCCAGCTTTGAACAGAATGTGTTTCTAAACTCATCCTTCCGTTTCGTGTCTGGGAGGACCTGTCGTTTCTCTTCCTTTTTAAATTGTATTTACTTAGGAGCCATGTCCGCATTTCTTGGCCCTCCTCGTGACCTCTGCGTGGCCGCTTTGCTTCACCCGACAGTCCTGTTCAGGTGGTTTCCATCCTGACCTTCCATGCTTCAGGCCTGCGTCTTTTAGCACGAGGTGGTGACAGGCCAGGGTACGCCTGAGAATCTTACTTGCCACTTACCTGTAGGGTGTTTAGCTGAAGAAGTCATCGTGTGGCATGACTTCTGGCCGCTTGCACGTGATTTCTCAGGAGTCCTGTGGTTTTCCCAGTCGTGCTTCATGCCTGAGTGCCGGATGATCCTTACTTTGGGGGTAGGGGTTGCTGCTGAAGTGACGCAACTGCATCTGTCCCATCACTGCAGCTCGGGAGTTCTGCTCAGCAGGGTTGTCTGGTTTTCTGCATGCGAGGTCCCTCCCCAGCTGTTTTGCCGTTGTGGCTCCTGCTTTGGAGGCCCACCGGTGTCTGTTCTCATCTTGTGTCTGGCCAAAAGCAGAATCATACTAAGAACATGGCTTTGGTTTTTTTGATGGAAATACAATGTGAAACTTCTTGTGTATTCTTACATTTTTTCCTCACAGATCTGGTGGAAACTGCTTAGTGGCAAAATATGCCAGTACTTACACGTCCATCCATAAACCAGAACTTTCACTTTTTTTATAAACACTAATTTTGTCCCACTGTCAAGCTATTGTACAGATGTCTAGGTAGACAACCCATGGGTTTTTTTCCACAGGCATGTACCTGTGTTTTGTTATTGATGTATAATGACGTGTCAGGTTCAGGTGCAAAGCGTAATGACCAGCATGTGTGTGTGTTGCTGAGTGGTCACCACAGCAAGTCCAGTTGCCATCATCACCCACCGGCCATGGGTACTACTTTCTTGTGATGAGAACTTGCAACATTAGCTCTCTTAGCAACTTACTAGGACTTTTTTTCTTTTTTTTTTTTTTTAAGATTTTTTAAAAATTTATTTGACACAGAGGGAGAGATCACAAGTAGGCAGAGAGGCAGGCAGAGAGAGGAGGAAGCAGGCTCCCCGCTGAGCAGAGAGCCCGATGCGGGGCTCGATCCCAGGACTCGGAGATGATGACCTGAGCCGAAGGCAGAGGCTCTAAGCCACTGAGCCCCCCAGGCGCCCCCGGCTAAGACTTCTGATACTGTGTTGAATGAACAGAGTGATGATGTGGCGAGAGTGGGCATCCTTGTCTTGCTCCTCATCTTAGAGGAAAAGCCCTCAGCTCTTGATCACTGAGGATGATGAGTCTGTGGCCATGTCATGTATGGCCTTTACTGTGTGGAGGTACATTCCCTCTATACCCACTTTGTTGAGAGTTCTCAGTGTAAATGGATATCAGATTTTGTCAAATGCTTTCTCTGCATCTGTTGAGTTGCTCATGTGGTCTTTATCCTTTATTTTGGTAATATGGTGGAACTCACTGACCGATGTGTGGATGTTGAACCCTCCTTGTTTGCATCCCTGGAATAAATCCTCCTTGATCTTGGCGTGTGATCCCTTTCATGTCATGTTGAACTCAGCTTGCTAGTATTTTGTTGAAGATTTCTGCAACTCTGTTCATCAGTGATACTGGCCTGTAATTCTCTTTTCTTGTGCCTTGTCTGGTTTTGGTGTCAGGGTAATGCTGGTCTCGTAAAATTAGTTTGAAAGAGGTCCCTCCTCTTCTCATTCTTGGAGAGTTTGAGCAGGATTGGTGTTCATTCTTTGAGCATTTGGTGGAATCCTCCAGTAAAGCCGTCTGGTCCTGGACTTTGGTTTGTTGGGTGGTTTTCGATGAACGATTCGATCTCCTCGCTAGTACTCTGTCTGTTCAGATTCTCTATCTCATCACGATTCAGTCTTGGTAGTTTGTGTGTTTCTAGGGCTTCATCCGTTTTTCCTAGGTTGTCCGGTTTGTTGGCGTATAGTTGTTTCTAATGGACTGTTAACGTTGTTTCTGGGTACCAGTTATAAAGTCTTCTCTTTTAATTTCTGATTTTATTTCCTTCCCTCTAGTAATTTTGGGCTTTGTTCTTTGTTTCTAGTTCCTTAAGGGATACATGATGCATGTGTTCTTAATTGCAGACTTTAGGGTCTGTGTCCTGAAAGCCTTAGTGGAAGGTGGACTAGCAAGGTAGCACAATTGGATGTTCACGGTCAGGCTGGGCCCTCTGTTGGTGCGTTCAGTGCACTCATTAACCTCTCTGTGTGCGCATTCGTGGAGTACCTGTGTCACATGTCAGTGTATCCGTGTGCTCTGGGCTGAGGAGGCTGAGACATGGTTCCTACCCTCTGTGGTGATACTTAGATAATGTCATTAAAGTCATGAATAAAGTCTCTTTCTAATCATTTATGAATCCAAAGTGTAGTACAAATGGGTCCATGTGAAACTTTAAAGTCCTATTAGCTTTGGATGAAGAAATAAAGAGCTTTGCATGGTGTTGAGTAAGTTTGTTATGTTAGGATGAGAATTACAAGTGGGGTCAAGAAGGCTTGGCCTGTGTTTCTATATGTGGATAGCATGAATTTAGGGATAGGTATGGTGTATATGTAGCCTTTGATAGATGACGGAGATGAACTATCATACCTCTGCTTTCATTATCACAGGCAAAATAACTTGAGTTTCCCAGTCAAACCATTAGAAACTAGAAAAACAGTTTCTATGTTCTGTGAATATCTTGGTGACAGAGGGTAGGTGACAGAGTATTTAGCTTCGAGTACAAGCTTTTACTTCTCCAGTTTCTATTTTGAAGTGTGATCATTGTTTGGTGTTACAAGATGATCTTATTTTCATAGTGATAAGGAAGAGGAGGAAGTTGTACCTGGTTTTCTAATTTGAAGAATTGTTTTGAACTTCTGCATCACTTGGGGTTTCATTTTGTAGATTGGGGTTAAATACAAGTTTAAAGCTACCACGGAGCTATGACACTACATGGTTGTCTCTCAGGTAGCAGAAGAGATTGTGGTTCTTTTTGATTACCTGGGGCAGGAGCCCAGGAGATTGAAGCACTAACCCATCCTGTTGGTTTCCAGGTGTTCTTAGGGCTCTTTTTTCCCCCTTTTCTGGGGCCTTTGTCTTGGGCTGGAATTAATGGATTGTATTTATCCTTATTTGTGCCAAAGAACCATAGCCTGCCTCGGGTTATTGACTCTTTAAAATGAGATTTTGTTTGCTCTGAACTTTTCATAATGATGATTTTAAAAATTTGGTCTTTTTAGATATTTTTTAAAATTGTTTAAAATAGAATAACTCTTGATCTGATTACTAACATTACACAGAAGTTCTCCATTTCTTTATTTTAGCCTCAGTACTGGTATCCATGAGCTTTTAAAAAGTCATCAGATTGATTTCTGGAGGATGGCAGCTTCCCACCTTGCCTTATCCTCCTGTGAACACAGTTATCCCCCTGTGTCAGCACATGGGCTCATGGCGCTGGAGACCTCTGCATTCGTTTATGTGCTGTGACGTGATGAAACAGCTTGCTTTTTTCCTTTGTGGTTCTTTCCAATTTATTGTTATTAAAATATAGTCTTAAAAAATAAGATTCTGGGGTGCCTGGGTGGCTCAGCGGGTTAAAGCCTCTGCCTTCAGCTCAGGTCATGATCCCAGGGTCCTGGGATCGAGCCCCGCATCGGGCTCTCTGCTCCGTGGGGAGCCTGCTTCCTCCTCTCTCTCTGCCTGCCTCTCTGCCTGCTTGTGATCTCTGTCTGTCAAATAAATAAATAAAATTAAAAAAAAAAAAAGATCCTGAGAGTATCCAGTGTGTAGCAGTAAGAAAAGTTCATAAAGTTTTTTGTTTTTTAAAGATTTTATTTATTGGGGGGAGAGAGAGAGTGTGTCACAGTGGGAAGCAGGCTCTCCCCTGAGCAGGGAGCCTATGTGGGGCTTGGTCGCCTGGAATCATAACCTGAGCCAAAGGCGAACGCTTAACCAGCTAAACCACCGAGGAACCCGGAAAAGTTCAAAGAATCGTAACAGCTTTTTTTGTCTCTAACTTTTATATGCTGAAAATCGATTGATTTCTTGAAGCTCTTTAAATTGGGATGTTTACCCGTTCCTTTTGTATTACTGAGAAAAAGGTGGTCTTATCGTTTGAGGGCCACTAATTGTGCGCATCTCTTTTTCTTACCCTGAAAGAGTTGTTCAAGAGGCGACTTTGGATTTAGGAGGAGATGTTCACAGCGGAACAGCGCTGCCAGCAAGCCAGGTAGGCGACTTCCACGACCTGCCGGCACTGTGCGTAGCATTGTAGGACACCGGGGATGGGTTACTGGTAACACGCTGGTGGGGCGATTGTGAAGACAGAGAAGACCACACAGTGCTCTCTAGCAGGCTGGTGCTAATCTGTCGTGCTGTCTTGTTGTGACACGTGACAGGCCTGAGGCCGCACACCATGCTTTCTCCTCTCAGCAGGCATCCTAGGCTCAGCCTCTGTCCCAGCAGCCCTCCTCCGCCCGGTGTTCCCCGCCCGGCGATCTCTGAAGATAAGGACCACCGTGCTCTCATCCGCCTGCCACCTTTTCTCTGCAGGCACTTCGCTTCCACAGTTCCCCTCATCTCGCATGATCAGGGAATTTGTCCTCATTTTGGTTCACTATCGCTCAGCAACAGACCACCGCAAAACGTAGTGAACCAAACAGAACAGCCCCCGCTGTCTTTACAGCAGTTGTGCGGTGAGGTTTGGACTCTCGGGGGCTGCTCGTGGGCTGGCTGCTGGGCTGGCTGGGCCTCCCTGTGTCCCTGTCTTTTCAGGTGCTCTCCGCGGGAGCAGCCAGATGTTTTGGTGCTTCACAGCATCCCGAAGTGATGGGCCTTCTTAGGCTCGGGCCAGAGCTGGGGCCCAGCTTTGCTTCCCTGACCTTCCATTGGTTAAAGCCAAACACAGGCTTAGTGATGGTTCGGGAAAGGGGCTGCTCCCGGTGCGGCTGGCCGAGGCCATGTTCACGGTGCCCGGTCTGCTGTGTGTTTCCCTCCGTTGGCCTGAGCCAGGTCGGCACCACGTGCTTGGGACACTTTGTTATTTCAGCCTTGGGGTGTCGCCGTCCCGATTTCTCCCACCTCGGTGCTCAGTCCTCCTGGGTCTCCTCTGTTGGTGTCTTCTCCACGTCTTCCTCCACTTGACTCCTCACGCCGGTTGCAGACATAGGGCCCCTTCTCTCCCATGTGTCCATGTTCACTGGGTGATCTCACGCAGTCAGGGAGTTAAGTACATCTAGACATTAATTACTCTGAACTGTCTTTGGCCCTGACCTGTGCAGACTCCAAAGGCTTGCCTGCGACAGCTGTCATGTTGTCTAAGACGTGTATCAAGTCTAACACGGCGAAAACAGAACTAGCTTTTCTTTGTTTCCCTGCTCCTTCGCCGTCTCAGTAAACGATCTGCTCACCCAAGGAGTCGTCCCCACAGAAGTCCGGCACTGGTTATCCCGGGTTCCTTCCCTTCCCTCAGCCTCCACTTTCAGTCGTTGGCAAGCTCCGTTTGCTCTTCCTCTGGAACAGTCCACAAGTGCCTGTCTCTGTCTGTCACCCCCGTGGGCGGTCGGGCGGAGGCTCCAGGTGTCACACGGCAGGGAGTCTGCGTGGCTTCTGACCTTTCCTCTGCTGCCCTGGCCTGTCAGTCTTCTCCAAGGACCAGGCTGCTGTGGTGAAAACGGGAACTCAACCCTGTGACTGCCCTGCTTTCACAGCCGCTCGCCCCCACACACCCCTCACTCTTGCCTCTGGCTCGCACAGCTCCTTTTGACCCAGCCACACGCCTCTTCCCCGTCTGAAGCCTCGGGCGTGTTGCTCGGCCTACAGGATTTCTTCCCACAGCTTCTCACGCGGCTGGCCCCTCCTGGTGCGACCTCCACTTACACGTCACATCCGCAAGTGTCCGGGCGCAATCGCCCCTTACTTTAATGCCTGCGCGGCCGTCGGATCCTTGGCGCGGGTGGCCACGGTGCAGCGCGAGCTCGGCGCAGGCAGGGTCTCACTGGGCGGGCTCGCCGCTGTGCTGCTCGTGCTCTGGGAGCGCGCCGGGCACCGGGGTCCGCAGCGCAGAGCTGCACAGCGACGGTCTGAGCAGGTGCTCTGGGAACCAGATGGGACTGTCCTCAGACACAGCTGTTTCTAAGGGGCGCCTGGGTGGCTCAGTCGATTGGGCGTAGGAGTCTGATTTCACCTCAGGGCTCTGCGCTCCACAGGGTGTGGGCTTGACGATCCTCTCTCCCCCTGCCCCTCCCCGCGTGCCTGAGCACGCGCTCTCTTGCTCTCATGCTCTCTCTTTAAATAAATCAGATCTTTTAAAGAAAAGTTTAGTTTCTTTTAAAAGTGTATAGTTAAAACAGAAAACTTGGTCAGTTAAGAAAAAGTAGACAAATTCATTCACAATTTATAGTTGGCTATTGGTAACACTTTGACAGATCCTTTTCTGAGCTCTTTGTGTCACCGGTGCTCGTTTATACACTTGCAAACGATCAGGTATCCACGCGCACACACAAACCTTTCTGTCCTGTGGCCTTTGGCTCTGATTTCATAAGCTTTTTATTTGAAAATGGGCTAAATTTATTTTGTAATGTGTTAGCTTATAAACATACCCTAACTTCTCTATTGCCTTTTCACTTATTTCAGCGGTAATCTGACCTGGTGTTCTTCTGTCTGTGAATGCATTTTGTGGAAGTAGCCACTGTGTGTGAATGTGTATATTTACAAGCCTGGTTGTCGGGACTCCCGGTCCTGGTGAACACATTTTATACGGTGTGATCAAGGGTTAGTTCCATGAACTTTGGTAGATAAACAACAAAATGTTACACAACCATTATAGTTCTGTAACATAAAAATATTGTTAGATGTTTACAATGTATGAGAAAGTATTTTTTACAAAGCAGGTTATGACCTCATTTATGAAAAATAAAAATCGTAAAGAACCGTAAAGATAAATACAGCCCAGTGTAACTCTCTGGTTGGTAAGACAAGAATGATTTCTGTTATCAAGCTCAATTTCTATAATCAAATATGAGAAATTTGACACAAAATTTTTGCTACAGTGAATTTTTTTGTATAATCTTGCTCTGTTTTCTTACTCATATAGGTTGCTTATCTGTTTTGTCTGCCATGGGTTAGTTAGCAATGTGCCCTGCGTGGAGGAGTTTAAATGTACGGCTCTAGGCTGCTGGAGATGGGCTTTTGCTTCTGTGCTCAGTTTGTCTTTGGACGTTGAGCTATGATGATTTTCAAACACTTTCTAAACAAGTAAAACAAAGACCCTGACTTTACGTTGTGTGTGTTCTCTCCGCTCCCTCCTTCCTTAAGAGAACGTTTTGGAGGAGTTGCTGCGGTTCTGCACTGTTAGAGGAGCCCTTGCGCACGCGTAGCGCCCTTCCTGACTGTGTTTCAAGCCCACGTCTAGCTCTCGGAAAAGGAAAGGGGCTGCGAGCTTTACTGCTCTTTCAGTGCCCGTGTGTTTCGGGGCATGAGTGCGCACTGGTGTCCTCAGAGGCGCTGCGCCTTCTCGTCTCTGCCCCTGCCCTGCATCCCTCTCCCGCGTTCCCCTGCCTGGCAGCTTGGCATCAGACCTTCACTGGCAGCGGTCCGCGTACGCCCGGGTGGTCCGTGTGGTGTTCTTAAGTGCTCTGTGTCTCCCCCGGCCTAGAGCGCCACGAGGCTGGACGGCGACCGGGCAGTGCCTGCCTCCGGCTCGGCGGAGCGCGGGATGGTGAAGCCGATGATCAGAGTGGAGCAGCAGGACCGCCGGCAAGAGAGCAGGTAGGAAGCCGCTCAGCTTCCGCAGGGAGGACGTGAAAGTGTCCCGGAAAGCGCTTGGGGGAGAGATGCCTGAACCGACGGAGGTTTGGCTGACATTTGTAGGGAGTTACTTTGTTTTCACGTTACTGAGCTGAACAGAGACTGAGCTCCACGAGCAGGCGTCCCCTTACCCCTGGGCCACAGTGTCGTCTGTCCGGGTGAAATGGAGAGCACTTAAAGAGGTTTCTGTTTTAAATGGGCTATTCTGTGAAACGTGGAGAAAGGGACTTTTCCTGGATGTTACTGTTTGATCATTTTTATTTTAAGATAATCTGATCATTTCCCCATCCGTATACAGAATCCTTCCATATTTAAATATATGAAGCCAGGCAGGCCTTCAGTGGAGTTTTTAGGATTTGTCAAGTGCCGCGTTACTGTGTCTTACATTCTGTCGAAAAGCATAGCTGTGAACATGGGTTTCTCCTGCCAGGGCTCTTGCCTAGTGTTCTTGAACAGAGAACATCCACCTTTTGTGATTTCCTTTTCTTATGAATTTTAAGGACATACTACCTTTATTAGAATTCTACTTCCTCGTGATTTTTGACATTGTTTAGAGTTGCAAAGTGATGTCGGTGCCTCCCATGTTGAAATAACGGGCGCTGAGCTCCGGGTGTGGCTCCAGCGCTTCTCCCGCAGGGCCCTGAGCACGCAGACGGCAGTTGAAGAGCTCAGGAGTGCCGTGCACGTCCCCTCTTTATCGGCAGCGGAACTGGGCTGGGGGAGTCCGTCTCCTGCTGCCATGCTAGCTCTTCTCCCCCGGGGTCCCCTAAGGGAGGCAGGGGACTGCTGGCGGTCGCGCTTTCATTTCCCGTCTTCCAGTAGAGGGCGCTGTGCGTCGCCCGGTCGTCAGCTCAGTTAACGCGGGACTCTTGCAGACTGATGCGGGAATCTCAGGTTTTCCCCTTGTTTTTGTCCTGCACTTTTGGTTAGTATTCAAGATTCTTGTTGGCTGTGTGAATTCTTTTAGGTGTAACGATAAGCCTACTTTCTGTGTCTGTACTTGTTTCTGATGGTGTGTTCTAGAATAAGAACTTCAGACGGTGAGCTAGTACCGTACAGAGTGACCCTGTTTATGAGGTGATCGAGAGGAGCGCATCATCGTTCTCAGCCCAGAAGTAGTTGAATGATGGATAAATCAAATGGGGGAGAGGAGAGAGCACTTAGAACAAAACCAGTGAGTGCGTGTGTCCGGCACAGGTGTCGCGTGTGAAGCACGGTGTCCAGTAGCTGCCCGGTGGCGGCTCGCCGTGTTCTGGGACCGCTGTTATGCTGCGAGCAGGATTTTACTAGGGCTTTTGTTGGGACTGTGGCTGTGTACTACTTCCACACTACCGCAGCGATGGAAACAGGTGATTCTTCTATTTTCGTTCTTTGCTTTTCATGTATATAATGTGAGAAGAAGCAGTGCTTCACTTAATTGGTATGTTCATGAAAGTCTAAGTTGTTAGATATTTTAAAATACTGATTTTAGTCAGGGAAAAATATCTTTTTGAATAATGGAGTTCCTTAAGTTATGACTGACGCATTATTTTCTTTGGTGAGAATTTAAATTCCTTATTTTTACTGGATTTGTTAAATTGATGAAACCAGGAGTTGGTAAGTTTCATCCAGTTTATTGTGTGGATAGTAAATTTGGAAGTTAACTGCGTATCTGCAGCTTCAGATGGCTGTAAACATAGCAGTTAAGAGAGACATGTTGGGCATTGACATTCTTTTGCTTCTAAAATCTTTTTTTATAGCTGAATTGTTGAGCTGAATCCAAATCATGTAATCACAGACCAGATAAGAAGCTTTGAAGCATATAATCCCATGGAAAGACTCTTGTTTTTATTTCTGGTGTTTATAACAGTTCGACGTAACTTGCTGTGTTTCTCCTTGATGCTGCTTCAGTGTCCCGGGGGAGGTAGGGTGGAGGGGCGCAAACTGCTGGGGACAGTGGCCATGGGCGCTTCTCCCTCTCAGCTCCTTTCTTGAAGAAGTTGTCACAGGAGCCAGGTTATTGAGTGAGCGTCACAGCCGTGACTCCAAACGCAGAAACCGGGCAGGTTCGTCACTGTTTGTCCGGGGTTGGGAGACTTCAGTGTTGCTCTTAGAAGTGACTGGCGTTCAGCTCACTGACAGCTTCGTGAGACGGCAGTGCGGCTGACTCTCCCTCCCACCGGGTGGGACGCTCTGTTTGGACACTGACCTCAGTTTTCAGTCCCTGCCCCTGACTTGCTTCCGTCCCTGTGTAAGTCATTGTGGCCTCACTTCTCACTTCCAGTGAAGTTTGTGGGAAGGCACAACACATTTCTTTGCTTTTGCTATCAGTTTTAATTTTCTTAATCTATTTGATGGAAGATTTTTGGAAAGTTTTTCCATTACCTGTTAAAGCTGAACTAAAGTGGTAAAGATTTAAACTGATCTTTGGGAACCTAATCACTTGCCCGTTTGTTAGTGAAGTGGGGCAGCTGACAAGTGTCCGACGTGAAATACAGCTGGGAGCCGGCCAGCTCCAGTAATGCTTAAATTGCCTGAAATTCTAGTCACGTGTCTGTGTGAAAGAGTCGTTAAGTCACTCTGAAGCCATCCATCGAGAACAGTATAAATCGGAGGTAAGGAGGTCGACATTGGGTCTGTAATGATTTTACAGTTTAGAAACTCTGTGCTTACTAGTGGCTGTCGGGTTTGTTTGACCACAGTACACTACACAGAGCCCCGTTGTGCGCTGTGCCCCAGTGGACACATGCCTCCAGATGTGTGTATTTATAGCTGAAGGAAGAATTTCACACAACAGTGAACCTTCTGTCCTGCCAGCGGGGGCAGGGTCATCCACTCTTTGGAGAACTCTTCTACGGAAATACGGACGTCCTGACCTTTGAAGTACTTTGATCCAGGATACGTGGAAATACATAATGTTATTCAGCGCGGATTCTTCCAAGTGTTCCAGATCCTGGCTGCTCTTGGGTTCTGTTTCTTGGCAGTGCCGTGTTTCGTGGTGTCTGGCTAAATGAGGAGGGGTGTCTGAAAAAGTGTGAGTCGGATGTCTTTTTCTGAAGGTGGCTCCCCCGTGAGCACCAAGAAATGCTAATACGAGGTGCCTGAAGGGGTCTGTGGGCGTCCTCTTCTCTGAGCTTCATCAGAAGCCAAGGGCAGCGTCCGGCTCTTAGGAACTTCTTCTTCGTGTAGGAGCTCAGTTTCAGGCTCACGGTGGTTTAGCTTTCCTCGTGTCTCCCAGCAGTGGCTTTTCGTTGTGACCTGAGCCATTGCCGTAGCAGGCGTGTGACAGCTTGGTCACCCTCCTCCACACGACACCGTCATGAATAATAGAGACTCGTGGTCAGATCAGTTCTCACGATGGAAGCAGATACGTTAAGGAGCTGACCTCTGGGAGGAACAGGGGTATGATCGCTCCCAGTGCGCGCATCTGAGTGTTTGAGCGCTTCCCACGTGCGCACGAGGCGCTGGGCGTGTGTGATCTATAAGCACTGTGTGGAGACGGCCGCAGCCGTTGCCGAAGGAGGCGCGGTTGCTGGTGCTGTCACGATCTAAGAGAGGGCTGCTCTCTACTTGCAGAACTCAGGACGCTCCTGGGCCCGAGCTGGTACTGCCTGCGAGCATCGAATTCAGGGAGAGTTGTGAGTAATTTCAGATTCCATTGTTAGTGAATTATTTCTTGTTCCATTTTCCTCCATCTGATTTTCATGGGTTTTTTTTGTTTTTGTTTTTTGTTTGTTTTTTTCTTTTTTGAAATCTTTTCACAGCTGAAGATTCATTTTTATCTGCCATCATAAACTATACTAATAGCTCTACAGTCCATTTTAAGTTGTCCCCTACATATGTGTTATACATGGCGTGTCGGTATGTATTGTCCAGCCGGTGCAGACCCGACGCCAGCCCCAGCGAGCGCGCTCACAGAGTGACCGCCACGGTCCACAAGATGGTGAGCATGATGGAGGCGGTGATCCAGGTAAGCCGCGGCGTGCAGCCGCCCCGCGCGCAGCCTCTCGTCCCGGGCCCGCCCCCCGAGTCCGACTGCGCCCGCTCTGCAGAGAGCTTGGACGCTTGCATAGCTTTAAAAGTGGCAAAGAAGTGTCAGCTGGTTTTCAGCTGGTTTTCTCCTTAATCTCTGTGGGAATGTAATGATCACAGTAAAGAGCCTTACGATGGTGGTAGTTGTGAGAACACGTTGAGACGGGATTTTTTTTTAGAAAAAATAATTTGTTGAGGTGAATTTCACATTAATGTAAAATTAACCGTTTTAAAGTGACTCATTCGGTAGCATTTCGGACGTTCACAGTGTTGTGCAGCAACCACTTGTGGTTCCAGAACATTCCCATCACCCAGAGTAAAACCCTGTACCACGAAGCGGTTTGTCCTCATAACCTCCCTGCCAGCGCCTGGCAGCCACCCTCTTAGAGTCTTCTCAAGGTTCTGAGGGTATTTGCTCTTTTCCACCGAGAGTGCGACATTGGTAGGATTTCTGTGGATTTTTGGCAGCACTCATTTCGGTGTGATGTACGTCATGACGTTTCTCGATGACGGCATGATCACAGTCTGTCACAAAACGGCTGAAGCTTCAGGAAGTCAGGGTATTCTCTTGTAGTGGTGTGTTTCTCGTTAAGTACTCTTCATCTGTAAATTGGCATAGCAGTTTTCCAAACTCACAGACAATTTGAAGATTTAATTCTACGTCCTTGAGAGTCAATGTGAAGTTAATTTTTTTTTAATTTTTCCCAAACCACTTATCAGAGCTGTTATTTGGTCACAAAATCCAAAACTCTGGTTATGTCCTGTGAAGCAGCCTGATTAGATGGTTTGGTGGTTTCCCTCCTGTGAGGACAGTTTGAGCAAACAAGTCTGTTGATTCCTTCTGAATCATTTCAAAAGGCCGAATTTTTCAAGAACTGTTTCTTTTACGTTTGGGGGTGAGCCTGTGAGTCTAACGGGCTTGCGGTCCTTTCCCCAAGTGAAGAAACAAACCCTAAAAGGGTTGTCGTTTCATGTGGATCCCACTTTGTGTTCCCTCTCTTCCTAATTTATGAAGAAACACGGATTTCCTTTTAGTTCAAAGCCATTGTCTGTCTTCCCTCGTGTTTGCATTTCCAAAGCCTGTTTCAAATTGTGAAATTCCTTTCATCAGGCTACTATTGATAGACTTCTTCTGGTTGAAATGGAACTAGTCTATGTAATCATCATTATCAAAACAGCTCTATTAAAACACATTTAGGGGCTACTGTGTGATCGATCGGAGGAGCCTTACAGTTTTAGGAAAGAACCATAGTAATGAATAAATTTTTTAATTTGTAAAAACCTACTTTGAAAAACCAATTTACTCTGTTTTAGTGTAGTTATGTTTTTTTTATACATTTAAAAATTTTTAACTTTTATTTTTTTTGTTTCTGTTGGTCTTTTCTGTCTCTTTCATCCTGTTAAACCAGAGGATAGACACTCATCTCACATACCTTGGAGTAGTCAGACACACGAGATCCATTGAAAGACATTAAGAAGTCCTTCATTTGTAAATCTCCTAAAGAGATCAGTGTGTTCCCGTGTTAAATGTCACATTTCTGTATATAAATTCTGGGAATTCCCTCCCTCACTGGGCCAGTGTTAAAAACGTAGAACTAACCCTTTACATCATGTACTTTCCAAGCTGTTTCTGAGCCAGGAGTGAATATGTAATTTGGGAATAACAGAACTAAATGTCGTACCTTCATGTCGTACCTTCATGTTAGTGTTTTGATTTTTTTAAACTATCATGATTGTTTACAAGTTTCTTTCTCTCGTTCTGCCTGATTTCCCTTCGTCTGTTTTTCTCCAGGAAGTAGACCAGGTTGATCAGGTAGGACGTGCTGCTGGGAACTGGTCCTGGCTTTGTCGGCTTAGCTGAGTTTCTCGCGCTGCTTCCATGTCAAACACAACACTCCAGCAGCCGGACTGGACGGTTCATAACACTCATTCAGCAACTGAAACATGCAGTACTAAATCCTTTTTGACTGTGCAACCCTTATCAGCATTTCATAATTTCTGCTTAATGCACTTCAGTGTGGATATGAAATGACGGAAGTTCTGTTTCTCCTCTTTCTTGTTTACCCTTGGTTCCTATTCTGTGGATCTCATCTGAGGTTGCCTGGCCTGCTCATGTGGTCGGGAGACAATGCGATAGATCAGTACTTGATAGCGAGTTGCTCGGCGTCCGAGCCAGTGACTGTGCGTATCAGGGTGGCTGTGGGTAACCGTGGATAGACGCGTGTGTCCTTCACAGATTACCAGATAATGCACAATCCTCAATTGGGCGTTGTAGGCTCTGATACCTCTGTTTTTGGCCCTGATTCTGTCCGTGGTGGCCACCTGGATCCATGTGTCTGTCCATGAATCCTGAGGTGTTGCAGTTACGCTGCTGTGAACCCATCCAAATTCCTTTGCAAATATCTGGTATCTGTGGTAAATACCTTGGTGACAATGGGAAGGTACTGGTCTATCTCAGCAGCTTTTCAAGAGCATTCCTTTGTATTTTCGTTCTTTTTGTTTGTCTTGGGGTTGCTTATGGAAATCCGTTCTGTCTACAGAAGCAGAAGAATATTGCAGGAGCACTTGCCTTCTGGATGGCCAACGCGTCTGAGCTGCTCAACTTCATTAAACAGGACCGAGATCTTAGTCGAATCACACTGGACGCCCAAGACGTTTTAGCACACTTGGTTCAGATGGCGTTTAAGTAAGGAGCACCTTTTTGGAGATTGCACTCTTCTGTAGAGATTTTTTTTTTAAGTTTTTATTTACCCTGATTGAAGATGAATAGCGAGAAGTATGAGTAGCTGTGTGCCAGATGTGTTGATTTAGGAAATTGAATTTGTTGAGCTGTGTTTCGAGACTCCTGAGACTAAAGCTATTGTACTGTAAATGGAAACGGTTTCTCGGCAGTGTGAACTATTCCGTTTGTGATGTCATGTCTGACAATAGCGCTGCGTCCTGCTGGGGTTATTAAAATTGCCTCCGTATTTTCAGATACCTAGTTCACTGTCTTCAATCAGAACTGAATAATTACATGCCAGCCTTTCTGGATGACCCTGAAGAGAGCAGCCTGCAAAGACCAAAAATAGGTTAGGATGCTCTCTGCTCCCGCCGTCTCTCTCCTCTTCCCTCTCGGCTTTCTTCTTCCCTCCTTCCTGTTTAACTTCTCTTTAATATTTACTATCATAAGAGGGAGGTATTTTTAGAATAAATGAGGTAAACGCTTGGATTTGCCATTTAGTAAATCGCAGCCACCGTCTGTTTTAAGAATAGCTCCGGTTTTGGGGTGTCGTGCTTTTTCAGAAGGTCTCTTGGGGTGAGCTGCAGGACACGTGGTTAACCCCCGTGTGTGGTTTCAGACCTCCCTCCCGCCTCCCGTCTGAAGGGACTGGTGTCTCAAAAGTGACCGAGTCGCCCTTACCGTTCCTGATCTTTGTGTGTCCAGCGTTTTCACGAGACTCTTGCTTCCGTCCCGCGTGTCTGACAGATGACGTCTTGCACACGCTCACGGGAGCCATGTCTCTGCTGCGGCGCTGCCGAGTCAACGCGGCCCTGACCATCCAGCTCTTCTCGCAGCTCTTCCACTTTATCAACATGTGGCTCTTCAACCGGCTGGTCACCGACCCCGAGTCGGGGCTGTGCTCCCACTACTGGGGGGCGATTATCCGCCAGCAGCTGGGACATGTGGAAGCCTGGGCGGAGAAGCAGGGCTTGGAGCTGGCGGCGGATTGTCACCTCAGCCGCATAGTGCAGGTGAGCTGGCGCGGTTCTCGCCTGCCCACAGGTCGTGCGCCTCGTTCTCAGTGTCTCGTTCCGTCAGGGGGCAGCCCCGGGATTCAGCCGAGTCAGCAGCCCCCTGGTGGGTGTTCGTGTGCTCCACTGAAGCAGCGGTGGGGCGCTGGCTTGCCTGGGTCTCTGAGACCGTCTTCGGCCAGCCCCGTACTTCAGCAGCAGACATTGTCTCACAGGCCAGGAGGCCAAGGTCAGAGTGTGGGCAGGGTGGTTCTCTGCCTTCATTTTCACAGGTACTCTCCCCGGGGGCATGTGTGTCTCCACGTGTCCACTCTTTATACGGACATAAGTCACGTTAGACCTGTTCCCTCACTCACTCCTCTCACTGTCAAGACCGTTGCTCCAAGTAAGGTCGTGTTCTGAGGTGCATGGGGTTGGGATCTTAGGGGACACAACTCAGCCCGCAGCAGGTGGTAAGCACTAGAATAAATACCCTTAAGGGGTTCTTTCTTACCAGACCAGTATTTTGTGAGGCTCCCAGCTAAAAGGACAGATCCCAGTGTGAAGCTGGGTAGCGCGTTGCTCTTCAGCACACGCAGCCAGGTGAGCAGCGCAAAGCGGAAACCCGCAGGGGACACGCGCAGGAGGAGAGAGGGGCCGAGCACTTGGCGGTCGTCACGTCCCAAAGGCCGGGGCGGGAGACGGAGAAGGGCATGGAGGAGCTCGCGATGGCTGTGTGTGAGTGGCTCAGCCAGTACTCAGGGTGTCCCTGCAGAGCCTGCCCTGGGTACGGGGCTTTTGCAGTCAAAGAGATGATCTGCAGCCTCAGAACCTACGGCAGGTATTTTTTTTTTATTATAGTTTATAATTTTGCATTTTTCGCACAATTTCTTAATCTCATTTAAAGTAGTTTAGTATAGAAAGAGGCTACTATCCTCCTTGGATTGCATCAGCTGGCTGTAAAAAAAAATCATTACAGGGAACCTTTATTCAGACCCCAGTAACTGGTGATCAGAGTGGTTGTGATGTAAATGGTTACAGGATTTTATTTATTTATTTATTTATTTGTCAGAGCGCACACAAGTAGGCAGAGTGGCAGGCAGAGGCAGAGAGAGAGAAGCAGGGTCCCCGCTGAGCAAGGAGTCCGATGTGGGACTCGATCGGAGGACCCTGGCATCATGACCTGAGCCCGAGGGTAGCAGCCTAACCTACGGAGCCACCCAGGCGACCCATGTTCACAGTTTCTAAGAGAATTTTTAAAAATGATTTATGAATAATTGAATTTATTTACATTTTATATTTTAGTAAAATACAAATTATGTATTTTAGTGAAATTAAGCCATCTAAAAACCTTTATTAGACAGCGCTTTTTCAGTTCAATTCAATGTTAATAGAAGTGTGTTTCCCTAAAAAACATTCTGCGTTTTAAAATTAAATTAGCAAGTTATTACAGTTTTAAATGTTACATGAAGGGGAATAGCTATAAAATACTTTCCAGTCATGTCTCCTGTTACCCTTTCCACCAGGCAACCACTCTGCTCACAATGGACAAGTACTCAGCGGAGGACATTCCGACCGTCAACAGCACGTGCTTCAAGCTGAACTCCCTGCAGCTGCAGGCCCTGTTACAGAACTACCACTGCGCGCCCGACGAGCCCTTCGTCCCCGCGGTGAGTGCCGCCTGTCGGCCGCGCGGCGGGCCAGCAGCTGGGGACTGTTTGCTTAGGGAAATGTCCGCTTCCAAAAGGTGCAGGAGGGCTGCTTATAATTACTTTATTTCTGTGACAAATAAGCTTCTGAGTCATCTCCTAAGACCGTATTTCTCGTTGATACTTGAGTTAGGGTTCAGTACAGGAGGTAGAAAATACACAGCACTTTAAGTAGAAAGGCATTTATCCAGGGATGTAGGTTCTTAGAAAATGATTGGAAGGCCTGGCGGGAGAGGAAGTTAAGAGGTTGCCCGGATTCCCAGGCTCACCACTGTGACCTGAGGCTCAGAGGCCCCAGAGCTCCTGCCACAGCACGGACATCAGTGTGCCGTGGGCACAGAGTGCCCCTCAGGTCCACCACCCAGCCAGGGGGGCTGCCCCGACCCGTGTGGACGCCTCCTACTGGTGGGAATCAAGTTCTGGCATTCATGTGTCTGGAGAGGAGGCATGGGGGGCCAACGGCCTGGTCCACGATGTGGGCTACAGCTCCTGTGTGTAGAACGAGAAAGGCCGCAAGTGCTTCTTGTCACCCGCGAATAAAATCTGCTCAAGGCCGAAGTGCTGACGAGGGAAGTGCCGGAGGTGGGTGGGCCGACCCCTAGGATTGACTTCATGCCAACAGAAGACGTGTACGGAGTAGCCAGGATCAGGAGCCGGCAGATGCGCCCGACAGGAGAGCGTCTAGAAGGTCCCGTCACCGTCGCATGCAGGAGCGCGGCGTAGCACAAGTTGTGCGTTTGCACAGGGAAGTGCACAGCAGATGAGATGCCCTGCGCGTGTGCACAGAAGTGCGGCACGGGGTGCATCCGCACGGGCTCCCAGAGCAGGTGGTGGGATCTGTGGCGGGGGAGCCCGGGCCGACAGGGCGGCAAGGGTTGCTTCTCCCGTGAGGGCTCTGCTCTGTGACTCGGGGACTTGAGGCGCCGTGTTCACTTTGTCGAGCTGTACAGTGAAGCTGGGGGAGCTTTCTTTCCCGATTAGCTGGGGATAGACATTTCTGTCCTGATTTTTTACATTCGCCGTTGTGTGAGTTTTTTCTGTCATTATGAATTCTGCAAAAATTGGATCATTAGCACCTGGATGTTAAATTGCAAGGGAAAAAAATTGCTACTTTGGCAAAGGGAAACCGTTTTCTTACGATTGAACAATTCCCTTTTAAGGCTGCATGTTACTCGAGATTAACCCTGACTATCTTGGCTCGCGTGTTTGCAGGCTGTGCTTCACCAGCGACTGTCGCCTGGCACGCCGGTGT
This sequence comes from Lutra lutra, assembly GCF_902655055.1. Lineage (NCBI taxonomy): Eukaryota > Metazoa > Chordata > Mammalia > Carnivora > Mustelidae > Lutra > Lutra lutra. The sequence continues at coordinate 152,641,612 of NC_062283.1, forward strand.
TGGCACACTGGGGACGCTGTCCCTCACAGCCCTGCCTGCGTGTGTGGCCGCGGCACGCACGAGAGGTCTGAGTGGCAGCCCGCTGGTGTGTCGTGCTCACTGTGCGTCTGTGTTCTGACCAGGACCTGATCGAGAACGTGGTGGCTGTGGCCGAGAACACGGCGGACGAGCTGGCGCGCAGTGACGGCAGGGAGGTGCAGCTGGAGGAGGACCCTGATCTGCAGCTGCCTTTCCTGCTGCCGGAAGACGGCTACTCTTGTGACGTCGTCAGGAACATTCCCAACGGCCTGCAGGAATTCTTAGACCCTCTGTGCCAGAGAGGTGCGTCCCGCTTACTGTGCCTGGAGTCCGAGCTCTGACCCGGCTCAGAGTGAGCGTTGTACCGGTGGGTGTGGGTGTGGGTGTGCGCACGTGCGTCAGGCCACACATGCGGAGCACACAGCACGTGCTTCTGGAGAAAGCCGTGTGGCAGGACGTGGAAGTAAGCATTTCATGGTGTTGTGGAGTCCGCATTGTCGCACCATGAGGCTCCCGTGGGTGTGCTGTGACCCTCCCATGGCGTGGCTCCACCCGCCAGCTGTCACAGCCACGTTGCTGCCTGGCCTGCTAGGAGAGAGGACCTTTGGTTGCTCCTCTGCTGGTTTTGGGGAGCTGGGAGCTTGGCTCATCCCGTGAAAATGATCCGTGCATGTGGCTTCCACTGGAGTTGTCGGGAGCAGCACGAGGGCGACAAGCATACCGTCTCCGCTCGCACCCCAGCTCTGTCCCGTGAGACTGCCCTTCCAGGACACGGGCACATGGATGGCAGGCACTCGTGGGGACCGGGCCAGCCGCCTGTGGGATGCTTAGACCTGTGGCACAGGGCGCGGCCATAACCTCACATTGGTACAGCTGCCACCGTGAGCACATGTGCAGCGCCTGCCGGGGCTCATGAGCCACGCTCTGGCTGGGCTTGTCTAAGGGCAGCGAGCTCCCCGGGTCTGATCCCGTAGCTGTTTACATATTCTTGTCGGAATGTGGTGGTAAAAATCCCACACGTGCTAGGAATCGGCAGTTGAAGGTGCTGACTCTGGGTCTCAGGTCAGATTCTGATCTCGGGGTCCTGGGATCGAGCCCCGTGTTAGGCTCCCTGCCCAGCGGGGAGCCTGCTTGAGATTCTCTCTCCCTCCGCCTCTTCCCCCCAAAATACCACGTTTACACTCGAAGCACAAACTTCTAAATCAGACCCCAGTTCAGCCCTAGTCTGCTATGGTTTGTAACGTGAGCTCAGGTGAATTGAGAAACAGATTCAGAGTTCAGGAATTAGCTTAAACAAAAATGACAGTGGCAAAGTGAAGGGTTAGCCTCGCCGACGTGAATTCGGTGAGTGTGGTTTTTAATTTCAGTGACTGTTTCACATGCTACGATAAACAGATTGTTATGTCTCTGAAGGTTATGATAGTTTAAAATTTCCATTCTACAAAGGCTGCTTCTTGTAGTGAAGGGTGGTGTGTTAGTAGCCAGCGTGTCCGGTTGTGCCGGGAGTGCGGACTCCTGTTTCCTCTCAGCACCGTCCTCAGAGCAGCAGAGCTGAGGCGGGTGCGTCCTCGAGGAGCTTTGTGTGAAGGAGGAACGCAGCTGGGACGAGCCTGGGCTCATGTCTGGGACGAGCAGGGAGGACAGAGGTCCAGGCTGCAGTGACGTCTGAGAAAGCCTCAGTCGGCATTGGGAGTCCCCATGTCAGGGCTCCTATGGGGGGAGCCCTCCTGCCCAGCAGAGCGGACCCAGACTGGTCCCTGGCACCCGTGTGTGGCCTCAGGGCCGAGCCCAGGGGCCTCCGTTGCCATGCGGGCACTGCTTGTCATGCCTGCAGGGCCGGGCCCATCAGCACTTGGCACACCCGCGTGTGGGGGGCAGCCACACACTCCGGCTGGCTGCTGCCCGGACCACTCTCTGTGCCCCCTCTGTGCCCCCCACCTTCCGCCGCCCTCAGTTGCTTCATGGCTGTTGGATCTCTGCCCCCCACACCCCCCTACACTTCCCCTTCCCCCCCGGGAGCTGAGCACGCCGGCGGCTGAGCAGGACACCCCGCTCCCAGCCCGTCGTTGGTATTAACATGTTGGTGTTAACACCCCTGGGCCTTGTCTCACCCCACCCCCACCCGCTGCTTCACGCGCGCTTGGGTTTACTTTCTGAAGTCCCGCTCGGGTAGCCCTGTGTCTAGAAAACCTCAGCCTGCTCCCGACACTTAACGCCACTTTCCCCACAAGGGATTCTGTGTTCTTTTGGGACATTTTTGTGACAGCCCTTGAAACGCGTGTGTCCGCCTGTCTCTGGGGTCGAGCTGGAGTCCTGGGGGCCAGGCCCCTGACCCTCAGCCCCCAGCCCAGGGCTGCTTGGGCTGCGAGTGCTCAGCTCTTCACTAACCCTGTGAACGAGCACACGGCAAGACGGGTTTACTAGCATTTTCCAGATCTGTGTGTGTGGACTTGCGTACGCAGCTGTCGGTTCTGTGATGCGTGCCGCAGAGCCAGAGCTTGCCAGGTTGGGAAAAGTGAGCTCCTGCCAGGGTGGTGAAGTCTCCTCCGTGACTTCCCCTGAGGCTCCCAGAGTGATTGATTTCAGAACATACGTGGTATTTCATCACGGTCTTGGCGTCCCTGCCTCGTTCTGTATGTGTCAGATGATAACACAGTCTATTACAGAGGGGCCTTTACAAGACTTACAAAGAACTGGGTGTGTTCTTTTATGACATCAGTGTTTTTAATTCTTCATGCTCAAGTCTTTGAGCTGAATAAGGGACTACTGTGTGCTCTCAATTATGTTCCTTTTGTTTTGTCCTATAACACAGTTGTGTGAGAGAAGGCTGTAAAACCAGCACGGACTTACACCTGATCTGAGATGCATTCCTTCAGCTAAGAGCAGGAGGTGTCTGCTTGATATGATCCGGCCTTGACACTTGAAAAAAATAAGAAAATAATAAAGATTGTTCATTTCAAAATTGTCATAATCACAGTTCCCTCAAGTGGGGGAAAGAGAAGTTGTAGGTATATTTTAATGAAAATAGGTTGAAATGGTGATTTTTTATAAAAAGGGCTATAAGTTTATATCTTTATTTTAACTGCGCTCTTTTGACATCTCCTTTTCTGCTTACTGCAAAAAAACCTCATAAGTGCCCCAAAATAACAGGCAAACTTTCCTCACGGCTGGAATCCTAGAGTGGGAGAGAGGGGTGGGAGGCACCAGCCAGGGCTCTCCCCAGTCCCGGGGACTAGCTGAGGCTCTGCGTGCTCGCAAGAGCCGTCCGTGTGACGTCGGGCACACGCGAGGCTCCTCGGAACTGTTGAGCTGCTAGTAATAGGAAGACCAGACCGCTTTGGAGAAAACAGAAGAATGTGCAAGGCCTATGTGATACAACTTTGTCAGGAAGGTCCAGAGAAACACAGAATAAGATCTGCCTAAATGAAGAATGACATATTTTGAATTGAAAAGGTTAGTTTTATAAAGCTGCCATTAGTTGATGAGAATATCATAAATACTTTTCAAAACATTATGAAATGATTCTGAAACTTATTTGTAAGACATTTAAGTGACTGGTTAGGAAATTTGGACAGAGTTGTGTGAGGGGGCCTATCCTACAGGTCAGACACTGTCCTGCCTGAAAGCCGTAGAGCCCAGGGTGTGACACTGGGCAGACGTGTGAACTAGTTCACTAGCTGTTCACTACTTGTTCACAGCGGTCTCTGTTAAGAAAGGCCTCCTGGGTATTGCTGAGCACTTGGTCAGCAAGGAAGGAGTTACAGTGCACGTCGGTGATTTCTCATAGAAATAGGGAGAAAAGTTCTTTGAAACAAACAGGAAGGGGAGACCAGTTTCACTTTTCAGCTTGGTGTTGAATTCCATCAGACCAAAACAATGATTTTAAATGTCTGAAAGTTCCATTTCCAGAGGCAATAAGTGTACGTAGAGTACGAAGAAGAAGGGTCGTCTGTAGGTGCCGAGCCATTGACCTGTGATGTTGCTGCCCTTCTTGGAGATTATGTGGCTGACTTGCCTTCCTTTTCAATTTTATAATTTGCTTGTTTTCTCCTCAGGATTTTGCAGGTTAATTCCTCATGCACGCTCACCAGGCACCTGGACGATCTACTTCGAAGGTGCAGATTACGAGAGCCACCTTCTGCGCGAGAGCACGGAGCTGGCAAGTATCACGAGTGTGACGGGTGCGGCACACACCCACGCGTGTCCCGTACGGTGTGAAAATGTAATGCAAACCCGTTCTGTGGTTATAGTGAGCATTGTTGTGATAAGAGTATTTTAAAATCATCTATAAGTACTGATTTTATTTTAAAAAATCTGAAACTAGGATTTATATACATACATATTTTTTCCAGGCCATGTCTGTATACTTTTGTCCATAAACAAAGATATTTCTACCCTCAGCTATACCAGCCTTAATGTTAACACATATTTTTAAAAAGATAATATGATAGCCTTACGAATTTTATTAGAAAATGTATTTCTTTGGTAGAACTATTTTCTCCTTATAGTCGGTCTACCTTGTTTTAAATATGTGTCAAATCACTTGCTGGTAATTTTGTATCTTTTGCAAGCTGGTCAGTCCTCTCTTCACTAGCTTCCTGCATTCTGTGGAGAGTTCTGCTTTGCCTCCTGCCTAGAGATTTAAATAACAAAGACTGTGTCCCTGTGCTTTGGACTGCCACATCTGATCAATAGAAACAAAGGAAAATCTTCCTTTTTGAACTTTGTTGTGGAGTTTCATTTAGATATCTTTCACATTACTTATCTTCCTGTAATTACCATTTTCATCTTTTAAGCCACTTAAGCCTTCGAAGGAGCAAACAGATGGGACTGTACTTTGGTCCAAGTTCCTGGGGGTCAGGCTCAGTGTGTTGTGCGTGTTTGCATGTGGCCGTGTCTTCCCCTGCCCGCCAATGGGAATCGTCCATGTGCCTGGGCCAAGGGTTAGAGGTTCTGGGGTGCAGACACAGCCAGGTAGCTTCTGATGCTCCAGAGACGTCCTTGTACACCCGACAATACTGACCAGCAGCCTGTCAAAGCTGTGCACCTCTTGTGCATCTAAATTCTAAGAAAATGTAGATTGTGTCAGGGTGGCGTAAGGCGGCAACACTTACCACAAAATAAAGCACGCACGGTGTTTTGTATATCAAATTCCAAGTTATTATTCGTCATGGCTGAATGGCCTGCTTTAGACTGGAGCGTGTGTCCTTCCATCTCCAGTGGCCGAGGTAGCGGCTGGCCGCTCCGCCACATGGGAGCCGGTCGCCCAGAGCCTCTGACCCGGATACGGTGCCTCTCAGCGTTCTCTGGGCCTCCCGAGTTGTTTGCCACAGTCCAACTGATAGCTGTTCCCAACTCCCAGGTTTAATAGGACAGCAAATACCTTCCTGGATGGGATCACGGGTTCTTCATCTTCCTAGTGTGCTCAGAGATCCCTTGGGAGCGTTCAAGTCTTAATCTCAAAACAAATTATTTTCCTTCCAGTGTTCTCTCACTGACCTTGGTTCTGAATGAACAAGCCCCATGTATGTAACGACCACTTGTTGGCGGATCCCATAGTGTGTATGCACTGGTGGTTTTCCTCTGTAATTTTGTTTCTTCTTTGGGTGAGGTGTGACATACGGATAACATGCAACTTCAGCGGACAGCACCGCGTTTGCTTAGGGATCAGTTCAAGGACTGACCTCCTCCCTGAGCCCAAAGTACTTGGAGCAGTGCTGCCCGCATCTCGGGGTGGCTTAACGTCACATGAGCCCTGCATTCTCCCAGGAGACTCATGTTAGATCATCTTTCTTACAGCTGTCTCATGCTGACCTCCCCGTGGATGGTGTAAAATAAGTTTGCCTTTTTTCTTTAAAAAACACCTAGTAATTTATATTGAAAGGTAATATAGTAACATTTTAATTTCATTTTTATGATTGGGTTTTTCTAATCTGATAATAATGGAAATGTACTTTTGTTTTCTAAAATAAGTTCTTTCACATTTAAATAGTGTTCATGACTAGTGTCTTCACAGCTCTGGAGGCGAGAGTACTGATCCTTTGCTGGTCACGCCGTGAGCCCTCTCTGTAATCCTTGTCTGGGCCGCTAACCACAGCAAATGTGATCGGCTCTGTCACTCGTGACTGTCTAACCTAGAAACACTTCATTTTAGCCAGAAAATAAACCTTTGTTTCTGTCCTCCAGGCTCAGCCTCTGAGAAAAGAACCTGAAATCATCACCGTGACTCTGAAAAAGCAAAACGGGATGGGTCTCAGCATAGTCGCAGCGAAGGTGAGACGCGGTCAGCGGGATGCGTCGTCCCTCTTCGCTCTGCACCTTCAGTCAGTCAGCCACGGGCCGGAGCTGAGCGTGGGGAGCCCTTCGCTGCCTGTGGACAGAGCGTGCTTGTGGTTCTGCTTCTCGGGGTAGGGTCCATGGAAGGGTTCACGGCGCTCAGGCAGCGCAGGGACGGCATCCTGCTGTCCAGGGGAGCTACAGACAGTGTGACCTTGACACCGAGTCACTGGCACTTCTGAGGAGCAGGTGGAGGCAAAACTTGATGAGTCACAACAGGCACCGGAGAAGGGAGGGTCCCTTAGTCCGAGACGGGAGCTAGGGCTGGCACGGGGACAGAGCGGGGCCTCCGACAGCCCCTCGAGTGCTGGTGCACACATGCGTCCCTGCACACTCATCACCCAGGCCAGCTTCTGCATCCCCATCCAGGTGCTCTCTTCCAATGGGTGTGCGGTGGGGCCGAGGAGGTCACCTCTGTCCCCTGGGCCACATGTGGGTCCGCTATGTGCCGGGTGCCATAGCCTCCCACAGAGAACACCCCAGCCAGCCTTAGAGTATGTGGTTGGGAGCCAGCTGCACTGATGCTGTGAAGCAGGGCTGCAGGCTGTGTCAGGGTCATTGGAAACCCGCCTGGCTAAGGGAGAGTGGTGCTCCGGTGATTGACACATGAGGGCTTTGCACTGTGTCTTGTAGACTCCACAGAGAAATGAAAGGGACGTGTTGGAATTTGGCATTTCAGGAAGCTGCGTCTGGGAAGGGCATGGTATGTAGGATAACTAGAAGAACCTGGGACCCTGGTGGGGCTCCAGCTGGGAACCAGCTGGCCAACGAGAGCCAGTGTCAGGTGTGGACAGAGGTCACAGTAGTCTGGTTCTGAGGTGCCAGGTTACGTGGGGTCACCCAAGCTGGGCCAGACAGCAGGTCTAGAACCTGTCAGTCCAGCTCATGGCCCAGAGTCCCTTACTCCTGATAAGGGCCATGCTTATGGGCCATAGTTCCAGGCTATTCTAGTTTAATGGACCCACAACCCAAAACTTACAAAGTTGTGAATAGGAAGGTATTAGACATGGACTATTTTCTATACTTACCAACTGAATCAAATGCTCATTTTTAGGGGAAAAAAATACCAGGATGTTACATGCCACACTTCGACACAGGAAAACTTTAACCTACACGTTTCCTGTTACGCGTTTATACGTATGGATCCTCTTTCCCCGCTCATCTTGCTTGGGGTCTGAAGTACTGACCTGTGGGGTTGTCAGCACTTCGGTCTTCTCCATCTGTTTCTCTGCAGCCCGGAAGGCTGTGCTCTCTCTCAGTACAGAACCACCTGGTCCCTGAAAGGCAAAGTCCTATTTACCTAAGCGCCTCTGATCCTTACTTGTAACCCGTAGAGGCATTGCACACATAGGGGGGCCCCACGCGGGCCTCTGGCCTCTGTTTTTGCCGGGTGGCCAGGTGTCAGTGGGCGGTTAGGATTGGGACATGGGCTGAAGTCCCACTCACACCTCCTTTCACGGTGCCTGTGGGGGAGAGGCAGAAGGGAGGGTGCTGGCCCCAGGCCTGCGTTCTCCCCAGGAGTGGTTCCAGATGGCAGGCCGTGGGAGAGTCCTCTCACTGCCGGGAGGGGTCCCTGCACCGTTATACAGACTGCAGCAGGGGGAGGGGTGAGGGGCATCGAGTGAGTGTGGAGGACAGGACCTCAGCTGAGGCCCCAAGAGGAGGTCTCCATGTGGAGGTGCTTGGGCTGGACCGCTGACGACAGCTCGTCCACCTGGCCTTCGCCCACTGCCACCACCTGGCCTTCACCCACTGGCCGAGCAGCTGTGTTTCTGTCCTGGTGGTGGGTCCCTGCACTTGGCTCACCTCTCCCAGCCCTACCTGTGCTGGCTGCCCCTCCCTCAGGGCTCCCTCGCGGTCTGTGTGCACCTGCCTTCATGCAGGGAGGCATGGGAACGCAGTGTGCTCTCTCTAGTCAGTAGGAAGTACTTGGTCGTAGAAACAGACAGCACTCTGGGATCCTTGCTCTGACGGAAGTCTTCGTGACTTGTGCTAAGAGATCGTGTAGCACAGCGACCGACAGCCTCGCGGAAGCTGGAGACACGCAAGATTTAGTTTCCGGTTATTGATAGTCTAAAGAGGAGGTCTTCTGTTCCTTTCACTAGTACTAGAATAATAAACTCAACGTGAAACTAGTAGTTAATTGTCAGGCACTGTTTATTCCAAGAGAGAGTACCAGGTGCCTGTTGTGTAAAGACGGAGTGTGATTTCCACTTTCTAACCTTGAAGTGTCTGCGTGTCTGTTGCTGGCGTTTTCTAGACTGACACATTAAAAAAAAAAAAAGATGTCTAGAAAAAATGGGAGGAAAGTATCAGTGTTAGCATTTCTAATTGGGATATAGGATTTCAGAACTGGGGCTCCATGGGGAATAGGAACAACACAGGACATTAGATAGAAATCCAAAGATCGCCTTTCTACCTCCCGAAGCTGGAGCGGAGAACGTGGCTTCTGTGCCACATCTGCGGTGGCCCGGCTGCTACCTCGTCTCTGCGTGTGGCGGGGTCTCTTTCCCATGTGGCTCATGCCGCAGCTGCCAGCCACAGGCCCCGCCGCAGAGCCAGAGAACCCAGGACAGAGAGCAACCGCTCAGTGTCTTTATCCCGGCTTGCCTCGTCCCCTAGCAGTCCCCGTGGGAGGGAGGCCGTGGGGGCCTGCTCCTTCCTTTCCTAGATTGGGAAGGTGGTGTCCTCCCCAGCCTCCCAGGGATTCCCACACTCTTCTTGTTTTCTGGCCTCTTTGAAAACTTTCCACAGTGAAAGCATACATTTAGAACTAGAAAAAAAGTAACACAAGTTTTTTGAAAAAGAGATTCCAGATTTAATGCTAAGGTGCCAAATTCATCAGCTTATTAAACAATAGACGTAATAAAACAAAGTATGCCCCCGGCTCTCGGGATAGTTCCTCCCCTGGAGAATGTCTTTATCAGCACACACGCACACCCTTGCTCACTTCAGGGGCGAAGCAGAAGTGACTACGAGCGAGTGCGTGACGTCAGAGGCTGTCGCTCCGGGGCGTCTGCCGACCAAGCGCGGCGGAGAGTGCGCATCTGTGGGGGCCTTCATGAGCAAGTGCCTCTTAAGCTGGAGCTTGACGGGCGCACACGCATTAGCCGGGCAGAGCCTGGTAGGCAGAGAGTCTCAGACGAGGGGCTGCGGGCAAAGGTGCAGCCATTGTGGAGCCGTTGTGTTCTGTGCCAGAGCACGGAATTGGGGGCCAGCCTTCCAGGGTGCCTCTGGAACAGGGGAGGCAGGACCACGTCTCGTACAGCAGTCGGCGTGCTTTTCCTGAGGGGACCCAGGTGGTGAGTGTCCTCCGCGGTGTGGGCCTTGCGGGCTCTGCTGCAGCTGGAGGGTGGCGGCCGGTGCGGGAGTGTGGCTGTGTCCCAGAGGAACTTAAGAGTCCCTGAGATCTTGGTGGGCTTGTGCATTTTGGTATTGCTCTGAGAAGTAGCCATCAAAGGGGTTCAGATAAAGGCCTGGTAGGGTCAAAGTGAGGTTTCAAAAGTCGATTGTCAATCCTTCAGAGAGCATGGGCTCGAGGGCTCAGTCCTGCCAGCAGAGCAGCAGTAAGGACATGCTCAGCAGCGGCCCCCTGGAAGGTGACAGAGGCGTGGCCCCAGGAAGCAGCCACGGCGGGGCAGAGCACAGTCGCTGAGGTCGGGCACTCGGTTTTGTTGCTGGTGCGTGTTTGTGGAACGACCACGGTCTGTGTGATGGATGAATTGGCTGTAGGGGGTGAGAGCGAAGTGGCAGGACGCACCGTACTCCTGTCCTCAGCATGGAGCGTGTGGACGCAGCGTGTCCTGCAAGCAGGGCAGGGGCGAGACGTTGGCAGTGAGAGTCAGGTGTTCAGTTTTGCACATACTGCCTTTGCAAGCCGGGACGCCGGTTCAGCTGAGGAGTGGGACGTCATGGGCAGTTGGATTGATGGGTATGGAGCTCAGAAACTCAGAGCCAGAGACAGAATTTGGGTGTCCGCACACAGAGAGATGTTCTGGAGAAAGTGACTCAGGCTGTGATCTGTTAAGTGGACAGTGTGCCCCTTGAAGACATGAATAGGGCATTCATGTCTGCTCTTGAAATGACGCGTGAATGCCATGGCTCCCGACGGCTTCACGAAGTAACCTGTTTTTCTCTAACTGATTTGTAGTATCTTTGGTGCTAGGAAAGGAACATTCAGCAGTGAAAATAGGAAGTCACTTAATTACACAGGCTGCTCAACAGCACTGTGAGGCTGACACGTCGCATAGGTCCGCATCATTTATAACAATTAGAAGAGATTGGTTTTCAGGATATCAAGAATGTGTTTTAAGTGCCAGACAGGCCAGCGTGCGGCGGGGGGAGGGCTCAGCACGACGGGGAGTTGTCTCGTCCCTCTCGCCAGGGCTCGCTCGTGTGTGCTTGTGCTGGTCCTGTGGCGCGGGATCTGCTTGTGCACCTCGCAGCCTTGGAGCCACGAGTAGATCACACCAGACAAGCACAAGGGCAAGCACGTGAAGCCGTGGGGAAGGTCTGACCTGGCATTCGCCGGCTGCATGGTGCCCGCTGTCATCGGGCTCCCTCCTTGCCGCTGCACGGTTGGCGCAGAAGAGCCTAGAGGCCCCAGTGACTGTTACTGGTGTCTGTGTAGTTTGTGTTTTCTTTAAGCTCTTGTGGTCTTCATATCTGGCCCAGTCTTTTTTTTTTTTTTTTTCCTAATTAGTGTGTGGCTAGCTGCTTTGAGCCTGGACGATGTTTTGATGTTCGGCTTCCCGACGCTCCTTCCACAGTGCGGTTCGGTTTTATGAAATCCAGATGATTTGGAAGAGTATGTGTGTGCAGTTTACTTTTTTTAAAACGTTGTTTTTGGGGAAGTTTAGTATGCTCCTTCTTACTCATCTGTGGGACAACACAATGCTTCCTGTTTAATTTGGATTTTTAAAATACAAACAATTCCCTCTTTATTTTCCTAGTTCTTTTTAAAGTTTAATAAAGTACCAAGTGAAGGCAAGTCAGAGCTGACTGGTTACGTAAGAGTCTGAGCGCGGCGCTCGCTGCAGTCCGTGCTGGGAGATGCTGCTCAGTGTCCCAATGTCCAGCTCGGAACGGCGCGGACCCGTGTCCTCAGAGACCAGCTCTGGCTGCCGTGGGAAACCGAGGGAAGTGGGCAGTTGTCTTTTCCCTCAGTTGGAGAAGTTGCTGTAGTCCCGAGATCAGAATGTGGTTCTCTGTTGTCGGAAGAACAGGACCGGTGGTGAGTTTCATCAGGGTGCTGTTGTGTTGTGGGTGTCGGGCAGACTCGGAACTGCATTCCGCGGCTGCTTCCATTAGAACTTGTTGAAACCTGCCAGTGATTAACTCGCTCACGAAGCCGCCGCTTACTGTGGCTTGTAATTACACACCCTGGGCTTGTTGCTCTGTATTTCAGTGTTGCACATTTTTAAGGTTCATAAAAAGAAAAGCTTCCTATATCCTTTTTGCACAGGAAAAAAAGTCCGTAAATGTACTCATGCTGATGATAATGTGGTGAGGATGGCTTGCAGTGACGCTGGGCGCCCATGGTCGAGCGGGTGGGGAGCTTCCCGCAGATGCATGGAGGGCTTTGACTGGCTTTGAAACCCATTTATGCTACAAGTGAGGCTAGAAATGACCATTTTAGAGATACTTTAGGATATGTTACTATCTTTTTAAAAAAAATGAACAGTTGAATAATATCTTAAAGGTGTTTCAGTTTGTGCTTTTAGACAATACACTGATTTTAAGTCTTTAAATCTTGGTTTTAAACACAAAAAAAAAAGATTGCTGTGCCTTAAAAAGGAGAAGATGAAAACAATGTTTATTAACATGCCACCTTCTCACTCTTTGAAGAGTAAATTCCTGACATGAACTACAGTTAAGTCCTTTGAAGAATTTGAGACCTTCATTCTCACATTCTTTAACATCCTTGTTGTGACCACACGGGAAAGACCTAGTCAAAAAGATGAAGTCCGGAAATTTTAGTTCCTTTTAAAAATCAGTTTCAAAGTACCCAGTGTGACTGCAGAATTTCTTTCGTGGAAGTGCCAGAAATATCTTCCGTGAAGTTGTCTGAAATGACTAGTGCAGTGCCTTCCGTGGCAGTTCATGAGTTTGGAAAGAATGCTTTATGGTTTTGTTTTAAAAGCAAAATAATAAATTATATAAAAATAAAAAATTATTGTTTTTTACCTGTTTTATAATAACGGTCTAAGCACTAATTTCTTGCATTGATGAAATTATTGAATTTTATTATAGTATTAACGTAACAGAAACATTGAACGTTAATGCTTTAAAGCAGAACCATTTCACATCCTAGGACTCGTGGTAAGAAATGATCTTTCTGTGGCTCGCTGCACTGCACGCAGGGGGCCGTGGGACATCCCAGTCTGAAGAAGGTTTAGGCTGCCTCAGCCTAGCCCACTTGCTCTCAGCCAAGGCTGGGGAGTCCGGCCTCACCCCTGCATGGGGCATACCTGCATTAGCAGTGAACAGGAGCCAGGAGCTCGCCTGCTCTGGTCTCACCCCTTTCATCCCCAGAGCACTCTGAGATCTCAGCAAAGCCCTGTGCCTTTGCCCTCATGCCGTGCACACACACACCCGCGGACCGCCTGCAGCCCATCTGAGGGAGCCAACTTAGGAGTTCCCTAGTTTGTTCATTTCCTTCAACTTACACACAGGGAAAGGGTAGAGAGGGTGGGTTTTGTATTCTCTGCAAAGCGTAAGCGGCGGCAGGGCCCGGAGCCTGGCTCACCGAAACCAGGCTTGTTTACGGACCACACCTGTCCGGGAGCACCTAGCCCGTGCCCTCAGACTAGTTGAGGGCAGACTGCGCATCAGAAGTGACTTTTAAAACTGCTTGTTTTGGAATTAAGGTAATTCCTACCAAGAAGAGAGCTTTTCGTGCTTTTAAAACCCTCGTCTGAGTTTTATTAGTTTGCAAATCAGAACTCCTTGTCTGATGAGAAAAAAAGCCGCTTTCAGACCATAAGGAAGGAGCACGTGGGCAGAGCCCTGTGCTGAACATCCTGACGAGTTCTAAGGCTGCTGGGCTCTCAGGTCCCCCCAGCCCATCATTGTTCTGGAACCTTCGGTGAAGAGTCCAGATGGGGTCTCCAGCCCTGGGAACAATAGGCTTGACTCTCTGCCGGCCTCTCTTCCTTCCTCCTAGGCTGCTTTTCTTTTCTTTTTTTTTTTTTTTTTCTTTTGGATTGTGTGTTAATGATGTTTTTATGCTGTTAGTCATATCATACTCCCCCACACACTCTGTTGGCCACTGAGCGTTTGAGGCGTAGGTTCCTCCTGACTGAGTTTCTGTGCCCGGGGTGAGAGGGCCTCACCCTCTGTGTTCCCGAAGGTGCGCCAGCAGGAGCAGAGACCGGCTGTCCGAGGGCAGCCTTGTCCCGTAGCCGGTCCACATCTGACACGTAAGCAGCTCAGCCCCGGGCGCGTTCCGTCCAGTTCTGGGGAACGTGTGGCTTGTAGCCACCGAGTTCTTATTTCTGCCTCCATCATTCTGTTCGGGAACCTTTTCTGTTAACGTGCTGCCATTCTTCTGCTCTTGTCACAAGGAAACCCCAGTGCGTTTCTGCTAGACCTCCTCCTCTGCCCTGCCCTCCTCATCCTCAGTAATTCCGCTTCCATCTCCAGTCCTGCTTCCTTTCCCTTTGGAAAAGGAGAGGAGCAGATTTCGGGTACACTTAAGATTAAATATTAAAGGGGCACCTGGGTGGCTCAGTGGGTTAAGCCTCTGCCTTCGGCTCAGGTCATGGTCTCAGGGTCCTGGGATCGAGCCCCGCATCGGGCTCTCTGCTCAGCAGGGAGCTTGCTTCTCCCTCTCTCTCTGCCTTCCTCTCTGCCTACTTGTGATCTGTCAAATAAATAAAATCTTTAAAAAAAAGATTAAATACTAAGATCACACATGTGGTGATCTCTGCTATTTCACTGTAATTGCTTTTCTAAGGACTGAGAATGTAGCTCTATGCACTTTTTTGCACAGCCTGGCTGGACGTACTGGTCACCGCCCTGTACTCTCCAGGAGTCTGAGTGACATCAGAGCTCACAGATCCCAGACAGAGCAGCTCCGTCGCCCGACTGCCCTGTTACTCTCGAAGTGTCTTCCGAAGGGAAAATGTGGCTTTGACACTTAAAAATGTACTTCTCATTAGTTTAATTGAATTCCACAATTGTACTTAGTGTTACTCATAATTGCTGGTGCCTTCGAAATATATAACTGCTCTCCAGGAGACCCTTTTACAGAAGGAATTTGAGGGGCACCTGGGTTTCCTCCGCCTGCTGCTCTCCCTGCTTATGCTCTCAGGCACGTTCTCTTTCTCAGATAAATAAATCTTTAAAACATAAGAAAAATAAAAGGGAATTTGATTTGTTAAATGGGGAATCGATAATTCTGGATGATTCTGATTAACCTTTTAAATTTTACGAATAAAAGACTAAAAATACAGAAATATCTTTAAATACCAGCTTAGGTAACTTTAAACAAGTAATCCTTAAAATTACTTAGCCTTTCCATTTTAATGATTAATGTTACTCTTCCATGGTTGGAAATCAGGGTACATAATGTTATATGTTGTGAAAATCTTGTTTTTACGCAGTTATCTGCTTAATTATAAATTTATTGCTAGTACCTGTGGTTACTAATAACATATAGTATGAAAAATCTGTAGTTTTAGAAAAGTGTCGTCCAGTAGAATGTGTGAGCCACAAAGGTAATTTATATGTTCTATTAGGTACATTAAAAAAAAACCCTGAAATTCTAATAATGTGTTTATTTTACACAGTATATCCAAAGTGTTAGGATTCCAACATGTAGTTGGAATGTAGGTCATTACTGAGATATTTAGATTCTTTTTTCCATACAAAGCTTAGATATCTGGGTCTGTTGTATACTTCATGCACGTTCCGTTTGGACCGGCTACATTTCCGCATTCCGAGTACTCAGTAGAGCCGCGTGTGGTCTGTGGCCGCCGTACCGGACAGCATAGTCTGGTAGTGTCTATTAATGCCATCGCACCGATGCTTGGCTAATGTTTATATAGCTCGTGTTTACATTCTTTTACTGATGTGTGTTACAAGGACATGTAGCAGCAAAAAATTCCTGGGCCCTGTTTGCCTTTCTGAACTAGAAAAGGAATGGACTTGGGGCATCTGGGGGACTCAGTTGGTTAAACCACCTGCCTTCGGTTCAGGTGTTGATTCCAGGCTTCTGTGATGGAGACCTGCATCAGGCTCCCTGCTCCTCCCTCTCCTCTGCCCCCCGCCCTCGTGTACTCTCTTGCTCTCTCAAATAAGTAAATAAAATTTTTGAAAAAAGAAAGGGAATGGACTTGCCATACAAGTTCAGTCTTTCTAGGCTCGGTTAGTGTGTGCATTCTTATCAGAAATAAGAGAGAGGAGGTTTAATGCTTCTGAAATAATTTAGTTTATACCGTTTTTATCATAGTTTATAATCTTTTCTTCAGGAGAAGTGGGGCAGGTAGTGAGTGCTCCGTAATGCTGAGGAGTTACTGTGACCTGGCAGGCGGTGAGTCTGCCTCAGTGCTCCCAAGAGCTGGCCTGGTCCCGACCTGGGTAGCACGAGCAGGGATGAAGTAGCACCGACCGACCCTCCCCTCTGTCCAGCCTGCCACGGTGGACATTGCAAACCAGGAGAGTTGCGTCCAGATGAAGATGTCGGGTCTCCTTACAGCTGGTCGGAGATTGTGGTATTTTGCATTGAAAGTAGCTACCCGTGTTGGTTTTATGTATATACACACGTATGTGTATGTGTGTATGGTTAGAAATTCCTTGGACTTCTGGGGCACCTTGGGGGCTCAGTCGGTTAGGTGTCCGCCTTCGGCTCAGATCATGATCCCAGGGTTCTGGGATCGAGTTCTGCATCGGGCTCCCTGCTCAGCCGGGAGTGTGCTTCTCCCTCTGCCTCTCCCCTCCCCCTGCTCATGTGTGCACACTTTCTTTCTCTGTCAAATAAAATCTTTTAAAAAATAAAGTCCTTAAACTTCTTTGACTTCTGATCCATCTGTAATTTTGTTTTTCTAAAATAATAAGCAGTGGAGCTGGTCATTTCTCTATACAACAGTTGTACTTTGATTTCTTTTATGTCCTGTTTGTAACCGTGAGCCACACGTGAAGTATGGACAGGATTCGAGTACGCAGAGATGGGAGGGCAGGGAGTTCAGGTGGAGCAGGTCTGCTTTAGGGGCCACGTCAATGGGAAGGTTAAAGGTTAGCGGAATGGGAATGTGTTTACAGAAATGTAAGAAGTAGGGGTGTTAAATCAAGACTTTTTCTAGGTACGTGGTGCACGGTTGAGACCACATTAGCGAGATTCAAGTGCTAACCACAGCTTGGATTCCTCTGTAGAATATTCTGGATCAATTCTTCCTTTGTGTATCACCCTCCCCCAATAGTATTTTTTTTTTAAAGATTTTATTTATTCATTTGACAGAAAGAGATCCCAAGTAGGCAGAGAGGCAGGCAGAGAGAGAGGAGGAAGCAGGCTCTTCACGGAGCAGAGAGCCCGATGCGGGGCTCGATCCCAGGACCCTGAGATCATGACCTCAGCCGAAGGCAGAGGCTTTAACCCACTGAGCCACTCAGGCGCCCCCCAACAATATTTTTTTTAATGTGTTTCACCATGTACTGTCCGTGACTTAAAGTCCATCTTTATGACCACCCTCAAAAGGACCTCTTAGAAACCTACTGGGCCTTTGCAGTTGAGGGCTGTAATGATCACTGTCTTGTCATTCCTCAGATGAAGATCTCCTTTTCTGAGTTGCAGATACACTGATAAATTGAACTTGGAATTAAAGATGTCATTGTAGCTTAGAACTTAGATAAATTCCCATCATGCAAGAAAACAGCATTTCTTCAATGCTGAGCCTTGCCCGTCGTCCTTCACCCGACAGTGAAGGCAGACAGCTCCTCCTGGAAGCAGTCCCTGTGGTGCCACAGTCGGAAATGCTCAGGGTTCCTAGCTTCGAGTTAAGCTTGGGACGTTGCGGCGTTAGCAGCTCCGTCCGTGGTGGCCGCGTCAGCTGCTTCCTGGCGCACGGTACAAGTATTGATCTGTTTGCTCATGGGGTCTGGGCTGCCTCGTGGTGGGCTTGGGAGGAAGGCCTTGACCACGTGCTGGAGGCTAGAAGGCAGCGACCGGGAAGGCCGGTGGGGAGAGCCATCTGTACTGGCGGCAGCAGGCGACCCGGGGAAGTGTCCCGGGAGCACAGGTGAGGAGGAGCTTGCGTCTTGCCCGATGTTGGAAGCCGTGTGGCTTGGCGGATGGTGGCCGGTGAGCCGGGAGTCGAACGACGAAAGCGTTTTGGCAGACCTGTTGCGTCAGACGTTGCTGTGGAAAGTACAGCATAAGCCAAAACGGGGAGACGGAGGCAGGGCGGATCGGGCGCGGTGTGTAGTGAGAGGGCGAGGATCTGCGCTCAGGCTCCAGGGTGCGGTGCCAGGCTCGGGCCTGGGGTCCCGCAGGGCGTGCTTCGGGAGCGCTGAGGGGACCAGCGGGGCGGCTGCAAGGAGGGCTTGCCGGGACTGTTGGAGGATCATGCTGGACACTTGTGCCTGCATCTGAAGATGTGACGGTCACGGTGCTGTCCAGTGTGTGTATCACGCGATCAGTTTTATGTGAATATTTGAGCTTACGCTTTGTGAACCTCACGGCACACGTATGTGGCCTCTCTGAAGGTGCCGTGGGCTTTCCGCTCACTTGCGCAGTATTTGCGGTTCCCAGGGAGTCCCCCAGATGGAAGCTTGTACCCGTTGTCTGAGATGGAATGTGGGGCTGCTGGCTCCTCTCGGGGGGCGGCTCCTGGTCCGAATGAGCGGCTGAAAGCAGACAGGGGGCTCTCGGCGAAGCTGCGGCCCTTGCCGCGTGTGGCACAGGCCCCTTCCCAGTGTGAGTAGTCGGCGGGTGCCTGCCGGAGGAGAGAAATGGTCACTTAGACAGCTGGGCTGTGGCATTAAGCAGTCGGTCACAGACCGCATAGAAGTGCAGAGTATACTGGGGACAAAATCATTTCATCGGGTCGCCTGCGAGGGAATAGCCTGCCTTACAGAGCAGACGGCGCGCGGCTGGCTGGGGGTGATTTCCCACGTGCACGTCAGGGCCCCACATTCAGGGAGACCCAGGACCGGCCAGAGCAGAGTCAGGCTAACGGCTTGGCTGTTGCTCTGTTGTGCTCTCGCTGAGGAACATGCTGCAGTCTAGAAAGCTGCCGTTTATTGAGTGCCTACTGTATGTATTTTGTTTACTGTGAAATGTCAGATTTACAGAAAAGGACAAGCTTTGCCAACTGTCTCTGCTTTTTGGGGTGTGTGTGTGTGTGTGTGAGAGAGAGAGGAACCGGTGGAGGTCTCCACTTGCACGTGGTTACGTAGTGCAGTGGACGTGCTGGCTGACCTCTGAGGGGCGTGTATCTGTCTGTAGGCAGTCAGGAGTCTGGGGCGGGGCAGGGGGTGTGCAGCGCGGGGACCGGGGACAGACAGACACCGAGGTGCACATGGGGGTGAACACGGGAAGACCTAGGCCAGATTGGGGGCGGGCTGCAAAAGAGAGGACTGGGTTTTAGCTTGTATAGAATTTTTATAAACACAGCTCGCAGGTAATGTAACCACAGAAATTTGAAACATACCGTTTCCCAAAACTGTTTTGTTAAATTGAGACCGTCTCTGCCATTTTCGTAATGAGATCCGTAGTAGATGGTTTTAGGCGCGGAAAACAATGGCATGCTATGCTACGTGCTAGAGGGGAGAGCGGGCACAGGCCTCAGCAGCGCTCCCCAGTCAGACTGTCCTCTCTGAACCGGCTGTCAGCGAAAGGCAGCAGTGAGGAGTTTTCGAGTGGAAACCACGTGCTTCCACGGTGTTGTGGAACTTTGCTTCCATGAAGTCATTTCTTGAACTCACTGTCTTTATAACTCTGAGCACCTTCTGCATTTTCCCTTTATGACACAGTACTTCATGACTATTGAAATTACCCTGAGCTACGAAATGTGAATGTGTCCTCGTGTCCTCGGCTGTGGCACGTTGGCAGTGCTCCAAGGGGGATTTCACGCATGGGATGGCTTCCTGTGGCCAGTCCAGTAAATGACTCCTACGGGTTTTTATGTTCTTGTTGGACTGTCCAGGTAGAACGTTGGTGATTCTGCACGGGAGCTATGTGTAGTCCTTAAACCTGTTTGGCAGAAGCTGCTTGTCCTGACAAGCCTGCCGTGGGGCTCGGGGCTCCCAGCTCCGCGTTCATGTGGAGTTCTACCTCATGATCTCACTGCACCGATGCGCAGCGCTTTCTGCACAGCCCTCTTACTTTTACTTACCTAAGTGCCCCTCGCTGGATGCCACAAGAAGTTTTTTCTTGTTTGAAATTTTAAAATACAGCTTTGGGAATACGGGGATATAGACTCCGGTAAATCGCTTTTGTCTCAGAGTGGTGAATAGTGTAAGTCGTGAGGGTAGCTGTGGCTCGTTCAAACCCAGGGCCATCAGAGCTTATCTTGAACTTCCGTTAGGATGCCGGTCTTCCTCTCCTCGTCAACTGGTTTATTAGTAATCGATTTTTCAGGAGGACTTTCCTTGATTTAGAAACAAACTAGGTACATTTCCCATCCGTTCCTTTATATTTACCAAATAGAGTGTTAATTTTATTAGTACTGATTTTCATGTAAAACCAAGAAGCAGGACTTCTGTTACAATTATCTGTGTACTCTTACTGCGTTGTGTTTTACTGAGGTTTGTGTTTTTTTACTGTGTGTCTTCAAGCAGTGTGTCCTGCCTTGTTTTTGTTTAGGGCGCTGGTCAGGACAAACTCGGAATCTACGTCAAGTCTGTTGTAAAAGGAGGCGCTGCGGACGTGGTTAGTATCCGTTTTAAAGATGGAAGTCTTACGCGAGTCCTTTTCCACAAATGACCTGCGAGGCCTCACTGATGCTTATCGTTAGAAAACACCATGTAGACTGTTTGCTGAAAGAAACAAACATGAGCTTCCTTACCGTTGACTTTCTTCTTCCTCCTCTTGCCTTTGGCTGTCCCCACTGCCCAAACACGTGCCCTTCGGCTATGCTCAGGATGGACGCCTGGCTGCGGGCGACCAGCTCCTCAGTGTGGACGGACGGAGTCTGGTAGGACTCTCTCAAGAAAGGTATCGTCATTATGTCCTTGTTTGTTTAAAGCTGAATATTAGCATGTTTAGGGGTGTTTCACATGTGGAATTAGAAGACCAAAAATGCCAAAAAGCTATGCCCTTACTCTTCACCTTTTTAAATGTAAAATAGTGTACAGGATACCGCATTTGTTAGCAGATTGCAAATATGTGTTTAGTTTGGAGTGGTTTCTTTGAAGCTTAAAAAAAAATACTCTTGGCACATGCCGGGAATGTCCGAGTGTCGTCAGGCTGTCCTCACTATGGCAACCGGAGGTGCGTGCTTCGTTACTCTCGAAAGGAAGGGAATGGGCAGTAGGTCGTCGGTCTGAAGGTCAGAACTGTTCCTCAGAGTAGTGTGGCCACAGGCTGCATTTCATTTTCTTACGTTTGTGCTTCCCTCTTCTTCCTAGGGCGGCAGAACTCATGACAAGAACAAGTTCTGTGGTGACGCTGGAAGTAGCAAAGCAGGGAGCAATTTATCACGGCCTGGCCACCTTGCTCAATCAGCCGTCCCCCATGATGCAGAGAAGTAAGGGCTCGTGGCGGGGGCTGTGCCGTCTCTTCCGTAACTGCTGCTGGGAGCAGCGGGCGGGTCTGGGTCACTTCGTGCGTCCCATGGATTTTAGCGTCCTGGCCTTCTCTCTGTAGCCACAGGATCTCGGGGGGTTGGGTGCTGTTGCTTTCAGCATCCCGGCAGGGTGCAAGCCCTCCAGTGAGATGCCCGGGAAAAGTGGCCAAGAGCAGCGTCCAGTGTCTGGCCCCGGGGTGGTTCCCCAGGTTCCTGCCCGCAGAAGCCCCCGTGGGCCCAGCCGGCTGCTGGAGGCACTTGGTTGTAGGCAGCAGGGGATGCGGGTGGGATGTGAAATCTTCAGAGAACAAGCAGGATTCGCCACTGAAACAGCTGTAGAACTGCGCGTGAACAGTTACGTAAGCCCTGCGTGTGCAGGACGTGACTGTCTTCTTGTACGTAGGTCACTTTAAATTAAAGTCTCCGTTATTGACATGAGATCATCTCTTGGAACCATGATTTTGTCACTACATCAGAATAAAACCAATAGAAATTTAGGGCTTTTTTGGAAAGGATTAGTTCAGAAATCACAGGGAGAAACCTGTTAGGATTCACGTTATCTTTTAAATCATTATATACCTTGCATTTACTTTGCTAACTTTGTGCACAGCTGCTAAGTCTGGCCTTGATGGAGTTCCCTTCTCTGTCAGTCCGTATTCTGGGAGCTTCCTCCAAGTCCAGGACCTGAAGTCAACCTAATGGTGACATGGCTGCAACCACAGCCTCTGAGAACCTGGACCTGCTGTGTACCAGAGTAAACAGAGCATAGCTCAGCCCAACCATGTGTGGTGTAGACCTCGACCCAGCATATCTCTCACTTTTCTCATGACGCTACCGCATTGGTGGGCTAATGGCACAGCTTATGGTCATTTCCAAGAAGGAAATGACCTTTCCCCAGAGGGAAGCTATTGGAACAGAGAACATGTCCGGGCTGCCACACGGGGCACATGAAAGCCAGAAGCGGACGTGGACAGTCACACCACCAGCTACTAAAAGAATTAGTGTGTTTTAGAAAGTGAGGGAAGTATATTTATCTTTCACTTTGAAAAGTTACTTTAGAAGTTGTCTCGTGACTTAACAGGTGGAGTTTATGAGAAGAAAGAGCACCTTTTCCCATCAGTGCCAGTTAAATGTTGCTTTGAAGATTGTCTAGAAAAAGATTTTACTCTTAGATTTAAAAAAATTACCTTATTTCTCCCACTAAAAATATGGTCTTATGAAATTTTAAATATTTGTAGGTTTTATCTGTCTTTAAAGACTAAATAGGGGGGCGCCTGGGTGGCTCAGTGGGTTAAAGCCTCTGCCTTTGGCTCAGGTCATGATCGCAGGGTCCTGGGATCGAGCCCCACATCGGGCTCTCTGCTCAGCAGGGAGCCTGCTTCCTCCTCTCTCTCTCTGCCTGCATCTCTGCCTACTTGGGATCTCTCTCTGTCAAATGAATAAATAAAATCTTTAAAAAAATAAAAAAGACTAGGGTGTTTAAAATAAAATCTCACGCAAATGAGGAGAACCTGAATACACTTTGATTTCAGTTTCAGACCGTCGTGGCTCAGGTAAACCCCGACCAAAGAGTGAAGGTTTCGAGCTCTATAATAATTCAGCCCCAAACGGATCACCTGAGAGCCCTCAGCTGCCGTGGGCAGAATACAGTGAACCTAAGAAACTGCCGGGTGACGACAGACTGATGAAGAACCGGGCCGATCACCGCTCCAGCCCCAACGTGGCAAGTAAGAAGGGTCCCTTTCCTGTCTTTCCCTGGCCTGCACGTGCACGGTTCCCGTCGGTGCTGGGGAGACACCGTGTGCTCTCTTAGTTACCAGGGTGGTGGGAGTCCCTGTGGGCGCTCGCTGATGGAGACGTGCTCTCGGTGAGAGAGGTGGAAAGCCGTGTTCTCCCGGCAGACAGTAAAAACTAGGTTAGAACTCTGATTCAATGCGTGCTCTGGACGCGTCATTGATACGGTCTCTGGCGGGAGTGGGCAGACTGCCAGCGGGTCCCCTAGTGGTGCTTCTACTGTTCAAGGGTTGTTAGCAAGAAGAAGAATCAGGGCGCCTGGGTGGCTCAGTGGGTTAAAGCCTCTGCCTTCGGCTCAGGTCATGATCCCAGGGTCCTGGGATCGAGCCCCGCATCAGGCTCTCTGCTTAGCGGGGAGCCTGCTTCCTCCTCTCTCTCTGCCTGTCTCTCTGCCTGCTTGTGATCTCTGTCTGTCAAATAAATAAATAAAACCTTTAAAAAAAAAGAAGAAGAACCAGTAGAAGGATATGCAACATGTACAAGGTTTGCAAAGCCTAAGATATTTATTGTCTGTCCCGTTGCCAGAAATGTCTGCCAGTCCCTGGTCTGCAGATGACACTTGGTAGCTCGGGGCTCTGATGATGCCAGTGAGGGGAGAGGGTGTGGTGAGCCCTGATCTCCCACGTGGCTACTGTTTGTCGGGTGCTGACTCCTCGCTGGCAGACGGAAGATGCGGGGCGCGTGGTCACGACCCTCAGAGAGCTCTGTCACGTGACATCGCGTTTTTTTTTTAATCTAATGTTAAACTTTTTTTCCCCTGACCCTTTCTAACAGATCAGCCTCCGAGCCCTGGAGGGAAGAGCGCGTACACCCCTGGAACAACCGCCAAGATCACGTCTGTCTCCACCGGGAACCTCTGCACGGAGGTGTGAGAGCGAAGCGAGCGTCCTCCCTGCGGCAGATGCCCAGGCCTCCCGCGGGGTCCCTGACCTGTCTCCTCCCACATTCACTCCACACGTCAGCCGTGTTTAGAATTCCAGAGGCCTTCTTCACTTTTAACACAATAAGGAAATTAGCTTTAAATGAGGGAATCAGGGAAAAATGTTTTAATTATTCTCAGTATGGGATCAAACGCTTTAAATTTTTAACACAGTTTTAAATGTATCTACTATATTTTAAAACAGATCATTGGAAATTAAATTAGTTTATATGCAAATTGCCAGGAGCTCACGTTTCTTTCTTCTTCCCGGTTTCCAGGAGCAGACCCCCCCACCGAGACCGGAGGCCTACCCCATCCCCACACAGACGTACAGCCGGGAGTACTTCACCTTCCCCGCCTCCAGATCCCAGGACCGGGTGGCGGCTCCTCAGAACCAGTGGCCAAGTTACGAGGAGAAGCCGCACATGCACACAGACAATAATCATTCCAGTGTCGCAGTTCAGGTTAGAGGGAAGGAGTCTGTGAACGTTCCCAGCCCTCAGGGATAAACCCATGTGACGGGAAAATCTGAATGATGTCAGAGAGACAGGTCACACCCTCTGTAGGACAGAACCGAGTCTGATAGTTGTTCTTCTTTCCCGGGTTCCTGGTTAACTGAGGAAGAGGGGATAGGAAGGAAAACAAGATGTGAGGAGGAATGCTGTACCCCCCGATGTTTGATCAGTGAAGGGTTCGTCACGGCACACCTGCATTACAGTCTGTGAGGCAGGATTTGGATTTGAGGAGTGAGAAGCGAGTGATGTGCGTTTTTCTTTGTTTGTACGGAAGCTGTCCGGGCACTGGGACACAGGCGTGACCGTGGTCCCTGCCCATGGAACTAACCATGTGGCTGGGAAATGAGGCAGATAAAGTCAGTACGTGTACTGACCCCTGCTGGGGATCTGAGTCCCCACTGGTGGCAGAGCTGCCTGTTGATGTACGTGTGACCGGCACCTGGGCTCCCACGTTACCTCACTTTTCAGACCAAGGGACAAGGCACAGAGACGTGCCACTGAGCGGGAACCAGGCTCGGGGCAGGGGGCAGTGCCCGGTCTTTGCTGCCCGGAACTACACAGCAAGGGCTTGAAGTGACAAGCTGAGGAATTTGGGGTCCGCCCAAGTTAGTAGAGAAGGGAATGTCCGTCTGAATCGTTGAGCTGGGAACATCATCAGGTGTGCTTTTCTGTTTTAGAAAGAGGACGTTGGGTTGTGAAAGACTGGAAGAAGAAATCACATGCGGGCATACAGATGTAACAAGTATGGGTCATGGATGGTGAATCCTGGGTGTGGCGCTTTAGTCGGGGTGGCCGGAGGCGCCCAGGGCTGAAAATGTGGCGGAGCTGAGCCGAGAAGGCCAGGATGACAGAAGGGCTCCCAGTCGGGGGGTGGGGAGCCCAAGTGGTGGTGAGGAGGAGCCACACGGAGAGATCACAGATGATGCCATCTTGTCCACAGGGCCAGCCTGCCACTTGCCTAGGGAGGCCTAATGACCCCCACAGGCCCAGTCTGTCTGGGACCGTTGGGTGCCCAGCTCCACCGGCCAGCTGGAGTTAGTGGAGAAGGGGTCTTCCTCCAGATGTCTCCTTCACAGGGGAGTACTCGAGTGGCCTGCTTCCTCTGGTGTCTTTTGTTAGCCCGTAGGAAGCTGTCCCTACCCTGTGTCATGGTCATCTACACGTTTGCTCCTGTTTTGTGGGAATATTGTTGTTAGGCCTCCATGTTCATAGTGTATATCTGCTGCTGGCTTCTGCCTCATTTCGGGGGTCAGTGAGCTCGAAGAGGAAGTCGGAACGCAGAGAGGTCCGTGTGGCGACGGGTCAGTTCTATGGATCTTGACATGACTGAGCCTCAGCGTAGGACTTCAGCAGGGGATACGTGGGAGATGGCAGCAAGGGCCCCAGGGCCGCGCGGGGTCTGCAGGGAGAGCAGAGCGTGACCCTGCAGGTTCGGTACCGCAGCAGACAGGAGGAGCCATTGGAGGGTCTGAGGCAGGACCTTTGACATCGTCCACTTGAAAAGTGTGCGACAAAGAGCAGGAAATCGAATGACACCGTTGACATGAGTAGCATCGGTTGAACTGCGCGTGTCCACTTTTATGCCCACATTTTTCAGTACCGTGCTGCGAATGTATGTTCTCTTCCTGATAGTGATGTTCTTTTCTGTGGTCGACGGTACCGTAAGAGTACGGTGTGTGCTGAGACGTACTGAATACTTGTTGTTTCCATCAGGCTTCCGGTCAGCAGTCGGCTGCTCGTCATTAAGGTCTGGGGGAAGTCAGAAGTGGTGTGTGGATTTTTGACCACCCAGGGTTCAGTGCCCCATCCCCTGCCTCTTTTGAGGGTCTGGATACTGCTTGGTGAGCAAGAAACTGGTTCTGTGGGCACCGTACAGATAGAGCAAATGTGGGCAGTAAATGTTCCATTCTTCTCTCAGGCTACTGTGTTTTCAAGTGGTACTTCCTTTTTTTGTTGTTGGTTTATTTTTTAAGGAAGGAAACAGCTTATTTTCCAGATTTGCATCTTTAATTTCTACACATTAATAGGACAGGAAAAAAATGTTTGACATCAGAGTGAATCATTTCTACCAATTTAAACTACTTTTAGACGTGCCGTTGTGCAGAGACTAGGCCTCTGGAAGACTGTTCCTTTTGTTCTCTTCCACACATACACACTGCGTTTTGTACCTTTGTGAGACGGGAACAGAGACACCGGGATGCCTGGCTTGTCCTGGCACGTGCCCAGCTCTGTCAGAGTCCCCAGAGTCAGTCATCTGCTGGTGGAGCCATGGCTGACGCGTTTAAGATTCGATCGTGACTCATACTCACAATTGCACTACACTAAACACACTTACCCTCTCAGTGTCCATCATGGGAAGAGCCGCAGTGCAGGTGTGTGCAGGGACCCATGCAGGAGCGGGAAGGCCATGCTCGTCCGTGAAGCAGCTGAATGTGCCGTGTGTGTGTGTGCGCGCACCGTGATGCAGACGGGAAGCCCAGCTCTCCCTTGTTTGTAACAGATAAATTCCCTGGAAAAGCCCTGACTCCCCCACCCCCAACATGGTGTCCCTACTTCGTGCGTCCCATAGAACCACAGAGCTGATGGTCTCAGCCTCTGTTCCGCACTCCCCTGACGATTTCCCTAAAATGTTTTCTCCCTGAAGATAAAATATTAATGCACTTTTAGTAATTTTTTTCTAAGCAGCTGAAATAGAACAGTTTTCCTTTTTTCTTTTCCCAGCGTGTTACCCGTTCCCAAGAGGAACTTCGGGAGGACAGAGCTTACCAGCTAGAGCGGCGTCGAATCGAGGCAGCCTTGGACCGCAAGTCCGATAGCGACATGTGGATCCATCAGAGCCCCTCCGTGGGCTCCAGCGCCTCCAGCCAGGAGCACCTGGACCACTCCTCCAAGTCAGGCACCCCCGCGTCCACTCTGACCAAAAGTGGCCCTGGGCGCTGGAAGACGCCAGCCGCCGTGCAGCCTGTGCCGGTGGCTGTGTCCCAGCCGCTCCAAACAGACCTGCCCCCGCCGCCCCCGCCGCCTCCCACGCACTATGCCGGGGACTTGGACGGAATCCCTGTGGACTTGCCTCTCCCTCCGCCTCCCGCTGGCCAGACGGGACCCGCAGCGGCTCAGGTGGCGGCTGCAGAGCGCAGGAAGCGGGAGGAGCACCAGCGCTGGTATGAGAAGGAGAAGGCCCGGCTGGAAGAGGAGCGGGACAGGAAGCGCAGGGAGCAGGAGCGGAAGCTGGGCCAGATGCGCTCCCAGTCCCTGAACCCAGCCCCGTTTTCTCCGGGGACCGTCCCCCACGTGAAGCCAGAAAAGCCCTCCACGCTCCAGAGGCCCCAGGAGACGGTCATTCGGGAGCTACAGCCCCAGCTGCAGCCCCGCACGATCGAGCGCAGAGACCTGCAGTACGTAACGGTCAGCAAGGAGGAGCTGTCGTCGGGAGACAGCCTATCCCCGGACCCGTGGAAGCGGGACGCCAGGGAGAAGCTGGAGAAGCAGCAGCAGATGCACATCGTGGACATGCTGAGCCGCGAGATCCAGGAGCTGCAGAGCAGGCCCGAGCGCAGCGCGGAGGAGAGCGACCGCCTGCGGAAGCTCATGCTGGAGTGGCAGTTCCAGAAGAGGCTGCAGGAGTCCAAACAGAAGGACGAGGAGGATGAGGACGAGGAGGACGACGACGTGGACACCATGCTGATCATGCAGCGCCTCGAGGCTGAGCGGAGAGCGAGGGTAAAGGGGACGGGTGCTGTGGGCGCGCGTGCCCGGGGCGGCGCTTTTGGGGGCGGCCATGCCCGGGCTCCTGGTGAGTCGGCCAGGGCCCCGGCCTGTCACGTAGTGCCGCACCCGCTGCTGCTAGCCAGCGTCCCGCAGGGCGAGCCAGGGTGAGAGGCACAGACGTTGAAGAGTAAACCCCGTCCACACGGAGCTTGGCTCCTCAGGTAGCTTCTCGTTAACGCTTCAGTTGAGAAAATCAGTTAATAACCACTAGTTCGTTAGTAACCGGTAATAGTCCTCATCAGGGGTTGGCAAAACCTTTTCTTTTTTTTTTTTTTTCTTTTTTTTTTAAGATTTTTTTTAATTTATTTGACAGACAGATCACAAGTAGGCAGAGAGGCAGGCAGAGAAAGAGGAGGAAGCACGCTCCCTGCTGAGCAGAGAGCCCGATGCGGGGCTCGATCCCAGGACCCTGAGATCACGACCCAAGCCGAAGGCAGAGGCCTCAGCCCACTGAGCCACCCAGGCGCCCCGGCAAAACCTTTTCTTAAATGGCCAGAGAGTGAGGGTCTGAGGCCAGGTGGGCCGTACAGACTGTCTTCACGGTGCAGCCCGGTCCAGCAACGGAGCTGACGGAGATGGTGCCCGTGCCACGAGGGGGCTGTGCTCCTTGGAGCCGCCCAGGCGGCCAGCCGGCAGGTCCTGTGCTCACCCCTGGTCTCGATTATCAGCCCTGAACCAGCCCTGAGCGGGGTGACAAAGAGCACCGCTGAGAACCGTAGTACCAGCGAGCGACCCCATGGGGCGCTCGTTCTCAGGAGGCAGGTTCCTCCGAGACCAAGCTCCTCTGCTTCAGCGTCAGGATAGAGACGCTGAGAGTTTGGGGTGTTACTCCCGTTTCCCCTCGATAAAAGTAACTTGTTCTTCCAAATCAAATAACAGAAGTGAAATTCGTGTTAGTAGAACACAATAGATCCCTTAAGGTGCCAAATTTGAGAGTCTTTGTTACCCTGTCCAGAGAACTGTTGACAGGCACTTAAGCGACCGGTCACGTCCATGGGTTTGTTTACAGCGCAGTGTTCTGGGAAAGACAGCCTGGAGCGTGACTTCTGGGTCTGGTTTCTAGTGGCAGCGTGGATTTGGGGCTGTCTGCTAGAGGTCTCAGCAGACACCTGTTCAGTCCGATGTTTCCGTCTTTCCACGTCAGGACGCAGCCTAATCTTAGATAATTGTTCATACGTAAAACCCTAGTCTGATCCCTTTTCGAGTTTGCCCTGTAGATTATTTTCCTGAAACATGTCACACACCTCTCCTTACGCACATATTCTCAGCAACAGGTATGTGGAACTCGGCCCCAAATTCAGCAGGAACACTGCGGTGTCTCAAAAGCCCAGATCTTAACTGTGACATGATTTTACGGGTTTATCTGAGTCACCAGTGATAAACATTCTTAAAATTTGAAAGAGCAACTGACGGGTGACTAATGGCTCACTTACAATGTCCAAATTCTTTGCAGAGTCTCCACTCTGGGGTCAGGACTCCGGCCTCCCTGTCCACACGGTGGCTGAGTGCTTGCTGCAGGGTCCTCTGCCTCCGGTGCTGCTAGTGGCAGGAGGTGATCGCAGGAGCCAAGTGCGCTCCCGGCCTCAGGTCTCCCCTGAAACAGGAGAGCGTGTCGGCTGCGGTCCACGCTGCGTGTGAAGCCGATGTCTCTGGTGAACCAGCAGACATCATTCACCTTCACCTTGGTGACCCTGTCCCCTAGTGAAAAGTCAGCACCTGCTCTGTGGCATTTCTACGCTTACTCTCCGCAGCGAGTTCTCACTAACGGTCCGCTGGGCTTCCCAGACGGCTCAGCACTGACTGTTTGAGAGCCTGTTCACATGAATTACGACATGTGGAAAGTTTTGTACGATGATTTCGTTAAAAGTATCTGTGTATTTATCACTAATCATGTTTAAGATTAATATCTTAGTCTCCCAATAAGAGAGCTCAGGGAAATTGTGCTTTTTAAAGTTTCTTCTACTCAGCAGAACAAATAATGAAGCTCAAGTGTGTAATACATTTGTGGACATTTTCCTGTTTCTGAGTTCGGGAAGCCGGGGTGTAGCGTTTGCTGTTCTCGCCGGGGTGTCCTTCAGACGCCGGTGACGCGCGGGAGCAGCAAACACGCCGGTGGCGGAGGCGGACAGGTCTGAACGTGTTTTCACACTTCGTCTTTCTTTTTTTTCCTTCTCTGTTACCTGCAGCAGACTGCTCTGCCAGCAATCTCTGTTCTAGATTTGGTATGTTCTCATTTCTTTCCCTTTGGTACTTTTTTCCTGTCTTGATTTTCTTTTTCCTTTCAGTGGTGGTGGTTTTGTGTTTCTGTGGAGCGGTTCCTGGGGGTGTCCCAGAGCAGGCTGCGTAGCCGCGTCCTCTCCAGCGCATGCCTCTCAGTGTGTTTAGATTAGTTCCTCTTTGCTTTCCTCCGTTCCTTTTGACTGTACTGTCTGTTAATGGTTTTTGACCTTTTCTCTGATTTAGTCATAAAACTGATTCCGTGTATTCTTATGTAGTCATAAATGCGTGAGCAAATGAAAGAAATTTTGCAATGAATAATGTTTCATTTTTACTACCTCGGTGTGATAGATTTGGAATAATCAACTATTAGAAACACCCACGAATTCGTGTTCACATTGTTTTGCCGATGAAGGTGCAGGTCTCTAGGAGAGCACCGTCTGTCGGTGGCACACGAGCCTTCGGTAGACACTTATTCGGTGTCGTCGTTGATAATCCTGGGCGGACTTGGTTTATCAGCCGTGCGGTGTACTGTTGGTCGAGAAACGCTAAGCCCTTCCTGCTGTCAGTTCCGTGCGTCCGCTGTCCGTAGTGGGGAAGTTTGGTTGCCCTTTGGTGTCGGCGACGCTCAAGTACCGTCACCTGTGTCGTCCGCCAGAGTCACGTCCTGCTGGCGTACCCGTGACGTTCTCTTGAGGTCATTTTTGTCAGTCGGCTTCCAAGTGAATATGGACAGCGTCACACGGGACTGTGAACAGTCCCAAAGTCCCGGTCACCAAATAAGCCCTTTGTCTTCATTTTGTTTTCTTTAAATTCAAGCAGTGTGGCGGCACTGTTTGCTCCAAAGAGAAGTCGCTCGCGGACATAGCTGCCCTCCTTGACGGCTGAGGGGCATACTGCTTTAGCTCTACTTTTCCCACAGGAGACAGAAAACACAGATGTCCCCTCCGTACTTCGGTGTGGGGAGGTGTACCTGCGGCAGGCGGTCGGACACTTAGAGCGGTTTCCCAGGGTCAGCTGCTCACACGCACGCGCGCACAGGGTGTCCCTTACACACCGGATGCTGACCGGCGCACGGGCTGAGGGGTCCCCAGCTCCGTGGGCTGGTCAGAGGCCTCTGTGCAGAGGAGTGATGCCCAGGGAGAAAGGGTTACACCAAGATTTGTATTTTAAAGACACACTTCAGAGTTTTTCTTTCTTTAAAAGGTACCTATGTCGAGTATTAATATTGACTTGAACTACCTCAGTCTGAGCATTTCTTAGCCTGATTCCCCAGTGAATACGAATGGGACGGCCACAGTGTCCTTATCTCCAGAGTCCTGTCAGCTGGCAGGCTGCATGGAGAGTCCTCCTCTGCTGGTGTCAGTCCTCTCTCTAAGAGGAGAAGGGCAGTGGCAGGTGTGACAGACAGAGAAGTGTCCCCTGTGCGGGGTCTACGGTGTGCCCTTCATACGGAGTGTCCAGGACGACTGGGAGGATGGCTGGGCTCAGCGGCATCATCGTGGCAGGCCTGGCTCTGCTCGCCCTCTGCTCTTCAAGGGCCGCCTCCCGGTCCGAGACCCCCACTCACACTGCTGGCCCGAACCCTCTCAGATCAAAGACCCATACGCACTTGCCCATGTCTCACCTCCACTGGGAGTCAGACAGGTCGTGGCAGACCCCAGTGTGTTTCCCCCGAAATGCCCGCCCAACTGCTCACCTGTGCCTTCTGCTGTGCCCGTGTCAGCAGACGCTTGAATGACCTTCTGGTGAACCTTCGTCACCATAAGCCCTGTTCCTGTCTGCTGAGAAATCCCGCCGTCTTCACTTTCTCAGAATCTGAGCCCTGGACACCCACACTGGCCCGAGCCACTGCCGTCTCCTCACTGCAAAGGCCTTCTTACTGAGTCCCTCTTCTGCCTTTGTCCGGTGCAGCAGCTATAGGGATCCTGCTTAAAGAAGTGTCAGCTCTCTGGAGTCCTCAGAACCCAGCAGTGGCTCCCTTGTCCCTTAAAGACACGTCCAAGTCTTCCCATGGCCACGAAGTGCAGTAGGTTCATCCGTGCCTCCCCACGGCCCCGCCCGCCCTCCCCTTCACCACGGCGCTGTGGGGTGCGGGGGTCAGCCGTCACTGTGGCTTCCCCTGGCTGTGGGCGAAGGGCAGTGGGTCCCTTCTACCCAGTGACAGGATGGGCCCCTCATGCCTCTGTTGCCCCAGCTCTCCAGATGGTTCCGTACGTCACTCATCCCCTCGTGACAGCTGTGTGATGTGGGTAGAGCACAGGGGCGAGGCCCGTGTGCAAGAGATTCACCAGACGTCAGGGAGACAGGAGTCTTTTTTTTTTTTTTTTAAGATTTTATTTATTGATTTGACAGAGATCACAAGTAGGCAGAGAGGCCAAGAGCGGGGCGGGGGAAGCAGGCTCCCCGCTGAGCAGAGAGCCCGATGCGGGGCTCGATCCCAGGACCCTGAGATCATGACCTGAGCCGAAGGCAGCGGCTTAACCCACTGAGCCACCCAGGCGCCCCAGGAGACAGTATTCTAACTGGAGTTCTCAGTTTATATATATTTCAAATCCTGCTAGACAGAAGCTTTTCCTGCTCGAGAAGTTCTTGATAGGACCCATTTTTCAACTAGAAATGGACGTGATGTGTGACAGGCTCTGTTTTGGCTGGTCTTGGGCTTTGTCTTGGTACCGTTACAACGGCTCAGCCGCTGATTCGGGACCTGACCGCTCACGGGGAAGCCCCTCTGCCTTGGCCCCGTGCCAGCGAAGGGATGTTTTCAGGGAGTTTGGTAGCTCTCCTGTTTTCCTCCTGCGAAGGCCCAGGCTAGATCTGCCCTCGTCAGCTGCCTCCCTGGCTGGTCTTCGTGTGGGACGGCAGGAACTGGGCAGGCCCGGGCGACCTGGGCGTGGGAGGGTTTGGACTGAAAGCAGGAGCTCGTGGGAAACGCAGTGGTGGGGTGCATGTCTGGGGAGACGGGCTGCTCCTGCCTCTTCCCACGGGAGCACCTGGCCGCAGGAGGGGGCAGCAGAAGCCGAAGGGTGGGCTGTCTTGCTCCAGGAGCGTGGAGAGCACGTTCACAGTAAGACCATCGTGCCCGTGTTCCAGAGCAGAACATGAGACTCACCTGCTGTGTCCCATTCGGCTCTTGCGCGAAGAGAACCTCGGGTGCGCGTCTTGGGCTCTTGGAGCCACGCGGCCTCCTTGTGGGTGACGTCCTGTCCCTGCCGCCAGACTATTGGAGCAGCTAACCCGTAGCTCCCGCAGCTCCTGATCAGGTCGTTCTCGTGCTCCCACTGAGCAGGCAGAGGCAGGGCTGTGCCGAGGGCAGGGAGCTGGCTCCCGGCGGACTGCCCGCACCGTGGGGACGGCTTTCCTAGGGAGGACAGCCCACCCTCGGCGCTCTCCGCGTGGGGCTGCTAGCTGAGCGCTTGCCCTGGACCCTGGAGTTGCAGGCCAAAGCCCGGAGGCATTAAGTTGCCTGATCATAGGGGTTCCTCAGGGGGGAGGGGATATTAAAAATGTTAGGGTATTTTTAATGGGTAGGAACACAGGCAGAAAAGTCTTGCCCAAGTTCTTAAGAACAACCTGCTTAACAGACTTTGTCGGACATTTTGAGTGAAATTGTCGAAAAGTAAGGGACACCTTTGCCCTATTTTGTATTCCAATAGCTCAATGTGCTTGTCTCCCTTAATGGGGCTTTTACTGTAAGTTCAAGATAGAAGTTAGTGTCTTGTGGTATAAAGTCATAAACACATAGTTTTAAACGTATTTTTTTGTTGACCTGAAAATGAGAAATGGGGACCGGCCCACCAGTGAAGCGGAGCTAGTTCACACTTGGAGGACTGGGGAATCCCAGCTGGTTTAGAAGAGCTTCAGTCTGAGCTGTCTTGTGTTCATTCTGCGAGAATTCTCCATCTGTCAACTCCGATCCGTTCCCCTGAACGTACCTTCCTGCCGGACGGCTTTGACACATGTCACTGTGGAACTGTGAGCTCGTGACTGCAGGGTGAGCGTAGTCTGCCGTCTGTCCTCGGACGTCAGCCCTGAGGTCTGTAGCGAGTTGAACTGCCCTTTGGTGCTGAACGTCAGCTCAGTGCGCTGTTCTGAGCTACTGTTGGGAGTAAATTAAGAGATTGGATTCTCTTCTGTCCTTAGTGGTTTGGGGGGAGGAGGGTAGAGTAAAGCAGCGTATGTATGAGGAACAGAACAGTCTGTGTTTTGAAGATGAGGGGACGTGAAGCAGCTTAACGCCCAGTGGAGAGAGGCTGCCTCAGTCCTCCCAGCACTGGCTCGTTTGCCCACTTTAGAAATCGGCACTAACGAACCTAAGGCAGGAGACGTTTCCTCGCTTACCCCCATCTGGATTTAGAAGAGTGAAGTCTTTTCAGAGAAAGTGTTTACAGATTCATAAGATAACATTCTGTACCTGTAATTATGAGAATGTTAACTGTTCTCATTTCTTAAAATGATACTCCTCTTTAATTTAGAAGAAGGAGTGGGCTGGTTCAGTGGATACTGGTTTTCTTGCTCAGACTTGTTTTTAATTAGATCTAGAGAGTATAACATGATGAATGAGTTTGTGCTTTATTAGGTAACAGAAAAACTTATTTTGTTAATGCAGTTTGACATTCCTCCATAAATTACTCTTCTGTAGAATACTTAGTATTCTCAATTGCTGTTTTATTGTGTTACTTTTATTTGGGTACTGTTTGCATAATTTGGACCGACGGCTGTAACATGCTTGAGCCGTCTTCAGAACACTGCCAGCTGTGAGCCCTGCGTGCGGCGCGGGGTTGCGCTGCCTGGAGCAGGACGGTGGACGTCCTTCCTCGGGGCTGGGTTTCTCAGGCAGCAGCACCTGCGCCTGTCGCATAGGCCACCCCGCCCGCCGTCCCGGGCGTATTTCTAGGTTGTACTAAAAGAGGACGTCAGGTTTGTCTTCTTGAGGAGACAGTTTTCATTTTTTTTTCTAAGGTGTCTTAGCGTTATTTCCTGACATGAAAAAGTTAGGGACACACGTTAGTTTGTTACTTTCCCACCAGATGAAGTGTTCATTCCACAGAAACCGGGTAAGAGTGAAGTTGTTAGGTTTTTGCTTAAAAAAATAAAAATGGATTTTAGTCCAGTTTCCATTTTCTGCTGTGAACAGTTTATACAATAACTAACTAGTAATTCTGTAAATACTGAGATACACCATGAGCAGTTTTATGTAAGGGATTCCTACAGTGCTTTCGGCAATTTAAGTGGGTGCCATTGAGTTACATTTTCACTTTTTAAATTTTAAATCTACTCCCTTTGATGTCGAGGGTGGCGTGGGGCCGTGGGCAGTGCTACAGGCCAGCTCGGTCTCACACGACCGAAACTGAGAAGCGGGCGTTCAAAGTTGCCTTTATCCTGGCCTGTAACGACAGAAGGGCGTCCTGCTCTGGCCAGAGGTGCCCTGAGGCCACAGTACTTAGAGAAATCTGACCAGAAGGATAAAGGAGCCAGAAACAAAACAGGCTACGTGGTAAATTTTTGAAAATATCCTGAAGCATTTGCTTGCTGCGAAGGAAAGATAGTAAATTTGTTCCGTGTTGTTTCAAGAAGGCAGAACCCGAATGACAAAAAACAGAAAGCAAACCATCAGGTGGTGAATTTTAGACCCACAGAAGAACTTTTTGCTCAGTAGTTGCCTGGAGATAGAGCGCCCTGTCTCGGGGAGCGGGGTGGTCGGTTCCCAGACAGAGCGGGCCATTCCTGGCAGAGACGGAGCAGAAGGGAGGTACAATGAGGTGCCTTCCGAGTTTCAGGTGCCGGTTCTCTGACTCAGGGTTGGAGGGCACCCCCGGACTGTGAAGGAATTCTTGACGGGGTTCAGAGAGAGCACAAGGCGCGGCCGGCCCCCTGGAAGCTTGGCGTCGGGGCCCAGGTGGGCTGATGTAGACGGGCCTGCCTCAGGCTCCTGTCCCGCCCAGGTCGTGTGCTGGCCCCAGGGGAGCCGGCGGCGGCGCGCCATAGTCCCCTGGAGCACAGGCCAGGTGGCACAAGGGGAAGAGTGCAGAGGGGGTGAGCGGCTTCCAGAGTTCCATCCGTTGAGAGTTTCGCCTGTTGTCCGAGTCTGCTGCTTTCCAGGAGCTGGTTAAGCTCCCGTTTATTCTGATACGAGAACCATGCTCCTTTAACATGCGAATGCAGGAGACCGTTCCCTTCTCTAAGCCACAGTTTAATGGGAAATTAATGGACTGTGGGGACCACACCCTTAGGTAACTTAATTTTGAAACTGTAGAGCTCTAAGATGTGTGTGTTTTACTGTCCTTCAACAGTGATTCTAACCTGGTTATCTCGTATTTAACCCCGTGTGTGTGTCTGCGTGTGTCCGCATGTGCCCTGTACGCCGCATGCGGCCGGCGGGCGGAGCGGAGGTTCAAGGCGCTGTGTTGTCAGTTGCAGGACGAGGAGCGGCGGCGCCAGCAGCAGCTGGAAGAGATGCGCAAGAGGGAAGCCGAGGACCGCGCCAGGCAGGAGGATGAGCGGCGCCGCCAGGAGGAGGAGAGAACAAAGCGTGATGCTGAAGAAAAGGTTATGGTCCTCTAGGGGCAGCTTAGACCTTTACCAGATTAGCCTGAACCCATCGATGGGCTGGGGAGAGGGGCTAGACCTTACCTGTGTCCTCAGACGCACAGTACAGAACAGGGCCTGGACCCCCACCTGTGTTCTTGGACCCAGCACTTGAGCCCGACCTGGCCCACCCACCTCTCTTCCAAACTGTGCCCAGACTCTCTTACCCTGTGAGTCTTGTCTCTCTCCTGCTTCTGAACTCATTGGCCTGGTTATGGTGAGTGGGCCTCCTTGCAGCCCGCCCGCTCACTCTGGGCTCTTCCTTTCCTGGATGTGGTCCGGCTGGTTACTGGGAGGGGGTGCGTGTGCGCGAGTCGGGCAGGGGCAGCGCGAGCTGTGGCAGGCGACGGGAACATAGTAACAGTCTGTTCACACCCCGCACTTGACATCATTCACTGACGTCACTCACTGCGGGCTGACGGGAAAGAGAGCAGATGGCGTATGGAGAACACGATTCCAGGAGAATGCAGCCAGGATATGATCTGATAAATATCCTGAGTTACGACTTGCTTTCCATACGTGGATTTTTCTTATGAAAGTAATCTTTTTAAGTTGAATTTTAAAATGACAACTGATTTGACCAATTCTGAGAGACGGGGCCCGCGGCCTGCTGCTGCATATGCCGGCTGGGCCCTCCCGCAGGGCTCGCCCGTCCTGGACACGGGCCAGGAGAAGCGCAGCCGCCGCTGCCTCCCTTCTGTGGAGGGCGGCCCGGAGCGCCCGGCTGCCGATGGGGAGGAGCTCAGTTTCCGTTCGTCGCTCCTTTGGTAGTCCAGTGAGCTGCCCTCACAGAGCGCCCTCCTCCCCGCCCCGAACCAGAACTTTCAGGAAGCTTTTTGTAGCGGTAGAACCAGTGCGGATCTGTGACAAGCGAAAGCAAGACTGACAGAAGCGATGAGACTCACGTAAATGAAAGTAGAGTCAATAATGCTAGCACACGTACCTGTGTGGGAACTCGCGACTTCTGCGTCTTCTAGACCTTCACCATTCCTTAAAGTCTGTCGTCATATTCTCGTCAGAGGCCGGGTGCCACTAGCTGTGCGGTTTTCTGAAGGAGTCTGAGCTTTCAGGGTTAGGTCTCCCTTGGCGCTTTACCTGGTGTCACGATAAGTAGAATCGAAATCAGTTTTCCAGAACATGAGCCCCTCGGCTTCTCCGTTGTGGTGCATGTGGTCTTGCTGTCCCTGGGCTGTGGGTGGCCTCCGTCCGCCCAGGCAACCACACAGACCCACCACTGTGCGTGGGAGCAGGGACAGCCCTGCCGCAGGAGCAGCGCACCTTCTCGCATCTTCTCTGGGGACGCTTGGGTGCTGCTCCGTCTTTGCAGCCTGTGTGTTCACAACGCACGATCGTGTCAAGTACGCTTGTGTCTTAGGAACTGCTTCTGGAATTGAGTGCTCGCTGTGAAAACAAGCTGAATAACCTATTTTTTATACAGAATGTCCACGGTTGATGGGCTTGCTTTGTTACAGAAAACGTGCCATTCTCTTGCAGTAGAATAATTGTGGGGTCATGTACTTGTATCTGCTCTCCGTGTAACTGAAGGGGATTTTGGTTTCCTCCTAAAATGTTCTCTGTGTCACACTATGATTCCTGATCCCTTGATGTAGAGGTCATCCGGGCCATTCTGGAGTGGAGCCCCCCTCATGCAAACACTTAACTTTGTGGAGGAAATGAGGTACCAGATGTCTCTCCTTCAGGATGTCTCCACACAGAGTGAGAAGGTTGCGTGAGAAGTTGGGTGTAGGGCCCTGCCCGGGGCTGGCACGAATCCTCGCGGTTCCCCCCCTTAGAAGGGGACACACTGGGCACTGCTGTCCGGGGCGTGCGTGCTCCTGGGGACGCAGGGCAGGAGCGCCAGCGGCATCGCAAGCACGTGTGTCCCCGAGCCCGCTGGGGCCCGCGTGAGCGCTCTTCTGGTGAGCGCGTGGCGAGGTCGCCCCGTTCTGCAGCCCTGCGTGCTCCCAGCTGAGGCGCGGCCTTCTGTCTTGGATCCCCTTCTCACGCTCTCTTCCTCCGTGTGTTTGACAGCTTTTGTCAATCGTTAACAGAACCGTGCTCTTACCTTTTTTAATGTGAAAATAATTTCAACTCTGTCAACTGTAGTGTGTGCAGATGTACGTCGGAAGAAAATGTACAGTGCGTGTCCAAATATATCTGAATTCCGTGTTGCTGTCGCTGTTAACGCCTGGCTCTCTCGTTTTCTGTCTGTCACGGAGGCTGCTACGATCCGAGCTGCGAACTAAGAACTGTGGAAAGCAAATTGTTAGACTGTTGCCTTGAGGAAATGAGTCATTTTTTTTTTACAGT
Organism: Lutra lutra; assembly: GCF_902655055.1. Lineage (NCBI taxonomy): Eukaryota > Metazoa > Chordata > Mammalia > Carnivora > Mustelidae > Lutra > Lutra lutra. The sequence goes on from NC_062283.1 coordinate 152,680,803, forward strand.
TGATGGTTTGTGTTAACTTCCTTCTGAATAACTGGAAAGAAACCAGGTGACTTAATGGTCCTTCTGGTCGAGGAGGGGCCGCCCCCGACCTCCCGGGGTGCGGCGGAGAAGCTGGCGTGCGGGCCTCTGCTCACACGTGCCGGCTCTCGAAAGCCAGCGAGAGGCTATTTGGGGTTTTGTTTTGTCTTTAAACCGAGCAGTCCCAGGTAAGTTCATCTCCCGCAAGAACAGAAGGAGAGAGGCGGAGAGGCAGAGAATTCTGGGTCTGGAGGACTAGGGACGGGGACAGGGGTGCAGTAAGAGGAAGCTGGAGCCCGGGAGTGCGTGGAGGCCCCGCGCTCCGTGCGTGGGGCCGTTCCAGGTCAGATGGTCCCGTGACAGGATGTGTTTCCGGGGAATCGGCCCGGTCCTGTCGTAGACTGTTACGTTGAAACGCCGCTGTCCCCTGGACTCACAATCAGTGTGGCGGTGGGGTACGGAGGGTAAATGAGCCCTTTCGTGTGCCCTGAAGTCCCCTCCTGACTCTGACTCTTGTGCTTTTGTCTCTTCGGCCTGCAGAGGCGACAGGAAGAAGGCTACTACGGCCGCCTGGAAGCTGAGAGGCGCAGACAGCACGCCGCGGCCGAGCGCAGGGTGCTGGAGCCCGAGGAGCCGGGTCTGGGCAGACCTCCGCTTCCGCGGGGCTATGAGCTCCCGTCGCCGACCCCTCCGGCTGCCGCCCCTCCTCCCCCGCCTCAGCGGACCGCCTCCTCCCTCCAGGCCCCGGCCCTCTCCCCAGACTCCCTGTACACCGCCAGGCTCGTTTCGTACCACGAGGAGGAGGAGGAGGAGGAGGAGCCCTGCAGTCTGGCAGGTCAGGATAAGCACGCTGGCACCAGGAAGTCCCACGGGCACCTTCTGCTTCCCGCCACCCCTGAGCCACAGCAGCCCCCTTGCCCGCCGCGCCCGGCCTCCGATGGCATCTTTCTCTCCAACTCATTCCAGCCACCCTCGGCCCGTGCCAACAGTACTGCTCGCAGAGCAGACCAGCCCTTGCCCCTTCCAAAAAAACCAGGCTTCTACCAGCCCAGCCACTCGAAAGGTAGAGGTAAAACGTGGGACTGCAAATCAAGCCCTCTTTATCCTCTTGATTAAAATCGGGACTCTGCCCCCCCCCCCCCCGCTGCAGTGTGGGCCCCTCAATCAGCACTTGCTCTGGTTTCACCTGATCACTGGCCTCAGCATGGTGATCTTCCCCTGCCTCTGGTTGTCCTGTCTGTGCTAAGAGTCCTTCTAGCACCTACCCCAGCTCCCCAGCTCTCCACCTGTAGGGTGCTGTCCCTCGGACCGGCTGGCGGCAGCTGGCCCTCCGTTACTCCCGGTCACTTGAAGTACCGTTGGTCTTGGCCTCCATTCGCTGCCTCTTCAAATAACTGTTACATTTGGTTGAACACATGCTTTTTTAACACATCTTGGTGTCTAAAGATAGAGTGAGCTGTTCTTCTAGCAGTGTCGTGGTCACGTGCTAGTTTCCATTCTTTAACATGAGTAGAACTTTCCGTTCTGGCTTATGTGCTCTGTGGCTGGGTTTTACCAGACGCTGAACTAATGGTCCTGCTTAAATGTGACACAGAACCCAGCCATCGTGAAATTACTCCTTTTCCCTCTCGCTGGTGTTGTTCCCCTGTTACGTGAGATTCCCTGCACGTCATGGTCCTAGTACCCAGACCTTGACAGTCACACAGTTGCCTTAATATGGTCTCTGAAGACCAGCATGACAGTGGTCCTGCCCACAGGCACGTCCACCCTAACCAGTGTCCAAGACCCGTGTGCAAATATCCAAATACCAGGTTCCTCTTACTAGCTTAAAATTAGAATGCTGGCCGTAACTATGGTCCGATTTAGTGGTCTTCACGGACACAAGGGTCTTTTAAAATGCTCCTGGTGTCATGCCCAGAGCTCAGGATTCTAAAAGAACCTGAATAATCAAAAACGTGCGTGACCTTGGCTCTTCCAGAACAAGCGAGTTCTGCCAGGGTCTCTTCCCTGCGTGTCAGAACTTTGACCTGCCCTGAAGTCTCAGTGTATCATATTGAGACGGAGTCACTCGGCGGCCAGAATCAAATCTTCTTATAAAATTTCTGCCGTCGATATCTAGAAAGACGTTTTTGGGGTGATAGTCATTTTTGCAGCAGGGCGCCCTTAATCCTTGTGTCGCGCCACAAGCTGAAAACCCTCATCGCGTGTCGTGGCATAGACCAGGCTGCTGACGCGGTGTTGGGCTATGTTTTCATTGCCGACCACCTGGCTTTCCCTCAGACCACTAACCCTTACTTTATTTCACATGGAAAAGACCACGTCAGAGCAGGTTCCATCCTGCATCTGGCGGCTCGTGCCTCTCTGAAGACTGCCTTCGCACAGTACGAAGCCGTGCGCACCCCGTCAGCGCGATTCTGATCCCCTCACTGCCACCCCCTCGCAAGGCCGCGCCCCTGGGTTCAGCTCGTTTCTCTGTTGTACGCGCTCAGCATGCTCCTGGGCGGGGGACTGGCTTCTTCCACTGGCTGCCTGAGGAGGAGCATTGGGGTGCGAGTTGGAATAAAGAGTGTCTCATTCTAGCATATCAACGTATCTTTAAAAAAAATGTTCTTTGACTAGAGCGCTTTCGAAGATTACTTGGAACGTGCAGGATTAATTCATCCATATCCACTGAAAGGATGTAATATTCTGATTAATTTTTAAAATTGTGAAGAAAATTACCAGTGGAAGAAGCAAGTATCTTTCTTAAAGCTCAAAAGATACAACACATCTTCTAAAACAAGGAAAATGCAGAATTAAAATCGGAAACAACCGCACTCTGCTGCTGATCACTGCTGTGGGGGTCGAGTGTGGCGACCCCGCGTGGGCGTGTGGGGCAGTGTCCTCTGTCCTCTTCTGAGTCTTGCGGGGGAGGCTTTCGCACACAGCCACCGCAGGGGCCGTCGCAGAGGAGCGGGAAAGATGTAGTGCCCCGAGGAGGCGCGGCCAGCCAGCGGGGGCCACCTGGCGCATCCCTGCGCCCAGAAACCCGGCAGGGGGTCATTTTCGTTCTGCCGAGAAGGAAAACTTCCACCCTGAGGCACGGCGTCACTCCTGCGGCCTGTCTGATCCGCGCCCAGCACTGTCCGCCTTCGCCGGACGTCTTGGGCACGTATCACTACGGCTCGGTGGGGCTGTACATGAGACATGCTGCTGGCGTGGAATGTTCTCTTCTTGCTGATGTTAAAATTAACAGAACGTCAGCACGGGTGCACGCTGTGATATAAGTAGTGTATCATTAGTGGTGGTCTGTTTGGATACATTTTAAATTTTGTATCTGCATCATCTCTTTTGACCTCGAACACCCCTTTGGAGTGGATGGAGCACGCGGTGCTGTTCCCTGCTGCCTGCTGCCGGTCCCCCCCGGGGCCGGGCCGGGCACAGGCCGGTGTACCACAGGCTCGTGCGCTTCTCCGCACGGCTTGCTGTCTGGCGTCGGGTGACCTCGTGTCTGCAGCATTTCTATCAAACGGGGTTTCCTGTGCCGTGGAAACTTGATGTAAAGAGTTTTGTCTTGGTAACTGTAGCCATACATACATGTAGCAAAAAGCTTCCGTGGCTGTCCTGAAAAGAGAGGCTGGAGGCGCGGCCCCTGCTCACTGCTGGGGTTTCATTTGCCTTCAGTCACTTTGTGAGGAGACCCTTCACGTCAGGAGTGTCTCACAGTCTCCCCATTTGAGTCAGTCTTCTGTGGGTTTTCCCTGTGAGTTCTTACAAATTATGCATCTTAACTGATGTGCCCCGTCTGGCTGTCACTGCCTAAGGCCTGGGCCGTGCCCGCCCGTTCCCACGGCGTGGCTGGCTCGGAGCACCATGCGCCCGCGGCCGGGTCACTGGGTACCTCAGACCACCGAGTGCTGCGAGCTTCAGACCCCCGGGCCTCCTGTGGGCTTCTGCGTTCTCCTCTGTGGCACTGCATCTTGATCGTGAGTAAAGTTTTAGAAACTGTGCAGGCACTTTAACTTTGATTTTTTCTTTTATGGAAAAGGACCCAACTCTTACATGGGATCGGCTGGGACAGCTGTTGGGGCCCATGATGCTTACCGGGATCCGAGAGAGAGACCGTCTAAAAGGTATTTACGGCTGGGCTAGCTCTGCAGGCGGCTGGAGCGAACAGAGAGACCTCATTGTGTTCTCCGATGTTTCTCATTGTGCGCAAGCGGGGGAGCCTGGACGCTCTTTGGTTCCGCGTTGCTGTAGAGCTGCGTTTCAGACGGGGCTGCGGGTATGGGGCTTATGGGTGCAAACTCGCATGGGAACTGGGCGTGCTGCCGTGTGCTTCTGCCGGCGAGGGCGGGGAGTCTGGGGCAGTGTCCAGACAGCTGCGAGACTGCCCAAGTCCAGCCCTTAGGACACACAGCGAGCGGGCCCCGTGTCTGCACCGAGTGCCTCACCTAGCCTGTAGTCCAGACCGTTCTTAGAACACTGACATCGAGTCCCCGAGAAATGTGTAGGGTCTTACAGCAACTTGTTAAGGTAGGTCTGCTGACAGATGTTTCCCAGGTGCACGTGGGCTCCTTACAGGTCCGTGTTTTTAAGCTGTACCTCTTTAGTTAAACTCACCTGTGAAGAATCCCCGACCTGCTCAAATTGAAGCGTCCTGCATTTTGAGAGTTGGGCGTGGCTGGAGAAAGTCAGCAGCTTAGTTAGAAGAACACGTCTAACGACAGCCCCAGTAATTGTGTTTATGGGAAGGGTTATGGCAAAGTTAACAAGGAGTGAGTCTCCCTCTTGGAACAGTACTTGTCCCTTATGTAGAGTGACCGACTGAGTGGGAGTAGCGGCTGACCCATGTTGACCAGTGATGTCTGCATTTCCTCCACTGCAGCCACGATGCGGACTTGCCCGGAAGCTCGGGAGCCCCTGAAAACTTGACATTCAAAGAGCGCCAGCGTCTTTTTTCACAAGGTCAAGATGTGTCCAACAAAGTCAAAGCCTCTCGTAAATTGACAGAACTGGAAAACGAACTGAACACAAAATGAGCCGAGGATGAGGTGCCCGGGCCACCCCAGGGTCCTGGGGGCGCGGCTCCGGAGGACGGGCTCGGCGAGGAGGCCACACCGGCATGCCTGAGTCACCGAAGCGCCATTTTGGAGTCGGCTGGGCCCCAGAGACAGTCCTGTTCCAAGAAATTCTTTTCTTTCACCAAGAGATGATCATTTATACGATGTAAACACTGTCTCATTTCTTAATTACCTGACTCACAGGAAGATAAGTTTTTTGTTTCTTTTTTTAAAGTCTGAGTGGGAGACGGGAGAATGCAGGGCAGGAGAGCACAGTGGGGACATGTCTTCCCCCCAGCCCTGCGTGTCGCAGAGAGGCCGTGTGCGTGCTGTGTCGTTCACGATGCTGCGGCCGTGGGGTGGGGACCAGCTTGAACTGCCCAGACCTTGTTTGCACTATGGGGGAGCAGCTGCAGACCACGTGCCCAGAGGGTGACCTGTCCCCTTCCAGGAGAGAGAGCCTCTGGGGGACGGCCCCCTCACCCGCCCCCCGTGGGTGGTCCCCAGGCAGCTCAGACCCACATGGCCCAAAAGGGAGGTGGTGCCTGTCAGGCCCCTGCCCCTGTCCTCCTTCCCTCTGGGGACAGCCCTCCTGGGATTTCTACATACATGATTTTTTAAAAAATGCTCCAAGAAGACAATTTTGAGGATTTAAGCTTAGGATATTTTATATTTATAAATGCCAGAGTATTGTTAGGCTAATAAATCATTGGTGATTTTGAAGATGGCAGTTAAGTTAGTTCACAGAGGATTTCGACTCTTCAGGGGACCCTGAAACGAGGACGTTTATCTGGGCCGTGTTGATGTGGAGAGAAACGGAAGCATCTGAGAGGGATGGGTGGTTAGGGACGCCTGAGCACGGGGCTGCAGAGGAGGGCCGAGTTGCGGCTGCGGGCTGTCCCGGATGGAAGGCTCGTTGACATGTGGTGTCTGTGACTGAAAATGTCGGACAGACTCGTGCGGCAGTTCAAGCTTTTTTTTTTTTTTTTTAAACATCAAATAGAAAGTTATTTAATTTTCATGTGAGTCACTGGTGATCACTGTTGTCTCCCCAGCTGTGACCGTGTGGCTGATGCTGGGGAGACGGAGCTCACTGGGTTTCATCCCGTGTGCTCGGACAGTGCTGAATTACCTTGTGGTAATGAGCAAACCTCTTATGTGCCGAGCCCTGCTGTAGGATCTCCATGATTCTTCTCTACCAGATTGTTCTCTTACAGATACGTATGTTAGGGAAATGCACACTTTCAAGTAGAAGAGGGAGGCTTTCTAGCCGTAGAAATCACTTTAATGAGAGCTGCACGATTAATCACTGAAATGTGAGTGTAAATATTCTTATATCGATCAGGGTTCTTATCTGGAAGTGTGCTCTCACCGTTCCCCTTGTCTAAGGGGGTCCCGCGGTGGCACTAAGTGTTGATGAAGGATGTGGGTGTCTGCTCTGGAGGCTTCAGGAAAAGCAGGCCCTACCCGGGGCACTCGCGAACGCTGGCCACCTTACAGGGACGAAATCCACGCTTTCTTTGATGAAAAGACGCGGATGAGTGACTTTTCTGTTAATACACACACCTAAGTACCTGTAAATCCTGGCATACGGGGGTGTGTGTGCGTGTGTCGTCAGACCTGTGAGCAGGTGGGCCAGGCTGCCCTCGAGTGATGGGTCAGATGTGAACACGTGCTTTTCAGGACTGTGCGTCACTGTGGCCGTCACAGCTGCTGTACCTCCCCATTTCTACTGTGCTTCATCTGCAATCTATTTTTAATAAACTTTGTATGTATTTAAGAGTTTGCTGTGGCTGCAGTCCGGCAGGCAGAATCGCATCTGTGATCGGCAGCCTCGCCTCCCGTCCCCTTCTGCCTGTGTGGTCATTCACAAAAGGTCCCCTGAGGACAGGTCCCCTGTCAGACGCTCTTTCCGGTTCGTCCTGACTGTGCATACAGTTTGACAGAGGCCCCAGGCGACTCTGGCCCTGCTCTCCTGAGCTCAGCTCCCCAACCCTATCTGCACAACCCGCTGGCACATCCCCAGACCCCGTGGTCACACAGACTCACGCGGCCCCTTCACGGTCTCGGATTCTTAAGCTCACCCCAAGCTTGGGAAGCTGTGTGGACCAGGTGTCCTGGCGATGCAGTAGCGGGGAGGACCCGCCTGAGGTGGCTCATGGGGGGCAATGGGGTCACAGAAGCGCACAGGGGCCGCGAGAAGGGAGCCGGGAGCTCCGGCTGCCCTGGAAGGGCCCCGGCCCTGCCTCTCCCAGGGGCTGCCTCCTGTGCTCCTTGTGCCTTGGCCACCTTCCTTCGAGGCCCCAGAGCAGGCGTGCTAGGGAAGATGCTGCCATGGAATTTCGGGAAGAGCTTTCCTGGAGGGGTGGCAGGTGGGGACGTCTTAGGGCTGCCGAGGCTCAGGGAGGCGTTGGGGTCAGCCCAGCTGCCTACACACCGAACGGGGACACTCACTGGTTGTGGATCTGAATGCCCAGAACGGTGCTCCAAGATTCCGGAGGACAACCTAGATGTTGAGTCCGGCTCTCGGGACCACGGTTCTGTCGCTCCTCACGAAGGTGAGGACCTATGGGGGCTCTGGGTGGTGGGCGTCGACGAAACCAGACACCATGGAGCGCCGGATGCCCTGGGGACCGGATTTGGGGGGGGGGGATGGGCAGAGGCAGAGAACCCGGCTTAGTTCTGCCCCCTGCGCAGGATCCCCCACCAGGCCTGGCAGGAGGTCAAACCCCTGCAGAAATATGGAGGCAGCGCCCGTGGGGCAGCGCAGTAGGATGGTCAGGGAAGCAGCTCAGTACGGCCTCAGCACCAGTGTCACCCGCAGCACAGCGTCACCTGGAGAGGAGACGCCGAGGGATGGGCTTCGGTGCACCGCTCCAGCCGCTTCGTTCAAAGTCATGGCAAAGTCTTTCCTTCATTACACAGATACGAGTCATGAGTGCCTGCCACGTCAGTGACCGGGGCCTCTGGTTCCAAGTGTCCCACAGCAGATGCAGGCAGGTGGTCCACGGGGACACAGACCCGATTCCTCCCTCGTTCGTGCACGGCAGGTGCACAGGGCGCTCCGGGCGGCCCCACCTAACTCCGGGCACGGGCCCTTCCCGGAAGCTTCCCTCCACAGCAGGAGGGCTGTCGGTGGTGGAGGAGACCCCCGAGCAGAGAGGCCACCGCCCGCACACGCCAGGAGCCCAGGGCCAGGGCAGTGGGAGCTGAGGGCGCCGGAGACCAGGGCTTTCCACCGAAGACCCCTTCGCAGCCCTCACGCGGCTGCCTGCAGGGGCCGCTCCCCCCGACCGGAGTCGGGGCGCCAGGGACTGCCAGGCAGCACCGGACTCAGCAGCCGAGCAGCCACCACCTCACCCCTGGGAGCGGCGTCCCGCACACTCCCGGTCAAGGCGAAGGTCCGGCGCCCCATAGCACGAGGCCTTGTTCTCCCGCAGCTGTGGAAAAAAGAGGCAAACAGAAGTAAGTTCCAGCATATTCTACTTAGCCACGGTCCGGCAACCAGCCTCGCGGTATGCAGTCGGCGCAAAATGTGTGCAGGAGCCAGTGCACTCCAGTTTTCACAGGAAGCCTTTTCAAGCGCAGCTGTGTTTTCTGCGCCGCCTGTGGCGGGGGTCAGCCTGGAGGCTGGGCGACCCACCGTGTGCAGGTCCAGGCGAGCGGCTGCGACACCAGCTTCTGCCTGGATACGTGCCTCAGGCAGGGGCAGTGGTGGGAGGGACACGGGAGCCAGCAGGCGGCAGCACCCTGACACTCCGGCCAGTGTGGCGGCCCCGCCCCTGCCCCAGGTCCCCGTCCGGTCGGGGAGCAGCTGCTGGCATCGGAGTGCACGGCGCGCACACAGCACACGCAGCGCGGGTCGTGCGTGCGTCCCACGGGGCCCCGAGCCGGTCAGCAGGTGGCCCCCCGCCTAGCCGGCCGCCGCAGCGCACAAGGAGGCCTCGCGCCCGCGCAGCGGACCCCAACCCCGCGGCCTGTCTGTGGGCTGGGTTGCAGGCGGCCTCTCCCGAGCAGCGGCGGGGACGAGGATGCGGCTTCTCGGCACGAGGCCTGCCTGTTCCTCCGGATGCGCGCGGTGAGGCCGCCGACCCTGAACTGAGTACCCCTGCGCCCCACGCTGTCTGGGCGCGGCCCCCACGCAGGACCCCTCGCCGCGGGGCCGTTCCTCCGGGAAAGGAAGCCGTGGTCGCCTGACGGACGTGAGGACAGCAGTGAAGCACCTCGTCCCCCCCGAAGACGCTTGTTTGTATGGCATTTGGAGCAGCCACACTTTAGGAAATGGTCTTCAAACGGAGCCTCTCCCCTCCCCCACAGGGCCCTCCGACCCCTCCCCCTCCTGCCGCCGCCAACCCCTGACCCGGTCGTGTGGAAACCACGGTGGGGGAGGGGCGCAAACGCCCGCCCACGCGGATTCCGGTGGATTCTGTTACAGTGTTTCCGCTGAGAGCTGGGCCCCGCGATGCCCGCGCAGGACGGGCGCTGGGGGCGCATCTCGGAGCAGCGGGCCAGGCAGCTGCAGCGCCAGGTGCAGGTGAGCGCAGCTGCAGCAGCACCTGGAGCCGCACTGGCCTTGGGGCCGCCCCCTTCCGCTCTGAGCCTTGGGGCCCTGGCCAGCAGGGGAGCGTTGGGGTGATGGCCCTCAAAGACCTCGTGCAGCCCAGGCCCCGTCGTCTTCCCCTTCTCTCTGTAGGGTGTGAGGTCCTAGTCTGTTGTCCCCCTCCGACCTCACCCCACCCCCACCCACACCTGAGGCCTCACTGCCCTTCACCTGAGGCACCTGTGTCTTCCGCCTAGGGCCCTCCTGTTACTTACTGAACGTTCACTATTCTCTGTGCTAAATTTGGCAGTAGGGTGGGTAAGCAACCACCCCACTCTCTTGGATAAAGGAATAAACAGTCACGACAAACGTAAACCACGAAAGTGGCCCCATGATGATGCTACAGCGGGGAGGTCCGTGGTCAGAAGGTCCACTCTGGGCATGTGTGTCGCTTCCCACAGGGTGGCCATCTCACCAGCACACAGTGGAAGGGGCCAAATTACCAGTGGGGGGGGTGGATGCCTGGGGACCCATGTGGACCCCCACTCCTATGACAGAGGCTTGACCCCAGAACAGAGGCCAGGAATACTGGGGTCCCAAGGGCTCTTTCCACCCTCCATCAGCACAAAGGTTTCATAGTGACAGAGGCAGCCAAGAGACCAGAGGCCACAGCCCTGCCCAGTACCCCGAGTGGCGATTTTTACTTCTGGAGATTTTAGCCCAGGAGGAGAGGCAGCCGGTAAGAAGAGAGAGCTCTGAAGTTCTTCCCAAAGGAACTTTCTTTTACCTGTGTCCAAAACATGCTGTGGGGACGTTTAGAAACACAAGCTCTTCTCAACCGAGAGCAGTTAGCAGTCTGCTTGGGCACCATAACAAACTACCACAGAAATATGCTCTTTACAGTTCTGCAGACTGGAAAATCGGGGACCAAGGTGCAGGCAGGGGTGGTTTCTCCTGGGGCCTCTGCCCTTGGCTTGTGTGGCTGCCTTGGGGTGCACTCATGTGGGCTTTCCTCTGTATGTGTCCTCTCTGGAGGACCCTCTGTACCCTACTCTTCTCTTCCTGTAAGGACACCAGTCAGGTTGGATTGAAACCCTCTTCGATGGCCTCATTTTAACTTAATCACCCCTTAAAAGGCCCTGTCTCCAAATACAGCCACATTCTGAGGTCCTGGACTTGGGACTTCAATGAGTGAATGGTGGGGGGTGGGGGTGGGATACAGCTCATAATGAGCAACATGCTAATAGGCCATCTAGTTCACTCGAGGTTAAGAAGAGCCTGGGGTTAGGACAAACCTCAGACTGGCTTCCAAAAGTATCCCTGCCCCAGTTTAACCGGACCAGACAGTGGAGAAATTTATACCCCAGGCCGTTATTGAAAACAGTAAGGCAGTCAATAATTAGTGGGGTTGTTGTGATACCAAGGGAGACATAGTAACAGAGAGATTGGGGAGAGGCAGCTAAGAAGAGCCCTCCTTAAACTACTGTCTCCCAGTACCTGTGTGCATGCCCGTGGCTGTGTCCTTCCTGCTGCTGAGAGGGTGGGGCCGGGCAGACTTCCCCGGAAGAGGCGAACTAAGTCACTCAGCAAAGCACACAAATAGCGACAGCAACAACAAAAACTGGGTGGGGGAAAGGCATCAGTATCTAAAGTTTCTCCATTTCCTAAAATGTCTTGTTTTCAACAAAAAATTATAAGACATGGAAGAAACAGGAAAGTGAGACTCATCCACAGCAGGGAAACCAATAATAGGAACTCCCCATGACAATGCCTGATGTTGGAATTAATAAGAAGCCAAAACAGTCATTATAAATATGTTCAAAGAACTAAAGGAAACTGCATTATAGAAGAGAAGGAAAATATGATAATTTCTTATCAGATAGAAAATATCAATAAAGAGATAGAAATTATTTTTTAAATTATAATCCTAGAGTTGAAAATTGCTGAAATGAGGATGTTCTCTAGAGGACTCAAGAGTAGATTTGAATAGACAAAAAAGGAATCTGCAAGCTATTAGATTAGTAGACATTATGCAATCCTAAAAACAGAGAAAAATAGAAGATAAATGAATAGAACCTCTGGAAAAGGTGTGAAACCTGTAAGCACACCAGCATATACATCAGGGGAGCACCAGGAAAGTAGACCAAGAAATAATTGCTCAAACTCCCAAAATTTATTGAAATTTGGTACACATGAAAGAAACTTAATGAACTCCAATTAGGAAAAATACAAAGAAATCCACATCCACCTGCATCTTAGAAATAAAGAGAAAAGCGGAGTGAGAAGAACGACTTGTCATGTCAATCCACCATGACTGTCAGGAGACTGTCATCGGCATCAGTGGAGGTCAAGGCAGTGCGTGACCTGTTCAAAGTGCTTAAGACAAAAATTCTGTCAACCAAAAATCTTTCATCCAGCAAGACGGTCTTATAAAAATGAAGGCAAAATAAAGGAATTCCCCAATAGACAAAATTGGAGAAAATTTGTCTGCCTTATAGGAGATGCTAAGGGAAGTTCCTCAGGCTGAAAGCAGGCACCCCCGCACAGAAACACAAATCCACAAAGAATGCCAGTAGAGATGGCCATGTAATTATAAAATACAGAGGAAAGGTGTATTTTTCTTCTTTGTTTCCTTCACTGACTTAAAAAGCAATTGTGTAAAACAATATATGTATAACTGTGTCATTGAAAATATAACATATAGAAATGTATTATCTTTGACAAAAGTCGTACAAAGTAGGTGGATGGAGGCAAAGTTTTGAGTTAAGGCAATGATGCCAGATGGTAGTTTGAATGGACAGGACCAAGTGAAGAGGAGTCAAAATGGTGAAGAAGGCCAGCAGAGCAAACCCTGTAAATATATACCTTCTGCCCCTTCTTGTCTCAGCTTCTTTAATGAACTTGGAATTTAAAGCAGCGATGATCACACTGCATTGTTGCGTCTGTAACATACATGGATGGACGTGATGTGTAATGGTACTAGCACAAGGTGGAACAGGAGAATAGAGCTATGACAGAAGCGTTTCCGTATCTCACTGGAATCTGACTGTAAAGGTGAAGTAGTCTATTCCAGGTTCAAAGTAAGGGCAAGCCCTCGTGCAACCACTGAGAAAATTATTCCAAAAGTAGTGGAAAAGGGCATCAAAGAAATTAAGATTTCACCCCAGAAAATATCCACTGAATGCAAAAGAAGGCAGTAAATGAGGAACAAACAGGACATGGGGCACATAGAAAACAAGAGTGAAATGTTGGGCATAAAGCCATGTCAGGGACATTCAATGTGAATGGACAAACCATCAGTCAAAAGGCAAGTACTGTCAGACGGCTATGAAGCCGCATCTAACTACATGCTGTCTGTCTACAGGGGCCTGGTTAGATTCAGAGATACAAATAGGTTGTAAGCGAACGGGTGGAAAAAGACCCACCACGCCACCATCAGCTACAAGCAGACTGTACTAATATCAGACAGAACAGACTTTCAGATGAAAACAATGTTACAACAGATCCAGAGGGATATTTGCTTGTGACAGAAGTATCACTCCATCAGGAAGATAGGAAAATTATGTGTGCATCTAATGACATGGCCCCCAAATTGGCAGAATCCAAGAGAGAAAAGGCAACTCAAAAATAACAGCGGCAGACACCCCTCCCCTCTCAGCAACGGACAGACAGACCGAACAGAGGACCAGCAGGGAGACAGACAATGTAAACGGTGCTACTGAACCAGCCCGACCAGGAGGACATGCACAGAACACCCCGTCTACGCAGCAGGAGGATATGCTCTTATACCCATGCAGCGCGCTCTCTGGGTTAGACAACCTGCTGGCCACAGAGGAAGCCTGTACACGTGGAAAAGGATAAAGGGCATATACAATATATTCTCCAGTAACAACAGAGGGGAGTCAGAAATTAATAACCAAAGTAAATTTGGGGAATTCACAAATAGGCGAAAATTAAATAAGACAGTTCTAAATGACCAGTGAGTGAAAGAAGAAATCACAAGGGAGGTCGGGGGATGTTTTGAGAGGAATGAAAATGAAGAGCCACACAGCCGTGTTTATGGGATGCAGGTAAAGCGGCACCTGAAGGAGCATTCATAGATGGAAACAGCTACTTTAAACAAGAAGATAGCTCTCAGGTCATCAACCTACACTTCCACCTCAAGACACTGGATGAAGCAGTGAAGCAAGACTGAGAGGAGCAGAATGGAAGCACGGCAGAGGCTAGAGCAGAAACGAGGCAACAGAGCCTGGAAGAACTACACAGAAAATCAACAGAACCAAAAGTGGGCTCTGTGAAAAGATGAATCAAGCAGACAGACCCTTCGTTTGACTAAATAAAATTAATAAAATCAAGACTGGAAGAGAGGACATTACTACCAACTTCACAGAAATAAAAAGGGAGACACGGACATGTTGTGAACAGCACTGCTGACAATTTAACCCCGGGGGAGATGCTCCGATTCCTGTGGAGACACAGATCACCAAAACCGATTCAAGAAGAAGTAGGAGTTGTGAACACAACTGTAACGCACTGGGTTACATGAGGAATTAGAAATCTCACAAAGGAGAGCCCAAGTCCAGACAGCTTCCCTGATGAATTCTACCAAACATTTAGAGAGGAATTAATAGCCATCCTTCGCGGGCTCTTCGGAAAAATAGAAAGGAGGAAAGACTTCCCATTCCATGAAACTAGTATTGCCCTGATGACAAAACTACATGAAAACCTCACAAGAAAACCAGAGCAGTATCTCTTATGAATATAGATAGAAAAATTTTCGGAAAATAATGGCAAACTGAAGGGCTTATAACCATGTCCAAGTGGGAGTCATCCCCCAAATGGTCTAGCATTCCAAAGTCCGTGAATGTGATAGACCGCTTCAATAGGAGAAAGGACAAACCCCGTGATCATTTCAATAGATCCAGAAAAAATGCTTCTGACAGAATATAACTCCGCTTCATGAAGAAAACACTCGACCAGCTAGGAACGGATGGCAACTCCTCAAAGCTGATAAAGGGGCGGCCACGAAACCCCCAGCTGACACACACGAGGTGAAAGGAGCAAGATGAACAGGTCCACTCTGACCACATCCATTTACCATCTTCCTGGACATGCTTGTCCACTGGTTAGGCAAGATGACAGAAGGGAAAGATCTCTATCTCAGAAAGGAGGAAGGAAGAGGATTCCATTTACAGATGACATGATCTCATATATGGAAAATCACAAGAAATCCATCGGAAAACACTACTAGCCCTAGTAAGTGATTTCAGCAAGTTTGAAGGATACAAGATCCAGGTGTAAAAGTCTACTGTCTTTCTACGTCACAGCAATGGGGAGAAGTGAATTAAAAACAGCAATTCTACTTAAATATCATCAAAGATAATAAAATGCTTCAGAAGGAATTTAACCAAGGATTGCATGACTTGCACCTTGAAAATTGACAGTCAGCATTAGTCATCAGGGCAACGCAGATCAAATCGCAATGACATGCCACTTCCTACCCACTCAGATGGCCGTGCTCAGAGGACAGATGGGAAGTTTTGCCTAGGGTGTGGCCGGGTTGTCATTGTCACGCACTGCAGACGGCAGTGTGCAGTTCCCCAGATGCTAACTGGAGCTAGCACACGTGGTCCCCATCCTAGGAATACTCCCAGGCAAAAGGGAAATGTGTGTCCCACAAAAACTCGTTCAGGAACAGCTATACAGCTACATGATCAGGCAATGAAAGGAAATGAAATTCTGGTAGGATGCCACGACATGGTTCCGCCTTGAGAACAAGGTGCCCAGTGAAGGAAACCGCTCACAGGGGCTACACAGCCTATGATTCTGTGGATCCAAATGCCCAGAATTGGCAAATCTGTGGAGACAGAGAGTAGATTAGTGGTTTCCTTGGGATGGGTTGGGGGTCATCAGCGGCGGTGGCCAAGGGGTGGTGCTTCCTTTCAGGGAGATAAAAATAACTGCCAACTAGCTTCAGTGACATTGGCACAGCGGTGAGTATACAGAAGCCACTGACCTGCGCACCTGGGCCAGTGAACTGCGTGGAGGTGAAGTCCAGCTCCATAGGGCTGCGGCCAGGGGCGGCATCTGCTAGATGCCAGAAGTGGACTTCTGTGGAAATACTCCAAGTTTGGTATTTTTTTTCAAGAGGTAAAACTGACTGAACATGGTAACAGAAAGTCTAGATGACAGCCAAGTTTCTGGTTTTATACCCAGTCACGAAGAGATTGTCCCAAAATGATCACAGCAATCTGAGAGCTGCGTGTCAGCGGGCTGGGGGAGGGACTCCCTGCAGGAAGGATGGCCTCTGGACCACCTTCAGGGAAACCCATGCTTTTCTGTCCACCGAGGCCTCCAGCAGCTGGCTTGCTCAGCGTTCACTCTAAATAGCTCTTATTTAAACTCCTCTGCTTAAAACCCTGCAGACAACAGTCCCTTCTTCCCTATCATCCCTCCTCCCAGACCCCAGCTTCCCCCCTGGAGTCTTACCTTCTCTTCGCTCTTCAAGTCCGCAAACTTGTCCCTGCCCCAGGGCCTTTGCACGGGCTTTCCCCTTTGCTCCGGTTTCCTTGCTGACCCTGCCAGCCCTGCCCCCACCTTGGGCAGCCACTCTGTCTCTGTCTGTCTCTGAACCCATAGACTTGATTTAACTGTGGTGTTGCCAACTGTTCCCCCAGCTCACTTACCCATGCACTGGCTCTTCCACGTCTCCCATGAGGATGGGAGACCCGCATCTGATCGGTTCACAGCTGTGTCCAGAGTATCCAGACAAGTGCTTGGCACATGACAGATTTCTAACAGGTAGCTTTTCAGTGTGAGCTAATATAAGGACAGAAAGGCTGATTTTAGTGTGTTCCAGATTTTACGTTACATACAGGTCACCTGGAACTCTCTCTAACATGCAGACTCTGGTAGATCTGGGGTGGGGCTTTTCAGCAGTTTAATTAGGCTCTAATTTATGTGCCATAATGTGAGATTCTATGTTTCCAGCAAGCCCCAGGAGCGGCAGCCAGGGACCGCACTTGGAGTGGGGGTCATAGATGCGGGGCACGTGGGCTCTGTCCGTGTCAGAAACAGCCCCCTGCCCCAGCTGACCTCCCCTATAGCTCTTCACTGAGGCGGGGGGTGGCTTCCTTCCGAGGATGGAGTGCTTACTGATGAGTATCGATTATGGTGATAAATTCCCTTGTTTGGTCCTTGTTGTAGGCCAAAGAAGAGCGGATAGTTGAACTGGAGACAGAAAATGCTGTTCTTCACCTGCGACTGGCCCAGGTAGTGCCCCCACGCGTCTGGCATGTGGAGCTGGACTGATCCTCCCCAGGCTCCAGGCTGCCACCCCGCCTGGCCTTCCCTCTCTGCCATGCAGCGAGGTAGCCAGGACCCCCGCCTCCGATGCAGCACGAGGTCTGATCCTGTGCCCACGAGTATCTAGTGAGGACTAAGTTAGTGAGGGGCCCGTGCTTTACTGAGGTCCGACTTACGGACGTGCCTTCCCCCGACTGAAGCGCACGAGTGGGTGTTCAGTCCCCTCGTGGTTGCCCGGCTATCGTCACACCCCCTTTGCCTGTCTCCCCAAGGACCTTTGGGCCGCTCAGGTTCATCCCCTGCCCTCCCCCACGTACCGAGGGATCCTGGCATCCTGGCAAGGACGCTCGTGTGAGTGGACCCCTGTCCGCCACGCACCTGGAAGGGAGGGAGCAGGGCAGAGAGTGCCAGGCGGCAGGAGCCTGTCCCCTCTGGTCTGGAACAGCCCTCCAACCGCTACTGCCCCTGGAGCTCCAGCTGGGCCCTGCATGCCATGCAGTCCCTGCGGGAGGAGAAGGCCACGTGAGGACGGAGCAGGGGACTTGATGCAGCATGGCCAGGGCACCTCAGTGGCCACGGGAGCCAGAGAGGTGTGCAGGTCCTGCCCCAAAGCCTCTGAGCTTGGGGTGCTGGCCTCCAGGATCGTGAGCTGATGCCCTTGTGGTGTCCTGAGTCTCCCAGCTGGTGGTCATTTGTTAACAGAAGCCAGTCCGGAAAGCTAGGGCTCGCCTAGGTCCCTCATCTGTAAGATGTGACCTCTGCAGACCTCTCCTGAGGGCCTCCCAGCGGAACTCAGTCTTCAAACCCTTGATGCTCCTTGAATTACATTGTCCCGTTTCACTGAGCCGGACTTAGCCGCACTACATTTGTAGGTTAAGTGAGGGCTCTCCATGCTGTTTCCTAAATGAAGCACTAATTTATTTGCTCGTTTTGCGAGCACTTCTGGCCCGAGCCCCAGTGAAGCACGTCTCCCGCGTTGCACCCAAGCCTTCCCACGGCGCTTCCGAGGGGCATGGATGGGCTGGCGGCTGGACCCCACAGGTCGCACCCTGGGGGTCCTTCCTCCATCGCAGGGTTAGAGGTGTGGAGCAGGTGGCTCGTGGAGTTCACGACCTTCCATTGCCAGGGGCCGCCACAAAGCTCCAGCCGTGTTCCCAAATGTCATCGAGATGAAATTGAAAACATGTTTTTCACAGTTAAGATCATCAGGCATTGTGTGTCAGTTACACAAAAAGCCTGTAACATTTTTGGCATTTGTATGGTTAAGTCTTTCTTCGTCATTTTTGACGATTATAAGACAGAACATCTTCCTTCTGTGGTGCAGGCCTCCTGTGCAGCCCACGTGCCAGGGAAGGGGAAGGGTGCACGCGGGACTCTTCCAGGAGCCGCTGTCCACCAGGCTCGTCCTGGGTGCAGAGAGTGACTGGTCACACCTCTGGGGCAGCTTGTCCTACTCGTGGACACTGTTCTTGTTTCCAGTGTCTGTCTCCAAATGAATCCTCTGCCTCCCCAGAGCCCTGTGCTGCTGCTCTCGGGCTTTGGGGCTCAGTACCCCTGGGTGCCAGCGGTTTTCCGCCTGTCCCTCCTTGGCCAGCCTGGCCCTGGAAGCCAGATGGCCCCATATCCCACGTTCCAGACTCTGTCGCTCTACTTCATTTCCCTCTGAATTCCCATTGGACCTACAGTCGGTACCGGAGACTTTGGAATACGGGTCTGTACGTTTAAATAAACGTACATTATATTTTTTCCAAGAGAATCTGAGCCTTCAGAGTTTAGGGTTTTTGTTTTGCTTCAGTTTTGTCAGTAGCCACATGACGGGTGGAGGCAATGAACCGCGTGATGTCCCCAAGCTCTAGTCTGTACAGGCCCGTGCCCACGTGGCTCCCTGTACCTGCCGCGCCCAGGACAGGATGGGCCGGTGGGTTCTCTGTAGCCATCATCGTCCCACAGATGGGCGGGCTGCCCTGAGCTTCCCTGCGTGTAGGTTCTCCTCAGTGTGGAGGGCTCACATCAAGAATAGGTCCTCCAGCCGCGGTGGCCCGTTCCACCAGCCACCTCCGTGTCCCCTTCACTGTCGCACATGTAGCTCGGACGTCCCTCCTGCTCCTGGCACACAGGAAGAGTCTGCTTGACATGGTTTTGGGAGAATTACAATCAAAAGCTTTGATTGGAAGGAAACACCCGTCCTCGCATTCTGGAGTCCAGGGACCACGTGGGTTTCCACAACCATGGGAGCTGCCATGAGACCTCAGCGTTGGGGTGGAGGGGAGCGGGCCCCGCCGTGTTGGCACAGTGCCTACCCCGGCCATCCCGACGGGTCCGTTCCAAGAGGCACGAGCACGTC
This sequence comes from Lutra lutra, assembly GCF_902655055.1. NCBI lineage: Eukaryota > Metazoa > Chordata > Mammalia > Carnivora > Mustelidae > Lutra > Lutra lutra. The sequence goes on from NC_062283.1 coordinate 152,700,052, forward strand.
TCCTCTCTGGCATTACTGGACGCCCCATTCTGCAGCACCGATGAGAGAAGGGACGGGAGAGCGGCTCAAAAGGAACAGAATTCCCCGTCCCCTCCACTCCCTTGTCGGACAGTTGTGACAGAATCCACTTATCTGCCAACCCAGCGCTTTCCTACCTTCCAGGCACCGAGTGGAGTTCAGTGGAAGTGTCTGCCGCACTCCGAGCAGAGGAGCCAAATTAAATGAAATCACCATCTGGTTTAGTTTATTTCCTTTCCGTCAGCAGAGACGCGACCTGGGGCTGCATGACTGTTAGCCAGGGGCAGGGCCTTGACTCTCCCGGCTGTGCTCCTGCCCAGCTCGTCTCCGTGAGATAAGGATTGTCCCGAGTCGTTGGCATGGCGCAGTGTTCCGGGTCCCAGTGTGCAGAGCTCTGGATCTATGGGACAGGCTTCCCGTCCGGCATGGAGGGGGCCAGCCCTGCCCAGCTGACGGCAGGCTCGCCTCTGTCACCTGCTGTAGAAAGGATTGTAGCGAAGAACTTTCAAGCACCAGGGAAAGATCCGCAGCCGGGCGGGGCCCCCGACCCCCCATGCTCTGGCGGCGCCGGTCCTCAGGGTGCGTCATCCCCAGCCCCGGCCTGTCCCAGCCCCACAGCAGCACCTGTTCCAGGCGCTCCTGTCTCCATGGCTGGCATCCCGCCCGCTCTCTGTGCTGTCCACAGCCAGGGGCAGACGCTGAGGGGAGCCCCGCACCCGCTGGGGCCTCCTCCTCGCCGCAGGGGCGCTTCGGGGACCAGGTGTCCCCCATTGGCCCCACCATGCTGGGAGGCCTGCGTCCTCTGCCTCCGCGCTCTTCCCGAGGAGAAGCCGGTTCCTGCTCACGCAGCAAGCTCACGTGCCCTGCAGCTCAGAGCCACGCGCTGTCACGCTAGATATGTGGTGAGGACGCGGTGAGGACGTGGCGAGGACACGGTTAGGACATCGTAAGGACGTGGTGAGGTCGTGGCGAGTCGCTCTCCCTGAGCAGCAGCTGCCATGGCACTGTGCTGGTACCGAGCCGCGTGTTTTCTCCTCGTGGGACACCGCGGCTGGTGTCTGCGGGAGGCCGTCGGCACCGCGACGAGCCACAAGGACACAGCACGAGAGCGTCAGGACTCAAACACTGTGGAGCACAAAGCAAAGCAAAATCCCGAACGCATCACCATTCCCTCGGGACCTGAGTCATGGCCCCTCCGCAGCTGGCCACACAGGACAGGGACCCTGGAGCTGCAGGGTCTGTAGCTCGTCCAACCGCGTCACCTCCTGGACATGCCAAGTTTGTCCCTGAATGTGTCCTGACTCCTCTACTCTGTCTCTCGTGACAGCCCCCTCCACTCTGTCCTTATCCACCGAACTCCCGGAGCCGTGTTCCCAAACAAGGATTCTGTCCTGAAAATCTCCGTGCGCTTGGCATCACCCTGAAGGAAACACCCAAGCAGCGACCCTATTATTGACGAGGTCTGCGGCCTCCCCGCACCCCTGTCCCACTCACTGTCCTCTTCATTGTTGCCCACTCATGGGGCCAGACAACCTCGGTCCTTAAACACCTGCCGCAGGCAGAAGCTTTCAGGACCCCCTGCGCCCCATGTCCACACGGCCCCATGTGAGCCCCCGTCCCCGCGCCACACCCCCCGCTCCCCCTTGAGCCCTGTGTCCACATGGCCCCATGTGAGCCCCCGTCCCCCCACCGCACCCCTGTCCCTGCACCCTCTGTGCCCCCGTACCTGTACCGCATAACCCTCCTCACCCCCCCACCCCTGGGGGTCCTGCGCAGGCCGAGGGGTGCGGCCAGGCAGTGGCAGGTGGGGTAGGTGGGACTCAGCAGACAGCGAGTGAACAGCCTCCCCTCAGAGAAAGTGCACCTGCTCCCAGGGGTTGGTACTGTGAACCGTCTTTTATTCTCTTGTGCACAGCAGTACCGAGGAATGAGTGGGAAGGGGGCCGGCACGGCCGCCCAGCTCTGCTCCCAGTGCCCTGAGCAGGAGCCCCCGCGGAGAAGCGCAGCCCTGGCCGCACCCCAGCTCTGGCGCCACATTCAGGTAGGAGCAGCTCCCCGAGAGTGGGTCGCTGTGTTTACACCTGGCCGTCCGCGTCCCTCACTCACGGGGCCGTTTCTGCTGAGACTGGGAAAGTTTAAGCCTGTGAGCCCAGATCCCATCTGAAGGGGTTAGGAGGAGCCTTGGTGTAGGGAAGCGAAGCTCCTCAGTCGGCAGGCGTGGGGTCCCGGCACGTTTGTCCCCGTGGCCCTCTTCGCGAGGCGGGAGAAGCATCCCTGTGCTGGGGACACGGGGCCCTGGTGCTCAGGTGGGGAGCTCTGCCTTCCTGGCGGCCACCTGCCGACTCGGAGGTCTGGGATCCTGAGCCCACGCGGGAAGGAGAAGCACCGTGTGGCTGTGGTCGGCCTGTGTGACACAGCTCTGATCCTGCCACACGGGGAGGCAGGGTGGGCCTCTCCTTTAATCCAGTGTCACAGGGCGGAGAGCGGCTTCGTTGGGGCCCGGACAAGCCAGACACTCGCCACCACACCAGGGGCAGCTCCTGTGAGCTGCTACGGTGCCGGAAAGAAAAGGCAAAGCATGGCCGTGGCTCTAGGGCGCCTGGCCAGTGTCCAGGGCGAGCCGGTGCTGGGTTATTTTTATACTGCGGTGTGCTCACGAGCATTGGTCACCTTTCCTCACAAACAATGTGGCCGGGGTAGAAATTAGGAGGGAAAGGAAAGATCATTATGATAACAGCAGAAACGCCATCTGTAAACATGATCATCCACCCAGCAGGCTTGTTTTCCTGCCCACGGACCGCGGGCGTGCGTGCAGAGTCGCCTGTCCTCTTGCAGCTCGGTGGAAGGGATCCGTCTTTGGCCGCAGCGTGTGACTTTACCCGCGCCCTATGTGCTAACAATGCGGAATGTCAGTGTGGACATTCTGTCAGAATGTTTCTGACATGGAACATACGGAAAGGGTCTTTCTATGGAAAAGAAAGACTTAACCCAAGAACATGTATCTCGGATCGGCGGGGATCTCGCGATTCACTTGCTAGATGTCAAACCCCAGGACGTCGGCTCCTTCCTTCTGGGCCACTTGTCCTGGTGCCAAACAGTGTCCCACGGCCTCAGAAGGGAAGAGCCCCTGACGTGGGGGGCACCGCTTATCGGCTCCATCATCCCCCGAGTTCTCTGAACACGCTTGCGTGTGCGCCTGGACGTGGGTCACACAAGCACAGGGGCCAGGCATGGCTGTCGCCGTGTGCTCAGGACAGTGTGCTCCCGATGGCGGTCGGGGCAAGAGACCAGAGCTCCGTTCCTGCGTGCGGAGGCTGGCGTGGGGACTGGGGCCTGGCCTGCCTCGTGAGGAAGTCCGCGGCGGACAGGAAGCTGTCCTCCCTCTAACGCTGGAGAGCTTCAGCTCTGAAGAGACGCAGGTCCTGGGAAGTCTGTGCGTGATTGTGTTACCCGTGTGGCTGTGCTCTTGTTTTATAGACACTCACTTGACTATTCCAAATGGTGCCATGTGACCCATGACATTATCTCAGCCATGTGTGTTCTCTGGTCCAGGCCCTGAAGCAGGACACAGAGGCGCTGCGAGCTTCTTCCCTGGAGGTTTTCAGAGCTTGCCGGGAGCACCTGCAGGACGGGCTTTCTGAGGTGGTGGTGGCCGTGCAGAGGGCACCGCTCTGCCACGAGGCTCTGCTAGGTAAGGTAAGGCCCTAACCCAATGGCTGCCCAGCCCGTTGCCGGGGACAGGGGCCTGCGGGGACTGGAGCTGGCATCAGCTGTGACTTTGTGCTGCTGCTTGGGAATGGACCCGAGATTCCCCCTGTCCCCTGGGGATGATAAGAGGCTCCCTTAACGCTGATGCTGGCCCTGCACTGGGGCCGTGTCCCTGCTGAGTCTCCTGTGTCAGATGTCCCTGATGTGTGATGTCCCTTCTGTCTGGTCACCTCTTTCTTGGGCTTGGTCACTACTGGGTGGAGATGGGGATGTTCTTGTCACCTACCAGACTTTACCGCCCGGGAAGCAGGGTGCCTTTGGCTCCGGGGCTGTAAGTGCTCGCCCCAGCAGCACGGTGGGAATGAGGGTTCCGCTCAGGGACCCTCCTGCTGGGTCTTGGGCCAGGTGGCAGGTGGGCACGTGCATGCTCGCGGGTGGTCCTCCGAGTCCCGCACTCCAGGAAAGGGGACCGTTGGGTTATCTAATGGGCTGTAGTGTGCCTGGGCTCTGGAAAGGGGGCTGGGGGGAGAGGGAGAAGAGCCCCAGCTTTCCCTTGGGACGTGGCAGTCTCCTGCAGGAGGAGCAGGTCACGGGGGTCTGAAGATCGTCTCCCGAAACCGCATTCACACTTGGGGTAAAACTGTCCCCGCAGCCTGGCAGTCGAAGGCGGGCCGCCTCGAGAGGTCCTTGCAGGAGGTGAGCGCGCTGTATGAGCTGGAGAGGCAGAAGAGGAAGGTGCTGCACAACCGTTTGGTGGTGAGTGCCGTCCACAGTCCAAGAAGGGGGGCGGGACGGGGACCTGGAGGAGGGACCTCAGTGAAAGGTCCGGGTGGGGGTGGGGGTGGATAGGCAAGGAGGTGTGGCCAGAGAGGTGGGTGGAGCCCGATGGGAGGCGTGGCCCTCGGGGGAGGTGTGGCCAGCGAGGAGGTGTGGCCCGCGGGAGGCGGGACCCGATGGGAGGCGTGGCCAGCGGGGGAAGTGTGGCCCCTGTGGGAGGCGTGGCCTGTGGGAGGTGGGGCCCGCAGGCTGGAAGGGGCGGGGCTGAGCGGCAGCGGGGTGGGGCGCGGCGGTGAGTCCCCTGGCTGAGTGTGAGCGCAGGGGCAGGCCCGTGCGCTGGCTGGGGTCTGCGAGGGCGCACCTGGAACGCTTGAGCTGGGGTCCTTAGAGCTCAGCCTTCCGGCGGGCGCTGGCCCTCGCTTTCCTCCGTGGCCAGGAGGACGCCGAGGCTGGCTCGCCTTCCTCTCTAGCGGTGTGGGGCTGAGGCCCGGGAGGTGTGAGGACCCCGGTTCCGTGTGTGCTCAGGCGAGGCTGGAGCTGGGTCTGTTGGATGACCTTTGCTCCCGGGAGATCGCAGGGGGGGTGCGTGGCGAGCTCATGGTCCCACGGAGCCTGTGCTCCTGGGAAGTGCCCCCGGGCTCCCCCACGGGTTGGCGTGGCCCCCCTCCCCGTCCTAGGCTGCCTGCCTGCGGGGCTCGGGCTCCGGGCCACCGCAGCAGACGGCATCCACTGCGCGTTTCCTGCCAGCCAGGCGCTCTGGAAGCGCTTGGTGCGTGTTCATACCTCGTCCTGACCCCGTGTCGCCCTGCTGCACAGACCAGGTGAGAGACCAGCCAGGAGCTGGGGGGCCCCTGCTCTCTCCCTGGGCCTGAAGGGGCCGGGCAGGCCCTCTCGGCAGGAACCAGGCCCAGGGGGACGAGGCTTGACCCCCAGCTGCGTTTTGCACCCTGGAAGACCCGCTGACAGACAGTGGGTCTCAGCGTCAGGGAGACCCAGGGACCCAAGAGCCCTCCAGCCTGTAAATCAGTCCGTAGGCGTCTTATTCATGCTGATGGAGCAAAAACAGCTGTGCTTGGCGACCGGTTGAACCCACCAGCTGTGAGTCCCGCTAAGATTTGGAACTGACCACCAGGGAACGGTTTCTGACTGCTCAGACGGCAAACGTGCTGCTCACGGGAACCAGTAGGCATGTGCGAGAATGAAGACGTCCCCTTGTTGTTTCCAGGTGCCACATCAAGAGAATAGGAGATATACAGAGTGTCTGGTTTTCAGCCAGGCATTTGCAAAAGCATGACATGGAATATTAATGATCAGAACGTCGGTATAAGAGCTCGGAGGCCAGCCCCTGCCCCCTGGGTTTTTGTGTCTGTAGAGAAGGCGCAGGGAGGAGGGGCAGGCCAGATCAGCCAGGGACGGGACCCCCTACCCAGATGACAACCAGGAGAGAAGCTGTGCAGGGAAATCCTCTGGGCTCTGCCCAGACTCTTTGGATCCTAATTCTTACTGACTTGATGGAGACAAGGATATAAATTTGAAAGGGATTTATACCAAACGTATCGAATGGCAAAAAGTATCCCAAAATATTTCCCGCAGGATAGAGCCCTAGGCTAAGCAGAAGGCAGGTGCACAGGTGCAGGCTGATGCGGAAGTGGGGCCTAGAGAGGTGACTGCCAGCAGCATCGCCGTGCGAGCTGAGGTCGGTTTTTAAATGGGAGAACGTGCCAGAACTCACAGCAGCAGCAGCAGCATGGTGGTTATTAGCGGGAGTCCCTCTTGCAGCCCTGCCACATGAGCTCGGACCCCAGGCTCAGTCTGGGGACTGGGTCCCTCCCCCAGGCTTCGTGGACCACACTGGGCTGTGCCGATGGAGGCCTGGTACGTGTGAAGTGGAGGTGGCTGTCCCTTCCTGTTGGTGACACTTCTTCACTCAGGGATGCGACCACCTCTTAGGTCACCTGACACCGCCCTTCACCTGCTGTCTCCCAGGTTCTCCCGCCTGGCCCTCCCCCTCCTTCTGCATGGTCTTTCCTGTCTTGTGACACAGTGTTGGTTCCCAAGCCCATGTCTGCCCCCACAGATGCTGGATTCTGGTAGAACCCCTGCCATGCCGACAATTCCCATGCTTTCCCACTGATGTGTCTGTCATCTGGGGTGCTGGGGAGGAGTGCGTGGCTCCCTTCTGGTGGGTGCGGAATTCCAATGTCAGGTGACAGTCCCAAGCACGGACTAGGTCGTTGGTGTCAAGGCTGCAAGGACGGTCATGATGAAGTTCTTAAACCTAGGTGAGGTTCAGTGGGGTGAGGTTCGGAGCCAATGGCTAAGAAAGAATTCTTAAGATGTCTTTGGTGCAAAAAGGTGGTTTATTAGAGAACGGGGACAGGACCCGTGGGCAGACGGAGATGCTGCGCCATTATCCTGAGGAGTGGCTGATTATATACACAGGAGATGGGTAGGTGAGGACAAAGGGGGTGATGTTAGTCTCTAAGGAATTTTGGAAGTTCTCCAGGACCTTGAGGGGCTAGCTATTGTTGGGATAAAGGTTATTCATTACTAGTAGTAAAAATCTTCTAGTGAGACCCTTTAGATGTATATCAGTGGGCCATATGCTTGGGAATGATTCTCGACACTATCTTGGAGATCTAAAGTTTCACATTTCTCCTATCAAGTGTCCTTGTTAGTGAGATTTGGGTTTAGAAGAAATTTAACTTTATTTAGGGCCTGAGGAACTGAGTTATTTGCCTCTGGAAATTGTGCTATTGTTAGATAGCTTCTTTGTTGTAAATCTCTAGGATATTGATAAACCAAGGGAGACTCCTGTCTTGCAGGACTGCGATCTCTGCAAGTTAACTATTTGTTTTTCTTTTAGGGCAGCCAGGGGTGCCTGAGGAAGTCACACATATTACCGAGGGGAGCGGGTGGAGAGGGGTGCAAGGTGCCAACTTTTGTCCTTAGTCAGCCTCCTGCTCCCTCGTCATTCAGAAGGTCAGAGATGTGCAGCTGGAGGTGAGCTGCTTGTTCTGGACACGGCCCTTCAGGATCGATAAAAACCCGGTGCTTTAGCTATCAGGGGAGTGCGCAGCACAGCTGTGCTCCAAGGGCTGATGGAAGGCGTTGGGGACGCATGGGGACACGGTGGCAGAGTTTGTGTTTCTGACACGCTGTGTCGTGAAGGAGGAACGGACGGCTTCATTATGGTGTCGACATTGGGAAAGGACCTGTGGGCAAACGGGGCCAGCGCCATGCCAGGAAGCGTGTCTGAGCACCACAGGACAGTCATTTGCCAGGGAACACATTCACGTGGGGATTTTTAAAAAGCTTGAAAGAGCACTGAGCGCCCAGTACCCTTCCTGGGGACTTGCTCAGAAGCCAGTACTCGGGATGCCCTCTCTGGGGAAACGGTTCCTCCGCTCACAGGTGGAAACTCTCTGGTTGTAGGAGCTGAAAGGGAATGTCAGAGTTCATTGTCGGATCCGCCCTCTGCTGCCTTCTGATGAGGAATTTGATGGTCAAGCTTCCCGGGACAGGTGATCTGCTTCTGCATGGTGTGTGCGCATGTGTGTGTATGTGTGTGCATGTGCGTGTGTGCATGCACGCAAGTGTGCATGCATGTGTGTGTGTGCGCACACGCACATGTCTCTTTGAAGGAAAAAGAAAGTGCAGCCATTTCCTGTGCCTCCTGTGTTCCTGCCCCTGGCCCTGAAGCGGGATTTCTCATGCTCTGGGGGAGGGTGATTTTCTGGAAGGAGCTGAGTAGTTAATGGGCTGCTGGAATGTGGCTTGAATGTGGCCAGAAGTTCTGAGCGAGCCCCGTGTGGGTCGTAGGGGTTCTGCGGCCTGACGGGGTCAGGCTTCTTTCAGCAATTGACAAGGCCAGGCTCTGGCTGGTCCTTCTCTGTCCGTTAGTCTGTCAGAGGAAAGGGCATCCTTCTTTACTGACTCCGAAGACCCCTCCGGGGTGCGAGAAGGTCATCAGTGTGGACGCGGCTGGTCGTTGTGACTTGGACAGAGTTCTGGTGGTGTTGATGAGTAGCACAGAACTACCTGACATGGCTTTAGTTGGCTTTAGTTGGCTGTGTACTTGAAAACCGTCCTCAATTGGACCTTCCCTTCTTCCCCAGATGAAACAAACCCTTGCGGAAAGGTCGGCCCCGTGTCCTGTGGAATGGATCCCACATTCCGGGCCCTCCGGCCTACGCGATGCTGCCTACTAGCCCCCTGCTTCCCTTAGGTCAGCCTTGGGGGCTCTGCGGCCAACAGGCTCTCACCCCTGCCCTGTGAGTTGGCTCATGTCGGGGGCCTCCCCTTGTCCGCCTAAATCTCGTTCTCCTGGAGGGGCCTGCCTCGCGTCTCACTGGTGTGTGTGTGTCATGCGGTCTAGCGTGTGACTTCGGAAGGTCTTCAGGAGGCCCCGGGCCGGCCCTACAGTGTGAAACACAGTTTGTATCTCTTTGACAGCGAGTGGATATCTTTCTCATCCAGACTTACTTTGCTAGCTCAGACTTTGCTGGGCCGTGGTGGCCGGCGGCCAGCAGCCATCTGTCAAAGGGCCGGAAAGCGAGGTGTGTCGGGAACCGTGGCATACCACAGGGCTGGCGGTCCTGCTCCGAAGTGTCTCCCTGAGCGTGGGGTTCCTGTGGCGTGAGCGACATCTCACTGCCGGGGTTGGGCTGCTCGCACCGTCACAGGAGTCCGGCTGCCCAGTGCTTCTCTTGCCGGTCGGCCTGTTGGCACGGCCCCAGCGGCCTCGCAAACTTTCCTTCATGTTCCCGCCTCCCCTATGTTCACTTGACGTTCACTATGGAGCACGTTGCATTTTTCCAGGTTCCCAACTGCCCTCAAAGCCCCGAGTTCCCAAAGACAGAGACTGTGCTGTGAGGTTTGCTGCCCATCAGTCACCCCGAGACTCAGAGTAGAGATGTCCTGTCTCTCCCATGACACACAGGGGGTATGGAATGAAGAGCAGAGGCGTGGGAGAAAACACTTCCAGAGAGTGTGAATAGGGAGGAGGGGAGGGAAACTGAGCAATGGGGAAGAGTCAGAGACATTGATACAAGAGGGAGGCATGGGGGGCAGCAGGGGCGCAGAGAGACGAAGCCAGAGGCGAGGAGAGCACCGGTGGGGAGGACCAGACGGTGAAAACAAAAGAGGGCTCAGCAGAAATGAGCGTGGGGTAGAGTGTCGGGTGCCCGCGGGGCTCAGGCAGTGACGTGTTTGCCTTCGGCTGAGGTCGTGATCTCAGGGTCCTGGGATGGAGTCCTGCATCGGGCTCCCTGCTCTGTGCGGCGTCTGCTTGAGATTCTGTTTTCCTCCGGCTCTGCCCCTTCCCCTCAGCCCGCATGCGTGTGCTCTCTGTCTCTCACATTCTCTAAAAGAAAGAGAAAGGAAGGAAGGAAAGAGTGTGGCAGAGTGTGGACGGTGGGGAAACAAATGGAAGCGCCACCGTGATGCCTGTTTTCACTGTCCTTCTACCCCCAGCTCGGCGTCTGCAGGAGTGGTCCACGCCGTGGACGACGTGAGTGACATCCCCAACACACCGTCTTTGGAGGAGCCTTCCATGTGGTGGTTCCCACGGTTCCCAGATGTCCCCCCACTGCCCGGGGAGTAATTTAGAGAGCCTCCTGGATAATGACGGGTTCTGGGGCTTGGTTTCCATGGGAGCGAGACACCGATGAACCTCCGGGCACACATGCGTCGTGTGACACCACAAGGCTCCTACCCATGGGGGTGTGTGAGGAAAGCAACTTCACCTTTGTTTTACCTGGTTTCCCGGCTTCCAAACCAGCCAGCACAGGTGAGAGTGGGCATGAAGTCTAGAGCATTAGGGAGGAAACACAAGCCTCGAACCCGTGTAGCCAGGTGACCCAACTGGTTTTAGATTCATGCAATGGCCACAGTGACCACTGGCTCGTGGTTTTGTGTTCTCTTCAGAACCTGCGTGTTTCTTAGTTTTCTGTACCCAGGAGGCCTGGAAGTGACAGTAGGAACCCCAGCGCCCTGCCTGGCTTCCACGTGCAGGGACATGGGGCTCTGCAGTGGCCGTGGGTGCCAAGAGTCGAACACCTTCAGCCAATTGTTCTAGAAGTTACAAAGAGGTAAACATTATGATGGGCTTCCAGGATGAAATGGACTGCGGATTGCTGGCAGGGAAAGTGGTTCTCTGTAGAAGAGTCTGGCTGACACAGGTATGGAGTATGGGAGACGATTAGAACTCGGCACTTGAAAGTCCTAATGGCTCTGGGGGACAGACTTCAGTGGGTGCAAGACCGTTGGGGGTCAGCAGGATCTTTACCACGGAAGGTTCCAGAAGCCCTTGGAATCCAGAACCCTCAAAATTTCCCCGAAAGCGAGATGCTCAGACATTAGGAAGTGGTGATGGATGGGAGGTGTCGACAGCCCCGTGACGGAGAAACTGGGGCCTCAAAGCCGAGCCTCCATCGAACAGAGTCTCAGGGTCTGTCCTTCTGAACCAGAGCAAGAAATCTGCGAGTCAGAAGGGGAGACACATTACAGGACAAGTGACCCTAGTTCTCTGAGAAATCAGACCCCCAGGAAGGGAGACAGGAGCCAGCAGGAGAGACGCACCGGGCTCGCGATACAGTGCCCGCACCCAGCTGTGAACCGCACGCTGTGGGGACAGCCAGGGGAACTGGATCTGTCCTGCTAACATCACAGTGTGGGGTTAGTGACGGCGCGGTGCGCGTGTGGAGATGGAGGTCCTCATCAGCGGAACGCGGGGATGCTGTTGTCTGACATTCATTTTAAAACATGCCAGAGAAGAGCCCGGATAGCTCAGTCGGCAGAGCATCATAAAACACGCCAGAGAGCTGGCCAGTGGGTTGGGCACGCGTCTGAAGCCAGCGGGAGCGAAGGTCAGCCGGGCGGTGACGGCCCGGGTTTGTGCACGGTTGAGAGTCCTCACCAGGAAGAGTCGTGACTGTGCTGGGCTTCCGCATCCGGGCAGCGCGTCGCGACCGTCACAGCACGAACGTAGGGGCTTGTGGGGTGTGAGCTCTCGGCTGTGGTGACGGCCTCTGGACGGCTGCCCGCCTGCCCGCCCTCCCCGCTCTGGTGAGGTTGGCTATTGCAGCGTGTCCCACCACGGTCCCAGGTCCCAGGTGAGGACCCTTCCCTCCGTGCGCCGCTGGCCTCTGTTCTGCAGAGCAGCCCGGGGGGCGTCTGGTGCTCCAGTTAACGCTCCCGACAGGCTGCAGAAGTGAGCACTTTAGAAAGTCCTTGTTTTTAGGTATTTTCTTACCTGTCACTGGATGCATCGTAGGTCACCTCAAACAGCAGGGAATAGATGCAATTCTCCTTCTTAAGAGTTTGAGCTAAAAGAAGCTCTAGACACTATGTATTCATGGTTAAGTTCTGACCTTCTCTACACTTTGTGTGATCTGTGGGCATCCTGGTCGACCTTCAGAGTTATTTCTCCTTAGGAACCAGTCTCCTGAGCCTGGGGCCCAGCCTCCACGTGCGGAGGACCTGCTGCGGCTCCCGCCCTGATGCACCTACGTTCATCCTGGCAACTGTCCCCTCTAGTCCCTGTCCAAGTCCCTCTGAAGCTTCAAATTCAGAAGTTGGAGGGTTTGGTGGTTTTTTTCCCATTTTACCCATCAAGATTGATTGGGTGATTTGGGGTTGTTTAGGGCAATCAGTGGGGTCTCAAGTTGCTTTTTAACCTAACAGAGCTGTTTGTTCAGGAATGTGGTATCAGGGACTCTGCTGAGGGGGGGTGGGGGGAGCATGGGTGGAGGGTGACCCCGTGGTGGGCTCTTATTTCCAGAGTCAGAAGAGGCTGCAAGTGTGTGTTGAGTTTCCTTTCAGTCTGCTGTCGAATTCGACCTTAAATAGTCCCAGACTCAACCTGTAAGTTTGGGGCAGCCTGATCCCTCTCCAAGCTCTCGTGGCCCGTGTGAACCCGGATCTGCAGGAACAGGTCTCGGGCTCTGTCTTCTTGTCTGCGGCTCTCCTTCCTTTCACTCTTACTGAACCGTCAGTCTGACTGCCACATGCTTGAGTTTCTGAACGCAGCTACGAGGCCTATAGGTCTGTCACTTCTCATGCAAATATCTGTTCTTGAGGTCAAGGCTCTTTTGAGAGGTGCTTACAAAGGCTGATGAATTTGCAACGCCTGAGACAAAGTTTTAATGGTCGAAGTTCCTACAGTCCTCAACAGCGTCCTTGTCCTTGTCCTGAGGTTCGCCATCCTCTGCAAACAGCTGCGGCTTCTGGAAAAGGCAGAGACCTGTGGTGCTGCAGAAACTCTGGCGTCTGCCCCTCAGGACCCCCAGCTCTGCTGCGATGAGATGTAAAGCAGCTGTCCCCTTTGTGTCCCTGCTCCAGGCAGCCTCAGTCTTAGAACCGATATTCGAGATGGCTCACATGATCTCCAGACAGAACATCCCAGACTGAACACTTGGTTTCCCCTTTGGACAGACTCTGCCCGACTCCCCATCGTTGCAAGTGGCAACTCGATCCACTCAGTTCCTGGTGCTCGAACCGGAGTCACCGTCGATGCCTGCCTTATCACCACTCAGCAGGCCCTGTGTGTTCTGCAGAATCCCTTCCCTGGGTCTCTTTACTCCATTCCCATCGCCCTTGCACTCAGGGCCGTGCTCCCCTCCGCAGAGCTAGCTGACCCGTTCCTCTGTCTCCTGCCCGTGTCTGATCCACTCCGTAGCTGGGAGCAGGCCCTGAAGGCACAGTGGGATGGCGTACAAGCCCTTCCGGCTCCGGCTCCTCCGTGAAGTCACAAGGACTTAAGGGCAAAGTCAGATACTCTTGAGTCTGACCTCTGTTTTCCCGTCCGTCTGTGCCGCCGGCTCCTTCATGCACCACTCCTGCCACGCTGGCCTTGACCGGGACCAGCCCCGTGCTGCCCGCAGGTCTCTGCACTTGCTCCTCGGGCCAGAACCCCTTCCATGCTCTGGGCCTGGCCTGCCCTCCTCACCTCTGCACTCAGCACAAGCATCACCACCCGCAAAGGCCCTGCCGGGGGTCCCAGTCTGAAATGCGCCGTCCCTGTCACCTCCCAGCATCCATTTACTTCTTCGGGGTTCTTGGAAGAATTCATCTGCGACTGGTCTGCGTCAGCCCATGCCAGCGTCGCCCCTGTGTTCATAAGACCCCGTTTGGGATGTCCTGTCCCCTCCCCGCCATGTGCAAACTTGCCAGCATCCGGCCTCGGTGCGCACACATACGCGTTGTACGTGCGTGGGGCCGCCCGCACTGACCGTGCTCCTGACCTCCGAGGGGAACGCGTAGTGAGAATGCCAGCAAGCGTAGGGACACTCGGTCCGGCCTGCCGGTCACCAGCATGCTGAGAATGTGGAAAGAACCAGGACTACTTAATATTTATTAGCAACACACAAACACAATAATAAATATATTCTTCCCGCTGTTTCTGAAAAATAATTCCAACAGGACACAAACACCACCCTTCGTGTCCTCATCGAGGAACAGCAAAACAGTAAAGCAGTGTCGCCTAATACTGCCACGTGAGCCCGGTCACGTAGACAGAAGTCGGCTGCGTGCCATCTGCGAGCGCCGCTGTGGAGTCCGTGGAACCCCCTTCGCGGTTACCAGCACGCGGCGCCGAGCGCCTCTATCCTTACGTGATCATAAAGAGTGTATGACACAGGGTTTAGCACCCGGTATTGGGTATGTGACCTGTGGTCTTTGACTCCTAGACAAGACTCCAGTGAGCAGGGGTTAGGTTTGGGGGGACAGGGAACAGGTGTCGCAATCCTGTTCTGGGGACGAGAGGGGCAGAAGCAGCTGAGCATGGAAGCGGGGCTGGGCAGCGCCCCACAGACCAGCTGTAGGGACAGGCCCTGTGGGATCAACACTGGCTGTGTTCCCAGTGACAAGAACCAGGGAAGGAAATCGGGATGCCTTGGGGGTGAATTTGCAAACAAAAGGGGAATCTTTGAACTTGTCAGAGGCAGAAAGACAGGCGCCGGCCAGCAGGTTGTCAGTCTCTCCGAGCTCAGTGTGCAGGAAGAAGCAGCAGCGTTTGAGTTTGGATTTGATTCCGCCCGTTGCCCACGGGAATGTTGAACCCAGACAAGAGAGTGAGTTTCCCTGAAGACTTTCATAAGATGCGTCAGGAAACTCCTACAAACCGAGACACACACACCGCTGGGAATCAGGCTGAGGCCGCGGGCAGACGGTCTGAGAACACTTGTCTCTGTGCCTTTTCCCAGCTCTGCCCCTCTGCCAGCTCACAGGTCCTGTCCCGATGGCAGCGTGTGGCGGCCCTGCTCACGCTCGCGGGGCCCCCAGCATGAGAGAGGGGCCTCTCAGCAGTCAGGTGCTTCCTGAATGACCACGTGAGAACAAGATGACAGATGAGACACAAATGCCACCATCTGGCCTTCCCATTCTTTCCAGGAAGATGTGTGTGACCTCGCCGCAGCCACCAAATTTCCACCCAATTTCCTCTGCATGTCCTGTGGAGAGGCAGGTGGGCCCGGAGGCTGGGCCAGACCCAGGCTCCCTCCCTGAGGCAGGAAGGGGCTGCATTCTCCATTGAGGGGGGGGCTTCTCTGTGATGGGAACAATGGTGGCTCTCATTGGTGTCACCACATTGCAAAATGGTGTTAGTCTAGCTCTGTCATTCCTTCTTCCTTTACTCCTGGACGTTTCCCCTGTGTCCTTGCTGTTGCCCAGCGGGACAGCCCACGGGGGAGCTCTGTCCTTTCCCCTTTACTCATCAGCTTTAAAATAACGCCAGATTCCTTGGCTTCCTGCCCAGGTGCCCAGGGAAGGTTTGGTTAAGTGTCAGGATGCTGGCTTGAGACCAGGCTCTGCTGCTGCTCAGAGACCAGGCTCCAGAGTCTGGGAGACCCTGGGGGCCTCCTGACCTCGTCTCCATCTGTGTGTCCTCATGCGCCCGTGTTCTGTAGTCGGGAGGAAACCCGGCCACTTCACAGTCAGTATCCAGGGGGGTTGTTCGTTGTCTGGTTGGCTGTCTGGTTTTTATGCAGGATTTAGGGCGATTTGGAATGTACGCCGCTTGCTTACTAGCACACAGACCTCTATGACCGCATCGTCCAGCACGGGAGCTGGAACGTGGCAGTGACCACCCTCCCCCCACCGTCTTGAGTCCATCACTGTGTCCGATCTCATTTTGAGCTGTCGTGCATTGAACAGGTATTATAGACGCGGTTGCTGATAAAAGCCGTGGGTTACACAATATTTATAAGTACTTAAAATACCTATAAATTATGTATAAAAACTTACAGAAATTATACTTATAAATAAAACTGCATACACTGTGGATGGTTATATGTAAATAAATTTTCCTGTCTGTATTTGGTCCTAAAATGTCATTGGTGAGTTTTAGTTGTATGTTGGGGGACTGAGTTTTTCAACTCAACATGATTTTTTTTTAATGGACAGATTCTGTGACTTTTTAAAAAGATTTTATTTAATTATTTGAAAGAGAGAAGGAGAAAGCACAAGTGGGGCAGAGGCAGAGGGAGAAGCAGGCTCCCCGCTGAGCAGGGAGCCTGATGCCAGATTCACCCCAGGACCCCGAGATCATGACCCGAGCCAAAGGCAGACGCTTCACCGACTGAGCACCCCCCAGCACCCCAAACTGAACATGAATTTGCCGAGATGTATTTGTCTCGATGCAGGCAGCGACTGAGAGGTAATGAGACCAGAGTGACGACCGTCTTTCACCGTTCCCGCCCCTTGGGCCATGGAACCCAAACATCTCCTGGGAGAGGATGGTTGCCTTCTATTTGCAAAACTCATGGCCCATCCAGCAGGTTTTTCAGAATAAGGAGATGATGCTCCCTGAGAGAGTGTTGAGAACTCACAGACTCAGAGTGAGCCCGTCTGCGGCCTCCGCTTTCCCCAGCTCCCCGAGGTTGGGGTGAAGGAGCCCCGAGGGCAGGGCAGGGCCTTCTGTGTCGAATGCCTTTCACTTAAGCTCCTCCTGGTCTCAGCGTCTGGCAGTTGGATTAAAGCTGACTTTTAGGGGCGCCTGGGTGGCTCAGTGGGTTAAGCCTCTGCCTTCGGCTCGGGTCATGATCTCAGGGTCCTGGGATCGAGCCCCGCATCGGGCTCTCAGCTCAACAGGGAGCCTGCTTCCCTCTCTCTCTCTCTCTGCCTGCCTCCCTGCCTATTTGTGATCTCTCTCTCCCTCTCTCTGTCAAATAAATAAATAAAATCTCTAAACACTGACTTTTAGCTTCAAAATGTGATGGCTGAGCCCGTGGCAAAGATCGTAGGCCCTGGGGGTTTCTGCAGCTGTCCAGGGGGCTGGAAGCAGACCCGAAAGCACCTTGGTGTCAGGAGACGCCTTTGCTCCTGACCCGCTCTGAGCGGGGCACCCGCCGCATGGAGCCCCCAGGAGACTTGGGATTCCGCGAGCAGGGATGTCCATGCCGTGGGGAGCCCCGAGGGTCTCTGTTACGTCTGCACGTCGGGCTGTTCCCCTCCCGGGAAGAAGGGCAGGCACTTACAATTTTGGATGAAAGGAAATTATCTTAAAAGGTCAAGGGAAGGAATCTTGCTTGTGAGGAGAAGGCGTGTGGAGCAGGACGAGCGAGGTGGTGTGTTTGGGCCGGCGGCGCGGACGCTGCAGCTGCGCTTGGGAAAGTGAAACTTTGTTCTTGGAATCAGTTCAGAAATTTAAGATCCAGTGATCACGCTGTAGGACGGCCTTCTAAACAGTCGTGGGGCGCTTCTGGACTCGGGCTTGTTTTTATGGCTTTTTATATTCCTTACACGGTGTCCCTCGAGCTTTTGGGGGAGACAGTTTGAACCTTTGCATTTTTTCATTTGTTTTTCTTTATGGTTAAAACTTGGGCATTTGGAAACATCAGCCAAACACTTTGGGGGCCGTATTCTTTGCAGAGTTCACCGGGAGGCACTGGGGATCCATCTTGGCATAATATTAAAGGAATACCACCAGGATCAGGCAACGGAAAAGGGAAATGATGCCTCTGGGAGGGGGCAGGGCCCGGGGCTGCGGTCGGATTCTGGGTTTGGGAGCCCGGGATATGGGCTCTGCTCCCAGCATCCTGTCTGTCCGTCCGTCCTGGGGCTGGGGTCGGGTAGGGACCCCGTTCTTTCAGGGTCGGGAGTGGAGAAGACTGAGGAGCTACTTCTGCTGTGGACAATATGACCACTGTGACATCGCAACATGGCTGTCACCGTGCGAGGCTAGACGGCACCTGAAACCGCCCTGGGAGCGCAGCAGGGGCTCGAGAGACCCTCCGTGGGGTGATGACCTCTCTGCTGGCGACTCCCCTGCGAATAAGACCTTGCCCTGGAGAGCCAGGCTGGGACACAGCCGTGCACGAGTCTCCGTGTGCCACCCGGAGGAGGCGTCTGGGAGTCGTGGCACGCAGGAGGCAGCAGCCGGAGACCCTGCTCCTTGCTGGCCGAAGTCACCGTGGACTGGGTTTCCACCCCGTCGGTGCTGCCGAACACTCCACTGTGGTAGCAAGCGGCCTCCGGCTCTGCCAGGGGCAACTAATCTCTGGAGAGAAGGACCCCCCGGGGGCCACTGCACACGCTTCTCTTTGTCACACTGTCCCCTTTCTGTTTCGTTTACATTTCGAGAAGTTTCCTAAGGCAGTGACCTAAAGAGAGCCTGAAGGGCACCAGGCTGGGGACAGAGAGGCCAGCTCCGGAGAGGCGAGGGGGCCATCTCTTTGGGGGGCGACGGGTGTTGGGAAGGGACAAGGACACGAGACGCTTGGCTGGATGTGTTGGCAAGGCGACTGCTTAGGAACTGTCACACAGCCCGACTTCCCCGGATGCCCCTGTGGTCCTCTATCGCTTCGCTTTCCACCGTGAGGACAGCTCACCGCGGAGAGGACAGCTCTCTGGTGAGAGCGGGGCCTTGCGGAATGCGCACCCTGCAGCCCCGGCGGGCGGCGGATAGGAGGGCAGGCAGCGGCGCCGGGGACGGAGAGCTACACGGTCCCGCAGCACGTCTGCAGCTCCTGAGCAGCCCACGGCCGTGTGTGTGCCATGAGGAGACGCGCACATCCTGCCGCAGCCGTCACGGCAACGTCCCTGTGCGCCGGTCACTCACCCCTGCAGCTGCAAGTTTGTTTTCTCACATGTTCCCGTACTCTGTCTTTTCACGAATTTGCATCTTGTTTTAGAAGTGGAACCAAGTCCAAGTGTTCATCCTCCCTTTGCCCGAGGACGAGTGATCTGATGCTGTGCTTCCAGCTGGAGACGGCCTTCACTTCCCGCGCACGGTGGTGTTGGGGATACTTTTGCATGATGATAAGTTGATGTATTTGGGAAAAGAACAAAAACAAAAAACCTTTAGCACCAGCAGCCATGGTTGAATTACAGCAAGTCTGAGATGGGGCTTCGTGAGCGCTGGGGGGGTCATGCGCCTGCCTCGAGCTATCGGGTGCCCCGCGAGGCGCTGTCCTGGGCCATTGCGTTTCCGTCCGATGCAGAGAAGGAGCCCGCCGGGCAGTCCCCGCGGATGCCCCAGCAGCACCTGGCCCTTCCTTCTCCCAGCAGCACCTGGCCCGCCATGCCCCGAGAGGGGAAGCGAACATCGCAGTCCTGGGGACCCTGCGGGCTCTGTCTGGTCGCTCCACCGCGCAGCTCAGTCAAGTGCGTCCAGTACAATCTGTAAGCCGGGCCGTGGCCGTGGCCACCGGAACTCGCCTTCACCAACAAGTGACAGGCCGCACCAGCCCGAGGGCGATGGCGAGCCAGCCTCGGCTCCTTGTTCTCCGTGTTCTCCATGCGGCCCCGGCTGACTCTTACCGCCTTGTCTGCTTTGCTTTGTTAGGAAACCGTCCTGGTGAGATGGGACCGTCCGGCTCACCGTTCGATCGACAAGACGTATAGTTTCGAGAGGTAAGTGCTTCGGTGCGTAACAACGACATGAAACACAGATTTCCCGCAAATGTTCGGTTCCCGAGACTCACCTGTCCCTTCCGCTCCTGGCTGAGCAGCAGGCACCCTTTGGAGCAAAGGGGTCTCTTCAGCCCGCGGCGTCCCCTGCAGGTGACCCCTGACCTGGGCATTGCACCTTTTGCAAACAGTAAGCGGGATGGAATCTAGACCAGATACGAGGTATAAAACCAGAAAACACAGGAGAAGGACTTTGTGACCTTGAGAAACGCCACTAAAAGTGTGATCTCTACGAGAAAAGTACTGCCGGCCCGATCGCTCTGAAACCATTGTGCGATTTGTTGGGGGAACGAGCCGGCAGGCCTGGTGCTAGAGCAAACCCCCGGAAATCAAAGCTCCCCGAGCACGTGTACCCAGAAAACAGGAGAACGGACGGCCGCTCAGCAAGCAGACCGAGTGTCCGGACAGACCTCCCACCAGAGTGCAATGCTGATGCCCCGAGTTTCCCGGGAAGGTCAGGGAGAGCCTGCTAGCCGCCACCCCACATGTCGGGGGTCTCGTCTGGGTCACTGAGGCACATGGTCCTGGGGTGGCAGTCTCTGAGCAGCAAACTCTCGAGTCTTTGTGGTGAATGATCCCGTCCAGGACAAGGGGCTCAGCACGGTGCTTCCCTCCCTG
Organism: Lutra lutra; assembly: GCF_902655055.1. Taxonomy (NCBI): domain Eukaryota; kingdom Metazoa; phylum Chordata; class Mammalia; order Carnivora; family Mustelidae; genus Lutra; species Lutra lutra. The sequence goes on from NC_062283.1 coordinate 152,720,083, forward strand.
CTGGGAGCTGTTCCCGCCGTCCCCTGGTGTCCACCGCCGCTGGCTGGGAGCAGATGAACACGTCCAGACTTGGTAGGAAGTGACTCTCCCCGGAGGGCTGGTCCGGCCAGGGAAGGGATTCCCAGCACAGGGCCGCAGCTGTGGCCCAACAGGCCTCTGGCCTCGAGGGGTGCCAGCCCCCCAGGGTCGGAGAAGGGCTTCCATTTACAGGAGTGGAGTGGGGGGGCCTCCAGGGAGCACAGGCCTCTCACCCTGAGACCAGCCAGTCTCGGGGGGCCAGGCTGGGAGTCCCCATACTTGGACCCCATCCTTATGGAACTGCTTGGGTTTGGCTTTCCCCACCCCAGGGCCACGGTCCACAGTCACAGGGTCTGTGGGTTTGCGGCTGTGGTTCCTCCAGGGGGACCCCCCCCACCCCATCAAGAGCCTGTGACACAGTCTCTACCATCTGTTTATCAGGACCCGCCCTTTGGGCCTCACCCCTGTGGAGGGCCTGGGCCCCCTGTCCCTGTGTGTGCCCCCTTCTGAGGACGGGCCCAGCCTGGGGTCCTCCCGCACCTTCCCTCTGCCTCCCAGCAGGGCAGCTCCAGCTTCTCCGCCGCTCGGTGGCCTCTCCTCCTGCAGCCGAACATTCCTCTCCCTCTGTCCTTCCCGGATGTGTCCTGTACAGCGTTTCTGGTTCTGTGTCCTCGGAGTTAGGTGTGTGTGGAAGGGGGGAGGTGGCCATGCCTCCCGACCTTCTCAGGAAAAGCTGGGCAGGGGCCACAGGTGAGGGGACCAAGGCCCAGGGGTCACACGCCTTCCTGGAATGAAGTCCGGGTCCTCCTATGACACCAGCTGCCACCTGTGGGAACCGAGAAGGGCTGGTAAGGGCACAGGGGCGTGGGCCGGCTGACACCGGGACCTTGTTTTGGGGAGTGGGGAAGAGACGTGGCCACACCTCCCTCAGATGCCAGGGTTCTTGGGAGGCTCTGCACCAGCGGTCACACAGGCTGGGGTTCGGACTGAAGGGGGAGATCTCGATTTTGGTGTTTGGACAAAAAAAGAAATGAAGGGGGGTGCCTGGGGGGCTCAGTCATTAGATGTTTGCCTTTGGCTCAGGTTGTGGTCCCAGGGTCCTGGGATTGAGCCCCACATCGGGCTCCCTGCTCAGGAGGAAACCTGCCTCTTCCTCTCCCTCTCCCCCTGCTTGTGTTCCTTTTCTCCTTGCGTCTCCCTCTGTCAAATAAATAATAAAAATAAAATCTTAAAAAAACAAATGAAGGAGTACGCACAAGTCACTATACATCTAAGTTAGGAAGCAAGAACTTAAATTTATTTTTTTTTAAAGATTTTATTTATTTGAAAGAGAGAAATCACAAGTAGGCAGAGAGGCAGGCAGAGAGAGAGAGGAGGAAGCAGGCTTCCCGCTGAGCAGAAAGCCCGATGTGGGGCTCGAACCCAGGACCTGGGATCATGACCTGAGCCTAAGGCAGCGGCTTAACCCACTGAGCCACCCAGGCACCCCAAGAACTTAAATTTAAATCTGCACAGGAATTTATTCTGGGGAAATACTGTTTTGGTACCAGGACTGTCTCCCTTCATGAAGCTGTTTTGTGAAACTAATAGCTTTTTATGGAAGTAGTAGATGCCAAATATTTTATTTCAGTTCTGAAAGAAAATCTCAACAGTTCAGTATTTAACCCCTTATTTGTGCGTCAAAGGAAAATGCACTCCTGCTCTTCAGGAAAAACATGAATTGTCCCAGAGTCAGAGGATACTTGCTGCCTTCCAAGAAGAATAAAAATATATTATTACTTGTTAAAATGGCAAACTAAAAGTAACAGCCATTGTCCCAAAATGCCCTAAGAAAAATAATAAGTAATTTTATTGTCTCAAGTTTAGTTTACGTATCGAGTGGCCAGAGGACCCCTGGCTGCCTTCCCTCCTTACATGCGTTTATGCCGTCGTGGACCTACCACATGTTCGTGTTGACTCCCCTGGTCACGAGTTTGAGGCTTCCCCAAGCTCCCAGACATGCAGGCGGAGGGCTGCAGGGGACCCGAGGGCCTCCGAACCGGGTGCTGACAGCTCAGTTAACCAGGACACAAAACAGTCCAAGGCACAGAGAAAGGAGAAGAGCTCAGAGACCCCCTGATGCCTGCAGGGGAGCTGGGGGTAGGCTGGAGCCGGTGGGGGGTGCTGGCTGTGTGGAATGAAGGCCCCCCCACTCGGCCTGGCCTTCCCGATGGGCCACGCCCTCCATGGCCAAAATGTCACCCGCGCCTGGCTTCTCTCGCGGGGCGGGACGTCCGTTCAGGCAGCAGAGAGGCACGCACAGTCCTCTCTGGGAGCGCTCGAGTCTCTAGACGCGCTTCTTCAAAGACAGAGAAGTGGTTTCCAATGTCTGGAGAGACGTAAGGGGCATATTCCTAAGTAGAAGGAAATGTTAAAGTTCAACACAGAGAGGATTGGCCTTTCTCTTCTTTATTTTTAGGAGCACTTTATGTATTAGGGTTAGTGATCTTTTATCTGTGATTTAAGTTGCAAGTCTTTTTCCAAGTTTGTTATTTGTATTTTTTTTTCCTGAAATCTCTTAGCCACACCAAAGCTTTTTCCCTTTTAACTTAATTACAGTTACAAAGGTCACCAGGTTAGAGAAAAATATACCCACATCTTCTCCTAGTAATCCTGTGGTTTATTTTTTATTTTTTAACAAGCATTTCCTTTCTTAAAAAGATTTTGTTTATTTATTTGAGAGAGAGAATGAGAGAGTGAGAGAGAGAACACAAGAATGGCGAGGGTCAGAGGGACAAGTAGACACCCCACCGAGCAGGGAGCCCGATTCGGGGTTGGATCCCAGGACCCTGAGATCATAACCTGAGCCGATGGCAGACGCTTCACTGACTGAGCCACCCAGGCGTCCCTCCTATGGTTTATTTTTTACATTAAACTTGTGATCTGTTTGGGATATATTTTAGAATAATTAATGTCTTAGGAATGGAATGATCTCACTTTTTTCCATGTGCCTCCGTAGGTACAGCCATAACACTTAGTGAAACGAGCTTTTCCCCAATAATCTGAGATGTCTCCTTTATCCCACAAGCCGGGCGTAGTTGGGTCTAATTCTGCATTTGTCTCAGCTCCCGCAGGTGCTGCCAGCGCAGGCTTCGCAGCCCCTCCCCCCCATTTTATGTAAGCAGATGCTTCATTGTGTCCAGCTGCTGTGTTCCTGAGTAATGACTCGATACAATGTTACAAAGTATAGGTGGCAGCACCTTTGACCTTGGCTTCATGTTGGTGGGAAAGACCTGAGTGTTTAAGTAAGATGCTCACCAAACCTAAACTACTTACTAGTTAGGAAAAGTCTGCTGAGCCCTGCAGTGGACTAGACTGTAGAAGACATTGGGCCAGTGGCCACGGGGATGCCTTGTTTGAATCATGAGTTTTAAAAACCAACAGGAAAAGTGAGCTTACTGGAGAACTGGAGAAATATCAGAGAACACAGACTGACTTTGGGGGATGATGTTAAGGAATAACCATTAATTCTTTAAAATGTGGTAATGGTAAGTACCATCATGATGTTTTTCGGAAGAGTCTTCATTCTGTTCAGGTATGTACTGAAACATTTGCTAGGTCAGCTTCCACAGGCTCCAAGTGCGGGGCTGCCGGCTTGCGCCAAGTAGCCTGCCACGGGGAATTCTGTGATAAGTTAAAAAAAAAAAAAAAGATTCAAGGGGCCCCCTGGGTGGCTCAGTAGGTTCAGCGTCTGACTTTTGGTTTTATCTGAGGTTGTGATCTCTGGGTCGTGGGATCAAGTCCCGCATTAAATGGACGTTCCGCTGAGCGCAGAGCTTGCTCGGGATTCTCTCTCTCTCCCCCTCGGCTCCTCCACCCCTCCCTGCTCTCTCTCTAAAGTAATAAATAAATAAATCTTAAAAAAAAAAGATTCAAGAGCTCAGCACCATACCACTTGCTCCAAATGCCTTCCTGATCAGGCACAATGAGAACATTTTATATGCTTAAAATTACTGCTGCTTCTGGAGATACTTTGGGTCCATTGGCCACGATGAGACATTCTGAAAATGGAAGAAGGAAATATTTGGTGTCAGTATCCAGACGTCTAAGCTTAAATGCAAAGCACATGGGCTGTAATACAACAGACCACTAATGCTTAGTTCATACATTTGGGAGTCTGGCCCAAATTCTGCTTTCAGCTGCGTTCCAGTCTTGTTTCAAATTGTGCGACGAACTGCACTTTTTAATAGCTCCTTCCTACTTAGCTCAGTTTGTGCGTGCTTATAAACATGGGATTCCCGTTTCCATAGTCGACATTCCAGTCCCATGACGGGGACCGACATTCTGCTGAACTAACCCGGGGCCTAGGAGAACACCGCTTTGGAGAGCTTGAACATAAAAATTAAATATTACACACCCAGTGTTGCCCACAGTATGATTTTTTACATTATTCTTGTTGGACCCACTTAAATGGACCTAATTTAGTCCCAGGATAATTATATGGTATCCTTTCTTCTCTTCTTGCTGGCTTGCTCTTTCTTTCTGCTTTGCAAGCGTTCATAATTGTGTTTTTACGATGGAAGGAGACATTTCTCCAGTCTCTCTTAACCCCTGTTAGCCTGAAAGGTAATGGGTTGATCTCTTACTGTTGCAATGATGGATCCTGACTGTGCTGGAGGCTTAGATGGGAGTGGGTGAGGCTCTCGTTTCTCATATTGGGTTCCTAACGTACATCTCTCATTTCCCTTTGCATCTCAGGGTTTATGGTCCGGCAGAGTCTCAGCAAGAGGTGTTTGCAGATGTGTGCCCGCTGCTTACGTCTCTCCTGGACGGGTGAGTTGACATATCTTCAAGGTCGGTGATCAGAGTTACGAGGAACTGTAAGTAGGTCTCACTCGTGTTACAGAATGTGACCTTGGAGTCGGCGTATTTGCGACAATATTAGAGCCAACCAGTGGTGGGGGGAGGGGGAGTTGGTCTGCCTGCCAGCAAGAGGGCCACCCAAGACTTGAGAAGCGGCTGTCAGTGGGCTCCTACTCTCCGGTCCTCATGCGTGTGAAGACAGCGAGCAGCTGCCCTTGTGCTCTCTGGGACTCTCTGCATTTTAGAATTTTCAGGAAGGCTGTGGTGCGTGTTGACACTGGACCAAGGAACGCATCACTCCTTTGGGAGGAGAGCCCCTGGCTCCGGACACATGACTGCCAAGTCCCAAGGCCACGGGTCATTCCTTCTGAGTAAAGATCACATCTTTACTGCTGGCGCCCTGCACTCAGGGTCCGTGCGGGGTTCCCGGCGACAGATAGAACCAGGTTTGTGTGGCGACACAAGGCACCGAAACCTCCTGCCGTGGGACGCCCAGAAGAAGCCCGGTTGGGCGGAGGAGCCTGCATTCGGCCGCCTGAAGAAGGCGTCCTGGTGTTGGCCGGGCAGAGGCTCCCACAGCCAACGTCCACAGACCAGAAGCCATCAGCAGAGCCCCGGTTCTGCCCACGGTGCCCCAGCACCTGAAGCCCATCCCAGGGGCCTGAAAGGCACGGGAGGCGATGGGTCATGTCCCCACAGGAACCCCGGGCCTCCCCTTGCACCCACCTGTGGGGCCAGGCCTCCCGCGATGACACGGTTTCTCCTGACACGCTTCTTCTGGAATGCTGGGGCTCTTAGAGGCATCCAAAAAAAGTTCTTCCATGGAAAATGATAGGAGGGTTCTTTTTTCCTTTTTTTAGTAGGCCTCTCTTAAGTAAGCAGATTCCAGAAATGAAAAAGACACAGTGGTTAAATGATCTTTGCAAGACTTGCCTTTCCATCCCAAATGTGAAACAGATGGCATTAATCTCAGTGCTGAGCTGCTTTCTCCAAGAGGCTTCTGCATTCCTGAGGGTTCAGAAGGTCCCTGTAGGGGCTCTGGCTCTGCTGAGACCAAGGTGCTCCCACCGGAGAAGCGCCCAGCAAGCCCTCAGGGAAGGTGCGAGATGGGAACGAGGCGAGGTTGTTGTTGTGAAGACCTTGAGACTTCTCCGCTCCGGAAGACCAACAATGCAGGGCGGTGGCCGTGAGGTCCTGGCTCGGTCTTTGCCCTGACATGCTTCCTGCAGGACTGGAACAGTCGGTCCTGGAGGGAGGCCCCCATCGCTGTGCGAGGCCGGTTAGCAGGAGCACTGGCCCCACTCCTGGGAACAGGCCTCTGCTAGTGGGACTTGCTGGGGGTGCCTCAGGCGAAAAATCCATCTGATTAAAGGTCCATCTGTGAAATCAGACATTCGAGGTGGGGCCTGCGTGGGGACCGTCTCGCCCCTCCAAGACCGGAAGGGAGCGTCAGGGCTCAGGCTTCAGCCCCTGTAGGCCTGGATCAGCCGTCCCTTCCCGGCCAAGGTTACACATTTGTATCATTTATATGTTTATATCGTAAATGCTTATCCTATCATATAAGTTTGTATCTATTTTAAATAGTCTTTTGGTGTGATGTTCCAATCTTCCCACTGACATTTCGGGCTGAAGAAACAGCTGGAAGGAAATGCAGGGAGGCAGCAACTGTCCCTGTCCTTGTGACATGATCCGGAGCTGTTGGGTGGGGGGACAGCGCGCCTGTCACGGAGACCGCGCTGGCGTGTTCTGGCTCACTGCGGACACGGAATCATCAAGCCCCCTGGAATAACAGAGTCTAAGAACAAGTAACGGGGGAACCGTCCGCCGCGCTCAAGGTCCCATGCGTGACTGGGAAACCCCAGGGAAAGGCTATTTCACACGTGTTAGAAGCAGCCCGCGTTTACCAAGATGAGCTTTGTCGGATGACCCCAGCCCTGCCCTGACGGAGTGGATGGGGAGCACGAGGGGTCTTGCGGGGGGCGGGGGGGGACCCCAGTGTGGACCCTGTGTGCCAGCCGTGGGCTTCCAGAGGAGATGTGGAGTCACGGAGGGGAAGCAGGTGCTGGCAGGAGCGTGTGGAGCGGGTGCAAAGGTGAGTGTGGTTCGGCCTGACACTGCGTGACCAAACGGCCCCAGGGGTCCCGTGAAAACCAGCTCCTGTGGAAGCCCAACGAGGAGCAAGGGGCGGGGAGCAGGAACGCAGAGCGACGTGTGCGGTGCAGGGGCTTCTGCGACCGAGTGAGTGCTTCGCGAGGACGCAGCTCAGGACCCAGGGTGCTGCAGGCTGTGCTGACGTCCGCGTCGCGTCGGGTTTCAGGTACAACGTCTGCATCCTGGCTTACGGGCAGACCGGATGCGGGAAGAGCTACACCATGCTGGGTCCGCTTTCTAAGGACGAGCGTGGCGACCTCGGAATCGTGCCCAGGGCTGCTGGGGAGCTCTTCAGGTACGCCGGGGCGGCGAGCCGAGCAGGGAGGGTGGGAGGCGGGCAGCACGGGAAAGGGAGGGCCGGAGCGCTCCTGTTTGCAGAGAGTCCGCCCAGCCCCGCAGCCCCACGCTCCTACCGGAACGCGTGCAACCCAGTGTTTAAACGCTCGGGCCCTCAGTACCACAAACACTAGAAATTCTTATGGCACATTTATGTTGAAATTCTGTCAAGACAAAACATTTTTTTTTAAGTTTGCTTTTTTTTCTTTTTAAAGATTTTTATTTATTTATTTTGTGGGGGCCGAGGGAGAGAGAGAGTCTCAAGCAGAATCCTAGCTGGGCATGGGACCTGACCCAGGACTCGAGCTCACGACCCTGAAATCCTGACCTGAGCCGAAATCAAGAGGCGGATGCTGAGCCGCCCGGGCGCCTCAAATCAGAACTTGCAAGGGCTCCCTAGCTGGACAGCCTCCCTGGTCAGGAGACGGTAGAGCATGGAAATTTTCTGTCCTAGATTGGGACGGGGACAGAGGGAGACCCCCGTTGCCTTTCCTTGCCTTCTGGGCCTGGAAAGAGGGGACACATCTGGTTTTCTTCTTCGAAGTTAGGGTGAGCTGGGCCTGTTGAAGATGCTTCTGGTCTGGGAAAACCTTCCCGGAGGAGACCCACCGCACTCTGGTGATCTTACCAACACAGTTACTCCTGGAAAAAATTAGTAACAGGGTGTCCTCGACTGCCCAAGTGACCAGGGAATCCAGGACCAAAGCTGGGAAATTCCGTGCTCTAGGCCTGGACACTGACTGTCCCTGCCTTCAGGGGCCACTGTGCACCACACTCATTCTCCCTCCACTCACCCTGCTCTGTAAGCGCCGTGGGCTCACACTGCGACCGTCTGTGCCGTGTCCCTGTGAATCCCTCTGCCCCGGAGAGAAGTGTCTTCCCGGCACAGGTCTCCCGGCGGGCTGGGTGCGTTCCAGGCCCCCCACCCCCTCAGATTCGGGTTCTGTCTGTGTCTCCTTGCCGAGCTTCTCATGGCTTAGAATCGCGACGGGACAAGGACGGAAGAACCCCACACAGTCCTCACATGTTGAAGCGTCTTCAAACCAATGATCCTTAAGTGTTAGTGCACACGGAGAACGCGTTTGCTAAGCTTGTTCCGCTAACTACGTCGGAGAAGCATGTGTGGGGACAGGTGAGGCTGTGCTGTGTAGCCAGCGCTCTGGCTCAGTGGCGGTGAGGCCAACCCGGGCACCATGCAGGGGCCCCACTGCCGCGTGTGTGCCTGTGGGTGGTGGGGGCGGAGGGGGTGTGGGGCGGACACCAGCCCTGCGGAGGACTTCCCCGCAGGGAGCACGCCACCCCAGCCCTCAAGGCTCGGCCCAGGAAGGCTCAATGCCAGCCAGCCCAGGCCTCGGGGTTCCCTGGGGCGGGGCTGGGATCTCGGGTGCCAGGGCCCTCCCTCTGGGGACGCGGCTCTCCATCAGCTGTTTGGTTGTTTTGGAATTTCAAGGGGCTGGGACTGTAGGGGGAGCCTGAGGCGTGCTCAGGAGAGCACGTCCTCCTCCTCCGGGGAGACCTCACCTGACAGCAGCCACGTTGCCCAGAAGCTGAGCAGCGGCCACGTGAGGCCACGGCAGAGCCACTGCCGCTCTGGGCTTTGCTGGGTGTCACGTGGAAGGAGGGGTCCCGAGAGACCAGGAGCCGCGGAGGTGGTCTTGCGGTGTCTGCCGCAGAGAGGGGGGCCGGGGGCTGCTGCCATTCCGGGCTCCGGGGTCCTCGCCACCCCTGCCACTCCGAGCTCCTTCACTCTGGCGCCTGGCCCCTTCCGAGCCCGGTGACGCCGCCTCCTTCACAGCCGATCTCCACTTACCACCGACGTGAGGAGGCTCTTCCACACGGCGGCTGATGCCCCAGGAAGGTGGAGTGTGTGACCATCGCCGGCCCTCAACAGCCCCAGAGCGACACAGCGAGGATCTGGGCGATGCGTGGGACGAGGGGCTCCCCGCTTCGTGGCCTCATGGGACCCACATGTGCTTCTGTGGAACATGCCCCACACGGCGCTGTGACCGTTCCCGCGTGCTGCCTGCTGACCACTCGCTTCCTCGAGGCGAAGCCTGGCGCCTGCTTCGTCAGCACCGTCCGCGGAATCGAGCGATGCTGCCAGAGGGACCCGCGGGCCAGCGAATGCCACTGTTCGAGGACTTAACGTAGTGGAAGAAAATCTTCAAATCAGCTCCCTGGTATTATGTAGATGAGAAATTCCAAATTCGGGTTTTGCGACTTGGGAAGACATGGCCGTTCCCACGAGGGGACAGAAACGCAGGCAGGGGTCAGGCTCGAGGACATGGTGGCCGGAGCCGCGGGGGACGCCCAGCCCCCAGCTCGGCTGACCTGGCTCCTCGCTCTTCCCACGGTTATCCTCAGTCTTGTCCATAGACCCCACCGCAGAGGACGACCCAAATCCGAACTCTGAACCGAAAATTATTCTTACTGGAGAATTTTTCTTCCGTTTTGGGCTTTCTTGTTTTCTTGACTGTGTCATTGGAAGACATTAATTGCTCATTTTATTCTGGGCTCTCTGGAGCTCCTAAGTAAACTCGATCTGTCCATGCTGGCATGAGACGCCGCGTGTTCCAGAAACGCTCCTCCCACACTGGCCTCCCAGCCCCAGGCACAGAATTTCTTTGTGGACAAGACAGCACTGTCATCCGACTCCGACTGGTCTCGCCATGCACATGTCAGGCAGGCAGTGGTCCCAGAAGACAGGGCGGCCTCCATGGGCTGTGTGGGCAGTTTGGTGGCAAGGCGCTGGCAGGGATGTGGGCGGGAGGAGCCAGGCTGGTGGTCACTCTTCCCCTGACTGGGGTTATGGGGTTTTTCTCCAAGTGGGTAGTATCAGTATTTTTAAACCTCTCCACGGTCGGCACACAGCACTTCACCAGATGCGTCGGGACAAGACGTGTTGTTTCTGAGAGGCTGGTGGGTTGTCAGGAGGGCACGGGCAGGACTTGGCTGGACGTCGGGGCGCGAGCCGGGCTGCAGAGGGGTCTGCACTCAGTCCTGCCTGGAACAGAGCTAACCCGGCCCCGGAAAGGTGCTGAGCCCTCCTGTCATCACAGCTGGCTTCGGCCTTCTGCAGAGTGAGGGGCCTCCGGCCGGGGGCTGGCTGCGTGGCGGCTGCGTGTCCTCCCTGCTTCCTGCCCTCCTGGGCTTGGGATCCTAAGGGCCCTTTCCGAGGGACCGAGATCACTGGTCCAGGTACGGCTCAGGGAAAGCCGCTGTTCCCAGGACGGTAGCCCCCCGCAGCTGGACGAGAACAGGCCGTCTGGTGGTGCTCGCCGGCCGGGAGTCTCGCTGCGAGGCCGGGACTGTAGCCTCCCCCACGAGACGGCTTCCCTGGCAGCTCTCCTCACCGGGCGGCCCGAGCCACAATGGCTGAGTCCCTCGTGTCCCACCCCCCAGGCTTATTTCAGAAAACCCATCCAGGAGCCTGAAGGTTGACGTATCCACAGTGGAAGTGTATAATAACGACATTTTGGACCTTCTGGCCAAAGAGCGGCGTCCAGCGGTGTCTGGGCCCCTGCGGGAGGCGCCGATGACCAAGGCCACAAAGCGGGAGGTGTCACCGCCCACCCGAGTGTGAGTACTCAGCTGTGGCCCGGCCTCTCTGAGTGGCCGGCGGCTTCCCCAGGACCCCGAGTAAGACCAGCGCGTGGGCCAGACCGGCGGGTTTATCGCTGGAAGGTTCTCTGTGTTGCCTTAAAACGCATCTGCATCTTTTGACTCGCTTTAGAAATTATCTTTTTAAAATCACAATGACAACAGACACGTTAACTAACCTTTTAAAATATCCTGATGACAAACGTGTGGGACCGGTCCTGTCCCCACATTCCAGACGGGAGAGCAGGCTCACAACAGCGGACCCCCCACCCGCCGACCCGCGGTTAAGTGCACACGCCCTCATGTCCACTTGTGCGGGTCCGTATTTGAGAGAACACAGTAAGCCTCTGTGTGGTGAAGAAGGAAGTCTCCTCGCGTTGCCTGATACACCTGTTCCCTGGATCCACCTCTGGGTGTCGGGGGGCTCGCAGGGGGCAGGGGGAGGCGGTCTCCCCTTGCTAATGAGGGTTGGGGGGTGAGCTTGTCCCGGGCTCTTAGAGTCAGTACGGGAAGCGTCTGCAGCCTGTTCTCGCATCTGAAGAAAACCAGGTGCCTTGAGCCGTGAGCCTGCACGGGGTAACCCAAACCCTCAGCTTCTACTAAGACTTGCAACGACCCAGGTCCCACTGGTGGGATGCTCTGAGTGGCTGTCATGGCTCAGCGGCTAGAGCAGGGACCCGGACTTCTGCTGGAGTCCACGGGGCTGCACTACGTAAAGGAATGCGGGACTGGAATGTGTGGGCCCAGGTGACCACTCCAGAGGAAAGCCGTGGAGGACGCGTCAGTGAGGCCTCAGACAAGGAAGGGGTTTGACTTGCTGTTTTGTTTTGTCTAAGACACGCTCCAGCCTGCTTTCCTCCAGTCGGTCCGCTTGGTCTGTGGGAGAGGGAGGGGGCGTCCCTCGTCGCCCCGCGGGCGTCCCCATCCCCCGTGTGCCCCTCCAGGCCCGTGCACAGTGCGGAGGACTTCGTCGCGCTTGCTGCTGGAAGCCTGCAGTTCCGGGCACGGCTCGCCACCAGCGTGCATGCCTGTTCTTCCCGGTCCCACCTGATAATAACGGCCACTCTCACTGCAGCCCCCGCCGGCGGCAGCCCCAGTAAGTGGCCGTGCGCGCCCGGGCAGGGGCACAGAGGAGAAATGGCCCACGGCCTGGGGGTGGGGGTCGCAAACACAACTTTGGAGGATCCGGAACCCGGGCTGAGAAGAGAGGGGACCGGGGCTGTAGGGGGAACGGAGGACAAGGCTTCGTTAGACAGGACATGACATGGAGGACAGGCGCATTTGTATCTGGGAACGGGATTCCTGCTCCATGAGTGAGACTGTGTGACTTGGGTTTAGAAAGTCACAAACCAGCATATAAAGTGGTGCCAGTTATGTAAGAAAAGCAAGGCACATGTTGCGAGGGTCATGCGTCCCAGTCGGCGAAGATGGGGCGGGCACCCAGGGCGGCCTGCGGGACTCGCAAAGCACAAGCCCCCAGGCTGGGACGGACTGGTTGAGCGCCCGCGTTTCTGCAGGGTCCCAGTGCCACAGTGCACCAGCGGGGGATGGCTGGTCCAGGGCCCACGTCACACGCGGTCACACGGACGCCCGGTCCTGGTGGGCGGCACGCCCCTGACCTCGTGGCCACCAAGGCGGCCCAGGCAAGGGAGGACGGGGGCTGGTGGGAGCGGCACAGATGCCTGACTACCTTGTGTCCCCCGAACTCGGCCGGATGGCCCCAGGGCCAGGCGCCTGCAGGGAGGGTGGGGCCGTGTGGGCAGGCATCGTCCAGGAGCTGGCGGTCGCCAGCCACGGTGAGAAGGCTGTGGAGACCAGAGTGGTATTTTTGTGTATATTTTTTATGTTTTCCACAGTGAGTATATAATTTAGATTTAAAAAATCTCTTTAAGAAGACCACGTAGGATTAATGCTTGATGAAACGGATGCACAGCGAAGTGAGGAAGGGCTTTGCCAGGACTTCTGTGGGGGGCTGGGAAGCGAACGGTGGGGTTTACCTCCGTCGGGGCCCCTTGGGTATTAATGCGTGTCATCACTGAGTACTTCCGGAACATCACTTTGTTCCTGGGACCACGTGGGCTCCGGCCTGCCTTCTGAGGGTGATGCTGTCCGTCCCTATGTGACTCAGAGAAGCCCCGTCCCATGGCCAGACCCTGCCGGGCTGTCCGTCCGAGGAAGTACCCTCTGGAGTGCGGTCCTTCGGGAGGAAGGCTCGCTCTCCGGCACCGCGGGAAGCTGAGGGAGGCCTCATGCACATCACTCCCGGGTACCTGTCACCCCCTTGCAGCGGACGGGCAGTCACTCGGACCACAGCTCCAGGGGCAGCCAGCAGGCTGCAGAGCCTCGCCCGAGTCCCCCGGGGCCCAGCGAGCAGGGGAGCAGGTGCATGCCAAGCTGCAGCTCGTGGATCTGGCGGGCAGCGAGTGTGTGGGTGAGCCCGGAGAGGGCGCCTCCGTCTGGGGCGAGCGGGGGTGTGGGGGGCCTGAGCAGGGTCCCCATCTTGAGCGAGCTCGCCCTGCTCCACCCAGCAGGCCACGGTCTGTCCACGGCCGTGTCCCCCTCCAGGGCTCTGCATGGCCAGCTGCTCCCAGCCAAGGCCGTGCAGGCCATCAGAGGATAAGGTCGGTGGGATCGAGGGTCCCCCCACTCAGGGCTCCCGTCCCGAGGAGGGACGGTGTTGCTTTTCCTGTTCATTTCTTGATGTGGCCAGAGAACTCGTTGCCCATGCTGACCACGTGATGGGGTCTTGGTGCTGTCCCAGGTGTGTCTGGAGTGACAGGAGCGGCCCTCAGAGAGACTTCGTTCATAAACCGGAGCCTGGCGGCCCTCGCGGACGTCCTGGGGGCCCTGGCGGAGCACAGAGACCACATCCCCTACCGCAACAGCCAGCTCACCCACTTTCTCCAGGACGTTCTCGGTAACGTGAGGGTCCCCCACCCGGAGAGGCCCTAGACCACAGGATGCCCGGGTGCCACGCCACCCTGTCCCCGGCCCTGGGGGGCCTTGCTCCTCCTGGCCATACCTCCCTGGGGGACCTCCCGGCCCCCAGGTCACTGTGCACTCCCTGCACATTCTCTGTGTCACCGTGCACTGGGCTGCTTGGTTTGCACGAGCCTGGCGAGCTCCCCGAGTAGGTGCTCGGCTCCTTTGTGTCCTGTGTCCCATCCTGTCGGGTATGCGGAGGGCTCGTGCTGATGAGCCTGCGTGGGCCCACGGAGTGTGCTGGCCTCTGGCCCATGTGCCCTTGTTGGTGCCATGCATTGGTTGCAGGTCCCAGAAACCCAGGCTGAGGTCCTCACAGAGAGCAGGACTGAAGGGGATAGTCTGCTCTTCTCCAGGCCACCACTCACCCTGAGGATAGCTGGGATAGAATGTTCTAGACTTTCTATGCGTCTCCTCTCTCTCTGTGCAGATGGGCTTTCTCCTCAGGAAGAGGCCGGGCTGCATCCAGTGTTCACCTTACAGTTTCTCCCTCTAAGAGGATCCCCGATGCACGTGGCGGGGTGCAGGGCGGCATCTCAGGCTCTTTTCACAGGCCGTAGCTTCTTATTTTAAAGGAGGGGACGCGAAGCTGCTGGTGATTCTGTGCGTGTCGCCCTGCCGGAAGCACGTGGCAGAAACTCTGCGGTGCCTGGGGTTTGGGGCCCAGGTGAGGCACGTGCAGCGAGGCCCCGCCGGAGGGGGCGGAGCCGCCGCCCGGAAACCCAGGTGAAGGAGGGGCAGGGTCGGGTTAGGGTTAGCGGGCTTGCACCCCGGCGACGGGTCTCCTGTCTGTACCGGACGACGTGTGTCCTAACATAAGCTCGTTCACCTTGGACTTCACGAGCCTGTTGTTTTCCCAGGAACAGGTCACCACGCTGACCTGTCATCAAGGAGCGGGGGACGCCCAGGGAGAAGCGCAGGTCCCAGGAGCCCTGCAGGCCGGGGACGTGGGGGCGGTGCTCTCGGCTCTCGGGGCCAAGCGGAAGGAGCTTCGGGTCTGCTGGCCGGCGGGGAAGCTGTGAAGCCCAGACAGGGCTCGGGGCCGTGGTGGCTCCAGAGCCACAGCCCGGGGGGGCTCGGGCCGCTGTCTGACCCGCGCACTTTCCTCAGCGGTGAAGCCCGTTCCCGCGCTGCAAGATGCTGGGTTTGCGCAAACACGCCTCAGAGAGCAGATGTTTCGTGTCATTATTCCTCCTCGTAACGGCCCGCCGTCCCCAGCCAGCGTCCCAGAGCTGGCCATGATGGGTGACACATGGTGGGGGGCTCTCCGCGCGGGGGTCGTGCGTGGGATCTGGGGGCCCTGGGAGCCCAGCACAGCGTGAAGTCCCCCGGCCGACTGCTGGCCTTGCGCTGATGGAGAAGCGCGTGTCGTGCCGTCCCCACGGCCACAGGGACCTCTTGGCTGGAGGCGGCTCAGAGCTGGGTCACAGAGTGGCAGGACACGCGGACGTGGTGCACGGGGCATGCGGCTCTGGAAGGGGGTTTGGATGCAGCGCACGCGCCGGAGTGAGGAGAATCCGCTCTGACCTCAGCCTGTCTGACGGGAGAGGGAGCAGGATGGGTTCTCGTCAGCACAGACTGGCAAGCCTGCTCCCCCCGCACGGCTCCCGGGACGTGCACATGGCCACGAGGGAGGCGCGAGGACCTATGCCTGCCTCAGTCTCCCGGGGTGGCCTCGGCTCCTCACGGACCTTCCCATCCCTTCCCGCCCCTACCGGGAGCCCGGTTCCTGGCCAGCTTTCGGCCCACGGGACCCCTCCCAGGGCAGGGTATTCCCTGTGGGAAGAGGACGCCACACACGGCAGGGGCAGGGCTGGTCACGCAGACGACTGGGAAGGAGCGTTCCTGGGCGCGTGTGTGGCCCCATGAGCGTGACGACGACAGGAACACGTGAACCCGGCGTTCAGGTGCTGTTGGGACACAAACGGGGTGAGCCGCGCAGGGGCCGGTGATCTGACCTCCCAGAAAAGTGAGAACTCGGCCTTGTTGCCGACAGATCCGTTAACAAGGCCCCGACGCGGGGGACTCTGCACCAAAGAGGGGGTGACGGTGACAGACACGGTTCCCCCGGACTTGAGGGGGAGCAGAGCAGGGCCGTCCTCACCTGTGAGTGTCGGGTGGGTGCTGGGGGGGGGTGTCTGTCACTGCAGGATCCCGTGGCAACAGGACACGCCCCACAGCTCTGAGACACCCCCGCATGTCTGCGAGGACAGCCCCAGGGCCGGTGGGCCTCCGGGGAGCCCCTCCACACACAGCCTGTGTGGGGCGCATCGCCCTGAACCCAAGGCAGGCCGGGGACTGGCAGGGCCGGCCTCCTGCTGACAAAGGCCCTGAGTGCGCACCCGGGCCGTGAGCCTGTGGACGCGCTCCCCTGGCTCGAGGGCGTCGTCCCTGCTCCGTGGGGATTCGGGGCCGCGGGGCTCCAGCGGTGAGGCCGGTGACTGCCTCAGTTTCAGAGTCCAGGGACTGTGGCGGGACAGTCCGGGGCGGCAGGCACAGGACACAGGGCTGCAAGGGGACAGACAGAGAGGAGGTGGCCACAGCGCTGGCAAGGAAGAAAGACCGCTGGCGGCGGGCAGTGGGCCGCGCCCCAGAGAGGGGCTGAGAATCTGCTTGGTGCCCCCCAGGCCGGCCCTGGCCGTCCCCTTGCGGGGTGTCCTGTTGCCACGGGGATCCTGCAGTGACAGACACCCCCCCAGCACCCACCCGACACTCACAGGTGAGGACGGCCCCGCTCTGCTCCCCATCAAGTCCGGGGGGACCGTGTCTGTCACTATCACCCACTCCGTGGTGCGGAGTCTCCCGCATGAGCCCCCAGGACTCAGGGCGGCACAGCGCCAGCCTCAGAGCCGCTGTTCCGTGCTGGCGTGACGATCCTGCGAACTCGTCTGTGACGTGCGCGTTTGGCAGAGAAGAGAGCACCTCACCTGTGGAAAAGGGAGCTGGGGCCTCAGCCGCTCGGGGGTGTCCCTGTCGGGACGCCGGAGCACGTCCCGGGGTTTTAGGGCCTCGCGAATTCCCAGATGTCCCCACTCCCCGCGCACAGCCTGTGTCCATCTCCGTCGCCCTGCGGGGCCTGTGTGTCCCCGAGGTGGGGGCCCGCATGCGTAGGAGGGAGAGGATGTGGGGGGCCTGTGGCCTCCGGCCTGGTTGGCTGGCCCCCAGATACACGCGGGGCACTGTCCCCCCCCCCACTCCGACGGCTGCCTGCTGGAAGCACAGCCGCTGGGGACACGACATGGATCCCCCCGAGACTCCAGAACTGGGATGAGAACCAGGGCTGTCCTCGCCTGTCTGTCCCCCAGGCCCTGGTCCCCCCGAAACAAAACATCGGGGGCACAGGCGCACGGCAGCAGTGCGGACTAGAACCTGCTCCACAGGCCGGGCCCAGGGGTGGGGAGCACAGCCCCTCTGTCCTCAGTGGCCCGGGCTCGCGGCTTCAGGTCCCCTGTTGCCACTCGGGGGCTCTGCCCCCAGCCCTGCCCCTCCAGTCCCAGGCCGAGTGGCCCACCCTGTGGCTCCCATGTCCTCCTGGCCGCCCCTTCCCTGGGGCCAGAGCGGCCTGACCTTCCTCAGACACGGTTCAAGCCACAGTGCCCAGGACATGCTGTCGTGGGTACCTGAGTCCACGCGCCCTGGGAGCTGCCGCGCCCCTTGGGCTTGTCTCCCTCATCCTTGGGGCTGGCTTACGAGGACGGCTTCCCCTCCTTGGTGCTCGGTGCCCCCACCCCAAGGGTATTTCGGAGATCACATCCCCCTCAACGCACACTTTCCGTTTGTGCAGCAGCGGCCTGAACCCTGGACCTTGAGCCGCCGCGTCCGGAGGCCTGGGGCTGCAGGGGCGAGTGGCCGCGGGGCGTCAGAGGGCGGGGTCCGCGGCTCACTGTGTCTGCGCCAAGGGAGCAGCCTGCAGGGTGAGGTGAGGGTGGGCCCGGGGCTGGGGGCCAGAGCGGGTACAGCGGGGGTCTCCTGCAGGGAACGGTGAGGCGACGGATTGCTGTGAGGGGTTCGTGGACAAAACAGAGACGCTTCCAGGCAGGAGGTTCAGATCCCGAGACCCCAAGGGCCCCTCCCCCATCCCCGTGCTGAACTTCAGGCTGAATTCCGGGGGACAGGCCTGCCTCTGCCCTTCCCACCTCCTGAAAGCCACGCTGTCCTTGCCCGGGGGGCAGTAACCTGAGAACCCCACATGCCTCTCCCCACATGAGGCCCCTGGCTGGTCCCCGCGCTGCTGCCCTTCCACGAGGGCAGTGGGACCCGTCCTTCCTGGTGACTTGGTCTTAACCACTGATAGTCGAAAACATCTTCATTCTGCAAATTTTAGAAAACCACACAGCCACGTGCGGATGGCGCCCAACCCAGAGCCCTAATGGGCCTCGTGGTGCCTCCGCTCTCCTCCTTGAAGCCCCGGCCACTGTGCCTGGGGCTCAGCTCCTCTTTAAAAGCCCCAGGTCTCCTGGACAGATGCCCTGGTCCCCCGACAACCCACTCTTCTCTGCTGAGTCTCCCAGCCCATGCAGGGCCACGGACTCGGTAGGCTTCTCTTGAGAAAGGACGTCCTGTGCTCTGGATTCTGTCTCCCGAGGAGGTTGGCCTCGGTAACCCAGACGTCACAGGGCAGAGTTCACCAAGCCAAAGTGAAAGTTAGACATGCCCTCTGGACTCCTGGGTCCGGGGGCCACAGGCCCCTTGCAGTGACAGCCAGCACAAACAGAGGTGCCTCCAGGTCCAGGAGCTGCATCCCACATCCCAGCAGGGCGGCAGCCAGTGCTCCCCCTGTGCTAACCCAGCTCCCCGGGCCTCAACCCCAGGGCGGCCCAGGGAGCTACCTCAAGCCAGCCCTCGTGGTTTCTGTGACTCTGGACCTGGTAACCCGACCTCTGGCCTCCATCCAAACTGGGCCCCGGCCACGCTGGCACACACTTTCCTGAGCTGTCTGCCCACTCCTGGGTCGCAGGGGTCCTGGGTGGGCTTCCTCTCCAGCCCCCGCCCGCGTCGGCTGCAGTGCAGGGAGACGTGTGGGGGCTATGTCCAGGGCCCCGGGCCGCCACAGCCCCAGGCCACATGACCCTCCTCACAGGTCACCTGTGGTCTCAGGGTGTAGGTGCCTCAGCCCGCTCTGTGGCTCGGACCTGCCCTTCTCACAGACCCACCGATCGCTGCTAGTTAAGACCCATTTTCCAGGAAAACGTCTGTTTCGCCTGAAGGACAGTCCTAATCACAAAGGAGCACTGGCATTTCTGACTTTCCGGCCACGCTGGCAGCCGCTCTATGGCTTTCATTTTTTCTGGGTGGACAGGAGCGGGGAGGGCTGGAGACCTCGGCCTCAGCGCACTCTTGCCTCTAATTTTGCTTGCCGCTCGCCCCAGCAACCCGAGATTACCCTGCGGCTAACAGACACTTGGCATAATTTTCCTTGTCTGTCCTCGGGGCCTGGAGGAAACACAGAAATAGGAGCCCCTCCCGGGTTCTGGTGGTTTCTCGGGGTCAGCCAACGGTCCCTGCTGCCCCATCTGCCAAGGACACGGGCACTGGTCCTGCCCTGCCTCCTCCTCCGGCCCCGGGCCATCCTCCGGTGCCGGATCGGTGGGATTGGGGGTGATGGGAGATGGAGTCTGGGTGTGAGCCCCGACGTGCACCAAGAGCAGCTGGTCAGAGACCACGCGGGCCTGAGCTCGCCAGGCGGGTCCTGCGCGCCACATCCAGCCCCTCCTGGACACCCAGGCCTGGGGCCGCCATGGCGTATCTCCAGCGCCCTCTCGTGGCAGCTGGGGACAGACGTGGCATCATCCAGGGCCACCCACTCCCCAACCCCAGCCAACGCCTGTCCGCTCACCCTCCTGTGCACGCGTCGGGCGGGGGGGGCGCCCCCCAGCTCCCTTCTGCCCCACCTGACACCTTTGTGCAGCAGCAAATCAGTCGGCCGGGCTCTTGTGCTGTGTTTTCTCTGAAGGAAAATAACCTCCAGATGCTTCAGATCCCAGCAAGCCCACGTGTCGCTATGGGGAGCAGTCTCGGTTCCAGTTTGGAAAATCATGGGAAGCAGCAGCCCCAGACAGCTCTGGAAGCTCTTGTCCCACTCTTCAGGCCCCGACCTCCTGCTGCCTTGTTCGGGGGGACAGCGGGGCCCTTCCTTAGCCTTTTGTCTTGTGGCTGCTAGGCTGGGTGCCCTTGGCAGCCTGGGGCCTGGGGACTTCTGCACAGGGAACAGCCTTGACCCTGGCCGGCACCGGCCCAGGGCTGGCCCGGGACGTCCGTCTAGTGACACAGCCACCTCTGGCCACCCCGCACGGCAGCACTGCCCCCTGGCAACGTCAGGCCGCAGCCGAAGGTGGCAGAGTGGCCTTGCTCATCTCTAAGGAGCACATCTGTTAAGTGTGAGCCCCACGGGGCGAGTTGTCCTCCGCGTTCCCGTCCTGGCAGTGCCAGCACACAGCGCGCGGTCACAGGACAAGCCCTCTGGGGTTGTCTGCTCATGCGACCGCAACGCCCAGCCTCCTGGCCCACTGGCGCAGGCTGGTCCGAGTGTGTGTAGGAGGTGGGGACTTAGTACTTCCTTACACGTGCCTGGTGTGCACACACACAAGATTCCCTTTCACAGAAAAGATCAGGAAGCCCAGCCCCAGTGGCATCAACCTTGCTGTCTGTGTGTCTGTGTGTTCGCACCCACACACGCGTACACACACGCATGCACACGCACACAGGCCGGCTCTGCCCTCCATCTCCAAAATGAGTCTGAGTTGAGCTCCCGCGCCCGCGTGGCCTTCCCAGCACAGGCACGAGATATGGGGAGATGTCCTGGGCACAGGGCCGTGTGGCGGTGCGCTCCCCACCACCCGCTGAGTACTCAGGGCCACCAGACAGGCACGACCCAGGTCATCTAGATCCAGGGCACAGCAGGTGCGCGGGTGCGGATCCTGGGCAGGGGAGAGGCCAGAGGGGCCCAGGTGAAGGGAGCCACCCCACAGCCATGAGGAGCCTCAGATGCGAGGCTCGCTGGGACCATCTCCCGTCCCTCTCGTTCTGGAGCGGCTGCTCTCAGGTCTCAGGAAGGGGTGTAGGTGCCAGAGGGCTAAGAGGCAGGGGAGACCCAGCACCAGCCACGCTTTTCCACCCGGCACACAGGCGCTAGTCCGCTCGCGGGCACACGCACGGAGCTCAGCCCAGCGACTGCCATCCAGGTGGCAGCCGGCTCCAGGAAGGCCGCCCGCAAGCAGGGCCCAGAGCCGGGGAGCATGTCCCCACCCCAGGGAAGCCTCCCTGCCTGTGGCCTCCTGGGCCACGCAGTCCAACCACTGTCCTGCTCACCGGCCTCTGAACGCCCTGGGTGAAGGTCAGCTGTCCCTCCGATCTCGCTACCACAGGAACTTGGATGCCCCGGGCCGTCAGGTGGTGCGTAGCTGCCAACCGGAGTCTGCGAGGCTGGCCGGAACCCCTCCAAGCCCAGACGCGGACAAGGGTCGGGTGCGGACGGTGGGGCCACAGCTGGCCCCGCTCCGCCCCAACCCCCTGCTGTCCTCGGATCCCCTCAGTGTGACCAGCGTGGTCCCAGGCCGGGAGTGTGACCTGTGATGGCAAAGGCCCAGGATGCCTGGGCTCTGTCTTGGGCACCGAGGGAGGAGGACTCAGAGACCAGGCCCTGGCTTTGCTGGTCGGCCCGGCTGCGTCTGGCTGTAGGAGCCCCGCAGGGACCGGGAGTCCAGACCAGCCTGCAGCTCCAGCCCCCGTGCCTCCGGTGGGGTCTGCGTCCCGCGGGCAGCGGCCAGCTGGCGGATGGGTCTGCACGGGTCTGCTCAGGTCTGGGTCACAGCAGGCCCACACCTCCAGAGAGGGATCGCAGACAGAAGGGTCCAGCGGAAGCCTGTGGCCAGGGCGATGACCAGTAACCATGACCTTGGGTCGAAGACTCCCAGAAGGCTGTGCACGTGTCTGACCATCCATCAGGGTCAGTGCAGAGAGAACGCAAAGGGGAACAGCGAACACCCCTTCCTTCCCAGACAGATGGGGGAGGACGACCAGGACAGCCCGGCCCACCCCTCTCACCTGGGGCCTGCGTGGTCAAGAACTTGATTTCTGCCTCCTCGTGACCCAGATGGATAGAGCTGGGACCCGTCATGGCTGGCGTGAGAGGGGGACCTCCTCGTCCCCTCCAGGCCCAGCATCAGAGTCTGCTCTGCACGCTGACCGGTGAACGCACAGGAGGAAGGGGCGGGGGTGGGGTGGGGGCCTCGGCCAGCGCGGCAGCGGCAGGAGCCTCCAGAGCAGGGAGGGGTGAGGGCCATGCGGGACGCTGCTGACGTGGAGCCGAGGTGTGGACCAAGCCCCACCGTGTGGACGCAGTCGCGCTGTGCGGACGGAGCCCCAGGGGCACGTGCCGTGTCCCATGGACAGGCTGCGCAGTGTGGAGGAGGCCCAAGTGGGCAGAGCCGCATCTGCAGTTGTCTACACCACAAACTCCTCTGGGAGCTGGCCGTCCCCGCACAGGACCAGGCAGAGGCTGTTGGGCACCTTGCTGCACACGTTCCCGGCGGGGCGGGGGGCAGGCTGCTGCGGTGTGGGTCTGCCCCCGCCATCTGTGGGGGGGGAGAGCAGGTGCATCCACCCTCCCGCCCGCCTCTCCTTCTCCAGCCACCCCTCACTTCTGTCCTCCCTGAGCGAACACAGCAGCGCCCTGGCTGGGGAGGCCCACACAGCCCTGTCTGCCCCCACCCCCAGAGTCTCTCATCTGGAGGCCCCCGCCCTGCCCTGTCTTCACTGCACCCGCCAGGCACACTGTCTACACAGCCCCCTTCTCCTACACAGGCTGCAAGCTCTGTGGGCAGTGGTGGGCACAGACCATGGCCCCTGCTTCAACCAGCACCGCTTGGGGAGGGAGCGCTGCTTTGCTTGGTCTCCTCCCTCCTTCTAGCCTGGAGGGGACTCCTACAGCAGGTGCCTGGGTCTTCCTCCGGGGCCCCGGGGCAGAGCCCACTCCTGTCCCAAGGGGCTGAGGGGCTGCTGGGTGGGGGGCTCACAGCCCTGGTCTTGTCTTCCTTCGAACTTATCGGACTTAGTTTTATTGGGTGGATTATAGGAGTAAGATCAGGAGGCATCCTCGGAAGTCGGAACAGCTTCCCACCCCAGCTCCTGCGCGAGGAAGCCTGTCCAGGGCTGTGGCTCCTTCCCCCTGCCCCCCACCTCCCCAGGTCTAGCTCCATCCTTCTCTGGGCCATCACAGTGTAATGTTCTCTCCTTCCAGGACACAGTCCCCAGGTCCACCCCCAGCAAGGCGGGGAACCCCCCTCCCATAACCGTTGGCGTCTGTCCCTCTTCCTGCCCCTCGGGTGCTCACCATCCAGGATGGTGGTCTCCGCCCCCCAGCGAGCACCCCACCGGGAAGGCGGAGGCCCAGGGAGCCAGCCTCACCTGCCCCGTTCCTGGGAAGCCTCCCGCTCCCCCACGGCCTGATGGCAGGTCTAGGGCTCTCTCCCTGGGGGCCTCCAGAGGGTACAGGAGCCCAGCCCGGGGCTGCCTGGCTGGGGAACCCACCTGGTACAGGGCCTCGGTACTCCCGGCCCTCGTCCCAATCAGTGTGACCTGCACGACCGTCAAGGGCCCCGGGCTGGAGGCTGGGAGAAGGGAGGGGGTGTGAGCAGAGCCAGGGACGAGCTCCTGCAGCCCACACTTCTCCCTCCTCCCCTGGGGACTCTGACTTGGGACCAGGAGCCTCGGCGCACTCCTCCTCCAGGGGCCTTGATCTGCAGGGACCGTCATACACTGGGTCCCGCGTGTCCCCATGGAGGTGTCTGAGCCCCCCTGCATGGGCCAGGCTTTCCGTGGGCCACACTCGCGGCCACCGGGTTCCTCCTCGCTCAGCTGGTCTTCACCCGCGGAAGTGACAGTCCCAGAGCAGGGCACCTTCCCGTGGGGCCCCCGTGGTCCTGCAGGGCCCCTGCTATCATCCCGGGAAGGGTCCTGGTGCTCGCCGCCCCCTCCTTTCTCAATGGAAGCAGGCGTGCTCTGGGTGACCAAATGCTCTGCTGTCCAGTCAAACAGGCTCTTCCCTGGCAAACCCCATGTCGTCTTTGTTCCCGTCACAGTGGCTCGAAGACCGCAGACTTGGACAGAAACACGGATGGAGCAGCAAACCAGACACGAGAGATCACATGACCCCGCCTGCCCTGCTGTCCTGAGTTGACTCAGGGCGACCCCGGCTGGTCCTGGTGACCCGAGGTGACTCTGGGTGGGCCCGGCTGGCCCTGGGTGGCTGCACTACAGCTGGCCCCCACCAACCCCTGTCACGTGCGGAGCCAGGGGCTCTGTGGACAGTTAGGAACAGCAGAGCCAATGGGACATTCCTGGGTTGGCAGGGAAGGCACTCCAGGGCCCCGCACACCCAGCCACTGCAGAAACTGCCCCAAGGGCTAAGCTCGGCAGACACTGGGTCCTACAACACCCAGAAACCTCTCGTCTTGTGACCCCCCTGCCCTGTGCGGCCGGAGGAGACCCCGGCTGGAAGGGTCCCCGCGGTCTGAATGAGGAGTGAGGGCTCCGGTAGGTCGGGCTCCCGACACTCCAAGGAGCCTGCTGCGACCGGCTGCAGAGGAGGCCACAGACCCGCCACAGCACACCCACACCGAGGCCCCACTGTCCTGTCTCTGACCCCAGGCCCCAGGGCAGCCTCCTGGCAGTGGGGATGGGGTCCTCCTGGGGAATGGCAGAGAAGTCACACAGATCACGGTCCCGTGTGCCCCAGCCTCTCCGGGGGTGGCCCGTGTGTGTCACTGTGGCACCCACTGCAGCGGCCCAGCCCGTGTGGCCGGCATGCAGACTCACCATTGGCCCGACCCTGGGCGTCCCGCTCAGGCCTGTCCCGGCTGTCATCGTCAGTGCAGTGGCTGCTGGGGCTTGCGCTGGAGCCGCAGGCTGGCGTGTCTGCACCGGGAGCCTCTGCGCCCACGGGCCCCTCCACCGCCGTCTCCCCGGGTGCCACGGGCTGAGCGGCAGCCTGGATGCTTGACGTGTGCGCTCTGCCATGGCTGTGGGCGGACGGGGCGGACTGGGGATGGGGGTGGTGGCCGCGCTACCCCTGCTGCCCGGGTTTGGGTCTGGCCCCAGCATGTCGCTGATGTAGGACTCGCGATAGTGCTTCTTCTCTGTGCAGGGACAGGGGGACAGCCGGTGCAAGATCGGGCACGGTGCTGCGTCCCTGTCCTGGGGTTGCGGGCGGCCGACAGCGGCCTGGGGCCGAGCAGACGCCCACCCCTTCAGTGGGGGCTGAGGCCCGGGAGGCTCACTGCGGCGAGGGGAGGAGTGCGCTGCTCAGGGATCACGGCCCGGTACCCACAGCTCCGGCCCAGGCCACCGGCTGGCCTCCGTCTCCCGCCCCGGTGGGAGCTCCTGCTGTATGCCCGTGGGATCATTCCTGCCCGCAGCTCACAGGACCCCCACCGTCACACTCACACGGACACACGTCAGCCAAGGCCACCGGCCCCCTGGGAACGCTTTCCCAGAATTTGGAAGGTGCCTAGAGTTGGGCTCTGGGGGGAGTGGAGTCGTCTCCGCCCCCACGAGGGGGAAACAGGAGCCAAGATGCCCCGACGGGAGGGAGGGAAGGCACCCCAGCTGCTGCGCCAAGTGTCGGGAGACCCCGGGGGCCGGGCAGGTGGCTGAGGGGGGGAAGGTGCGCACCTCGGGCTTCCTCCCGCCACCGCAGGCTGCACAGCGCGGGGCCGCAGGCCCGGGTGCCGCTGGTGGCTGGCCCCAAGCAGCGGCAGCAGGTGGCCGGAGCGCCAGGGGCAGCCCGAGTAGTAGACCAGCTTCCGCGCTGACAGCAGCCCCTCTGGTCGAGGCTTAGGCTTCTTCCCCTGAAACGAGAGGAGAGGAGGTGGGGCTTCGTGAGGAAACCGTGAGGCAGCAGCAGTGTCCCCAACAGCAGCCATGACCCCACTGGGAAGCCACCCACGATTCCCGGCTCTGTGCGCAGCAGGCGGCTGGTGGGGGGGCGTGGGGCTCTGCGCTCAGTCCCCTCAGCCCCAGCCAACAGCCGTGGGGGTGCCCGGGATCCAGGACCAGGACGCCAGGCCTCGGGTCCACTGTCCAGAGGGAGGGTCTGCCGCCAGCCTGTGTCCAGGATCCCTGTGCCAGGCGGGGCCCAGGGACACCCCGTGAGGACGACAGGAGCCGTTGGAGGCTGGTGGCCCCAGCAGTGTGTTTCTGTGACCGAGTCTTTGTTTCCCTTTTTGTTCTCCCCACGGGAGCCGGCAGGTCACCTGGGATCTGACGCCAGGGGCCAGGGCACCGGCTGCCAAGCACTTCCCAAAGGCGGGGCCATCTCTGCCCTGGATGCCTGGGGTGCAAGGGCTCTGCTGGGCCTGCACCCCACGGAGGACGCGCTGAACTGCCCCGGGCTGGGCTCCCCTGGGCTCCTGGAGGTTGAAACCCCTCCCACTCGGACCCCATCAGACATGTACCAGAAAAGTCACCTTCCCAATGCAGGACCAGGGGAAGTCATAGAGCAGCTCTGGGGCGTGGTTCCGATCCTGCCAGACCACAGAGAGCTGGTCCCAGAGGACAGCACCATGGGCGGCCCTTCAAGGGGAAGGGTGGGGGAGGGCGGAGGAGGGAGGCGCAGGGGGAGGACAGCGAGGAGAGGGGAGGGACAGAGGAGAGGGAGAGGGGAGGGAGGGGGAGGAGGAAGGGGGGGAGGAAAGGACAGGAAAGGAGAGGGGGGAGGGCACGCCTCCAGCTCCTCCCCCACACCTGATAGATCTGTATCCCCTGAGGGTCAGTCCTCCCTCTTGTCCTAAAGGGGCACCAGCGTCAGAGAGGCCAAGTGCCCGGTGCCTGGGTTGGTGGGGAGGTTCTGCCGTGGGCAAGCAGGACCCCATTTCCCTTTGACGCTAGAGGCCTGTCACCCAGCTCCCTGCCTCCTTCACCAGCCCAAACTCCTGTGCCCAGATAGCTGAGCTCCTGAAGCCCCGCTCACCAGCCGTCAGCCCTGACTTCCCCCGGAAACAAACACCGTGTTGCATGCAGGCACCAGCCGGAAAACACCAGAACCGGTCCCCGCAGCAGACCAGCTCCTTCACCCCTGCGCCCGGTGCGACAGCTCTGAGCACAGGGAGGCCCAACAGGGCTGCGGCCCCGGCCCCCGCTCTGCCCGGGCTGAAAGGACGTCACACACGCTAGAGCTGGAAGGGCGCCCTGCCCAGTGCTATGTCACCCTTTCAGTGCTGCTGTCCACCCCCCGTCCTGGGGTCGGGGCCCACTCCCAGGCCAGCTGTGAGGACACTGTCCACCCCGTCCTGGGGCAGCGTCCTGGCTGCCCCCTGGGCTCTGTCCCCTGGGGCCTTGGGGCAGTGGGAGCTCTGAGGCGGCCTGTAGTCCCAGCTCCACCAGAGCTTGACCTTGTAGAGCCTGAAGAAGCGGACGGGCACGTCCTCGAGCCGGCACGCGTCCCTGATGAGGCGCGGCACAGCTCCGCGGGGTCAGGCCCCGCTGCTCACGGCGCGGGCGGGCACGTGCTGCAGGACGTAGGCACTGCCCCGCCTGGCAGTGATCTGGGGAGGAGGCCATGCGTCCGTGAGGCCCGGGCTGCTCTGTCCTCCCCCAACCTGCCCCTCAGCCCGCCCCGCGCTTTCCAGGGCCAGGGCCAGAGGAGCTTCCCCCGAGGGGAGGGGACCTCGCGCAGGCCGCCGCGGAGCCCGGCTGGTCTTACCCACAGTGGGAAGTAGGCGTGCGGCTTCAAGTACCGCCCCACGTGGACCGGCTCCCGGTGGTCGCCCAGGTCGGCCTGCAGCCCGTAGGTGGCCAGCAGGAAGCAGGCCTCCTCCCGGTGGACACACTGGGACCTCAGCACCGGCTCCTTCAGGTGACAGTAGTGCAGAGGTCTGGCCGTCCAGTCGCTGGAAGGCAGGGAGCGGTCTGGGTGAGAATCCGGCTCGCTCCAGCCCGAGGGTCCCGCCGCGGCATACGGCTCTCCTGCCGTCCCCGGCCCTGCGTCATCGGGGCTTCTCCGAGTCCCAGGAGTTCCAGTCCTCGTCACACCACACGCCACGTTCCAGAGAGGCCCGGGAGCCTCAGTGCTCCAAATGGAAGTACCAAGGTCAGGCTCCTTGTCTCGTGCGTCCCGGGCGTGGTGGGCAGGGCCCCGGAGGAGGGCAGGAGCACGGGGGTCAGCTGGAACCCACTGGAACGAGCCCCAGACCGAACTAACGTGCAGAAGCTCTTCCTCCTGCTCATTTTCCAATGTAACAGGCAAGAGCAGGTTCCAAGCTTCTAAAACCATTGACATGGTTGGCCTCATAGCACAGGGTCATGACCCTCCAGAACCTTCCACACAGCTACCCAATCCTATTCTCCAGAACCTTCCATACACCACATGGCCTCACCCCTTCCTCCCCACCCGTCTGTCACTGGCCCACCTCCAGGAGCTCTGGGGGTTCCTGGGGATGCCGGCCCTCCTCCCCTGCCTCTGCTCTGGGAGTCACTCTTGTCGCCGGACAGTCCTGGGGAGCTCTGTGTCATCCTACAGGTTCTGGGGCGGGTCTCGCAAGAAAGCCGTTCCCGCAACCCAGGAGGAAGCCCGCAGGGGCGCCTGCCCGGTGACCCTTCCCACCCAGACGCAGACACAGGCAGCAGGTCCACCGAGAGCCTGGACCCCCGGGCTGAGGTCTTAGGCGCCCACTGGCAGGTACACGCCGGCCGCAGAGGAGGCGGCCCCTGGGGCGGCAAGGACCGTGTTGGTGGCGCGTTCCTGTGAAACCGAGTCCCGTGGCCGCCAGCAGCAGAGACTTCAGGTTCTTCCCAACTTGGGCCCCCGGGGAGGTTTTCTCGTCCCAGCAAGTGTCCTTGGACATCACTGACTTACCTTATGAGTCTCCCGTCCTCGACGTAGAACTGCACCTGAGGAAGGCGATGAAGGGCACGTGGGGCCGCCCGCTGCGCTGCAGGGACAAGCGCAGGGAGAAGACGAGAGCCCTGGAGCTGACGGGCGGGAGGACGCCGTGTCCCACCGGCTCCCCGCGGCCGACCCTGCAAGCGGCAGCCCTGGGGCAACGCAGGCCAGCGGCCGAGCCACCCGTGGGTGGCTCTGGGGCCAGGCCTGCTCTCAGGGTCTGGGGACCCGTCTGGGGACAGGCCCGCCACCCGCCGACTCACTCGGGGCCCTTCCTGCTTCCAGTCCTCGGAGAAGTACTTGCTGAGCCTCCGCTCCAAGTCCAGGAACACGTACCTGCTGTCTGAGAAGCAGCGTCCGGTCCGTGGGCCCCGGCGCCCAGCCTCCCGGGCACTCTCAGCCGCAGCCCAGCAGCGCCCGCGGCCCCTCCCTGGGCAGTCGGGGCGTCACTCCGTGGGCTCTCTGGGGTGGCCGGGAGCTGGCGTGTCTGTGTCCTGCCCTCCACCCAGCGGCTCATCTCCGGGCCTCCCACCCGGAGCTCCTGAGTGTCCCGAGTGTCCAAGTGTCCAAGCCCTCACCAACCTGGAGTCCACAGCGCCTGTCTCTGTCTGTCTCTGTCTTTCCACCTGTCTCTCAGTCTGTCCCTGTCTGTCTCTCTGTCTGTCCCTGTCTCTGTCCTAGTTCCTGGGCTATAGGCAGAGGTTTCCTGCCTTGATTCTGGCTACAGACTCAGTCCCAAGCATGTGCCCTCCACACAACCATGGGGTCACTGGAGCATCACCTTCCATGACCTGAAAGGCCCAGCTCCCCGAAAGAAGGGCTCCAGCGCCGAGACCAGGAGGGTCTGCCACGTCCAGCCACCCTGTGGCCCACTGCTCAGCAGCAATGAAGGCCAGGCTGGCTGGGCCCTGGGTCCTCGCAGAGGGTGGGGCAGCTCTGGCCTGTCCCCCTTGCAGAGAAGGAGTCCCGGGCACAGGGGTGACCCCAGATTCCTTCCTGGAACCTGTCCCCCCCACCAGCTCATTCTCAGTGTGGCAATCTCAGATGTCCGGACTCAGAGGAGTTGGCCAGACAGGGCCGCTTAGGGGCTGCAGACCCTCCCCTGGGATCTCCCTGCTGAGTCAACGTCCCTCCTCTAGGAAGACCACCGACAGCCCCCTCTGTGCAGCAATCCCTGGGGGGCTCTTCTCAGCCAGCCCCCAGGCCCTGCCAGCCCCCCATCCTTGACTGGTCCTGCGGGGACCCCAACTCCTGCTTGTCCCCTCACAGCCTGGCTGATCCGTTTATATGATGTTGCCCTGGGTGTAGCATCCGTGGCTGTGTGCACACGTGCGTGTGTGCTTGCACACCCATGTGCCCGCACGCACGCACACGCGTGCCCACAATGCATATTCACACGCACGCCCACGCGTGCACACTCACACGTGCAACAACACGTGTGTACACATGCGCACAGGTCACGGTTCAGAGCGCCGATGCGGCTCTCCACCCAGGATTCAATCCCCCAGCGGCATCATTCGGGCGTCTGAGGTCAAACACCGTCAGTCTGAGGACAGGGACGCCGGGCCACCAGGTGCTATGCCGGGAGATGCTGGGGACCCTGGGGGCTCTGCTGTGATGTGTGGGTTCATCTCCACCTACTGAGGGTGTGGTCCCTTCGTGTGTGGACCCCAGACCTGACACGGTTCCCATTCACTTTCAGGAACTGCCCCCGACCGGCTGCGCCATCGCGCCTTCACGAGGCCTTCCTGGCCACAGGGACCCCCGAGGGCCACTTGGCTCCTCTGCCACAGGCATGGGGGCCTCTCAGGGCTGCCTTAGCCCATCATGTCCACGGGAAAGGGGGCCCTTTGGTGTGTCCCCCCCACTAAGGAGAGCAAGGCGGTCTCAATGCAGGGAACCCAGAGCGCAGAAATAGAACAGGGCAGAGCCCCCCGCCCAACGGGCGACCGTTTCCAGCTCCGGCTCACGTCCTTTACCACTACGGGACCCGTGCCTCGGGGTTCCCATGCGCCCCAATAGCTTAACACTAAGGCCTCAAATACCAGACACTGACAAGAGCAGAGGGACACTTTCCCCTCCGCTGCCTGCGGGCTCTGCCTCTGTTTCTGAGACCGCGGAGGGTGACAGCAGCCTCAGCCCCCAGGACAGCCGTCCCAAGAGCGCGTGTCGCGCCCATCTAAAAGCAGGGAGCCTGGGCAACCTTAGTGCATCTGGGGGGCAGGTAGGAGGACGAGCACTTGCAACTCCTTGCCCAGCACCCGCCCGACGTCCTGGGGAGCGCGGGCTCTCTGGGGGCCCAGCCCCGGACGCGGAGGAGCCTAGCAGGCACCCGAACCAAGCGTCCAGCCCCGGGGTGCCTGCCGCTGTTCCTTCATTCCCGCATCCGAAGTCTATCCACTCGACCCGCGTCCGGAACGGTCCGCACCGGTCCTCAGCCAGGCGCCAGGGGCCTCTGTCTCCGCTCCGGGGCCAGCCGGCAGGCGGAGGGGCTGGAGGCTCTGCGGGACCAGAGGCCAGTCGACAGGCTCCCGCACAGACGCGGGCTCTAAGTGGTGCGGCTCAGGAAGGGGAGTGTGCCACGGCCCCCACTGCCGCAGGAGACCCAGCCCCCCAAGGCCGCCCCTGCCCCCACCCCCAGGGCCTTCGGGAATTCTCATGCCTCCCCGAGCCGCACTCCACCAGGCGGGCTCCGGTGTTCGGCCCCGCGGGTCCTGGAAGACGAGGCGTGTGTCCAGGGCTGTGGGTCCCAGCCCTCCCCAACAGATAGCCCAGAGCTTGGCCTGCGCTGGGGCCCACCAGGAAGCCGGGGGGCCTTCCGCTGCGTGATGAGCTCTGTCCCACGAACCAGGAATAAGTCCATTTACGAAGCATAAAACCCCAACCCCCGGTGCACACACCCCAAATACGGCGGGCGTCTATGCAAACGCTTATTTCCTTTGATGTATCACCTGTGTGGACCCAGACCTGGGCAGCAACCAGCAGGTGGCTAAAACGAGGCTTGTAGACATAAGCTTTAAATTGGGGGCAAAGCTACCCATTAACTTAGCTTTCCGGGCAGATTGGGAAAAGTCCACCAAAGCCACAGTCTGCTGCCCGGGGCTGTAAACCCAGGACGGCTGTCTGTCTGCCTAGCGCAGAGCGGGAGGCCAGCCAGGGGCTCCATCATCCCCTCCCCGAGCCGGGGCAGAGGCCGGAGGAGCTCAGGCCGCTGGCCGACTGGCGGATCGGAACCCCTCTGTCTCTGGCGCTCTGTCCCAGCATCTTGGGGAGAAGGTGCATCGTCCTGACAAGCCCAAGCCTCCAGGGACGGGGACTGTCCCAATCACTCATAGTATGGCTCGTGGGGGGGGGCGCCAGCCACTCCTCGGGCACCCTCCCCGAGGCCACGAGCCCTTCAGAGCCCCGTGCGGCGGCCCCGTCTCCCACACACACGCAGCCCCTTGGACTCCCTTGCTTCCCTCTTCCCCCCGGGGACCCCTCCACCAACCCTGGGGGTCTCTAGAGGCTTAGAGCTGGGGGCCACAGAGGGAACCCCCAAGATGGGAGACAAGCTGGGCGGCCCCCGCTCTTCTGCAGCACACCCCCCCCTTGGGTTTCATCCCTTCGAGTTGCAGGGAAGGTTTCTTCTGGACCCAGGACTCTGCTACGGACCCATGTTTCCAGAACCCCGGATGGCTGAATCGGACCGCAGTCCTCGCCCAGGGTTTCCAGTTCACGGTTTCTTCCAGAAAGAACCAGAGTAGACCCTCTCCCCTCTAGAAGGCCAAGGGAGTGTGTGTACACGTGGGAGTATATGTAAGTGTGTGAGCCTGCGCAGGAGCGTGTGAGCACGCACGTGTGCACGAGTAAACGTGTGTGTTTATGGGCGTGTGTGCGTGCCCTGTGTAACTGTGTGAGTGTGCGAGCGGGGGATGTTGGTGTACACGTGCAAGCATGCGTGTGCTCAGCGGCAACACGGACTCATCCGGATGACCTGGGTGCACACTAGAGCCTGTCCACGGTGGGTGGCGCAGGTGGGCACTTTCCTGAAGAGGCCAGTGCCCCTGGGCAGAGGGTCCCTGGGTGGGGTTGTCAGGGCGCACTGACTTACTTCTGACCACGCTGAGGCCGAAGAAGCGCGCTTCTCTGAGGTTGGCCGTGTCACACGCCTGCTGGAAGAGCTCACGCCCAGTGGCCCGCACCTGCAAGGCGTGCGGGTGCTCAGGGCCTGGAGAAGGGGTGCGCAGTACCGGCGGGGTGGGAGGACCACGCTGCGTCCCACCCAGCTCCTTGGTGCTGCCTGTGCTGGACACTGGAGGCCCCCGACCCGGCCGGTGTGGGGGGCCTGAGGTCTCATCCTGGCCCATGCGGGGGCCACCCACGGACGGGTGGGGAGAGCTCTCTGTGCCCCATGGGACCTCTGTGCCCCATGGGACCTCCGTGCCCCATGGGCCCCCTGGCTGGCCGTGCTCCTCACTGCACACCCACCTCACCCAGACCCTTCCTGGAAGCAGGTGGCGCGGGCACCCTAGAGAGGGATCTCAGTGGGTTGGGACCCCAGAAGGTCCTGCGGGTGCTCTGAGTCAGAGGGTCCCTGGCCCCACCCACCATCCCCATGGGCCGGGCTGTGTGCTCTGAGCCTTGCACCTTCCCGCCTCAGCCTCCCCACGGGCTCCTCCAGCCGTGGGTCACTCCTGCCTCAAGGGACGCTGGCCCCCACCCCCCGAGAAGCCCCCTGGCTCCCACTCACGGGGTCAGGAGCCGCCTCCACGCCTCACCTGCGATGGCTCCTCCGGTGGGTTTCATCTGCACACACAGGGGAGGAGCACCTTCCGGCTACACCCGCTGTCCCAGCAACGCCCCTGAGGTTGGCCATGTCACACACATGTGCGTGTCACCCCAGCAACACTCCGTTACACCTCAAAATTGTAGCAAATACCCCGTGAGCATCCCTATTTCCGACTATTTCCCTATTTCCCGTGAAGGCCGGATTTTTACGCTTTGTTGACTTGAATCAGGGCTTGAGGCTGGTGCCGGACCGGGGACAGGTCTGCCCTCTCTCTGGCCACCCTTGGCCCCGGGGCCCACGGCGCTGCCCACGGCACTGCCCACAGCCTGCACCGTGCATCTGGCATGCTACTCGGGCCTCTGCATGTCCCGGAGCTGCTGGCCTTGTGCCTCAGGGGCCACGGTCCCCCCGGCCAGGCCGTGGCTCCGGTGTGTATGGGAGTCCCCGCAGGCACCGTCCCAGGGCAAACTGCTTGCCGGCCACGCCACCTGGGCTCCCGGCCCAGCCACCTGGGCTCCCGGCCCAGCAGCGAGCAGGAGCGCCCCGCGTGCGAACCCACGCACAGGGAGCAGGACCGGCCGTGGCCTGAGCGTGAAGCCCGTGGGCTCTTGCCCAGCACTCCGCTAGGACGGGGGTGTCCCCAGGACACCCCAGAGATGCGCCCTAGGATTTCAGGAAGGGGCCTGCCACCATCTCAACTCAGGGGACGTGGCTGTCCTCAGCGGTGAAACGCGGTAAGATCGGCTTCGCCCTCCTGGGTTAGCGCCGGCGGCACTACCGAGACATGCCCGCCGCGCGGCTTTGCACACCTCCAGGGAGGGTCCTCCCCACTGCAGCTTCCCGGTGCCCCGGCGTGCAGACACGCACAGGCACACGTGGGGTCGCCCTCGTGGCTCACGCGGCTGCACACCCTGAGGGTAAGCTGGTGGGGCGCCACACCAGGCTCGGGGGGCTGTGGACTCATGCCCACCCCTCTGTCCATCCAGCGTGTCCCCACTCATGTTTGCTCCATGAACAGCTCCCGGGCACCCCCACAGCGACACACCGTGAAGGGGAGCCGCACCCCAGGCCCGCCAGCTCCGCCTCACCCCCTTCTCTCCCCGAACACCCCTAACCTCCTGTTTCTCCTGCTTAAGGACGCCGCCTCGCCAGGGCAGGAGGACACAGCAGGACCGAGTCTCTGGGGGACAAGAGGCTGGCTGACACTCCCCGGGACCATGGGCCACCTGGAAATGATGGCTTGGGGACCGCTCTGTCCCTGGGGTGACCGGTGGCATGGGAAAGGGCAGCTTGGTGTGGAGGTCATGACGGCACACAGGACTGGCCCCGTCTCCGGGGGTGTGTGGGTGTCCGGAAGCAGGCTCTGGTGGCTGGAACACTTGTCTGCGAGCAGCAGACAAGCCCTTCTGGTCAGCCGTCTGGGATTTTTAAACAGCTGCACTGCCTGGCGGATGAGCCACAGGGCTCTGTGACGAGCGTCAGGCCTCAGCCTCCAGAGACACGCTCCAGTGAGTCTTGATCTGTGTTTGAGATGAAGGTTCCAGGGTCTGGTGGACGAACCCCTGAATTAATGGGTTATGTGATCGGCATCTCATGGGAGCAGACCCGAGGAACAGGCCAGGCGGTCTGTCGCGGAACCCAAGTGAAGCCGTGGTGCCGTCTGCTGTGGCCCCGGGCGCTGGCACTCAGAGGAGGGCAGGCAGCCTCAGCGGTGCCTCCCCCGGCCAGGGTGCTGCGGTCCCTGCACTTGCCGAGGCAGGGGGACATGCCTGCGCCAGCTTCGCCCTCACCGGTGGGCGTCCCTGAGGGACGCGGACGGGGCTCCAGAAGGGCCAAGAACGTCGCCTCCCTGAAGACGAGGGCGGGTGAGGTACCAGAGATGACTGGGAAAGAGGGGTTGCTCCAGGAGCCAGGCGCGGCCGATGGAGAAGAAAAGGGAAGAAGGGCCAAGGCGACTCGTCCAGAACAGAACCCAGGGCCCCAAGAACCAAACACAAAGCTTTGGTGTTTGGGGCAAAATGTGCCACAAAATGCCACCTACTCCCTAACATCATCATTTTGTTGGAAGAAGGAACCTATGACAGTTGCCTCTGCTCCTCCCACATGGTCCCCTCCCCCAGTCACCCCCATGGTGTCCCCACGATCCCCCATAGCCACTTCTGTAGTCCCTCTGTGCCACTCTCAGTCACCCCAAGGTCCACCCACAGTTTCCCCATGGTCTCCCCACAGTCCCCCAGGGTCCACCCCACTGTCCCCCCACAGTCTCCCCAGAGTCCATGCCCTTGGTCTCCCCAAGGTCCCCCCATAGTCTCCCCACTGCTCCCCCAGGGTCCACCCCCACAGTCTCCCCACAGTCCCCCAGGGTCCACCCCCATGGTCTCCCCAGAGTTACCCTCACGGTCTTCCCCACAGTCCCCCAGAGTTCCCACAGGGTCCACCCCACAGTCCCTCCACCACCCCCCCCACAGTCACAACCACTGTACCCCCCACAGCCACCTCATTGTCCTCTCCATGGTCCCCCCACCCCCACTCTCGCCCGTGCTCACCCCCACAGCTAGCCGCAGCTGCTCCTGGGTGGGCAGCAGAACCAGGATGTCCCTGGGCTCCATGGTCATCTTGCTGTGTCGCTGTGTCAGCCACTCCTGTGGTGGCACGCAGGCTGTCAGGATGGGGCCCCGTCCATGGCCTCCTGCAGGGAAGACTGGTCAGGGGCACTGCGGGGGGAAAAGCTGAGCTGCCCACACCTATGTGCCACCCACACAGACGGGGCCACGTGTCACCACCTGTTGTGTCCTCCCCGGCCACAGGTGGGGAACATACTGATGAAGTTCTAGAACCTAGGTGAGGTTCGGTGAGCTGAGGCTCGGAACCGATGACCAAGAAAGAATTCTTGAGACATCTTTGGTGCAAAACGGCGGTTTATGAAAGCCCGGGGACAGGACCGTGGGCGGGAAGAGCTGCCCCCCCGGGTTGTGAGGGGTGGCAGGTTCTGTACCCTGCGGTTGGGGGAAGGTGAGGGGAAGGGAGGTTAGGAGTTTTCATATGCTAAAGAGGGCCTAGGAGGTGCGGAGGTGCAGAGGTGCGGGGAGGCCACTGTTGTCTTTTAGCAAGCCATTAACATCAAGATAGGCGGGAGATTCCTGTCTTGCAGGATTGTGATCTCTGCAAGTTAACTATTTGTTTCTTATGGCGGTCAGGGGTGCCCAGGAATGTTACACACATTACCGAGGGGAGCGGGTGGAGAGGGGGTGCAGGGTGCCAGCTTCTGCTTTGTCCTCAGCCAGCCTTCTGCTCCCTCATCATTCCCCCCTGAACAATTTTGACCCTTAAATCTTTAAGGTAGTTGAAGGTGGAAGGTCTCATCTTCTGTAACTTCTTCCTGCTGAATAGGGGTGTAGAGCTGTCCCTACCGACTCGGTCAACATTGATCAGTTGAGGAATGTGTAGGGGAGGTAGGAGAGGCGGAGGCAGCTGAATCCAGCTCTGACAGTGAAGAAGTGTCTCTGTGCCTCGTCAGGATCATCTGTCGCTGAAGTCATTGCAGCAATGGAGTCTGGGCACCAAGGAGAGAAACACTGAACAAAGCAACATAATAGATTAAGAAGGCGGTAAGAATGAGAAGCCCGAAAAGGAGATTTTTAATTGTTGGCCATAGTCCTCCTCCAAACCAGGAACTTAACCTTCACTGAGAGAGAGAAGGATCTTGTAGAGCCTTAATCTGGGCATTCATACCTTTTATTAGTCCTGTGACATTTCGGTGATAGTCTGGGATGTGCACGCAACATTCTGCTTTGATAACTGCACATGTGCCACACTGTGCTGCTGCAGGACGTCTGAGGCCATCCTGTTTTCTGGACCGCCTTGCACATCTGCGAGACTTCGGTATTAAGTAGGGAGATGCTATTTAGTGAATCACTGAGTGCCTTTGTAGTATATTTACTAAGGGCTTCTACGTGCCACATGACATCCTCCAGTCCCACAGATGGAACAAAAATGGGTGCTAAGTGATCATATCATTTAAAAACAGATCGTGTCCATCTTTGCTTTAAATTGGGGAGATTAGCTGGAGTGGTGATGGTTTTAGTAATGCGCCCATGAATCCAGGCAAATCCTAAAGTACAGCGACCTATCCACCCTGGAGGAAGCCAGGGCCACAGGTTAGTCCACATATCCAGTGGGTTCCGTTTGGAGCTGACCATCTAATGCCAGGTCGCCTTACCCAATCAGTAGCAAACCAGTCAGTAGCCTGGAGTACTATTATTTGGGAACACATTTCTAATGATAGCCGTCCCAGATGTCGTGCGTTATTTGCCCAAGTATCATACATATGATTCTTTGTTCCCAGCAGAAAACTGCCTTTTGACTGAGCCGTCCAATCGTGGGTGTGAGCCACAAATATGTATCCCAGATTTGATATATGCCATCCTCAGTATAGTGATAAGGAGGATTTTGTAATTTAGGCCCATATTTGATTGGGGAGTTATGGCTTGACAGCAATCCCCTTTCCTTCCAAACAGCTCCATGGGCATGTAGTACCAGGAAGGCATATTTGGAGTCAGTGTTAATGTTTATTTTTAGGCTTTGGCAATTGCAAAGTGCTAGTGAGCACTATGGCATATCTAGCTTTTCTTATTCTTTTTATGAACACTATTGTCATCAGTAAACCAACTGTCATTCGTATTTTTAACAGGGGCATCTTAAATCTGGCCAACTAGAGTAAGCAAGATCAATAACCTCTGAACAGTTTTGCTCTATAGAGAAAGAAGTACAGTGGTCAGGTTCAGTCATACAGGTAACTAGGTTTAAAGTTTGACAAGTTTTAGGTACTATTTCTGGCATATCTGTAAGTGTAGCCCAGTATTTAATAAGTCGGCCTCCATCATCCACTGGTGGCCTTTGGTTTCTAAGACAAATCTGGACCTGATGTGACGTCATTACAGTCAGGGGCTGTCCCATAGTGAGCTTTGAGGCTCTTATGAGGAGGGCTGTTCTCTGCTTAGCTAAAGCATCTGTTTGCAATTGCACCTCAACAGTGGTGGCCTCTAGGATACATACGACTAAGGGATGAAACCATTAAGAAGCCCTTTGAGTGCTCCAGCCTTAACAATATCCTGATTACAGAGGATCACTGGCAAGTGGGAGAAAACTTGTCAAGAGGTAAGGGGAGTCCCCCATGCATCATCCAATCCACTCATAAAGAAAGTGGGGTCATCCATTATCTCCACAAGTCCATAGTTAATCCTATGGAGTGCGGTATGTTGGCTTTTAGGCAATTTCATTATTCCAGCCACACACAAGGTGTTAGTTAAGTTATACAATTGTTGGGGAATCAATCCCATTTTTCCAGCTGTTTAATCATGTGCCATGGGGTTCTGCTAATATCCCCACAAAATAATAAGATCAACTAAAGAAGCTATTGTGCAACTTTTTTGAAGTTTACCTCAAGTTGTCTAGCTTAGGTAAACAAACATTTAAAGACAATCCGATCTAGAATTTAACATCCATAAAGGTGTGTTATTAAAACATAATTTTTCTCTCTAAAATAACCCTCATTTCCAGAGAGAGCCAAATCAGGTCTAATTCACTTGAGAAACAAGTCCAGTTTTAACAAACGTGGCCTAATTATTTACATAAGCTCAGCAAGAACAGTGAGTGTGATCTTACAGACCTTTTAGAATCTGCTTTGCTGGAGCTTCTTATGAGGAATCTCTAGGTTG
The DNA here is from genome assembly GCF_902655055.1 of Lutra lutra. Classification (NCBI taxonomy): domain Eukaryota; kingdom Metazoa; phylum Chordata; class Mammalia; order Carnivora; family Mustelidae; genus Lutra; species Lutra lutra. The sequence continues at coordinate 152,759,378 of NC_062283.1, forward strand.
AACTTTCAGTAGCCTCTCCGGGCCAGAAGCCAAGCCACGTACTTGCCGTCAGATACGCCAGCAATACCTGTCCATTTGGGCGAATTTCTCTTCCTGAGGTTCCCAAAGTATCCTGCCCGGAAGTGACATTGTTTACTCACCTGGTGAGGCTCCTGGGAACTCTGTAAGCACCGTATCAGGCCAACAGTCCCAAGGGGCTTTATGGCTCCAGGTTTCATAAAGTCAACCTTAGTTCCTTAAAGCTGTCTGGTCATATCTGAGTCTTTTCAAATAGGACATCCCAGTCAAAGCCTTGGTAAAATAACCAGTTTCCACTGGCATCCTGTTACAAGGAGAACAGATTCTTACTGAACTTATGCAAATGACTGATTGCCATGGAAGGAAGAATACTTACTGAGACCTTTTGGTTGCAGAGGGTTCAGATAGAGAGAAAAGTTGAATGCCTTGATTTGTTTACAAATCAATACTTTTACATCTCTGTAAGTTACAGATAACTTAAGAAAAAGTATCCCTAGTCTGGAAGAGCAAACATTAGAGAACCAGCAATGTTTTAAAATAAGTCAAAACTATAGTGTTTTAGTTCCTTTAGTCCCATGTTACTGAACCTGGTGAATGCAGCTTCCGTTAGTTCTGGAAATCCTTACCCATTTAGTTTAGGATTTTCAAGTGTATCAAATATCTGTATTTGTCCTAAAGTCCTTTATATGAATCTCCTTGAAGATAAAACTCATTTTACAAGAGAATTAAAACAATTATAAATGACAAAAACTCAGAATGGATATGGTTAGAGCTGATGAGATGAGTTTACAATTTAGCTGGCAAAGAAATCAAGTTATTTCTGTGACACACGACATTTCCATACTTACAATATCAAGCGATGATCTCTCAAAACATTAAAACTTTAGGAAGTGCATAGAATCTCTAAAATAGTTATAGTATCTTTCCAAATGTAACCCAAGGTTTATCATTGGTTTAGCAGTATTTCATGAGTAACTTAGCATACCAAGGAAAAGCCTGAGTTAAAGAGATTTACAACTTAAATCTTGTCAACATTTGCTAAAATCTTATGAAGTTTTAAAGCACATGCCTAAATATAATTAGGGATGGTAAACACCTGATAAAACAAAACAGAGAAACTGGGTTTCTGGGCAGGCAAAGAGAAAACCATTTATATTTTCTAACAGCAGATCAATTAATCTATGAAAACTTTGTCCTTTTGAACAGAGACAATTTCAGTCTTATACCAATGTACCTTTAAAACCCATTCATTTCGATCTTAGTCCATCCTGACCATAGCTAAAATTCCTTTTCTGAAGATTTCCCTTCACAAACCTTCTACAACTTTCCTTTGCATTGAAGTTTTGTCCCAAGTCATTTACTTCCAAACAACCATCTCATTTAGGACAAAATTACCTTCTCTTACCCTCAAGAAAGTGTATTTCCATTCCTTAAATCTTTCTTACATATCATCTACTTTTCCACAGAGTTGTTTCCCTTATTTCCATCAGTCTTAGTTATACTCAGAATTTTGTACTCTTAGAAATACCTTCATCTCTAGTGAAGACTAAGTATTAACCAATTGTGAACTGTTACAACAGAATTTTTCAGAAGGCAAGTTTATGAATCAGTTAAGTGCAAAACACGTTTATCAAAAGATTTAAATACTCTTAGTTTCTTCTGCAGTAAGAAGTCAAAAGCACAAACCTACATCCAGTAACTAATGACTTAACATTTTATCCTATCTGGAAAAATACCTAGATGTCTAACAAATTTAATTCCATTTGTCATCCAACTAAAACTTTCAGTTTCAGGTTAAAGACTTTGAAAGCTATCTCAGCAATTACCCATTAAAACTTTGAGACAGATAACTAACCATCAGTTTACTCATTTCTTTGCTAACAGATTTTAACAAATAACACGAGCTTATTTGACCTTCAGTAAACTTCAAAGTTTCACATTTACTGCTGATAACTTAAAAGACACGTCTTATCTTAATTAAACCAACAAACTTAACTTAGTTCCAATACTGATTTACGTTCCACCTGGGCCCACTCCACTTTGAATGTTTACCTGAGACACGGGTGGGAGGATCTGGAGTGGGGGGTGTTAGGTCCAGGGGCTGCTCTTCGTGCTCCTTTACAGTGAAGAGAGAAGGAGCCGCGGTGCATGGTCTAGAGGCCGGTCATGCAGGCCGCACGCACGTTGGTGCAGAAGCAGGAGAAGGGGAGACAGAGGAAACAAGGTGCCGCCAGGAGGCAGAGAAAGGCTTCCCGGTGTTAGAGCTCATCAGCCCCAACAGAGGAGCAGACGCCATGCTTTCCCACCAGCAAGGCGGAGGGGTTAAGCAGTCCACGTCGGGCCAGAGAAGACCGGGAAACTTCCCCGAAACAAAGGGAGTTTCGGCAGCTGCGTGGGAATATTCCTTACAGTCTCTGTCTCGAGTTAGACTAACCCCAGTTGGAATGTCACACACATTATCGAGGAGGGCGGATGGAGAGGGGGTGCAGGGTGCCAGCTTTTGCTTTGTCTTCAGCCAGCCTCCTACTCCCTCATCAGTACCACCCCAACTCACCTGGGGACTGGTCGCAACTTGAGCTCCTGGCTGGGGAAGTAAGTGGAAGAGGAGTGGGGCCCGGACAGGTGCGCGCCCATTGGAGTGCAAATGAACAGAGTCAGGCTGGTACCTGCCCTCCCCTGCCTCCAGCTGACCCCACCCCCCCCAGGGACCAACTCACAGCCCGTGTGCCTCTGCCAGCACTGCCTCCCTCCTTCCCAGGGAGCGGGACAAAGGGTCACAGTAGGAGCCCTTGGCGAGGACACAAATACCAGAAGCAGGATCATTCCGGAGGTTTCTGGAGAAGCTAGAAGGAGAGCCAGAGCAGGGCCCACAGATCCCAGAAAGTCACCTGGAGTATCAGGGCCCAGAGTCCAGTCCCCAGTGTCCCCTGCTACAGAGGGAATGGATGTGGAATGCCGCATCACGGCTCCCAAAGCCATCGCCTGCAGGCACACCCGGCCTCCCTTGAGCAGAAGAAGCCCACGTCGCAGCCCCCGGCCGAGGGTCACCGGCTCCCTGCCCCACAGTGAGGAAGACTCCCACAGGGGAAGGCTGGGGTGAGCTGCCACGGGAACTCGGACCTCTGGAAGGGGTGACACCAGACCCGGAATCAAAGGGGATGAAGAGCAGCGCCCTGAGGGGCTCCAGATCCCTGGGACAGGTGTTCCTGCGGCAGTGTCCAGGGGGTGCTGTGAGGCAGCTGGGCAGGTCCTGTGAAATTGGGTCCCCCTGTCCCCTCTGCTGTCGCCCTGCAGGGGTGAGGAGGTCTGGGACTCTCCCCAGATGAGGAGAGGGAGCGGGCGCAGGCTCTGCCAGTCCGCCATGCGCCCCTTGCGCCCAGACGCCCGCCCCTCCAGGCTGAGCCGGTTCCCCGCGGATCTGCAGGGCTGCCGCCCGGTCGTCTTCTCTGTTCATCACCGGACGCCTGCGTAGCCTTTCTGCGGGCGCTTTAACCGTTTCCGGCAAGGCCGACAGCCCCAGGGAGCACGTGCTGGTTTTCGTGATTCCACGGGCTTCCGAGGGCCTGGGGGCCAGTGACTGCGGCCCCCGCGGCTCCTGTCTCTCCGCACAGCACGGCAGGATCCGCTCCTCTCCACGAGCCTCCGGGCACACGGGGAGACCGTGGGGGCGGCGGGCGACCCCACCAAGCGCGCACACGCGCGCGCGGATGGCGGAGGAACCGCGCGCACGGAGGGAGCGGGGAAGCGGCGCGCTCAAGTCCCGAAGCCACATGGCGGGGGTGACGCGCCCCACGTGCGTCTGGGGCTGGGGTCCGTGTCTCAGGGCTTTGGGCGACGGGGCTCCGAACGCCTCCGGCGAAAGAAAGGGGACACCGGGCGTCCTCCCCGCCGGTGAGGTTCCCGGACGCGCCGAGCCCCGCCCCCACGCCCCGCCTCAGCCCCGCCCCCACGCCCCGCAGGCTGAAGGCCCAGGGCCGGTGCGGGGAGCCGCGCGAGGACGCCCCGGGAAGGCCGACCCCGCGCCCTCCGCCCCTGCGCAGCGGTCCGCAGCCCCAGCTCCCGGGCTTAGCCGCGAGGCGGACGCGGTCCTCCCCCGGGAAAACAGGAACGTGGCAAGACCGCCCCCCCAAACACGCTGCTTGTCCACGCTCCTCTTCTGATGCAGGGGGCGGGGCGGGGGGGAGCCGGAGCGCGGGGCCGCCTGCCCCGCCCCCGCCCCCCTCCGGCCCCCTCCGGCCCCCTCCGGCCCCCTCCGGCCCCCTCCGGCCCCCTCCGGCCCCCTCCGGCCCCCTCCGGCCCCCTCCGGCCCCCGCGCTGCTCCAGCCCCTCCCCCCGCGCTGCAGGCTCTGCTCAGAACGTCCGGAAAGCCGGGCTGGAGAAGTGGACGTCGCCGGCGCAGCTTCAGGAAACGGGGCGGGACACCCGCGGGGCGGGACACCCGCGGGGCGGGACACCCGCGGGGCGGGACACCCGCGGGGCGGGACACCCGCGGGGCGGGACACCCGCGGGGCGGGACACCCGCGGGGCGGGACACCCGCGGGGCGGGACACCCGCGGGGCGGGACACCCGCGGGGCGGGACACCCGCGGGGCGGGGCGGGAGCGGAGGCCGAGGCCGGCCCTCAGCGCGCGTTCTGGGGAGCCCTGGGCTGGCCGCGATGGGCGACGCCCGCAGGGGCAGGGAGCGGGTTTGCAGCCGCCGGGCCGGGGGCGATGCGCAGGGACACCTCAGACGGCGGGGGCTGCGGACCGCAGATCCGCTAAATGCACCAAACTGTTCACGGCAAAGCAGTGTATTTTACAGCATTTCAGTCACACCCCCGGAAAGCTATTAAAATACGTAACGCCTTATATTACCACAGAAAAACATGAAAATCCAGGCGTGGCGTGAGCACACGTGTGTGTGCCGTGCACGGTGCGTGCGTGTGGGAGTGCGGAGCGCACAGTCTGACGGAGGAGGACGCGGACTGGGGCCTCTCCTCCAAGCCCACGCACACGCCCTGCTGACACGGCCCCCCTTTCCCGCACTGGTTTGCTTGTGGTCACAATGACGCGCCCTGGGGTGAGGGCTCTGTGTCCAGAGGTCGCGCTGCTTAGGTGTCGGGCTGTGAAGGGCCCAGCGGTGGCCTCCCCTCACCTGCACCCCTGCGTCCGGTGTGCATACGCCATGTGTCTCCCGGGGCGCCCAGCCCGCAGGCCCCGAGGGTCCTCACGGCACCTCACCAAGCGCCTCCCTCGTTCCCACCGTTCCCAGGATGGAGTGGCGGCAGGGGCACCCCGGTTTGCTCATTTTATTACTAGGGAAACAGGTGCAGAAAGCCAAGAGACCCGCCCAGGGCTGGCTATGGCATTTCTAGCCTGCACCTGTGGGGAGCCTCCTGGGATCCCATGGGAAGCGTCGCTCTTACAACGACCCTGGAAGGACAGCTCAGCATTTTGGGAAGCAGGGGCCACCTGCTGCACTGGGATGGGGCGAGCAGGGACTCCCTGTCCCCTAAGAAGCAGGAAGAGCTTGTCCAGAGAAGGACGAGGGCAACGGGGAGGTTCTGTGCTGACCACACGGGACTGTGTTTTGTTTGCCTCCCGGTCAGAACTCTTGATCTCAATTAAAACCGAAAGCCCGGGAGCAGGGCGTGCGGGAGGCCCCCACACCGGCCCGGCTGCACCAGCTCCCTCTTTTCGCTGCAGGTTGCGGCGGGCCTCGGCGCAGACGACCGCTCTGTGGGACAGACGCTGCTGTGCGGGATTTCACACACTGCTCGGGGCAAGGAGCAGGGCCTGCCCCCCATCCTGCAGGAGGACGCAGGGCCCTGTGCTCACACCCATCCCCATGAGCCCTGCACAACAGGGCACATCTGGGACAGCGAGAGGACAGACCAGGGGAGGAAGGCAGCTGAGGGACTCTTGGGAGCCAGGGCTGGTGGGGGACCCGTGGCCCCTGGACACGGCAGGACCAGGCCTGTGAACATCACACCCCCAGGAGCACGAGACCCTCGGGCCCTGGAGAGGGACGTCCCTGGGCACACTAGAGACCACCAGCCCCTAGGCCCAGGCTGTATGTGAGCATTTCTTTTCCTGAGACAGCACAGGTCAGACCCCCCAGCAGCCCACGGCCTCCGAGACAGGCCCTGCTTGGCCCCCAGGCCGCCTCAGTCTCCCCTGGACCGCAGGCCAGCTGGGACAGAGGTCCCGGGTCACCCACCCCTTCATGGAATACCGTCTCTTGGCGGGCACGGATCTTTCAGAAACGGGCACAAAACGGTTGAATTCGTTATAACTCAATGGCATGTGCCTTTTGTGTAAATGCTCGTGGAAGGGTTCCCTTCAGGGAGATGAGTCACTGCGGACACGTGTTCTGAAATCAGAAAGATCGGCCGTCCCGTTGAGCGAGGGCCTCCGTGAGTGAGGTTGAGCCCGACGGAAGCACATCTGGGGCCCAGCAGCACGGCGCTGGCACAGGTCCCATGGGGGCCCCCAGACCCAGGTGTGGCAGACAAGGACAGGGATGCGCCCTTGTCCCGAGGCTGGGGGCCGGAGCATGGCCCCTGCGTCCCCGGGAGATAGGAGGAGCACACCCCACGTGCAGAAGGAATCCTGCATATCTTCACGAGGCGGTGCCTGATTTCCAGCCTCCCTGAGCTGGCCTCTCCCCTGCTGCTGCTGCGGGCCCACTGAGAGCCCCAGGGCAGGGGTGCCCCACGCACGCCCCACAGAGCCACAGATGAGGGGCTGGCCAGCAGCCATGGGGCCGCTGTGGGGACAGAGTCGAGGGGTGGCCAGTGAGATCAGCTTCTTGGCCAGCTCGTTGGCGAGTGGAGGCTATCTGGCCGACTGTGAGCGCATCCCGCCTTGAGGTCTGTCCTCCTGCCATGGAGGAGGGACAGCGCCGGCCTCTGGGACGTCCACTCAAACATCACGTGTCAGCTCCCCCTCGGTCACAGCATTTAAGGGGAGAAGTAAGACGTCTTCCTCATTGCACCCACCCCTCCATTTCCAGGAGAGTCCCTGTGGATGGTGGCCCTTGTCACCTTCCTGGGCCTTCCCACGCAGGACATCCAGAACTGGGGGTCACCGGGGCCAGCCAGAGGATGGCAGCAGTGGACAGTGTTTGGTGTGCGCCTGGAACCACGCCCCTCTCCCCCTCAGGACGGTGGGTCTCCCACTCCATGGAGTCCCCGGGAAGAGCTGGCAGGAGTCCCACCGAGGACCCCCACACCCTGGACAGGTGGCGAGCGAGGGCTAGGACATCATCATTGCCACTGAGGTGGAGACGAGAGGACGAGGCTCGCAAGCTGGGTCCCCGCCTGAGGGCTGCCGATGCTGTCTGGCTGGGACACATGGTGGGACAGCTCCGGGGCCCTTGGGTCAGCCCAGCAGAGCCCTGATGCCCGTGCCCTTGGCCGCAGGAAAGGGCAGGGAAGGCAGGCTTCGGCAGGGGGCTGGACGAGCAGGGCGGGGGCCGAGCAGCCCCGCCACCGCAGCGGGTTACTGAGGCTTAACTGCTCGCTGGGATGGGGAGCAGGGGCGGGCGGCCTGGGGGTGCTGTGTGGACAGACAGACACACAGACAGGCCAAGCCTTGGAGCTCTGAGCTCCCTCCCATCCCTCACCCTTCAACCCGCATCAGTGACAGGGACAGACAGACGTGCCTGTGATTTCCTTGTCTGTCTGTCTGTCTGCCAGATGGCTCACTTCCACTCCTTGGAGCCCTGCCTGCAAGCCTCCTCCTCCGTGGCACGGGCCACAGGTGCCCTCCTGGGGAACCTGGGCTGTCCTACCCCTCCCTCTGTGACTCATAGGTTCATGGCAGCCGTAGCCCGGGTGGGCTATTCACTCATCCACAGGCTGGGTCTCTGCGCATGTCGTCGGGACAAAGCGGACCGGCTCTTAGTGACTTCATCGTTTCTGCATCCTTACTGGCTGAACCAGCGCTGACCCTCCGAAGCCCCTGGGGCCCCAGACATCCCAGAAGGCACCTTGCGGGGAGGGGGTAACTCCGAGTTAGACTGAGGTGTTCCTGGGGTTCAGGGTGGGAGCAGGAGTCTGCTGGAGGACAAGAAGGCCTCCCACGGCTGGAACAGCACGCCCCAGAGCCGGTCCGACAGCGGGCAGCATGGCTGGAGCCACGGCCCTCGGCAGGAGCCCTTCTTCACTGATGCAGGGGACGTGTGCTGAGCCACAGACGAGCTTCCGCAGGCTCCGCTGTCCTCACTGAGAAGCACAGATGACAGCCCCTTAGCAACGACGTCCGTCCTTCCCGCTGCTTGGGACACAGAACTGGGGGCCACCTCCTTCCTGTCTCTCCCCTACCCCAAGTCCAGACAGTAGCGAGTTCCCTTTTAAACACCATCGCACCAACCTGCCCACGTACCCACCCCCCAACACTACTGGTCCACACCCCTCTTGTCTCCTGCCTGGGTTAGGACCATGGGCTCCCAAAGTCTCTGCTTCCAGACTTGCTCACATACCCGACACCTCCGCCTCCGGAATCCTGCTGACCGTGGGGTGTATCATGTCCAAGCCTGGTTCCCACTGTCCTCAAGGGAGAAGCTAGAGACTGACAGCTCCACGGGCTGCCCTGTTTGCTCTCTGGCCTCCCTGTCTTCCTGCCCCAGGACCGGTGCATCTGCCGTTCTGCATGGCTCGTCCTGCACACCTGCCTGGCTTTCAGAAGCCAGCTCACATGCCTCCTTGTTGGGGAGGCCCATCCTGATTCCCGGGGCTTACTGTCCTTCACAGCACCGAGCATAACCAGACACGCCGTTCATTGTTTCTCTCTCCCTGGAGAGGAAGCTCTGTAAAGCCTTGTTCACGGACGTAGCCCCACTGTGTGTACTGGCCAAGTGTGTGTTGAGCTAAAACAGAGCCACTACCTGCCCAGGTTTGACGCAGTGACCCCCGGGTGGCTTCTGCAGCCATTGTGCAGATTTACAAACTGAGCCTCGCGGATTGTCTCTGGAATCCAGGCCTCGGGCTGCTGCCCATGGTTTCCTACCAGTTTCATGTCCGGCCTGCTCGCTGGAACCCAGGGCTGTCGAGAGCCCCTACCTGCCTGGTCTGCTGACTCCCATAGGCCCCGGAGGGAGCTGCTCCCAGGCACATGCGGGGCCCCTGGGTCCAGCCCTTCACTGCCTCAGTAGGACAGAGGTGTCCTGCGAAGTACAAGGTGTTGTCACCACCAGTTCGTGAGGCCGACTCTCCAAGGACTTGGTGGGGGAAGACCAAGGACATCCCAAGCCCTCCTACTTGTCAAGACCACTTCGCTGTAACCAACACAGTATCGCAAAGCCACACGCACCTGCCTTCAGAACCGCAGGGCTGCAGAGACTCTGGGGCGAGTGGCCCGTGGGGCCCAACACTTCCAGACTCCTGTGGGGCCGGGCAGGACGCCAGGGCCCTGCCCTCGAATCCTCCCCCACGAGCTGCCCTCTGTGCCTCGGGAGTCTGGCTCAGGCCTTCCTCTCCCCCAGGAATGTGCTCTCCATCCTCTTCCTCCCCTCAGTGCTCCCAGGACCCCTGGCTGAACTCAGCTTCCCCACCAGGTCTCTCCCGACCGTGCTCTCTGCAGCCTCCCCAGTCCCTGCGGGCCCCAATCTGGCCTCTTCGGGGACGCCCCGCTCCCAGGAGCAGTGTTCTCCGACCCCAGTGTGCATCCGGAACACGGTAGCTCTGCGGTAGGCCCAGCCCACGAGGCAGGGGCCTGGGAATCTGCATTTTGAGCAAGTTCCCAGGACCGTGCCTGAGAACCCGGGCCACAGAGCCGCACACAAGCGCAGCAGGCACCCAGAAACCTTGCTGAGCGGGGTCATGGCACCTGCCTGGTGGGGGACCCCGTGTCTATTCACTGCCATGCAAAGGTGGCCACCGCGGGACATCAGACTGACGGCCTCCCCCCGTCCCCACAGCTCTCGCCCCCTCACTCGGGAGCACGTGTGCTGTCACGAAGGCGCTGGGTCTGGAGGGACGAGTCCGGGCGGCTGCCGTCCCCGGTCTCCAGGGCTGGCCTTGCCGGCCGGTGCCCCTCCAGCTTCTGGAACAGCGGAGCCCGCCCCCTGCTGCCCCCGGGGCTCCCACCACCCATGGCTCTCGGCGAGGCTCAGTGCGGCTGACCTCTCACTCCTGTCTCTGTGGGGAGGGCGCCCTGGCTGCCCACAGCTCTCCCTCCCGAGGCACCCAGCTCGTCTCCCTGTTTCCGTTGACTCCCAGCACGCAGCGGGGCCGAGACGGCTCTCCCAGGGTCGTGGTCATGACCGGCCCCGCTTCACACACGTCCCGGCTGCTGTGTCCCCACGGCCTTGCCAAGCGTCGGGCTAAAGTGAGTTCCCAGTAACGACCCACTGAATGGATGGACACCTGGCCCGGGTAGAAGGCCACCCCGAGGGTGGCCCCACGGCAGCCGTCCCGTGAGGCAGACCTGGCCAAAGAGAAGCGGCGCAAAGTCAGCCTTGACGAGCATGGGGCACACGACGCCCAGTCCTGGAGATGGACCTGAGGACCCAAAGCCTTTCGAGCTCCGTGTGGCTTCCCCCACCGCCCAGCTCAAGGCCACGGGCGTCACTCACACACTCCGTCCTCCAGCCTGTCCGCTGCAATGAGCCCACACCTGTGGTGTTGCACTCGGTGATGTCCAGCCCCAAGCAGGAAGGTCACTGTGGACTAGAACGAGGTTCCTTTCACATTTCTGCGTTAACCTTTACAAGGCGGCTCAGGTTTCCCTGACCAGCTCCAGGGTTTTCTCTTGCTCAAGGTGGCATCGGTGTCCCAGGAAGGTCAAGGAAGGCAAACTCACGGTCTTTTTACAGAACCTTCAAAGAGGTTCTTAGATCTTTGCAGGAAACAGACATGGGATTAGAGGCCAAGTCTTTGGAACTCTTAGAGACTCTGACTATGCTTTGTTTGGAGTAAAATAAACGTACCCGGACCTCCCTGGTTAGACTCTCTGAACGGCACCTGCTCTTCAAAACGACCCAGAACCTTCTGCTCCTTCACTTGGGAAGCCGAGTTCAGCGCAAGTCAACCAGAACTGAAGAGGTAAACAAACCCCTTTTGTTAGAGGTAGAATGAAAAGGTTTTTTGGCTTTGTTGTGTTTCCTGTTCCGTTTGTCCGGCGGTAGGGTGCTGGGTGGTCACGGTGAACAGAGATCCTCGGCCGGGTCTGTCTTAAGAGATGGCTGTGCTGCTCAGGTGACCTGGGGCCCCGCCAGCCACTCTCTAGCAGGTGGCCTTGGAGAGTCAGCTTTCCCAGGCTGATGGCAGGGAACCCCCAGCTGCCTTCTGCGCTGCCTGGGAGCTTGGCTAACAACTGACATCTGTACTTCATATTTAAATATATGTTATATTTATGCTTTAAACGTTCCCAAATGCCTTCATATACACAGTCCTATGAGACAAAAAGGCCATGCTATCTCCACGTTACAGGGAGGGAACCACCGTCCAAGGGAGCACAGGAGAATTGCTCAAGAACAGAATGGACCGATGGGGCTAGAAGCGAACACGAGCCTACCCCGCCCGGTGTCCTCCCAGGCCTGGCGCATTCCCTCGGGGCCTCCAGACCAGAGCTGCCCTAGGGCACACCTTCCGGCCTGCAGCCACGAAGATCCCTCCTGCGATCCCACGGAGAATGAGTCTGACGCAAGGGGCCAGGGCCTGGGTGTTCCAGAGTTACAAACCAAGGTCAAAGCACAGACAGGAAAACCGAGCAGCAGAAGATGCATCCCTTTAGCCCCCATGAGACAAAGTGCTAACACATCCAGCAGAACGCCAGGCACAGGGCCGAGCGCTGCCCAGGTCAGTCCGTCCCCGGCACCCCTGGATCCCAGGAAGGGACATCTCCTATGGGGGCAGCACTGTCCTCTGCTAACTGCCCCCTTTTGAAAAGCTAGCTCCCTGCTGGGCTCTGGGACTGAGTCATGGACATAAACACACAGAAACTGGGCTTCCTAGAAGTTAGGAGTCCACAACTTGGGCAGCCTGGTACAGAGGGAACCCTGAACCGGAGGTCAGCCTGGTCCAAGCTCAAAGCCACGTCTCCGTCCTTCCCAGTGAGTGTGGACAGAGCGAGACACCTGGCACAGGCAGGCTGGCAGTAAGGAGGGAACCCACCCTGCACATCTCTGGGCTCTGACGCCGGGATGCCCTGATTCCCCTTCCTCTACAGAGAAAGCGTGTGTGGCTCAGCGAGCTGGACTGGTGTGTCCTGCAGAGCCCGCCCCCAGTGGAAGCAGCCCGGGCCCAGCATGTGTCTATACCAAGCTATGCTCCATGCCTGGCTCCCCCACAGACAGGGAAAACAGCCCTGACCCGAGAGCTCTGCATTTCCAGCATCTTCAGAGAGATCACTGATCCAAACTGTTGCCGATGGCAAAGAGCAATGTAAAATATATACGAACTTCAAGCAACGATCCCAGGCTAATTTTTTTTCAAGATTTTATTTATTAATTTGACAGAGAGAGATCACAAGCAGGCAGAGAAGCAGGCAAAGGGTGGGGGGAGCAGAGACCCCGATGCAGGGCTCGATCCCAGGACTCTGAGACCACGACTTGAGCTGAAGGCAGAGGCTTAACCCACTGAGCCACTCAGGTGTCCCCAGGCTAATTTTTTTTAACACGCACGCATTGCACCATTCACGAAATTCTGTGAGTTTCAGCAACAAAGCCAGTCCTGGTGTGGCCCGGCAGGCGTGGTGATGTTCCCTGAAGTCACTCTGGTCCTGTTGCCCAGGGCGCAGAGCTGGTTTCTGCCAACACTGGCTGTTTCCGAGCCCCTCCACGTCCTGGCACAAAGCCTGCCTGGGAGCCTGGACTCGGGTCTGGCACCGACACACGCACCTGCTCTCAGGAGCTCAGGGAGAACAGGGTCAGCAAACTCCCAGAGCGGACGGAGGGCAGCCCATTAAGCCGCGTGTGGCACCTTGAAGGCAACGGCCTCCCACCCAGCCCATCTGAGCCCAGCCCATGGCCGGCCCACAGCCCTTCCCCTCCCCAGGCCTGGTGCCAGCCAGCCCCCTGCAGCCCAGCCCCTTGCGTCCCCCACCCAGCATTTACCCCTCTCCCCCCAAGTCTGCTCCACTCCCTGGAGACTTGCCAGCTGCCCCCCTAGTGAACTGGGAAAACCAGTTCATATTGCATATAAACTGTGGTAGGAGGTGCTCCAGTGCCCCCCACCCCGGCTCCACTGGCTGCCCCGGGACTCCCTCTCCCCTCCTCCCTCCCGCCTCAGGCCTGGGTCCATCCTCGGGCCATCTGACGTCCAGAGGACAGTGTGGGGACTGTCGGCTGATGTGTCCACTGGGCCGGGCCACAGAGCCCCGGGGGGTGTCGTCGTCAAATATTACCTGAACACTGCTGTGAAGGGGTTTTCAGGGGAGATTAGCCTCGATGTCAGCAGACTGGAGTAAAGCAGGTAAGTCTCCTCTGTCATGCCTGAGGGCCACGTCCGATCAGTTGAAGGCGTCAGAACCCTAGTCTGAGGCCCTGGGGAGGGAGCGGTTCTGCTGTCCATGGCCTTCAACCTCAGCTCTGCCCGGGCCTCCAGTCCCACAAGCCCGGGAACCCATGCTGCAAACCTGCCTTCTCCCCCAACCCCGCTGTGCGCATATCCTGTTGGTTCTGAGCTCTCTTGGCTCCCTGAGAAGGGACTGATACTCCCAGGGTCCCACACCCACTCTCCTCATCTAAGCGCTGGGTGCTGAGCACGATGGCTCCCGGGGGAGCTCATGGGAGGAGCCTGTGGCCGCCTCCGCCCATCCAAGAACTCGGGCCTCGTTGCCCCTCTGCTCTGCCACCGAGGGCTGCCCTGTCCTTCCCGTCTCTCCCCACCAGCTGTGCACCTGCTCCCAGAAGGCCGCCTCTCCTGTCACTCTGATGTTTTCCTCCGTTCCTCTGTCCACCCGGGTCCCTCGCTGGGGCTCCAGGGACGGCCCACTCACCCTCACAGCCTCATCCTCCCTTCGCCTCTCCCCAGGCACCCGGGCAACCAGACAATAGGACGAGACACATGAAGTCCCCCTGTCCCACGGCCCCTCTAGCCCCAGCCGTGGTGGGCTGCCCTCACCCACCCTCAAGCCCTCCCTCTGCCCCCTCCTGGTCTGGAGTCCCCCCAGCCCCCACCGGACCTTCCCTCCTGGAGTCCCTCCGCGTGCAACATGCTCCCTCTGACCCTGGCTCCTTCCTGCCCCCTGATTACAGCACCCCACCAGGTCTGATTGCAACACGCCTCGCACTGTGACCCACCCTTCTCGGGGCAGGTCCCCAGGCCCTGCAGAGGCGCCAGACCAGCCATGTTGAAGAGCTCTCCTCTGGGCACCAGCCCCACTGGCGCACCACCTTTCCCTGTGACACACTGAGGGTTTCCGTCTGGGGCTCCTGGAGAGGAGCAGAGTGGAGACTGGGTGCCCACACCCCCGTGTGTCCAGCCACCAGCCTGACTCACAGCACGCAGCAGGTGCCCCACGAACATTTGTTCAGAGAAAGGACTGACCTCAGGGTCAACAGTGCGTCCCTCACCCCCCGCTAAGCCTCCGGCAGGAGAGGGGAAACTGTGAGAGCAGGCTGGTCCCTGGGGGGCCCCCAGCTGGCGGGCAGGCCCAAGGCAGGGCGGGCCAAGCCTCGGGGCTCAGCGGGCTCATCCAAGCAGACTCGGCCTCCTGCCTGGGGGGTCCCACGGTGACTGTTAGGGTAGTGACTGCCCTGTCCCAAGAGCAGGAGTTGGAGTCCTGGGTGTTCACGGACACTCTGTAAACATGCACTCCTTCCTCCTCCATTAAATTGTCGGTGGAAGTGACCCGGGTCACGACCCCTTGGGGATCGCAGTGTGACTTTGAACATCGCAGCCAGGCCACGAGGGTGGGCCCTGTCTTGGGAACCAGCCCTCACCAGTGCTGTCTCCCACTGTCCCTCCAAGAGCTCACAGATGATGGGGGCGCTGACGCAGGGTCCCGGCCTGGTGCCATCGGCAGGACGGTGAGAGCCCAGGTCACGCGGGCAGCTGGAGGAGCACAGGCCAGAATTAAGGGCCTGATGCCCCTCCGGCCCTGAGCTGCCACTGGCATGCAGGAACCAGCGTCAGGACGTCCGCGTTATAACTGCGACGGCTCCTCTGTTATGTTCTCACACCAGCCTCGGGCTGGGCTTCCCCGCTCTAGCACAGCAGGCAGGGCAGAGACAGGCAGCCGAGCCAGAGTCCCAGGGTCGAACCACGCGATCAACCGGTTGGGAGAAGAGTCGAGGTCAGGTGATCGCAGCACCGCTGTGGTGAGGGCTTCACCCTAGGACAGGCGTCGTCTGACTGCCCAGGCCTGTGGTCAGGTCTCCAGGAGTGGAGACCTGAGCCGCTCTTCAAAGCCCTGTCATGTTAAAAACAGAACGCACGGGCGCCTGGGTGGCTCAGTGGTTAAAGCCTCTGCTTTAGGCTCAGGTCATGATCCCGGAGTCCTGAGATCGCGTCCCGCATCAGGCTCTCTGCTCAGCAGGGAGCCTACTCTCCCCACCCCCTCTGTCCGCCTCTCTGCCTACTTGGGATCTCTGCCTGTCAAATAAATGAATTAATTAAAAATCTTAGGGAAAAAACAAAACAAAACAACAGAACGTGCCATTCCTGTCACGTACAAAGGGCATGGTCTGAGCTCAGGGCGGTGCTTCGGACAGAAATTTAAGCAAGCGATTCTGGGTGGGAAAGTTCTGGGTGGGAATCCTGAGACGTCCACACAAGCGTGGACACCTCCTACAAGTAAGGAAATAGTTCCGCCACTCGCTGAACAAGGAATGCATCTGCGCAACAGTGGACAAATTTGCATCATCGTGCGCCGCAGCCCCCCAGCTGGGCCCCTCGCCCCCCGGGACACCTCTTGCAAGGCTTAAGCAAAGGAACACGAAATGTGCCGGAAGAACCGTGGATTTACTCGTACCCGTACCTTATCCGTAGACGGCGTGGCCCGCTGCAAGACCCAAACGCCTGTTAGCCAAAGCTGGCCATCTAAGCTCCTCAGAAGTTATAGAAACTTCTAGAACAAACAGAAGGCAGACCTGCTCGAGGACCTGGTCAGGAGGGCAGAGGGCATGGCTGAGTGGACGGGACCAGAGACACCTCAGGGCAGACCAGTCGGGCTCTGCTGGGACCAGGTGAGGGGCCAGGTAAGCAGGCACTGCCCCTGGCCTGGACAGCAGCACGCCACCCGCCCCTGCCACGGCCACGGCCTGCTGTAAAGCACACTATCACGCCAACACTCATGTGCCGACTCCTCGGACCACGACCCCCAGAGTCGCCTCTGACCCCATGCTACCCGGCCCGCCCCACCCCCTGACCACTGCCCTCTTGTGCTCTAGCCTTATTTTCAGGAGCTTTAGAGAGCCTCCCGGAACAAAGGAAACGTCCTCCACTTGGTGATTAAATGCTAAGATGTCATTTTGTCACCTTTGTCTCGGCCCCTGCACACACCCCTACACAAACCACCCAAACCACCTAAGCCTGCCCCCCTGGCATTGGGTCCTGCCCCACTGAGGTCAGTAGCCCTCCCTGCCCCACCCCCCGTTTCCCCTGGATGCTTTCCACAGCGGCTACAGCAAGCCTGCAGGCCGGGAAGACCCAAGTCTTGCCCAGCCTCTGAGTCTATTTGGGCACCTGCTCCAGCTGGCTGCTCAGGGAACTGAATTTCTGGCCACCCCGGGGAAGGTTAAGGGGCCTCGCAGCCCCTGCACCTGCCTCAGGTCCAGGAGGAAAAGATGGGAGGGGTGCAGAGGGGAAGAGCCGGATGGGGAGAGGGATGGGGGGAGAGGCAGGGTGGTGGGCCAAGGGGTGGGGAGCAGGGACCCCGACCCTGCCTCTAAGTCAGAAGCCACCAAGGGGGTAACAGGGAGCCCTTTGCTCGGGACTTCCGGACACAAACTCCTAAAGGCGACGGTGGCAGAGGGTGACAGCCTGTCCAGCCCGTTGCCCACGGCCCCCAGTGGCCCGTCCGTGGGGGGTCTTGGGGAGGGGACAGACGGGCTCACGGGCGGGGGTAGCAGTCCCAGTGCAGGTCGGGCTCACAGTTCCGGACTGGGGTCCGGGAATGGGTGAGGGTCCGGGGTGGGGTCCGGCTCTGGGTCAGAGTCGGGGCCTGGGTCTGGGTACCAGTCGGGGTCTGAGTCCGGCTCCGGCTGAGGGTCCGGGTCCGGGTCAGGGTCCGGATCCGGATTGGGATCGGGGTCGGGTCGGGGGTTGGGATCCGGGTCGGGGTTGCGGTCCGGGTCGGGACCCAAGTGCAGCAGCGTGAACGCGGCCGCCGCTTTTCCTGCATCTGGGCTGAGCCGCGCGGGGGCCGCGGTTGGGGGTGATCGCAGGGCGATCACAGGGGCCGGGCTTGGGGGCCATCGCATGGGGAGCTCCCGAGCCGCGGTGGGCCCGCGCTTCGACCTCTCTCCTCCGGGCCCTGCCCCTTCCCGCCCTCGCCTCCCAGCCCCGCACCCGTCCTCTCCCCTCCCGGTCCCGCCTCTACCCCTCGCTGCCCTGCCCTGCCCCGCCCCGCCCCGCCCCGGCCGGCCCCGCCGTCCCTTCCCGCCCTCCTGCCCTTCCCCTGCCATCCCGGCCCGCCGGGTCCTCTCAACTAAGCTGCGCTCCAGCCGCGTCTCCCCTCGCGGTCCAGCCGCCCCCGATCTGTCCCCTCCCCCTCCTTGCCGCGCTTCTCGCTCCGCCCCGCGCCATCCCCGGTCCCCGCCCGGTCCCCACTCCGCGCCAGAGGGCAGGGGCGCGGCTCGCAGGCAGCGGTGGAGTTGCCCGCCGCAGGATTATCAGTCTGGGGGTCGCAGCGTACCGAGGTCGCCCGGATCCCGGGTCGCATTGTTCAGCGTTCGCCGGGTCGCGGGAGCCTCCCGGGTCCGCCCGTCAGGGGATCGTCCCGGACGCGGAGAGGTGAACGCGCGGCCCTGGAGAAGCCCCGGCTCTGGGCGCGAGCTGAACTGGCCGGACCGGCTTGCGCTGCAGACTGAGAACGCCCGCCCCACCCGCAGCCCCGCGCCGACCCACTGGCTTTGCAGGCGCTGCGTAGACGGCGGGGACCCCGGAGGGAAAGTCTGCCCGAGGCGGGGGAGAGCTCGGTGTGTTATGGGGTGCTGGGCACCAAGCTATTGCAATCGTGGGGGCCTCGGGGAGGGATCCCCCGAGGAAGGGCCGAGACTGTCCGCAGACACAAAAGCAGATCCTGGGCCATGGGAGGGCCTGGGAGTGAGCGGTCCTGAAGGTGAAACCGCCAGGCGGGCTGCAGGGTCTTATCAGATCATGACTTGGGGGTGACCCAGGCAGCCCTCTGACCTAGTGACATTCCCTCATTCCCGCCGAGGGGCCCAAATCACTGAGTAGAGCTTACAGACAACCCCACCCCGGGCCTGCGGGGGTGGGGGTGCTCCTGGGAATGGGCGGACACCTCTCCTCCTAGACCCAGCTGGGCTGCCCTGTGGCTCACAGGGCCAGTTAGACTCAGGAAGGTCCTGAGATCACCAGTATTTTTGGAAGGAACACAACGGGGATGGCCCCATTGGAGAGACACATAAAGGACAGGTATGGGGGAGAAGGTTTGGGGCCCCCCTGTGACCCTTCTAGGTGCGCCACTCTCCCCAAATCCCCACGTGTTCACCAACCTGGAAGCTCTCCAAGCCCGTTCACTGGGGTTTTCATGGAGGTTTCCTTCCAGAGGCCTGATTGATGAAATCATTGGCCATTTGTGACTGAACCCAACCTCCAGCCCCTTCTCTCCCCCAGGGTAGGGGTGAGACTGAAAGGTCAGAGACTCTAGTTGTGTGATTGGTTCCCCTGGCAACCTGCTCTCACCCTGGGGGGCTGGTTTCCAAAAGTCACCTCCTTAACACTACACTCTCAGTGCTTGGGAAATTCGGAGGGTTGTAGGTGCCCTGTGCTGGAAATCAGTCAAAGACTAAATCTGTATATGTATGTATTGTAAGTGACAACATTACAGGTGGCTACGTACAGGACAGATGGATACAGTAGAGCGTGGGCGGGAGGTGACCGTCCCGAGTCTACGGGGAAGGAGGAAGAGAAGAAAAGTACAAGAAAAGGAAAGGCACCAAGGGTAAAACTGGAAACGCCAGTTTCAATAATCTCAACACCAGGCTCTAGGAATCCCAGAAAGATCCTGAGAGACAGGAGAACTACTGGGGGAAGAAAAAGCTGAGCGGCCCCTGCTAGGCTTCTGGGGGCAAAGCCGGAGGGAGGGGAGGCTCCAGAGGGGTTTCCCAGGGCAGTCCTGGGCAGGCGAAATGGCCTTTCTGAAGGGACAGCCCAGCCAGGTGCCCAGAATGTGCAGCACCGGGGTGAGGGCACAGGTCCTTCGGGTCATTCCCATACCAGCCCGCCACAGGCTCTTTCTCTCCACTTGAACCCCCGCCCCTGGCCCCCCGGGGCCAGGTCTGCTCAAAGCCATGGGCATCTCCAGCTTGGGGAGCCAGCACCAGCCAGCACCACTGAGGGATCATCGTGCAGGCTCTGATCCACAACGCCTGGGGTCCGGGCAAGTAGAGGAGAGTGGGACAAGACGTGCACAGAAGATGGCCAGGTGGGGACACGGGAAGAAGATGGCCATCTACATGCCGAGGAGCGAGGCCTCCGCAGAGACCAGCGAGTCCACACGTGTGTCGGACCTCTGGCCTCGCCTCCAGGACTAGGAGACAATAGGCGTTGTTTCAGCTGCTGGGCCCGTGTCTGTCCCGGCGAACCGACCTCATGGACACGGTCTTATCTGACACCATCTGGTCACTGTAAAGAATCACCAAAATGTGCCCATTTCTTATGCCCATCCCACTCCTTGATGCTTATCCAAGGAAATAAGTGACCAGAAACTTAAAAAAAAAAGACATTGGTCCTTCCAGTCCTAAGTGCATTGCCTCATTGTTCACAAGAGCCGAGACACGGAGACAACCTACATGTCCACGCGTGAAGGGAGGAAGAGACGTGGTGTGTGACCGACTGAGCGCTGGCCGGCCACGAGCAAGGACAGCTCTCCGTCTGCAACAGCCTGGATGGACCCGGAGGTGTTCTGTGGGGCGAGAGAGGTCAGAGAAAGGCAAGTAGTGTATGATCCCACTCGTGGAATCTAGAAAATGAAATGCAGGAGCATCGTGGTCCCGAGGGTTTGGGAGTTCTGGGGAAGATGGATGGTGTCTAAGGGTCTGAACTCGCAATGATTAAGAAATACGCCACAGCAACCCAGTGCCAGGCTGGTGAGTACAGACGGCCGTGTTGTACCACAACCGTTGGACTTTTCACACTCTGAAACTTAATCATTCTGACCACGGAAAAGATAGAAATGCTAATTATTGCTACACTGACAATCTCGTACAATATGTAAACTGAAGTCATCAAATGAACACTTGTACACTTTGAGTTTACACAATATTCTATGTGTGTATCCCGTAAAAATGACATACACAAAGACGTTTGTCAAATTCACTTTTCTAAGAGGGAAGGGGCTAATTAAATTTACAACAGTGGAAGTGTATGGGGGAGGGATAAGTAGCAGTAGCACATTAAGCAGTGGCTAAAACGGAAATGGGAGGGTCCTCACACCATATGAAAATTATTTAGAAAGGCGGCCAGAGAAAGGGGCAGGTCCAAATTTCACACATACCTCGTTATTACCAGAATCATGTGAAAAATGTGTAGAGAGGACAGAAAAATATCTAAAGTGTCCAAGGCTAAATAATTTTTGACAACGTTGCAGCTTTACTTTTTTACAAAAATTCTTTTTAGCTTAAAGAAGTTTTAATACGTGAAAATTTAAAATGTGATAAAGAGAGGAAAAGGCTAAGGGCACAGGGCTCCTCTGGGATTTCCTTGAGCGGGGCTGCTCCTGATCTTTGCTAAATACACGTGCATGCAAACACATGCACACGCACGCAAGCCTGTGTAGACCCGCCCCTCCCGGCTAGAGGTGTGATGGCCCTGCATGAGGTTCTTACACAAGAAGGTGACTTGACCACCCCAGGGTTGCACAAGTAACTGAAGGAAAAATCCCGTCACATACATTGCATTGAGAGCGCACAGGGTTACAATTAAATGGTTACAATTGCTCTATTTCTCAAGATTCCAGCTTTTTCTGGGTAAATACTGGTCAAGCTGGAACAGAAATACAGGTTTTAAGCAGGTAAAGTTCCTTTGCCGACCCAGGTCCTTGCTGGCAGGGAAGGGAGCATGAGGTAGACACCTGCTGCAATGAAAACAGGGGCCTCTGCTCTTACTTCCCACATGTCACGTTGCTCTGGAGCGTTGAGAAATGCTACGGAATATGAGGAGGAAGTAACGGGCGCCCTGTGAGTAAGGAAGACGCAGAATTATGATCAGTTGTAGATGACACCATTTTGAAACTGACAAATATTATAGAGTTTCTTGTAAAATCCATTTATAAAGATACTGCATTTATAATCAAATATTCTCGTGCATTTAAAAATTCTTTTTTTAAAAAAATATTTTATTTATTTATTTGACAGAGAGAGATCACAAGCAGGCAGAGAGGCAGGCAGAGAGAGAGGAGGAAGCAGGCTCCCCGCTGAGCAGAGAGCCCGATGCGGGGCTCGATCCCAGGACCCTGGGATCATGACCTGAGCCGAAGGCAGCGGCTTAACCCACTGAGCCACCCAGGCACCCCTAAAAATTCTTGAAAAAAGGACAAATGTGTGAAAACAGTCAAGAAAATGTTGGAGGAAATGGGGACTGAGCAGGACATAGTCATGCTTGCGTTATCGTGTGACCTTCAAATGGCACCAGTCACAAGAGTGAGAGCGGGGCCGCAGTGGAAGGACAGGCAGACGGGGCTCGCGTGTCTGTGCAGACGGACACAGGTCCTGGGGTGGACACTGACGCATGCTCGTCCCACGGCTGAGTCAGGCAGAAAGGGGGGCCGTTCAGAAAAGGTGCCGAGGAACTGTCCAAACATGGGGGAAATTCAGATGACCTCAGACCATACAATAAAGCAGGTTCTATGTTACTCAACCAGTGAGAGGTAAACGTTCAGCGAGTAGTGTCCTGTCAATGCCCAGATGCCATTGTGTGGCTGGGAATTCGTGTCAGGGTGAAGAAGCCACGCTGGAGGTTGGTTTGCGTTGGGCACTCCGTCCTCGAGGGCGTCCTGGAAGCACCAGGCGCTGACGCTCTTGGCTCTCCTGTGACCAGAGCCCACGCTGGGGACGTCTCCCTGCGACCGGCTCCCGACCCCCTTGCGGGCCACATCCTTCTCCACCAGCAGCCCAGCTCAGGCTGCCTCCTTTGTGCCCAGCAAGGGGAGGGTCGCCAGAGCAGGCCATGCTTTTGCTCAGTAAGTTCTCCGCTCGACCCGGAGACCCACGGGTGGAGATAGACTTGGTGGCTTCCTGCCCCGTCAGCAGCCTTTCCAGAGGATTCCGCAGGTCTGCGGAGCGTGGCTAGTCAGCAAGAAAGCATGGAAGCTTTTCATCTCAGCGGTCTTCGGAGGCTCTGGATTTATGCTGAGGTCCCACCTCAGGTACTGTCTCTTTGGGAGACAAGCAGGCCATGCTGTGAACTAGCTGGGGGGCCGCCCCTGAGGGCACCCGCGGGCCCTTCCCGAAGCAGAGGTGTGCGGCCGGCCACCAGCCCGGGGCTCTGTGCTGGGTCACTGGGGCTCAGACAGCTCTGGAGCCCTTTGCCCCGACAGGGCTGCCTGCTGTCCCCCAACCCCTTGCCCGTGAGGGAAGCTCCCAGACCTGGGCCGCGCCCTGGGAGAAGATGGGGTGGGCAGATAATCAGACGAGAAACTTGTGCCTGACTTTGGTCTATATGGATTTTCACAAGGACGTCTTTCTCTTCAAACTCAGATTTGCACCAATGAGCTCACGCAGAAAGCTCCCAGCTCGGTAAAGCTTAGCTCCTCCACACAAACTTCGGGAGCTGTTATTGCTTACTTCACAGGAATTTATGTATTTGTTGTGCACATAGGCCGTGTGCCGTGTGCATGTCCTGTGTGCATGTGCCGTGTGCATTGTATGTAAACGCACGCATATACACATGTACGTGACTTTGTTGCAAGAACTGGATGGGTAATATACAGCTTGGCTCCTCACTAAGCATAAATTGTGAGCAGCTGCTCATTAGCAAATACAGAGTAACAATGTCACGATAGTGGATACAAAGTATCCCATGGTCGGTGTATCCTGCCATGGAGTTAGTGGATTTTCCGCTGCTGGACATTTGGGTAATGTCCCACTGTCCTCCATCCTGAGTGGCTGTTGGAACATCCTTGCATTGAAGTCTGGGCCCCCGAGCTGCTGTTTCTCGGGCTGGAGGGTGAGACGCTGACTTTCTGGGTGTTCGAAGCTTTCAGACATATTCCTGGACCAGCCTCCAGTATCGTGCCAATTTGCAGTCCCTCAACTCCTTGGCGATATCGAATAGACGTAATTCTAACCTGTCTCCACCTGTCCAACAGGGGGACATCGCTGAAAACTCTCTGAAAAGCCTCAACACTCTCACTTCGGGGTGTTCATTGGTCACCAGGAGCTGGAGCTCTGGGATGCGTCTGGGACACTCATGCCTCTGCTGCTAGGGGACCTGTGGTGACCACCCATCACACAGCGCAGGCTTGAAGCCAGCCTGAAGGCCTATGTGCACAGGGTTCTGGCGGTTTGTGTCCCCCGGGGAGTCCTCGGGTGGGACTTCTCTGAGGGGTTGCCCCCCGCAATGGGCTTGCAGAGGGTGTGCGGGGAGACACCTGCTAAGAGAAGGAAGGTCCTGCTGGACAGGGCATTGTGGGCCGGCGGAGGGCCCAGCGTGCGAACCTACATGTTTAATACCACTTTATACCATGGGCACAGCTTCTTCCTGTTTCAACTCCCCACTCCGAGCCAGCCCCTGACACACAGGGTGCCTGGGGGTCTCGCTGGGCGCTCTGAAGAGTGGAGGCAGCCCCCGTGCTTTGGGCCAGCCTGGCAGGTGTGTGAGTCCCTCGTCCCCAGGCTCCTCCCGATGACGGTGCACACGGCACACTGCGCTGACCACCATGCTGACCCCGAGACTGGCCCCGTGTGTGCGGGCACGTGTGTGCACGTGTACGTGTACGCACACAAGTGTGTGTCCATGCTCACACATGTGAGTGTGCGTGTGTGTGCACGCGTGTATGTGTGTCGTCCGAATTTGTAGTTTGGCCTAAGAACAGTCTCAAGAGGTTCTGTGTTTTCCTCAGCACCGACGCTGTCCCCAGAAAACAAACTCTAGGACACACACACTTCCTGGACCCCAGCTCATTCAGGCCCCCAGGCCTGCAGGTGCAGCATGGCGCCAGGACTGCGGAGCCTTCTGAGGGACAGTGAGGCTGCTACGGGGGGGGGGCATGGCTCAGGAATGAGCTCTGGGGTAATGGTGACTTTCCACACTTGGTGTCCACATGGCAGGTTCATCAGGCTTGCGGCAGCGCATCCCACCCGGCCTTCCCTGCACTGGGCGGTCGGCTGAATGAAGGGGTCGCTGCCTCCCTCCTGGGTGCCCTCCCAGCAGCTTCGGTGCCCACACCCGGGGCCCACACTCTGTGCTGAGAAAGAGGCTGTGTGGAGGGGCATCCGGCACCCGTGGGTGAGGCCTCCAGCCTCGTGACACAGCCCGGTGCACCCCGACCCTAGTGCTGGAGCCTGGTTCTCCTGCTTTCACTGTGGACGACACACCACTGGCCTGAACTCCTGCCACCAGGACGTCTGAGAGCTGGGACCTGGGGGTGCACCGTGCCTTCTACGGGGGCCATTTGCAGAAACGGTGACACGGCCCTCTGGGTGCCCCCGGAGCAGGTCAGGCATGCGCGGGGGTGGCCATGGGCAGTCAGTTCGTCAGAGCTGGGTCGCCGTGGAGAGCTCGCACACGAGAAATCAGTAAGGCCAGCTTGTCCGTGTCACTCCCTGCCTCGTGTTGCCCGTGAGGGCCACTCTTCATGTTCTGCTCTCCGGCCACCGGCACGCCGGGAGAGGCGCTCTCTGCCATCCCCTTCCTCGTACAGCATGGCGTGGTGGCCTGCGGGTTGCGGCCGGGTGCCTGGCAGGACTGGTTTGTGCGCGGGGGGATGACAAGCCTGGGAAGGCGGCCAGCCGGCCGGCCTCGGGGCATAGCTGTCCTGCTCCACCAGCCCGTCTGGGAGTGTGGACAGTTTCACATCCTGTTTCCCGTGGGACTGGGGAAGAGAAGGTGGAGGTGGGCAGAAGCCGCGCCGTCCTCCGAAAGGGCAGAGGTCGCCTGTACGGGTCAGCGCGGGAAGCGACAACTCGCTGTCCACGAGCAGAACATGGAACTAAAATGTGTTCTGTCGAAATGAAGGC
Organism: Lutra lutra; assembly: GCF_902655055.1. Taxonomy (NCBI): domain Eukaryota; kingdom Metazoa; phylum Chordata; class Mammalia; order Carnivora; family Mustelidae; genus Lutra; species Lutra lutra. The sequence goes on from NC_062283.1 coordinate 152,784,688, forward strand.
AGGTCAAGGGTCTGAGAGAAAATGACTGGAAGTAAAACAGACTGCGGCTGACCAAACGTCGGACTGACGAGGTCAAGCGTATTTTGATCCAAACTTACAAATGTATGGTTTAGAAAGTCGGCTCTACCTTGTGGGGTTACGGGATTTTAATCAAACGTGTGTTGCAGCAACTGGAGAACAACGGTGTTCCACCGCGGCTCGCACAGAAGAATCTTTGCACTTGGATTTCGCGAAGTACCCGGCCAAGCTGGCGGGCGGGCTTGTGGCGCCCTCTGGTGGCAACGCATGGAGCCGCCCGCGGTATGTGTGCGACTTCTCCCCGAGGCGACGCCCCTGAGCTAAGGGCCTTCTTCCTCCCTCTGCAGCTGGTACTTGGGCCATTTCCCGCTGGGCAGTAGCATGGTTTTGGCTCGCCATAGCCCGCATCCTCCCCTGCAGAATGCCTGAACCAAGACAGAGGAAAATTGCTTCGAAAAGAGATGAGCTACACCGAGTCGGAACCCAAGTCCCTCCGAGACGTCCCATCCCTTAGAGCTCATCTCAGTGCCCCAATTCCTTTCCCACCCTTTCAAAATAAGTGGCCGCTTCGCTACCTACTTTCCGCCCTTGTTTCAATACTCACTTTGCTGTAACACCAGTTTCCACCTTAAACTGCCTTGCGTATTAAGCAGGTCCGTACGTTAGCTTCCGACGAAAACCACGTCTCTCCATCCACTTTACGGGAATGTGCCTCAACAGTCACGTCTGGTTTTCTGAGGCCTGATGATTTCCACGGTCTTCTGCAGCCTCGTGGTTTTGTCGGGAAGGCTTGGCGTCTGTCCGGGGATGTCTCCAACCCCATCAAAAGCCAGCCCGAGAAGATCCAGGTGTGTGCTATCTTGATCTACTCTGTTCAAAGTCAAGAAAATTATCCTCCCCAATTCGAGGGGCCCTTCAGAGGCTCCGGGCCCGCCGGCTGCACTGGAGTTGGCAGGATAAGCTGCGTGGGAGCGTCTGTCTGGGCTGGTTCTCAGCGGCAATGCCAAGTGCTCAGAAACTCCACAAGTGCCCTCTGACAGAGCTCCTTGTTTTGTTTACCACACTTATCTCTGTGGAGGAGAATTCACATTCCAGCTGATGGAGCTCTGCTTCTTGGTCCAGACATTTCTCTCCTTATTGCATGCTGGTGGGAAAGTTTAGTATTGTTCTCTGGCTGCTGTCCAGTCAGTTTCCCTAGTAGTACAGAGTGTCCTATAGCAGCCACCGGCTTCTACTTCAAAATTGTCACCACCATCACCACCATCACCATCACCATCACCATCATATCATCATCATCTCCACCATCATCACCGCATCTCATCACCATCACGGACCCGTGAGATGTCACGAGTGGCGGAGTTGGGATTTAAGCTCTGACGGCAACTCCAGGCACACGCTCTTGCTCCCTGCGCTGTCTTGAAGTCACTTCACCTGTCTCGGCTTCTTCATTAAGGTCCAATAGTACCTTCTTTTTTTTTTTAAATTTTATTAATTTATTTGACAGACAGAAATCACAAGTAGGAAGAGAGACAGGCAGAGAAGCAGGCTCCTGGCCAAGCAGAGAGCCCGATGCAGGGCTCGATCCTAGGACCCTGGGATCATGACCTGAGCCAAAGGCAGAGGCTTTAACCCACTGAGCCACCCAGGTGCCCCCCAATAGTACCTTCTTAATGAAGGTTTCATGTGGATGAAATGATCCGATCTTTACAAAGGGCTTAGCATGGCATCTAATATGCACCCAGTAAATGTTAGTTTGTGGACCACAGTGATGTGTTTGCTAAGCCTTCTATGAAATAGTGTGTTATTTATTTGGTAAATAATGTAGTTTCTGCTGAGTTTGGGGGGAGAATGATTTGACCATGGAAAGACCATCCCACTGGAAGCCCCTTATTACATTGATTCCCAGTCACTGTGGACATAGGTGGCCACCATCTTGGTTGGGTGCCCCAATGACTTGGATGCAATGAACCTGACTTGCAGGGAAATGTGTGTCTCCCTCACTTGCAAAAGGCCAGTGGATGCTGGCATGGGCACAGCTTCCCTTTCCTACTGGCCCCAGCTTCTCCTCCCGGGGGCCATGGAGTGCTTCATCCTGGTCTCTGTGGACACTCACAGCCGTGATTACAACCAAGCATGGGACCTGCTTCAGAGCCGTCTGTACATGTGCCGTGTCTCAACCGCAGTGACTTCACAGACCCGGAGTCCTTGGCTCCTGGGTAGATGTCTGCGCAAGGGGGTGCTGGAGGGAGAGGCAGCAAGGGGTTTGCTCTGGGGGGATGCCCACTGCCCCGTGGCTGTTCTGGCTGTGCTGTGCTCACCGCGGTGGGACTTGCCGCGGTGCTCCTCGCACTGGGCAGAGACCCCCCTACAGGCTCCATCGTGCTGCCTGCCTTCACTCATTCCCCGAACAGCTGTGGCGCTTCCATCAGGGGCCGGACGCCCGTGCACCAGGGAAACAAAGCCCATGCAGGCACCGTCCTGGTCCTGGGTGAAATCCGAGTCTGGCCCGCAGGGAAGCAGGCTCCAGGCCCTGAGAGTCTTGAAGGCGAGGAGAGCCCCTGCGGAGTTACCACGGGAGGGGACCGGTAGCCACAGCTGCGCTGAGCACCTCAGGGGCCAGCCCACAGACTCGCTTATGCACCACTGGTATGCGCAATGCCTTCCACATAGCAGCCCCAACCCCAGTCTCAGAGTGACTGATGACAGATGAGCCACTGATGACAGACAGACGGCAGAAGGGCTCTTGGGAACTGGCTTTTGGGGTGAGACTCAAGGCCCTGGTCTGGTGCCTGCTGTCTCCAGCTCATCTCCAGATGCCTCTCACCCCAACTACAGTCTCGAGGTTTGTGTCCCCAAATTCATGTACTGAAACCTCCCCCCCGATACGAGCACTAGGAGGGGGATCAGGTCATGGGGTGGAGCCCTCAGAGGTGGGATGAGCCCCTGATGTGGGAGAGCCTGGAGACCCCCCTCCCCCTCCCCTGTGTGAGGACACGGCACGAGACCGTGTCTATGAGCCGGAGCGCAGGTCCTCACTGGACTCTGACTGTGGGGGTCAGCGTCCGCGGTCTTGGATCCCCACCTGCAGAACTTGAGAAATAAAGGTCTCATCAACAAGTCCCCCAGCCTGCGGTACTTTCTTAGAGCTGCTGCTGTTCTGGGACTGATTTTTAAGGACTAATCCCAGCCCCAACCCCTGCCCAGAAGGGTATCGGGCACTCCCTGGAGCGCGGGATTTAAGTGGGGGTAATTGCGACCCCTCACACAACCGTGTGAAGGCTTCACGCCGGCTCCTTCCCTGGCCAGTGGGCCCTCGGGGCAGACAGGGCCACCGAAAGACCAGGATTCCCCGGGCAGGGAGCCCAGGTCCTCCCTTGCTGGGTGTGGAGGGGCGGGGGACAGGCCCCAGTGACCGTCCATCTAAAACACCCCGGGGTCCCGACCGCTGGTGGAAGGTGCTGCTGGACACTCGGGGACCACTAAGGGCAAGAGGAGGAAGGATCATGGTGGGACAGTCTCGGAAGAACTTGGGGCACACAAGGCGCTCCACCCCCTCTCCCAGATGGTAACCCTGGGGCTTGGGGCAGCTGTCCCAGAACGCTCATTTTCCAGCACATTCGGAAAGAATCTAGACTGACTTCCAGTGCAGACGAGGAAGAGGGAGGATCAGGGCATTTTGTTTAAGGCTGAGACATCCGGGGTGCGTACCGAGGTCGTCAGGGGTCCTTCAGCCTCCATGACCTGGCTGGGGGGTGTCACGGGGGCCTCCTGGGTCCTGTCAGGAGGGGCCGTGTCCAGGTGACCTGGGGCTCTGCGGAGCCCACCCCCAGTCTTGCTTCAGTTGGGTAAAGTTTTCTGGGGCTGGGGCTTCGGGGTCGTCCCCCGTGGGGCCTTCCCATTCGCTTCATCACCACACTTGTCCACCCTTCCTGGAGGACTCGTGCTTTCCAGGTTCCTCCAGGCGCGGAACGATCCTGCTCGCCCCCTCACGCCGACAACCTGCCCATGGCCCGCTCGGTGCTCTGGAGGACAGACGCTCTGTTTCTCCCACTTCACTTCGTGGGAAGACCTCGGACTCCGGAAAGGAGGGCTCCCTGGAGGGGGAGGGGAGGAGAGGAAGGAGGGTAGAAGGGGTGGGGGGTGAGCAGTGAGGCCAGGGACAGCCTTGGGGGCAGGCCAGGGGGCCCCAGCCTCCCGCAGCTCCCCAGGGTGCTCCTCAGTTCCCGCCTGATCCCGAACTTGCTTGGTCGGGCGCAGCTTGCTCTCTGGTCATTCGGACAAGCTCGATGGAGGGGTCTTCGGACAAGAATGGGAGCCGGTTCTCAGACCGGGACGTGGACCTTGGACCCCTGCAGCAGCGGGGCCGGTCTCCAGGGTGGGGATGCCGCCTTCACTCCAGGCTCGGGGCCCCTCGGGGATGCCGCAGGCTCAGAGCAGCGGGCTCAGCAGGTTCTCACGCGGCCCCGTTGGGGGCTTGGGGCTTCCAACAGCTTTGCTGGATGACGGATGGGCTGGGGACAGGCCGGGGGGGGGGGGCAGTCAGGAGTCAATGGGACCACAGTGCACTTCTTGGTATGTGGAGGCCACATGGGGTCCTGGTGCCAGAATGTGTCCTCTCCGTGCCCAGGGAGGGCTGTGGAACCAGCCTTCAGGGGCTGCCTGGGGGTGGGGGGACAGGGTGTGGAGGCCACAGTGGCTGCTGACTCGTGCCCCGACCAGAGGGCACCCCACAGCTCCTACTTTGTCAGGCCGCTGGCCTGGGGCTGCTCTGCCTTCTACAGGATGCCCTGAAGAGCACCCCGTCCCCAGGCGACCTCTACGTCCTCAGCCCCTCCCCCACCCGCGACTCCAAGACCCGCCCGCGGCAAGTAGTGAACCCCACCGGCCGGGCCACACGCGCGTCAGGTGGTCCTTCGGGGACAGACTGCAGCCCACTACGGGCGGCTTTGCTGTGAGACCTTAGCCCCCTTCCGTCCCGCACGGTTGCCCCAACCCCTCACGTCTCCTCGGGGCACGCATGTGCGAAGGGTGATCCGCTGTCCCGGGAAATGTCCTCCTCCGCACCAGGACGCGGCATGGCCCGTGCCCTCCGGAGCTCCCGACCCGCCTGCCGTCCAGGGAGAAAGCAACTTTTTAACTGAGTTCTGTTTTCTGTTCCTCTCATCCCTTGAACATCATTTGCTGGAATTAATTTTTTAAAAATTAATCATCAGTTAGGGCCAGAGACTCACAGCTGGGTTGTCCGCGTGTGTCTGCCAAGGGGCTAACAGATATTTTGTTGGGAAATGCAAAATCGTCAACTCAACGGCGGACTGTTGTTTAATTTAAATGGCTAACGTGACTTACGGTGTCTGCTTTGGAAACGAGAGGACAGGAACCTTCCCAGGGTGTGGCCTCCCACGAGGCCTGGCTCAGGCAGTCCTGTAAACCGGCCTGAGCCCTTCAACTCATTAGACGGCTTGGATTGAACAGAAGGGCCAGGCGGTGGTCTTGGAAACAATCTGATAGTATCGCGGTAGCATGGAAGGTTAAGGGGGTTCACCTAATCCCTCCCACTTGAAACTAGGAACATAGAATTCGATGCCACTGAGAAGGTTTTGGCAGATTTGGGGGAACGTTTTGGGAGGTGGCTTCACGACCACTCCTCGGGGTCTGGGAGCTGGGGAGCCGCGGCAGAAACGCCCCTGCCCCCCGGGGGTCTGCCCGCCTGTCTGCCGGGCTGGACAGTTGCTCCGCCGACCGCGGGCAGGAAGGCGCTGCATCGGGCTGCTCCGCTCTTCATTATCCACCAGAGGCTCCCACAGACGGGGGCAGGCTCTGGGCGGAGCCCAGGGTCCCTGGAGCCTGTCCCCCCCCAACCCTGGGCTTGGAGACCCTCGGCCGGAGGCTGCTGACGCTCGAGCACACGCGGGGCCTCCTGTGATTGAGGTGGGGAAGAGAAGGCAGACGGGCCACAGCTCTGCCCTCAGGACCCTCCGGCAGAAGGCGAGAGGGAGGGGACGGGCATGCCAGAAGTGACGTGACAGAGACAGAAGGGCCGAGAGCACCGCTCGAGGACCGCTCCCTATCGGAGCAGAAGACGGCGCTGAGGCCGTCCCACAGGGTCGCTCTCGGGGGGGCCTTGAGCCCGCAAGAGCTGGGCGGCACGCGGACCCCTGGCTCCTGCTGGACCCTGAGCACCACTTTCCGCGGGGACAGATTAGCATCGACTCCGGGCTCCTCGGGAACAGACAGCAGCTTCCTGACTCGGGCCACGGCCCTGGAAACCTCAGGCTGAGAGCGGTGAGGGAGCTCAGAGCAGCCGCGGCCTGCCGTGCCCGGAGGCGGGGGCGGTGGGAGGACGGGCACGGAATGTCCAGCACCCGCCCTGCTGGAGAACACGCCGCAGGAGGGGAAACGTCTCTGGTGTTTGGTTTGGGGAGACTTTCTGCAATTTTTCTGTCTTTGACAAAGTAGCTTTGAAAATGTGCTAGTTTGGCCAAATCTAAACATCTGTTATTCTGTGGTTCACGCGCTTGTAGAAGGCACACGTGGTCCCAGGACGGAATTTTGCAGAAGCAGATGGCCCGGCTCAGCCCGCAGCCCTGAAGGCCTCTTGGTTCATGGCTTCCTCGTCTGTAAAGTAAAGACCAGCCTGGGACCTCCCCTCCGTGGTGTCCTGAGAGGTTCAGATGAGGTGACGTGTGCCCATGGGTTGGCACCGCCATCCCCATCACCGTCCTCATGACCCCTTCAGACGCCATCTCAGGTAGGGGGAGGCTTGCCAGGAAGGTGGGGAGTTATTCTGTACGTATATGATGACGTCTCCCTAGGGGACGAGGTTTACTCGAACATCAATTTTCTCATCAACATTTTCATTTTCCAGGGGTCCCTGGACCTCCGGACATGGTGTTATGCTAAATGACAGGGTTGCAAAAAGTATCTGAGCTCCGCGCCAGGGTCCCCTCGTCCGACCCGCCTTGTGTTGAGCTCTGACCCAGGACCCCCCTGTGACCTGGGACCCCCCCACCTGACCCTCCTGGTGTTGAGGTCTGACCGGAAACCCCGTGTGACCCATCTCGCGGCTGCTGTGAGTTTTTGCCGCGGTGTCCTGCACATGGTGCGTTTCCAGGATCTAAAGCTGCTTCTTATTCCTGCAGACGGTAGAAGGGCCGTCTCTAGGCAGAACCTGTTCTGCGCTTTCGTCTTTGTTTTTTGTTTCTTTGCCCGTACTTCCAGCAGGTGGCGATCGGCGCCTGCCGCTCACGGGGGATGTGGGGCCGAGTTCCCACTGGCTTTGTGGGGTTGGGGGGCACCGAGCTAGGCCCCCCAAGGCGGGCGGGTCCTGCAATGGTCCCGGGGTGGTTTGCCGGTGGGATCCTCCTTCAGCAGGACAGAATTGCTCACTGGGCTTTCGGAGTTAGTTACAAGGGAAAATGATGATATAAGATCGGTAGCTTTGCATCTCTGCGGACAGTCAGAGGCTGCGGGAGCGCACGCGGAAGGTCCTGGCACAGTGGCGAGGTCCGGCTGGCCCCCCGGCTGCCTTTAACATGGAAACCACCACATGCTAGAGCGGAAGGGAAAATGCACTCATCGTGTTGGGCCAGAAGCAGGATGGCCCAAATCCCAAAAGACACAAGGGACAGAAACGGGCAGTGTGTGCCCTGTGAAGACAAGACGGTCTGAGCAGGAGGACGCGCTTGGCCAAAGTCAGACCCAAGCTCTCAGCGGGAGGAGTATTTCCCGTTCGTGAAACAAAAGGCTTGTGGTTTTAACGCACACTTATCAAAGGGGGACGAAACCCTGAAGAACACAAGAGATACAGGCAGTCTCTCCCTGAGGGAAGCCCATGGAGGCCCACGCGACCCAGGGCCGCCCCCGAAGGCAAGGTCATGTCCGCTTTCAATCAGTCCTCGAGGACCCGGAACCTTGGCCGTGACAACAGGTGCTCCCATCGACCTCGGTGGCCTGTAAACTGGCCTCCCATTTGGAGGTCACGTAGCAGTATCTGCTGAAATCATAAATGCGCCTGCTCATGGGCCGGAAACCCAGCCTGTGTGCAGACATGTTCACTGCGGGACTCGTCTGAGACAAGAGGTGAAGAAATCCACACGTTCTGGGCCAGTAATGTTGCCTGAGTGAGACGGGGGACCTCAACATTTAAAAGTAACCGGAACGCCATGTTCGTGCGGACGTGCGGAGACGCCAGGTTTACTTAAGTGAGAAAGCAGCCACCCGGTCCGGCCGTGTTACACGCGCACATGTGTGCACTAATGCTCACACGGAAGCACAGGTGCATGTTTTATGTGTTCACACCCGCGGGGGAAGTCACTCTGGAAGGCGACGTACCAGACCTCTCGCTGTGCTGACAAGCGACCCACCTGAAGGCCTGTACCAGCTCCCCCCCAGCAGGGCCCTGCCCGCGGGCCTCTGTCTCTCCTCTGCCATCCACGCTGTCTCTTCCAGCCGCTGAAACTCTCACGCGTCTTGTTGGATGTTGGGGATTTGGTTCGGCCTGGCTTGCCCTCTGCTCCTCCCCTCCCAGCGGCGCCTCCCTGGGAACCCTGTGTCGTTCGCGTCCCGTTTCCTCCGACTGTCACACGGGACGACGGTGCTGCTTTTGTGCAAACAACCAGGCAAGCGCATACAGAGTGATCCGCAGCGTCTGGGCCGGTCGAAAACAAGGACAAACGTCCACTATTTCTTAAGTCACTTCTCAGGGCTGGATGCTCGGGGTTGAGGACTGAGGAAGCAGGGTAGGGGGCTGCCTCTTCTCTGCAGATGGAGGGGTGGGGGCAGGGAGCATGGCCTCTGCCCTGCCCTGTTTCTTTGCCAAAGCTTCAGCACACACCGGAGTTGGGGGGTGGGGACGAGTGACCAGGACCCTTGATTTGGGGTCTGGACCAGGAAAGGTAACAGAGGGCGGCTTCGTTTCACATGAACACCCCGGCCACTGACTCTCTCCGGGCTCTAGCCACGCGCGCAGCGGGAACCTGCAAAGCCAAGTGTGGTCCCACCTGGGATAGAACGGATGTGTCCTGAGCCCTGGGGTGGGCCAGGAGCTGACCGTGATAAAGACGTGTCCTGCCCCGAGGTTTAGGGGAGGGAGAAAATGTTTGCATCCTGCTGAGTCCCACACCCTCACAGCTGGGCCGTCGGAGAGTGATGGCTTCCGTCCCGGGACCCGAGGGCTTCAGGCAGGAAGCATGACGAGGAGCATGTCCCCAGCCACACGCGGACCACAAGCTGCAAGATTTCAGATGTTTCTGGAGGGTCTTATGGCTGCCCCGTGTCCCGTGGGCTGTTTTCTCTTACGACGAGGTTCTTGGGTTCTCTCAGTGAGCCTCTGGGAGCAGAGCCGTCTGTCTGATCCGCAGGAGCCCCCGGAGCGGGGCTGTCCACGGAGGACTTGCTTCTCTCTGTTCCCCTTCCTGAAATCCCTTTGTGCGGCTGGAAGCCGGGCTCACAAGGCAGCCCTGGGCCAGGAGACCCCTGCAGCCTGATCCCCCGTCCCAGGCTCCTGGTCTGGATCCGTCCCCACCTCTGGTCTTTTCAGCTTAACTTTTCCTAGTAGAATCTTGAATCCGTAGCAAATTGCTCCGGAAGGGACCTTAAAAACCGTGTCAACAGCCTCTTGGTTCCCAGACGAAGAGCCGGAAGCCCAGTGAGTTCAAATGAGATGGAAGGATGGGCCCTGCCCCTCAGCAGAGCAGCAGGCGCCACCAAGCCCCTCCAGACAGCGGCACCAGGTGGACACGACCTCAGGCTGGCTGTGGAAGTCCATCCGTCTGTCCTGACAGCACGTAGGGCAGCGAAGACTCCGGTTCCGTGAGCGCGGGGGCTCCGCTGGTCCCTGGTGAGCCCTGGGTGACCCCTCCGCCCCGCGCAGATGGAGAAACCAGGCAGAGAAGACGGTGTCAGTGACGGGGACCGGGGGATCTGGGGCCTCCCCGCCCCCGGCATCCTGACCTCTGCCCCCAGCACCTCTGCCGGGAAGCCCGCCCGGCTCCGCTGCAGAGCATGGAAGTTGGAGGCCCCCGCGCAGACCCTCGTGTAGGTGACCGAGTCACGCCCCGACATTGTCACGGCTTGAAGAGTGACTTCAATGTGACGGTGCCGCGAGCGTTTTCCGGAACTTATACACGTGCTCCTCACGGTCTTAAAGGGAGGGTCCAGTCCGCCTTTCACCCGGTGATGTTCTCTATTTGGGATCTCGGTTCACCTTCTTTCAAGATAAACGTCACTTTCAAGATAAGTAGGTGAATGTGAAGTGACTTATGTCACTGGAATTCAGTGATAATTCTCGGAAAACGGGACGCCGTGCTGGGTGTTGGTGAAGCCGGCCCACCCGAAGCAGAGACCGTGCAGGGTCTGGTGGGTCCCACGCTTGCCTGATGGGCCCCTGGGCTCTGCCTGCATCCCTTTCTCGGGCCGCGTCCCAGCTGGCGTGTGTCCTTCTCCCATGAGCTTTTACATCAGCCTCTTCTGGTAGGAGGCTGGGGTGGAGGCTGGCAGCCGAGGTCTCTCGCTCCCTGGTTTCCCGGCCCAGCGGTGTGGCGGGGAGCGCTGGCACCATCCCACCATTGCTTGCTATTCCCTTTGCTTTCCCGTGTGTGTGCACGCATGCGTGAGCTCTGTCCAGGCTGGTCCTCCTGACTCAGAAGGGCAGTCACGCCTGCGTTCTCGCTGTTCTCAGCACGTCCTCCCGAAATCCCAGAGCATCGGTCCCAGCTTTGCTGTCAAACATCTGAGCTCTCCTTTCTGCCTTTGTGCCGTCAGCGTTTAGCAAGTTGCAGGTGGGGTGCGGCTGCTTTCGGCTTCCCCAGAGGAGGGCGGTCCCCTTCCTGCCCGCTGGTCCATGGGCCTCACCTGCAGGGCCGGGAGCCCAGGAACATCCCAGGAGAGCACCCGGTCTTCCCAGCGAGCCTGGGATGTCTCTCCCTATCCTGTGCTTACGGATTTGCCCACCTTCCGTCAAGGTGTGTTTTATCTCCCACAAGCCGTCAGGACATCTGAAGCTCACAAACTCGCAAGACACCACTAGCGCCAGCCTGGTCATCGTGCTCAGGGAGCAGCCTGTGGCCGGGGTGGGGGGTTGAGCTGCTCACGGAGCAGAGTCCCCAGGAGCTGCAGGGACGTGGCCGCTGATGCTAGGTGAGGCCAGGGACGGATTAAAGGAGCCACAGTGTCTGCAGCTAAAACAACACGCGTCCCACAGAGCCAGTGGGAGCGATGCCCGAGGTGGGACGGGAGAGGGAAGAAGGCCAAGCCGAGGCTGGGCCCTTCTGAAGGGACATTGTTGCCCTCTGGGAAAACTCAGCCGGAACCGACATGAGAGTGATTCTGCTGCCCAGCGAGAGGCGAGGTGACTCAGTCACCGACTTGTCTCTGCTTCTCATGAACCAAACAGTTTCCGACAAAGGCGGCTAATCCTCTAGCACCACGGCCGAACTCGCGTGGCAGAGGGAGCAGCGGGAAAGGGCGCAGCGGGGGCATGGCCGTGAGGAGACCATGAGCCGTGAGCTGCACGAGGGCTCGGGCTTCTCCCCGGGTGCGGCCGCCGGCGAGGATGCGCACCGTCCCCTTCCCACTGCTGCTCCCTCTTACACCGGAGCTGTGTAGGAAGCCCCGGAAGTCGGCCCGCTGGACCCTGTGGGGTCGGCGTCGGCAACTCTGTGCTTTGGGGAGGAGACGGTCTTTCCACCGAGGAGCCCCCAGCAGAGCCAAGTTCCTCCTCCTGCTCCGTGTGCTTGGGAGGCTCGGGGTGATGTCGCGAAGCTTTAGCACCCGACAGCGAGCGGCTGCTGGCTCTCCCCCTCCCCTCCTGCCGCGTGCGGGTCAGAGCGCCGCCGCTTGACCTGGAGGTGCCTGAGGAGAGCGGCCCGTGGCCCCCAGGACCCGCGGCGGAGCGTCTGCGTCCGGGCTGTGAGGGCGGAGGCTGCTTCCGGGGCCTGAGCTCGGCCACCGGGTGTGAGGGAATCGTGTCCGCTTTGTAACCGTGACCGTGTGACTGACGTCCCCATGCGTCCCTGTCCTCGTCGGGAGCACCGGGTCACTGGCACTCAGCCCACCTGTGAGTCTTTGCTGGGATCTGCAGGAAGTTCCCCGTCATGGGCTTTGCAGTGAGGTCGCTTCCCCCGCTCGCTTCCCCCACATCACGCACCAGGAGGCAGGGAAGCCCAGGGTGATGGCCTTCGGGCTGCCCCCACCTCCCCCCTCCCGGCCAGGCTTCTCCCCGTGCCCCACCTGACAGGTTGCCATGACCCACCAGATAGGGAGGGCCCTGGGGGTGGCTGGAGACGGCCTGTTTCTGGGCACTTCTGTGCCCCCTCGCCTCGTCTGGGCTCCGCGCGCACCACTGCACCAGCACCGGGATTCCGGGGAAGGTGCTTCCGCGGGCTTCCCGGGGGGCTGCCCGCCGGGCTCGCTACTGCCCTGCTGGGGACACCCACGGCCAAGTGAAGGGTGTGCGGTGACGGAGGAATGGCGGTGGATCCTGTTGTTTCCGAAGACCTCAGAGCCCTGTCTCCGCGTCTCCTCCCCGCCCAGGAAGCTGCTTCCAACGTTGCGTTCTTGCTATCAGCATCCGCGTGCGCGTGCCTCGACCGACGCCCTGAGTCTCGGCTGTGGCTTCTCCTCCCTGAGAGCCCCCCCGGAGGCCTGCGGGTTGAGCACTTACCCACGGGACGTCCTTCCAGGGGTCCGTGGCCCATGCTGGGATCCCTGTGGCGCTTCAGCTGGTTGGAGACACTTTTCAACATGTTCTCGCTATCGACCAAGGCGTATGCTTGACTCGGTCGCGGGAACATGAGAATGAAGGAGCGTGATGAGGCTGAATACATCGGGACGCCGGTCTGGTCTCTCGATGGCTCAGACGTAGGGGGTGGGCAGGTCCCTCAGGGGACCCCTCGCTCTGCTGGCCATGCTGAGAATCCATGCTTGTCCAGGCCCACGCAGCTCAGGTGTGGGAGTCCGCGGGACACGTGCAGCCAGGTGGCGGGTCCCTCAGGCGCCCCTGCATTGCTGAATGTCCGGCTCCAGTCCTGGATCCCATGAGGGGATGCCGGCCTCCACCCTCTGGGCTGGGCTCCGTCACTGAGTCCAAGTAGAGCACGCTTAGCCTTCCAGGTACCAGTCGCCGAGGCTCGAACCACCAGGCTCCTTGCTGGGGTCGCCCGCTGCTTGGGCTCTCAGGCCCTCGTCCTCCTTCTTCCCTGGCTCCCCTCCAGGCCTGGGTGGACCTCCAGCACTGACGTCCTCTAGGGCACCCTGCTGGAAGTGTCCCCGACCGTATCATGTGACGGAGAGCCATCATCCACCTGTCAGGAACCTCAGTGCCCACAGCCTCGTGGGGACGGGAGGAAGGGGGATGTGGACTGCGCCTCTCACACCCTGGGCTGCCTCCCGGGCCGCGGACTAAGGGAGGTTAGGGCTCAGGCCCATGAGTGCTGGACGCAGCTGAGGGCTGTCTAAGAGTCTAGGCGGGAGGAGAGAGGTGCCGTCAGGAGACACTTTGGGCAGCTTATCTAAACACTTCTCAGCAGAAAGGGACTACAGTTCCTAGTTTCCAGCCATTTGTATGACCGCTTTTCCCATTCCAACCAAAATTTCCCTTAGTATCTACATTTCTACCTTTGGATTCCCCTAATAGCATCCAAGTTAGACCAGACAGTGCTGGATCCCCTGGGCCCTGGGACACTCCGGAGAGGAGGGCATCTCCAGGGACCATCTCTGAGGGCTCCCTCAGATCCGAGTGGTGGCCGCGTGCGCACCACGGGGCTCCTCTTCCCGGGCATCCATCCTCTGTCTCAGTCCCGGGCAGATGGGGTCTGGGGCCCATCACTCCAAAGTTATATCCCGAGCATTCTCTGGCTTTTGTGTGTGTCATGAAGGTCTGGAGAGCCCAACATGCTCTCCAAGGTCATGGGTCACGAGCTAAGCTGACCAGGTCCTACCTTCCCAGTCTGAGTGGTGCTGCCTGCCTGCAGGGCTGGCTTGGAGTGTAGGGTCCCTTCTGGTGGGCAGATCGGCACTGTCGTTTAGTGGCTCTGGACGGTGGATGCTACGTGCTATGGACTGAACGTGTCCTCCCCAAATTCACACGTTAGAATCCTAACCCTCCCGTCCCTCGGAAGGAAACAGATTCCTTGCTCCGCGCGGTCCTGTTAGAAGTTTTCTGACTTCCCTTTTTCAGAAACGCGGCTCAGGGCGCCTGGGTGGCTCAGTCAGTTAAGCCTCTGCCTTCGGCTCAGGTCATGATCCCAGGGTCCTGGGATCCAGTCCCGCATCGGGCACCCTGCTCGGCAGGGAGTCTGCTTCTCCGTCTGACCCTCCCCTTCTCGTGCTCTCTTTCTCAGATAAATAAAAATCTCACACAGAGGAAATGCGGCTCACATGCACGTCCAGCCACGTTCGAGGTCGGGTTCTTTCTGCGTCTGTTTCCAGAAGAGCGGAGAAGCACAGAACCGCCCAGGGTCGCGCTGGGGTCCCAGAGGCATGAAGCGGGTTGACCTTGGGTCAAGCCAGAGTTGGTGCTGGGATTCCTTTTTCTTAAGTGTGAGTTACGTCACCCGACCTCCCTGACCCGAGGTCCTCTGCTGGGCAGAGGACGGCGGGACGATGGGTGAGTCTCAGCCCTGCGCTTGGGGTCCCCCAGCTTGGGGGAGGGCGTTGGTGTGAGGCCCTCGCTCGCTGGGCAGATGCTGCTGAGACAAGGGGGCACTGCTGGTGGCGTTTGGAGCAGGGGAGGGCTTGGGGTACCCACGTGGGGGTGGGGACATGGCTCAGTCGTGGGAAGAGGCTTTTGACTTCCCTGAAGCGCCAGCCTTGGGAGCTGCTTGTCCCAGCGTCTGTGCTGGTCAAGCAAACGGGGCCTGGGGTCCGGTCCGTGGGCTCCACACGTCCCTGGCCCTGGTGGGCGCTCGAGCTGCACGAGCGGGTCCCAAGGGGGACGGCAGCCCCTGGGCCACGCACCTGCACTGGTCGTGGGTCACATGATCCCCGATGCTCCGTTGCGCTCCCAGCTCTGGGCCACATGTCGGCTGGAAAGGAAACGTTTCCGACCCCGAGCTGGGCGGGGACTCGGGGATTCTCGCGTTCCCATCTGCCGGCTCTGTGAAAGCATCGGAAAGCTGCTCCGAGCGGCCTGCCTTGAGCTTGGAGGCTGTGACTGGACCCCCGTCCTCTTCTTGCTAAGGGATTTGGGACAGTCTTGGGCTCTTGAGGGACCCCTGGGGCCATCTCGTGTCCCTCTGTGAGGGGCTGCCTGCCGTGATCCGGGCCAGTCGCTGGGCGGCGGTGGGTTGGGCCCGAAACAGCTGTGCTGGGCTCCGCCAGCGCTTCCGCCGCACGGTCGGTGACGCCCAGGCCCGCAATTCTAGGTGTGCTCGCTCTCGCCGCTGGCACCTGTCACGTGTTCCGGGAGTACCGCCGTCCGTGTTCACAGAGACCGGAAACGCATCCCAGGTGGTCGCTTAGCCGGTCACTCATGGCTCACATGTAGCTGGGGACAGAGACGGGCTTTCCTCAGCCGGCGCGGACGATGGAAGCTGCGTGTGGGCTCCATCCCACTGGGTGGGGGCGGGCGCCTCCTAGACGTTTGGAACTGAACTAAATACGGTCACTTTCTAAAGTAGGTTTTGTCAGACTCACTCAAGGGAAAAGAGAGGGAGGCAGGGAGTGACTAATGACCCAGTGCGCTGGGACTGGGAGGCGCTAATATCCCGAGGCCACTGGGACTACGGAATGCATGACATCACCGCCGTTTCGTGCAGGACGTTCCCTCCTGTCCACGCCCGCGGGAACGCCCTGGCCTTGCCGGCGTCACCCAGGAACCGGCCTCACGGCTGAAGCTGTCCTCCTCCCTGGGTGGGGCGCACACAACATTTTGGAAGGAAAAGCTTGGAGAATGGTTCCGGGCGCTGGGGTCGGCACGCCGTGTGCTGAAGGACACACAGAGGCGCGCTCTCCGGGTCGCTGCTTGCCGGGAAGGTCGCGTCAGCGTTGTTATCCTCTCGGGGTGCTGGAATGTTCTGGACGTGCTGTGGCGGTTTCCGGAAGGGGAAAAAAAAGAAAAGAATACTTAGGCATTTGAGAAACATTTAAGGCACTTGAATAAAAGCGATTTGAACTTAGTTTAGCACGATTTAATTATGGGATGTCATAGTTACGTGGCTCAACTATTTTCTTTCGTTTCCGAAGCCGGGCCCACGGCGATCCGCCTCTTGCCCTAACAGGGGTGGAAAGGAGAGGGAATGCACGTCCCTCAGCTTTCCCGACTCTCTGTCCTGGCGTCGATGCTCTCTGGGCCTGTCACGGGAGGGATGGAGGGGAAGAAGCCACGGTCTCGGGTCCCCGTCAGCGGGAACATGTTAGGGTCCTGTCTTCCCCCTCAGGTCGAGGCCACCGTTAGCCCGAAGGATGCCTTCGTGTGAGTCAGAAAAAGCGACTCTTCCTCCAGACGCTTACGTCCATCTGACAGAAGACAGGAGACGGGACAGTGGCAATGGGTGGCTTCCAAGCCTCCATGCGGCGTGACCACGCTGGAGAACCCCGTCCCGTCTCTCGCAATGAAGAGCTGAGGACAGCAGCCCAGAAGGTTCTAGTTCTCCCCTGAGCCCTTCGCGGCTCTCGTGATCCCAGGTCCTCCGCCCACCTGCCTTCAGAGCAGGTGTCTCACCGAGGAAAGTCGTCTCCCCGCAAAATTCCCCACAACACCGCTCGGGAGAGGACCCTTGAATGTGCAGGACAGCACGAGACATCGAAGCCACGGAAGGGGGGAGTTCGGTTATTTTCCTGCGGCCTTTCTGGAAGGCCCAGAGCACCGTTGTTACACCAAGAGATGCCTCGCTCAGGGGAAGGACGGTCTTTCGGTTTAATTCTCTCTGGGAAGAGACAGGGCCAGAGATGGAGCCGCCGAGGGCCAGCGGCCCCTTGATGATTGCGTGGGACAGGCCACAAGTGGCCCCTTGACGACCGTCACCGGCTCAGGACGTGTTTGTTTCTCGACAAAATGGGCGTGGAGTGAGCGACCCACTGCGAGTGGGCGTTTTGAGGAGGGACCTGGGAGGTGGGCGAAGGCGCGGGTGCATCCGCCCGGAGACGGAGCCCTTCCCAGGCTCCCTGCCTCCGCCTCCAATCTCTAGCATTTCTTTCTTTCTTTTTATTTATGCAGACATTTTTAAGCAAACTCTGCGCAACGTGGAGCTCAGACTCGCGTCCTGAGACCGCGTCCCATGCTCCAGCAACGGAGCCGGCCGGGCGCCCCTCTAAGCCCTTCCTAATAACAGAAATGCTGATGTGAGACTCTGCTGGTTCGTGTGTGACATAACTAGAAGGTGGGGCAATTCCTCTCTCCTTTCTCTGGAAGCCACGGCGCGGCCACCGGCAGAGTCTGGGGCTGGGAACGCTCTCGTTCATAAATGAAAGGTTCTCATCAATCTCTTTTAGGAAGTTTAAATTCAAGGATCTACTTCCGGGCACCTGACGTGTGAACACTGATTTGGGCTCACGGAGCATGTTTGGGGCAAGGGCAGCCGCGAGGCTAGAGGCGCAGCCACCCCCTTTCCATGGGATGAAGAAGTGCAGGGAAGACTTCTCTGTCCGCCGGGATCTCTGAGCGCAGCTGTGCCAGCGTCCAGGGACCCCGTGACCGCGAGAAGAAGGGACAGTCTTCGTAGAAGCACATCTTACTTCAGTCTGCTGTGGGGGGACCCGGGTCCCTTCCTGCTCAGAGCCGGCGTGTGTGTTTATTTCACTGGTGTCTCTCCCCAGAACGGACGTACACGCACCACAGAGTGAACGCGGCAGCGTGTTTGCACACGGTGACAGCAAGGTGACAGGTGCGGGGGCACAGATTTGGAGCAGATTAGGTCGCTTGGAGAGACTTAGTGTTTGTGGTAAGGAAGAATTGCCGAGGGGTCCAGGCTCCAGGGATAAGAGGGATGTTTTCTCAAAACTCATAGGAGCCAAACCGAGCCCGTCACTGGGGGCGGTCATGGGAGAATGTGGTCTTACCGTGCAGACATGACTCCCGGGGCTGTAAGCGAGGTTCTGTGGTCAGAGTCTCACAGACGATGTCTACTCCTGAGGTCCAGTACTTTCTCCTTTGCAGTGGCCCCTGGGTGGGGCTGGGGTGCGCCCCAGTCTCTGAGCAAGGCCACCAGGGGCCGTGGGCATTGGCCCTAGGACTGAATCTGCCCCTGGCTCTGCCCGTGACAGAGGAAACCCGGTTCCCCAGGGCCTGCGAGGGTTCCTTTGAAGAATGCTGACCTGCTCATCGGGACGTCCCCTCGCATCCTCGCGGGAAGGCTCTCTTGGGGATTGGACCAGACGTTCCACAACCTGAAATGAGACTGCATTCAGGACATGAGAGTGACAGGGGAAGCAGTGGCTCGGCCCCAGGGCCGTCCAGACCCAGTGGTGTAGGAACCACGAGGCGGGAATGTGCGGGGTTCCTGTGCAGGCGCCGTGGAGCCCGAGTCAGCTTGTGAGCATAGAAGGGACAGCTTGTTCTCTGCCGGGCCCCTTCCGGCTACCACAGCTCCAGGAGTCAGGAGGGCACACCACGTCCTCGCCTCACGGGTTCTCGCGCTGGTGACCGAGCACGGATGATTTTGTCCTGTGACAGGTGGTGGGCTGTGGGGAGGAGTCTGTCCAGGTGAGCGTAAGGAGGTCACCGGAGCAGGAGACAGGCCGGCCAAGCGGGGGCTGAGCTGGGCAGAGGCAGGTGGAGGGCATTCGAGGCATGAGCGGGCACCTGATGGGGGCATGGAGGTCAGTGTGGCTGGGATGCGGTCGGCAGGGGCCACGGGACCCTCTGGCTCCTTCTCTGAAAGGAAGCAGAGCCACTGCAGAGCCGAGGAGGGAGGACGGAGACGCAGACTCGGGGACCCGCTGTCCAGGGGCAGGACACGAGACACCAGCCGGGGTGTGATGTGGGTGTCAGTCAGGTGCAGGGGTGGCAGCAGGTGTGACTGGACCCTGGCTCGGATGGGGTGCGAGAGGGCAGGCCCAGGACTGCCACCAGGAAGATACAAATGCAGTGTAAGTAACAGGGGCAGACGGTTTAGAAACCGTGCAGAGCGTCGATGACGGTCTTTACGGCCGTGCAGAGGAGATGGAATCATCCGTGTTGCAGAGAGGGGGAAACTAAGAGGGTAAACGATTGATTTCATCCGTCCAGGTGAAACCCAGACCCTCCACCTGGTCCCTAACACTGTTGTGGTGTCAACTTTGGGGGGCTGGACTGTGAACGCCCAAATCCCCGTGTTGAAGTCCTACCCCAGGACCTTAGAATGATGATTGTATTTGAATCGGGTTTGTGCAGAGGTGATCGAGTTCAGTGGTCACTGGGGGTGGCCCTCGCGCCGCGCAAGGTGACCACTGCCTCATTGAAAGGAAGTTTGGACAGAGACGTGGAAAGGAAAGGTGGCATCGGTGAGCCGCGGAGCTGGCTCTCAGGAGAAAGCAGCCCTGGGGGCACGGGGACACCGGATCTCTAGCCTCCAGACTGAGGAGACGGCCTTGCGCGTGTCCCCCGGGCTGTGGTGTTTTTCCCGGCAGCTGGAGCAGATGAACGTGACCCTGTCTCCCTGAGCCCATGTGCCCTCGGCCGTGGGGCACCTTCCGAGGATTGTGGCTTCATAGACCCCGTGGGGGGTCCGTGGCCTGGTCCCAAGCATCCTCGGGTCTCCTCCCAGGCTGCGTCTGCGAGGGAGAAGGAAAGGAGCGAAGAACAATGAACTGTGGGCTCGGCCCGCGGGCCGTCTGCGACCCCTAACCTGACCAAGTTTTTCCTTGAACCGTCCCGAGGTCGCATCTCCATCAGGTTGGAGTGAGGGGACCGGGGGGCCAGTGTGACGGAGCTGCCGGTGGGAGAAGCTGCAGTGGTGCTTGCACTCCCTCCACTACCTGGGTGCGCGGTCCCACAAAGGAGCACCTGCACGGCCTGGAAGACGCCGGGGTGCAGCTCGGCAGGACAGAAGGCGCTAGGATGACCGCCAATGCCCGCGCCGTCTCATCGCCCCGGTGACCGCCGCCCCGGGGTAGACACTGCCTTTACACCCGGGGAGC
This sequence comes from Lutra lutra, assembly GCF_902655055.1. Lineage (NCBI taxonomy): Eukaryota > Metazoa > Chordata > Mammalia > Carnivora > Mustelidae > Lutra > Lutra lutra. The sequence continues at coordinate 152,804,761 of NC_062283.1, forward strand.
GTCGCAGAGCAGTCTCACTGTGCTCCTGGCTACCAGCACAGACTCAAGCATCTGGTGGTCGGGGACGGAGTCACGTCGTTTGTGTCCTCACTGTGTCTTCCTGGCCCCAGAGATGCTGCCCACGCCGAGGTCAGGCACCCACCGCTGCCCACCGCTCTGGCCGAGGTCAGGAGGTTGGAGTCTGTGTCTGTCTGACTCTGCTCTCCCATGTGGCAGCCCCAACCCAGCTCTCGGCCAGTCTCTGGGGTCAGAGAACAAGGCCCCCCTCTCTTTCCCCTTAAAAACTGCGTGGCCTGGGCAGGTCCCTCCAGAAGTCAGTCTCCCTGTCTGGAGGATCGGTCCAACCTCGGGTCTCCTGGAAGGGTCGCTGGAGGTGATGCCTAGAACGGTGTGGCCGAGGCACCCCCCATTATCCTGGGGTCCTTACTCCCCATGCAGCCGGAAGCGGCGTCTGCTTGTCTGCTGTTGGCTCTGGCGCATCGGCCCTGAGGGGCAGCACCCGCCTGCAGGGCCACAGCCCTTCCTCAGCCCCAGCCCGCCGCTCGCAGTTGCCTCTGTGCCCGGCACCTGGATGTTCTCCAGCCGGTCAGAACCTGCCGGCCTCGACGGGGCTGTTCTTCCCTTCCTCAGTTACTACCGCCCCCTCCCCACCACCAACGCCCCTGCTTCTCCGTCTGTAGCTGATACCTTGACACCAGACACAGTTTTCCCATGTGGCCAAGCCCCAGTCTGCACATCAGCTGGACCGTCTCTTTCGTGTCACATCCGGTGAGTCCCCTAGTGATGGGAGCGCGACCTGCACGGCTCCCCGGTTCTGCCCTTCTCTTCCCTCCGCACAGTGGCCCCGCTGGGCCCTGGTCACTGCCGCTGCGGGTTTCTGGGGCCAGCTCCTGCTCCCGGCGAGGGCACACGAGGGGCTTGGCCCCACAGACAGCGGAAGCCATGCCATACCTACAGACTCCCCGACTTCAGAGCCCTGTTCCCCTGTGCTCTGTCGTGTGGCTGGAGGGGTCCTGGTGGAAAGACGAGAGTGCTTTCCCTTGGAGCTCAGACTCCCAGCCCTTCTCCTGTGGGTCCCCCTTTCCCCATGCACCTGCCTCTCCCATGGGGCCGCCACTCTCTGGCCTCAGTCGGTTCCTTGTCCCCTCTGCCTTCCCCTAAGGCCTGCGAGCTGAGGGCCAAACGCGACAGGTTGAGTCGGCTGACTGCCTTATCCTCGTGTTTCCTGTCGAGTTATTCTGAATGCCCTGGAGCTTCCTCTCTTAATCTAGTCCCCATGTCCTGGCAAAGGGATGAAGTCTCTGAACACAGAGGTGTCTCTGTTACAAGCCGTATGAGTTTAGGGACTTGAGGAGAGCAAGTCTGGAAACAGCTGCTGGGGCTCAGGTAGCGAGTGGTTAACAGCAGGGTCAGGTGGCGACGAGTGACAGACGTCCGGGCAGGAGTGGGTCTTCCCCTCAGAGGACACTGACGGGGCCTCCGAATGAGCTCCATCCACCCCTGCTCTGAGGCAGGCTGACGGCACTCCAGGTGGGAGGGAGGATTCTCGAAAGTGGACCCACATTCTCATTCGTAATAACGTGCCCGTTTCATGGTGTTTCCCAACAGTAATTTGTCTTTCAAGTGTTTTATTGATGCTCCAAACGTCCCACGGCGTCTTAAATGGGAGGGAACCTGACACCACCCCTGAGCGGGATGTCGGACTCCCAGCCAGCAGTCCACCTGTGCCTACGATGCCTTTGACCTGGGGAGATGGCCGAGGCACCCAGGTCCCTGTGCGTTGGGATGGCCGCTGGCCCTGCATCCAGGATTCTGTCCCCTGCCCCCTACTCGGGGACTCACTCAGTGTGCCTTCTCTGTCCTCAGTTCGAGTCCCTGGGAACCGCCTGTCCCCGTCACAAAGAGAGAAGAGGAAGCTGGGGACCGAGCATGCCCAGGGACACCGCTGACGGGATCCCTGCTGCTCTCTGTGGGAAAGGGGGGCAGCTGCTGCTCACAGGGAGCACGTTGGGGACCCCGACACTCTGGATGTGCACAGCATGGCTTGAGACCCCCGTCCCGTGAAGGGCTCTAGCCGGGGCCTTCGGAATCCGGGTGTCTGTATGTGTGCCTCCCTCGGGGGGCTGGCGACTTCTGAGGTTCCCTCAGCGCATAGGGTGGGGACAGCCAGCTCTGCCAGTTACGCCCTGACCCGGGCCCCCCACGTGCTCAGCCTTGGATTTGCTCCCCTGCCCGTGCCACGGTGAGCTTAAAAGAGCACGTGTTCACACGGACACGTGTGTGGTCGAACAGTACACGGCATCCTCCCAGCGACGGAGCAGCATGGCCCTGGGCTCTGAGGTCGGGACGAGCGGCTCCCAAACCCGTGCCCGTCTCCCTGGGCTTCCCTTCCCTGCTGCTCTCACCTGCCCGCGCGGGGGCTCAGAGGGAATCGCAGCCAGCACACGCCGGCCACGCAGGGCAAGCACAGGGCTTAGGGGCCCACACGCACTTTCCTGTCCATGCCTCGGAGTCACGTTAGGACCCACATCCTGCTATCTCTCCCTCCATGCTTGTAAATACTTAGTACAATTTAAGAAATGTCTCAACAGACAAACAGTCCTGCTTGAGGTCTTACTATGTGCGGTGGAGCTGGGCCTCAAAGGCAGATGCGTGGACCGCGCTCACGTGTGTTTCTCCTGCTGCGTCTCTGGCTGTCCCCGAGGATGGCAGAGACAACAGCGGCAGAGAGGATGGTCTCCTGGGACAGCGCTCCCTCTCAGTGTGGAAACACCGGGGAAACCTGTCCACCGGCTCCTGAAGTCCTCCCAGGTCGTGACGGCTACAAGTGCCGGAGGGTTGGGCAGGGCTCAGCGGGAACCCATGCCCACATCTGTCCAGAGGCCAATAAAGGCGTTGCGTAGACTGGACCTGCTCAAGGTCACTGGCCTCGCCTCTGCAGCCAGGATGGCTCTAGGACGTGTGCCATCCGGACTGTCGCTGGCGAACCAGAGAATCTGAAGAAAGAACGTTTCCTGAAGATGAGAAGTGGTCGTGGAAGTATGGGCAGCCACGGGGAGTGTAGACGTAGGGTCCTGGCTCTCCCCGCAGCCTGCTGGGACGCGGCGCCCCTCGAGCGGCGGCAGGGGTGTGTCTGTTGGGGCGGGTGCTCGGTGGAGTCCAGCCTACGGTGGTCGTGAAACCCTCTCAGAGGAACCGCTTGAAAGGATGCGCTGAGGTGTCCTTTCAACGTCACCAAAACAAATTTAAAAAAAAATTAAAAACACTTTTTGCGGGGAAGAGATTTGGTTGAGTGAGTGTGGCTGGATAATGTCCTGAAGTGATCACAAGAAAGGGATTTCCAGGGAACAGCCTGGTTGTCTCTGAGGGGCAGCTGGAGGGTCGTCACGGGACGTCAGAAAGGGGCTCAGACTGTCTTGCCGGAGCCCACCCCTGTGGAGGAGGGGAGCCTTAACTCAGCAGCCGGCTCCCTTCCTCCCCCCTGTGTAGGTCTGAGGGTCTGTTTCTTATTTTGAACATGTGAGGCCCATAACGTTCCGCCCAGCTCTGAGCGGTGCCCTGACCTCAGCCGGGGCTGCCACAGTCCGCCCTCCACGGCTGGCGTTGGCTCTTCACCCTCTCCCGAGCACGAGGCTAAGGTGCTTCTGCCTTTGGAAGAAATCGGCCACTGGCTGGGGAGCGCCCCCGAGGACCCGTGAGGCTTGCACGCAAACATCTTGTGGGCAGTTTCCTTCAACATCCCATAAAACGGGTGGGACGGTTTTCTGGCTTCAGCCCTTTACCTGAGAAGACTGAAGCTCACGGAGCCGTCTGTGCAGACACGCGGAGAGGGAGGCGGCGTGTAGATCCATGGCTCCAGGATGCGTTACCTGGTTCCCCTCCGCGCTGCTCCCAGACGCCCTGGTCCCGGCCTGCGGGGGGACTCACTTCTGTTGGGCACGGAGCATCCGCTCCGTACATGAGCGCGGTTAAAGGGCGCAGATCCCAGGTCCCCTCCTGGGACCTGTGTGACCACCGCCCACACCTTCCCTGCTGGGGACGGGCCTGCTGGACCTCAGGATGCCTCTTCACTTCCAGAAGCTGTCTATGCACTTCCCGTTTACTCACGGATTTCCAGGTGAGACTGGGAAGAAGGAGACACGTTTGTTTCGTTGTCTGTGAAGTAAGAAAGGGATGATTGATTGGTGACGGCTCGCGATGCTTCTTTTGGGCAAGGAAACTGGCTGTTTTGCTTTTCACAAGTTCCCTACTGTGTTCTTGCTTCATGGGTGACTCGGCCCTAGAATGCCAGCCTTGGGGCCAGGAGCACATCCCAGCCGTCCTCCTCAGGCCCCAGGCCCGGGGGCACGGGACTCCCGCGTGTGTCTGTCATGGAGCCGGTGCCCGGTGGTGGCGTCTGATGGGCGCATGGCCTCGGGGAGCCACATCTTGCCTTGACTCTGCCGTTAACAGTCCCTGACCCGGAGCACGCTGACCTGGTCCCTGCGTAGGTCAGACTGGAGGATGCCGGTTGCTCTGTCTGCAGAGCTGGGGCTTTGGGCTGCCTGACGGGACCTACACGGCGGGTGCTGGCAGGGGAACAGGCCGCGGAAACCCCGGCCCTCTGCGTGTGTGTGCGGGTGCGTGTGTGTGCGCGTGTGTGGGTGTCTGTATGCAGGTGTGCAAGCCTGTGTGTGAGCGTGCATGTTCACGTGTGCCTGTGCATCTCTGTGTGCACACATGTGCGTGTGTCTGCGTGTGCACATGTCTGTGCACATGCATTTCTGTGTACATGTGTGTTCATGTGTGCCTGTGTATGCCCATGTGTCTCTCACTGTGTATATGCCCGTGTGTGCATATGTGTGTCCTTGTGTGCACATGTGTCTGTGTCTGTGTGCCTGCGTCTCTGTGTGTGTGTGCCTGTGTGTGCACACGTGTGCATGTACGTGTGCCTCTGTGTGTGTGTGTGTGTGTGTGTGCATTCCTGTGTGTGTTTTGTTATTTTCTCTCCTGGAAACGGTCTGGTGCTTTCATCAGACCCTTGATCTGGTCCCCAGGTGGGGGGCTCCTGCCCGGGGCTCCCACGAGCCCAGCGCACATGCTGACCGTTGGTTGCCGTCACTTGCCTCTGCGAAAACCTTGACGAGGAGCCGCTCACTGAGTTCCTTGTAGCTTCTGAGCCTATGGGGGGACCTTCAGCCAGGTCACGGCCTCCTCACTGTTCCACAGTCCCAGGAGGCCCAGGGCCGATGCTCAGTCCAGCTGGGGCTGTAATCATGTCGTCTGGTGGTCTCCCATCCTCCTTGTGCCCTCACGGTGCCGGCGGCTGAGAGACACTAAAAGGCAGTCATGCGATGGAAACGTGCTCGTAAGAGCTTGTCACTAATTCTTTAGTGTAAAGACGTGACTTGTTTCCTAAACTCGTCAGCCTGATTTTTCAGTGGGTTCCCATCTTGCTGTCCCTGAATGGCACCAGAATCCTAAGAACTTACGGGACAGACACCCATCACACCAGGCTTCTGTAACGTGTGCTTGTGTGTTCGGATTTCCAAAGGTTTCTTTCTGTAGACACAGGACGTGCCATCCCGTAGCGTTTCAGCTCAATGGCTCATTCTGCCCTGAAGACCCAGAGGGCTTTCTGTTGCCTGGGAGCTGGGACAGGTGAGGTTGCCAGGTGCCAATGTAAACACCACGAGTTTCCCCGGCACAAAGAATCAAAGCTCGCCTGCTGACTTCCTTAGCCGTCATCCTGAATAAAAGCCAGAACCAGAGCCAAGAGACCGACTTACAATACCACAGTGCAAGTTTTTCGTTGGTAAAAAAAAAAAATACTGGACTTTCAATTGTGTTTTAATACAAAGAACAATGGGCCACAGACTTTGTCCTGGAGAGCTTCAGCAGAAAGCTGTCAGCTTCCTCAGTGGGCTCCACGGCCACGACCGAGCAGGTATGACCAAATCAGCCCTCCCCTGAGTGCTGAAGCCCCCTCCCCGCGGCCTGGTCTGATTGCCAACCAGACGCTTAGGAAATGGGTATTAGCAAACCTCAATCCTAAAAATGAACAGGCTTTTAAAAGGTCAGGACTAGAACCACCCTGGGAACTCAGCCTGGGGACCAGCCCTGGGTTTCCCCCGTGAGGTCCCGTGCGGCCGGGGACCAGCTGTGCGGCTGGGGAAGGCTCGCTGGAGAAAGAGGAACCGTGAGGGCTGGCGATGGGAGCAAGGGCGGAGGAGGGAGGGTCTGGTGTCCCGGGCGGGGGGGGCAGGTTCCAGCGTCCGGATGGCAGGTGGCAGGGCCAGAGCCCAGGGGCATCAGAGGGGCACAAGACGTGTGCGAGTCAATGGTGGCCGCTCTTCCAGCCCAAAGCCCCTTTCCCAGGTGTGCAGAGGCTGCCAGGGGGTGTGTGGCGGGAGGACCACAGAGGGATGGTTCTCAGCAAGGCTGAGCCTTTACCAGATTCTCCTGGCCTGCGTGGAGGGCCGGGACTGCTCCTGACCATCGTCCCCGGGGTGGGGACAGGTAGAAAGACTGTCCGTTACAGGAGACAACGGTGACGTTTTCCTGCCCCTGCCCGTGGTCAGAGCAGCTGACCTGTGTGCCACCCTGACCCCCCGACGAGCATGAGTCCGTCTGCTCTAGACGCTGCGACGTCCGTGATGGCCCGTGCCCACCCAGCACTGACTGCACGCGTGTCGGCGGGACGGGCCCTGTTGTCTGATGCACGTCCCCATGAGGAAGCCGCGGCCCTCAGCTGTGGGAACCCGCCACGAGCCCGCATGCCCTGTGGCCTGGCAGACGCTGAGTGCTCAAGCTCGAATTCTCGAGGGCTGCCTGGACCCGAGCCCCCAGCGGCTCCCACGGCCCGGTGGCTGCCCTCCTGAGATTGGCCTGCCTCTCCCCTGGCCCCTGCCTCGGTGCTCCCTCTCCCAGACCACCCTCCCCACACCTCCAGAGCGGTGCTCCCAGTGTGGGGCCACCAGAAACGCTGCCACCTTCAGTGGCTGCTGGCCCGTGGCACAAAGTTCATGGCATGGCGTGGGAAGCCCGTCACAGCAATGCCCGCCCTGAGTTTCTAGAAGCTTCCTGACACGGGCGCCACAGCCTCAAGCTGCCGCTCAGACCCTCGCCCTCTGTTTACATGATTCACCCGCACAGCTGGTTGGTGTCCTTGACGTCCTTGATGTCCCTCCTTCCGCCTGCAGTGCGGTCGGGTCCTCCAGCCCCCGTCACGTGCAGCCTTCCACGCAGCTCAAGTCCGCGTTCCTGAAACCTGTCGCGTCCGTGTAGCGTGACTGGACCATGAACCATTTTCCAGTGAGTGTGTCCGTGGTCTTCGGTTCTCTCAAATGTTGTGTGACCGAGACCTTTTTCTTTTTTTTTTTTAAGATTTTTTTTTTTTTTTTTGACAGAGAGATCACAAGCAGGCAGAGAGGCAGGCAGAGAGAGAGGAGGAAGCAGGCTCCCCGAGAGAGCAGAGAGCCCGATGCGGGGCTCGATCCCAGGACCCCGAGATCATGACCTGAGCCGAAGGCAGCGGCTTAACCCACTGAGCCACCCAGGCGCCCCGAGACCTTTTTCTTATTCCCAGACACGTTCGTGTCCCCTAATGCCCCTCCGTGCCCATCCATCCGCAGCCCCTCTCCACTGCCCCCTTCCTAGCCCCCTGCAGCCTCTGCTCTGCCTTCTGACCGGTGGATGACCCGTGCTGCCGGTTCCACACGAAAGGAATCGTACAGTATGTGAGCTTGTGTGTCTGTGTTTTCACCAGACACGATGTTTTCAAGATTCACCCTGGCAGCGCGAGTCAGAGCTTGTCTCTTTTATGGCCTAGTGATGCTCTGTTGCATGGGGAGAGCACACGCCTCCATTAAGTGCCGGAAGGCCCCCGGGCTGCCGACTCCCTTTCCTGCCGTGTGTCGGGACCTTCGTGCATGAGCAGCTGCTCCCATGTCCTGTTTCCTTCTGTCTGGGGTGTAGACCTGGGGCTGACTTGCGGGGTCATCTTGTAATTCTATACTTAACTTTCTGAAGAGCCATCAAACTAGTTTTGGAAGTGGTTGTCCCATTTGATCATCCCAGCAACACGTTTGGGGTTCCCCCTTCCCCGCCTCCCCCCGCCCATGGTGGCCATCCTAGAGGGGATGACACAGTTGGAAATGTATTTCCCCAAGGATGAAGGATGTTGAGCCCTTTGCACGTGTCTTTTGGCCATCCCTACGTGTTTTTTGGAGAAATACAGAACTGTCCATTCATGTCCTTTGCCCACTCTAAAAATTCGTCTTTTGTTTTAAAGATTTTATTTTATTTATTAATCTGAGAGCAAGAGAGAGAGAGAACGAGAGGAGGGTGGCGGTGGAGGGAGGGGCGCGGGAGACGGAATCGTCAAGCAGATGCCCCACTGAGCTCGGAGCCTGACATGGGGCTCGATCCCAGAACCCTGAGGGCATGACCTGAGCCGAGATCAAGAGTCAGACGCTCAGCCGAATGCCCCCCAACCCCAGGTGCCCCAGGTCTGACCCATCCTGGGTGAGATCAATGCGCAGTGGGGCTCAGGTCACAGTGACACTGAGCGCGTGTCCTCCGGGCTGCCGGCTTCCCGCCGAGCAGTTGTAGCACCTTGTTGAAAAGCCACTGGCCGCAGAGGCACAGGCCCACTTCCGGATTCTCCCCGCGATTCCCCTCGTGCACGTGCTGTTGCTTTCATTAGTTACGTCTATGCCGACTTGTATGTCTTTCTCCCACCCCACACTAATGTCGTTGCTGCAGCATCGTAGTAAGTTTTGAACTTGGGAAACATGTTCGTTTTCTCTCCAAGGACTATCTTGGCTTTGGGGATCCCTTCAGAACCCGTGTGAATTTCGGGTCTGGCTTTTCCCTTTCTGCGAATGTAGAATCACTTTGCTGATTGTCGTTCATTTTGGACGATATTGTTGTCTCTACTGTCGTACACGTCCAGCGGTGAACACAGCACCCTTCCCCTCGCCCTGGTCTGTAGGTCTTTCGCCTGCGCTCCTGTCACTGTCCACCCCTGCTGTGCGGGTCTTTCTTCGTGGCACCAACACAGAGCCCGTGTGTGTGCCCACGCAGATACACACCTGTGCATGCACGCGTGTTCTCTCTCCCAGCTCGATGGGACACGGCGGTACTGTCCCCTGCCACATCGGCAGGGACCGCACGCGTGTGAGTAAAACATTGTTCCTCGGTCTCCCTATCATAGACGCTGGGATAGAGCAGAGAAAAAGACGCCTGTGATTCCGCCCTCACGCGGCTGATGGCCACGGCTGACCCTTGAACAACACGGGCTTGAATTGCGTGGGTCCACTTGTTTACAGAGTAACTTCTTTTTTTTTTTTAAATAAATACAGGGCAGTGCTGTAAATTACCTTCTCTTCTTGATGATTCCTCAATAACATGTTCCTTCCTCTCGCTGACTGTGCTGTGAGAATACGGTGTATGATACGTACGTCTCACAAAATATCTGTTTACCCACTCTTTACGTCATTGGCAAGTCCTTTGGTCAGCAGTGGGCTGTGAGTAGTTACATTTTGGGAGGACTTAAAAGGAATATGTGGATGTTTTTTATTATGTCACATTAGTCACCGTACAGGACATCGTTACTTTTGGATGCAGTGTCCTACGATGCGCTGTCCGTGGAGTATGTGGATTTCTGGCTATGCAGCGGGTCAGCCCCCTCGCCCCCATGCCGTTCAAGGGCCAAGTGTAACAGGAGAGCGGTGAGTGAAAATAACTGTGTGCCACGCACCATGCCGGGCAGTTCTGAGGGCGGAGAGACGGTAACTGGAACGACTCAGAGCTGGGGGGAGGCAGAGCTTTCAGAAGGCTCTGCCACAGCAGATTTTGAAGGCACGAAATTCAGCTCTTAAACAATATGATTTTTATCATCATCAGTCTTGTAAGGAGTTTCTGCTGTGTGATCGAGAAATGCTGTAGGGTTACCTACGATCCCGGAACCACCTATGCACCAGCAGTAGCAACCGAGTCACAGCGCCTGGTCCAGCTGCGGTACGTGTATGGGAGGGCTCACGGCTGTGGAAGTCATGGTGCAAGGGCATTCCTCAGGACCGCAGGCTGCACACGGCACTCTGGGAACAGTGAGCGTACACACGTGCACACACGCATGCACACACGTGCACACACTCACACACACATGCACATGCATGCACTGCAGAAGTCACGGTGCAACGTTCCTCAGGACCGCAGGCTGCACACGGCACTCTGGGAACAGTGAGCGTACACACGTGCACACACGCGCGCACACACGTGCACACACTCACACACACATGCACATGCATGCACTGCAGAAGTCACGGTGCAACGTTCCTCAGGACCGCAGGCTGCACACGGCACTCTGGGAACAGTGAGCGTACACACGTGCACACACGCATGCACACACGTGCACACACGCACGCGCACACACACACAACATGACTCCATCTCCATGTGTCCACAGAAGCCCACACACCTGTGCATTATACACGCACACGTGCACACACTCTCTACTTACACCAAAATGTTATCGTTTTGTAAATGTATCCCAGTGATGGGATCGTAGGTCATTTTTACTTTCCTCCTAGTTTTCAGTGTCTTACAACTTGTGGGGGGTATTCACTGACTTTGTCATGAGACGAAACTCCTCCTAGAAGCACACATCAGCCACAGAGTGTCCAGTCCTTACCTGCCTGTGTGAATGGACGTGGTATTCCGAAAGGTGAAACTCCTCGTAGCCCAGAGGCCGACCTCACCCCCCCGAACATTATGAAAGGTCTCCCCGGCCCTTCTAGTTCCCTGTCTCTTCAGTGTTAATGGCCGGTCTGCCTGGAGGCCCGAGACCTTCTAGCTCCTTCCCTCTCAGGCCAGCTTTCTTCCGTTCTGTGAGATGCGCTGAGCCCACACACTGCCGGCTGCCCGTCGGTGCACTTGTGACCAAGGGGCTGCCCGTCACCCCCGCAGAAACGAGGACAGCCCTGACGGGCAGGACGGGCAGCGGGAAGTGCCTGCCCCTGGTCGGGTCCTTCTCGAGCAGAATGCCAGCCTCCCGCCGGAAGCCGTCTCGCGGACGATAGAGGCGTGTTCTCCAGGGACCAGACGGGTCATTCTCCCTCCTCTCTGTCCACGTGCTGCTGTGGCCTCTCTGGCCACAGAGTGCATTCTTGTACACACGGCACACGCAGGTGAGCACGCGCGCCGACAGGCCACATCCTCCTGTAGTTCAGAAAACACCGCTTTGCTTGGGTGTGAGCGGAAGGACGAACGTGAGCCTTGCAGCGCCTGGTGTCCGAGCTTGGTGCGCGCCTCCCTGCGAACAGCTGGCCGCCCTCCCTGCCTTCCTGTCCTGCCTGAGGACGGACACCCCGGCTTCCTTGGGAGACTCCCCCCCCCGACATAGCTAAGCCTCCGGAGCTGTGCAGACTCCGAGAGGAAATATTTTGACGGAAAGTATTTAAAACAAAGAGCCAAAATGTAAAGTGACTTAGAAACAAGGTGTCTATGCGTTACCTTTCTTGACTTCAGGGCTACAGACAACTGAATTCTGAACTATCCTAAGGGATTTCTGACTCTATTTTCCTTTCTTTTTGTGAAGCTGAACACCCTTAAGGTAAAATGAATTTATTGTTTACACACACGGTTTATTAGTGCCTCAAGTATGTCTCCTTTCTCTTTCAAGTATTAAGCCAGGATCGTGAATTTCTTTTCATCCTGGTGTAGAATTTTGACCACACGCGCGCACACACGAATGCACACACGTACAGATACCAGCAGGCACATGCACACACACACGTACACGCATGCACACACACCAGCACGTGCACGCATACACACGTACACACACACACATGCCAGCACAGGCACACGTGCACACACACGCACACACGCGTACACACACATATACCAGCACAGGCACATGGGTGGTTCTGGTACCTTCTGAGTCTGGTCCCTGCTGTGTTACACGTGGTGAAAGGAATGGTTTCCAGTGCGTTGCCATGAATGTCTGTGCACTAACTCGCCTGGCGGGGATGAGAGCGCCCCAAAGCCCGCAGGCTGTGCTGGGCGTGCGGTGCTGCTGGGGAGGGAATTTGGTGGGAATTTACCCGTGTTTCATCGTCCGGACGCCCCCCGTCTCTCTCTGAGCATCCGGGGCCTCCTGAGTGTGCCGCCGGGGCAGGCCTGGGTGGGAGAGATCATACCCCGGGAGGTGCAGAGGAAGGCTGTCCCCCATTTCTCCATCTGTGTGACAGGGAAGAAGGCACAGAGGAGTGCCATTCCCAGCAGCTGCCTCACTAGGACCCCGTGTGAGCCACGCCGTGTGTCCGTCTGAGCCTGAGCCTCTGGTCCCACCTGAGTGGGGGGGGATGGGGCTCAGGGTCCCGTGCAAATGGAGGGGTCATGCGGCTACCAAAGCATATCTCTGGACACCAGGAAGAGGTTGTTTGGGATCAGACCCCTTGGGGGCCTCGGAGAGCTTCGGACGGGTCAGGCACAGTCCAGCCTCCTCAGTGCCTTGGCGGGGGTCCAGGCCTGAACGTGATTGATGTCCCGCTGATGCTCGAAGGTCAAGGGGGAAATTACCAGGAGCCAGGGAGCCTCCCTTTGGGGGAGGAGGGGAGCAAAGAAGGAATTTCATTTCCAGGGTAATTAATCAAGCACCTTTGGGGGGTTTCAGCAATAGCTCCAGAGCTGCTTCCTGTGACCTGATCAAGCGCTTGGACAGGGCTGCAGTCCCCATGGCCGTCCACCTAGGATTCCGTCCTCGACCCGGGCAGGCACCTAATAAGTTACTCATTAAATACGCCCACTGCCCAGCTGGACCTGCAGAAGGTGCGGGGACCGGCCCGGCGGGAAGGGAGTTTGCAGAATGACTCGGGGTGACGGGCCAAGGCTCGTCTCGGTCCCCGGAGTGAGTGCTTGGGAGGCAAGCATCCAGGGAGGGGTACCTGTCGGGCACGGTGACCCCGCCCCTGGTGCCAGATGAGGCCTTAGGGACGGGAGCGCCTTGCGGCCCTCACGCTTTTCCACGAGGCTGGTCGGGGGAGTGTGTCCTGGGAGAGTCGATCAGAACCGCCCGTGGTTTTGTTCACACAGGCCTGCGCTTCTGGAGGGCACAGCCGTACGTCAGCCTGCGTCCCACACACGGCCTTGCCCATGACCTTGCGTGGTTAGGACACGGGGGATCTTATAACTTACAAGAAATATGTGTTTGTCATTCAGGTGGCCCAAGTCTGTCCCTCGGATCCGTTTGGTCCACGTCCGTCTAATACGGCTGGGGCTCCTGCCTCACAGCTCCCCAGCCCTGCGGCTGTCCCTGCGATGAACAGGGAGCAACTTCTGTCCTCTCACTCGGTCTCCCGTCCTCAGCTCTTGAAATGGCCGCAGAGTCATGAAGGCGCAGTGAGTGTCTCGTTCTTTGAATCCGGTCCCTTCCTCCACAACCAGGTGCAGGGGGCGGGGGTTGGTTGCCAAGGGAACCGGGGTGAGCCCGACCTGGGGGAGGGGACAGGGGCCGGAGGCTGACCCAGCCAGCCCTTTGAGCATAAGAAAGCCTCCACCGGACCCAGCCGGACCGGAGCAGAGAGCTTCTGGGGGCGGAAGCCAGAGTGCTCACATGCACTGAGCAGCCCCCAAACCCCACGGGGACAGAAGCTCCTTTGTCCAGGACCTTGCCTCGTGTATCTCTTCATCTGGCTGCTAATTCCTATCCTTTGATATTCTTTGTAATAAACCGGTAATTTAGTGACTGAACTGGTTTCCGGAGACCTGTGAGCCACTTGTACATTAGCCTAGATGGGGCCCCAGGAGGGGGATGTGGGAAGCCCTGATTCGCAGCCAGCAGGTCCAGGCACAGAGAACAGGTGGGACGTGGTTTCGGCATCTGAAGTGAGGGCTGTCCGTGGACTGCAGGGGCTGCCCTGTCCCCAGGCAGATGGTGTTGGAACGGAGCTGCAGGTCCCCCCACGGTGATGCAGAGCTGCTGTGGGGAGATGCCCGCCCCCATGTTGGAATTTAGTCTAAAATCCATTGAACAGGATATAAGGAAAGTCCCAGGTATTAGGTTTCAGGCTAAAAGTGGCCCTCATCATTTCTTCACCTGGCAGACATCTTTTTTTTTTTTTCTCTTAATTCAGGATTTAAACCCTTCTCAGGAACCAGATATGTCTATTAAAAAAAAAAAAAAGCACATCTGCCTTCCTTCCTCCCTCCCTCCTTCTCTTCTACCCTCCTTTCCTCCTTCCTTGTTTCCTTCCTTCCTTCTGTCCCTCCTTGTTCCCTCTCTCACTCCGTCTCTCCCTCCCTCTCTTCCTTCCTTCTGTCCTCCCTTCCTCCTCTCCCTCCTTCCTCCTCTCCCTTCCTTCCTCTTCTCCCTCCTTCCCTCTTTTTTCCTTCTTCCCTTTCTGTCCTTTCTCCTATCCTTTATTTACACTTCGTAGAGCCAGAGCTCCCCTCCCCCAGGAAACATCTGGAGTGGACGGCTGCACATCTGGAGTGGACGGCTGCACATCTGGAGTGGACGGCTGCACATCTGGAGTGGTCGGCTGCACATCTGGAGTGGTCGGCTGCACATCTGGAGTGGACGGCGGCACATCTGGAGTGGTCGGCTGCACATCTGGAGTGGACGGCTGCACATCTGGAGTGGTCGGCTGCACATCTGGAGTGGACGGCTGCACATCTGGAGTGGTCGGCTGCACATCTGGAGTGGACGGCTGCACATCTGGAGTGGTCGGCTGCACATCTGGAGTGGTCGGCTGCACATCTGGAGTGGTCGGCTGCACATCTGGAGTGGTCGGCTGCACATCTGGAGTGGACGGCTGCACATCTGGAGTGGACGGCGGCACATCTGGAGTGGACGGCGGCACATCTGGAGTGGACGGCGGCACATCTGGAGTGGACGGCTGCACATCTGGAGTGGACGGCGGCACATCTGGAGTGGACGGCTGCACATCTGGAGTGGTCGGCTGCACATCTGGCGTGGTCTGCGTTGCAGGCGAGCATTCCTGCAGCTGAAATCCAGTGGCCTGAAGATCAGCAGCGCAGAGGGGGCTGGGGTGTCAGGACTGAGGGCTCACAGGTGCAGGGCACGCTCGGGGAGTGAAGGGGCTTGTGCCCGGGGGCTCACAGGTGCAGGGGCGTACTCGGCAGGAGGCGGATGGTCTGGAGCACCAGCTTGTAGACACACGGACGTTTTCCTGTCAGCAGTGGGGACGTTGGTCAACATTCCAGATAAGTATAACATGTCTGTTTTCTCACTCGTGTTGGTCTGCGTGAGATATTGTCCCAAATGGAGACTCAAAAGTCTTTTTCTTAACAAGGAAAGATAATCAAAATGTAACTGCGTGACTCCTCTAACAGGGTCAGAAACAAGACAGGTGGGCTCTGGCCCAGGGTAGCGTCTCGGAATGATAAGTAAGAGAAGATACCCAAAGGGTTATCAAAGCATATGTGCCCTGGGCCTCTGGGGGCTCCGTCGGTGAAGCCTCTGCCTTCAGCTCAGGTCATGGTCCCGGGGTCCTGGGATCGAGCCCCTGTCGGGCGCCCTGCTCAGTGGGGGGTCTGCTTCCCCCTCTGCTGCTGCCTCCACCCAGTTTGCTCTCTCTCTGTCAAATCAGTAAACAAAAGCTCCATCTAGATCTATGCCCTCATCTCGACCAGCCTCGCGTCGGGTAAGTATGCTGGAACACGGTGGTCTTAACAGGAGCTGGGTCTGGGGTCATAAGTGAGACCTACACTCAGCTGATGGTGCTTACGTGACCGTTTCTGAACCCATCCCAGAAACGCACCATCCGCCACCGTCGGCACGGGGGAGATACTCCTGACGACCCGGCAGAGCCGCTCACGGGGGCAATGCTCTTTCCCGGAAGCGTTCATTGGTGGGAATCAACCGTCACCACGTCATCGTGGGGACAAGCTGCCCTCGAGCCCGGGAGGGGAGGGGCTCTCGCTTCCCTCTCTCCGTTCCCACAGCTGGCCAGCAGCACAGCGCGGGGCTGGCCAGGAGACCCGACAGAACACACGTTCATTCTTTCCCTGCTTTCAAATGGGTCTCTGTGACAGCTGTTCACGGGACTATCCGGCTCCGGGCAAAGGCAACCATTACGCTCTCAGTTCTGGGCTCCAAACCCCTAAACAGGAAATGAAAGGGAGGAGGAGGTTGTCGTAGCCAAGGCAATCAGGCGAGCAAAGGTGCTTCGCAGGAAAAGCTCTGTGGTCCCAGACGGAGACGACTGTGCTGGGGGAGACTCTGCGGGCTCCCATCATGAGAGGGGACATGCCCTTAGTCCTGGCCCCCAGAACCCCAGCGCTGACGTCTGGCTGGAGGTGGTAGCCCTGCATCCCCCCACAAGAGCGTGGCGGGCAAGGCTATCTATTTGCTCCCATGCGTGTGGTTCCAACAGCAGCTCTTTGATGGCAGCTGGTTTCCAGGGCTCAGACCCGACTGTGCTCGAGTCCCATTAAGATCCTCGCAGAGCACAGTGGAGCAGGATGTGTCCGTTTTATCTGAAAACAGCGAAAAGTGAGCTACAGATGCTCACACCGGTTCAAGGTCCCTCCCGCGTGGGCGGTGACAGAGCTCCCGGCACCCAGCTTTCCTTAGTCCTGTGCGTGCCCACGCCGGCGCCTCACACTCCCCTGCCTTCCAAAGCCTGTGTGAAGAGCGAGTGCTCACTGGGAAAGCTGTCATTCTGGGGACCCTCCAGTGCACCCCTGTCTCACGGGGGACTTGTTTGTGGCAGGAACAGAGACCCACCCTGGGAGCCCAAGTGCAAGGAGAAAGAGGTTTGCACAGCGCAAAACAACTGGGGATGACCTCGGGGGGCAAGGGTCTGTCCTCTGACCTCACAGACGCTCACTGTTCTCCCCTGTGCTTCTCTTTCCCGGGCTGGGTGACCCCGGGGCTCCAGCTTGCCTGTGGCCCAGACTCACCACACCGGCTGGCATGAGCACCTCGTCATCCCAGACCCTCTTCAAGCCCCACATCTCTGCCCACCGCCCTCCGGGGGAGACTTCCAGGCCAGCAGCCTGTCCGCCGTCCTGGCTGGTCGTAGCCCAGCTTTCCGGGGGAGTGACTGGAATGTGGACCTACTAAGTCAGTTGAGCTCATCATGCCTGTCCCTCTTGCCTGTAACTTACACACAGATGTCCTCTACGTCCCCAAATAGACCTGTTCCCGAAATAAAACTGTGGAAATCATATCTGCATTCCTCAAGTCCTGTCCTAAATCTTCTGGGAGTTCAGTAATAAAGTAACAGAAATTCTTGGCCAATCGTTCAATTCTTTTGCTTAAAATGATGCTCAGGTGATAATCTTTGGAACAGGGAGAGTGAAATCTATGCTTGAAATCGGCAAACAGGACTTTCCGGTGTCACTTGGGTATTTCTGAAGATAACGTTCGATTTCTAAACCCAGAGGTTGGGGCCGGTCACACGGTAGGGCTCCCGACCTGCCCAGAGCGGGCGCTGTGAGGCGATGGTGGGGGTGTAGGAGGCTCTCCCCGCTCTCGGGGGCTCCACAGAAGCACCTGTCCTTGCAGGCGTCCAGCCCCCATCAGCCCGGACTGGAGCAGTCCAGCTACTGGTAACGACGGGGGCGTCTGTGACTTACCGCTTCGTCTCCGCTATGTTTCTGTGATGCTTCGTGATTGACCTGGGGCTGAGTGTCGGTACGGCCGCTGGCCCCGCGGGCTCCCGCTCACACCCGTGCAGTGAATCCGCAAACGAGGCTGACGTTCTGATGCTACACCTGCATCTGTGTCCTCCCTCCTCACCACTCCGACTCCAGTGCCCTCGTCACCACAAACGACGAGGGAGTCCATTTTCTCATTTGTAAAACGAAGACGACATGAGTAGTTACGGTTTCGCCGGTTGATTGTGAGGAATGAGGGGCCCGAGTTCACGCTGTGGGTCACGCCTCCGCGTCGCACACGACGCTTGGTGTTCAGAACGCAGCAGCCTCTCGCTTGTGATGGAGCCCGCGCTTTCCCGTTTCTCCCGCTGCCTTTCGTGGCGTGTGCGGGCTCCATCCGCGATGCGTAAGGAGACAAACCTGATCTGGACCTTGAAGGTGAGTCTTGGGATCCTCTACGAGACGGCCTCAGGCGACAGGAGTGGGGTCTTTCGACACCCACCTCCCTCCTCAGTGACCGCTTGGTCTTCACGGCCAGAGAAGGGGCCCACAGGTCACCTGGCAGCTCCCATGTTGTCTCTCAGCAAACCCCGTCCTAGGATTCCCAACACATTTTTCAAACAAGAGGAAATCTGATTTTTGTTCGCTTTCATGAATACAATGTCGTTGTGCTGAAATATCAGAGTTTGGGCTTGGAGGGGAGAGAGCACGTCGGGTGTGTGCATGGGAACGTCAGGGCTGCCAGCAGTTCAAACCACACCCCGTCCCCGAGCTGCACTTGAAAGCTGAACTCAGAATCTTTGCTGTGTGGGTGGGGGTTCAAGAGCACCCCAGGTGTTCCCCTCGTGAGCGCTACCCCTGGCGGCCGCTGTGCGTTCTGGCTGAGCTCCCTGCAACCCCGCGAGCCCAGGAGTGACCCCCACGGAAGGAGTGGAGCAGAGTCTTCTGGGTGTGCACAACGGTGTGGCCGATGGCCGAAGGACCAGCTGCCTGTCACTGCGGGGGAGGAGGGGATGCTTACGCAGCAGGGCGACCGCCGTCCCCACCCCCATCCTGTCCCCAGCATCTCCCCTGGGATTCCAGCCCCGTTCCCTGTTTCCTGTGTGCTCCAACCTGACAACCCTGTTTGCCTGTTCATCTCTGGGTTTACCCTTGCCCAGGGCGCAGACCTAGCCCTGGGGGAAGACAGTGGGTAGGTGGGGGTGGGAGGCCCGTGGGGCGCGAGCTGCATCGTCCCAGACAGGGCCCACTTTGAGAAGGAGGCACAGTCCTGAGGACGCAAGGAGGGTCCTTGCCTGGGGTCCCAGGCTGACCCTTCCGTGGAAGCAGCCCTCAGGAGGCAGGACTGGCCCCTGCCGGGGCTGGGGGTGCGGGCTGCTGCGAGAGGCCGGCGCTCCGGCGCGGACACGTGTTCTTGCTCAGCAGTCCTTTGAGTGACGTTTTGCCGATGAAATAGCAACACCCGCCTACACAGTGCCAGAATGAGTATTGGAGAGACGCCCTGTTAGCTGGCTTTGCGGCAGTGAGTTACGAAGACGGAGAGTGGCCGGTCGGCTCGGTGCTGTCCGTATCAGGAGGGACGGAGAGGCGGGCAGGGCCTGCGTCACAGGAGGAGAAACGCAGTAGGAAGAGGCGTTCGGGTGTGGCGCCCGCACAGTGCGTGACCCACACACACGGACGCGTCTGTGCCTCAGGCACACACGCTTGTTCCATGGGCCGGGTTCATCTACGCTGCTCACGGCCGGCGTCTTCTCAGAGGTAGTGACACGGGCCAGGAGAAACCGGGGAAGAAATGACTGTTCATGGGTCTGATGGGACTTTTCAGAGCGATGCACTTGGCCCACTTGTGTGCACTGTCAGGGTGATGCGCCCTCCTCCTCCTAGGACAAGAGGTGACCTCTGGCAGGGCAGGGTCAAGGTTGATGTGCGGGTTGGAGAGGCCCCCGTGGTGTGTGACTGGAGCCAGGTTGCCAAGGGAAGGGTTGAAGCCGGGGAGCCGGAAGCTGGACCCTCCGGGCAGCGCCCCTGACTTCAGCTCAGCAGCCGGAGAGCCCAGCTCTCATCCAGCTTTCCCGGTGGTTCTGAAGTGCCGTGGGTCACCATCACGGGGACAGCCTATGTTTGCTTCTGGAGTATGCGCGTGTATGCAAGTGTGCGGTGTGTGCTGTGCATACGTACGTGGCATGCACGAGTGTGTGATGTGTGTGGTTGCACGTGCACGTGCCTGTGCATTCCTGTGTGTTCTGTGTGCTCGTGTGCCTGTGCACACTGCTGTGTTGGGTGTGTCCGCACGTGTGTGCGCACGTGTGTGGGTTGTGCATGAGTGTGCGCACATGTGTGTGCCTGCATGTGCACACGTGTGGTGTGCGCGTGGGTATGTGCCATGCATGTGCTTGCGTGTGCATGTGTGTGATGTGCATACACGAGTGCGTGAGGGAGGGAGGGAGTGAGTGTGTGCTTGAAACTCTGGGATAACCACAGACTGGAGAGCCATGTGCCCAGTAGCTATGAATCCCCTCCTTGTGGACTTCATGAACTTCATGACATGAGAACGTGGACACTGGAAATGGTTGCATTTTATAAAACTATTTCTTATACCAATTTCGTTAGTCCTTAATCATCATTTAAAAGTTATTCATGTATAGCTGTTCCTTGTAAAAAGTTTACAGAGTAATATTTGCCTGTAACATGAAAAACCTTTTTGTCCGTCCACGAGCCCCAGAAGGACTCTGCTGACCCCGGGGGTGGGGGTGGGTCGTGATTGTGGAACCATTGCCCATGCGATGCGCCCAAACAGCATCTTGGCAAAGACTTTTGTAACCCGTCTTAGCGAGACAGACAGGGGAAGGCTGTGTTATCACCATGGCAACTTGCAGCGAAGGCACGGACTCAGCAGCACCCCCGTGGTGCCACCCTGGGCCAGCTTCCATGGCTGATGACGCCTGGACACCCCTCACCGCAGGTGTCCCGAGATGGCGCCCCGCGTACAATGGACTGGGGCCACAGGCAGCTGCCTATGGCCATCCTGCAGACCGAGCCCGACTGGTGAGGGCCGTTTCGGTCAATGTCCCCGGGCTCGCCACCTCTCCCCCTCCCTCCCCTGGCCCCACCCTTCCCCGCGGCCCTGGCTCCATGGGCTCATGCTGCTGCTGCTGTAAAGTTTTGGGCCCAGTGGATTTCTCTCCATCGTGTTCTGGCATCTGCTTGAATTCCAGATTTGCTGTGTCCAAGTCCTCACACGTAAAACAAATGAAACCGCGAACTCTCCTCCGTGCACACACACCCATGCGCTCGCTCCAGGCCGGGCGAGGAGAGCCACAAGTGTGTCACGTGACTCAACCTGCTGGCTCTTGCTTTGAGGACACACGTTTTCCCGATGCAGATCCGTGCTGGGCCGGGACTTCAAAGCCCTCCTCTCCCTGTCCTCCCTGCCCCCCGTTCCAGCGAGCACTGGCAGGTGTAGGCACGGGAGAAGGTGCTGGGGCTCCAAGTCCAGCCTTGGGAAGGGTAGGGGTGCGCTAAACCCAGGGCTTTGCACCTGCGGCTGTCAGAGGGGGTCGCTCTGGAGGAGACAAGGAGGGTCAGGGTGCGGCCCTGTGTCCTTCTGGGCACTGCTGGTCCCAGTGATGCTGCTCAGAGTGGAGGCCAGAGGGGCCTCTGCCCCCGGCAAGCCCACACGGGGGACCCAAGATGTCCTTTTCCCCAGTTTTTGAAGCTGAACCAAGAAGGCTGTAAACATCCGCCTGTTTCCCATCAGAGGTCAAGCATTGGTTCGGCTGGGTCCTGTGCTTCCGGCGAGGTTCCCAGAGCCCGAACACTTCCGGTCGCCAAGCCTGGTTGCTTCTTCCTCCCCTCACATTCGTGTGTCTGCACAGCAAGGCCCCGGTGCGGGGCGCGCGATCCTTTCTCTGGGGCTCAGAAAGCAAGTTCATGGGCTTGCGGACCAGCTGCCGTAGCCGCCGTCAGCTCTGGGGTGGGGGGGTGCGGAAGAGGAACGCGGGGCTCTGTGTGCGCGGCTACGAGGCAAGCCTGAAAACGAGCGGCGGAGATCCACCGTGCCCGTGCTGTCTGGAAGAGGCCGTCCCGAGCAGACGGAGATCGGGCCTCACCGCGGGTGCCGAGTCCCGTCTTCCCCGCGGCCTGGCTCAGCTCACTGTGGAGTTTCTCCTGTCGCTTCGGTTCCGCAGCCCTGTTCAGTCTCTGCGGCCCCGTCCTGAAGGACGCGGGAACACCTGCCTGCACAAAGCCAGTGGCCGCGGTCCCCGTGGCCGCAAAGGGCGGGGACTGGAACGCAGCCCTGTGTCACCCCAAGTGGGGCGCTCCCCACGCCACGCCGCGCCCCGCGGGGGCTACAGGAAGAGTCGCGGAGCCTGAGCTGGACACAAAGTCCAGGATCTGCGCGGGGTCCTGCGGTTGAGACAAGGCAGCAGTGTGTGTGTGTGCGTGCATGTGTGCATGGGCGTGTGCGTGCATGTGCGTGTGCGTGTGTGTGCACACGTGTGTGCGTGCGCGTAGCCTCGCTCCCATCAAAAGGAGGTGTATATGCAAAGGGAGACCGAGGAAACACACCTGTGGACAGCGTGACTTCGAGCAGGGGCCCCGCAGACCAGCTTTCATCGCTATTTTCCCACCTCGGGAGCACCGGCTTCACAGAGGCTTGCTGTGGACGCCCCAGACTTATTCGCCTCAACCGTGCCGTTGGTTAGCGTCCCATCTGCGAAAGCACTGGTGCCTCCCGGCTGTGCTCGCCATGCGGGATGGCCCAATGAGGAGTCCACACGCCGTGGGCACAGGGGACCCCGCAGCTGGAGCTCCGGAGACTGAGGAATGGGATTTTTTTATTGTATCTACTTTTACTTAATTTAAAGTTGAATTCAAAGAGCCACATGGGGCTCGTGGTGCCACACTGGGAGCCCCGACCAGCCACAGGGACATTCCACATTCCCGACATTTAAACAAATCAGCGTGTCCATGTTCTCATGAATTTACCCGTCAGACAAAGTTAAAGCCTACAAAAGTCGGAATTATATCTGAAGCCTCAGGCGACGCACCTGCCAAACCGCGGGGTGAGGGGAAGGTGCAGGTACTGGACTGACGCATCTGCACTGTGGCTCTGGGTTCGGAGCCAGCGTCTGGGGTCCACGTGGTGGCAGGGACACACATCTCTGAACTGCCATCTCCAGCCCGGTCAGGGGGTCCACATCGGGAGCCCTCCCTCAGCGCTGCCCTCATCTCACCTGCGGCCACCTTCCTGCCTCTGGCCGACTCCTCCAGAGCCCGTCAGATCCTTCCCGGCAGTGGACCCAGCGGCAGCTTTCAGAGAGCCCAGCCCGTGGGCCCAGACATGAGCTTGTTTGGCCCGCTGGGGCCGTGGATTCGACAAGTTACCTGGGCCAAGAGGTTCTCCAACTACCTGCACCCAGGAATGCCTGGGAAGACGGACGCTCTGATTCTCCCACCTGGCCCACAGGCCACCCCCCACCCCCAGTAAAGTGCTCTGGGGCCGCGTTTCTCAGCCACGGCTGTCCCCCGAAAATCACCTAGGGGGTGTGGACACTGTCGAGCGCCCCAAGGGCTTCAGTGGGTGTGACGTTCACGTCCGTGTTTCTGTGTCAGAAGTTAGAACAGACATCTATTAATATATATTGCAATTCATTTAAATGATAAATGCACATGTTTACCATAAATAGTGTATTTTTATTAAAGCTAACTGTGTTTTCCAAAAGAGAAAAGAGATTAGTGAGAAGACATTTGTGTAAACCTCTGTCTGGCTTAACAGAGGGCAGCCGGGCTCTCCCATTGCTTTTGTGCCCTGTCTGTCCCCGTGGGCTGTCTGCAGGACGCAGGCAGAGGTCAGGCACACACGCGCACACACGTGTGTAGCGGTAGGCGAGAGGGACATGCTAATGGCCTTTTCGGATGATCACAGTTGTTCTTCTTTTAATCCACACAGAAGCTTGACAAGTTGTCATTTCTTAAAGACAAACAGAAATGTAGAATCTGCGACCTGATCAGTGAACTTCTCAAGCTGCCTCGAGTTGAGCATCATTTCTGAGTCCTGTACTCTGCTCGGATCCTCTCCCCGTGTCCAATCTTGCAATCTCATGCATTGGTCTTGGAAAATATTGGTTTACTGGGTTTTCCCATATGGCTACTTTTGAGAGACCGTGTATAGAAATGGCCAGTGGCCAGACTGCACCAGCTGTCGGGCCGAGATGCTGCCGCAGAGCCCGCCCCAGACGCCCCAGCAGAGCCGACCGTGAGTGGCCGGGCAGCCGGCCTGCTGCAGATCAGACGTGCGGGAAGCCAGACCCCAGTCTGCAGTGATGGTCTGGGGGTCAAACGTGGCCCCGGGAAAGTGGCCCCACACGGCCAGGCTAGGGGAACGACGGCGGCAGCTCTCATCTCTGCCCGGACTTGCCAACTTAGGAGCAACCAGAGAAAGCCCAGTGTGTCCCCTGCCTGACCATACCGGATGCCCTGTTCCTCATAACCCCTCCTGCTTCTCCAATTCCAGGCCTCCCCCGTGGCACCCCTGGGCTGTCCTGTCCTCCGTCTGCCCTGTGTCTCTGTCACCCGTCTGAGTGCCGGCAGCCGAGCCTCCGGCCACTGTGAGCTGGAGTAAACGCGGCTGTCGTCTCAGCTGTGGCATCTGCGTTTATTTCCATTTTCCTGTTACGCTTTCCCCAAAATCACATTTGTTTATCACTCCCGTGTCTCCAGAAAGTCTAAGTATTGTGAAACTATCACATTCACAGTGGCGGATGAAACTGTTTCAAAATTCTAATTTTTACCCGAAATCCCCAGCTTACTCCTCAGCACTAGAGCGGGCGCCTTTCCTCGGGCGACGGCCATCCTCACGTGGAACGGCGTCGTCCGACTCAGTCATCCGTCCGGTAGGGACTGTCCGTGGAAGAAAAGCCGACGTGGGCCGTTCAGCGCGTGACCCCAAGGGCAGGTGGGGGCTCGTCCTGAGGTCGACGCTCACTGTGATGTGTGGCCGAAGCCGAGGCCGTTCTCGTCACACAGGAGGTCAGAACGACGCACACCCGGGGTTGAACGAGGTTCTGCTTCAGGAGGGACGTCCTTCGGGGGAGCTGGTTTTCACGTTTCCTGCAAGAGATGGTGATGGACAGCGGGGCCGGGGCCGTTGGGTGCCCCATACACTCGCGATTGTCCACACGGTCAGGAACCTCCCCGTGCCATGATGGGAATAGCCGTGCCCTTGTGGGTGCCCTGCAGGGGCTCGGGGACCCCGCGGTCTACAGCAGACTGGGGACTGGCGAGTGACTACTTGAACCTGCTCCCCCAGCCTCCGAGGACGGCAAAGCGTTCCCAGAAGTTCACGCCCAGCTTGAGGCTGGAAATGCTCCTCTTGGATTTCTGGTTGTATTTGTAGCCGCGTGTGGTGACAGACGGTAGCTAGACTTGCCTGTGATCCATGCGTCTACCATTGCCGTTCCCGTGCACACCTGGGGCTAACGTAACTGTAACTGTCAGTTACACCTGAATGAAAAACGCTGGAATTCCGCGGGCGGCCCCGAGACTTGTGCTAGGTGGAGGGAAGGGCAGACGGCAGGTCGTCTGTGGAGGACGGCACCGCGGAAGGCTCAGGGTGGGCTCTGCTGCGCGATCAGGAGGCAGACAGGCCGGCTCTGGAGCTAACCTATAGCACGAGCTGAACTCCGTCCAGCCAGCACTTTCTGGAGGATTCCACACCCTGCCTTCGCCTCCCTGCCCAAACACAAGGCCGACCCATGCACATTCAGTGAAGCCAGAGGAACTTCTGGGCATTTGAAAGTGCACAGCTAAACCGTGATCTGTGCCACGGGGGTCCTCACGACCACCCTCACTGCCGAAAGCACAGATGCGTGTCCTTTAATATAGTGGGTTAAATGACGAGATGCTTATCCGGTATTCTAATAAAACCCAGAATGGTAAAAATTAGGGACTGTTGCTAGTGTTTTGGTCACGAGCTGAAAAGTCCTGCAGGAAACAGCCCAGCGGGAGACCCCTGCAGGGATGTTTCTGGGGGGTCCGTTCTGGGAAGCTGACACCGAGCCCCAAACTCCTACTTCCCACGCTGACCCAAGTCTCCACCTTCCTCCGGAATAGCTCGCCAAGCTTGGTCTTCAGAGCGAGAAGAAAGGCACGTTCACACCTCATTCTCTCCAATTCGCCATTTAAGCATTTGGTTTTAAAAGAGTTCTGGAGAAGGTGGACGAGAGAGGGCTGGCTGGGTGACCACTGACCCGTGGTTGACTGGCAGGGAGAAGGCCGCAGACTCAGAGCGGGTCCTCGTGGAGCCGGGGCTCCTTGCTGCCTCTCTGAGTGCGGACTGCGTGTGCCTGTGGTCATTGGCATGTCCACCTTTCAAAGGCACTTTTTTTTTTTCCTCAGGCTCCTCCCTCAGTAACTGACATGTCCCCGAGGTGCCCCTGGGGGTAGCTTCCTGGACGGCGGACGTGGGCCCAGGGGGGCTCTCTGGCGGGGACCTGCACGGGCATCCACGCATGACGGAGCTCCTCTCCCCTCCCCCATGGAGCGCCAGCCTCTGGGGCTTGGATTCTAGCCTCTCCAGGCGATGACTGAGGAAGGAGCCCACGAGCCCAGAAACGGACGGTTTCGCAGCTGGCACCGGGAGTGATTGTGTCTCTCTAGACTCGTTACCCTTCCCTCACACCTACTTTGGTTTGAAGTGTCGGAGAGGTGAAGAAAGAAATGGGTTTATATGACTGAATGTTCTAAAAATTGGCATCTACTGAGAGGGAGTTAAGCCTGGTTTCCTCCTATCCACCTGAGGATCAGGCTACCAAGGGGTCCTTGGAGCAAAAAAACAGCTTCACAAGCAGGTCCATTTTGCTAACATCCAGAAAACCAGAATCTCTGAGATGCTTAGCATTTCTAGACCAAATCATAGCTTTGCATCCGCTCACAGTACCCTAACTTATTCAGGGCTTGCCAGCCATGTGAACGGCATTTCAAGGCAATTGCACTTTCCCCCCAACACTAATAATGAATTTCGAGTCTACAGTCTTCTTCTTGACCCTATTTTTAATTTAACACATGAGACCAACCTACACACAACAGCCTACATCGTCGTCCCTGAGCCACTAAGCCTGCACCCCGAGTCTCTAATCTTAGCTGCTACCTGTGTTGACTCCTGCGTGGGCTCCCTGTGATGTTATCTGCGTCGATCATTTCTTAGGCAAAACACGAAACAGTAGGACACAAAGTGAACCAGGGAATTCGCATGCGGAGCCCTTGTTTCCAAACTACTAGACACGTGTTAAAGGGGCCGTGCCCATCGGCCTTGGCGGGTGGCACTCTATAGACCGCGCCGAGCCCGCCACCACGTCCCGCACCCCCACCTCCCCTGCTGCCCCCCCGGCCATCCCCGAACTGCCTTCTGGGAAGCTGGTAATCTACCCCACGGGGACTTGTCAACGACCGCCCACTGTGAGGGTCCAGGACCTGCGGCAGGAGGATCCTGCCCTCACCCAGGGCTCCGGGCCGCTCTGTCAGGTGGGCAGCCGCCTCCTGGGGCGTTTGGGCTCCACTGACTTGTACCTGTAGACGCGTTTTACTGGCCTTTCGCTGGAGGCACATCGGGAGGAAACACCATGGGGTGCAGGTCCCTTTGCTAAGGACTCGCCTGCATCCCCCGTTGCCGTGGGTGTGGGAGGAGGCTCTAGTCAAGGGGGAGTGACCAACATGGGGGCCTTCGTGGCTGGGCAGACCGGCCCAAGCATGGCATCTGGGGCCATTTGGACAGGAGTTCCCAGGTCCCGGGTGTGGGAGCTCAGTCTAGAGGGTGGGCGTGGGGTCCAGTGATCCGTCCATTGCCTGTGGGGAGTGGACAGTTGGAGGAAATCTGGGGGGCCCTTCACATCAGCCAGGGCTGGCTCGAGGTCCCCAGACCCCTCCTGCGGTGGAGTCCTAGTTCTCCAGCTGTCTACACTGGGCGTGGGAAGGCAGCCCTCACCCCACCAGTGGCCTTCCTCTCCCTCCCCCTCCCATGCAGGCTGGCCTCCCCTGCTGTCCCCAGCTCCACCCCTGCATCCTGGAGCAGTCTAGGGGAGCGGGGGTGAAATGCTGCCCTGGGGTGTGGAGGAAGAGGGTCAAGGTTGTCATGCCCCAGCTCATGCAGAGACCTAGAAAGCGCATCAGGGGAACAATGCCGGGTCAACCACTGCCTTTCCTGGCCACATGCAGAACTGGCTGTGAGACCTGCCCCTGCCCACAGGTCACGCAGGTCACCTTCCTCCCCTGCCTGGGAGCCGGGGCCCGAGTCCTGTCCCAGCTGAGGGCCCCAGCACTGCCTCCAGATACAAACCCTGGCCATGGGAACAGCTGTGGGGGCAGGGAGGAATCACTTGGAGGAACGAGTGCCAGGCACGGAGGGAGCACAGATGCAGAAAAGGAGCGAGAGCGGGTGGGGTGAGCATGGAGGGAGATGGGGCAGGCCCTCACCTCCCCGAGGATGGCCACCAGCCAAGGTGCCTGCCGTCCCCCACCCAGAGCAGAAGCTTCATCAGGAGGCAGCTTCCTGTGTCTCCCTCGGCCCAGCCTTACCCTCCGTCCACATTAACTCCTAGAAGCAAACGACGAAGACCGACGGCATTAATGAGAAGGATAGAAACTGAATGGGCGACAGTTTCCACTGAGGCAGCAGGGGGTTGCCCGAATAGGGGCCTCCCCAGCCTCTAGGAGGTGAAGCTGAGAGTCTAACCCCTTTCCCTGACCAACAAAGGCCCCCCCTTGGCAGCAAGTAGGTGCAGCCCCCGCTGGGCCCTTGTCCCTGCCCCCGAGGAGGGGACACCCGCTCCCCGATCCCTCCCTTCCGAGGACTGTCACCTTGTCCTATTTCTACCCCCTGCCCCCCACCCCATCGATACAAACTGCCCCGTTGTTGGGACTGTGTCCCCTGAGGTTGACTTTGAACAAAAGCTTAAGTTGCTCGGCTGAGTGAGGTTGGAGTAGGGCTTAGTCGGTTCCAGGCTCCGAGGGATCTTTGGGAAGCAAGTGAGCGCAGGCGCTGTCTGTCCCAAGACACCCGCAGCCATGCTTCGGACTCTGGGAGGAGTGTGTTCTAGACGAGCAGGTGGTATTCTTGATACGGGAGAGTTGACGAAACGGCCACACACACTGCACGACCGCGGCATAAAACCGCTTCGCGTGTCACATGGCAGGACCTTCTAGATGGACTCCCAGCTCCGAGGCCCCCGCGGCCCTGGGGCTCGTGTCGTAGGACTGAGCTTCGGGAATGGGGACAACCGTGCATGTGCGCTCAGCAGTGCTGGCTTGTTGGGGTGACTTCCTGATGAGCGAGAAGTCACCCCATTCCGTCCCCCGAAGCCTCACCCAGGCCCAGGAGGGGTGGGTGCAGAGGACAAGTGCAGGCCCGTTCCTGCCGTCCTTCAGCCCATCCCCATCTGGAGCCAGATCCCCAGCTCCGCGGGTTTCCCTGCAGCTTTGGGCTTTTGGCGGGCGAGGATGTCCCGCCTCACCGGCCTGTGGAACTGCCGACAGGGGAGCAGCAGCTCGGAGAGTGGTTTGTGCTGCTTGAAAAACGCAGCCAAGCTTGAAAACAAAAGCGTCCCTGTCCCTCGCCCAAGCTCGAACAATACCCGCCCTGGGGCTGAGCGAATGCGGGGCCCTTCAAAGCTGCAGGGCTCTGAGCAGAAACGCGTGACTCATAAAAGGATAACACGAACCCAATTCACACACAAAAAAGCCAAAGCCTGAACCGAGAGGCGGTCGGGGTCAGGCTCACCTGCGTGAGAAAGCACCTGCCAACGCTTTCTGTGAGCCCGGGAAGGCACGTCCCGGGGTGCTGAGTCACCGGGTAACCGAGGGGCAGGGAGGTGCTTTTTAGAAAAACACAGGTGGAAAGGAACAGAATTTTCATTGTCCCCCATGGATGGAGCCCAACGTGCCCCACACTGCTCTCCGTAAAGCCCCATGCCATTGTGGGGTGGGCAACACTGCTGACAAGACTGGGGGTCCTGCTGGCACCGGGCCACTGAATGCCGTCTGCAGCCTTGTGGACGCGGGGCCCAGGGCACGGCTCATCGGCTCAGATCACCCACAGACCCAGGACGCACCCCTCTGTGCAGCGGGCGCTCCCGTGGCTGCGGGTGGAAGCTGGCAGCCGCCGTGTGCGCTGTGTTTAGGCGCCACCTGCAAGCCTAGAAACGAGGACGCAGGCCTCGTGGGAGTGGGGGGCCCTTCTGGTCCCTGTGACCTATAGGTCACATGCAGACCCGGTGCAGTCTTCACAGAGGACAAAACTGAGCATCAGGGAGTCTCCTGTGATGGAAGGCTGAGCCCACGACCGGACGCCTACGCAGTCTGCGTTGTCTCCCAGTAGAACCGACCGCCGCGAGGGAGAGGCTGGTTCTCGCACACAGACACGACCGTCTGTCCGTCGCCAGGGCTTCCGCTGCAAGTCCGCAGGTGCCAACACGCAGGAGCTCACGCTCAGCGAGAAAGGGGGGCAGGTGTATGTCGAATGCACCTGCAGGTATGTGGTGAGCCCGGAGCAGAGTGTGGCCCGTGACGGGCACTGGGGCATCTGTCGGCATGAGCGTGGAGTAAGACCTTCCCTGCCATGAGGTCTGTTCACAGACACCGAGATTTCATCGCTCATTCCAGTGAAAGGATGTCTCCGAAGGGGTCAAATATGCTACTGGATTTGGAAGGTCCCTGGGAACAGGATCGATCCCTGGAATGTTGGTGCTGGCCCGAAAATCCAGGATCCTCCGGCAGGTACCGACGCAGGTCAGTTTTCAAGTCCTGCATTTGCCAAGACAGTAGAACGGTTGAGACCAGAGTAACTTCTGCCACGGTGGTCAGGGCTCTAACCGCGTGCAAGGTCGAGGCCGTGGCGCCAGAGACACTGGTCTCCATTTCCTACCCACTGGCGCGTGACACCCTCTGTGTCATTTCTTTAAGGGGGTTTCTGGTCCCACTCAATGGCTGTCAGAGGAAGGAGAGGTCCTGGCCTCCCCGGGCAAATGGGGGACGGGGGAGGAGGTGAAGTGGTCCCCGCGTGGCCTGCTTCTGGGCACGGTCAGGAAGTTAACTCTGGGCCGCGGCTGTCCGGTCGTCCCCATCGGTGCTAAGGTCACGGCCCGGCCGCCCGTGTTACACTTTGAGAAGTCACCGCACATTCGAGGACACCAAGGACCGGCCAGAGCCACTCCCATTCCGGCGGCTGGTGAGCTCCTGGTGGACGGTGCCACAGCCGTGCCCTCGCAGGGGCCGCTGACAGCTGCAGGCGGCAATCGGACCCTGGTCGTGGGCTCCGCGCACTGTGTCCCAGCGCCGTCCGAGGACCGCAGGCACGTGATGACCTCAGCCCTACGCAGGCGCCGGCCGAGAAGCCGCTCCCTGTCCCTCGGAGGCCGGCGCCCCTGCTCGTCCAGGGTCATGCCAGTAGTTATCGCAAATAAAGTGCGTCGAGTGGACTTTGTGTTAAAAATATCAAGTTTGAAGCCCATTATGCTCCTCAGGAAATAACTCGGTGAAGCTGCAAATCGAAGCCGACATCACGTGCAGGACAAAGCTCCTCGCGCGCCACTGCTGGGAACAAGCCTCACACGGTCTGGGGCCCGCGGGCAGAAGTGATCCCCAGCTTTCTCTGAAAGAACCCCAACAGGTCTGCTTGGGGGTCTGCTGGCCCAGAGCCGAGGGGTCCCTGAGAGAGGCAGTGGCCCGAGTGTTTGCTGTCAGTGGCCCCGTGGCCATCGGCTGTGCCGCCTGCTGTCTGTGCGTGGGCGACGACCCCACGTGCCGTGCCGCCCTCCAGCCCTGCTGACCTCGGCTCAGCCGCACACCAGCCGTGTGCCCGACCCTGCCCTGCCCCTCAAAGCTTACTGATTTCCAACTAGCTCCTATGATAAGAAGCAGGTTTGCCCGAGGTTCTATGGGGTGTTTGGAGGGATTGTACCCGCTGGAGAAGGATTTTAACCTTGTTTTCTCCTTAGGCGAAGTTTGAGTAAGGAGAAGAACGCACAGACACCACTTTGTAGAACGAAGCCGGCTCCTCACCCCTCAGATCTCAACCGGCCTGATTATTTATGGAGCTACTACGTATGTTTGTACATAATTTCATTATCTTATTAATGTACTTGTTCTGTTACCACTAATCGAGCATCTGCCCCAGGACATGGGTATGCTGGGGGGCAGGTGTGTGCTACTGGGGGCAGGTGTGTGCTGGGGGCAGGTGTGTGCTGGGGGGCAGGTGTGTGCTGGGGGCAGGTGTGTGCTGGGGGGCAGGTGTGTGCTACGCAGGGCAGGTGTGTGCTGGGGGCAGGTGTGTGCTGGGGGGCAGGTGTGTGCTACGCAGGGCAGGTGTGTGCTACTGGGGGCAGGTGTGTGCTGGGGGCATGTGTGTGCTGGGGGCCAGGTGTGTGCTGGGGGGCAGGTGTGTGCTGGGGGGCAGGTGTGCTACGCAGGGCAGGTGTGTGCTGGGGGCAGGTGTGTGCTGGGGGCAGGTGTGTGCTGGGGGGCAGGTGTGTGCTGGGGGCAGGTGTGTGCTGGGGGGCAGGTGTGTGCTGGGGGGCAGGTGTGTGCTGGGGGACAGGTGTGTGCTGGGGGGCAGGTGTGTGCTACGCAGGGCAGGTGTGTGCTGGGGGGCAGGTGTGTGCTGGGGGCAGGTGTGTGCTGGGGGGCAGGTGTGTGCTGGGGGGCAGGTGTGTGCTACGCAGGGCAGGCATGTGTTACTAAGTGGAGCAGGTGTGTCGTCTTTGGGCCACACTTTCTAAACACCACGTAACAGCAGCCATCACGCTCTGAGCGTCCCCATGCACCGAGTCCTGCCTGCGCACGTGGGGGTGTGGACGCTTTGGTGCCACACGTCATCCTCGAGGACGCCGCTGGCGTGACCCCACTCACAGTGAGACAACACGGTCAGTGCCGGGAATGCAAACTCCCTCCCACGCCCAGGAGCTGCTTTTCTGCTGGGAAAGAGAGACTCAGAGAAATCCAAGAACGGAGGTGTCGAGAGATGCATTTTTCAAGTCATGTGTGACCATTTGATGACATCTGCTCCCAGCGTGGTCTTTGGCCTAACACCTGGTTGTGTCTGTGGGTACATCTTGTAGGGTTATGGGCAACGTGGAGCTCCTCTTATATTTTCCAGGGAAACGTATGGAAGGACACATACAAGGAGATTTATTATAGGAACTGGCCCTCGGTTATGAGGGTGAGAAGCGCTGTGATCTGCCCCTCCCACCCATGGTGGGATCTGGGCTTAGCCCCAGGGCCTGAGGACGGGGGGGACACAGGGTCTGTGCTGGTCTGAGCCAGGAGGCCAGGTGGTCAGAGTGCTGATGTCTGCAGGCAGAAGTGGACAGACAGACTTCGCCCCTCCTCTGTCTTTTGCTCTATTCGGCCCCTCAAAGGATGGGATGAGGCCCGTGGACACGGAGGCAGACCCGCCTCCTTACCCGGCTCCAGCACTAATCTTTCTGGAGACATCCTCACCCACACACCGATCTTTTACGGGCCATCGGGGCGTCCTTCAGCTCAGCTCAGCGCGACGCTACCCGTCACAATTCCATATTCATACTTTGTTAACTTTCAATATTGATGATTTTAAAAAACAGAAATGTGATTTTCGTCTGAGAAGTCCTAAACGCACAACCAAGCGGAAAGTCGAAAGACCCTCGGTCCCCGCAGGCCGGCAGTGGGGAGCACCGTGCAGCCTGCTGGGCTGTGCGTCGGGGTGGGACTCCCTCCCAGGTCCAATGCTTGTCTGCTGTGGCCCCTGTCCCCGGGGGGTCACGGGGGGGGTCAGCTGAGACCATTAAGTTCTCGCCCCGTCTCACCAGGTTGGGACTTTATCCTGTGATGTTTTGACACGTTTAAACTGACTCCTCTGCTCTGAACAAGACTGACAGTGAACAGCGTCTTGCTGAGGCATCTGTTCTGACATTTTGATATCTGTGTCACACCCTTCCCAGAGTCTCTTGTCCCAAACAGCCACATGCAGTGGCATCTGACGCTGCTTGCCCCCGACTTGGTGAGTGAGGTCCTGCCGTCCGGCCACCGGTCACTCATCTCAGCCAGGTTCTCTCCAGAGTCTCTGCCCTGAGAAGCGGGAAAGCTGTCCTTGGGCGGAGGACGCCCTTATTCGGTGGGGTGGACGGTGGAGTGTGGTGCTGTCGTGGGTAAAGGGGAGGAGGGGGCAGAGGGGGGACGCCATCATCGCAGGGGGAGACTCTGCGGCTGAGCAGGGCGGAGCCTGTGTCCCCACATCTGCAGGGCCCATGCTTCCCTCCCGGGCATCCGTCCTTGCAGTGGGAACCCGTCGTCGGTCCTGACAGACCCTCTCCTTCCCCTTCGCTCTGGATGGGCCTGTCCTCTGACAGCTTAGACACACATCGGGACCTGGCTCTCGGGACTAGCCCTCACCCGCATCTCTCCCACCGCAGCCAGACGGCCCCGTCGTTCTGGGCACCTCCCCACCCAACTGAGGAAGACACATTGGCGAGGGGGCCAGGCCTGTCACCTGAGCCTGTGCTGGGGGTGGGGGGCAAGGACACAGGGTGCCAGCAGGAGGAGGTCCTGGGGGCCAGGTCTCCGGGAGGGGCCAGGGGCTCTTGGAGCCTGGGGCTGCTGTGCTCACGGCTACAGGCATTGCTGGAAGTTGTTCCAAGGGGCTGTGGGCTCAGCGGGGATGTCCTTGTCCACAGACACACCTGCGGCAGCCGTGCCCTGGTCTGCTCTTAGCCCCCGCGTAGACACGGATTTTGTCTTCAGACCTGTGCTGCAAAACCGTCTCCACTGGACACTTCAGTTCACTGTTTCTACTTAGACTGAAAAACACTAAATAATTCCATGTTCTTAGGGACGTTTATAAAAACATCTTGAGATCTGTGAGGAAGGGCCTATGGCTCTAATTTACAGATAGTAAAACTCCAAAAACAGGGACAGTGTTTGCATAGACTTGCTGTTTTTCCTCCTGGGTCTGGGGAGCTCCGCGGGACACGTGAACACGGCACAGACCTCGGAGCTCTGCAGGTCAGTGCCGGGAACCCTCAGGTCACCAGGGGTGCAGGCTTTCTTGTCTGGGAAGGGCCTCCCCGTTGGAGCCGGCAGGTGGGGGGGGGATGCTCCCGCCTCCCGGAACATCGGGACCGCGGCTATTGCTGGGGTGGGAGAGGCGGAGATGCCGGCCACGGTGGAGCTGCTGCCACGCTGAAGGCACAGCAGGGGGCTGAATCGCCTCCCAGCCGGGGGCAGGAGGCCGGGGACAGTAGAAACCGCCGCGGCCGCCGCAGCACAAGGCACTTCAGACGGGATGTTCATGTCTTCTAACACAGGGCGTGAAGGCTGAACTTGAAGAAATTACCCTACGGTCGGGAGTCTTTCTCCCGCTCAGAAAACATCTCCCCTTAAAAAATCAAGCTTCCCTTTTAAAATTCTCCTTTTCCATCTTCTTCAAGGAAACTCACTCTTGAGAAAGCAGTCGGTGTGACCCCACGTGGTCTGTGGCCGGGCCTGGCTTGGTAGCTCCAGTGTCCCCGCCTGGATGAGGCCTGGAGCGGCCGCGTCCCGCTGAATAAACTGCACCGGAAAAGGCTAATTGGTCCCCAGATGCAGGCATGTGGCTGCTTTCAGGATCTTTCACTTCTAAAATGTTTATTTAGAAGATCTGCAACCCCCAGGAGGGCTTTTCCCTGCTTCTTCTTAACCTTCAGTGGCCTCCCTCCCAGGGCAAACTGCTTTCTCCCCAGGGAATGATTAACACCCAAGAAGCTTTGATTTACTCCTCGGGAGTCTTTTATAGTTCACACACGTCTTAAAAATTGACCAAGGCCTAGAGCAGCGGGGAAAGCCCTACAGAGCCCCACTGCCCTGCGGGCCACTCGGGCTAGCGCACTGACCGTCACGGGTCTGCTGTCACCAGGTGGGGGCAAGCCCGGTCCCATCCCCGAGACTTGCCAACACCCTGTAGCCCCAACAGCACTTCCCTATATTTTTAAGAATGGGCTTTTTAGTTCCTTCCAAGAGGCCTCTGGGGTGAGCAAAGCATGGGCTGTGTCAGTGTCTAACGTCCAGCTCCCGCATGGACGCCGCGCTTACGTGAAACTGTCTAAGGTGCAAATCTGTCCCGTGAGGTGTAAGGTAGAAACTTGAATCTCCGAAGACGTGTCTGGAGCACATGGTCGTGCCGTGACGCGGGCCCTCGATGTCCCCGCACCGGGAAGCATTTCGGGGACACGCGGGGCTGGGCCGCCAACATGGAGAAATAGCCCAGATACCGAGCTCTCTCGGCTTCCCACGTGATGGAAGTTCTGATCAGGGACTGGAGTGGCGCCAGCACCGTCCGGACCCTGTGCTCCCGTCTTTGGTCCTCGCCGGCTTGGGCTTTGGGGCCCGACCGGCGTCGCGCAGCCCCCGTGAAGGTCCATCTCTGCTTGCCCACAATGGGGGTCCAGGTGAGGCTTCAGGCGGCAGCTCTGGGGCAGGAACCAGCCTGTGTGCAGAGCCCTGGGGACTTCAGCCACCCCTGACCGCAGGGAACCCCCCGGCTCCTGGGCGCCACTGCCCCGGGATGGCATCAGGATCCGAATGCTCGCGTTTGGGGGACTGTGTGACCCGCGGAGTAGCGTGTCCTCTCCCCGAGGTGTCACGCCACTCTAAGGGGTGTTGTAACCAGAAACCAAACAGGTTTCCGCCGTCATCCAAAGGACTAACACCCGAGCCCCGTTGCTCATGGCTCTTGTTCCAAAGCCAGTGCTGGTTCAGCTTCTGAGAACTGCCCAGCGGCCTCCTGAGCCCTTCTCAACGTCAGAAACTGTGCTTCTCTCTGCCATGGGCGGCCCTGAGGGACCCGGACATTCTCACGTCGTTCGGACAAGGAGGACGGGGCTCTAAGACTCGCTCCGAGGACAGACGCGCTTTCTTGTTGTCTGGATGGGGTGTGCGTGTGCGTGTACGTGTGACTCCATAAGTCCCTCCAACGGACGGTTGTAAACTTGGGAAATGTCCCACTGCGTTGACAGACTGTGTTTTCCCAATTACCTAATTCCGGTCGGTCAGTTTTCTTGCAGAGACACTAAATCCACTTTGTGAGAGAAAGACGTAGGGCTCCCCGAGACGGCTCACGGGAGCAAACAACAATCTCGGACAAAACATCTTCCCCAGCACTGCTGCTGATGTGACTTGGTCATCTGGATTCTTGGTTCACGGTGCCGCGGTTCCCCCGACGCTCTGCGGCGTGCGGCCCCAGGCACCCCCCACTCTCCGGGGTTTGCTCTCTGAAGGACCTCCTGCTGTGATCCCTGGAAGCTGCTGCAAACGGGCACCCTTGCCCAGGACGCCAGGGAAGGAAGGTGCGGGGGGAAAGCTCTGGGGGCACGGCGAGAGGGAGCAGAAGTGGACAGGCTGTGCGGACGGCTGGCCAGCCGCGCCCACCCAGGAGTCGATGACAGTGGGGGTATTACCTCCGTCCGCGCACGATCTGGGGGACACGCAGGGAGATGGGACGTGCCTCTCTGTTGTGTCAAGTGTGCCTGGGGCCCTGAAGCCTTTGGTGCATTGAAGCTGCAGGCCTGTAGGAACTGGTCTGTAGAAACCATCTAGAACTTGCCACCTCGAGCGACTGGGAAAGCATCCGTGCGTTGAAGCAGTTTGGGGTTTCATCCTAATTCTCCCAGTTACTATGCCCTCACAGCTGACTCAGGCCCTGGTAGGCCTGTTGGCTGCAAGGACTGCTACGTTTCCCCAAACGCTGTGGGATGGAAGCTTCCGGAAGGACCCTGGACAGGAAGGCATTTAGTCCTCTGCCTCCCGGGCGCAGGCTTCCCCGAGCCAGGCAAGGCCCTGGTGGTGAGCCCTGTGTCCATCCTCGAGTGACAGCAAGTGGAGGAGGGTACGTAACGGGCTCATCTTCTTTCCTCAGTGCCTCCTCTGTTAAACACTGCAGCCTCCCTGCACTTTAAGAAAAATGTGTTCTGGCCTTTGTTGCTTCTCCAAGTCCCTTTTTTGCAGAGACAGAAAGTTCCCATTAGTTGAGACTCTGGAAGGGGCCTCAGTTCCTGATACGCTAGACTCCCCTGACCTCGGGAGCCACGGTGGGGGTGGGGGGGGCATGAGGCCGGCGGCCGCGGTGCACGAGCCACGGGTCCACGCGAGTGGGGGGCATTCCCCGCAGCGAGTAGCTCCTTCCTGGAAGATGGTACCCACCCGAGAAAAAGCGAGACCCAGCTCGTCCTCAGGAAAGCCTCTGGGCTCTACCATCAGAGGGTCCAGATGGCCGGTAAGTGTAGATGAAGCGCCCGACCTGATTACTCACTAGGGAGCTGCAAACTGGAACGAACAAGAGGGCACCTCACACCCACCGGAGGGTCTAACTGAAAAGACCCGTCAGTGTCGGCCACGTGTGGAGGTGCCCGCCAGGTGCAGCCCAGCTCATGGGAGCACCCTGGGCCCCAGCGCTCAAGCCAGAAAGGGGGTGCGGGCTGGGCCTGGGGCGAGGGGCCTGTCGCCACGCAGTCCTCTCTCCACACAGACGCACAGCTGAGGGCCACTCTCACCCGAGACCCCCTGGAAGGACAGGCAAGAGGAGGGCCAGGGGTCCGGGCGGTGGGCGGGTGGAGGGCATGCGGGAGAGGCGGAGGGAGACGCCAGGAGCCCACGGGGTGTCTGTGTGGAGGGTGAGTGACCCCACGCCTGCCCCCTGCCCTCCAGCCCCCCCACCGTGCTCGGCCACGGGACCGTCTCCAGGTGAGGGTTATTATGTCAGAACTTTCTGCGGGAGTCAGAACGGAAGAGAGGCCGTGCTGGGGTGTGCGCGTGCGAGCTGCCCGCCGGGGACCGGGAGCCACCGGTCGTCTCCCTCGGCTGGTCCCGCACCCTTCCGGACAGGGTTCACCCTCGCCTGACGTGGGAAGCCGCAGGAACCAGCCCGTTGGTCTCCTTGCCACCTGCCGTGCTCGTAAGGGGCCCGGCGGCGAGAACACGGGCTTGCCGCTGCAACGCAGACCCTGCGCCGGGGGGATGGCCGAGAGCAGGGGCGCGTGGGACCTCAGCCCCTTCTACCACGCAGCGCCCCGTCGACTGTGTGCGTGAGTGAACAGAAGCCCCCACTGCCCCTGCCGCCCCCGCTGCCCCGCATGAGGCTTAACGTGCTTCGTTGCCTTCGTGTCCCGGTGAGATCCGGTATTTATTACGAGCCGACTGGAGCAGGGCGGTGGGAAATTTCAGGTTGAATTTCTGGAAACACTGCGGCCTGTTGCCGTGCGGAACGAATCTCCCGACCAGGCTTTCCTGTCACGTTGGCAAGTCTGCGCAGCTGCTTCAGAGGAAGGAGCCAGTTCCGGGAAATCCCTTATTTATACAATAATAGCTCAGACGCTTTGGCGATTACGACTCCTTTCTCCAGGGCCTGCACACCCCCGAGCGCTGTGTGTGGTTCCCGGGTCTGCTGCTCCGTGTGCTCTAACCCCCCAGGACTGCTGACCCGACACCCCATCTCTTGTCTGAACGCAGGACTCCCCGCGGACGGATGTTCCAGCCACAGGCGGTGGTGAGCTTGGAGCGCTTTCCCTCCAGGAGCTGGGCCCTGTCGAGCTGCCCCGGGCGGATGCCTGGGGCCTGTGCCTGGGGCTGGGGGACCCCTCCTCGGTTCTGGACTCAGGAAGTCTCACGGCTGCTTCTCCAATGGTTCAGCCCATGTGCATTTTATGACTTAGGTTGCCTCTTCCTCTCCTGCCCAGCAGAACGTGGGGCAGCTGGGCGGGCATGTGGGGTCCCCACTGGTGTCTCCAGGCCTCGGCCCTGGTGGTGAAGGGCATCAGGGTGCCCTGGGGGTCACAGCCCTGGCATCCCCTCTCTGAGAGCTCACTCAGCATGGAGCTCACGCTCCAGTTTTATTTCCCTCCACCTGGCGCTGCGTGCAAAAGGAGCAGAAACGCGGGATAGTCGGGCCCCTCCCTGTCCCTTCCGCCAATGGTCTTGGCTCTGCACCCTGGGCCTGGGTGGCAGGGGAGGTGCTTTGGGGACGGCCCCTCCAGGAGTGCTGTCAGCGGGCAGCGTCTCTGGCCAGCTCCTCGGGGCAGGGGTGAAGGCGTCCAGTCCAGGCTCAGAGTGGGTCAGTCCTCCCAGCTCTGGTGGCTGAGCTCCGGGCAGGGACAGACCAAGGACAGTCTCATGTCAAAAGCCACCCCCCCACCCACGGCTCCCTGGGAGCGTGCCCCTGCCCTCCCTGCATCCAGGCTGGTGCTGTCCCTGTCCTCTGGGAGTGGGCAGGATGGCCAGTAGCATGCAGGTGCCCTGCTGGGAGCATGTGGCGACCCCTCAGGGCATGGCCAGTGCCGCCCCCCCACCCTGGAATGTTAGTCCCGCGAGATCCGGTTTACTCTGTAACGTATGTACTATGGGCTAACCCTGATTCTGCCTGGTCTCACCTCAGCCACAGTCTGAGCCGCCCGGGCCTGCAAGCAGGTACCGCTCACTGGGTCTAGGGACCCTGCCCCAGGGCCCCTTCCCACACGTTACCCCCGCAGCTGCCAACTCTGCCCCCCAGACGGCGTTCGAGACTGAGAGCCTCAGCCTGTTTACACCAGCCGTGCCTGGAGCAGTCTCTACTGTGGGGACCCCCAGGTTGGGAGGGACAACGTGCTTGGGACACAGGGCAGCCTGGATTTTGGAGGACCGCCAAGGCTGCAGATAGGCCTTTGCTGAGAAGTGGGGGCTGACAGCTTCGTGAAGGACGCTCTTTTCCTTCGTGTAGCTGTAACTGCAGACACTCTAAGGATGTGGGGGTTTTAAAGCAGCTCCAGTCCTGGGGTCCCCACAGTCCCTGAGTCTCCCATACTACAGACCCGGGTCCCCTACAATACTGTCTTGGGGTCCCCATGGTCTCTGGGGCCTATAATGAGTCCCTGTGTCCCCACGGTCCCCGGGTCCACCTCTCGCTCTCTGCGACTGCGGTTAGACCATAGGGATCTCTGCGGGAAGAGCTGCTGGGCGTCTGGGGTTTTCCTTTCGTTCCGGGCCTCCAGGTCCGGGGTAAGGGGGGTGTGGACTTGGTGAGCACATGACATGACGGGAAGACACGGGTCAGGTGAGCGTGGGCTTTCCTGTGTCGAAAAGGCAGAAAACCTGGGGACATTTCAAAGCCTTTTAGCCACGATATCATGAGCCCCTCATTTTGGACGTGCTTGGCCCGGGTTCGTGCGCCCTTGGCGGGCCGCCGTGAACCGGGCTCCTCCGCAGACCGTTCGCTCAGGCTCTTCCCCACCCTTGAACGTCAGGACAATTTCCAAAGGTCTGAGTCCTGATGTGTCCTCTAGATGCTTTCAGAATATCTCTAGAGCCGCGTGAGGAGACGGAGCTTCGATCTACCCATTGAGGGGTTTCAGAAGGTGACTCTGCTTCGCTTCTGGTACTTGCTCGGGTTGCCTTTGCCGTCTGAGCTGAATTACCTTGTAAGATCCGACGTGTCCTCTGCGTGTCCAGGTCACACCAAGGCCAAGCCTATTAGCGTGTCAGTTAGAGGGGACACGTGTGACACATTTCACAGGCCCCTATGGCATTAACTTAGATTCCTAATATGTCGTACCTTTGTCTGAAAGATGCCATTCCTCTTGCTACGTTTCTTTCTCTCGGGAAGGCCCACGAGTCCGAGACGGCAGAGCAGAGCCTCTTGTCGCAGCCACACCCGGCGCTGGGCACTTGCTGGGACCTCCGTTCTGGGGAAGCCCCCGTCCTGGGGAGCCTGTGTGGCCCATCATGCCCGGGTCACGAGCGCAGCCCCTCTGTCCTCCTGACAGCAGATGACACTGCCCGTCAGCACGACCGCCTCCAGCGGGGTCCCCAGAGTGTGGGGACGGAGAGAGGCGGGACAACCAGCAAAGGGATGGATGTCCATCACCAAGCCCAGCTCCTCCCGGCCCCACGACTGAAAGCGGGGGGAGCTTTTCCGACGAGGGAGTGAGGTCTCGGCCGACTGGACGGGACCGTTCAGCGTCTGCGGAGGACGTCCCAGAGACCCAACACCTCTTCGGCTGTACGTAGAAATGCCGACCCAGCATGGGATTCAGTTTGCTGGGTTTTCCCTGGGATGAGAGAACATCTCATCAGGGGTAAGATAGGCTGTTTTTGTGGCGGCAGCTGGTGTCCGTCCCCCAAGGAGCAGGAGCTACAGAGAATGAGAATAAGCTTGGAGCCGGTGTTCCCATCCCACATGCTCCCGGATCTCCCCGGAGGAACCCGTTTCTCCCGACCCTTTTGAGCGAGTTGGAGTGTGAAGCAAGCCGTGCCTAGTGAGTCCCGGCACCGTACGGAGACAGATCGCTCTCCCAGCCGGACACACTAGGCCTTTCAGACGCCCGCTGCCTCATCCAAAGCTCCCTGCGCGGACTGGGATGGGGTGGGGGGCAGTGCCTGCCGGGCGCTGCCCGTCCCTCGAGGGTGGGGTCACGCGTGTGAGTTCTGGCCCCCCTTCGCGAGGCCCTATCTCTGAAGCACAGCCTCCGATCTGTTGTTCTGTCCAAAGTTTTAAAATCCTGCTTTGGAAGTTACAGGCGAGGCCTCGGGCCCAGGGTGAGGTGGTGTGGAGGAAGTCGGGGAGAGAAACGCACGCGGACGGACTTGAGGGCACGAGCTGGGAGCGCCGAGCCCTCTCAGAGGCTCACTACGCAAACGGTCAGGGCTGGGGATGTTTCTCCGAAAACATCCCGAGTTTGGCTTCCCAGGGCTTGTCTTGTGAGTGCCGTGGGCAGGTCCCGGGCATAGCCGTGCACAGCTATCGGCCACCGGAGCCGCCCCTGACCCTCAGAGGAAAGGCCTAGACACCAGCGCCCCCACGGCCAGGCCCTGGGTCCCCGTCCCCCCGCCAGCCTGGGCCCAGTCTTTCC
This sequence comes from Lutra lutra, assembly GCF_902655055.1. Taxonomy (NCBI): domain Eukaryota; kingdom Metazoa; phylum Chordata; class Mammalia; order Carnivora; family Mustelidae; genus Lutra; species Lutra lutra. The sequence continues at coordinate 152,847,252 of NC_062283.1, forward strand.
CTGGCCTCTTGTCCCACAAGCCCTCCCGGCTACAGGGGCGTTTCTTCTTGAAGAGGGACATGTACTGCTGTTTGCTCCCTGACCCCAGGTCTGCGACCGTGGGGAGGAGGATACCCTCGTGTCTTCCACCCTGAGGCCCTAGGAACACGGACAGGCATCCGAATCCTCGCTTTTCTGCACGGCTCGCCCAGGAGGGTTCCCAGGACAATCAGTGCCAGGCCATGACTCCGCGTGGGTGGGAAGGGAGCTCGGGGACGGGGCAGTCACCACAGGGAAGGGCCTCGATGAAATCCTCTTCCCAGCTGCAACCCCCACCCACAGGGGAGGACGGGACTGGGTGGCGGGTGGACACACCCATCGTCCCTGGCCCACGGGTTCGGTTCCCATCCTCTGTTTGCCTTAAACACAGCCTCCCTGGAAACACACGCAGTAAGGGGGCCAGGCAGTGCCCCGACGGTGACCTTTGACCCAAGGGGCTTGGGCCGATGGACCTCAGGGAGGGTCCCAGGGGCGTATCCACTGTGGCCTTCCTGATCGAGGCCCTTACAGACAGGGACTCGTGAATAGACACACAGACAGAGACGATAACTGCCTTCAGACTTGTTTCCATCACATTTATTTCCTTCTTGTTCTTAGTTAGAACGTGTAAATTCATCCCGGACTCATTTCTGCTTATCAGATCCTTGATTTCGGTGTATCTTGTACATCAGCAAGTGTCTTTCCATGTTTGCACATCGAAAACGCCACAGCCTGCAAACCAGTGACGCTAACCTCCAGGAAGCCGGTCCGTGGGTGCCGAGCTCAGGCTCACGATGCGTGCGGTGAGGGGCGGGCCCAGCCCGGACGCTGTGACGGCCGATGGCCCCTCTGCTCCAGTCTGTGGCTGTGGCCGTGGCCACGCCCTGCCCTCCGCGCCTCTTCTGTGGAGGTGGACAGCTGGACAGAGGCTCTCTGAGGTCCTGGGTCCCAGAGCATGACCCCCTGAACGGTGTGGCCGGGGCTCAAATGTGGACGAAGCAGGATGGTCACCCCACAAAGTCCTTTTTACAAGTGGGAGAACTTTCTCAGAGGAACTAGGGGGCAAGGAGACCTTTGAAAATGTGTTACTTTGATTTTTCACTCCCTGTTCTGGAAATTGGAAACTTCTGGTCATGAGCAGAAGGTGGGGATGTCGAAAGCCAAGGGAAGCTCCATCTCTGTGAATGCTCTTCCTGTGAATGGGTTCTTGCTCACACGCTGGCCATGCGGCAGACCACGAACACCAAATGCACGAAGGCAGCACCCGTGACGGGACAGTGACTTGTTCCCGGGAGCCCCTGGGCGGGACGTGGGCTCCATCCCAGCACAGGCGCCCGGCTTCCACAAGCGCAGAACGCGATCACAGTGCCACAGCTTCGGTGCTGGGGACCTCCGGGTGACTCTGTGCCCTGGGAAGGGCCAGCTATCAGAGGGCACTCGCCCGCGGGACATCCCGAAATGTGGGAGACGACCCTCCCCAGCGGAGAACCATCCAGCCCCAGAGCTCATCCGTGCCAGAGCTGAGACACGTGGTCGTCATGTTCTTGCAAAAGGCAGAACGAGCAAAAGGATATTCCTGCTGCGAACACATGGGGCTTCTGGGGGCGAACAGTTTATAAATTTAAATACAGGGCAGAGATCTTAGGAAAATACGAATGTGTGGGAAGAATGAAAAGAAGGAAGGAAGGAAAGGAAAGAAATCTTTACAAAGAAGAGAGAAAGGGATGGAACAAGAGGGAGGGAGAGATTCCCTAGAACAGAAACATAGGCTAGTCACAGACTTGGTCAGGAAAGCCATATTTCATTAAGGCTAAGAAGTGTTACTGTCTTACACAATTATAAGATGCTTCTGATTGGAAGACATGTTCACCTGTAACATGAGATGAAGGACTGTGGCCACGGAGCCCGGGAGGCCAGGAGATGGTGGCCAGGGCCTCAGGGACACCGAGGTCCGCCCAAGGATCTTCCCAGGCAAGGCGCCATTTCAGGATGGCCACGAAATAGAGATAATGTCAGGCCAGAACGAGGCCATGAGTCCTCCCTGGAAGAACTTATAAAAGTCATTCTTTAAGAAGAAGAGAAATGAAACCAAAGAAAAGAAAAGAGAGAGTTGCAGAAGCTATAACAGCGGCTCCAGAGACGACTGCGAAGGACATAGCGGCCATCGGGCCCCGCCGACGGAGGCGGTTTCAGCAGGTGGAGCTACCCAGGGGATGAAGCAGGTCGCCCATGGGACAAGCGCCCAGAGTGAGAGCGTTCTCTGTCCCTGAGCACGGGGGCGGGGAGAGAGCGGTCGGTAAGTTCAGACTTCCTTCTGTATACCCGAGTGCAGAACGAGCATGGAAAGGAGAGAAATTATAATTTGACATCCATACCGTCCAACTAGGACGCACAATGGAAGGAAATTTTGAAAAGAACAGTCACACTGTGACGGTCTGAACTGAAGAGGAAGTACGGTCTTCAACAGACAAGAAGTAAGACACCGGAGACAGACGCCAGTGAGCTTGGTCAGTGTGAGCAAGTCGGCGACCTCCGCGCTGTGAGGATGGGAACCCCACAATACTGTCAAAGTCGGAGACGGGGGCAGGGAGGGCTGTTTCCCCAAGGACAGTACGAAGCACGACGGGCTCGTGACACCGTGACCGGCCGCACAGAGTGTGCAGAATGGGGTGTCACTGGGGGCACAGGTCCCCGCGAGTGAGACCTAGGAGAGCCACTACCGAGAGGGCAAAGCGTCCTATAGTGTGGATGGGGCCGGGCGGTGCTCGGCCGCCCACGGCAGCCACAACCTCGCACAGGGGTGGCAAACCTGGTCTGCGCAGGATCAGCCGTAGCAGCTCCGCCGGGACTCAGGCTGTCGGCCCGGCACAGATGTCTCGGAGGCCTCACCCCCTCGCCGACACAGGGGCAGTCCTGTCCACAACAAGCCCCGAAACAGACCCGAGAGGCCCCGAGGAATCCGGACAAAAGGGAAGTGCGAGGGGCAGAACTCGAAGCTCTGTCCGCACGTAGTCCAGGTCCTTCGACCTCGCAGGGAGCCGCCGCGGACGACACAGACACGACACCTTCTGCGTGGAAGTTGGTACAGACCCAGCTCACTCGCAGGTTCAGCGAGAACGGATGCTGGAGTCGGCAAACGCTTGCCTCTTAGCGCACAGAGCACGGCAGACCCCGGCTGGAGGGCTTCGCCGGCGCGGTCGTGCGGCTTGGAGCTGCGGTGTGACCCCAAGGAGACAAGGGGATGGGAATTACAGACTTGAGGGCGGACCTGGAGGAAGTGGGGTAGGAAGGAACACGGGAGCACGGCGCTTTGGAAAGCTGAATCCTGTTAGCACCGTCCGGGGCACCGGCCAGATGACAGAACTACACGGAACAACCGTATCTGGTGAGGCGAGTAATACGGCTGCACTTCCAGCGAGGCCAGCAGGGATAAAAGCCAGGGAGAGCGGGAATGAACCGTCACCCGAATGCAACAAGGCAACCACATACACGGCGGGTGCACGGCACTGAGCTTTGAAGCCCAGAGGAAAAGGAAAATGTCCCAGCAGAGTACAGACTGGCAAGATGGCCCAGAAAGCTACAGAAATGTGATGAGACTTACATTAAGTCTTACATTAAGGAAAAAGAATTAATGTTCACAATCCACAACCCCCCCCCCCCACGCCAGACGGTTATATGGTAGGGTCTGTCCTGAACCCTGACCAAACGGGGGACCCCTGACTCTTCTGCTGTGTTATCAGAGTCTAGCCAGGGGACAGCCGCACAGCACCTTCGGTCAGCGGGCAGAGCTCTGGTAAGAAAGCCAGATGCGCCCCGTTTAAGAAGAGAATTTTATAGACCAACCTCTTTGCAAGCTCATTCCAGCAATGCATTAAAGAAATCGTAAGAATTTCATGTCTGAGCTTTGCAGAAGGCCCTGATCTGCGTGGCGGAGGGAACGAGGGTCGAGACAGGGGAGCTGGAGGATCATGCCCGGACATGGGTTAAAACAGTGTGACGGGCATTGCAAAAGTTTTGTGCCTCGAAATTTCCACAATAAAATGAGTTAAAGTGTGGACTTTGAAAAGCTTCCTTACCGTTGTTGTCCATTCCACGAATGTGTGCTTGGTTTAGCAGTGAACATGTTAGTATTGAGACTTATTGCATTAACGGATTAAATCAGGGAAAAACGAGGGTCTCAACAAATATTAAGATGTCATACCATTTTGCAGCAGTGTGTGTGACAGGACATTTTCTTCACCTAAAGATAGCACAGCTACCAAACGCCACACAACCGTTGTGAGATGTTAGGACTTTCTTTGAAAGGGGGTGCGAGGGTTGCCTGACGTCTTTGCTGACTTCCTGCTCTGGGTCTCTCAGAAGGTGCAGTGGGGCTGGGAGACCACACCCCAGAGGCAAGCTGAGGGTTTGTTTTCAGGATTTGTCAGGGAGACGCCTTCTCTCTTTTACACCTGTTTTTCTCCAGTTCCCCCTGAACACCTTTCCTTCCCGTAGCAGGAGCTCTGTTACCTAATGCTCCTTTCTTCATACCCCTTTGTGGCCCCTGCCTGGCCCCGCTTGGAGAGGTTGTCACACAGGTGACTGGCACGGCCGGAGCCGGGATAACCTCGTGGGCACGTGGCCTGTCTGGTCGGCTCAGCGCTCTGCTGTCGTGTTGGGTGGTTCGCAGTCTTGTCCGTGGCCTGGGGCTCCGTCCATGGGGCCGTGGGGCGTGTGTGGGCAGAGGAGGCTCGCGGTCCATATGCCGGGCTCCTGGCCTCCCCTCGCAGGGAGCGATCACAACGCCATGAGAGCACAGGATCTGGGTCCCTGCGATGGTGGGCGTTCAGGGTTACGAGCTCGGTCCCTGGGTCCGGGAAAAGGGGGTGCTGGCAGCCCCTCCCCCGAGAGGCCAGCCTTCCTGTCCATGTGCTGGCGGCTCTGGTTATGACCCTGGGTCCGTTCTGTTTACCCGGAGAACAAGGACAAGGAGGGATGACGGGTGCCGCAGCTCCCCTTCCTTCCGTCATCGTTGCTCCCAGAGCAGCAGGCGGAGGAGCTGGGCGGGACGCGGGACCAGAGCAGGGAGTCGCTCATGGGCACCTTCGAGGTTCTCGCAAGAAAGAAATAACCACGTATGCGTCAGCTACAAAACACACATGGTCCAACTTCAGCGACTTCCTCTACAAGTTAAATGTTCCTCTATTCACCTTTAAAACTGGAATTGTGCAGTATGAATGGTGATACTCATGCTAGGAATTTGCCATTTAAATTGTTCCAGACTTAGAGTGATGTTAAATAGTCAGAAACATCACGGCCAGTTGGAGGGACCCCCGACCCCGCTGCGGCCCTGGCTGGCTACCGTGTTCTCCTCTGTGCAGGCAGCTGGGCTGGGCGGGTTCGTGTGTGCTCCCGTTGCCCGCCGATCGCTAGGTGGGCAGACGTGCCGACGCGGGGGTCATAACTGGGAAGCCCGCTTGTCTGCAGGTATGATATTTCCTCTAATACTAGCTTTATCTCAAGCGGAGCTGATCTTGTGACCTCTGGCTGCTTGGACTTGGACTTATTTTTCAGTTGTTTCAGAATCAGGATAAGGAAAAGGAGCACTATTTCGGGCTCAAACAAACCCTTGGACTGGCTTGGTTGTGTCTGTTGAAAATCCCAGAGAAGCCGCAGACAGACTTGTTAAGCTGCTATGATCGCTGGATATGAGACACACACACACACACACACACACACAGACATGCACATGCACATCAGCATCAAATAATTAGAAAAGGTAAGTTAAAATTCCATTTCCATTTATAATACAAATTAAGTGTGTGAGGAGAAAGCAACCAAAATTTCTCAAAACACTACAAGGGAATTTACTGAGATACATAAAACAGACCTAAGTGTTAGCCGACGGGAAGTCTTCCATAAAGATGGCAGTTCCCCCAAAATTAACCTATAAATTTAAACGCAGTACCATTAAAATCCATAAGAAAATTTTTTTTTCTTTTTAAGATTTTATTTATTTATTTGAGAGAGAGCGAGCGAGAGAGAAAGAAAGCGAGCATGTGTGGGAGAGGGAGAAGCAGACTCCCCCCGAGCAGGGATCCCGACCCAGGGCTCAATCCGGGACCCCGGGATCGTGACCTAAGCCGAAGGCAGACGCCTAACAACTGAGCCCCCCAGGTGCCCCAAATCCGTAAGAACTTGACACGGTGGCCATGTGATCCACACGGGAGTGTAAGGATCCCAAGCGACAAGATAGCTTTGAGGAATGAAAGTCGGGATATTTGACCTGTGGTAGACGTGGAGCCTGACGACAGGCTGTGGGACTCCTATAGCCCCGAGGGAGGGAGGATGAGCTGTGAACCGGACCAGCGCTTCCCCAGAGGCAGCCGACACACGTGCGCGCTCAGCGAGGCCGGGAGCAGCAGGCGCATGCACAGACGGGTTCTCCCACGCTGTGCAAAGACGACCACGGCAGAAAGACCGGCAGAATGTGGGGGAAGCTCCTCCTCACACTCACAGACATAAACACCAGTGGACTGGAGACCCAGACTGGAAATCCTAAAGTTAACTTTCGATAGATATAAATAATATCTTTACACACTGAAGATGTCTGTGAGAGTTTTAAAAATGTAAATGTTGTTTTTAAAACAAAATAAATTGAAAGATCCATCAATGTGACTACTTTGGCAGAAAACCTCATGGATAACGGAGGTTATCTGTTGAGCTGGGGAGTGGCTCTTCCAATACCTGCAACTCACGCTTGACCAAGAACTGGACCGGATTGTGGGGATTCCTGGCCCTCGGCGAAAAGCTTAGAAAAACGAGACCAAAGACATGCACAGCCGATTCGCAGGGAAACTTGGAAGGATGACGAAAATAGGAGAAGGTGTTCAATCTCGTTTGTAAACCGAGAGATGCAGATGAAAACTGCAATCAAACACCCTTTTGTAGCCATCAGATTCGCAGATGTTACAAAGCCTGAAACAGGAATTTCCCACTTTTCAAAAGTTCACCATATACCACCCCACTATTATTTTTCCACTTGTCAGAGAGAGAGACAGAGAGCACAAGCAGGGGGAGCGGCAGAGGCAGAGGGAGAAGCAGGTTCCCCGCTGAGCAGAGAGCCCGATGCAGGACTCGATCCCGGGACCCTGAGATCATGACCCAAGAGCGAAGGCAGATGCTCTACCGATGGAGCCACTTCCCTCTTATGAAAAACCTATATTACTACTTGTTTTCACTCGCTGAAAAGCAACTGGAAGAGGGTTTTCACCTTTACAAAAAAAAGCAAAAGAAGGAAAAGACCATTCAGCATTGGTGGGCAGTGGGCTCGCTAGTGGGCACGGAGGCCACTCTCGCGGAGCAGGAGCTCCTGCATTCCCCGCCCCGGGCCAACGGCAGCATCTCTGCCTCCAGCTGCCAGAGCGCCGGGCCTTGTCTTTCTGTATCCGGGCTGTATTGCCATGGATTTTGGGTGTCCATTAGCAAGACACGTCCAAGGTCTTAGGAAGGTCTAAGAGAGGTGATTTCTTGAGTCTGGGAACACTCAAAAAAACGTCTGCATAAATTACTGGTCTTCCTACTTCGCTTTAGAACATTCTGGCCGATGAGGGTTTCCATGGGAAAGCTGTGCTTTCAGATGGAGGGAACCTGTAGCACCAAGTCTTGGCAGGAGGTAGGAAAACGGGAAGTCTTAAGCACCCGAGCAAAACCTGGTCTCACTTCTGGGGTCGGCGGAATGACAGTCCCCGGAGGTGTTCCTGTTGGACCCCAGAGGCTGTGAGTACGTTAACTCTTCCAGTTCCGTTGTGGGGTTCCCTGTACCACAGACAAGCCCTTCGCCAGATCCAGGCTGCGGGTCCTGCAATTCAACGTGTGAAAACGAGCGAAGGACACCTCGCCTGAAACCCCGAGGGGCTCTCGCAGTGAGCCCCGCGCAGCAGCCTGCGGACCAGCGGGCAGGAGGATGGTAATTCTCCCCTCCCGAGGGAGGACTCTCTTCACATAGGAGTGTATCTGCCCTTCAGAGAGGCCAGAAGAAGGTCTCTCCCCGAAGCAACAAGGCTCTAACTACCACGGCAGCCAATGAGAAACCACCACGACCTCAGACTCCTGTTCTTCTTCAGGGAAATTTTGTTTCCAACAACCTTCCCCAGTTTCCTCTTAAAACCTAAAAAAAGTTGACCTCCCCTTCGCTTCTCCGGGCGCGTCCATGGTCCTCCATAGCTGGCTTGTCCTGAGTTGTAATCCCTCTCCTATTGCTGAATAAACACGTTTTGCTAATAAAATAACTTCTAAAGATTGACGAAAACTCAGCTCTGACATTACTACCCTGAGAGAGCTTCCGCCCCCACAGGTCAGGTCCTGTGGCCCGCAGTGGCCAGCCAGGAACCGGCCCAGGAGACCAGCTGCGTCGTCAGACCCGCAGGAAGTCGGGGTGCCATCTGCAGTGACTGTTTGGGAGGCCGGATGGCAGTTTCTGGAACGATCCATCCCACATGGCAGCGGCCCTGGGTTCTGTCCCTGCTGCCGGCCAGAGCCAGCCAGAGAAACCCAGAGGGGCTCCCCACCCCAGTCACAGGGGAACCCCTTTTTTGCTGGTTTCCCCAAGTCTGCGGCCTCCCTACGGAGCCCCTTCTGCGCTGGGGGCTCCCCACTGCTCTGCCTACCCTGGGTCTCTGCCCCAGGACCCCCTTCTGCAGCAGCTCCAAGGGACCAGCCTCTGCCTGTTCTCACGGGCTGGTCCCCCTTCGTTTCCCTACCTCAGGATCTCCATGCTGGGCTGCCTGAGCGTCCCCCGGGTCCTGCCAGCCTCCTTTCCCCTGCTCCATCTCTGCTCTGCCTCCTTTCCCCTCCACGCTGCCCATCCCCAGCAGCCACTGCCAGCCCCGGGAAGCCTGTGAGAGCACGGGCCCCTCGACGGTCCCCTCGTTTGTGCCCTCGACCGTCCCCTCGTGTGTCCCCATGCGTCCTCCTTCGGTCACACCCATTTCCCCCAGGGACACAGCTCCCAGAGCCGTCCTTCCCCTCCCCTCACACAGCAGCCTGCGCGGTTCCTGTATACAGTAGGTGCTTCGTACATGTGCTTGGCTGGCTGACTGAAGACTCAGCTCTGGTCCCCGCTAGCCTCCTGATCCTTAGGGAAATACTTGGGATGCGTCAGTGTTTCTGACCTGCAGGGCTGCGGGCTCTCCCCCTGCTCCCGCACTTTCTGCCTGAGCAAGCAGAGGGACTGCCGGCCGTGAGGACACGCCGACTCCCCTCCCACAGGCCGAGGCCGCCTCAGTTCCAGGGGCCGTGGGGCTGGTTTCTCCCGCCACCTCGGGGCTCGCCTGACCCTCTCCCCCAACCCCCCTGCTCCAGGCCCTCCAAGATCGGGCACACTGTGGACATTCAGTCCATAACAAAAGGCAAAACTTCAGTTTCCTCAAATGATGTAAGGTGCAGAAATACACTTTTTCCTAATTTTTATTAATTAATGACTCTCACATATTCAGTTTCTACCTTAGCTTGACTTGGACCCTTGGAACCTGGTTCATTCTTTTTTGGTTTTGTCTAATGTATTTGTATTTTAATCATGGTCAAAGTTACAAATGATTAAATGATTTCTAATGATCCAAAATTGTCCTTTTTAAGAAATTCTTTAGGGAAAGTGAAATAGCTCATCTGTCTTCAGCACCACCCCCCGACAAGGCCGCGGGTGCTGTGGGGGGTGGGGTGTCCCTCCGGCTTCGCCGCCACTCCCTGGGCCGTTAGGACCACATCTGCTGGAAACAGACAGTACCCAGCGGTAGGCGGTTTGCTGCAGCGACCCTGGGGGGGCTCACGCCCCACACGGAGCCCTGGGACGAGGCCCAGCTGTCTTCATGACCTCCCTAGGTCTGCCTCCTTCTCATCCCTTGGGGTTCAGCTTGAGGAATGAACCCACGGTGTTGGACGGGGCCTGGGCAGTGGGCTTGCCACACCGGGGTCCTGTCTGCGGAGCGGCCCCCAGCCGGGCGGTAGGGAGACAGCTCCCGGCAGGGAGAGGGCAGAGCAGACGCCTCCCTCCGGGCCAAGGAGCCTGCGAGGTGTCCGGCCCTTCCGTGAGCATCCCCCAGGCACCACCAGCAGGACGGGCTCTGCCACAGGCGGGAAATAGGGCACGGGGCGCTCTGGGGCAACTCCTGAGAAGAGTTAGGATTCTGGAAGTCGGTGATAAGGAGCCAGCCTGAGCCCTGACCCCACCAGCCTACATTCCCGAGGAGTCTCTAAAAATTCGGAGAAGGGCTCTCGGGGACGCAGATGGCCCGTCACCGCTGACGGTGCGGCAGGGCTGTGTTCCGGGGAGGTCAAGGACCCTGGGTCCCAGATGGACGAAGCACTGAGAATTCATTCTCTTCCCTCCAAACCCGCCCGAGAGTAAACGTGAGCACAAGCGGGTAGCAAGGGGGTTGCTTGTGGCCTCGGGCAGGCTGACATGTGTGTCTTCGTCTCCATAGGAGGGGGGAGGGGCAGAGACAGAGAGAGAGGGGAGGGGAGGGGGGCAGAGCAAGAGAGACACTGATCTGTGGTCGCGAGGACCCTCCGTGCCACTGAGGCCACGGCTACGGGGTGTCTGGAGCCCGTTAGGACGAGATGGTCACCGGCAGCAGGAGAGGCAAAGCTGACCACTCGTCAGCACCAAATCGGCAGTTTTCGCTTCGTTACCGAGATCACAGATCACCCCTTCCTGCTTTCTCATAAAAACCCCTTGCTCTCCCACATGAGTGGGATGTGTTTCTGGACACTCTAGACTCATGCTCCCTGCGCTGCCCCGGACACCCCAAATAAGGCCTTTGTTCTTTTTAGTGTCACCTCCTGTCTTGGGTCGACAGTCCCGGGGGTCCCGAACCCACGGCCTCCCCTTCAGCGCGGAGTCCAGGCGTCCCAGGGGGAGACACGCAGCCCAGTGGTCCTGTCCCCGCGGTGCCAGGATGGGGGGGGACCACGGAGGACAGGGGGGGTCTGCAGTTGCCGACGAGAGCATCTGAGGCCCCACACGCGCCAGGGAGGACGTCGGGGAGCGGAGCGCGGCCCACGGACGGAAGCTCACCGCTGTCTCTCCAGAACAGCCTGCCCGGATGCCCAGGCACACCGCGCGGACAGGGAGAAACCCGGTCTCCGCACCTGCCCGCCACGAACCCGGGAAAACCCGGGTCTCCATCCCCTCGTGTGCCCCGTGGCTGAGAAGCACATCTCCGAAAACGTCTTGGGTGACACTCTTTCCAGTGAAACCCCGTCAGAGGGGGCTGGAGTGAATTGCTGGAGCAGTTTCGGGAAAGCTGAGGAGACCCTCCCTCCCGCTGTGGGCAGGTTCTGGGAGGCGCGGGTGGGAGTTCCACTCAGCCTCGGGGAAGGCCCGAGTTCTGTCTGTGTGGAATGGCCGTGTCCTCTAGGTTCCGCACAACGCAGCCCGCGCGTCCTGCCCTGTGTCACCGCCCCGACCGGCCGCCGCTCCATCCCGAGACCAGCACTTGTTACAGGCACGGCCGCACGTCTACAAACACTTTGTCTGGCTTTCTTGCGTTTTTCCCTTCCCATATTCTGGACAACCGTGCATTGAGCCCCGCAGAGGGGCTGAGGGCCCCGGCACTCCAGGTTCCCCAGTGTGGACGCCCCCACTCGTTCTTTTGGCCGGGCCCGGGGAAGCCCTTTGTGGCAGGGAAGGATTTGAGTAGAGCCGCTTCAGGATTAAAAATGTTGCCGTACTCGGCAGGCTGCTCCCCTAAAAATCCCGGAAAAGTTGCAGGGCAGTTTCTTCAGAGTAAACACCAAAAAAGGTTATTTTTTCAAAAACACTCTTTTTTAAGATTTTATTTGTAAGTCATCTCTCTACCCAGCGCAGGGCTTGAACTCTCAACCCCGAGACCAAGAGTCACACCGTCCACGGACTGAGCCGACACTTTCAGGCTCCGTTTTGTGTATTGGAACCGGTGATTTCCCACCTTTGGGGGGGCGCCCAGGCGGGGGGTCAGGCTGGTCCGGGAGCCCACTGAGAGCCGCAGGAAGGAGCAGCGGCGCGTGAGGAGACGGGCCGGTGACGGTACCGGCATAACCCGCGTGTCTGGCCGGTGAGGACTTACCACAGGATTCACACCCTGATTTCTCTCGCACTGTCCTCCACCCGGCCCTCGGGGAGAATGCCTTCTGGGAGTCATGGTTCAGAAGGACTGGGACGACCCCGGTGCCCAGCCATGCAGAACAGGGCTGGGGTAGGGGCCTGGGGCTGCAGGTGGGGAGCACCACCAGGACCCCAGGGCAGACACCGGGGAAGCCTGGGTGGGACCATCTGCCCGGGGAGGATGCTGACACCGAGGCCGCGGGGGGCAGGGGTGGGGGGCGGATCGCAGTCTCCACCGGGCAGGGAAAAGCTCCTCAGAGCTGGTCCATGGGGCGAGCCCAGGGACCACTTCACCCCTCTGAGTGACTCGGGAGAAAATCCATGTTGGCACCACACGGCGGGCAGCCGGGGAAGCGAGAGCCCGGCCTTAGCCAGGGCCTGCGTGCTCATCCGCACTCCGCAGAGGACGGCTTTCCCGGGGGTGTTCCTGGCTTGTGTCCGGCCGGCGAGGCTCTCTGCTGACCCCCGTGGCCTCACACCATGGTCATGACCCTGAGCGCCGCCGGCTGGAACCTTCGGATCTTTCTCTTCAGGGCCTTGGAGGCCTTGATGCGACACAGCTTGGGCATCGGGGGCAGGGGTGACCTGCGGGTGCCTGGGGCCCTCGAGGGCTGCGGGGGACACGCCCGAGGCCAGGCCCTGACTTCTGAGTCACTGCTGCTGGACTCCCGGTCTCCAAAGCGGCTGGCGGTGTGGTCGCTGGCCCCGTCCTCGCTGGTCTCGGCCACCGCGGAGTAGAGCAGGGAGGCACCCTTAGCCGAGGGCTCGGAGCCCTCTGACTCACTCCTGACCCGGGCATCCTGACGGGGCAGCCTGGGCCTGGCCCGGGCACACACCGGCTGCGGGCCCCTGGCTCGGCTCACTGCTGGCCTGGGGGGCCCCAGGCTGCCCGCGACCTCCACGGAGGACAGCCACCTCCGCTGCTTCTCCTGCACCTGCCCACCAGCCGCCACTTCCGAGGGGAACAAGGCCTGCGCGGGGGCCCGGCGACCCTCCCGTCGGGTCACCAGCAGGGGCACCAGGAGGGGCACGGGGTAGAGTCTGGGCTCAGAGCAGGACCGGCTAGGCACTGCCCCTGCCGGCATGGGCCTCCTCCCGAGACCCTGTCCCCACTCGGGGGGGAGCAGGGGGGCTGCGAGGGCCCTCCCGGGGGATGGCTGGACCTTGTCGGTGGCCCCTTTCTTGACCTTCACAGCCTTTGTCTTGGGGTGGCCTGTGTTCAGCCCCAAGAGGGAAGCCCCACGGTCAGCAAGCGGGGGGTGGGCACAGAGGCCTGGGGCCAGCGCGGGGCTCTCCCTGCCCCCCTTCCTGGTGGGCAACAAGACTGTGCCGTCCTGGCAGCTGAGAGCCTGTAGGTGGGGAGACTGGGCTGGCCCACGCCCCAGCGGAGGGGAGCCCCATGTAGTCTCCCCACGGACGCAGCCATTCTGGGGTTCAGGTCCCTCCTCTGGAAGGCTCCTGGGGTGAGGGGTGGCTGTGAGGAGCTCAGGTCCCCGCTGCTCAAGGCCATCCCTGCTGGTGTTCCCCCTCTGAGCCATCCCACCCATCCCTGCTCTCTCTGGGGTGCACACCAGCTTGTCCAGGCCACCTTCCCTCTCTGCTCTCTGGCCACCAAGCACAGGCGGGGATAGGGGCACCTCACGTCTTGGGGGTCCCTGCTCACTCACGCTGCCCCTCAGGGGGATCCCTCGGCCTCGCAGCCTCAGCAGCCTGTCTATATAGGCCGCAGCTGGGCCAGCCTCAAGGACAGGTCTGGTCTGGAGGGAGTCCAGGGCCGCTGGGCTGTGAAGGGGCTCGCTGGGGGGCGAGTGGCCCGGACTTGGCAGGGCCTCCTTGTGGAGAGCGAAGAGAGGGCTCTGCAGAGCCACAGCGTGCAGGGGGCTGGGGTACGGGTACACCTCCCTGCCTCCCTTGGACACCAGGTCACACTGGTACTTGGGGTCCAGCACGGGGGCTGGGAGGTCCATCCCGGGGCAGAGAACGGAAGTGGACTTGGGGTCTGCACTGGCTTTCTGGAGCACCAGCTCAGACGGCAGGACTCTCTCAAGATCACCTGGGAACGAGAAAAATGAGCAAACAGGTGAACTGGGGAGAGCCCAGGATGGTCCTGGTCTCACCTCCCATGCAGCATCACGACTGCGTGGCGCCCTGTGCAGGTGTGGCGGGAGGCCGGTGGGAGCAGCCGCCCGTGCACACCGATGCTGGGACACGAGCCTGCAGAAAGGGCTCTCGCTCGCACGCTCACTCCGTCACCTGCTCCCGTCTCCCCTCTCTGCCACAATGCAAGGTAAAGCCTGGACGCAAAATCGATTGTTTTGATGCCCTCGTTCATCTGAGGTTGGGTCACTCTGGGTGCTGTGTACATGCCGATGACAGACGGTGCCAGTCAGGGTGTGTAAGGGTTGTAGAAGGATTTGTAAAATAACTTCCCGATGTCCACTTAAATTATAAGAAAAGAATGCTTTTTATCACAGCAGACTTGCTGCAATGAACAGTAGTATTCCTGTCTCTATCCAAAACCCAAAAACGCCTGGAGTGGTACTTGTGGGGTTGATACTGGCACCAAGTATACATGGGGCTTCCAGGCTCTGAACTCAGCAGCCCCCGCCACCTGGGAGGGGGCCTCCCACCCCGCCCGGCTCTCCTTTACCTGTAGACACTGGCCTGGGCCGGGACACGCCCTCCTCTGTGGCCAGGGGTCTCCAGGCAGGCAGGGGCGCTCCGTGCACAGTGGTCTCGTCGGCCGACCGGGGCCGGCTGTCCCCCGCGTCGGGCCTGGCCGTGGGGTCGGCTGGCTGCAAAGTGCCCAGGGAGGAGTACACGCGGTCACTACACACGGATGTGCGGGATGCGGACAGGGAGCAGGAGCCGCCGTCACTCAGCTCGTAGAAGCCTAGATGGGGTGAGCGGAGGCAGTCAGGGACCTTGGCGCAGCAGCCCCCTTCCTGCCCGAGCTGGCCCCAGGGCTAAGAGGGGATCAGGATCTAAGCACGCGGGCACTGGAGAAGTCATCTGGGGACTCCCCGTTACTGTCCACTGTCGCCCTGTGAGCACAGTCCGTGGGAGCCCACCACCTGCTCGCCCCCCATTCAGGCAAGTGGCTTCCCTCTCCCTATGTGGCCAGGCTGCTGGCATTCTTCTACCCCCTTCCCAGGTGCCTGCAGCCGTCAGAGGAAGGACAGCACACAGGGGTCTCTAGCCCACACCCCACTCCATGCGCTGGATACCCAGACCAAGCCGTGGTTTTGCAAATTTACAAAAAGACTGAGAAACAGCAGACAGTGCTGTCCACGGTCTCCTGGGTTTGTGTGTGCACCAGGCTCCGGGCACATGGGATGACATGCCCTGAACCAGGAGAGTTGGAAGGGCTCCAGAGCCATCTCCTTGCAGCTCTAAACCAAGGGACACATGGGCAGCAGGCAAGGGGACAGTGTCCTGCCCACCTTCTCTGATAAATTACCCAGAGTTGAGATTCCATAAACCTATAGACTATCATCTCCTAAAACAGGTCCTTACCACCTCCCTGTTACTCCGACCTGAACAGAGCCTGGAACGTGTGTCATCCCAGAGAAAGGGAGACACTCATGGAGGGTTCGTCCACTGGAAGCCTTTCCCAGCAAGAAGCCCCCCATAAACGCACACTGGGCACACGCTCCTCTTTCCAGAAACACATTCAGGGAAGAGGAAGGAAGAGGTGCATGGTTAGTGCTCCCTGGGAACAGGTTCTCCGGGTGGGGGCTGTGCTCACTGAGCTGGGCCTGAGAGCCTGGGAGGAACCCCGCCGCAGCACCGGCCCCCAAGGTGTGGGGTCCCCCAGAGGGCAAGGGGGGCCTCTCCACAGCAGCACTGCCCGCTGGCGCGCGGCCTACCTGAGCTGGGCCTGCTGTCGCCGTCGGCCGCCCTGCCGCAGGGTCCGCTCACGTCCAGCTGTAGCTCACTGATCTGCCGGTCCAGCTGCTCCAAGTGGGTCTTCAGGCCGACGTCCTGGCGTCGTAAGCGGTTCTGGGGGGAACGTGGGACACAAAGCTGTCCAAGCGCAGAGAGCAAGCCTGACGCCCCTGGGAAGTGACCACCGGGCACGTGATGTACCCTCCCAACGCCCGCGGCTCCGGCTCCAAAGCCTGGTAGCTTCTCTCCACTCCCCTGAGCCAAAGCTCCGGCCCTCTGGTCGCCAGAGGAAAAGAGGCCCTGCCCCCGCCGACCGGTTTGTCGGCCGCCACGGCAGGCTTCTGGAAGCGTCAGCAGTTCTCCACGAGGTATGTCCTCCGAAGGAGACTGACCGGGCACGAGCTCAGGGTGAAAGGCAGCCCTGCTCTTACACGTGGCCCAGAGGACGCGCTCGGCTGCTGTTCTCCAGGCTTATGTAAGAACCAACCTTCCCACGCGCGTGTGCCTCCTTCTCTTGCTCAGCAGGCCCCGTGCGGCCCCCAGACTTTTCAGGGCATGGGAAAGTCCCTGAGGGAGAAAGAGGCCCCCTTCTGTGTATCCCCCTTCACAGGTGTCACCTCCAGGCCTTGTGGAACCCTTAGGGACAGGGGCAGAGGCCGGGCAGGAGAGGACAGTGCGCCTGGAAGTCTGCCCCAGAATCTTCTGGGTTTAGAGGTTCACATCTTGGCTCCGCCCTGAGGCTCTACCCTCTCCGGGCTCAGGCATACACGGGTTATCACAGCATCAGCCGCACGTCTGTGTGTGATCACATAATACACGTACGTGTACACGCTGACTGTCCATAATGCGCATTTGCACACCCACACGTAAATAATAAAGACGCAGAACTAGCACGAGTGCCTCACGGATGTGGACGCCCTCCTCTCCATCGTCAAGCAACACCGTTTTCAGGGCCTGCTGCATAAATTTCTTATTTTTATCAACAATTAAGTTTAAGGCAAATAATGAATGGATGTAATTATGTGGTTCACCCTGTTTAAGAAAATGACTGTGTTTCAAATTTAATATCACAGGGGAGGAAGTCCCCTGAACCCCATAATTATCTCTGTAATTTCAGCACGAGGCTGCGGTCCAGGAGGGAAGTGGGAACTGCCGATTCTTAAGAGGGGGTCGCGGGGCACAGCCTTCAGATCCAGCCCCAGAGAAGTGAAGTGGGTGACAAGCCCATGGCCTGACACAGTGCCTGGTGCATGCCAGGTCACCATCCCCGGGCCACCGTCCCTGGGCCACCATGCCCAACTCCCCTTTGCTCCGGGACCACATCCACGGCTCCGAGAGCAAACTCCACATGTCACAGCAACAGAGTCTTACCGCCATAAGACAATCTGTGAACGTATCACAGCCAAAACCAGTCCTGGATTTAATAAAAACTTTTAAATCCCCGAACCATCCAGTCCAGCCTGAACATGCGGCCTCTTGCTCTGAATATTTTCACCAAGGAAAATGTGACCGTGTTAAGAGCCGTGGCAGAGAGAGCCAGTGGGTGTGCAAAGATGGGCTTCGCGCCATACCCTCCCCACAAAGAACGCTAGATTCAGGCAAAGGGGCCAGTGTGTGTTTTCACTGCAAATGACTTTTTCTTCCTTGTCCTAAATAGGGCTGCTGTGCCTTACTCTGTGGGGTCACAGCTCGATGCTTACAAAGCAATCTGACTGCTTCTCTTCCAAATCATGATGTTCTCGTCCTTCTGGAGGAGGAGGGCACCTCTGAGTCCCCAGGGCTCCTCTGAGCCGATTTCCAAAAAAGAGAGTCCCCTCTGTGTGTCTGTGCTGAGAATGGCCGCTCTGTGACTACTGTGTGGCCAGCCAGGCCTTCGGTGGGCGGTTCCTGATTGAGTTCACAGACGCACAGGCTCGGGGGTGCACCGACGATTTACCGTGTCCCTGGGACCCGCCAGCTCAGGCACGGGCTTCGCTGTCTGGGATGACACTGTCCTCGCTAACCCTTCCCCGTCCCTCACTTGGGGTTTTCATGTTTCTGCTTTTCATTACTCCTTCTTGGTGTCTAACTTTGTGCTAAGAGCCCAGGTTAAGTCTGTGACCAGGAGAGAGCACGAGCCACTGAAGCCGGCCACTCTCTCCCCACGTATTTCCTCTGCAGAGAAGATGTCACTGGCACATGGGCACTGGGGGACCAGGACAGTGGCAGTCACGGGCACCCCCGTCAGAGCAGCCGGCACGTTTGGGGTGCCCCTCGTCCCCACCTCCATCCCCAGCATCCACGCTCACTATCATGGCGGTGTACGGAGTCAGGATTCCCCCAGCCTGTGTTTGGGGCCGAGGGGGAAGGCAGTGCACACCCACAAGTCCCCGGGAGGTGGGATTGCCTGAGCGTAAACACAGATTCTGGGGATCCTGGTCACCCCTGGGACTGCGCATCTGGACAAGCTTCCCAGGGAACGCTAAGGGTTCTTAGGAACGGACGAACACGAGAGGCTTGAGAAGGGCATTCTAGAGATCACCGTTAAAAACAGACTCGGCTTATCCTTTCTCTGCGATGTTTGCTGTCTGTACCGTAAGAGAACCATCTGGTTTCCCCTTGTTTGTCCTCGGTTTCCATCCACAAGTCAGCATTCTGCTCTCCTCAAGCCTTCACGGCAGAGCCAAAGGACAAAAAGGAAACCTGCCCTCGAGTTCAGAACACACCCACGGCGTCTGAAACACCTTCTCTCTCCTCAAAAGCTGAGCGTCTACACAGGAAACAGGACACAGGTGAAAGCCGCAGCTACCCGGGGGCCCGTAGACCGCCAGACTGCACGAGAAGTCCACCGACCACCAGCAAAGGCCAGGGGCACAGATGGGCCGTGTGGGAACAGGACGGAGGCCTGGCACTGTCGGGGACGCCCTGCCCCCGCTGGGGGCCTTGAGCCAGTTCGTCCCCGGAGGGTTCAGGAAGCCAGCGGGCAGGCCCAGGAAGCAGGAACGCAGCCGACCTCCTGCTGACCCGGGCAGAGGCAGCCCGCTGGCTCTTGCTGTCCTTAATGCCAGCACCTGCCCGCGGAAAGCAGTCGTGGCGCTGCCACTCTCAGGACATGTCACGACCTGCCGAGCCAGCTCCTGGGAAATTCCTCGGGGTAAGATGTCGCGGCGGGGTCCCCAGGGGCCTTCCTCACGGCACCTCGGAGCACCTCTCCCAGTGCCGCTGGCAGCCCCCGAGGAGGGGGGGTGGAGCCCTCGGCCTGCCCTGGGGCATCACAGGCGACGTGGGTGTCGCTGGAACCTCACCCCTGCGCAGCAGGGATGGCCGCGGCCTCTCAGGGATGACAGGTCTCCCTGAAGTTATCCACGGATCAGCCCAGGACCCGCCAGCGAGGAGCAGCTGCCCGGCTCAGGGTCACGGGGCATCGTCAGCTCCAACAGGGAGACAGGAAAGTTCTCTCCCAGCAGAGGAATGGAAGACACTCCTGTATCCGCTCATCGCACACCTACGAAGCGCCTACTGCATGCTCCTTTGCGACTTCAGGCACAGCCTACTTCAGTCCGTGTCACCGTGCTAACTGCTCAGCCCCGAGTGCGGTGCAGGTCCCCAGAACCGCTCCGCTCACCGACCCGGGGACTCCTGCACGACAAGGCCGCGAGGGCAGATCCAAGCCCTTCCCGTCTTCTCACCCGAGCACGGACACCCGGCTGCCCGCGTGGGGGGGTGGGGGGCGGAGTGAGCGGCGCTGCGGGTTGGCAGCCGCCCTGGCCGGGAGGCCCATGGATCACGCTTTCTCCACAGCTCTGGCCCTACTCCTGGGTTTTCCCTGCAAGAAAACAGGGAGGTGTTAAGCCCCAGCTGATGTCACACAAATTCAGTTCTTCTCTTTTGATCACATAATCCACGCCAAGAACAAAGTTTGAAGACAAAGTCTGCGTGTTCCTTCTGGTCCCCACATTAAAAAAAAATTAAACAAAAAAACCTGTTTGATCTCTTCCAAAGGCTACTTGTAATTAGAGGCTGACGACTCGCAAGTCTGATTGGTGCATCCCTGAAGTCGAGTTAATCATCAGCTGTGCTCGCGCCGGTGGACGAGTTCAGGGCTGCATCTCAGCTGCTCCCAGCTCTCCCCAGAGGCACGCATTTCTATGGGCGGCCGGGTGCCAGGGAGCCCTGGGTGCAGACGCGCGGGGAACCGGGGCAGACCAGGGAGGGTGGGTAAACCGCAAGTTCCATCCAGCCCCAGAGTTGGCCCCTGCCCTGTGCGGAGGGCTGTCACAGGCCGAGAGCACTCTGCGCAGTCAGCCCCAGGTTCTGCTCCCTCCACCTTCCGCCTGTTTTTTTGCAATGTGGTCCGGAGTCCCGGGAGGCATCTTCCAGGTTCTGGAATCCAGAAACACCCAACGTGCTGGTCACCGGAGGGAGCTAGGCAGAGAGGAAGGCGGCAGAACAGTCCAGCCGGCTTTACAAGAACAGCCAGCAGCTTCTAAACACAACAGATCTGAACTTCCAGATTTAAAAAATTCTAAAGAGGACTAGAATGAACGCCATTGGATATGAACCTTCCCATAGAGCCTTTCATTTTTCCTTTAAAACGTACTGCAATGCTGGAAAAACTCCAGTTGTTTCCGATACACGAAGAGAAGGCCCGCAGCAGATTAAAACCCGGGAACAACCGTCGGAGTGCCTTCAAGCCCGTGAGAAGGAGCGAGCTGGCGTTTGGAGGAGGCTAGGGAGCCAGGAGACACAGGTAAAGGCGCCCTAAGAGGGTGCCCGGTTCCACCACTCTGGGACTCAGCCTCTGGGACTCAGCCGACACGCCTCATTCTGCAGGTCAGGTTACACTTTGGAGCTGAAGCTTTTCTGGGAAACATGCTTTCCTCGACATTTTGTTACAACCCACCCGACCCCAGCTAACCTGAGCAATTCGGGGTTGATGTACGGATTCGGGCTGCGCCCAGCACGCGAGCAGTGCGGCTCCAGAGCCTGCCCGGCGGGGCCACCTGCACCCAGGGTCCGACACCAGGACCCCAGGGAGCCCCCGCCCCGGGAAACCGACTGAGCCGCTCCTCCCCGGACAGCCCGGAAGTCTAGCAGGAGGGCGCGCTCAGAGCCCGTCCGCGGGAGCAGGAGGCAGCGCCACGGGGCAGCCCCGGTGTGCCTTTCCGAGTCCGGATCCCCACCCGCGTGCCGCGGGCCTCCGCGGCCGTCCCATCCGAACCCGAACTGCGTCCCCTTCTATCAGTGGGGCAGTCCGGCCACCGCGCTGCCCGCACCAGGTGGCCCGGCCCCCAGCCGCCCAGCGCGCCCAGCACCCCCGGGGCCCCGCGCTCCTTACCAGCTGCTCCTGCAGCGCCGCCAGCGCCGCCTCCAACCGCAGCTCGTGCGCGCGGGGGCCGCGGGGGTGCTCGGGGCGCGCGGGGCCTTGGGGGGCGGCGGGGCCCGGCGGGGACTGCATGGCCAGGGCGCCCCGCACGCGCGCCTGCTGTGTGGCGCGCAGCCCCTGCAGCTCCCGAAGCCCCGCGAGCGCCGCGCGCAGCCGGGCGCCCACCCTGCGGCGGTCCCAGCCCGCGGGCCCCGGCGGGCAGCTCGGCGCCCACATCCCGCTCCTGGCCTCCCCCGAGCCTGCCCGGGCTCCCTGGAGCCTGCCCGGCCTCCCCGGCCTCCCCGAGCTTCCTCGGAGCCTCCCGGGCCGCGCGCGAGGCCTCCTGCGCAGCTTCTCCCCGCCCCCGCCCCGCAGGTCTCCAAGGTGGGGTGGGACCTATCGGTGGCCGCGGAGGGCGGTGTTTGCACACGCCCCAGGTCACAGCGGCCGCCCCCGGGCCCGCCCCGTCGTCGCGGCCCCGTGCCCTAGGGCGCCCGGGGACCCAAGCCTTTCGGTGAGTCTGGAGGGGACCAAAGGAGAGGGAGGACCCCGGCAGGAGGGCCAGAAAGGGCCCAAAGGGGAACGAACGCGGTGAAAGGTGGTGGTTTTTGTTTGTTTGTTTGTTTTTCGTTTTTTATTTAAATTAAGATAAATTCTTGGGAGGGTACCACTTTTTTTTTTTTTTATAAACCCCTTATTTTTTTTTTTAAAGATTTTATTTATTTGTCAGAGAGAGGAGAGCGAGTGAGCACAGGCGGACAGAATGGCAGGCAGAGGCAGAGGGAGAAGCAGGCTCCCCGCCAAGCAAGGAGCCCAATGTGGGACTCGATCCCAGGACGCTGGGATCATGACCTGAGCCGAAGGCAGCTGCTTAACCAACTGAGCCACCCAGGCGTCCCAAGGGAGGGTACCACTTTTTAAGGACCATGGTACCTTTTTAAGCTTGTTATAGATTGGAAAAAGGTAATACCCACTTTTCCTAATGTATATCAGCAGTGGGAATCCCCCCCCCCCGGTTTTGGGGGGTAATAGCAGCTTTATGGAGATGCAACGAACCTATTATTACAGTGCACCTGTTCGAAGTGTGCAACTTGGTGATTCCTTCTGTATTCACAGCCAGCACAAGGTGTGCAACGGTCACCACGATCAGTGGTCCGGAAGAAGCCATCTACCCCTTAGCCTCAGCCTCCACTCCCCGTCTACATCCCGGTCCTCAAGGACCACTACTGTGCCTGTGCTGCGACCTGCCCGTGTGCGGGATCATACTGGACAGTGCTTTGCGGCTGGCCTCTTCCGGCTGGGCTGCTGTGTCCACGGTTTGGCATGCTGTCGGGGACCCCGTCGTTCATTCTTCCTCCTGGTGGGCAGTGTCGCGTCCTGTGGGTAAGACCACTTCTACTTCTCTGTTCTTTACTGGTGGGCATTCGGGCTGGTGCCCCTTTTTGGCTTCTTTGAAAGATCTATGGCCATTCAGGGTTGGCTTTTAGCCGGAAGTGCACGTTCACTCCCGTGGGCGCGGACCTCAAGGAGGGGGCTACGCTGGGCGACCTTTTGAACGCCTGACTGACTGCTTTGATTTATTGATTTGTTTATTTTTATTAGTTTCAAGGTAGGATTTAGTGATTCATCAGCTGTATAGGACACCCCTGCTCAGGACGTCACGGGCCTCCTTCATGCCCATCCCCCAGTTGCCCCTCCCCCACCTGCCCTCCAGCAGCCCTCAGTTTGTTCCCCGAGAGTCAAGAGTCTCTTATGATTTGCCTTCCTTTCTGTTTTCACTTGTTTTATTTTTCCTTCCTTCTTTCCCTGTGTTTATCTGGTTTGTTTCATATGGTCTCTGTCTTTCTCTCACTAATTTCCCTTAACATGATACCCTCTAGATCTGTGTCTTTGCAAATGGCAAGATTTCATTCCTTTTGATGGCTGAGTAGTATTTCATTGTGTGTGTGTGTGTGTGTTTATCCACTCATCTGTTGATGCACATTTCTTACATGTTGGTGGGAATGCAAGCTGGGGCAGCCACTCTGGAGGACAGTGCGGAGGCTCCCCCAAAACATGAAAAACAGAGCTACCCCATGACCCAGTAATTGCCCTACTAGGTATTTATTCAAAGGATACAAACACAGTGACCCAAAGGGGCACCTGCACCCCGATGTTTATAGCAGTGATGTCCCCAATAGCCCAGATATGGACAGACTGTTAAATTCTCAGCAGTGCCGAACGGAGGACCCAGTGTCACCATGCCCATGCCAGCACTCGTCCTTCTGCTTGTGACCATCTCAGTAAGTGTGAGGTGGTATCTCACTGTGATTTTGATTTGCGTCTCCCTACGGCTACTGACATGGAGTGTATTTTCATGGATGTATTGGCCATTTGTATATCTTCTTTGGGCAAATGTGTATCAGATCCTTTGCCCCTTTTTAAAATTGTCCCTTAATTATTGAGATGTAAGTATTCTTTATGCATTGGAGACACAATTTCATTATCAGGTGTATGATTTACAAATGTCTTTTCCCTTTTGTGGGGTAATATTTCACTTTCTTGGTAGTGTTTTAAAAAGTACACTTTTGGTAGCAAAATTGTTTTTAATTTTGATGCAGTCCAACTTACCAATTTTTCTCTTTTGTTGCCTGTGCTCCGGGTGTCATATCTAAGACACCATGGTCCAACCAAAGGTCAGAGATCACATCTGCTTTTTTTCTAAGACTTTTTATGGTTTTAGTGCTTACATTTAAGTCCTCGATCCATTTTGAGTTGTTTCTTGTGCACAATACAAGGTAGGAGTCCAGCTCCATTCTTCTGCATGCAGATGTCCCCCTGTCCTGACACCATTTGTTGGAAAGCCCGTTCTTTGTCCAAATTGTCTTGAGACTCCTGTCGATAATCAGCTGATTCAGAAAACTAGTTTCTGGATTCTCAGTTCTGCTACTGTGTGTGTGTTTTCGTGCCTATTCCACGGCGCTTTGAATACCGCAGACTCGTGGTGAGGTTTAAAGTCAGGAAGCAGAAGTCATCCACCGTTTTCTTTTTCAAAATTGTTTTGGCTATTCTGGGTCCCTTGCATTTCCATATGGATGGAATCCATAAGGATCAGCTGGTCAATTCCTGCAAAGAAGTTGACTCGGATTTTGATGGAGATTGCATGGAATCTGTTGATTGGTTGAAGACGTGTTGCCACCGTTAAGGTTAAGTCTTCTGAACCATAAGCATGGGATTTTTTCTAAATATTTAGTTCTTTAATGTCTTTCAACAGTGTTCTGTAGTTTTCAGTGTGCAGGGCTTATATTTGTTTTGCTAAGTTTACTTCTAATAAAAATATTTGCAAAATTCTTTTTGGTACTATCA
Organism: Lutra lutra; assembly: GCF_902655055.1. Classification (NCBI taxonomy): domain Eukaryota; kingdom Metazoa; phylum Chordata; class Mammalia; order Carnivora; family Mustelidae; genus Lutra; species Lutra lutra. The sequence goes on from NC_062283.1 coordinate 152,871,968, forward strand.
TAAGTGGAAATGTTTTCTAGTTCAGTTTTCAGAATGTTCATTGCTAGTTTGTAGAAATAAGCAATTGAATTCTGCTGAATTTTTGTATTAGTTATCGTAAATGTTTAGAGGATTTCCTTGCATTTTTTAAATTTACAAGACATGTTGTCTGGAAATAGAAATAGTTTTACTTTTTCCCTTTCATATTTGGATGCTTTTAAATTTCTTTTTTTTATCTTACTGCCTGGAACTTCCATTACAATGTCATACGGACGTGGTGTGAACAGGTATGCCTGTCTTGTTCCTGATTTTGGGAAGATGTTCAGTCTTTTACCATCGAGTCTGACGTTAGCTGCAGGTTTTTCTTAGATGCCTTTTTATCGGGAGGAGAAAATTCCCTTCAGTTCCTAGTTTCTTGAGTATTTTTATCACCGAGTTTTTCAGGTTATCCTATGATTTGTTGCTGTTGCTGTTTTCTCAGTCCTGTGTGCTTATCTTGTCTGCTCGTGGAGAAAGAGCATGAGACTGGAGCTGAGGAGACCTCGGCTCCGAGAACGCTTGCCTCCAGGTTGCTCAGGTGTATAATGAATGCAGTGAGTGAGGTTCCGGATGCTGGTTTTCTCTACAGGAAAATTCATGATTCTTCCCTTACATTTTCTTCCAGAGAGAGACAGAGAGAGGGTTGCGCTGGATATGAACCCTTGTTCAGTTTTGTATCTGTCTTCCCCCCTACCTGTGGACTCTCTTAACGGTGTCTTTTGGAGAACAGAAACTCTTCATTTTTCTGTGTTCTTATTTATCATTTGTCCTTTTTGTGCCATTTTAAAGAAATGTTTGCTCATCCAGGCTCTTCAAGATATTATTTAATGCTGCTTCTCAAAACTGTATGATTTCACTTTTTTCATTTAGATCTACCATCCACCTGCAATCATTATGTATTGTATGAGGTGGGGGAAAACACTGTTTTTTCTCAAACACATAACCTAGTGCAGTATTTGTTGGGGAAAAAAAAAACAGTCCTTTTTGAACTGTGATGCATTTCCACCTTTGTTATAAATATATTTATGTCTGTTCTGGGTTCCCTTTTCTATTTGATTAGTTTGCCTATCCTGGCACTTGTCCTGATTATTGTGGCTTTTTATGCCGTGGTGACACCCAGTGGAGCACGCTCGCCCACCTTGTTCTTCAGGGGTGTCTTGAGTACTCTGGGCACTGGACAATATTGTGTGAATTTTAGACTCAGTATGTAGATCTCTACAAAAAGCCTGCTGGTTTTTCGACAGGGATCACACATTAACTCTAGAGTTTATTTGGAAAGAAATGGTGTCTTTATACTATTTCTTCTAGTCCATGGACATGGAATAAAGATTTTTTATAAAGATTTTTTTAATATCTCTAAATAATATTTTATAATTTTATGTTTAGAGATCTTGCACATCTTTCGTGAGGTTTATCCCTTCTTTCTTGGTGTTTTCTTTTCCCTTATACTGTTGTCAATGTTACCTTATTTTTGTTGATGATGTATGGAAATACCAGGGATATCTCTAACAACTTTGCTAAACTCATTTATTCTCTTGAATAATTTATCTTTAGATTTTTAAATATTTTTCCATATACATTCATATCATCTGTGACTGATGGAAGTTTTAATTTTTTCTTTCCCATCCTTATACCATCTCTATGTATCTCTATCTCTATCTCTTTATCTCCCACCTGTCTATTTATTTGGCTTTATTTCAGTGGCTAGGACGTTCAGTACAATGTCAAAAACAGTGATGATGTCAAGCATCCATGTTCACATCCAAGAGTGGTGGGAAAGTTTTCTGTATTTTACCATTAAAAATGATGTTTGCTGAATGTGTTTTGTAGATACTGTTTATCAGATCAAGGAAATTGTCTTCTGTTTCTGGAATGGATATTGAATTTTACCAACTATATTTTCTGCTATTGAAATGATTATACTACTTTCTTTTTTTCCTATTAATATGAATTATGTTAATCAATTTACAAATGTAAAGCTAACCTTGCATTTTTGGATAAACCAAATTGGTCATGACATATTTTCCCCCTTTGTATATTGCTGGATTTAGTTTGACAGTATTTTGTTTTGGAGTTCTGCATCTGTTTTCATGAGTGAGGTCAGCCCCTCCTTTTCTCTTGTAATTTTTTCCTCAGGTTTTCAGAGTCAGGCTGTGCTGGCCTCACAGACTGAGTGAAAATATCCCTTCTTGGCACTCAGTGTAAGGGTTTCTGTACGGTGGTGGAATATAGATGAAGCCATCTGTGCCTGGGTTTTTGTTGTTGATGTCTTCAGTCATGAGCCGAAGTCGTTCGTAGCTGTTGATGTCTTCCGTCGTGCGCCGGAGTCGTCCGTAGCCGCTGGTGTCTTCCGTCGTGCGCCGGAGTCGTCCATAGCTGCGCAGTTGCTCAGACTTTCTGTTTCTGCTTGTGTCAGTTTGTCGCAGACGTGTTGCTCCAGATTTCTTCTCATCGCGTCCATATTTTCAGTTGTGTTGACTAAGTGTTCTATGATATCGTCTACAAATGCGTATCAAATGTGCATGCTCCCTGCCCAGCGTTTGCCTGCCATTTGGCTGTGTGTGTTTTCTCTCCTTCCTCGCCCCCTGGATCAGCCTTAGCAATGGTTTCACAACTTTATCACTTTTTTTTTCAAAGCACCAACTTTTGACTTTGCTGATTCTTTTTTTGTTTGTTTTCTCATCTGTCAGTCTATTTTCCTCATTATTTGCTTCAGTCTGTTTACTCAAGGTATAACTTACTTGATACTTTTTCTAGGCTCTCGAAACGGATTCTTCGCTCATTGGCCTCTCCTTCCTCCATTCGGCATTGCCTACACCTCCTTGTGTGGACAAGAACCCGTCACTGGGAAAGTGCTGGGTCCTGCCCCGTCTTCCATTGTGTTCATTGTCTTGACCTTAAGATTACATTGTGGGCTCACTTGCCTGCTCGGGCGGCATCTGAATTTGGAGCTTTCTGCGGAGGAGGAGGACAGCTGTCGTGTGGAATGGTGTTGGGAAAGTCATGCCTGGAATCTCAGGTTGTCCTAGAATGTGAGAAATAAAGGAATTTTAGCATCTTGTCCTTCTTCTTCTGCCATTGTCTCCTGTCCCTAGCATCACAGGCAGAAAGGGGTTCCAGAGAAGCTGGTATTTACTGTCTAAGGGAACCCTCCCTCTCCCCATTGCTCTTTTTTAAATCACAGGAGCAGTGGACTCTGCTCTCTCTCTCTCACACACACACACAAGATCAAAGTGGTATCCTCTCTCACAAGTGCCCCCTGAGAATGGGTTTGAGCTCAGGGAACAGTTTTGGGCCCCCACGAGGGAACTGGATTTGTACCAAGGCCCCAGGCTCCCTTGCAGATGGTCAGCATTTTTTCTGGCTTTCCCACCCTTCACCTCATTCCTATTTCGTTGGTCCTATCCTTTGTTTTCCATGAACTTGGAATCCTTGTCCATTTCTGAGGAACTTAATCTGTCTTTGTTTGCACCCACAGAGAACGCTGTTTCTAGGCCCTGGAGAGCCGGCCAGAACCTGGCTGTGCATGTCAGGAATCCAGCCTCCTGAGCCAGTGATTCCCGAAGAACGAATCTGCTGCTCCCTGTCACTGTTCGCTGCAGAGCCGCCGGCCTCCACATTTGGTTACGTAAGGACACGGCAGTTCCAAGAAGAAGGAGAGCTTTTGAGTTTTATCCTTTTCTTCTCTCTTATGAATCACATTGTCTAAGCTATTCGTGTTGACATACTGAGCCATAAAGATAGATATCTGTCAAATTAGAAAAAATTGGTGGACCTTATTCTCTGGACCATTTTTATATCATACCATTTTTATTGTGTGGATATAGGAGCTTCTTGAATCTCTCTATGGATACGAACTTTCTGTTTTGTTTTTAATTGTCTCTGTTTTGTACAGTGTCAGCTTTTCTGTTTACCTTTGACTCTCTCTTTCCGATTGTGACTTGAGGATTCCTGGATGCTGTTCACCTGTGAGGCAACAGGAAGGTGTACCTGGCACTTGAGTTTGGTTTCACGGTAGAAAGAAAGGATGCAGAGCTGGCTGGGGTGCTGTGTGTCCCCCAGGGTCAGATGTGAAGGGCGGTATTTGTGACACCAGTGCCGTGCCTCCCTAGATATTTTAATCATTTAAATCAGTTGTGGGTATAGATCATACTTTGTTTTTTTTGTTTGTTTGTTCGTTTCTTTACTATCATGTTCATCTGGTTTCTGTAGGAAGACATGCTCTATACACTACTTTATATGAGAATCCACTAGAAGTTTTTGCCTTCAAAGTTTTTGCAAGTCTCAAGCTTGTGAAAAAGTTATATGTACAGTATGAAGAACGTTCTCCTGTTTCGCCAGAACCATTGAGAATGCCCATCACTATTAATACCTTAATATCTTAGTGTGTGTTTTCTACACACAAAGGCATTATCCTAAGCAAGGGATAATTTAAAAAATCAATTAAAGTAACTAATTAATCATTAGTCATTAATTTTAGTAATTAAAATCAAGACATTGATGTTGATTCATAATTACCATCTAATATTCAACTCAGATCTCCCCAGTTATCTCATCAGCGTCCTTCAGGTCAGAACAACCCTGTTCAGACTAATGCATTTACCTGTCCCATCCTGCTGGTCTCTGTCAAGCTGGAGCAGTGGCTCAAACTCTTCTTGAATTATGACTGTACTTGAAGATTCTGGACCTGTTATTTTGTAGGATGCTCCTTGGTTTCATTTTGTTAAGGGTCCCTCCTGGTTCCGGTTATGTACCTGAGGTGGGAATATCACAGAAGCGAGGCTGTGCTCTTGTCATGCATCCGATGGAGGGATGTACACTTTCAACATTGTTGACACTTACCACCTTGATAACTTCATCTCTGTCTGTCACCTGTGTGCCAGTCTGTCTATCCATCCAGCTACCCACACACCCACTCGCCTATCCACCATCCAGCCATCCATCCATCCATCCATCTGCTTGTCCCATCCATCCATACACTTGTCCATCCATCCACCCAACCATCCATCCATCCATCCATCCATCCATCCATCCATCCATCTATCCATCCATCTGCTTGTCCCATCCATCCATACACTTGTCCATCCATCCACCCAACCATCCATCCATCCATTCATCCATCCACCCATCCATCCATGCATCCACCCAACCATCCACCCACCATCCATCCATCCATCCATCCACTTGTCCCATCCATCCACCCATCCATCCACCCATCCATCCATCCATCTACCCATCATTTCTTTCTATTATCTATCTATCATGTATCTATCTTTCTGTCCATCTACATATCATTTATCCTCTATGATCTCTCTACTCTCTGTCTACCTCTCCCTCCCTCTCTCCATCCATCAGCTGCCTCCTCCCTTCAGTTCTTACGCCAAATGCATTACTCTACAGCTTCTACATCCAACTCTAAACAGACACACCCTGTTTCACTCTGCGGACACATTTAATCACACTTTGTTGACGGACACTTGGTTGCTTCATTTCTTCCTACTGCAGCGGTAATGCAGAAAGCATTCTCATACATGTGGCCTTGCTATTGTTGCTTTGATTTCTGTAGGCTGTGTTCTCAGGACTGGAATTTCTCATGTCTGAGAGCATCTGTGTTTTTATCTTAACATGCCAAGATTTTCTCTCAGAAAGATCATAGCAGTAACCAGCATGTGTTAGTGCAAACTCCAGACCCACATCATTGCTGATACTGAATGTCTTCCTTTTGAAAACTACTTTTGAGTGGTGAAAATACAGTATCTCAGTGTCCGTCTGGTGAACGACGCTGTGACTCCACTGAGTACGATCGTCTCTTCATGTGTTTGTTAAGAGCTTTTACTTCCTACCACTGGGCCTTCCTGCTCACATCTTCACCTGTTGTCTTCATCTTGCTGGTTCTGGCTGGTGTTTGTTGTGTGGTGCACGTGCTCTCCCCTGCCCAGTCTATTGTTTTTCTCCAACTTCGTGGTGTTCTCGACATATCAGTGCTTAACATGTTCTTCTTTTTCTCTTTTTCTGATATCTTTTATGATGACTGTCTTACTTAAAAATTCTTCCTTATTTCAACATAAAGTCAGTATTTTGGCAAACTATATTCTTTTTTAAAAAAGATTTATTTATTTATTATAGAGAAAGGGAAGGGGGAGGAGCTGAGGGAGAGGGCTAGAGAAATTTAGGCAGACTCCACGCTGAGTGCAGAGTCCAGATCAAGCAGGGCTTGATCTCATGACCCTGAGACCATGACCTGAGCTGGAACCAAGAGTCAGATGCTTAGCCAACTGAGCCCCCCCAGGTGCCCCTCATATCACCTTTTCTTAACCTCCCCTTGTGCACTGAATGGAAATGCTGCCTCTGTTATACCACCCACAGCCGGAGCTCGTCCTTCTTCTGACCTGTTTGTCTGTCCTGAGGCTCATCACTTTCTTTCAAATCTGAGGGTGACGTCCACTGCAGTCTGTGTGAGTAAATCATTGACGCGGTAGAACGCTCCTGACGTATCACTGAGACAAACTGCAGATTATAGACTCTGTGGTTCCATCAGGAAAGTGTGCGTGCGTGTGTTTCACACACAGGGGAGTGTGAGAGCCTGTCCACTGGGAATGTTAAAGGTTCCATCTTGGTAAAGGGATTGTAGGTGACCTGATCTCCTTACTTCCTGTATTTATGTATTGATTTTTAATTTTATTTAATACATATCTTTTATTGGGGGGGAGGGGCAGAGGGGGAGGGAGGATCTCAAGCGGGCTCCATGCCCAGCACAGAGCCTATCTCAAGGCTCCATCTCACAACCCTGAGATCATGACCTGAGCTGAAATCAAGAGTAACACACCAACTGTTTTTGCTTTTCCTAAAAGTGTTACCCAAGTGACTAAATAAAAAAGTTAACAAATTAGTGACTCCCCTTGCCTTATGAAATAAAAGCTGTCAGCTTAGTTCTGTCTTCAGGTCTCTGTAGCTGCAATGGGACCACATTTGTACGGCTGGCAAGTGGGATATTTAAAGTGAAGACTGGTATAGGTGTTCCTCACCTAGTACTCCGAGAAGGCTGTAACAGCTTATTTATTTTTACTGAAGGGAATGACCCATTAACAGAGTTGTGCAGCTGGCGACGGTGGTCGTGGTGATGGGGTTTGTTACACGACGATGCTTCCGTTGGTTTCAAAGAACTAAAAGGATGATTTACTAAGTCTGAATTCACATTTGTATAAGTTTTTTTTTTTTTTTAAGATTTTATTTATTTATTTGACAGAGAGAGATCACAAGCAGGCAGAGAGGCAGGCAGAGAGAGAGGAGGAAGCAGGCTCCTGCTGAGCAGAGAGCCCGATGCGGGGCTCGATCCCAGGACCCTGAGATCATGACCTGAGCCGAAGGCAGAGGCTTGACCCACTGAGCCACCCAGGCGCCCCTATATAAGTTTTCAATATTCATGAGGTGCCTTAAGAATTCTCTCTATTTTGGCTTTTCCATGTAAAGCGTGGGCTGTTTGGAATCAGTACCTTCCTTCTTTGTGTCTTGACTGGCCTCGCAAAGGCAGGAAGCTCCACAGGGCCCTGGAGAAGCTTTTCCCCAAGAAAGTGTTCCCAGGGCACAAACCACAGGAAAGGAACTGCTGTGTGTGTTGGGTAAGTCGGACTAGGTGGGAAGAGCCGTCAGAACTGAAACTTCCCTGTTGTGTTTTGCCTAAAGCCACTACAGACCTCCTAAAATGGTAGCAGCCTCTCAGACTCAGGCGTTTTGACTTGACTGGGCTTGATTTGCAAAGTCACAGTGAATTTCAACAACATGGAGAGCAGGTACCAGGTAGCCAAGTAAATGGGTTGACAGATGGCCAGTAGCATTCCTAGTTCTTGAAAATGAAGCCTTATCTTAATTCCTTTTATTTTTCATTGTTTTCTGTCCCGTGCTCAGGAATTTATAGTATCATACATTATAATTTCTTTATTACTGTAGTATTATTCCAATACTACTTTTTCCTGAATTCCCTTTCCGATATCCTCCTCGGGGGGTTAGTTTTACTGCCCAGGATTTTGAGATGGCAGATAATCTGGGGTAAAGGCTCCGGATATCTGTGTCTGTCCTTACATTGGCACATGGTAGTGTAGACCTGGACGGCAAAGTAAAATTTATTTGTGTGTGTGCGTGTCCCCTGCTAAAAACTGAAAGGACACCCTGTGTTCATAGTCAATGAGTAATGCATGGTCATTTTTTAAAAAATATTTTATTCGAGGGAGAGAGAGATAGAGCATGAGTGCAAGTTGGGAGAGGGGTAAAGAGAGAGGGAGAAGTAGGCTTCCCGCTGAGCAGGGAGCCCGATGCGGGACTCGATCCCAGGACCCTGAGATCACGACCTGAGCTGAAGGCAGAGGCTTCACCGACGGAGCCACCAAAGTACCCCTTGAACATCTTTTTTGATGTTATAAAATATTTGTACATCTTCCTGGTTCGAATCTTTTGCCAAAAATTTAACTGGGAGGGGCACCTGGGTGGCTCAGTGGGTTAAAGCCTCTGCCTTCGGCTCAGGTCATGGTCTCAGGGTCCTGGGATCGAGCCCCGCATCGGGCTGTCTGCTCAGCAGGGAGCCTGCTTCCCTTCCTCTCTCTCTCTGCCTGCCTCTCTGCCTGCTTGTGATCTTTGCTGTCAAATAAATAAAATCTTAAATATATATATATATATATATATATACATATATATATATATATAAAATTTAACTGGGATATTTAGTATGGGCGTGTAAGAGTTCTCTATTAGAGATGTGAGGAGATGTTGTCAAAAATAGAGTAAAACAGGAGAAATCTGGACCATTTAACGAGACCACAGGTCGGTCATGTGCGGAGCTGTTGGGAACACAACAAAAGCAGTAAAACACTGTTCCGCACGGGACCCTAATGGATGGAGACGCAATTGATTGCAGTAGCTACGTTTTCTAAGTAGGAATCACACACGGTAGAAGGAAGCTTGTTGAAATTGTTGAAGATTGCGTGGGGCATCAGCACTCTGGCCAGGATGATGGCTGCTGGCACCTGCCTTCCTGCCACTGTGTTCGAATCTGTCCTTCCCTCCCGGACACACACCCACCACATGGGCGTCCCGAAAAGTACCGCCCACGTGTCCTCAGTTTCTACTTTCTAGAAACTACTACGTTATTTGCAAACACTTAAAGGTAAGGACACACTTGAATCTTTGAGAAAGAGGAAACTTTGGGGCACGTTTCTGTATCAGACAAGTTTGTGGGACAGTTTTGCACTGGATTAAGGAAACGATGGTTGACTTGTTGGCAGACGCGTGGTTTGCTGGTGAGTCTCCTGCACCTCCGGTCCTGCAGTGGCAGGAAGCGGTTAGAGCCGTCCTGCGTACCCGCAGATGAAGGAGGGGAGAGAAGTTTGGCTTAGAGTCACGGTGCTTCGGGGCAGAAGACCCTGTTCCCAGGTGCTTCCAGCCGCAGTCTGTGAGCGGCTGGTCCATGCGGCCCTTGCTGACCCTGAGGGGCCGTCCCGAGGTCAAGCCGGCTTCCGCGTTCAGCCCACAGGAAGCCCTGTGCCCTGGCGGAGGGTAGGAGGTGGTGGGAGGTGAAGGGACCCGTAGTTACACCCCGAAGTTACTGGCTCACTCCTTGCTAATCTTCTGGTTCAGTGGGACATCTGTGGAGCCCTGGGTCCCTGAGGCCACTGCGATTCCCTGCACCGAAGCTGCTCGGGCCAGCCACCCATGTCCCTGCACACCCGTGAGCAGCAGAGTGCGTGTCCGGCTTGTGGTCCAAGCCCTTCCCAGGGGCACAGCGGCACCCCGAGTCTCGTCCTGTTTCTCTGGGGGCTGTTCTCACTGCCTCGTTTTGTGCAGAGTCGGGGAAATGCAGGCGATTTCTGACGGAGCCCTGGGCTTGGTTCTCCGGCTGGTGGCTTCCTGTGGGGACACTAGGGGTCCCAAGTCTCTCCGGGGGCCAACGCCTCACAGAATCCTGCTCCTCCAAGATAGTCTTCTGGGTGGAAGGGGCAGGGGAAAGTGCACCAGGGAGCGGCAGGTGTGCGGGGGAGACCTTCCGAGGGAGCTGTTCTTTGTTGCCCGCACATGTTGGGGGTCCAGCCGCAGGTGGAGCCATGGTGGAGCCGCGGCCAAGCCGCCAAGGCGCTGGCCTCGGGAGTGGAGCCCAGCACGCGGGAGGCCCTCGGTGCCCTGTGCCCCAGACCTGTGGGCTGACTCCTGCTTGGCGAGTGCCACAGACTCCGGGCGTGGGCCGGGGTCTGGGTTTGCACATGAGAGTGCCCTCGTGACCTTTGCTCACGGTGACTGCGTGTCCTTGACAGTTGCCGAGGACCTGAGCTTGGAGACGTGCTGAGCTCCTTCAGCAGGTGCACCGAGGGGCTCGTTAAACTGCCAGCTGCTTCTTTATTTTGGTCTAAAACTGTGTGCGAGCCCAGAGGCTTTCCAGCAAAGGGAGCGTTACCTTATACGTCGAATAACAGACTCAGACCCGGTGGCCCCCGCAAGCCCGGCTTAGGGCGCAGCCTTGCCCTCAGTTGTTCACTGAATGTCCAACCGCCCTGCGCAGAACAGAGGCAGCACACAGAGCCTTCTGCGTTTTTGGCCCTGCCCCGGGCACCCTACTCGCCACATACGGGACAATTGGAATGCCTGGGCCGCCATATAAAGTGGCACCAAGGGCTTAGAAGTCTTCAGGTTTCTTAGGGTTGTTGTAAATGACAATAATCTGCTTCCTTCTTCTCCAAGAATATGAAAAGATTGTTTTAGATCCACAAGGGACCGAGTCCGCCGTCTTTGTCACGAACCAGCCACAAGCATTATTGGGTTAAGGTCTCAGCTCACGTTCAAGCTAGGGAGGTGAGGCCCTTGGTGCTGCAGTTTCTGCATCGCAAACTAGCCCTGAGGACGAGTCTCGGTGCACGTGCTGTCCTCTGGCAGACGACAAAGGACGACATCAAGGGTTTCCCGTAGGTCCTCCGATGGCTGGAGCGACAGCATGTTTCCACCTGGGCGTGGGAGCCAGAAGTTCATACCGTTTTCACATATCATGAAACAGCATTTTTCTTGGGTTGTTCCTCATCCTGTCTACGAGGCTAGAAGCTGTTCACAGCTCAGAGGCCTGCAGAGCAGCTGGTAGGCTGCGGGGGCCCACAGGCTGTGGTCTGCTGGCCGTGGCCGGATGGGCAGGTGCAGGGGAGTGTGTGCAGGGCGAGCATGCATGGGGCTGGGGGCTCCGGGCCCCTGAAGGCTGCCGCTGTCTTCCATGCGGAGCTCGGTGACACTCTCAGCCAGTGGCTGCGGGCCTGCCCATGATCGACCGCGGCCTTCAGTACTCCTTGTTTATAAATAAATCATCTTTATAAGTAAATCACTTTTTTTTTTCTGGGTTGCAAACTGTAGTAAAAAACATTAATAGCACTGAATCAAAATGGGGCAGTCGTCTGGCCTGTGAAGGGCTCTGGGGGGAGAAACGGTGTTTGATCCGGCTTCGTCCCCCACGCTGGGCCCATGTGCTTCTGGCAACAAAGAAACGCTTGGTGAGCAAAGGAGTCCGTCCTTGTCACCGGAGGGGACAATGTCTTCATGTCCATTACCTGTGACAGTCTTTGGTCTTAACGATCGTGTCATTTGAAGCTTCCCAGAGCCCTGCAAAGCCTGGGGGCCTCGCCCTCACTTCACGGAGCAGAAACCAGCGCAAAGGCATTGGCGAATGGTTTCCGTGTCGTGCTCACTCTGGTCGGGACTCCCTGGGCTGGGGTCCTCAGAGGGGCTGGGCAGGCAGCCCCAGCCAGGGAGCTTTGCAAACCAGCTGAGAGACACTGACCTCAGGACCGCTGGGGCCCAGAACAGCAGCTGGGCTGCCGACCCAGAGGGCTTTCTGTGTTTTTTTCTAGCATTTTCCTAATGCAAGACTGAGATGTTCTGGAGGTAAACTCTGTCTGTTTTGCTTGATTTGCAATGTTGGGCTTAAGTTAAAGGCCCGAGTCAGAGCGGAGACCAGGAAGGTCACACGAGGGTAACCCTAGGGGCTGTGCCCCCTGAGCCCGGGGCCCTCTTTTCTCTGGAAGGGCCTCCGGCTGCTCCCCAGGGAGCTCACGCCGGGGTCCTGCAGCAGCCGCTGGCTCTGATCTCAGACCTGGGACAAGGCCTGCAGATGACCTCGCTCTGGAACCCTCCGTGGTCTCAGGAATGCCCTCTGGCGTGGCGCCAGCCTCTCCTTCCCTGCGCAGCAGCGGCTCTGCTCCGCGTGGGCAGGGCGCCCCCTGGTGGGCACGCGGGAGGCTGCGGGCGCGTGTCCCGCGGGGAGGAGGGATGGGGAGAGTTCCAGAAGCCCGCGTCCTGGTGCCCCTGCCCGCCGCACCTGCCCGCCGTCCTCTCCCACTCCCCTGGCCCTGGCCTCCCTTCCCTGTCCTTGCCTCCACGCCCTCCTTCCCCCGTAGCTTGGCACCCAGAACCGGGACTCAAGCTCTGGCCCATCGAGAACATCCCCTCCGGCTCCGGACCCGTGAGTTTGACGCCTCCAGCTTCCTGCTCCCCGCTGGGAAGCGGGCGTTAGAAGTGTCCTGTCCACGGGGATGCTGCGGCGACCCAGGGTGCTAACGCAACGCTCAGCCTGGCCCAGGGCCTGGAGAGGTCACCGGGCATTGCCCACACTCGCCCCCATGCTCCCCACACTGCCCACCCCTGCAGGGACCCTGCGTGGGGGAGGGGCAGGGTGGCCTGCAGACGGCAGCCACCGAGACCCCCGCACACCCCAGTCTGCGGTGGGTCAGCCGACGGGTCTGCTGGAGGTGGGCCTGCAGGGGCTGGGGCAGCCCCTGGGAGTCACCCCAGGGGCTCTTTCTTATGACAGTGGCTGCTTGAAGCACAGATGTCCGCTGCAGACGTTCCAGTCCAGTCGCGACGTGGCCTCCACGCCCTTCCTCGTGCCCACAGTGCATGGCCGCAGCCACGAGTGGGTTCGCTTGGGTGGAAGTACAGGCAGCGGAGGTGACCGATGACGGTCGCTCCTTCTGAACCCAGAAGTCCCGTCGTACCTGCAAGGACCGGCCAGCTCGTGAGCACGGCGAGGACCCAGGTGGTCGCTCCAACACTCCTTCCCTGGTTCTCGTGTCCCCTAACAGTCACCCTCATGGGCGGGTGGGCTTATGCGCTCTGGGCACCTGCTCACGCTCCCGGTCCTGGAGACGGGGGGAGCCTCTCCCAAGCACGGGCAGGACTATGAGGGGTCCTCGCAGATCGCGGGCCGGTCGCACATCTCATGTCACACCAGAGAGGACGCGTGTGTGGGAGTCTGGATTTCACAGTGTGCGGTGGGCTTTTTTGGGGGTATGACGTCCCTGCCAGGCTGGGGTCTCTGTGGGGGTGGGTGCAGCCAGAGGAGGCAGCGGGGGGCTCGTGGGGCTTGCTAGGATGACAGCGGGAGGGTGACGGTGGGACGGAAGCATGGGGAGGGGTGAGGGAGCAGGGGAAGAGCCGGCCTTCCGCGAGGGGCAGGGGTGGCCGTGCCACGGTGACCGGTGAAACCCACCATCAGGGTCAAGAACACCGGAGTCCGAGAAGGTTGAAGGGAGAAAGTAGTGAGTGTGGCCTGGGGGGTGCCGATACCTGCTGCGCTTGGCCGTGGGGCGCGGGGGTGCAGACAGCGGTCTGGAGAGCCTTGGCGCATGTAGCCGGAGGAGGCCGGACTCCAAGAGAAGGTGAGGACAACCCCCACCCAGTGCATTTGAGGGGCCACCAGGGAGGGTGGGAAGAAGAGATCAGGAGGGAGCAGGTGGTCAGTGCAGCCGGGTAGGCAAGGAGACCAGCGAGGAAGGCCGGGGCACTGGGTCACCACACTCAGCACCGGGGGCCCCGGTGCCCTCAGGGTGAGCCCTGCCCATGGGGCAAGACCAGACAGCGGTGGGCAGAGGATGAACCGTAAAGCACACAGATGTAGAGCACGGTGGTGTGGGCGGGACACGGGGGGAAGCCGTATGGCCCGGGATGGGGTCCTTTTCCAGCGGGCGGGGCTCCAGCAGGTTAGTGGGCCGGGGACACGCCGGGCAGGAGAGGGCTCTGCAGGGGAGAGGCTGGGGGGGCAGCAGATGAGACCCATGGTGGGTGCAGGTTCCGCCAGGGGGCAGAGGACAGGGTCCGCCCCGGAGCTGAGGGGGCCTGCAGAGGCAGGGTCGGGGGCCGGGAGCTGGGACCAGGGAGCTGAGGTGGAGCCATGTTCCTTTCTGAACACAAAATTGTCTTTCAAAAATCTGTCCACTTTCGGTCCACAGCCTCCTGAAATCTAGGTAGCGTCTCTGGTCTCGGTGGGGGTTGACGACCAAGCACGTCTAGGAACCCGGCGGGACGCGCACCGGTCCCCACCATCTTGGCGGCTCATGTCCTCCGGGCAGCCACACCTTCTCACGGCGCTTCCCACGGGGCTGCCTTCCCTTGGGGCTGCCCTTGCGTCACCGGCCCCGGGCAAGGGCCCCCAAGCGCGGCTGTCTGGAGCGCACACGGGTGTCTGTGGGAAGCCGGCACCGCGTGAGGAGACACTGGAAAATGGCAGAGCTCCGACAGGTGGCAGGTGTCACCGCACACGCTCGCGTGATGTGGCGTTTTCTAGGAGTCTGCTCTTCCTAAACACCCAGGCACCGCCTAGCAAGTCAGTCCGAGTGGATGGCCGGTGGCGCGAGCCGGATGCCGACACCTCACGCGGCAGGAGAGTGCCGTGATTTCGTTCTATGAGGACGGATCTTCAGTTTGTCTGTTTGTGTCATTTATGTAATCAGGGAATCCCAGATACACGGCCTTTTTTTTTTTTTTTTAATTAAACAATCTAGTTTTTAAATGTTACGGCTACTCAGTTGCTTCTGTGTTCTAGACAACAAATACCGTGTTATTCATGAAAACAGATTTCTTCCTTATGAGATCAGTTGTCAACTCTGCAAAATTACTTCTCGTGCAGAATTTAAAGGGGCCCCTTTGACTGTGAAGCTGGTGGAAGCAGCAGGTGGGAGAGCGTTGGGCTCGTGGAGCGGAGTTCCCGTCAGCGGCTGGAGAACGGACCTTCTCTGTGCATTGATGGGGGCAGGGCTTTGGGGAAAGCGCTCACCGTAAGGTCTGGGGGTGGCGGATGGCATCTCAGGGCAGACGCTACTTTTTTTTTTTATGCTCACAGGACGCCTTACAGTGGCTTCCACATGATGTCGCAGCTGCCTGAGGAAGGGCTTCTGTCCGGGTGCATGCACTGGCGCCTGCTCTCCGCGGTCCCAGGACGCCCTCCGTGTCAGAGGGCGGCTCTCAGCGCAGCCGATGTGCCCAGAGGGCGTTGAAGGAGCCGCCCGTAACAGGACAGAGGAATTACTATTGTAACCTGCTCCCAGACGTCAGGCCTTGAGCAAAGTGAGGGGGAAATGACGTGACTCGGGTGCACGCGGGGCTCGGACACACGAAGGTCAGGGCACGAGGCAGGGGCGCGGAGAGGCGGGGCCAGCACACACGAGATCCCGCAGACGTGCTCTTCTTCCTGCTGTTTCTGGACAAGAGCGTTGACAGGCTCTCTTCTAGAGCAGACGGGAGCTGCACTCGGCAGTCCTCTTGGAAGGGAATGAAGTGGTTTTTTTAAAACCACACTTGTTTTCCAAATAATGACAAACTCACAGGGAAGTTGGAGGTGCCATAGAAAGAACAGTTCGTTCCTGGAAACGGAAAGGAGTGAGTTGCCAGCCTGACCCCCGCCAGACGTTCGTGTGTGTTTCCCGTCATCTGGGGCGCACTCTTTCGTCGCCGTGACTCCCACAACCGCCAGCCCGAGGCGGCGCCCACGATCGCCCAGACCCGGGAGGAACCCCACCTGCTCTCTCTGTCGGGTCTTTTCCAGCAAAGGGATCCAGTGACCATGGGGGGCGGGGTGGGGTCTTGTCATTTTTCCGAGTCTCTCCTCTGGTCTGGAACAGTTCTGGAGTCTGTCTTTGATTTCTGGCTTTGGCACTTATGAGGGTCATGCCACGGCGGCTTCTGTCCAGGCGGCGCTCGGGCGTCAGGGGAGGAGCGGTGACGCCCCATTCCTGCCGCACCCCGTCCGGGGCACGCGATTCCCCGTCTCGGCGTGGAGGCTGTTTCCTTTATCACTTGAGGACGGTGCTGTCAGCCAGGTGCTCTCTGTAAACTTTCTCCTTTCCGTTGGCAACTGGTTAGTAACTTAGATGCTAGTGAAGGAAGAAGAAAAAGAAAACAAGAACCTAGGACTTTTACTTCTCTCCGTTGTTATTTATATTTGTAAACTCTTGTCTTGTGCAAAACATATTGGTTTCTAACTAGATGAACAGGGGTACATTTTGTCTGATCTTATGATCTACCTGTGTTGGTTTCAGAATTACAAGAGCAATAACCCTACAGCAACATGACTGTTGAGTGAGTTCAAACAAAATACTTGAGGATAAATACGACGGAGCATGCGAAATCCTACACAAAACTATCAAACAATAAGAAAATCAAAGACAATCTGAGCGAATGCAGACATAGACCTTGTTCTTGGGTCAGAAGACTCAGTAGTGTGGGGCGCCTGGGTGGCTCAGTGGGTTAAGCTGCTGCCTTCGGCTCAGGTCATGATCCCAGGTCCTGGGTTCGAGCCCCACATCAGGCTCTCTGCTCAGCGGGGAGACTGCTTCCTCCTCTCCCTCTGCCTGCCTCTCTGCCTACTTGTGATTTCTCTCTGTCAAATAAATAAATAAAATAAAATAAAATAAAAAGAAGACTCAGTAGTGTTAAAATGTCAACTCTCTCCAAACTACCTACAGCTTTAATTCAATTCGGGTCAAAAACCTCTGCAGGTCTTTTTGGGTAGAAATGGACAAGCTGATCCTAAAATTCATTTGGAAATGCAAAGGATCTTGAACAAGAAACAAATTTGAAAGAGAACAAAACAGAGCAATGACCACCACCTGATTTCAAGACTTGTCACGAAGCTGTGGCGACCAGGGTGCGAACCTACGGCCGGAGAGGTGGGCAGACGGGTCAGCAGGACAGAGTCAAGGGTGTACATCCACGCGTATAGGGATGTTTGGTGTTTGAAAAGAGTTTAAAGGCCATTTCGTGGAATAACGAGAATCTTTTCAGTCATTAGTGCTGCAGAAGTTGTATGTCCACGTGCTAAAAACCGACGAACGAGGGATCTTTGATCCGTGCAATCCAGCCCATCCAAACATGAGCTCCAAAGGGATCAGAGAGAAATGGAAAACGTGACTACCAGCTCCCAGTGGAAGACAGAAGGTCTGTGCTGGGGTAAGCACAGCTTTTCTTAGACCTGTGCCCGAGCGTGAGCTCACGCAGACCAGCGTGGAGCGTGGAGCAGGCACACACGACGCTTGACAGACTGAACTTCTTTAAAAAACAAAACAAAACAAAAACAAACTTCTGCTCCTTGGGAAATGCGGTTGGGAGAAGGAGATATTTGCAAATCTCGTATCTGGTAACGGACTTGAATCTTGAGGGTGTTTAAGGGAATCTTGATGCTCATTAAGAAAACAAGAAAACAAACAACCTGATGAAACACCGGGCAAAAGTTGTGAGCAGGCGGTCCCCCCGCCGCCCTCCTCCTCCTCCTCCCACAGCAGATGGCAAAGAAGAAAGAAAAGACGCTCACCCCCATGAATGGAGACCACAACGGGCCACCACGACCGACGCGTGTTAGGGAGGCTAACGTCAGCAAGAACAACGCACCCAGTGTCCAGGCCCCCTTTGGGAGGTCTCGGACCCACACACACAGGCGGGGACGCAGGGTGGGGCAGCCACGGCATGTGGCTTTTCTCCAAGTGAAAGACCCTTCCCGCACGGTGTAGCGATTCCGTTCCTTAGTGTTCACCGAACAGAGGAGCAGGCAGGCATCTCTATCTGAATACGGACACAGAGAGGGTCGCAGCTTTCTTGGCAAGGGTGAAAACCGGAAACCTCCCAAAGCCTTTTTGGGACACGCGTGGATGAAAAGCAAATTGTGGGATATGGAGAAAATGCGGTGCTATCAGCCATCCGTGGAACTACCGGTCCAAGAACCGGCACGGACGGGTCTCAGTGTAACCACGCAGAGCAAAGGGAGCCAGACCCCAACAGAGCACGGACGGCATGACCGTGTAGATGAAAAGTCCAGAACGTGTGAGCTCCTCTCGGGTGACCCGCGGCAGGGCCGTCCCCATCTGGGGGACCCCAAGGGACAGGAGGAAGTTTCGAGCGTGGCGCGTGTTTGCTCTCTTGACCATGTCGATGGTTTCACATGTGGTCCGTGCATCAGACTCACCAAATCGTAGTCCCTACACGTGGGGTCTGTCATTGTCACTTGGACCTCAATGATGTGGTCAAGAAAACAAAGTTGCCTGGGGCAGCTCCCAACGCGGACAGCGCTCAGTGCCATTTCTTTTTTTTTTTTAAAGATTTTTTTTTTCATTTATTTGACAGATCACAAGTAGGCAGAGAGAGAGAGAGAGAGGAGGAGGCAGGCTCCCTGCTGAGCAGAGAGCCCGATGCGGGGCTCGATCCCAGGACCCTGAGACCATGACCTGAGCGGAAGGCAGCGGCTTAACCCACTGAGCCACCCAGGCGCCCACTCAGTGCCATTTCTTGTCAGCTTTGACAACCACTAGTTTTTAGTTCCGTGTTACGCGTACAAATGTCTGAACGTCTGCAGTTGGAACCGTGAGCAGGAGACTCGCTGGGTGGTCCCCTTCTGCCCAGCTCCTTCCCTGCCCCAAGGGGACTGCTCTTTCTCTTAAATAAAGTCTCCATTTATTTTCCCATTGAGTCTTCTTGGAACTACCAGGAGTGGGTGTGTCCACGTGCAGAGACACACACACTCACGGTGCGCCCCTCCTCCCCTTCCGAGCGGGCAGCGGTCCGGCGGGACGTCTTCCGGCTTCTGCGCCTCTGGTCCTGGTGCGGCGTCCAGACTGCGGCGGCGGAAATGGCTAGGGATTTCCAAGGTGCTGTTGTGTCGGAGTCTCCCCTGGGCCCCGTGCTCAGCTTGTCTGCGTGGTTTAGGAGCACAGAGATCGGTGCTTTGCCTCGGGCTGAACCTGTCACCCAGCGGGTTTCACTCCAGACCTGTGGGGAGTGAAGACCCCCAGGAAACTGGGCTTGGCCTCCACGGACGGCAACAGCCTGTCTTGGCGGCTCCCACCCCGAGATCGTTTATGCCCACGTGTGGCCACTCCTGGAGGGCTCCCGGCCCCCAGGGACGGGTCCTGCGGTGCTGTCTCCTTCAGCAGGACCCCGTCTGCCCCCCCACGCCCGCCCATGGCCCTATGTCCTCTGCGGGGCTTGGTGGTTGTCCTGTTGAGGCTCTGCGCTGCAGGCCTGGGAGGATGTGAAGACGGGAGCGGGAATTCCCTTCTCTGAAGGAAGACATCGGTCATCACCCTGCAGGCCGCCGGCTGCAGACACCAGCATGTTCCCGTCCACGAGCTTCAGGAGAGCTGCTGTTCGCCCAGAAGGGCCCAGCGTCCCGAGACTCCTTTATGTTTAAGAGAACGACAGACGGTTGTCAAGGAAAAGACCCGTGCGTCGTCCCCAAACTTTCCCGTCACGTTGCCCGCACGACTTTAGGCCACGTCGTGGACGTGAGAGGGTTCAGTGCGTCCCCATATGCTTCCCGTGAGCGTTTTATTGCCTAAGATGCCTGCTTCGGAAGGCGTTTCTAGATGTGCATAATATTAAAAGACATTCTTTGAGGACAGTCAAGAACCACCCCACTCCCCAGGGTGAAGAAAAAAAAAAAATAAAGCTTTTTTTTAAATTTACAAAGTTGAAGGTTCAAATTTTAGCCAGTATTGGAAATGGGATGCAGGCGTTGGTGACGGCAGGCCAGACGCCTTCTTGAACACGATCCTTATTTGTAGAACAGAAATTTTGTTTTGTTTGTCAGACAAACTCTGGCATGTGAAACCGAGCTTTGCGAGCGAGGGTGGTGGGGAGAGCAGTCTGGCTTCCCGCAGAGCGTGGGGCTGTGGCGGGCCAAGTAGCCTTGGCCTGGACGGAGAGGCGGGAGGGGGTGGTTCCTGCAGGCTAGCGGGGGAGCTGGCTGGGCCAGGCGGTCTCCAGGGGCGGGGGCGAAGGACAGGGGTCCAGCACCTGCCACCACAGTCGTCTTTGCTATGGGACCGACGAGTCGGGGTGATCAGGAGGCACATTCTCGGCCTCCACAGGGGAGGAACGGGAGGCAGAAGTGGCTACTGTACAAGACGCTCCTGCGGTAGACGCTGACAGGCTCCAGAAACACCATGGCGGCCCCAGCAGGGGCGAGGTCCTACCTCACTAGAACTGATTGAAGACACCCAGGAAAGAGAAAGGACCCTTGAAGTGTGGTCCCACCTGTGAAATAGTTATCAGAAGTGGGGGTGGTCCTGGGGAGGTTGGTCCTGGGGGGGTTGGTTCTGTGGGGAGCAGTTCTGGGGGGGGCGGCTCTGCACTCAGATGTTGAGTGTCCTCCCCAAATCTGGTTTGATGGTTTCTGTGTTGAAGGGATGAATGGGGTGGGTTCTGGCCCCCGTCTGACCGGAGGGTGACCTGGGGAAGGCGTAGAGGAGGACGCACAGATGTGTCTCAGCAGGAAGGTGCCCCTTCACGGAAGCACCTCGCATGGCCTCCTTCAACCATCCCGGTGTAAGTGAGCTCCTATTTCTTCCTCGGGAAGCCTGGAGCCTGTGAGATGTCTGAGGGGGACGTGTCCAGCGGACACGGGGACGATCATGTTGGGGGAGATCTGACGTGTTTCCTCTGGTAGGGGTCGGAGACAGGGAGATGAACCCGCATCTCTTTCCTGGGGAGGGACGCGGTGGCAGGCCTGGCTGGAAGATGGCGTAGGGCCACCCCTGGCCGGCTCTCCGTTTCTCCCAGCAAATTACTCCTTCTGTTCCCGGGGCTTCCGTCTGCTTACCTCTGCTGGTGGGTTTCCTGCCTCTGACAAGGAGCCCTTGTCCTGTGTGGACGGTGGTTGGAGAGGTAGGGGCGGGCATTCGGCGTGACACCGTGACCTCAGGCCGGGTTGGGGTCTGCTGTTCCTTTGAGGATTTCCTAGCGAGCTCTCGGGCGGACAGGGCCTGGGTGTGCAGTCGGACTCGGGGGCAGAGGGCCCGCTATATGGGGGGTGCTGGGTTAGATGGTTTCCACCTCTTGAGTCTGGGCCGGGGTCCCTCCTGAGACCCATGGGACCCCATGGCACTTTCAGGTCTGCCTTCCTGAAAGGAGGGGGCCCAGGAAGACCCCAGAGGGACTGTATGATACTCCCTTGGGTAATGTGGGGTGGGTGGGGGGAAGCAGGGGTGGCACCTGGGCCAGCGGGAGAGTCCCATGGCCTGTGTGACTGCGGGGCTGCGAGGTGGCCTGAACACACTCCACTACAGGCCCGTCCCCGAGGGCATCTGGACGCATGGGAGCCGGGCTGGCCACGGCACAGTAGAGGGAGGCTAGCAGGAGGGAGTTGGGGTAGGAGGGAATTCTCACCGTCTCTCTGCAGGACAGATGGATGGTCGGGCGGACGGTGGGATGGTGAGACCCGGCTCTATGGCAGAATTCATGCCAGACCTCGGTCCATACGCTTCTGACCTTTCCTGACAGCTGAACTTGGTGCCGCCCCAGCCAGGGTCTCGGCTGCCACCCCCCAGCCGGCCTGCCCCTTGTCTTTGCTCAGCGCCGTGGATGCCTGGCCCATCAGTGCAGGCAAACCACCAGCACGGACCCCTCCAGAGGAACGGTGGAAGCTCTCCTTGGCCGTTGAGCTCCATGAAAATACGGAAGTCCTGCATTTGACAACAGGACCGTCTACCTCCCCCGACAGAAGTTGTGGGCCTGGGAGTAGCCTCTCGTGAGCGGAAGGTTCTGACGCCCTGGAGTCTGAGCTGTCCTCCCCAGAGCGCGGAAGCCCCTCTTCAGTGAGCACAGAGCGCACCTGTTCCATCACACAGGCGGCCACGTGCACAGAGCCTGGGTCCCTCCCTACGTCTTCCTTCCAGGACGCCGCTGGTCTTGGAACGGTAAGACGGGTACGTGGACAGGGCGTGGAGGCCTGGGGGTGCCAGTGTGTGCACCCGACGGTCCATGCGCCCACCACTGCCCGCACAGGCCATACCTCGCACCTCCTGAATTTGCTCTACCCCGGTCAGCCTGCGAGCCCAAATGTCACAAGGGAGATTTGGAGGGGCGGAGAGCGGTGGCCCCTGTTGGCCACACCTGGTGGACTGCCTCCTCCCATCTGCCCACAGTCCGAGGACGGAGACCCTCGTCTAGGACACAAGGGGCTGGGTGCAGACCTCACTACCCAGCTACCTTCGGGGAGTGTCCTGAGGGGAATCAAGTTGACCGTGGGAAGAATGTATGTTATTGCCTGGATTTGGGCGGATAAGTGTCTAATAACGGACTCGGCCGCGTTGTGGGGCTGTGGGAGGCTTCCCGCTTTCCCTTACACTTTCTCTATTGATGAGACGTCTTGCAAAACACACACACATACTTGGTACTCAGAGAAGAAAAAGTCCCTTTAACACTTAAGACGCACGAGAGCGCTGCTCCGTGAACTGTGCTGCCCCAGATCTGCGGGGCCTGGGAACCGGGGGGAGGCTGACACGCGAGCCTGCTCGGGGACGCCCTCCGACCCGCCTCAGAAGGCTCCCAGGAAGGCTCCCCGTGCAGAAGCAGGCCCCTGGCTGACACACTCACCCGCGCCCAGAAGAGTCCGGGGGGCTGGGACCTGGGAGTCTCTGCGCGCCCCGAGCCGGTGCGCTGCCCGGAGGGAGCCGTGGCACTTGGTAGCCCGGCGGTGGGTGCTCATACAGCCCCTGACCCGGGGCCCCGGGGAGCCGTGCTGGGGAGGAGGCGGGGAAGTGGGGCGCCTCAGCGGGGGACCGGAGGCGGGAGCAGGGCTCCGGTGAAGGTTTGGCCCGACCCCTGTCTCGCCGCGGGACAGACGCCTCTTGGGCGGATCTTGGCGCCTTTGAACGCCACGCCTCCCACGCAGGAGCACAGGGAGCCTCCGCCAAGATGGTGGAAGGAACGTGCTCCGAATCTGGGAAGAACCTTCCAGGTTATGAACACCCTTCACCGGGCATGAGCTGGGAGGCCTCAAGACGAACCCGACACGTGCAAATTAAAATTCTGTTCTTTGTCTGAGCCTCGCGGTGCAAACCGGGCCTTACTGAAATCCCGCCGAAGTCAAATCCGATCCGTCCTCAAAGTAATACTATTTTCATTTTTCATCTTGAGAATTATTTGCAGACCTGTTGGCTCACAATGAATCTCCCAGTATTTTGCAATTCTGCTGGACTTATTTACTTTTGGGGGCGAGTTTCTGGGCACTACCACGAAAACCGAGGAAGGAGTGTGGCTTGGAGTGACCACTGTTTTGCAAGAGAGGCCCCGGGAGCTGGACGCAGAAAACCGTGCTGTTACCCGTCGGTTAGCCGTGATCGACCCTGCTCTCGCTCCTTCCATCTTAGAAGAAGAATTCTTTTCGCTCTCCTTTTGAGCTTCAGAGGAGAGTCGGAGAAACAGGAACCACTCAGGGGTTTTTATTCTCAGTGTACTGAGCACCTCCTCCCCGCAAAGGCAGAGCGTTCCCGCAGGCAGGAGAATTCCGGTGGGCAGCCCGGTGTCTTCCCCAGCAGGGGGTTCAGGGAATGGAAGTCACTTCTGACCCGGCTGTCCCAGCCTGGGGGCCATGAAAGCTGTCGGGGTTGAAGGAAAGCAAAGGCCCCGTGTTCTTCTGTTCAAGCTGGCAGGGCCAAACGCCTCCGGTAGGGTCCATCAGGGCTCTAGTCGGGGGCAGTGGAGGGAGAAGTGGGCTGCCTCCCCTGCTCTCCCCACAAGGGCTCTGGGGGAGGGATCAGCCATCAGACCTGGCTTCCGTGGGCTGTCTCCCCTGGCCACGCAGAGAAGCCACACCAGGTCTACCCTGAGCCCCCAGCAGCAGTGAGGTGCTAGGGACCATCCCCCACTAGCGACGCTGGCTCCTCCTGGCCTGCCGGTCCCTCCGCCACGTGGAGATGCCTTCTCCTGCTGTCCAGTCCACTCTGCCCAGACTCCCACCCTGTCCGCGGCTCCACTCCTGCCCCCACACTGTGTAGGAGGACAGGCCCTGCCATCGGTCCCTCCCTGTCCCCAGTGCCTGGAGCAGCCCGGCCTGCGAGGCACTCGGGGCTTCCTTAGATGAACCTGCTTGGGCTCAGTTCATGCTGCTGAGGTCTCTTCCAGGGCCTCCTCGGGGATTTACACTAGGAGGCATGTTTAGTGGGGCTTCCTGTTTGCAGAGCCTGGGGAACGTGTGCGCCTTTCCTCGGGGTGAGGCGGGATCTCGCTATGGCTTTGATTTCACGATGATGATGAGGGACGTTGAGCATCTTTTCGAGTCGGCCTCCGCATGTCTTCTTTGCAAGAGTGTCTGTGCAGATCCTCAGCCCAATGTGTCATTGGAGCGTTTGTCTGCTTTGGTGTTGAGTTGTTTGTGCAAAGCTCAGTGCCCCGTGTGCTTACCACATTGTGCACAGCAGCCACGGTGTGGAAGCAGCTGCGGCGTCCGTCCACGGGCGAGCAGATGAGGAAGGTGCGGTGCACCTCCCAGGGGACATTCCGCAGCCACAAAGGGATGAGACGGTGCCAGTTACAGCAGCAGGGATGGGGCTGGAGGGTACCGGCCGGGCGAAATCGGGCAGACCGAGAACACAGGTTCCACACGTTCTCACGACTTACACGTCAAGTCTGTGAAACGGAACAAACGAATAAACAAAACCCAGAATCAGACTCGTAAACACCCGGAACAAATGGACCGTTGCCAGAGGGAAGGGGAGGGGCCGAGGAGACGGGGTGCGGGAGGGGGAGGCCCGGGCCGCCGGCCGTGCAGACGACGAGGCCCAGCTGCGGAATGTGGACGAGGATGCTGTGGCCGCGTGTATGGGGACAGGTGGCGGCTGTACTTGGGGTGAGCGTGGAAAGACGGATAAGCTTGCGGAGTCCCTGTGTCCACACCCAACATGAAGGCCACACTGGGCATGAACCAAGCCCTGATTTGAAACCTGCTGGGTTCACACGGGGTCATGCAGAGCCGAGGCCGGCCGCGTGGGGGCAGCCTCAGCTGGAGGGTGCGGACCGCATGCAGACCCCTGTGCTCGGACCTAACCTCGGCCGAGCCCCTCTGGCGGCAGGACGATTGGGATCGGACCGCGCAAGGTCCCTGGTGGGGCAGGCAGCCCAGGATGGCATGGTGCGACCCTCGTAGCTCTTGGGGCTGGTGGGGGGGGCCCGGGGTCCCCAGGGGTGGGAGGAGCTGGGGCTTGTCACAGGGCCAGAGTGCGGGACGGCAGTTTTGAAGACGCCCCTCTGATGAAGCCGGTTTGCACCATGGCTCCGAGTCCTTGCGTGAGGACCGGCAAGGCTGCCCTGACCCCCTCAGCTGGGCGGGGAGGACAGGCAGAAGCCACCCTGGCCCCATGGGCCCTGTGCGGGAGGTGGAGCCATGATGTGACCAGAGAGCGGGGAGCTGGGGGTCTGCGGGAATGCTTGTCTGAAAGCCACAGAGCGGACCCCCTGCCCGGGCTGCTGCGCCTGAGTCCGGATTGCAGGGTGCGTCCCACCGGCCGCAGGGTCAGGCCTGAGAGTGCCGGTGACCCCCAACCTGCGGATGGACCTGCTTCTCGGAGAAGCGTGTCCAAGGCTGACTTTGGTCACTTTCCACATTGGGAAAAGCCACGTGCCCCGTATCACCAAGGGGATGGAGCATGGTTCCCAGGGCTTGATGGGAAATGTCCTGCGTTAGACCTTTCTATGTCAAGTGTTCGCGCTGCCTTGGCCCCAGTTTGGTCTGAAGTGAAGGAAGGGGTCACGGCAGACAGTGTTACTCGCAGCCCTGAGGATGCTACACCCCTCCCCCACGAGTCCCGTGAAGTCTGGACCTGGACGTGGGAGCCGTACAGGAACCCAGGGTGGCAGACCATGGACATGTCCTGGCGGACGCCCGCCTGGGCTCCACGGAGGCTGAGACGTCCCGGACGGACCCGGTGCAGCCGCAGCCCCGCTGGGCACAGGAGGGCCGAGCCACTGCGAGCCTCCCTCCAGGCTCCTGGGAGCCCACGTGCTGGCCGGGCAGAGGGACGTCCACTGCAGGCAGCGTGGTGGCCTGGAGCGGACAGGCCTGTCACTGACCACAAGTGCCAAGATGCACCCTCCAGCTTTCTTCAGGTTGCCGCTTCTGACTGGCAAAGAAGGTACCATTGGTTCCTAAACCCATGTGCGGCCAGAGCCGCAGGGCCACCCGAGACAGAACGAGAAACGCGGCGTCCCGATCGAGCGTGATCCCGGGTTGACTCGCCGCGTCCAGCTCAGCACAGGTTTTGCGTCCGTTCCACTGTCGGAGACACTGTATGAAGCTTCTCTGTCTGGACAACCGTGCCCCACGCCCTGCTCTCCTCGGCCTGGTCCCAGCTCCACGTGGGGCTGCTGTGAGCCAGAAGCCGCTCCTTCTTTGGAGGGATGGAGGGAAGCCGAGCAGCCGTCCTCCCCAAGCATCTGCCTTCCAAGGCGACGAACTGCTCACGGAGATGCAGACCCAGACGTTCCGGAGACTTTGGGCGCTCGCTGCCAGAGCTGGGCTGCTCCCGGCTGCGGGGGTCACACTCGGGGAGCTGTGCCAGGGGCGTGGCCTCGGTCCTCGTGCACACCCTGTGTCCCGGCGGCCGAGCTGTGAGCAGTGGCGCTCCGCCCGCTGTCCACTGGTCACTGGCCTTGTTCCGGGGTCAGGTCCCTCGCGTACCCTGGGCCTTGTTCTCCCTTCTCCACACACACGGCTCCCACCCGCGCGTCTCCTCTTCCCGAGGGCAAGCGTCCCGCACAGGAGCGCGGTCTCCAGCTCTGGAGGTCGGGGATCCTGCATTCGGGCGGCTGGACAAGCTTCTTCAGGGGCTCCGGGGAGGGTCCCTTGGGTTGCCTGCGTGGCCCCAGGGTCCCCATCCCTTGTCTCTCATATGGCCTCTCCGGGTGTGTCTGTCTCTGCCTTTCCTGGGGGAACAGTGGTCCCTGGCTTAGGTCGACCTCCTCTACGATGACCCTGTCCTCACTTGGTGGCATCTCCACAAAGAGCCACACTATTGTTCACCAGTAAAGGGAACTGTGCTGGGACTCGGGTCCCTCTCTCTGGGGACACCGTTCTCCCCAGAAAACGAGGTGGGACATGGGAGGCTGGTGTGTGTGTCCCTCGCCCACCCTAGGGACGACACTCAGACTAGGTTTCTAGGTTTTAGGGTCAGAATCCGGCAGGGGAGGCCCCATGGGGGGGAGGGGCCACCAGAGGGCACTGTTGTCCAGAGTTGTGTGGCTGGTGTGCGCCCCATCCCGCCGCCCTCCCTTGAGGAACGTCCCAGCGAGGCTGCACGGCCCCTCCCGCCCCCTCAGCCTCCTGGTAGCTGCAAGGCCCACCTCCCCATGTCGGCTCGCAGGGGCCCGTGGATGCCAGAGGGTCGTGCTGCCATCCCCTCACTGAGCAAGTCGGCCGGCCGGGGTGCAAGGAGACGTCCTCTTCCCAGGGGCAGCCTGGCTCAGAGCAGCGGGGACAGGGCTGCTGAGGGCTACTGGCTCCGAAGACAAGGCGGCCGAGGGGTCCGAAGACACACGGTGCCACGGAGGGATGACTGCACTCACACACACACGTGTGCACACACACGTGCCCATCCGGAGGGGACCCCAGCCAGGGGCACACTATAGTGTGGCCCATCCTTGCTCTTGGCACACCGCAGTGTGGACCGTCCTGGCCTGAGGCGCACCATAATGTGAACCGTCCCTGGGACTGTGGGACCTGGAGGCAGGAGGAGGCCTGACGTCAGGTTGCGTCTGGGTCTTGCGTCCGTGGTGGGCAGTTCTGGAACTCTCCGGCCCCTCCCGCAGGTGTGCAGGAGCCCTTCTCAGAGCCGCTGGCTGGAAGTCCCAACCCAGGCCACTGGACAGGTGACTAAGCCGCGTTCAGCCCCGGGTGCTCTCTTTGATGGCCCGTGTTGGGCTTCCGGGAGGACGCAGCTGCTCTGATAGGAATGTTTGCTCCCGGGAGCAGACACAGTTGATCTCGAGCAACGGTCTGGGAGGGCTGAGCTCCGAGCGGAGGGGAGCGCCTCCCCCGGGCTTTTATTGCTCGCAGGTGCTGCCTCGGGGCTGAGGGGCCTCGGGCCGTTATTGATAAGGACCCCGTCCCCGCGAGTGCCAGCCGCTTCCACCCCCAGCAGGTGCGGGGCCCAGGTGGGAGCTGCGGGCCGGGAGGGAAATCAGGCCCCAC
This sequence comes from Lutra lutra, assembly GCF_902655055.1. Lineage (NCBI taxonomy): Eukaryota > Metazoa > Chordata > Mammalia > Carnivora > Mustelidae > Lutra > Lutra lutra. The sequence goes on from NC_062283.1 coordinate 152,900,232, forward strand.
CTGCCTCCCGCGAGGATGACGCACCTGTGCTGACTTGCTCCCCGCCGGGCCTTCATGGTTCCAGCAACGAGGTGTTCTATTTACCCAGGAAGGCAGGTATCTGCAGCTCCCCCTTCTCCCCTTGCGTCAGAAAACTGACAGCATCAAAAGGAGGAACTCTTTTTTTCTTTCCCTTTTAATTTAGGGACTTGGAGGAAGGAGCCTTTCCAGGGAAACAGCTTGGGTTGTGGCTTCGTTCAGCCATCGTGGCTCAGAGACGGGGCCCTGGGGGGCCCGAGCCCTGGGGGAGGGGTGGGGGCGTGGCTCCTGGTCCCCGGGGTGCTGCTGTAGGGAGACCCCCCCACGCTTCGGGCTCTGCTGACTTTGTCCCCGTGACGCCAGGTCTGTGCACGGTCCCGGGCCTCTCCGCAAGCCCTTCTCCCGCTTCCGCTAGAGTCGTCCCCAGTGAATTGCACCCACGCTCAGGACGGACAGCAGAAGCTCGACGCCCCGAAGCCGTCGCTGACAGTAGATTGGGAGGATGTTTCCTTAGGAGAAGCGGTGTGAGCTGTTCTGCTTCGCATGCTTGTTCGAGTCCCAGACGACGGGGCTTTCCGTGGTGATGCGGGGCGGGCTGCAGGGGGGCAGGGACCCCGCCACCTGTGCCTGAGTGACCAGCACTGGCTGCTGTGGAAGGCGGGGGACAGAGCCAGGGAGGTCCACCTTGGCGGGCGCCAGACGTGGGCAGCGTGGACAGGTGACACGGAGGGTGATGGCTCTCGGCTCGTGCTGGGATCGCTCCCTCCGGTGGCTCCATGCCCGGGACACGGTCAGCACCGCCTCTTCCCCAGAACCGCTCAGCCCAAACAGAAGGGACAGAGGAGCCACTGGCTGGAGGCCACGCCTGAGGCGGAACTGAGCCAAACACAGGCCTCGGGAGCGGGGTGCGCTCGGGTGAGCGGGAGTCGAGGGAAACTCGGCTCCTTCCCGTGGGCCGCCCTGTCCTTTCAGCTGCACGCGTCGCCCTACATCCCACTTCCTGTGGCCTCGGGGACGGGGTTCAGGTCCAGCGCAGCTGGCAGACCTGTGATGACCAGGGTGCGGCCTGCTGGACCGGGGGACAGAACCGCTGAGGGGTCTCCCCGACCTGGAATGCCCACAGGGAGCGGACGTCTTCACCCTCCTCTTCCAGAGGCTACAGTGGAAGGGATTTTGGGAGGGGTCCCTCTTGAGCTTGCTGCCGCTGAAGGTCCCCGTGTCCCCACTCCTGTGTGACCGAGGTAGGACTGGATTCCTGCCACAGAGCCTCCTTCACTCTTGCTTGGGGGACGTGGGGCACGTCTCTCCTCAGGCCAGGTGTGGGTACAGAAATCTGGTCACATCACTCCTCTGTCCTGACCTGTGCCATACGCCAAATCCACACCCTCACAGCAGTGGCCACTCCAGAGGCCACAGCTGCCGTTGGGGCTCCAGGGCAGGGGTTTTTCAGCGACGTCCCTCTGGACTCCTGAACCTCCCCCAGTGTCTCAGGCTGGGGCCCTCGGGAGAGGTCTGGCTGCGCCCCGATGAGACCACTGCGCCTCGACGAGACCTCTCTGCCTTGCCTATTTCATTTTGGGTATTTCAAAGAATACCGTTTGCCCAGAAGGCTCTGGTGCCAGGACCCCGTGAGCCATGGCTGGACGGGGTCTTACGTCACAGGGAGGCCTCTTCCTCATCCACAGAACCCTGGGGCAGGAAGGGACCCCAGGCAGACCCTTTGGGCAGCCGAACAAAGCCACCTGCTTCCCCGGGGGAGCAGACATGGCCTGAGACCCTCCCCGAGCCCAAGCTACGGGTCACCAGGCTAGGCTGGCGCTTGGTGACAGTGCTCAGGCATGGGTCAGAGCAGGTGGGTTTCAGTCTCGGAGCTGCCGCCCTGCTCGCGTCAGGAACTTAGACAATACCTGACCTCTGGAGGGTTCAGTTTTCTTATCTGCAGACTGAACGTCACAGCGGGTCCTTCACAGAATTGTGCCAATTAGAGAGAGTGAGTTTCCCTGAACACCTCACAGGCGATGGCGGGGTGGGGGGGGGCATGGGTCATACCTGCCAGCTGTCTGCTGCCCCAGAGGCCCTGCTCAGGAAGCCTGGAGCCCGCGGCCCTGTTCAGTCTCCTGAACAACCACCCTCAGGGGGCCTGGAACAGCCACGGCCCAGGAGGGGCCCTGTGGGCCCCCCGGCCCAGCTCCCGTGACTCTCCCCTATGTCCCGGACTCGGGGCACCTGTGTTTATGCCAAGGCTGGTGGGGGCAGGCCGCTTGAGGTGACAGGACTTGCCTACCTTGCTGGCCTGCGAGCGTGACTGGTTCTTCCCGCCACGTGGGATCACCCCAACACAGCGACGCGTGGCAAATGCTTGGGGGCCACATGGAAGGCCTGACGCCACGTCCTGTCTCAAGAGTCAAGTCAGGGTCATTGAAGCAACTGAAACCAACGGTTTTCCCTTCTGTTAAGAATCCCACCCTCCACGTGTCTGTTTGTAAACGTCTTGCGCTTACGCAGGAACTGGGTCCACGCGCTGGTGACATTGGTCACCTACACTGACCTGTCTTTTACCCGGGGCCTCATCAAATCCGACCCTATAACCACGCTGTACTCACAACTGCAGCATGGAAGGCTGGTGCGTCCAAGGTAGCCCCGGTCAGTGCGCAGACCGGTCAGTGCATGCTGGTGAGGTAAGCTGTCTCTTGGGGTTTGCTGTTGTTGTTGGTTTGTTTTCATACCGCAAGATGCTAAGTAATCAGTTGAATTTAGTAAAGTGTCCATTTAATCCCCAAAGAAAGCAGCGTGGGCATGGGACTGAATTAGGAACGAAGAACCCCCAGGCCCTCTGCCCTTCCCTCGGGAGTGGGGACAGTGCAAGCCCCCCAGTGCTCCGTGTGGAGGATGCAGCCTCAGGGCTCCTGGCTCCTGGATGGCCTGGAAGCCCCGTGCTCTGGGAGGGATGGAGGCAGACGAGCTATGGCCCCTGGAACTCACGCGATTACTCTACTGTTTGTCCTTAGCGTTTCTTTGATCAAACTTTGGTTGCGGAACGAAGAGAAAGAAATAAGTGGGTTCTTACATACGGCTTCTGCGTGTCCACTTAACAATGATTCGTATGCCCTGGAATTCCACCACCGAGACTCGGGGCGCCTGCCCGGGGCTGGTGCTGGCGAGACGGTCTCTCCGACAGTTCCCACTGTCGAGGTGTGGGCTGCCCCGGGCCGAACACCACACAGCCTCATGTGCGTGCTCTGTTCATCCAGCGGAAGCTGAGTGTGCATGGCTGTCCCCCCCGAGCATGCCTCCCCAGGCCACGCGGCTGGAAAACGTCCTATGGGTGGAGAGGGTTCCTGAAGCACGTGGACCCCGTGCCCTCCGGCCAGGCTGGGGCTTGCGTTTTGGGGATGGGGCGGTGAGCCTTCTCTGCCCAGCCATCCAGTCTGATGGGCACATCTTTCAGACATTCTCTTGTCCTCGGAATACACCAAGTCATGCTGGTTGGCCAGCGCTGTGGCGCCCTGCCAGGACTTGGGGAGCTGAGGCCCCTCCTGCGAGGACATTCTGTTCCATCCGTGACCCTTGGCCATCTGTGGACCCCAGGTGCCTCTGTTTCCCCGAGGGTGAGGACGAGGACACATGCTGGCCCCCAGGACCATGAGAACCTGTCATGTCCTCTTAGACAGGTCCACTTCCCCCACCTGGCAGGCCAGCGCCGGAACCAGAACCAAGCACAAAGGGGAGGAACCGTGTTCTGCGAAAGGCCGGCAGGCCACCTGCCCCACACCCGTCCCGACGTCTTGGTCCCAACGGGATTTGCTCAGCCTGCCCTGGGATACACGCCTCTCTTCCTGAGGAAGCCAATCCGGCTCCAGACTCGCCGGAGGCAATGTGACCTTGAGCTTGGGAAGTTCTCCTTGCGGGGCTTGGGCCATGGCTGGTTCAGGAGCAGCCTGGCCCGTCTACCCACTAGTGCTGGGACCACACTTCTCCTGGTCTCCAGAGTGCTCGTGGGGGTTGTCGGACCCCCGGCTAAGAGCCCAGTCCAAGCCTATCAGGACGAGACCTTTCTGAATGTGCTCGTGACCCATGCCAGGCAATGACATGTGAAGGAAGTTTGGTAGGAAGTTTCTGAGAAAGGTTTTTTGCTCTTAGAAAAATATCCAGGGAGATTTTCCCTCTGGTCCTTGAGTTTTGTCTAATGTCATGCAATGCCACGCTGGCCTGAAAGACATGGGAATGGGGTGAAGCCAGCCAAACCAAGGGAAGTGCTTTCTGAGCTGTATGGGCACCCTCCAGCCTGTGCCCGTCTTGCTGTGTAGGGCCTACAACTCTCAGCTTCTGCTGGAACAGAATGGCACAGACGTATCCCTCACAGTCCTGGAGGTTAGTCGTCTGCGACCTGCCTGCGGGCTATAGGGAGTGCGTGGGGGACAGCTCCTTCTGGAGGCCCCAGGGAAGTGTCTGTGCCTGTCCCACCTCTGGACGTGTGCTGCCCTTCTTCCCTCCACCAAGCAGATCTTCCTTGGGGTGACCACATCTCCCTCGGCCTCTCTCTCGTGAGGACACTCAGTCACAGTTAGGGCCACTGAGCAATCCAGGATGATGTCCCCGCCCCAGGATCTGTAACCCAGTCTTGACTGTGAAGCCCATCCTGTCACGTAGGATAATAAGTTTGTGGGTTTCCGGGATCGGGGTGCGGACACCTTGGTTGTTCATGATTCTGTCTATCCCCTGGAGTAAGCTACTGTCTCAGGGTGTATGTTGACGTCCTGCTCAGCTGAAAATATCCCGTCACACCTTCTGTGTTGATGTCCCGGCACAGAGAAATTCCATCGATCTCCCAGCCATTGTCACGGGGTGGGGGGTTGCAGACTGACCAAGCCTGGCTTTCGTACTGCTGATGTCTCCAGCCAAGCTTGAGCACCAGTATTTATTTTTAATTTTGCTTTTTATTTGAGTGTAGATGACACACAATGTTGGATTAGTTCCAGGGGTTTGAACGGTTTTGATCCAGCAAGTCTGGGCGTATCCTGTGCTCACCACGAGTGGGGCTCCCTCACCCTGAGCCTTTCGGCCCTGTGACCTACTCACTCTTTCACTGGAAGCCCGTGCCTCCCACTCCCCTCTCCCCCGGCCCCTCTGGAAACCATCCATTTGTTCTCTGTATTTATGGGTCTGCTTCTGCTTCCTGTTTGTCCATTAGTTTTATCGCAGTGTTATCTACAAGAGCCAAAATATGGAGGCAGCCCAAGTGTCCATGACAGGCGATTGGTGAAAGATGTGGTGACAGACGCACACACATTCATCCACAGAAAAGGTTGAGGTCCTGCCACCTGTGACAGCATGTGTCAAACTAGAGGGTATCCTTAAGGGAAATGAGCCAGATTGAGGATTCTGAGTTAGAAAGTTACCCACCTCCAAGGTTTGGACTGGAGGCACTTAGCATGACATCATCATGTCATGGAAGTGATATCATTGGAAGGAAATTAAAGAATCACATAACGGGGCCACGAGTCACTTGCTGTGGTCACACGGGCACCAGACATCCTTCTGTAAACCGGCGGGCTACTGAGCAGGAAGTGAGCTCATATAGAACGCCGCTAGAAAGTGCCCCGACTCTTTCCTTCTGGAACCTTCATGGGCACATGACCTCCTGACTATCAAGGTGGTGCATGTGACGTGCAGACACAGAATTAGATTGTGCCTGCACGGAGCGGTGATGGCCCTAATGTTTTGTTGTTATTTTAAAATTGGAGCTGGACCAAAAATGAGGTCTGGTGCAAGCGTGAGTGGAGGTCTCACTGCGAAGTGGGTGAATTCGGAGTGTTCCCTGGTCTTCTCTGCCCATCTGGGTCTCCAGTCCTTAGGGTGGTTCCCAGTGCTGCTACAGGCACCACACCTCCCCCTTCATCCGGACGGTGTCTGACCACACCTCAGGCTCAGAGGGAAGTGTCCCCTCCTTCTGTACACATCTCTGAGCCCACGAATACCACTCATCACGAACCTCCGAGAGCACGGTCGGTGCCTTTTCCCCTTTGCAGCCCAGGGCCGGTGCCTGGCTCCCAGGAAGTGTTCAGTGAAGGCAGATTGAGTAAACGGTTCTGTGAGAGGAGACAGCCCACCCACAATCTCCTCTATGGGCTTTTTTCTCCTGTCCTTGTCCTGCACTCCTCCTCCCAGTGTCCACTCCCTGCTGCCTTGTCCCTCCCCCTCCACTGGCCGGCAGATGGTTCTCCTGGAGGCCTGGAGGGGCATGCTTGGTGGGGGTCTGGGAGGAAGGCTGTCAGGACGAGACCCCTGTGCGTGTGGCGTGGGGGTCCCTCTCGGGGAGCGGTGTAAGCCCCTAGTCAGGAACTCTGGGCATGCGACCCCTTGGAAGGCCTGGACATGGACTGAGCCCCTTCACCGCCTGGGGATTTCCTGAGGCCCCGAGCCTCACCTTGAAGGAGAGCGAACGGCAGGGGACAAGGGGTGACGGAAGAGCCGACACTGGGGACCCCGGTGGCCGCACGGTAGCTGCAGCCGGGGCCTGGGGGGAGAGACACAAGTCTCCTGCTGCACAAACCACATCCCGCTGCAGCTGGTGGGGAGGCGTGAGGCTAACCCGAGTGTTTCCAGTGGACGTTCGCCACCTTCTTCCTGGCGAGCAGGTGTTTCCTGAGCAGACGCCTCCACGCGGAGGTGGAGGGCACAGGGGGCATCGGGGGCGTGGGGTGCTGGGGCGCACCCCCTCCCTCATGCTTCTGTTAGACCCGAGCTTTCTGTCCATCAGGGCGGAGGAAACATGCTTTTTTAAGTCGAAACCACTTGAAAACCATGGGTTCTGAGTTACAACAACAACAACTCAGCCCTGTTCGGATTTGGGAGCCGTGTTGGCCCAGCGGTCCTCCTGCCTCTCCGGGTGGTCAGCATGCCCCTGGCAGGACGGCTGCCCGAGAGTCCCCCCAGCGCCCCGGGCACCTGCAGGAGCCCCCACCCGCCGGCGGCCAGCGCCGATGAACAATGAGTGAATCAGAAATGCAAGACTTATGTTTCCCTTAAAATAAATATGCTAAAAATTAGAGGGAAGTGCGGTCAGCCAAATGCATCTGGGGTTTTAATCAAACCGAAGTTATGTGAAAAACAGGAGAAATCCTTGAGGGGCAGAGGCCACGGAGGGGCTGTGGCCGGTCTGCCTCCACATGGGTGCCCGAGGGTGTGGGAGCGCGGGACTCGGGCCTGCACTGCCCCTCCCTGGGGTCTCCACCGCCCCCCCACAACGGCCGAGAGAAGTTTATAGTTCTAAATTGGAAATAAACGTACCCATAATAAAAGTCGTCACACCCCCCAGTCTCCCTCTTCAGAGTCCCCAAACCATCCTTCTGCACACACGGCAGACGGAGCCCATTGCCAGGGTCCTGGGCATGACCATGCACCCCGGCCCACGGGTGGAAGAGCGCCTGAATGGCCATGGAAAAGCGGCCCCCAGGAATGGACACCTCGGAGAGCATGTCGGGGCTCACGCTGAATTTGTCTTTGAACACACAATAGAGTTGTGGGGACGACCGAGGCCATGGCCCCCCCTCGAGCTGTGGGAAGGGGCTGGGGGACCCCACAGCCAGGCAGTCCTTGTGAGCAAAGCCCACAGCAGACCCGGTGTGCATCTCCTGTGGTCACTGTGGGGCCCGGGAAAGCCAGACAAGCCTCTAGATTCAGGGCAGGAGAGATAAGAACCCTTCTTCTGGGAAGAGAATTTAAACCCACCGTCTCAGCAAGCAGGAAACAGCTCTGACTGTAGCTTCAGGCTGACAGGTGGATGCGCCCCTCCTCCCCGGGCCTGGCCCCACAGAGAGGTGTGCGCCCCGGCCAGGTGTGCAAGCTCCTGGCCCCCGCCCCGGGCTCTTCCCCTACCACAAACCCAGGACAGGCAGGGCCCTGAGCTGAGGAGCTGGGAGCTCACACACTCACGAGCAGAGGGTAGTGGCTCTGCGGGAGGCGCCGTGTCTGCACACGTGCGTGAGAGTGCAAGCCAGGACACACGTGTCCTCTCAGAAACCAGTGGAGTTCTTAGTTTCAGGTTATAAAAGACCCCGAACTTGGCGGCAGCTCGTGGGGCCGCCTGCCAGCAGTTGGCCCGAGTTTGCTGGCAGAGGCCTTCCCTCTGCTCAGGCGTCCTGGGAGGCGGCCCTGCCAGGAGGGCAGGCGGCCCGGGAGCACACCTGGGCTGATTTATGTCCCAGACTGGGAGCCACACTGGAGCCACAGGTTTCCTCCCTGTTTTAGGGAGGGCGAAGCCGGGAGAAAAGATGGGTTTGATTTAAAACCAGGTGAACTTTCTTCATTTCTTTGATTCCCAGAATCCAAAAGCAGTTCCACGGATACATACATGGTTAAGCCAAAGCCGGAGAAAAGGGGGCGCAGGGAAGATCCAGAGCCCTTGGCCCGGCCAAGAACGGCTCCACTGTATCTAGAGGAGCACTGCATGCCCGCGTCTGCAGGCCTCCCAGAGCCGTGCAGCCGTGTGCCCTCTCTGTCCCGTTTTAGCTCGTCATGTGCGCTTTGCAAATGGCAGGACCGCTTCGTATCCTGTCCTCCCACCTGCCGCGTTCGGACCCAGGGCGGGCTGTGGGCCGGCCGAGGCCTCAGCTGTGTCTCCTGCCAACGCCCTGCCCCCGCATACGCCCTCCCGGCTGCGGCACCTGCATGTCCTGGAAGGTCCCGGGCACCACCGTGTGACTCTAAGTGTGGTTTTAAACATGTGTTACATAACAGGGGCTGGTACAGGGGTGGGCCGCGTCCGAGCATGTCTTCTCTAACCCACAAGTCCGTTGGGGAGTGCCCACGGCACGACGGGTGTCCTGCGGCCAGCTGTTGGCAGAAGAAGGGGAAGGACACCTCCCGGCCCTCCCAGAGCTGCAGGGCACAGAAAGGGGTGTGGGCGAGTATGAAGCACCTTCCCTTTTCTGTGCTCTGCGGCTCCCAGGCAGTGGGCGGCGGTGGCAGCCAGCGGGCGGATGGCCACAGAGCACGGGACGCCCAGGAGGAGGCAGCTTCCTGGCCAGGGAGAACAGCCTTGTGGCCGCCCAGCTGAGTCTCCCAGGGCCTGTGTCCGCGCCCCCACGGCCCCTCCAAGCCCCGGACGTCCCTGGGGAGAGTGTCTGGGAGCTGGTCCTCCTGTGGCACAGCGAGGGACGGTCCTACTTGCTGCGCTCTGTGTGTTTACATTTCTGGGTGAGATTTCTTTTGAAGAAAGGAATCTGAATCTGAGGCTAAAAAAGGTCTGGAAACCCCTACTTTAGCTTCAGATGTCCGCTGTGTACTTATCATGCTAAAATAGACACTGTTTCCCCACTGAGTCCAGTGGCTCCTCGAGACCGACCGGCCGGCTGACGGCTGCGGACCTCCTGGGAGCTGGTATTCCCACAGCACCTGCCAGGCCCGGCCACCCTGGGGCCTGTGCGACGGCTCCGTGGGGCCTCGGGGACGCTGCCCAGGAAGTGAGTTTCGACCTGAGAACCCCAAGCTGGAAGGCCAGCCTAGATCCGCAGTGTAGACGGAACGAGCTCAAACCACGTCCAGGGATAGCCAAGGCGACCGCAGCCGACGGACCTACTTTTTAGAAAACGCGCATCGCTTCCAGCTCTGCCGGGGCGCAGGTCAAAACCAGATTTGGTCCCTGGCCCTGAAATGAGGGAGATTAAAATACGGCTCTGGGCTTCCAAGTAGTTTAATCTGCGATCCCGGGTACACGTGAAAAGTAAGTTTTTGCCGTCGATTATTACACGGACGTTAGCCCTTTGTGGGGAGGCCTCTCCCGGCTGCGAGCACTTGCTCCCGGGCTGCCCCGCCGCAGGGCGTGGGGCGTGGGGCACTGTCCCGGGAGCCACTCGCCCAGCGGGGTTGGGGTCGCAGGTCTGCGAATCCCCGCCCCGCGCCCCGCGTGGGTAGCTCGCGGGGCACCTTCCCCGGAGGCCCCAGCACCACCTCCCTGCCCGCCTCTGCCTGTGTTCACCCCACACCCCTGAGGCGGTTTCTCGGCACCAGCTCCCAAGCTCGCCTGTAGCCCCTAAACGCCGGTTTCCGGGTCTGCTTGTGGCGAACTCAACGGAGCCACGCAGGCTTCCCTTGTGTGCGCAGGAGAACCGAGCTGGGGACAAAGCCAGGCTCTGCTGGCGGCGGTCGCCCAGCCACTCAGCGCAGAGGCCACCTCCGGGTCCCGCTCATGGGGCTGAAGATGCCACGTCCTACTTCAGAGTGGGTCCTGGGCAGCGCGCAGTCCTGGGATGCGTCCGGCTGGACTGTGGAGGGCCGTGCGCCCCTGGGGCTCTCGCTTGGACACTTCTCAGTGGGACGGCCGCTGTCAACAGTGCCAGGATGTCGGGATGTGCCGCAGCCCCTCGCCTGACCCAGGGGAGCCCGTGCTCCTGGTAGTTCTTCCCTGACATCTCACAGGGCCAGCGAGGGAATCCTGTTGTCTGTGCTGTCACGCCCGTGGGTTCTCCGGGACAAGGTCTGGACGCTGGGACCACAGGCCCAGGCCCTCCCGGCCTAATCGGACCCCTGCCTGCAGGGCCAGCAGTTAAAGAGCACGTCAGCCTTGTCAGCCTCGCTCCACAGCTGACCCGGCGTCTACGACGACGGCGACTGTGTTCCCGCAGGGAGAGGAGACGCTAACACCCGGCGGGAAGGAGAGAAAGAAGAATGTGAGGAGGGAGGAAGGCAGGGAAGGAGGGAGGAGGAAAAGGGAGGCAGGGGGGACAGAGGCAGGGGGCGGGGGGAGGCAGGGAGGAGAGAGGCAGGGGGGAGGGAGGCAGGGAGGCCCTTTGGTGATTCTAACACCAGAGACTTGGAGTTTACTCCATTTGCTACCAGCCACACACACACATGCGTGCACACACGCACACCCACGCACACCCACATGCCGGCATGCACACGCGGGCACGAGCACACACGCACACCCACGTGCGGGCAAGGACACTCACGTGTGCATGTGGACATGCGGGCACGCACACACACAGTCACACGCATGCAGTGCACACGCAGCCACGCACACACACATGCACACTCACACGAGGACACGCGCACATGTGGACACACACACGCGCAGGCACACGTACACACAAGCACGCACACACACGCACATCCCTCTCGGGGTCAAGGAGGCTGGACTGAAGGCTTGGAGTCAAGGGTGCTTCACGGCTCCTGACTCGCTCAGAAGACGGGCTTGCGAGGTCAGAGTGTGGGACGCAGGCAGGGTTGCACGGGCTCTGCGCACGCCGAGGTGTGTGTGCTCACAGGCAGGGCTGCTGTGCAAACATGCCTGACAGAACAGCGCGGAGGCCGTGCGTCCCATCGCTGTGGTGGGAGTTTCCCCGCCCCACGCGTGGGGACTCTGTAACCGAACCCGTTGTGAGGGCATCTTCTCTCCTAAGCGAAGCTCTGGGCGTCTCCGAGCGTCGTCCTGGCGGACCCCCGCACATTCCCCAGTGATTTCCTCAGGTTCACTCGCAGCCTCACCGTGTGGCCGTGTGTGTGGCCGTGTGCCCCGTGGCCCCGGCGGGCGATGTCCAAGGCATGGGGTGCGGGGAGTCTTTGGGAGGTGGCAGTGTCCCTGCTGCTCTGGGGAGGACGTGTCCACCTCACGCCTTCTCCACGCTGCTGTGCTGTCCCTCCGCCAGCCTTCCCCCACCCCCAGGGTCCGGCAGGTGCAGAGCAGGGCGCGGGGGGCTTGTTAATACCTGAGGGCAACGGGAAGCTAAGGACGAGCAGAGCGATGCGACGAGACGGCTTCACCGAGAGGAGCTTCTGGACCGGCGTGCAGGGAGCAAACGGCGGAGCCGCCATCGAGCTCTGAAACCGGGTTCAGTGCGCTCTTCCGTGTGCATAAGCCTGTGAGTGTGAGCATGTGTAAGCGTGCACTGGCATGTGCACACGTGTGTACCTGTGTGACCGTGTGCGCACACGTATGTGTGTGTTGTGTGTGAGCTCATGTGCGTACATGTGTGCACACAACTGTGTGCGTGTGTGTGCCCGTGAGCATGTGTGTGGGCATGTGCACGGGAATGTGTGCATGTACACGCACCCGTGTGAGCATGTGTGCCCATGCGAACATGTGCGTGAGAACGAGTGCACACCTGTGTGAGCATGTGAGTGTGCATGACCCGTGTGTGTGTGTGTGTGTGAGCATGTGAGTGTCACGGTGAGCTCCACCCATGGGGACAGCCTGGTGGTTCCTGGCAGGGTGAGCGGCCAAGACTGGGTGCATCCTGCACCCCACGGGCGTGGGAGGGGAGTCGGAACTGGCCGCACTTCTGATCTCTGTTGATCATTGCAGACTTTTGGTTTAGGGCCAAACTTGGACTTTTTGATGTTTTGTGTTTGTTCATACCAGGCAAATCACAGGCGTCTGCTTTTAAGACAGAAGTATTAAAAGGCTGTTAAGTGGCCTCATTGACCTTAAAGAGCTTTACTATTTTGAGGAGGAAATTGCAAACAAATCAGACTCAGATGCAAGGCTTCGATCAGACCTGCCGTTTTCAACGTTGAAGGGCTGAGAGCCGGCACGATGCCGGCAGAGTGCGGGGGCCGCCGGCGGGGGTGGAGGGTTGTCCGAGTTCACGCTGCTCCCGACAGAAGCGAGACAGGGCGGATGCCCTCACGAGGCGCCTGTCCTCTGCGGGTCGCACAGCATCTCCCACGTGCGGCTCTGGGGCCCCGGCCCGCCAGCCTCTGCGGAGACCACGGCTGCCCTCCGCCGCCCTGAGTGGCCGCGCGCAGACCGGCCCCGTCCCATCCCCTGACCCCCCGCAAGGCCATCGCCCTCTCTTCAGGGAAATGAGACTGTCAGGTCTGGAGCAGATGGAACACGTTTTCTTTGAGCGTCCCGAGTTTGCGAGACTACGATTCCGAAGTTAGTTTTTAAAATACATCACACGTTTTAGGCAGAAAGGAGCTGATCTTGGAGGGTTAGGCGGCCCGCTGTTGGGTCACGGGTCCCCAGTCTTGGGTTCCTCATTGGGGCTCCTGAGAGAGGGCCCCCACCACCGGCCTTCATCCTGCCTGGGCTTCGTCAGAGGGGCCTCTTGGCCCCCTGCCCACTCCCCACCCCGTCGCAGAGCTGGGAGGTGGGGTTCCAGACAGGCCATCTCTAAATGGGTTTCCTGAGTGGCAGACCCAACCGAGTTTGAGAGCTGACTCCCTAAAAGGCCCTTGTTTTAGGGGTCACTCTGTGCCCGAGGAGGCAAGAGAGTGGGGGGCTCCCAAATATCTTTGAGTCCTTGAGGACTCAAGCTGGTCTGAGGAGGTCAGGCCTAACCGGGACCTGTTTCCTTTTGTCTGATTCACCCGATTAGGGACCTAATCAGGGGGGTGGAGGGGGGACGTCCATCTGTTTGTGGTTCCGTCCCCAGCAAGCAGGGGCCCTTATCGGAGGGTGGGGCTCGCTGTGTGGACCTTAGATCTCGTACCACACTCAGGCCCAGATGGGGTCCATGTGAGGCAACCTGAGAGAAGGGAGGGGAGAATCAATAGTTCTCAAGCACCCAGTGACCAACGGACCCCGCCCTTCACCCACCCTGCAATACAGACCCCGCCCCCACCTGTCCCCACCACAGAACCCCCTGTCCCTCACCCGCCTGGTCACCTGTCCTCACCCTCTCCTCATGGGCTAGGTTTACCTCCTGCTCTTTCACAGTCGGGATGCCGGGGCCCAGCCCCATCTAAGTGTTGGGGCATGTCCCCCAGGGGTTCTCGGCCGGCACTGGGGGTGAGCAGCAACTGGGTAATCCGGAGCCTCGGCTCTGCCCTCAGCTCGACCCCACGGCCCTCACCCCCTTGCTTCCCCTCGGTGCCCAAGCTCCCCTTTTCCTCCGTGAGCGAGGAGGTCCTCCCGTACCGAGCGTGCTGGCCTCGCTCACGGGGCAGATTGGGACCCGGCCCCGGGGGCTGCTGTGACCACACTGGGAAGACAGCAGATAGCAGCAGCGCTTGGAAAACGGGGTCCGAACAGGTCAGCTGTGGAACCGCTGATCCAAAGGACAGCTCCAGGCGGATAGTCTGTGGGACCGGGAGCAGACAAGCCGGCAGTGTGGGACCCGTGTTAGGAGGGCCCAGCTACTGGGGCGCCTGGGTGGCGCAGTTGGTTGAGCGACTGCCTTCAGCTCAGATCATGATCCTGGAGTCCCAGGATCAAGTCCCACATTGGGCTCCCAGCTCCATGGGGAGTCTGCTTCTCCCTCTGACCTCTCCTCTCACACACACTCTCTCTCTCAAATAAATAAATAAAATCTTTAAAAAAAAAAAAAAGGAAAGCCCAACTATGGCTTAGTCCAAACCCTCCACTGTCCCCTCGCCAGAAACGCCCGGGCGGCTGGGGTAGGATGCACCTTGCAGGAACCATGGGCAGCCCCTCCTTAGGCAGCAGAGATACTGGGCAGGTTTTGAGGTCCTTTTAAATCCAAGACCCTTCACTTATAGGAACCCAACCTGGAAAGGCTCTGATGCTCTCTGATCCCCTTCCTCCCCCCGACCTCGTCTTCTGCAGGAACAGAACCTTGGGCCGTGCAACTACTCAAACGGTGGCCTTCCTCGGCACCACCCCTCACCCTCAGCCAATCCAGTCATGTGACTAAGCCCCGATGAATCAGATGTGGGCATGGTATTGTGTGGACTGTCAGCATGCTGCCCTTTGCCAGCTTCCTCTTGCTTCAAACCTGAAACACGGATGTGATGGCTGGAGTTTCAGCAGCCATCCTGAACCATGAGACAACTTGAGGATGGACAGAATTCCTGAAGGAGGAGACGACATGGATTGCCTGCCTTCGTGTGTGTGTGTGTGAGAGAGACAGCGAGAGAGAGAGAGAAAGAGGGAGAAATACACTTGGGTCTTATCTCTTTTTCTCTGGAGGAGAATAAGGGCTTCTTGTTCTATGCAGCCAAACAAAATCCTAAATGACTCTTTGATACATTTTTGTTTTATCTAGAGGCATCATAGAAATAAAATCTTAACCTAAAAAATAAACTTAGACTTTAAATTTTACTAGGTTGGAGAGGCCAAAATTTGGGGACACAGAGACATTTCCTCCCCTTCCAATCGCACCCTTAGCCAGCCGAGGAGGGAGAACACGGGGTGCCGTGGGGAAGGAGGTTGGTGTGAAGTCTTCTCTCCGATTCCATCCACTCTTCACGTCTTGCTTTGAGAAACCTTAACGGCCCCGCCTGCCCTCTCACCCGTCACATCAGGGGTGGCGTCTATTTCCAAAGCTCCAGCTCGTGCCTAGACTCCCTCCCTGTTCTCTCCGCCGGTCAGCACCGTGCAGCCCCAAAGCCTCGTCTGCCGACGTTTGAAGTCTCACCCAGATTCTCTGGGCGGGTCTCTCTCCTTTCCTTTCCTCCATCCCTTGTCACCTCACTCATGGGCTGAAGCCCAATTTCGTAATGACAAAGGTGCTTCTCTTCCCCTCAGTTCCTTACCCTTGACACCCTGTCATAACGCCCAGCAAGCACGTTCTGGCCACGGAGGGTAAAGGGGACATGGCTCTGCTCTTGAGACCTGCAGTGTGGAGTAGGGCAACACCCACGCAGCTCTAACCCAGGACAACTGAGGCGATGCAGGGAGCAGACACCCAGGCCCTGTGTGCAGCCCCAGAGAGCACCCCCCCATCAGCTCGATGGCCCACTCCGCTGCTGCCTTGGAGAACAGGCAGACGTGTCCGCGTGTGTGGTGAGCCCCAGAGCCAGCGTGAGGCCGGGGGTGTCCAGACTGCCAGCCAGAAGGCCCAGTATGGGCCTAGACGGGGTTCCCCAGGGGCCAGCAGCTCCTGCTGTGGGAGGGGGGGACTCCCTCAGAGCAGCACGGGCAGCTGTGCCACAGGAGGCATGGATGGAAGGACGTGGGGGGAAGCCGGCAGCCGACGTCGTCGTCCCAGGAAGGTGATCAGGCAGAGTAAGTGCGCTCCAGCCATCCTCTGCCTCTCAGCAGTGTGAGGCCCAAGGCAAGTGACCTCTTGTACGGGTCTCCTTGGACAAATGTCACGAAACAGGCAGAGTGAATGACGGCGATGCCGCCCCTCACGGCCCCAGAGGCCGCGAGTCTGTGTTTGGGTGCGGGCAGGGCCAGGCTCCCTGTGGGCTCAGGGAGGGACATCCGCAGCCTCGGTCCCTCCCCTCTCCACGTGGTGCTCCCCCCTCGTGTTTGTGCGAGCACAGCAGTCCTGTCAGATAGGGCCTGCGATGGCCTCGGGGCCACCCGGCCACCTTATTAAAGGCCCTCTCTCCAAATAAGGTCACATTCGGGGGGATATGAGAGGGTCAGAACCCAGAGTGTCTAAGGGGGGACACAGTACAACCCACAATACCCTCAGATCGTCCGTGTCCTCCCCTGAAAGGGCAAGTGACAGTCTCCAACTCACACAATTGCTACAACCATTTAAATAGATAATGGACGTAAGATGCCTAATTCTGCTCTAACAGCGGCATCTTTGCTGGTTTCTTTGACACACGCTGAGCTAAGGCTTGTGGTCGCTCGCACGGAACAGCGGAGGCCTCGTGTCTGGTTTTCTACCACGAAGACCCAAGTCTCAGGCCCGAAGCCTGATTAAGCTGTGAACGGAAATGACCTCAGAGAATCTCCTTTAATGTGATGTCCACAGACTGGCTTCTCTGTGTCCTCCTGGGGGGATTCTTTGTAGGAAGTCTTGACAATGTGATTATCCCCAGACTGTACAGCCGCGGACAGAGGAATTTAATCACGGGCTGCGACGCGTGCGTAAGGATGAACAGATCGGGGGGACACGTGCGTCTTTACATCGAGGTGGTCATCCTGAACGACGAGGTGTGCGGCGAGCCGGGGACGGCAAGCAGACGTTCTTCTGCAAATAGCACATTTACAGGTCCTTCGGGGAGAGTCTGCAGAGCGTTGGCGAGTGGTTTTTCATCCGGTCCTGTTGAGTCCGGCTCTGCACATTTCCTGTTGAATACAAACCCCGAGACGGGCAAGGGATTTAGAGCAAATACAAGAGGTTTTAGGAGCTGATAACTAATTCCCCGAAGGCTGCGAGTCTGACGAGATGGGATTTTGGACGGAGGAAGGTCCAGCACTGCCCGCACGGCTCCATGCTTCGGGCCGACGCCAGAGAAGCCTGGAGAAGCCCCGTGGATGACACTGTCCCTCGAACTCTCCTGGCACGGCATTTTTGGGGCATTTGCCTGATGTCGGTAGCCTGGGCAGCTCACATGGATTGGCACAGAAGAATTCTGATGACACTGCCAGTAAACGCAACCATTTCGCGAGTCGCAAACAAGTGTATCCGAGCTGTGCTGATGCAGAGTCATCTCCAAACCGCCAGGAGCCCCACGGGTGTTTGCACAAACGGGTAAGTTAATCTGTCTTTATTCACTTAACTTACGTCTCTTGTGATCAGTAAAGTGCGTTTTCCAGGTGACTGGCTGGGGTCAGGAGTGTCAGCTGGGGAACCGAGGGAGCCGCCCATTCTCCTCAATGCGTTCAAGATGTTGCAGGAAATGAGTAAATGCGGAGTCGCCCACTCAGAACAACAATTACTCAGTTTTCTGCTTGCACGAGGAGCAGACCGACGAGCTCTCTGTGGGGTGCCGTAGTGCGCATTTCCAGAGAGAAGGCAACGTGCTGCGCCTCCAGACTTTGACCCCCTTCCCGTAGACCAGACCAGGCTGTGGCATTTCTAGTTCGTCCACTCTGGGCCCCTCTCGAGTCATGTTTTGGCAGACTAACGGCTCAAGCTGTTGGGTCCTTTCCACTCCCTGAGCCGCAGCGCGAACTTCCGTCTGCTCCTTGAGTTCACATCCATGAATCTGACCTCGTCCAACCTCCCGTTCTTTCCGCCCCATCCGGTGTGTCTCCTGGGTGTCTGTCGTGTAATTAGAAAATTCAATGAGGGAGGAGGGGGATGAGATAGAGAGGGATGCGGGGAGACAGGGCCAGAGGCAAACTCGGGAGAGCCGATATATCAGTTTGGGTCTAAAGGTAGGAAAGAATGTTTTTTACTGTCCCAGCTCACCATCACTCACAGGCAGCTCCATCATCCACGGACAGATCCATCATCCATAGGTGGCTCTGTTTTCCGTGGACAGATCCGTGGTCTTTGGGCAGTTCCATTGTCCACAGTTTCATCATCCACGGGCAGCTCTGTCATCCATGGACAGCTTCAACATCCATGGACGGCTCCATCATCTGTGGGAAGCTCCAACATCCATGACAGATCCGTTGTCCGTGGGCAGCTCCGTTGTCGACGGACGGATCCCTCACTCTTGGCATCTCTGTTGTCCATGGGCAGCTCCAACATCCATGGACAGCTCCATCTTCCACGGGCAGCTCTATCGTCAGTGAAAAGCTCCATCACCAGAGCCCAGCTCCATTGTCAGTGGGCCACTCCATCCAGTGGATAGCTCAATCCTTCCAGTTCTTTGGGTCAAAAATCTGTCATCCATGATTCCTTATTTTGTCATATATTTCACATTCCATCAGTTAGGATGTGCTCTTGGCTCTGCCTTTAAAATGTAACCAGGCTCCAACCAATCTTCACACCCTTACTACCATGGGGACTGGAACCACCCCTGATCTGTTTGGAACACTATGGCTCCCCTGCTTCCTCCCTCACCTGAGTTCCATGCCTGTGCCACCTGCCTGCCACGTGCCAACTTCGTTATCTACACAGGAAACAGAACCATCTTCTAAAAACCGAAGTCCTGTGATGTCAGTCCCCTGGTCAAAGCACTTCAGGAATAGGAATATAACCTACACCTAAAAGCCTTAGCATGACCTATACAAGTCGGGGTGGTCTGCCTCCCGGCCACGGCTTACCACATCTCTCACTGCCCCTCGGCCACGCCCATTCCAGCCACAATGGCCACCTTGCCTGCTGTTCGTGGGAAGGAAGACTCCTGCCTCAGCCCCTTTGCCATCTCAGACCCAGGGACTGGAAAATCTTTGCCCTGGTGTCCAAATGGCCCTTTCCTTCACCATCACCTTCAAGTCTCTGCGCAGATGCCACCTTCTAGGGGAGACCTTCTTGGCTGCCGACTTCCCAAGCAAAGCTCTTGCCTCTGGCGGTTTCCTATCCTCCTCCTGTATTTCCCTCCACCTGATGCTGTGTGTGGTCTGTATGTCCTGAATGAAATGCAGGCTCCGAGGGGTGTTGATCCTGTTGCTTCCGCACACCCAGCTCTGGCTCACACTCAGTTAATACCCCTTGAGTGAGCTGGCAAGAGCCAAAAGCAAGCGACGTATCAACGTGACTTTGTGCAGGAGGAAGAGTCTGAGATGCCCATTTAGCCTTGATGGCAGAAGCATTTACCTGTAAACGACCTCATTGTTGGGGTGACACTGCTTGATTCTGCAGTGAATAAGTTGTATAAAATGATAAAATACAGAAGACTCCTATTTTCAATGTTTAGAATCATTAGAACATAGAAAAGGATGTCAGGATTACAAGCTGGTCATATAGAGGAAGGGTCTACGTGGCAGGTGCTGGGAGGTGGGACGGGGGAAAGGTGAGGGTCCACATCAGCCCATTGCCTCAGACTGGAAGGTGGGGACTCTATCGATTGCATCTACATTTGTGGCATTGGACATAGAAATTACTGAAAACTGGTAAGTGATGACTGAGATAAAATGGGGGTACAGAGTAAATGTGTTAAATTGCTTAACTTCCCTAAAGCCGCGGACAGCTGGGTCAGGGGACATGTCGGTAAGCAGATGGCTTCATTCCCTTCAAGGGGTCTTTAGAGCCCCGTCCAGCAAAGCCACGGGTGCGTGTCCATAGGCTCCATGCGATAATCCCTCCTTGTGGAATGTGCCCCGTGTCCATATCATGCTTCGATGTGCCGACAGCATCTGCAGGACCCAGGGCCCCAGTGGCCGGGGGCTGGCCCCGTAAAGCCGGTTCAGCCTGGCTGCGGCACGCTGCGGGTTGTCCTGCAGGGGACGCTGTTTCCCGGAATCGACAGGGAAAGTCTTGTAAGGCCAATGGTTCAGTAAAAAACTAAGGTTGTCCACAGTGTGCATGTTACAGCATTTTTCACACAAAAAAGGCTGAGAATAGGAATCCACACGTGCATTTGTCTATTTTACAGAAGGAAACTCTGGAAAGACACGCAAAAGACCCAGAGCCACGCTTCCTACCGGGGTGGGAGCCGGGCGATGGGTTCACGACAGGAGGCAAATGCTCACAGGGTATGTCCAGACAATCCGGCCTTTAAAATGTGTTGACGTCTCACCCGTGAAGGAAATGAGACAGAAATCACGGCGTCTGCGTATTCGTGACATCCCCGAGTCATTTGCAATCGTGGAAGTGGAAGAACGAGGCCCCGTGGTGGACGGGTGCAAGGCGCGACACTCACCTCCCATGGGCATCTTCTTGCTGACTGTCGGGATACACGTTCATTATCGCTTTTGTGAGTGTTTTTGTAACTTACAAAATCAGGGTCTCAACAGAGCGAGGCTGATACTACCTTTGTCTCCCGTGTCCTGGAACCTATGGCTGTGACCCAAGAAGCCCCTGGCAGAGCCCTACGGGGTCCAGAAGCTCTGGCCCTGCGGCTGTTCTCAGGGAGCACCCAGGAAGGTAAGGGGACGACTGGAAGGTCAAGGGCGGCCAGGGAGAGGTGAGGCAGATGGGGCCCAGCCTCGGGGTTCAGAGCCTCCTCCAGGGCCTCGGGAAGGGGCCACGGTCCAGGATGACGGATGTCGTGCTCCCCAAGCCTCGCTGGGCCCTCCGCAGGGAGCACGTGCCCTCGCTTCAGTCCCTGAGAGGCGAGGCCCGTGGAGGAGGCGGGTTCACTTGTGAATCAGAGTAGGAGCCAGTGGTGGATTTGGGTTGTAGACAATATAGCAATTGTGTCTTGTTTCCTTCCAAGAAAGCAAATTTGTGGCTGGCTACGAGCAGAGTCTGCCCCGTGTGGCCCCGGAGCAATGCTGTGTCTACTTCTGGGCAGGGGTGGCCCCACCCGCTGACCCCTAGACGGTCCCTCGCGTGTTTCTGTGGACGTGGGGCGCCACACCCCTTCAGGGCCGGTGTCTCCAGAGCCGGACGGGCACGCGGACGCTCTGGTAAAGGGAGGGCTGCTTCGGGCACTCAGCAGACAGCCCACCGCGCCCTGGCAGGAGCCGTGGACAGACATCTGCGCCACAGCCGGGTCGCCGGTTCCTCACCTAAGTGTCCCCTCCTGCACTCTGCCACAGTGGGGACTCCCGTGTCCCTCCTGCATGTGCCCCAGACTGCCTCTGCGAAGCTGTGCTGACCGCCGAGGTGGGGTCTTCCGGTGACATGGGGGGAGCGTCGCTTCCACCCATTCAGGGGCCTTCCTCACGCGGGGGACACCGAGAATGTGCCTGTGCTCCGGAGTGGGTCTTTCTCAAGGCCTGTGTGCCCTGAGTCAGCTGGGCCCTTCGAACCGCTGCGCCTCAGAAATGGGGTCACTGGGGAACGAACTCTGAAACTGTAGGAACGCACGCGATGTCCCCACTTCCTCTTCAGTTTTATAGTAGAAGACGCTACCCAGTGCACTGCAGAAGGACAACAGTGGCACTTGGGAGGACAGCAGGGGGAGGACAATGGTATAGGGGACATCAGGGGGAGGACAGCAGTCCTGGGGAACAGCAGGGGAGGCCGCCGTGTGTGATGCAGAGCAATAGGTGGGCAGCTGAGGGGTGATGGCCTCCGCAGGCACTGTTCGGGGCGGCAAGGTGAGTCACCTGTCTGCCTGAGGTGAGGACGGTGACTTCTGGAGCTGGGTCTCCGTGTCATCCTGATGACATATGCCCTTTCAGATCCTGAAACTATTAAACTCAACCATTCCTAAGATCATACTGAAGGTAATTATGGGACAAATCATATGCAACTGAATAAAGATTTAACTCAAGTATTTATAAGAGAATCTACCACATGCTGGTTGCTGCCGCATGTCTGCTCGTCGGCCGGGAGGGTGCCTGGAGAAGTGCCCCTGTGGCAGCAGCTGACAGGCCTGTGCGTCCCCCAGGCTGGGAACCCCCAGACCTCCGGGCTCCGCGGTGCTGACCCCCGCTGGCAGAGCTGAGGACCGGCTCCTGGCTGCCGTGGGCGCACGTGCCACGGGGAGGTGCCCACTGTGGCACGGACGGCATGTCCCTGCCTCACGTGTTCTTGTCTTCGCACGTGTCACTTGGGGAACGCCCTCCCCGGGAAAGGCCTGCCTTAAGGAGCTCTCTGAGAGGCGTCTGCTGGAAGATGAGTTTCTGTCGCTTCCCTGGGTTTTGACAGAAGGAGGGCGTCCTCCCAGACCAGCGAGCCCTGACGCAGTCTCTCTTCTCTAGAACCGGACATCTGTGACTGCAGGGACCCTGGTGTGGGAATGCACGATGTGAGGGCTCAGTCCCACGGGGTGGGGGCCAGCGTGGACCCCACGGTCTTGTGCGCCGGTGCCCCCCCAGGCAAGGGGCGCTCCCTCGGCTCCACGTCCCGCTGTGGTTTCTGGCCATGGCGCGCAGCTGAAGTCTTGCTAGAACGTTCGCGGTCAGGGCGTTTAGG
This sequence comes from Lutra lutra, assembly GCF_902655055.1. Lineage (NCBI taxonomy): Eukaryota > Metazoa > Chordata > Mammalia > Carnivora > Mustelidae > Lutra > Lutra lutra. The sequence continues at coordinate 152,922,758 of NC_062283.1, forward strand.
AACCTGGAAAACGCATCTTCCGGACTTGACCCTGAACCAGGGGCTGGACAATTTGGCAGAAATGCAGTCAGAGCCAGGTGAGCTCGTCTGTGGTTCCTCCGTGTCCGCGGGCCCCCGACGGCGCTCCACACACCGCAGGTCGTGGCCACAGCAGCGGGACTTGTGCTCTCCTCGGGCTGGAGGCTGGTGGCCGTCCCCCCCGCCCCCCCCGCCCCTGCCCCTGCCACCTGCAGCCGCCCCTGGGGCCTCAGTTCGGTGCACATGAGGGGAGGGCTCTGCTGTCCCCTGCTGGAAAGGACACCCGTCCCCTGTAGCACAGCGGGGCCCACTCTCCTGACCTCACCTAACCTTATTGCCTCCGTAAAGACCCATCTCTGTCATGCTGGGGGTTGGGGCTTCACCGTGGGAATTCTGGGGATGTAATTTGGTCCATGACAAGGACATTAGGCTGAAGATGTCCTCATCATTTGCCAGGTGGGGTAGCAAGTGGTCTGGCCCCAGCTCAGTAAACCCCATGGGAGACATACTGTGCATGGGGTCCTGCCCCTAGGAGGCCCCCTCCTTGTCCTTCCTCCCCTCCCCTCCCCTCCCCTCCCCTCCCCTCCTCTCCCCATCACCTTTCCCTTCCTTCCTCTCTTCTCCCCTCCTTTCTTCCCTCCACTGCTCTCCCCTTTCCCCTTCCTTTCCCTTCCTCCCTCCCCTTCCCTGCCCTCCCCTGCCCACACCTGAGCCCTGTCTCCCCCTTCCTGAGGGGCTCCCTAGTCCCGGTGGAGGGTCACCTGGGAAATCACTGAAGAAAGTAACTGTCTGGGGACCTTGTACTCCGAAGAGCTTACAGCGGCCGCCCACCCAGTCTGGACAGAGGCCGGGTGGGAGCTCACTCTCCAGCAGATGTGTGAAGCCGTGTTCCCATCTGCAGCATGAAATTCACCCTCTCGACCAGCTTCAGGCGTGCATTCCGATTCCGTAGTTAAGTATGTGCACATGGTCACCTCACATGCCCCTTCCCAGACAGGCACAGGCTGTTGAGAGGTTGTCTACAGCAGCCGTCTTCTCAGGTCCTAAACCCTCATCCTGCAGTGCGGAGCCCAGAGCTGGGTCCTGCCCCCACCAGGCCCAAGCCGGCCCCTCTTCTGGTGTCTCCTGGCCCATGGGGGTCGTGCGTCCACTCTCCTCTTCTGCGGTCCCCAACGTTGCCTTTAGGCACACGAGGAATGTGTCTCCGCTGCTGTCTCCTCCCATGGTGACTCTCCTCTGCCTCCTACCCCTGCTTGCTGGGGACGCCAGGGATGCTGGACTCAGTACTGGCCTGCGGGAACCTGCAGGCAGGCCCTTGGGCACGCACGCTACTGCCAAGGCAGCCCCCTTCAGGAAAGGACTTCAAAACAAGAACCCGGACGTCCCACTCCGCTACCACGGGCAGCTTCGCTTTCTGAACCCCAAAGGCTTGGACGCCTGCAGACCCTCCTCCGTGTCTGGACCAAGGCATGCTGAGCCTGCAGCCAGTGGGATGCGAGGAAGGCCGTGCCTGAGGACACGAGGCCACGGCGGGAGCCGTCCAGATGGTCCTCAGAAGCACACGGACCTCACACCATTTGGCTCCACTGCCTGGAAATCACGCTGCAGAGCAAAGACTTTTTAAAATCACTCTCTCATGACTCAAAAATAAAAGACAATTTTGTTCCATCTTAAACATTCACACAAAATCACCTCTTTGGGGAAGGAAAAAAACAAGACTACCGGTCCCAGCCATAAAGTGTGCAGAGAGCTGTGAGTCACTGGGCGTCCAGCGAGGGTCTGGGAGCGACCGTGGGAGAGTACAGTCGCCGGCTTTGTGCACAGGAGCCGCACGAGCAGGCGGACGGCGGTCGTGGGAGCCCACTGGGCAGGGGCTGTGTTGATCTTGGCGCACCCCGCCTTCTCCTCTGGGCCTTGCCAACCAGTGTCTGCTGCCCGAAGACCCAGCTCCACACCCGGCTCCTCCCCGGTCTTCCCAGGTCAGCCGGCCTCACCCGCACGCCTCCGGCCCCACACCCCGGGCGCCAAGTTGGGGTCTCACGGCAGCGTCTTGCAGCCAATGACACGCTGTCGTGAGAACATTCATCGTGTAGACTTCTCTCTGGTGTCTTCAGTCCCTCTCCCCAGTGCGGGGGACACGGCCCTGCTGGGTAGGCACACGGGCCGCCTGGTTGTCTAACCGACTGGGCCAGCTGGGGGATGGGTATGCCATGGGCCCAGAGCGTCTGTGATCTCACAGCAAGGCCTGCCGGCAGGATGGAGGGATGCCCAAGGAGAGCCCGTCCCTGGTGACAGCCGCGGCGTCTGCAGCCAGAGAGGGAGAACACGCGTCCCCAGGATGTCCCTCTGGTGAGCCGAGGTGGACCACGTGAAGGACCCAGCCTGACCCTCCTGGGCAGCAGGGAGAACCCGGGTGGGGTTGAGCGCTCTGCAGGTGAGGCCCTGAGAGGGGACCCATGCACCGGGGTGGGAGTCCCCAGTAGAGATCAGGAAATCCTGCTTCTGTTGTGGGATGGCCACACACACACGGTGAGCGGTGCCCACAAGTGGGGAGTCCGGTTACGCCTCCCGCCTTGGCCACACTGCCCTTTCCCTGGGGGCTTGGCCTGTCCGTGCAGGCAGGTCAGCCTTGCAACTGGTTCTCTGAGTGGTGGCCCCCAGCTCTTCCGTGAGAGCACAGCTACTGGGGGCAGCAGAAAGGAGGGTGGCGAGCGAGGGCCGGACGCCACCTCCCCGAAGGGAAAGGGCACAGGGCTGGAGGGAAGCAGGCTCATTGGGGAAACAGGGACTTCCTGAGCAGCGATGATGCGCCCGAGACCCCCGGGATCCCACGTCACCCTCATCAGGGCCTTCCAGGTAGCTGCGGGCATCCTAACGCGACGAGGAGAAACCAAGTCTCGGCTTGGTCACGCGTGAGCCACGAACCTGCGACCAACAACTGCCCACGCTGTCGGCCCTGCACGGGACCCCGTCCTCACCGGCCCCTCCAGCCTGACCCTCTGCGGCTGAGGCCGGCTCTCCCCCTTGTCCGCCCTGGAGGGGAGGCGGAGACCGGCGGGGACAGCCACGGGGCCGCAGGTCTCCGTGCACACGCTGCTGGCCTCTCTGGCAGCGAGCCCCTCGGGCCACCTCTCCCCTCCTGCCCCTTGCCTTCCTCCCTGCGCTGGCTGAGCGTCTGATCCTGGCGCCTGCTCCGGCATGGAGCGGGTCCCAGCCGGGAGCCACGTCTGGCAGGCCGCCTGGCTCCTAGAGGCTGCGCTTGGCATCGTGCTCCGAGCTCCCAGAGAAGCAGAGATGTGTCTTTGTAGCAAAAAGATGGATGTTTCTCTGCACACGAAGACCTTGTTAAGAGAGTCATCAGATATTGTAGAGGTTGGCGAGAGGCATGATTTCCCACGAAGCTTCCTCACCACCGATCAAGTGAGGAACTTCTCGGGCAGTCAGGGGGTCTGGCCGTGGTAGCCTCTGGGGCCGGCCGACGCCCGCTCACGGTCTCCCTGGAGGAGGAGCAGAGCCCGGGGCTCCGCAGGGGCTGCTGTGCGGCCACAGGAGTCCGTGGACCCGCCTCATGTGGTCGGCTGTGTCTGGACCCACCCCCTGCTAGGATGACGTGGGCACAGCGCCTATCCCCACGCGTGTGCGGGGCCGTGGCCGGCCCAGTGTCCCACGGCCAGTAATTCTGCAAAAAGAACAGCGACGTGCAGATGCGGAGCCCACGCGTTCCAATGCCGTTCTGCCTGGGGAGTGGACCGTCCTGCTTTGCCCCTTTCTCTCCATCTCTCTCTCACACACTCAGAGCTTATCTCCCTATCTCTGGAGAAAGAGAGCTGTTAACCAATGCTGGGGATAATTCAACATTTCTCCTGAAGCGCGCTACGAAAACAGGGAGACTAGGGGTTGTCCAAGACGCCGAGCAGGGTTCCTTGAGGCCGCCGGGGGCACCGTGGCTAAGCTTCACACCATGCAAAATCAAAGGCTTGCGTTGGAGCCTTCTAGAACACCAGTGCCCACGTAGAGGCCGCTGCAGAGGAGACAACAGGCCTGGCGAGGCTCTGGCATCTGAGCTCAGCCACGTGGATAGACCCGGAGCTCCGTGCACGTCACGAGCTCTCATGAACCCTGTTTCTCCTCCTAAATCCCCGTCAGCGCCGCAAAGCAAACTTTAAGGCATGTCAAAAGCTGTACACGTCCCTGGTGGGCCAAAGAAGAGGCAGAGTTGGTGTAAAAGGAGCCAAGCATTTTCGTTTGTTGATGAAAGGTAAAATTACCCGCCCGGCACTCTCTGCGTGGCCAAGCCAGCAAGGACATGGGCTTCTGGGGCCTTCCTCGGAGCACGCGCACCTGCTTTGTGGGGCTTGAACAGAAACGAATTCACTCCGGCCTGGCAGATCTTGTTCCCACTTTCCCCGGACGTGCTCCGAGCCCAGGGCGAAGGTGCAGGTCCCCCGGGCCCCGCTCCGACCTGGCGAGATGGCTAATACTTCAGGAGGGAGTAAACATCTTCCGAAGTCTTTTGTCGTCAGCAGCCGAGAAGTGTGCTTGTGTGTCCTGCCTGAGAGCCTGACCACAGGCGAGGGAGGCCCCACGGGGCAGCAAGCCACGGGGGAGGGGAAGGCGCGGGAGGCCAGTGGCTGGGGAAACACAAAGTCTCCTCCAGAAGCCCTGTTCGCAGGGAAGGGGCCTGTGGGTCCTAGAGTCACCTCCCTGAGTTCCCGGGAGCTCTGCTGTGGCCCATGTTAGAGGTGACAGTTCCTCAGGCCTTGGGGGCTGGCGGAAGCTTTCTTGTCTTATGTTTGACAAGCAGCTCCAGAAAATTCCTGAAAAGGTCGCTCTCAGCCCCATAACCAAGGCAGCTTCCATAGGCGTCTCTCCAAGATGAGGACGTGGACAAGTGGGAGGTGGTAAGCGGGCATCTACGGCCCCTGGGAGGAAGCTGGGTGTTCGCTCTGCTGCGGTCGCAGGACGGACTTGGTTAAGGAGCGGCCTGGTGGTGGAATGGACGCTAGTGGGTTTGCTGGCCTGTCTCCCCTTCCCAACAAGCTCCTGGGGTTGGGGACAGCACAGGAGTGGGAAAAGAGCCACCAGGAGCGCCAGAAACAGGGCGGGAAACGGCCGTGGTCTGCTTGGCATTGTCAGGCAGCTTGGCACGAGGAAGGGAGTGGCCGCTAACCCTGGAACACCTCCCACCAGGCGGCTTGAAGAGCAGACGGCTTTCCCACAGTCCTGGGGCCGCACAGCCCGCTTCTCCGGTCACAGACAGCGTCTTCTCCTGCACCCTTCCCAGGGGAAGGAGCCCGGGGGCTCTCTGGGGTCCCTTACAGGTGCCGATCCCATGCGTGGGACCCCACCCAGATCTCATCACCTCCCAAGGATTTCAGTAGCGATTCTGCGCACACGGGTCCTTAACACGGTTCAGTGTGAGAGGAAAAGCAGCACACATTCCTCTGGGAAAGGGAAGTACTTGATTTCATAGTTCACGATAAACCTGCCATCGGACGGGGAACGCTGTCACCCCGCGGGCAGCCCTCAGCCCACGCCATGGGTCCATATGACAGGACCCCACGCGGTCCCCAGACCTCCCAGCCACGGGCGGGACTGGGGCTTGGCCGTCGCCTGGGCAGGTGGGGCCCTAAACGTGCTGGGCTGAGGGCAGCCGGGGGCAGGTGGGCCAGTCAGAGGGCAAGGAACCCTACAAGCCAGCCCAGCTGAGTCAGAAAGTCTCTGGTCCTCCGGAAACATTTGAACGGGAAAATCACCGACTCCTCCATGCCCACTGGATGAGAAATGAGCTTATGTTTATTTTAGGACAGACAAGACATGCCCAGAGCGAGTACGAAAGTGGGACTGACGTCATGTGCTTAGTGGGGCCGCTGGGCTCTCTCCGTGGCCCTGGGCCCCTGGGGGCACCGGCTCTGGGGTCCCGGTGGGTGAGAGGTGGCCGGACTCAGAGAAGGGAGCACCAGGCAGCAGGCGCAGCGTGGACACTGGTGCAGACAGAGACACCGACACAGGACACGATTTCGGGCAGAACGGGTGACCCCATGCAGACAAGTGGGAGACGAGTTGTGCGCCCAAAGAGGACAAGTCGGAGGAAACGGGAGTGCAGGGAGGAGCTTGGGTTCCACACGCTGACCCTTGGGCGCCGCTGACGGTCTGGGAAGACGTGCAGGTCTGACCCTGAGGAAGGGCTCATCGCTGAGGAGATGAGCTTCCAGGGTCCGTCCCTGCGCCCTGCAGAGCTCGGTTGGGGAGATGAGCGGTTGCGGCTGTCGTGGTCACACGGGTCTGGGGGCTGCCTGCAGGGAGGGGTCTGCCTCCTCCAGCCTGACGCCCCCACCGTGGAGCTGTCATACTTTCTGAGGGGCGCTGAGGGGCACCCCTGGAGTCGGTGGCATCGCCTCCGGGGCTGATAGCGCTGGACGTCTCTCCAGCTGCTCATTTGCTGGGTGTGTCTTTCTTGGTGAAATATCTACCCGCGCGTTTTGCCCATATTTAATTGGAATTTTTTTTTCAACTGTCAAGTTTTGCCCGTCCTTTGTGTATTCTGATTATGGGCTCTTTCCTTTGTCAGGTACGTGATCTCTAGGTATTTCTGGGGTTAATTTTATTTTTTTATTATATAAAATATAAAATTTTTTATTATATAAAATAATTATATTTTAATTTATTTTCTGGGACTTACTGGTATTATGCTCCGTGATGAATCACCACCTCACGCTCCAAAATAAATGCAGAACTTCGGCGGGGGAATGGGACGGAATGACCGAGAGTCTTCAGGACTGTCTTCCAGACAAGGCGACTCTGAAACGGGCCAGCCGCCAGTGCTTGCAGGGAAAAGCCTCCGCCAGCCGTGCAGCGTTCTCTGTCCTCTGGCTCCGTGCACCAGAGGTTTTTGGACCAGGCCCAGGTTTACTGGGATCAGGACCCACGCCTGGGGGGACCTCAGCGTGAGGCAGGCCTTTCTCACGAGCACTGAGCACACACACGAGCAGTTTCTGGACAGAGAGAACAGCAGCCCAGCCCCGAGAGCCACCTCCCGCCCCGCTCCTTCCTTCCCCTGGGAGCCGCTGGTCAGCCCTGCCCTGTTTCTCTCCGTGTGTGTCCTATGACACATTGTGGCTTCATGGCCTTGACCTTCATGCCCTTAAAGCCATGTTTGCTAATACTTAGTGTCACTGTTCTTTGCTACGACAGCCATACTTACTGCGTGTTACCCAGGGACACAGGCCGGCTGGTGAGCAGGTGCTGATGTCAGTAACGGCCTCATTTAAGTTCTGTCCTGCTCATCCCATCAGGCTCACCTCGGGACACCCTGAGAGGACCTGCCATGGCGCCACCTTCCTGAAGTCTGTTACTCTCTGTCCGCCGTCCTCCAAGCTCCCAGGGAGCAGGGAGCATCGGGAGAGGACGATTTCCTAAGTGAGCCGTCCTCTCCAGCTTGTCCCGACTCTTCTCCTCCCTCAGAAGGCAGCTCCCCGGCCCAGCCAGCACCTAGGGTGGCACCTCCCCGTAGGAGCCACCCCACTGTGCCTCTGCTCTGACGTGCCGCGGGACCTCACTTGCATCTCGGTAGCACACGGTGACAGCTGCCTGACTGCATGCGTCCACCCGGTCAGCCACATACCTGGGTGTTTGCCCGAACAGCCTTCCAGATGTGGCCGTGAAGCTATTTCTAGATGCGACTGGCACCTAACGCCGTCAGCTCTGAGAAAGGCGGATGACGTTCCATAATGTGGTGGGCCTCGTCCAATCGCTTCAAGACCTGAGGAGAAAAGTCTGAGGTTCCCCAGGAGAAGGGGTTCTCCCGCTCCTGGACTTACTCAAGCCGCAGCATCTCTCTCCTTGGGGCTGAGGCCTCCGTCAGCCCCACAGATTTCAGGTGTGACAAGTCCCTACAATCAACCATCGTCCTTTTTTGGAAAAAAATTTTGTTAAAAGATTTTATTTATATTGGCAAGAGAGAGAGTAAGCAAGCCAGAATACCAGTTGAGGGGAAGGGGAACAGAGGGAGAAGCAGACTCCCCAGTGAGCAGGGAGCCCGACAGTGGGACTCCATCGCAGGCCCCGGGACCATGACCCAAGCCGAAGGCAGACGCTTCACCAACGGACCCCCCAGGTGCCCCACAACGCCCCTCTCTCTATAATCGATCAATCAGTCTCTTTCTCTGGAGAACGCTGACTAACACAGCATTTTCTCAGCAGTAGGAGGCTCCCCGTGGTGGGTCTGAATTGGCACTGAGCCGTGCCCACCACTCCCTCCGCACAGGCATGTCCACTCCGCCTGTCCGCATCCTCTCATGGGGCCGTGGTCATGTGCCCCTCCAGGAGCCACCTACCTGCAGAGGGAAAGCCTCCGGTCCCTTTTCCGATTGGAATCCTGTCTCCCGAGAGTCTGTAGAGGCCCTACATCCTCTGTGATCATGCCCCACTCCAGCCCCATGGACATCTACGTCCCAGCGTCCTAGTTTGGACTCAGTGGCCATTCCCAGAGAGCGCGCGTCCCAGAGAGCATGGCCCCGGCACCCAGGAGTCCCCAGGACCCAGCGTCCACTGTGGGATGTCACAGCACAGCAAGACCTTGTCCTAACTGTGACCCCGCAGCAGGTGAGAGGAGGTGAAAAGACGCATCGCCCCAGAGGGTGGGGGTTCCGTCCCCACCAGGAGTTTCACAGGACCCGCTCAGGGAATCAGCATAGCAGACGTGTTAGTCAGAGGCGTTCAGGGAGCCAAATTCTGGGGAAACACAGCCAGGTCTTGAGTTCGATGAGTGCCCAGACAACTCAACAACAAACAGTGTGGTCTTTGGCCTGGGGGGCAAAGGACCCTTTCCCCAGAGCTGGCGTCGGCTGCGGAGTGGAGGTGAGCCAGCGGAAGAACACAGGACTCCGGCAAGAAGACCCATCCCTTTGAGTCGGGTGCGGACAAGAACTCGAGGGCCAGAAGCGTGAGCCCTGCAGGGGAGCTGAAGCTCTAGACGTGTGCCAAACCGCCAGGGAGATCTCCCGGGGGGAGGGCTCATCTCAGCCACAGGCCGCTCGCCCCTGCCTCTCCCTCCCCCACAGAGGCCAGGGGCCGAGCCCCGGCAAGCAGGCGGCCTGGAGCGGGACCAGGACACCCCACAGCGGTGGGGGGCTTCCCAGGACAAACGTCTGGGGTGCAGACGGCGCCCTGCTCTTGCTCGTGGCCCTCCAGGGAGGCGAGGATCTCCGTTCACAGACGCGAGCAAACCTTCTTTCAATTTTTAAAATTCTGTCGCGCCCATCACCGTACAGGACATCACTGGTGCTTGAGGAGCGCAGCTGTGAGGACGAGAGCCGGGTCCTGGGGCTGCAGGAAGGGGGCCTGGTTTTGGGAAAGGAGGGGCGTGCCCTGGGCAGCCTGGGGCTGCGGGAAGAAAGCCCGCACGGCGCGTCCCTGCAGCTGGGCCCCGGGCGGACTCGCAGCACAACGTCATGTGTCCGTCCCGCTGGGAGCCCCGTGCTCCTCTCCGCCCCTCCCCGGCGCGGAGGACCGACCGACCAACTGGTGATTTCATCCAGGGCCGAGCCTCAGCCCGACTCTGCTTCGAGCGGCTGCTCTCCACCGTGCCCGTAATTCTGTGAATTATTTAAAACTTTGTTCTTTTCCTAAAATGTGACCAGCAAGATGGAACCCTCCTCTGTTTGTTTTCCTGGGTCTGGGTCAGGTGGTGTCTCCGCCAGGGGACCCGTTGGTGGGGAGGGACCCTGGCCAGAGGCAGAGGGACAGCCACACTGAGGGGAAGCCCAGCACACTGGCTACGGGACTTCCTCTGAGGTTTCTCTGAGGAATTTGAGGGCCTGCATGTGCTTGTGTGTGTGTGCACAGATGTGGGTGTGTATGTGTGTGCATGCAGGCGTGTGTGCACACATGCGTGTACGTGCGCATGTACATGTGTTGTGTGTACTGTCTGTAGGCACACATAGGCATGCATGCACACACATGTTTGTGTGCACAGGTACACGTGTGAAAGTGGGTGTGCACATGCACGTGTGTCTGTGTGCAAACATACAGGTGTGCTGGTGTTTGTGTGCAGGTGTGTACACACACATGTGTTTTAAGGCACATGGGTGTATGCGTGTTTGTGTGCACACGTGTGCAGGTATGCCTATGTGCACGTGTACATGTGCTGTGCACGTGTACACATGTCTCTGTGTGTGTGCACACATGTGTACGTGGCTGTGTGCGTGTGTGCTTGTGCACACACATGTGTGTGTCCTGTATGTGCACGTGTGTGTGTGTGCATGTGCTGGGTATGCATGTGTGAAATCCCCCGTCCTCATCTCTCCTGCATGGGGAGGGCTGGAACCACTCTGTCTCCTGCTCCTGGCGAAGTGTGTCTCCTTGCCCTGGGGCTGGTGGAGGCTGTCTCTGTGGGCCCGTCCTGCTGGCTCCTGAGGGCGTGCCTGGGGTTCACACTATTTTCCTTCATTTTTTTGAGCACTGGAGGCTCATTCAATCTCGAAAGTGCTGTCCCGGTTTGGGTATGTTCTGGTAGTGTTTTGCTGGGAATTTCCTCTGTGCTAGGTAGGTGGCCTCCAGGAGAGCCGCCTGCGATGTCCATGCTTCAGGGTCTTGGCTGGAGGCTCTCCCAACCAGGCGGCTGGATTTAGAGATGGTTCTGGATGGGTGGAGTACCCAGAAAGGGCAGGTTTCACTTTGAGATGAGGCTGGGCAGTGGCCGTGCTTGCCTGAGGGGGTCGTGAGGGGCCCTTGTGGCTGCCGGCTGTGCATGCTGGGGAGAGCTAAAGTCTCCAATGTGCTGTCCCTGGGGGTTGGGCCCAGTGGCCGCAGGTGAAGGCGGTCTGCAGGAAGGCCAATGGAGTGTACCGTCAGCAGGGCGGGGCCTCGTTCATGCTGCCAGAAAGTGCCCGCTCTGCGCATTTCTTTCCTCCATCCTCTGTGTCCTGGGAACGAGGTGTTCAGTCCAAGTGGGGATCAGACGTGGGTGTGCGGCTTTCCAGCTCATGGGTTTAAATCCTCTTCTATTTGCTTAGCAGCCCAGGACAGAGCCACTGCTTCCCCTGAGCCCCGCTGCTGCAGGGCCTTGTCCTGGAGGGGCCCCCAGCCCCTCCTCGCCTTCCTCTGCACTCATCAGAAAGCGGCCCTGAGTGTGCAGCCCCTCCGTCTTCCCGGGCGCCCCCGCTCGGGTCTGGTGACAGTGGGGCTGACAGAGACTGACAGAGGTGCCCAACCCCTCTGGTTAATTCATAACAGTGTGCTTGACGGTGACGACCCACTTACCCCCATCTGTGTCAGGGGCCTGAATTTTACATCTATAAATACAGCAGCAGGCAAGCCGGACGGGGTGTGTGACTTACTGAAGTTTCAGTACCAGTATATCCCCAAGGAACCAGTATATCCCCTAGGAGTGCAGAAGGGTGTCACGGGAGAGGTGAGAGAGCTCGGAGAAGCTCTGGGTGAGCCTGCCTTCTCCGGAGGCTGGAGGTGTCCCCCATTCTATCCTTCTGTGTCTTGGTTTGGGGGTTGGGGAAACAGGAGTCGCCTTTCAGCTCCTGCCCTCGGAGCTCCTGTCTTTCCCCAGATCTCGGTGGCAGGTGGTCCTGGGAAGGCTCCTTTCCAGAGCTGGCCTGTCCCTGACAGCTGTCCCTCAGGACAGCTGGGGCAGAAGATTGCTTGCTCTCCACCATGGCCGCACTGGCTCCCCTCCTGGTGGCAGACAAGGAAGCAGGTTTCCTAGCACCTGGCCTACCTGTTGGACCTTGGGATGGAGGAACAGTGTCCGTCTGAGATCCAGTCAGGGAGCCTGGGCCGCATGACGGCTCCTGTCGCAGGGGCTCTGCCCTGGCTTGTGCTTGCCACTGTTTCTTTGGGCCACGTTCCTCCAGGCCAGGCCAGGCTTCTGCACGGGCGGGGGGTGGGGACAAGGGGTAGGTGGTCCTCCCAGCCCTGCTACGTCTCCCCTTCCCAAGGGTCCATTCCTGGGGGAGGCTGTGCTCTCCCCACGTGGGGCTCTGATCTCCCCTGGTTTTCCCTCCCGGTTTTCAGGTCGGTGTGATGAGACTGTTTTCTGCACCTTTTCCTTCAGCCGTTGCTCTGTATCCCCATCTCTGCTACGTGAAGACAGTTTTTATTTACTTTTTCCTCTTTGCAGTTGCTTTGGAAGGAACCGAGGGCAGCCAGGTCTTGCTTGCCGGAACGCGCTTGCTTGCTCAGACGTGCGCGTCAGGAAACCCCCAGGGACTCTGCTGGCCTCTTCGCTGCAGGTGGCGGTTCCTGGGGTTGGCTTTGGGCTCGGCTTCTCTGAGGAGAGGCTGCCCCACTGTGCTGGGCTTCCTGCTGTCCGCTCATACCACGGATGGGACATTAGTCATAGTTTGGTGGTTCTGAGTGTGCGTGGCCGGCCAGCTGCCTGTCTCCCCGGGGAGTCCCGAGTCAGCAACCTCTTGTCCTCCCTGTGTGCCCCTGGTCGCCCTGGAGAACATTCTTCCAGACCCTTCCCGGAGGGTACAGGCCAGCGTGCAGTGCTCCTGGGAGCACATGAGGGAGAAGCCGAGCCCCTCCAGCATCTGTCATTTGGACCTGCCCGTCCCTTACATGCACATCCTTGGGCCCTGCCCTGGATGGTCACAGGTGCCCAGCAGCCCCGGGGCCGGCACTCGCAGCTCTCTCTGCTCGGTGGGAGCGGGACAGAGGCTGTTCCGGGGCTGCACCTCCCTGAGAGTCTGATGTGGGTTTGAGGGTTGCATGACGGGGTCATCCTGCCTTCCTGTCCACCTGCCCCTCTGCTTTCCAATTTCTGCGATTTTCCCGAACGTGGGCACCTCTTCTGTTCTCTTTCTCCTTATGGATTTATGGCTTTAAAAACTCCACTACCTTCTCTTTGGAGGTATTTCTGGAGAAAGCAGGAGAAAATATGTGCATCCCAACCACGGTCACTAATTGGAGAACCCTGGGTGTCCTTTGAATTCTTCTTTTCTTTCTCTTTCTTTTGCTCTGAGGGATATGCATGTATCTTACTTTGAACAAAAATAGTAGACCGAAGTACAGACCGTGCCACTGCTAGCTAGCACCATCGTTCCCTCAGCAGAGAGCAGACGTACTGAGTTTACACACGAACACATGCTCTTTGCCCCACACTGGGGCATCCCCGGGGGGCACAGACCCTATGCCACCTGCTAGAGGGTGTCGAGACTTTCTCAGCAGAGTTGCTTCCTTTCATAGTGGCAGATAAAATAGTGGCATGCTTCCAATGATGGCGTTTTCTGTATTCTAATATTTTACAGGTGGAAATAAATTGCAAATGTAAAAAAAAAAAAAAAGCCAAACCCAGAGAGTCATAAAATAAACTGACAAATTCTCAAAGGGACAAAATATCCTAAAAAAGCCTTTCATGATCATGATCCCGGTCACTAAATAATAAAAAATAATGAAATTTGAGGGGTTTTTTTTTGTTTGTTTGTTTTTGTTTCTTTGATTTCTTTTATTATTTTCTTTCTTTCTTCCTTTCCTTCCTTCTTTCTTTCTTTCTTTCTTTTCTTTTCTTTTCTTTTCTTTTCTTTTCTTTTCTTTTAGCTAAAAGCTTCAACCACTCATGCTGAACAGGGTTCCAAATTACCGTATATCGATCTTGTATCCTGCAACTGCACTGAATTCATTTATCAGTTCTAACAGTTTTTTGGTGGAGTCTTTAGGGTTTCCTATAGGTAATACTATGTAGTCTGCAAATAGTGACAAATTTATTTCTGCCTTTCTAATTTGGATGCCTCTTATTTCTTTTTCTTGCCTAATTGCTTGGGGTAGGACTTCTATTTTTTTTTTTTAATTTATTTATTTGACACAGAGGGAGAGATCACAAGCAGGCAGAGAGGCAGGCAGAGAGAGGAGGAAGCAGGCTCCCCGCTGAGCAGAGAGCCCGATGCGGGGCTCGATCCCAGGACTCGGAGATGATGACCTGAGCCGAAGGCAGAGGCTCTAAGCCACTGAGCCCCCCAGGCGCCCCCGGCTAAGACTTCTGATACTGTGTTGAATGAACAGAGTGATGATGTGGCGAGAGTGGGCATCCTTGTCTTGCTCCTCATCTTAGAGGAAAAGCCCTCAGCTCTTGATCACTGAGGATGATGAGTCTGTGGCCATGTCATGTATGGCCTTTACTGTGTGGAGGTACATTCCCTCTATACCCACTTTGTTGAGAGTTCTCAGTGTAAATGGATATCAGATTTTGTCAAATGCTTTCTCTGCATCTGTTGAGTTGCTCATGTGGTCTTTATCCTTTATTTTGGTAATATGGTGGAACTCACTGACCGATGTGTGGATGTTGAACCCTCCTTGTTTGCATCCCTGGAATAAATCCTCCTTGATCTTGGCGTGTGATCCCTTTCATGTCATGTTGAACTCAGCTTGCTAGTATTTTGTTGAAGATTTCTGCAACTCTGTTCATCAGTGATACTGGCCTGTAATTCTCTTTTCTTGTGCCTTGTCTGGTTTTGGTGTCAGGGTAATGCTGGTCTCGTAAAATTAGTTTGAAAGAGGTCCCTCCTCTTCTCATTCTTGGAGAGTTTGAGCAGGATTGGTGTTCATTCTTTGAGCATTTGGTGGAATCCTCCAGTAAAGCCGTCTGGTCCTGGACTTTGGTTTGTTGGGTGGTTTTCGATGAACGATTCGATCTCCTCGCTAGTACTCTGTCTGTTCAGATTCTCTATCTCATCACGATTCAGTCTTGGTAGTTTGTGTGTTTCTAGGGCTTCATCCGTTTTTCCTAGGTTGTCCGGTTTGTTGGCATAAAATTGTTCATAACAATCTCTTCCGATCCTTTGTATTTCTGTGGCAGAGACATAATGTCTCCTCTTTCTTGATGTTATTTATTTGAACCCTCCCTCTTTTTTTTCTTGGTGAGTCTTGCTAAAGTTCTGTCCATTTTGTTTATCTTTTTAAAGAACCAGCATCATTTCAGCAATTGTTTCTGTTTCTTTTAAATATCTATTTCATTTATTTCTGCTCTAATCATTGTTATTTCCTTCCTTCTACTAAGTTTGGGAAGATGCATTTAAATGTTCTCCTGAGAGCTGGGGCAGCACACTGGGTGTGGCGGGATGCTGTACACATGTGTGTGCTGGGCCAGGGAAGGGGGAGGGGTTCTGAAGGTAATTGAAAGGTCTTTCTTGGGTTGTCCCCTTACACTGCTTCCTGTGGGCATAACTCACACCCGTGAACTCACACGCTGCACAGTGTTTCTGGCAAGCCATACTTCTGTTGCCATTTTAAACACTTTTCCCCTCTAAAGGCAGTTCTCATGTGGAGAGGGGGAAGGCGCTTGTAGAGTGTGGTTAATAAGGAGGAGGAACCCAGAGGCAGCTTGGTCCCCTGGACCACGGACCGGCTTGAGGCCTCTCCACGCTCACACTTCGCACCTTCATTGATCTTGAGAGCGATGCACTTTTCAAATGATCGTGATTTTAGCTCTGGAACCGACATATTCTGTAAGTTTCGTGTTCGAACACATGCAGTATCGTGAATGGCAAAAACAGCTTCTGGATATTATGGAAACAGATGGATTTCAAGAAGCGTGCATGGAGTCTGCCCTCGGGGGCAGCGTGTCGGGACCTGACCCTAGATCCGTCGCGTAGATTGACTCGATCTCTGGCAGCTGGAATCCGTCCTTTCAGAACGGCTCAGGCATCTCCTGTCCGCCTTAGAGGGAACGTTCTCACTATAAAAGTAGCAGTTTTGCCTTTGGCTTTGTAGCGAATTTTTATTTCTTTGGAAACATTACATCTTACTTTTGGAAAACACTCTAGTGGGCTGAAGGATCACAGACAAACCGAGAACAATGTAACGAGACTTTTCACTTGTTTGGTGGTAGGTCTTGACCAATGGGCAAAACAGTGGGGGCCACCGACGGGCATCTGAGTGCTCACACCTGCCAGAGTGTGGGCTGACGGGGAAGAAGGACCCCAGACCTGGGGGGAGGCTGACTCCTGCTCCTACCGCTTACTAGTGGTGCAAACCCGGGCAGGCCCTGTAGTCTCCCTGGGCCTTATTATTACCACCAGGAGAAAACGACTTTTCAGAGTTTCTGCAAGAGTTAATTAGATAATGTGCATAAGACACCCAGTGTATTTCAATTTACTGAAAATTTCCATAAAGTACCTGAAGAGTGTTATCACAAAACTTGTTACAAGACATCTTGAGAAGGAAGGGTAAACTTGTTCACATGATTTTATTGACAACAAAGACAAATTCAAATGATCTGTTACTTAAATGTATAAAAATAGGGGAAGAACCTCTGAGTTAGGCAATGGGCTCCCACACGCACTGTGGCCCTGAGTGCGGTCCACGCGGTCTTGCCGTCATGGTGAAGGCCAGCTTGCCAGCCCTGTCCATCCGCCTGACTGATCAGCTCCGTCTCTTGTCAACCCTTTTTTGACATGTAGGTTTCTGGAGTTGGGGCTCGGATGAAAAGCCCAGGACTGATGGGAGGGACTGTCAGCAAGTCTGTCCCTAAGGGGAACGGAGCAGCCTGGACGATTCCTCTTGCCAGGGTTCAGCAGAAGCTGGGAGAAAGGCTAATAGAGGAAGTGAGTGCAGGCGGCTGGTGACATGGGTCTGTGCTCTGACGGGGGACAGGCAGCATGGCGATGCGGAGGTAAGCTTTGGAAGACAGGATCAGCGGACCTTTCCTTAAATGGCCCACAGTTGCCTATGACGGTAGGAAAGGGAGCTGACAGAAAGTGTTCTCGCCAAACACAAGTTACCCAGAAATAATAGTCACATTGTATCGTAAGAATAAGGTCCTTCTGTCGTGTTACCATAGCCAAAGAAACAAAGTAAGCTGGTGTGCCCCATAAAGGGTTTTGCCAACGGCCTCAGTGCGTTCTAGATCTAAGCCCCGGGTCAATACTGGGTCTTAATTTCTCTGACTCCAAGTTCTGGGTCCAGAGGCATGTTTTAGAATGACCTCTTACCGTTTGTTACTTTCAAAAATCCCGCCTCTCCGAGAGAAGGGAACTTCTCCTTACGTTTCTGTCCTATAGGAACTACTTGGAAAACACCGAGTGTATTATTTCCTGTCTAAATTGTGAAATGCTGTATCCATGTTCTTACTAGCGGGGGGCGATTGTCTGGTATTCCTGCTGGTCATAACTTTCTGGAGACTTCAGTGTGGCAGACATAACTATGACCCAGTGTTTTACATAAACGTATTATTTTTCACCATAAAAATGGAAACTGGCTACGTCTTGCAGACTCCGCCATGAGCATCTCTGAGAACGTGACACTTGGCGGACAGCGCCCGTGGGCTCTTCTCGTTGTTAGAGTCCTTGAAGGACCTAACCCTGCCTCATTTGTCGGAGACGTAGACGTACCCATCGCATTTATCTTTCTGGAATTCCCGGAGGATCTGCAGGTGTAACAGACAAGTTGACACATCTTCCTTGACTAAGAGGCTCTGAGAGCCAAGTTGTCTTCTGCCCCCGTGTGCCCCCACGCCTCCAGAGGAAGGGAAGGAGGACTGCCAGCACCACAGGCTTTGGCATCCTGATCTGGTCCTGATCTTGTTGCCTGTGAGATCTGGCAAAGGTGTTTGACCTCTTTGCTTTTATTTCTCATCTGTAAAATGAGGATCATTAAGTCTTGTTGTCCACCATCCTCGAAGTCAGTGAGGGTGAAGGAGCGAAACTGTGTCCAAGCCTTCCGAGGTCTATAGAAAACTGCACAATATCAAATCAGCATTTCAGCTGTCAGCAGTCCTCTAAACAAAGAAGAAAGTAAACACAATTTTTTAGTAGAAAGTGCTTTTTAAAGGATTCATGTCAGCTCTGAATGTATATTTTCTTCTTTGGACGGTCTTACAATGTGTGGTATGCAGTATTTACCTCTATTTTTACCTTAATTTTTATTAACATTTCCTAATGGCATTCCTTATTTACGTAATCGTTTGCAGCTGCTTTGCTCACCTGTTTCTCAGGCCCCAGGAGTTTTATTATAATTTCCTCTGAGCCCTAGGGCCAGGAGGAATGTGTTTAAGTACTCAGCGGACTCTCCAGGCTCTGGAATCTGAAGGAGACTCAGTAGTGGCTTTCGGCAAGATGTTTCTTCCCCATCTTCCCTGACCCTGTGTCCATCACTTTCCTGCTGGACATGGGGAGACCTCTCCCTCCGAAGTGTGGGACCCTGTGGTTGGAATAGTGCAACTTTTGTCCCGTAACCAGTCATGGGATTTGCTGACGCGGCCCCGACATTCCTTCCCACTGCCCCTGGCCCCCCCACTCCGCCCTTTCCAGCCAAAGCTTCAGATTAAACATTCGATTAAAAATCAGATCTGGATTTTTTGTTTTGTTCTTTTTCCCAGTGCCCCTGACAAGTCAATCGAGGCATTGTTCTTGAAAATCCTCACTCTTGGGTTTCTGTGTGAGCCAGAATTAGTCTTTTTTGTTTCCACCCTGTAAAGTTGTAAGCCAAGGCTGAGCTATTTCAGCAATGTCGTTTGCAGTGGGCACTGTCCAGATACTGGGTGTGCAAAACTCTCTAGGTCTCTAACCAGTCCCCACGGCGAAGTCTGGACCTCTACACCCATGTGCTCCCAACACACCTGAGCAGCCTTGACAGAGCGGCTCTAGAAATGGCCACATTCTCGCCAGACTTGCCCGGTGTCCCTGCGGTCACACCCTCGATCTCTAGTCCAAAATTCGTCCCCAAGTGCATTAATCTGCTGAAAAATGCCAAAGGTGTGCGGCCCTCCGTGAATTACCTGGACCATGTGGTGTTCATGGCTTCTTCCGCTGGAAAGCCAGCTGATCAACCAGCCAACGTGAGGGGACACATTCTCTGGAGGTCTAGGAGAAGCCTGCGGCCTGGGGATGGGCCCAGACTCAAGGGGGTGGGTTAACCTCAGGGTCTGTTCTGCGCCAGCGGGTCAGTGCCCGGGACACTAGAAGGGCTCAGCGCATCTTGGGGTCGTGCCTGGGACTCTCCCAGCGTGTGCACGCGTGTCTGTGTGTGCGCGCGAGTGTGCGTGTGCGCGCGTGTCTGTGTGTGCGCGCGAGTGTGCGTGTGCGCGTGCAGGGAAGGCGGCACGCAGGCAGCTGGAACAGAGGGCGCAGCCCCGGGAGGCCCCCTCCGCCTCCAGCCCCCGCACACCCGCGCTCTGGGCGCCCCCGGCTGGAGCGCGAGGCCTAGCGGAGCCGAGCGGGCGCGGCGGCGCGGGGGTGGGGCCGGAGGAGGCGAGGGAGGGAGCGAGCGGGCAGGAGGAGGATCCGGGAAGTTCTGGGGTTATTTGACAGCAGCCGGCGAAGCGGCACCGGACGGAGGGCCGCCGGGTGCGGAGGGCAGCGGGTGGAGTCGGCGCCCAGAGCGCGGGTGAGGACCGCCGCGCCCCGCTCCCCAACGCCTTGCCGCGCGCGTCACCATGCTGCTCCCGCAGCTCTGCTGGCTGCCCCTGCTCGCCGGGCTGCTGCCGCCGGCGCCCGCGCAGAAGTTCTCGGCGCTCACGGTGAGTCGTCCCGCGCGGACCTGGCAGGCTAGCCCGACTCGGTCCGCGCCTTCTCCTGCCGGAGCGCCTGGGCGCGGGAAGCAGGTGACCCTGGGGAACGTGGCGCCGCCTCCCGCCTCGGTCCGAGCAGGTGAGGCCCAGGCCCGTCCGCAGGCGGCTGCGTGGGCTTCTGGGGTCTCTCCGCCGCGTGGGGGTGCTCTGGGGTCCTGCGCGTCCAGCTGGCTGGTGGGCAGGGCCCGGCGCGGACACAGGGCTGAGGACGCCGGCGCCGCCCCGCGGACTGTCCGAGGGCCGCCCCGCCGGGGACACGCTCGCCCACTCACTGCTGTCCCTCCGGCCTGGGGCGGGCTCGGCCTTGCGTCCCTCTGTCACTTGGACCCTGCGGGGGCACCGCGCGGACCTGCAGCCGCTTGACTGGGAAAGGAGCTGCTTGTCCTGAGCGCTACTCCTGAGCCCCCTTTGGCTCGCCTGCTGGTCCCAGACACCCTCCCCAAGTGAATCTCGGAGGAAGCAGATGACATTACAATAAATATTATTTTCCCTCGTGTCAGCCGGCAGAAGTTGGGGGACAAGGCGTCTCCATGACCCGCAGTCCCCTTTCCCTGGTCCTCTCTTGGTCCCGGGGCTGCGCGCAGGCAGGCGCGCTCCCGAGCGCGTGGGTCACCGCGGTTGACCACTGTGTGTTTTTCTTTCTTAGCTGAAACTTCTCTGCAGCAGCCTTGGCCGGCAGCGCGCGGGGCCAAGCCCGGAGCTCCGTGCAGGGCGCGAGCCAAGCCACCCGCCGCTGGCCGGCCGGAGTCTGCAGCCCCCAGCTCGGGCAGACCTCGTGCGCTTGCTGTGTTTGCAAACCCATAATTAATGCAATCTGCAGAAACGAAAACATTCCACTTAAATGTGTTTTTGAACAAGTGCTTGAGAAAACACGAAGGTGGGGAGAACACCTCTGATGGACAGATGATTGAAGTAGTGGGGCTTGTCCTGAAGGGGTTTATTGTATCGAAAACACCTAAGGTTTGAAAGGAGCTGCGGTCGGGCTCTGCTTTTCAGCAAGTCTGAAGCAGTGCTGTGAGCCTTTTTCTTCTTTCTTTCTCTCTTTCTTTCTTCCTTTTCAAGCAGTATGAGGGGAACGATGTTAGTGAGTTCACTGTTCATACTTAAAATTCTTCTGGAGCAGCCCTTGGGTCCCTGCCTTGTGTCTTGCAAATGACTTGTAGATTAGAAACTGCTCCCTGGAAGCTCCACGGCAGTTTCCCCAGGCTCAGCTTTCCTGCAGGACAGCTATCACCCAGAGAGGCCGTCAAACTCTACTTCCTGTGGGTGCCCCCCA
Source organism: Lutra lutra (assembly GCF_902655055.1). Taxonomy (NCBI): domain Eukaryota; kingdom Metazoa; phylum Chordata; class Mammalia; order Carnivora; family Mustelidae; genus Lutra; species Lutra lutra. The sequence continues at coordinate 152,943,571 of NC_062283.1, forward strand.
CCCCGTGTGTCCACAGCCACAGTACACACAGGCACACACACAAGTACCAACAGACCCCTCCCGCTCAGAGCACACCGAGGCTGCAGAGGAACGGAGCAATTCTCCAAAGAAGACACTGGCCTTTTCTCCCAGAGCTGGGAGAACCAGCTTTCCTACCCTTGCCATGAATTTTCTGACCGTGTAAAAGGTAGACTCCCATGGACCCGCTTTCTGGGAGCTCCTGGATCTGTTGGCACCTCCCTGGAAAAGCAAAAGCAAGAAGGTTTGTTATTAAATCTCTAGGTTCTCTTCCTTTCCCTCCCGGCCACTCTTGTGTGTAACTTACTTGGGACGTCTTGTCCTTTGCTTCTTGGGATGCTCTGTGTCTTTCCTGGCTGCAGGGGCCCTGGCTGCCTGCCTGGGGAGTCCAGTGTGGACCAAGGCCCCATACTACACTCTCACAGAAGACCTTTGCCTTGAATCTGCACTTGCAAATACGATGCATGATGCTTTCACGACCAGAGGAAAATTTTAAAGCCCTAAAAGATTTTGGCACATCCCACCCCCCATCTCACCCCAAAGTCCAGGAATTCAGCAAGTCAGCTGAGGCGTCCAGAGGGAGTGTTGGATGTGCTGGATCTTTGGCAGTGATCACCTCTTTCCAGATCACTTTCTAGTATTTGGGCATCTTCTGTTTCCTTGACAAGATTTACACCTGATCTTTAATCAGTCAGAAAGACAGCATCGGCCCGTGGCAGCCGGGGCGTCTTCTGGGTGTGTGACTGACTCTGGAGCTGTGCCTTAACTTTCTTAATCTCCAATTCCCTATGGGCGACCTGGGGATAGAGTAATGTCTGTTGAACATGCTGTGAGGGTTAAGGATGAAGCCTTTGATACGCCCGGTGTGTGTTAGTTCTCCATTAGCGTTATTTCTGATGACACCCACGCCATTGCCTGTGTGACGCGGTTTTGACTGCTGTGATCGTCCGCTCGGTGCTGTGTCCTTCGGGTGTGAGGGCACTGGCTACACGGTGCTGTTGCCCGTCACAGAGCCTTCGAGCACGCTGCTTTGGTCTTGGCCTGTCTGTGTGCCTCGTCCAGGCGTGCAGGGGTCAACGGGCAGAGGAGAAAACGTGGCTTCCTCTGCGCCTTCTTCTGTCCCACCTTCTGTTCTGTCCTTACCTTGAAGCAGGGATCGTCCCCTACCTCTGTGGGTTGGGAGCTTGTCCCCCCGGCTTCCCAGAGCTGTGCACCGGCCCTCCTCCCTCCTGACGTGGACACTCTTTGTCCGGGGCAGTGCTGTCGGGGCAGGAGGCGGCTACTCCTCTGTGTGCGAGAGCGAGAGAAGGCACGTTGCCAAGTCATTCTTTAGAAATGGTGCCATAAGGACCTTGTGTTTTCTTATGACTTTTGTTGGCTTTGCCTGGCCTCCTGGTTATCGATCAGACTTCGGTGTTACCGGCAGTCAGCAGCTGGTGGCGGTCTGTGTGTTTGATCCGCCCTCGTGGGGTCTACAGCTGTTCTTCCTTTAAGAAGTAGGTGCATTCTAAGGCGAGATCATGTCCATTCCTCATGGGGATGCCTGGCTTTTTCTTCTTTATAAAAAAATGAAAAGATTTAATCAATTTATTTGAGAGAGCAGGGGGAGGCGTAGAGGGGGAGGGAATAGGAGGGGGAAGAATCTTAAGCAGTCACCCAGGTGCCCACCCCCTTGTACTTCTGTGAAGGCTGAGACTACGGGCTACTTTGCAGTCGAGGTCACCTGGGCACATGGAGCATGTGCCTGTGGTCACGACTTCAGTTTGTCGCGGGTGTCGTTGCACGGGTGCTAGCGGTTGGACGGCACACCCGCGCCTGAATGTTTTCTGCATGGGCGCTGAGGTTCCTGGACCCCCTTCCCACAGGATTTGAGAAGGAGCCGGTGGGTTCCTTTGAGAACTGACTGAATGGTGTTGTGCCCACACGCCAGAGGCAGACGCCTTGCCCTTCCCTGGGCCCAGCGGGCGCTGCTGGTGTCCTGGGCTCGCCTGCGGGAAGCGGCTGTGAGCACCTGCGCTCGGCACTCTGCCAGGGGCCCCTTGTTTGTGCTGCTCACGCGACACCTGCCACTGCCCACCCACAAACGTCCTGTTGCACCCAGTTCAGGACATGGGGGAGCTGCCCCTGGCCCTGAGCTGACGGAGCCATTTCCAAATTCAACCTGCATTTGTTTCTCTTCCTTTGGGGGATGGGTGTTCCCGGAGCTAACTTCCGTGTCCCCTTCAGGGACCTAGAATTCCTCAGTGTTGTTTTCCTCCCACCTTCCTGCTCAGGACTCACCAGTCAGGGCCGTGGAAGGACAGAGTCCAAACGGCTGTTTGTGGCCCCCGCGTGCACTTCTTTGCTTTGGAAGAGGGGGACGGAAACAGAAAGACGGTATTTGCTCATCTGTAAATTTTAAAATATTTCATCATGAGCACGCCCACGGGGGGACCTGATATTGATGTCACGGGAGCATCGGCACCAAAGTGTCCCCACATTTCCGGGCCACGAGGGTGAGATGTGCCCACGGAGTTTCAGCGCCGACCACTCAGGGTCAGGGACTTGAGGCGACGACCCTGGGTGTTTGTTCTCCTCCTGCTGTGCTGCAGATGCCCTGAGCACGTGTGGCGCTCTGGGAGGGCTGGGCTCATCGCCAGCCTGAGACTGACCACCGACTGCAGAGGTGGACGGGGAGGAGGAAAGGAAACGCAACTGACAGTTTCCAACTAGAAGCCCTTGCGTGTGACTGAACCCCAGCATCTGGAGGGTCACTTGAATTCTGGTTTGATATCAAGACCGTAAATGAAACCATAAGTAACTTCAGGTCCTGAGAGGATTGCGTAATAAGTGGGCGCTGATGTGACAGCGGCTCAGGACAGCAGATTTCTAGGTGACTCTGCATCCAAATGCCTTCAGGAGCCTCCCAGATCTAGGGAGGCTGTAGTTAGGGTTAGCAGAGCACTGGGAGAGAGAGCAAGGTGACATTTACACATTTTGAATTAAAATTATACCGTTCTCCACATACCAGACACACACCAAAAATGACTGATGGATTTCTAGTGGGATTTTGAAATTGAAGAAGAAAAATTGAGAAATAACATTCTGAGCTCATTTATAGAAAACTAGAACGGTCCTCCTGTTTTACCGATCGGTGGTGTTGGTGGTAAGGCGGGATCCCACTATTAACATTCGTACGTGCTTAGAGTTTGAAAAGTGCTTGATCCATTAGATATTTAACTGAAACCTGCAAGAGGAAAGAATTCAGAAAGTAAAATCCTAATTTCATATGGGCCAAGAAGAAATTATTCTAGAAGCATTAATAACAGACAGTCTTATGTGGTTTTGTAGCCCCAGGCTGGAAATCAAAGAGCAAAGATTCGTAATAACACACACACGAAACCTGGAGCCCAGTGAAATGTTAACGCATTTGTACTGTCAGAATTTTAAAAAGACATTGTAAGTGGAAGCTTGCGTGCTGTAATATCTGCCTCAGTTTAATTAGAGGTTTTGACACGAGGGCAGTCTCAGAGTGACGACTAGAACCGCGGTCATGTTCCAATTTTGTGATTTTGTTGTGGATGAGCTAATGTGGCGTGTGGCCCACGAAACTGGCCCCGGAGACGAGCTGGAATGTCCACGCAGGAAGTGACCTCTCCTTTCCTCCGCCATGCGTCTTCCTTCATTTTGCCCGCCTTTTCCCGCCATGGTCTTTCTCCTTCTGCCCGAGTCACCGTGAATCGCCTCTGCTTCCATCACGGAGATCCCCGCTCTTAGTGAGGTACCTGTTAGCAGTTTCCATGCTGGTGCTCGCCCGGGAGCACCGGGGTGGGCGTCCCCTCGGCTCTGCCCAGGGGGTCATTGTGCTGCGGGGGCGCCGCTGTCCCAGGACCCCAGCCACTAGCTGACCCACCCACTAGCAAGCCCCGCTCCCGGGCAGTGTTTCTCTGTGGGGGTGGGGGGTGCGCCGACACTTATGGTTTGAGGTTGCTGGCAACGTCTCTCCCGTTAATGATGAAGTCTCGGAAAGCAGGACGAGTTTACGTAAACACAATAATCCACGGCGCGTTTGATCACGGGCTCAGAGCGCTCGAGTGCGGCCCCAGCTATGAGGCCGCGTTCCATCTCAGATGTTCTCAAATTTGTTAGATTTCAGTCACTTCTTCAAGAACAAAGTTGCTGGTTTGTTGGCAAAACCACGCTGAGGTTCACGGGCCGAGTGGGGCTGTGTTGTGTGTCTGTCTTCCCCTCCAGCCAGTAACAAAGCCCCAGAAACAAAGGAATCCACGCTATGGGCGCGATGCCCGTGCCAGAGGCAGCTGACTCCCTTCCTGGGATCAGGCTTGGGCCGTCCCAGCCCAGCCCTCGAGGGCAGACAGGACACTCCTGTGGACCAGGCCAGGGCGCTCCGGGGCCCATGCCCAGGCTGGATGCCAGGAAGGAGGCCCTCTTGGGCCCTCTTGGGCCTCCCCTGAAGGCTGCCTTGGGAAGTGGTCCAGGTGGGCGTCCGGGTGGCAAGGGAGGGCACTGGGTCCTGTGGAGTCCGAAGAGGAGACCCCCGTGTCCTCCCCAGACAGTGCGGACCATCCAACGGCCAGCAGCGGACCTCCTTCTTTGGAGGGGGCTGTGAGACTGTGCCGCAGTGGACAGTGTCTGAGGGGGTTTGGCACACACTCTGAACGGTGACGGGAAGCGCGTCGCTGAGGCCACCAGTGGAGTGTTCTCATTTCTGAGGGAACCTCCTCAGCTTCCATGCTGTGCCATTGCTGATGAGCTCATGCACCCATGGGCGCGGGCAGGTGCCTTTCCCTGACAGCCTTGCTGTTGAGCCAGAGCCATGAGGAGTTGGGGGTCTCTGTGGCCCCCGTGGCCTAGATCTAACCCGGGCCCCATCCATATACATCCAGCGGCCTCTTTCTCCCTCTCCCGGCTCCTTTCTCTCACCACTTTGGCCCGTCATGAGAGGAACCGGAGGGAGACTTGCCTTTCTCCATGGGTCCGGCCACCGTCTCTGGTTAGCCTCTCCTGGTGCACCTGTCACAGGCGTGCACTCTCCTTTCCTGCCCCCAGCTGTCCCGTAACACCGGGAACAGCGCACAAGGAACAGGATCACCCCAGAGGCACCCTCGCAGCTTTGTGGCTGCACGTCAGGCATCAGTCGGAGCAAAGCCTTCACGGCCCGTGGAGAGGCACTGGCCGCTTGGAGACATGAAACGGAAACTACAAAATAAGATGATAAATTCCACGAATGCCTGTAAATTTAGCACCGACTTGTGAGATATGAATGAAGGTTTCAGAGCAGAATTTAGTGCATTGTTTGTCTTCCGTGTGTTCTGATTCTTTCCACAGAGGACCCGGGCGTGTGTAATCACAAAATTGCTTCAAGCTTATTTAAAATTAACATAAAAAGTAGAACTTTGGAAACCAGAAGTTAGTGTCCTGCCGTTCTGTTGGCTGGCAGCGTTGAGATGGTCCCATGAATGATGGGGTTCCCAGGCCACTGGGGCTAGAGCTCCAGATGGCGTGTCGCCTGCTGGCACAGAGATGTCCCTGGCACCATTGCCATGGGTAAAGGGTGAAATGTAGGTCGTGCTTTCCCTTCCTTCTTTCTGCTGAGAGATGTCATGTGCTCCAAGAAACTCTTAGACTCTTCGCTGTGACACAGCTGAGCAGACACAGGCCCACAACTCGCCGTCCAGCCCGAGCTGCATGCAGGGCTGGGCTCAACTCCCCACGCCTCCCCCCGGGCACGGCAGCCGCCACAGGATAGGCTGGCTGGAGGAGGATGGAGGGGAGAAGAGGAAGGGATGGAGGAGGCCCCAGGCTCCTGTGGAGCCAGCCGAGGGCCAGGACAGCTTGGCCGGCAAGTCTTTCATCTTCGGAAAACAGACACGCCAAGTTCTAAACATGGAAAAGAGAGAGAACACAGACATTCCGGTGCCTTGGTCCGAGGCCATTCCTTAGGGAACACAAGTTGTCATCAGGAGGGCTCTCTTGGACCCGCAGCAACTTCGGAAGGAGTTTGGTTTTATTTCATTTACTTATTTATTTATTTTATAGATCTTGTGTATTCTGTTTTCCATCATGTTTACGGAAGATGACGAGGTGTTCTGGAGGCCAGATGCCTTTCCTCCTGTCCCCCAACTCCTTGCTTCTCCCGCCCGGGCTCTCTGTCCAGCATTTGCAGGACACTGAAGATAAAGGGACTAGTTCATGTGTCCCAGGCAATTGCTAAGCATTGCTCTGTGTCTGCCATCATCTGTTCTATGGGGTCCTTAGGGCGCAAGGCTCCCAGTTTCCTTTCTGAACAGGCCCCATTTCGAGCTCTGCTCGACAGGTATCCTTTCAGGAATGTGGCGGTCAGTCTAGATACAAGATCGCAGACGCAGGTGGCAAAGCAGAGCCTTGTAAAGAGGCACTAGTGTGTGCTTGGCTAACTTTCCCATGTAGCTTTCCAAACTTGAGGTTCTGTTAAGCCAGTGTCCCCCTGTAGTTGCCCCCCTCTTAATGTGTCAGTGGTATCTTCTTTGTTAGTCCTATTAAAACGGGATTTGCATTCTCGTTCCCCTTATGCCAGTTGGGACCGTCCCCGGCTCCTGCAGATTTGTTGGGCTCTCCTCTGTCTTCCTGTAAGAGGGTTGTTGGCCTCAATGCGCCTGAGGGACAGGCCAGGACTCACTTCCAGAAGAGGAGACAGAGTGCATGTCCACTTGTTGCCCTGATTCACTGTTCCAGGGAAGATGCCCTGGGAGATCTCCTTCACCCCACTTCAGAATCAATGACTTAAAAATCAAAACACCCCATCAGACTTCCAAGTACGGGTTCCTGCGAACTTACTCTAAAAGGCTTGCGCTAAGCCGGTAAGTGACATTTGAATCGAATAATGCCATTCAGCCAGCGCCCAGCAGTCCCGACGGTGCCATATCCCGTTCTAGCACCACGCTCCTAGGCTGTCTCCGGGGAACGTGGATGCGTTCTCCCAGCATCGGGGTGACGCCTCCAGGACTGCAGATTAGGGCTCCCGTGTGATACATTGTTTCGACACTCCGAACCCTGGAGACACAGCGAGCCAGCTTCCTGTGCTCTCACGATAGTATCTCATTTGTCCTTGTAATATCCTTGCCAAGACGCTGTATATACTTCCTGGGTGTATATATTTTAGATTTTGCAAACGCCTCAGGGTAGGGAAAGTGAGTAACAGCTCTGACCTGAACATACACGTTTGCTAAGTTGTAGCTTCGCAGAACCTGCAGATCTGTGCCCGTGATAATCGGGTCTTCATCCTTAAAAGATTTAACTTTTGGAGGGAGTTGCCGCAGATGGATCATTGTCTCCGTTCAGAGATAGAATCCAGGTGGAGTCTCGGATCTCTTCTCCGGCACCCCAGGCGGCTCCGGCCCCTTCACACCCAGCCGGAAGGACAGGTGCTGGCCCCCCCCCCGCCCCCCCGCCCGGCCTGCAGGCCGCCGGTTCCGACGCTTCCGGCACCCGCCACAGGAGGGAGCCCAAGAGCAGCCTGGCTCCTGGTGTGGGGCTCCTGGGTAGGCTTTGGGGTCCGACCACCAGCAGAGCCTCTGCTACCTTGACAAGGAAAAGACCTGACGGGCTCCTGCCGCTTAGTGTGAGTTCGGACACCACGTCCGGCTTTCCGGTTTTAGAGACTGGAGCCGTGGTGCAGAGATCAGGGAAGGAAGCATCAAGGACAATTTGCATCTGATGTTTCCGGCAGCTGTAGTTCAAGTCTGGGGTTCGCTCAGTAAATGCATGGCTGCTCCCCGGCCGCCTGCAGGACTGCTGCGTTGAGGCCGTCGGGCTGTCTGCACCCCGGGTACTGCGGCTGCAGGGACTGCTGGCTCAGGGAGTCAGATTACGCTTCCCTGGGGAATCCGTGTGATATCCCCCGTGCTCCAACCTGCCCCCTACGATGGGTCTTAACCTGAACGGAGAGCCGTGTAGCAGATCGAGGCCCTCCCGGGTGTCTAGGGGCACCCTCTTCCCTCCAGACTCCCGCTGACCTCTCACCGCACCAGGCTCAGAAACCACTCCCGTTTCTTTGTACCCGAAACTCTGCAGGAAGTTCGGAGAAGTCACGATTGGCTCCACTCTCATCTCTGCTCCTTCCCCTTCCTTTATCCTGGGCGCTTCTTATGTTTCCTTCTGCTGTGGCTGCCGTCGCCCCCGGACTCTGTTTCCAGAGGCCATCAGGAGGAGGGCCACGCTTGTCATCCTGGGGTATCCCTTCCCCAGCCTGGTTCTCATCAGAGCTGGGGCTCATTTCCAGGTTGTCCTCACGGAGCCCGAGTTGCCCTGCTGCTTGGTGCTGGGTTGGAGGGGCTGCCCCTGGGCTCTGGGGATCCTGGGCCATGGCCCAGGCCACGAGGGGCTCTGGCGTCTCATCTCCCACCAGACTGGAAATGTTTGTAAGGAGGCTCCAAATGGGCTCAGTAACGACCAGTCCTCACAGGCTCACATCATGCCTCCATCTCGAGGCTGTGTCCTTGGGGCAGCTTCTGGGGGTGAAAGGCAGGCAGAATCCATATCCTGGACAGGGAAGGGGGTGCGCGGCCTCCCAGAGCCCAGGTCCAGCTGTAGGTTAACCGGTGGTCATGGTCCCCCACGACCTTCCCCAGCAGGTGCACCTCTACCCGTGTGTGCTGACGTTGGCCTCAGGGAGGGCAGCGGGGCAGGAGGCTGCACCCAGAGAGCAGCTCCCGCCCCGTGAGACCCCTGCATCCCTCCTCCCAGGGCTGCCTGGCACGTCGCCTGAAACCTCGTCCTTTCTCTTCTTACCTGAGCCCCAAATGTAGCAAAAAATGACGATTTAATTGACAAAGCTGGGGAGAGTTGGAGGTTAATCTCTTTCTGTCTCTGCCTCTCCCTCAGTTTCTCTCTTTAAAGCTTTTGGTCTTTCTGCCTCTCTGTCTCTTTCTCTTTCTGTCTCTGTCTGTATCTCTTTATCTCTGTCTGTATTTCTGTCTCTCTCTGCCCTTGGGTTTCCTGAAGTTTGCCCAGCGTGCACAGAGTCATGCCTGGCCATCCTCGTCCTCCCCCCTGCGGCCCCGGGTACCAGCTATGGCCCCGGAGCCGGGCCTCCAGCCTCGCCGGCTCTTCCCACACCAGGGAGGCCGGGTCACCTGTTCCCCATGGGGAGGGAAGAGAAGCCTGTATGGCACCGGGCTCTGTGAACCGAAATGTCCAAGAAGAACGCGTGTGCTAACCCTGAATTTGACTCAGCCAAATTCTAACCAGGCTTTGCTTTTTTAAAAAAATCACTTTTTTTGGACCTTTTCTTCTTTACTTTCTAAGTTTCCCAGTTCCACTGAAAACCATGAGTTTCTGGCTGTGAGATCGAGGCTCTCAGGGCTGATATCCCTGCTGTCTGGGCATTCCCAAGGGCGAGTGTGCTGGTCGAGCCTCGGCTCTGCGGGCAGGGAGGCGGGGGCCCAGCGGGGCACGAGGGCAGACAGTGCACGTGAGCGAGGTGCCCTGCAGCCCAGCCCCCGTCCCCGTGCTGGTGGGCTTCTCGGTGTGCGTGTTCCATGCACCAGAGGGCTCTCTGGAGGAGGAGGGACAGCCCAGGGACACACGTGATGAAGTCGTGACCCAGCATGCGCAGTGTCCGGATGGGCTCGAGGGAACAGGTTTGTGACAGATGTGGAGTCTCTCCAGGGGCCTATTGCCGGCTCCAGACAATGGGGACAAACAGGTCACTGTCCAGCCATGACGCTGGGCGGCGTCCAGCAGACTAGACGGTTGTGCATCACGTGACCTGTGCCCCTGCTGGAGCTGTGGACAGTGGGCTGGCGCTAGGGGAAGGGGTCATCACTCTCCAAAATGCTGCCCAGGAGGGGGCTGTCCCCCTAAGTTCTGAGGGTCTGGGTGGCAGGTCATGGTGGGGAGAGTGCTAGGCACAGAGGCGCCTGGACATGTACAGAGGCCTCATGAGGGTCTCCCACGGCACGGGGGCTGGGCGCAGAGCGCAAGGTGCTCTGAGAGGGTAGGCTGGGCAGCCACGGGGGCCCTCCCTGGCTGTCAGAGCAAGGGTGCGGGCAGAGAGAGGGTGCAGGCTGGTGCTGGAGCCCATGATGCTGGGGGTGGGGGGTGCATCCCATGGTACTGGGGCACAGGGTGCAGCCACAGTGCTGGGGGGCAGTGGCAGATGGGGTGCACCCTGTGATCCAGGGTTCCTGTTTCTGGCTCTTCAGCTGTCTGTCCGTTAGGGCAAGAGCACACTCTGCCCCTTCACCCCGACCCTAGACAGGGCCGTGGGTGGGCAGCTGACTTCCGCCTGACTGCAGAGGATGAGCTTTCCACAAGAGCTGCAGCGTTCGTGCCAGCCCGGCCGTCTCCACGTGCTGCCTTCTTTCTTCGAGCCGAGTCGGAAGTGAGACTTTCAAGGGGGGGCGGGCAGGTTGCACTCGGTGGTACAGTGCCCAGGCTGGCCTGAGGGGCCTGCCACGGGGGGCTGCGCTGGGTTTCGCCGTGGTGAGAGGCTGGCTTCTCTCCTCATTGCCTCTACCTGGAAACGTTCATGCTCAGACTCTCTCCTTCCCTCCTTTAAATCCACTCTCTGAAGACTGAGACTCACTCACCTTATGGAGGTTACATAACACAATCAGGTAGAAAATGCCGAACAAAGGACACAAATGTCATCATTACTCCTGGGGCCTGTCTCCGAGTCGCTGGTGTCAGATATGCCTGCGGGGCCGTGGGTTCGTGGTCAAGCTGTGGGGACCACTGACAGCACAGTGAAGGGAGACTCAGAAACCCCCGAGGCCGTCCTGACTTCACACAAGCAGGCAGCTGTGGGCACGCAAGTCCCCAGCGACGCACCTGGTGGCCTGTGGGGCGCACGCCATGTGCTCTGTGCCCCTCCTGCCAGGCTTTCCAAACTGCCAGGGGCTGTCAGTGCTCTGACCCGGCCCCCGAGGGTGACGATCCCTGAGCCGCAGGACCCTGGAGGGCAGTGGGCTGGGACCTGAATGTGGGCATGTGGGCCACACTGGGAAGGACTTGGTTTCCCTTTGGGGTGTCAGTGGGTGGGGGCTGGTTTCTGAGCACTACTGAGCCCCCGTGCTGACAGCTAGTCCCACACATCACCCTTGAGTGACACAGCAGCCTCAACGTGGTTACACTTGTGACCAGGGTGACGGGTGTGTGGGCCCTGGGGGGCGGGGTGGGGTGGGGAGGAGGCGGGGAGTGGGGCAGTGGCATGGGATGGGAGGAGTCTAGAGAGGCGGGGCGGGTGGGTCGTGGGGAGGCAGGGCATGGGTGGGGCATGGAGGGTTTGGGCCACCAGTAGGCGGTCCTGGTCCCAGGGGATGGTCCTTCCCTGGTGTTCTGACCTGGCTGGGTTCCAGTTAAAGCCAGGCAGGGTGGTGGGACCTGGAGGCGTGGCACACGGGGAGTAACCACATGTGTGCAGTGCAAATGGGGACCTGAGCGCAGCCGTGCTGGCCGAGGTGACCTGCTTGGCCAGCCTCCTCTGTGAGCACTGCCCAAGGTGTTCTGGCGCTGGCTGCTGTCTGGCGGTGAGGACTTACCCCAGCGGGACAGAGGACAGTACGGCCCACGCGAGGGAAAGCTCTGGGTTTCCCACCAGTTTTTCTCCTCTCTCTCTTTCTTTCCATTTAGAGACATTCTGAGTAGCCTGATAGGGACACTTCTGTTCCATTTCCTCCCGATCGTCAGTTATTCTGTGGCTGACTCACCTCGTTTGCAGGCTTTTCTCTGGTGACACTCAGGGCACAACATAGAGCCGATGGCTGTCGCCGGCCGCGGAAGTGGGCACTGGGCCCCATCGTGAGACACACTCTCGTGTGGGCTGTAGCACCACAGAGGCCTCCTGGACTCGTGCTAGAGGGATGCTGTGAGGACGCAATTCTGCAGGAGGCACCTCCCTGGGCCGCCACGGACTGGCCAACAGAGGACCCATGGGGAGTGGGCAGCAGGACTCAGTCTGGCCGTGCGCCCTGGGCTGCTGCTGGTGGTGGGTGGGGCCAGCTACTGAGCTCAGTCCTCGGGACTGCAGGACGGGAGCGTGGCCCTCTTCAGTCACCGTGCCCTGTGCTGGCTGTCCCTGTCAACACGCGGCTCTGCTGCACTGGTATACGGTCCAGCTCTCAGAGGGGAGATGAGCCTCCTGGGCGAGGCCCTCCCACTCCACGTGCCCATCTCCCGCTGGCTGTTTCCAGTGCGGCATGCCGGCGTGCCCACGCCTAGGGCTCGCTCTGTCGCAGCCCCACGGCCGGGCCTCCTGGACGCCCTGGGTCTTGTCGTGTGCTGGCTCCAGCTCCTCCCTCTCTGCAGACAGCAGCCCTTCCTCCAGGAAGCCTTCCTGACCCTCGGTCGGTTTATCGCCAGCTCTGCGTGGGAGCTGCGGGAAAGCTGGGGGCGTTCCATCAGGCGTATTGTTATTTTAGCTCTCATCCTGTAATAATTAAAAGCTAATTTATTAATTATGTCTTGGAAACCAGCATAATCTTGCAGTTTCATTTAGCAGAAGTTGCAAAGTGTGCCCCTCGCTGTGACTCATGCGCTAGAAATACGAGTTAGCAGGATGCTGAGGGGACTCGGGTGCGGCTCCCTCCCTTGCTCCGTGTGGTGGGCGTGCTGACTGTGCCACACCGCGGCGAGGAACCCGGCACAGAAGGACCCAGTGCAGCGCCCCGGTCACACGGCTGATCGTCGGGGGCAAGGGTGAGTCCCTGGAGCGCTGGACACCCTGGGGGGCAAGTTTGCAGACGAGGGTCTTGGAGCTGTGGAGTGTTCCGTGGACTCACTGCTGTCAAGGTCAAAGTCTGCTGGGTTTGTGGACAAAGAATCTGGGGCAGAGGCAGGAGCACAGCAGAGGCCGGCCGGGTGGGCCGTGCACTGCAGCGTCTGGGCTGAAGTCCCCACACGCGCGGGAGGAAGACTCCTCACGGCGCCTGGCGGGGTCGGGGTCGGGGGGGCTCTGGGTCTGCAGGGCATCGTGCAGGGAGGGCTGTGGCCGTCTGGGAGCCGGGTTGTTGTGGTGGGAGCGTCCCGAGTCCCTGTGGGGCTTCTCCCTGGCTGTCCCCGTCTCGCTTCTTCACGCTGTCCTCCAGGGGTGCTGTGGACTTCGAGGGGCTTCGTGGGTGCGTGTGGTTCCTGCTGCAATGTTGAGCCCTGCAGAGCCCCAGACGCCTCCTGAGGTGGCCTAGACGCAGTGGAATTCAGCGGGGCTCGCCTGGATGGACGGATGTGCCGAAAGATTTGGCAGGGGCGCGTTGTTCGACTCACGTGAGCAGTGGGCACACATGAAAATGGCTCGAGGGCGCCCAAGACCCCAGTCCCGTGAGTCGTTCCCTAGGAAGTTGGGGGTGGGGGTGTCCTGCTTCGGAGATGAAAAGAAATTCTAGAAACAACTTAATCTTGAGAACTAACACCGCCCACCCGCATGGGGCCTCCCGACACGCCGGATCTGTGTTGCCGCGTCCCCTTCTAGACTTGCCCACGTGACTTTGAAAACCATGGTTGGGACGAGGATTGTGAACATCTGTACTTGGTAGCGTTGAGGGCTGGGGTAGGCGAGGGGGAGGGCGAGTCACAGCAGCAGCCTGGGAACTGCGAGGGTAGAGGCGTGCTCGCTGCCACCATTGCGCAAGGAACAGCCCGAGTCGGGCACCTGGAGGAGCCACGGCTGCAGCTTCTCCGACTTTCCCCCACCCTCCTTTGCAGGCTTCACATTTAAGGGGAAACCTGGTGCCCAAGCTTAGCAAAAACGATTCAGCACCCAAACCTTCATGGCATATCGCAATCATTTTTAAGGAGGACTTATTTTAGTGCAAATGTGTACATAGACCAACTACTTTTAAAATTAAGGGTGCAGCGTGGTGTGAGCGCCGTTGTGGGTCTTCTGTGCTGTGAATGGTTGTTGCCTGAGGGTGAGGGATGGCCAGTGCACGGGTGAGCCCAGAAGGGCCGCGGTGGACCGTGGGGCCCTGACATGTGTCTGTTTGTAAGACGCCCACGCTTCTGTGCTGTTTGATAGAACGAATAAGGAAAATCTCACCCCATCGCCCTGTGGTGTTGGCATACTCTGAACGTCAAGTGAGTCACTTGTAAACCTTTTGGGGTCTTTCTTAGAGACTGTGAGAAGGGTAAGGCACAGGGCGAGGCCCAGGATGCGCTTCCAGGGCCCCCGGCCCCCCTGCTCTGCTGAGGCTGAGCGAGCTTCCATCTTCCAGTGGCTTTTCAGTGCCCTATCGTGTTGGGTTTCCTTTGAATATTTATTGGGAAGCTGGTGTGGAATTCTCGTGCTGTTAAAAGCGTTTGAATGTAAACTGAAGTCTCTCGCAGCATGTTTGACGAGGAGGAGCCCGTGCAGACCTTCGGTTCTTCTCATCGAGTCTGGTGCCCCGGCGGTGGAGGTGCGCCCGGCGGGAGAGCGGCAGCTTGCTGGCGTGGACTCTCCATGAGCCGTGGACGCTCCGGTTGTCTCTGGGCACTGAGACTTAAAATGCGGAGTTCTAGGTCAGGGCTGCGATGCAGATACGCGGAGTCCTCGGCGGGAAGACGGCACGTGGGCTTCTCAGGAGTGTCGTCACTTACTGAGTCTCCGTGACGGTGGCTCTTGTCTAGATCAGCCAAGTGGCCGGGGCTGTGCCCTCCTCCCACCCAGCAGTCCTTCCCTCTCCTCCCTTAACTTTACCCCTTTTGGCTCCCTGAGTGGCTGGGGTCAGCCGAGCTTGTCCCTGGAGCCCTCTTTGTGGGTAACTTTGGGATTCCATTTCTGTCAAGTACCATGAAGGCCGTTCCCATGTTCTGGAGTCCATGCCGAGCTCTGATGGATGGGCTTCGGGGAGATGTCGTGTTTTCAGTGACATGGGAAACGCATCTGGTGTCTGCGGACGGGGTGGTTCTTTCCAGGCGGAGGATTCCAGGCTCCCCTGAGCTCTCTGATGGCTGGGGTCACCTGTCCTCCTCCCTCATTTTGGAGGCCCAGCCTCTCGTGGTGTTGGACACACATGTGGCTGTCATCTCGTGTTTCCAAAGGTAGGTTCTGGTGACTGACGTGGAATGACACCGTTAGGACATTTGGTGGACGTGCAGACCGCGTTGATGCAGAGATGTTGAGGGAGGGAATGGAGGTGAGTTTAGTGGTCACATGAGGGAAAATGCACGGGAGACAGGGTACATCAGCTTGGGAAATGACCTGACGTCAGGGCTCCTAATGCTGTGCACTCTGCCCCTGCTCTGTGTGCAGGGACCCGGCGGCGAGACTGAAAGGGGTGTGTCCCCGGCAAGAGGCTAAGTGGGTGAGAGGAACTGTCTTCCCACCGTTTCCAAGATCCGCTAACCCTCAGCCACGCTGGCAGTGATCTTGCACACAAAGCAGGTGCTTCATTTGGAGGCTCCCACGTTTATCTGAGGACCCTGTTGGCGTCCGGCACTTCCAGGCAGTAGGTGTGACTCTCAGGGGCTCGCTCCAAGTCCCCTCCCTCACTACCCAGCTCTCAGGGGCTCTGTTCCTCAAACATACTTCTGACCCAAACTCGAGAAACACAGTCATAAAATGTAGGATGAGAATTACCTGCTTAACGTAAAGTTAAGCCTCTTCCCTCTCCATTTACCAAAGCTCAAGGCCGTTCGCAGCTGGTGAGTAACGCCTAGTGATTTCAGTTGGTGCCTGTTGGCCACACTGACTCTTCTCTAGTCCCAGAAAGGGGGAAGCCCTTCCTTCGAGTGGCTTGAGAGGGAACTGGAATCGGATAGTGTCGACTTCTTCATTTAATGCCTGCGGATGCTTGAAGGGATTTGGTATCAGAACGCAGAGGGACGTGAGGTCGGGGAGGGGAATGCGGACCGAGGAGGCAAGGTGCTTCTGACACAGGTGGCAGAAGGACAAGGAATGACGTCTGGGTAACGTCCCCGGCTTGCAGCAGGCGCCCACCTGGACAATTCCTGCGTCCTCACACTTCCCAGGTGATCTCAGGGGACAGCTGCGCGGGGGGGGGCCCAGGACACTGCTGGAGTGCGGTGGTCAGGGACAGGGGTTTCCGTGGAGAGAGGCTGGCCGGAATGGAGCTGAGGTCGGTTTCTGTGTCACAACATGGTGCGTCCCTAGGACTCGAACCCCCGGTCCGTGGGGGCAGCTGCTGTGGGGCCGGCCCCATGGTAATTCCGGACGGTGGTTAGTGGCAGTTGGGCAGCCAGAGGCTGCTGGAGGGGCTGCTTGTCTGGCGCTACTTTGGGGCATGTTACGTTCGCTGGGGAGAAGACAAGCGCCCCCGGCTGAAAACCACGTGGGGACATTAGCGCGATGTGCCAAGCACTCCTGGCTTCCTGGGTCTGGGCTTGGTTTATGCCATGTCCCCTCACATTCCCGCTGCGCCGGGGGTCCGAGGCCCAGCGTCAGCTCCCACCGTGAGGACAGTCGCACATGCCACAAATAGACAAACTTGAAGACCCGAGCGCCACGGACATCTGTCACCCACGACTGACCTTGTGAGCGGTAGCGTTTCCCAAGTTTCCGGATTTCCCCCGGGGATGGCACCGGTGAGCTTTGTCCTGCTGTGGCAGGAACAGCCCTCCTGGGACAGTCTCATGCTGGAGAAGACCTCGGGGAGTGGGGCAGAGCCGAGGGTCCAGGGCAGGGAGCTGTGACCACAGACTGCGGACAGACCAGAGAGACCCGGAGCCTCTCGCGGCCAGCGGGGCCAACACAGAGGTGGCTCAGCAGCAGGTCCCAGGTGGGGTGAAACCCCAGGAGGGCGGGGCGGGGGCGGGGCCGGGGTGGGCCAGGCTCCGCCCACCACAGGAAAGCCCCGCCCCAGAGGCTGGGCCGCTGGCTCCGGGGCTCTCCCCTGCGCCCCACCAGACGGCAGGTGTCAGAGCCGTGGCTAGAAAGGAGCCTGGTAGCCTTAGGTCTTGCTGCGCCATTTAATGTGCACTTCTCGACAACGCGTCCACACGTTCTTTCTGTTCTTTTTTTCTTTAATAAAGAGTGGATTTCCGTGTTGGTTCATGTAGTCTTTGCTCAGCAACACTCTGATCCTATAGCTGCTGTCGGTGTGGGTTTTTGAAAATTAGTACTTTATTTCTTAAGTTCTGGGCTGTCGCGAGAAGAGCCTTTGCTCTCAGGGGCCCTTGGTCTCCCCTCCCCTCAGCACTTCTGCAAGCCCCTCGCTGGGCTGTGCTGGGTCGGGAGGGTGGCGGGGGCTGATGGCCAGGGCTGATGGCCACCAGGCTGCCAGTGAAGTCCATAGGTGGGAAAGGAACTTCCGTTGGAGGCCATTTCCAGAAGCCTCCGGAAGAAAGCCTTCTTCTCATAGTATTTGTCCCAGAGGACAGATTCCAGAAGCCCCGCTGGGTGCACGGCGCACCTGCTACTTACTTGTGTCCCTGTCAGCCAGGGCGGGGCGTGGGAAGGAGGCCGGAGGCAGTGTCTTCCTCCTGGCCTGGACTCACTGCGGGTGCTGGGGTGGTGCCAGGCAGAGGTGAGCAGTGAGGCCGGCCTGGGGCCTGGGCTGCTCTCTGCCACCATCTTAGGAAGCGGGGTTCTGACCGGGGACTGTCCCAGCCCATTGCTGGAGGCCCCCGCATGACGGGGTGGTCACTGAACACTGGGGCCCGCAGCTCCAGCTACCCCTTGGGGGCCATGGGGCCTGAGCTCAGTCAGCCCCGAACCCACACGCTAGGACTGAAATGCAAACTGTCTCTTGTGCACGTGAACTTGATCGCACGTGGCTCACACCTCAGCAAAGCTGTGAAACTGCTTTGGCCTTTGAGTGTCCTACTGGGTTTATTCAGACGCTGTCCCGGTGGATCACGGATCTTCTTTTGATGGCCCTGCCACGGAGGACGGTTTTTCAGACTTTTCTTAAATTCTGGGCAGTGCCGAACGTGGAGAGATCTTCTGTAGAGGCAATGAGACTCTGGCAACCCGCTGCAGACCCGTCGTGTTTTCTGCTCAAACAACGGATGCGTTTTGTTAACACCTGCCCCTTAAACGTAACCCTGGGAAGCTGCGCCTTGGCTCAGCAGGCACATGCTCAGTCGGTCGGTAACAGCACTGAACAAAATCAGAAGCCAGGGACAACATGCCGGTGCGCTGACCCAGGGCTGTGTCCAGGCCCGGGAGCGGACGGCTGCAGGCTACTCCGTCCCCACAGCGACTGGAGCCCGTGAGGCCTGCGTGAGGTGAGGTGGGCTGTCGGCTCTCCCTGCTGCTGCCGCCCGTGCTCACGAGTGTGTGGGGGCGTTCAGGCGGTTTTCAAGGCCGTCCTCTCAACGTATGTAGATGCCCCGTGGAGACCTGGAGCCATCCCCCCTTTCCCGAATCCTCACGGGCCGAGCTCACTTTTGCAGCACACAGTAGGTGTTTCGGAAGTGATGCCTCGGTAGCTGGCCGGGCTCGTGCGCACCCCTGCTTTCCCGGGGTCTCACAGGAAGCCGGAGTCCTGGGTAGCAACCGGAACAATCAGGTCCCATAAGCT
Organism: Lutra lutra; assembly: GCF_902655055.1. Lineage (NCBI taxonomy): Eukaryota > Metazoa > Chordata > Mammalia > Carnivora > Mustelidae > Lutra > Lutra lutra. Next base: position 152,962,029 of record NC_062283.1, read on the forward strand.
GGCATCAGGGATGTCCACACGGCACAGCTCTGGCCACCCTTTGCTGACGGGTCCCATCCTGTGCTGCTCAGGGACCGAGGCCAGGGCAGTGCGGCCCTCTGTGGGCAGCCACGGCCCCAGCTGTGGGCAGAGTCTTCCATGGCCCCTGAATGGTAAGCAGGTCTCTATACCACGTGAGGCCCTGCCTTCCAGGGCGCTGTCTCCGGCCTTTGTGGGGCATCAGGGAAAGGGAGCTCCACCTTCTGAAATCTCCACTTCTTTGGGAGTTCCTGTGTGTGCGGTGCCGTCCCGGCTCAGGAAGAGTGTGTCAAACCTCCGTGGGGCGGGGGCTTCACTGGGGGGCCTGGAGCACGTTCTATAAACAGATGCACACGGGTTTGTGTAAACACAAAGGCTGGGCTGCTGGAGCACAGGGGAGCCTGGAACTCCAAGGGTCAGGGTTTGGAGATGGAAACGATCTTCTAAATCTTTCTGTTTGCAAACAGTGTCCTGACATCAACAAGCGTTAGCGGTTCAGAGCAGCGTGCAGACTCGGGCCGGCACCCAGACCCCAGTCACATGCCTTTGTAGTAAAAATAACAGAGCGTTAGGCTCCCTCCCGACGGAGCCGGTCCGGGAGATGACGTTTAGGAAGGCGGCGAGCTTCGACCGCACCACGAGCACTGCCAAGCTTCCTGGTCTGCAGGCTCATCGCAAATGCCTTCTCATCCCTTGAAGAAAACTGAACGGAAATTTCCAGGCCATTCAGGGGAATCTGACATGTGTCTTCTCTCCAGTCCCTGGGCTTCAGGGCTGACTTAAACGATAGTGTGTCCTCTCACTCGATGTGCTCACAGAGAAGACACACAGAATCGTATGTGCGCTCCTGTCCTCAGGACTGGCCCGTGTGACCATGTGTGGGTCTCAGGCAGACCCCTCACGGTGTGGGCGAGGACCGACGTCCACCAGCACGGCCTGCCGCGTACAGAGCCCGTCGGCCTCAGTCAGGTCCCCTGAAGCAGGACCTGCCGGCTGTGGCCGGAACGCGCTCTGTCCAGTGGAATCTCGGACCCTCAGGGCCCACTGCTAGTCCTGCAGAGTGTCCTTCAGAACGAAGGCCCCGTCTTCCCGTCGTAGGGCGTCTGTTCCTTCTGAGAAGGACCTGTCCGCTTTGCCACAAAGATGGCTTCTCATTTCAGAAAATTCCGAGTTTTAAACGTGGTCACTTGCGCCATTTGTTTGCTCTGTGTCGAACACATATAATCGAAGTTTTGAAAAACGCTTCCATTTCAGGGCCCCACAAAGTCTGTTTTCCAGTCATATCATGTTCAATGCATCCAAGGCCGTACATCCCAAGACGCTGAGGATGGGCAACCAGTCTGGCTTCTCCGCACGGCCTTTCGAGGCACTTCCAGAGTGATTTTCACCGAAACATAAAAAGGGAAGAAATACCAAATGCGAGATGCTGAGAGCTTCTCCTCTACCCGCCCCACCGTATCTGACTGTGTCACTGCCTAGATTTCTGTCTACGCGCATCGGTTGTGAAACGCTCCTCTTAGAAACCGGAGGACGCGGCCGTGAGTGGGGGGACGGCCCGAGGGGCCTTCTTGAGCTCTAGGACCGGCTGCTGGAGGCCACCCCGTCTCAGGTGCATGTCCACAAAACTTTCCATGCTGCTGTTGTCTGCGGCGCCTTGATTTGTCAGGAAACGTAAGATTAAGACTCCTGCCAGGTGAGGTTTTCAATGTCATCCTTCGCGCAGACAGAAGGGAGTACAGGCTCTTGCCCTCCACGGCCCAGATGCGGAAGGAGCTCGATTTCTCGGGAACAGAGCCCTTTTTGTGTGTCACTTTGTAGCCAGCACTGGAAGGCGGATGGGGGCCTCTCGCATCTCACGGGAGTGTGTGCGGCGTGTTGGGCAGCCCTTTCCCCTCCCCTGCTGCTGGCCCCACCCTGACCTTGCTGTTCTCCAGGGTCACCAGAGCAAATGGCGTCCCCTGGGGTAGGTTACGGCTGGTGCACCAGGCACACGTCGCCTGTCCCCTGGCTGCTCTGGGGCTACAGGTCCTCTGTCCCCTGCGGCGTCAGGTGTCCAGTCTGGTCCTGGTCCACACACCTCAGAACGACGGAGGCTCAGCGGCGACCTCCGTTCTGACGGGAAGGGCTGGGCAAAGACCGAGGCCACCACAGCCTGCCTGGGAGGGTGTAGGCGGGGAGGCGGCCACACCGGGCCAGGCCTCCCCCCCACACCTGGGTGCGGTGCTGCCGGAAAGTACAAAATGGCGCATTCCACAGTCAAGGCGCTCCCGGTGCGGCAGGACGGGTGGTCCCCGGGGCCCCTTCTTGTCGACACTGTAGGGCCTCGTCTCCTGGGTTCTGCTGCCCTTGTTCCCATGGCTGCTCCTCAGCGAATCCGGAGCCATCGCTGCCTCCCTCCTCCCTCGTGGTGTGTGAGTGCGAGCGTGTGTGTGGGTGTGAGTGTGTGTGGGTGTGAGCATGTCTGGCTGTGTGAGTGTGTGGGTATGAGCACGTCTGCTTGTGAGTGTGTGTAAGTGTGAACGTGTCTGGCTGTGAGTGTGGGCATGAGCGTGAGTGTGTGTCTGTCTGAGTCTCTCCACAGCGTTGCTGTGACGCAACCACACAAGCGCACACACAGTCACGGGGTGCGGGGTCGCAGCACATGGTCTCCTTCTGTCTGCTGTGTCCTTCCTTCAGCGCGTGAGCCGCTCCCAGCTAGGGGGAGGCTGGTGAAGGAGAAGGGTGGCCGGGCTCACCTTGCTGTGGGACTGTAGGTGGACAGCCGCCTGCTGAGCTGGTTTGTGCACAAGGGTGGGTGACGTTAACTGCCCTCCGGGACGCTGCGTCACGGGGGTAAGGCTGGGGCTTTGGGGTAAGACGAATGAGCTCGCCGCTTCATTGTTCTGAAGTTCCCATGGGCCTGCCGTCAGTGCCCGCTCCTGGGTTTTGTCCCAGGGCTGCCTGGTCCTCCTGTCCAGGCACCCTGTCCTGCACTGAGCTCTCTCTGTCCTCTGTCTGGTGCTTGGTCCTGGCCCCCTGGCTCTCTGTGCACCCCATGTCTTGGTAATGCCACGACGTCCAGGTCTTTAAACACCAGCTGCGGTCAGGTGGTTTGCAAATTGATCCGGCCGGCCAAGCCCCAGATGTACCTGCAGCTACCTCTGCAAGGGCTTCGAAGCTCAGATGCGGTGCACAGCTGCCTAGGCTACACACTGCACAACTCCGGGGGTTCCCACGTGCACAGTAAAGCACTGTCACCGGCTCAGGCTAAGCTGCTGCTGTTTGACTTAGAAAACATGGAACAAATGACCGAGTTTTCAACTAAGCCTCCCCCCAGCCTTCTGAGCATTTAACATTTTCCAGCATTTGGGGTGTGTGGGCTGGTTCCGAGGCGAGACCACGTTTTCCCAGTTATTGGGATGTGTTACTGGTTCACTTCACTTTTGAATGACACCACACTGCTAACTACACAGAAAACTAGTTTCTAGTCCTGGGACTAAGGATTCAGACACACTTCTGAATAAATTTTTTAAAAAAGGAAGTGAAGGGTGCCAGGTCGATGTGGCTGACTTCAGGTTAGACCGCTCTGTACTGAGCGGGTGCTCATGCTCCGACTGATGCCAGATGGTTCTTACTGTAGCAACCACGGAGGTGGGAGACGTGGGGTCAGAAAGACAGGGCCCCACGTGGGCTCTCTCCCTGAGTTAACTTCCTAACTTCTTGGTCTCCTCACGTGACGTCTGCGTGCTCCCCTCAGGTTTTGGAGACGATGCCTACAAAGGGTTGCTGGCCTCGTGTGTAACCAGCGCTGTTTTGTGCCTCCCTCGTCCCCATGGAAGCAGGTCGTGCTCACTCAATTACTTATTTCTGAGACACCCGTGGAATGGCTGCGGGCCCGCCAGGCACAGGCAGGACTGCCCAGGGGACGACGCATTGATCCTCCCCTCCTGCCTCCCACTCTGCTCCGTGAGGCACAAGGAGAGCGAGTCAGATGTGTGGGCAGAGGTCAGTTCTGTAAAAGCCTGTGGAAGCCTTGGGGAGAAGAGTGGGAGGTGAGGTCCAGCCTGGGAAGGTGGGGTGTGTCCTGACGGCAACGGACGGGAGGCTGAGGTTAGCCTGGGGGTAGAGAGGACCAGCGCCCGAGCTGGCCGGATGTTTGCAGCCCAGCGGGCGCTCACTGCAGGGACACTTGTCTGGTAGGAGAAGATGAAGTCCCGGGCAGAGGTGAGGGCGGGCTTGGGATGGAGGGTGGCAGGTGGCAGGGAGCCAGGCTCCCTCCAAGCCCTGGGATGTCACAGCAGGGTGGGGCTGGTGCCCTAGACCCGGTAGGACAGGTGGGAGCAGGAGGTGGTTGGGACCAGGTGACTTCGGCAGTCTTGGGGTGTGATGACTAGTGTCTGTGGTGTGACACAAGGTGCCAGGCTCTTCATGTGTCCGGTGTCCCTGGGCTGCCCGCAGAGCCATGGGGAGGGTCTGTTGCTCCCATTCACAGACTCAGAGGAGCATGCAGGTGTGGTGGGACCAAAATAGGGCTTGAACCTAGACACCTCGGTTTTGTTCTTAGTTATAGTAAACTGTAGTGGGCGGCTGGGACTGCCCCAAAGAGTGGGCCTGTGTTTCTCGGGAGTCCGTCTGGATCCGGTGGTGACGGGTGTCAGGGATGTGTGCTTGATCGGCGATGTTCATGGTATATGTCGGATCACTCGTTAGATGACAAGGTGGCCGCAGGCCCGGGGTACGTGCCCGCTGTGTGTCGATGGATGCTTGGGTGTTTAGTTTTGCTGTCGCTTTTAGTAACTCACACGTCGTCTTCCTTTACTATCCGTATCGTCCACTGGGTGATGGGCGCGTCGTCACGTGTTTCCCTAGGTTGGAAGTATTTTATAGGTTAAAAATAACATGTATTAAAATGATTTTTTGAGAAAAGAACAGTTGCCAAGGTCCACTGGGGGAATCTAGAAACAAAAGAGTCTCTCTCCCTTGTTGTCTTCCCTGAGGGATGACACACGGTGACACTGCGGGGCTGACAGTTTGTGGTCTTGTGTGGTGTGTGTGTGCGTCCGTGTGCTGGATATGTGTACACGTGTGTGTGCGTTTGTGGGTCGTGTACGGAACCTTGGGATCTGTTCTACACTTCAAAAAGTTTTGTTTTAAAACTTTAAATATTTTTTGTTTGGAAATGGTTTCTACACCTTTTAAATGATTTTTCATGGACTATTACATTTCTGATGCATGGATTTGTAGAAATTTATTTATCCCAGCCTCTGTGGTTGGCTATTTAATTCTTTCAGATTTACTTTGCTATTAGAGATTAGATCGCAACGCGCAGTATGGTGCATGATGTGATTTTTTTCTTCCCGTGTATTTGGGGAACGGAGTCGTTGCACATCCGCATTTTAAAGGCTTCTGATGTGTGTTTGGAAGCTGTCAGGGTTTCTGGACCCGTGGAACTCGTGGAGTTGTTGGAACTGCTTGGAGCACGTCACCGCTCACAGCTCAGAACCAGCGCATCTGCTCTTCTTGGTATTAGATCTAAGAATCTGTACGCTCGTTACAGGCTTTCACGTGGTACCGCTGAGGACGTCCCACCTTTAACTGTGGTTGATTGGAATTAGGATAGTTCTGTGCCTCAGTTAACTTCAGGAGCTCAGTCCCTGCCGTTCCTTCTCATGTGGTTCCGCACGTCTCAAATCCTGATGTCATGTGGGAGCGGCAGGGTTCCGGCCCCACAGGAACAATCGTTCCTGTGGACGATCCAGCCCACCCACGGACGAACCCGGGGATTCTCAAACCAGCGTGTGGAGCTCAAATGGAGGGGAGGCCCTGCAGGAGAGTGGCTGACCAGCAGTCCGCACGGGCCTGGCCTCCTGCCTCGGGCTCTGGTCACTGTCGCTCAGTGGCTCGGTGTGCAGAGCGTGGAGTGTTCTCACCCACGCGGCGTGCGGTTCAACGGAATCCCGTCACTGGTCTCTCACTGAGGAGAATTTCAGTAACCTCTTTTCTTTGAGGACAGTTGGACCTGTAATGAGCCCTTTCTCTTTCTTCTGTGTCTGCGTCGGGGCCTGGTATGAGAGGAGAGGAGGGAAGGAGAAGCGCGTGCTGAAGACACAGCAGCCCAACGCAGTCCCAGCTGCCGGGCAGCGGCTCACTGTGAGAGCGTGTGCACACGTGCGTGTGCGTGTCTGTGCGCGTGCACACGTGCATGTGAGGGGGCAGCTCACTGGGAGACAGCATGTATGCATGTGCGTGTGTGTGTATGTGTGTGTGTGTGTGCATGGACACGCATTGAATGTGAGTGGGGCAGCAGCTCGCTGGGAGAGAGCATAGGCTCGGAGTGCGCCCACCGCCAGATCTTCTCACAGAGTGTGCCCACTGCTGGACGCCAGATCGAAGCACGGAGTCATAAACCACAGCTCTGGGCCTTGGAGTCCTTCCCTCCTGTTGGGAGCAAAGGCATAAAGCCCTACTGGAACGAGAGTGGTGTGAGTCTGGACCTGCTCTGTGTCCCGAGGTGGCTGAGATGCTGGCAGTGGAAGGCTTCTGGGTAAACGAGGGGTGACCATGGCTGGGTTGGTAGAGGGGAGCTGGAGGGTTAGCTGAGTCCCCGGACATGGGACTCCTCCCCAGAGAGGGGGTCAGGTGGGCAGGCCAGCAGGAGGAGGAGGGCAGGAGAGTGTTTCTGGGGAGCTGGACAGAGGTGACACCTTGGAACAGAGTGTGCCTGTGCCCAGCGTGGTGACAGGTCGACAGGAACGGGGCCCGTCTGAGGCAGCTTCCCGCTCAGCCCTCCGGCTATGCAGGACAGAGAGCCGTGGTGCCGGGCGTCCAAACTCCGAGAGGGGAGTGGCGCGTCTAGTCCCGTGGGACGTCTGGTTTCGAACTGCTCAGGTTTACAGAGAAGGATTCTGCCGTCCATCAGTGAGTAATGACCTAGAACTGACTGACATCGGTGTGTACCGCCAAGACCATCATGTGTAGCCGGTCGTTTCTAAGTACGCTGGAACCTGTTAAGAGACTCCATTTACCAGGAGTTCTGCTCCGTAGAGCAAAGGGAATCAGGAAACGGGAAATGCTGGTAGGTTCTGTGTGTTAATAAGAAAAGTCAGGAGTTTCCCTATGGGTTCCAATGGCTCTTCGTCAAATTTGAAAGTATTTCGTGTAATGGGTTAATTTTGTAATATTCTGAGTAATTCCGAGCAGCTATGAACGGACTGTAGAATGTCTGGGAATGAAGACAAGACTTAGGACGGTGCTCGCCATTTCTCCTTCACGGCCCACGCCGTGCTGTCGAACTCCATCTTCTCCCCATCTCGCCGTGGGCACCCCTGGTCCATTCCGGGTCCAGCCCAAGAGGGCTACGCCGGAGAATAGCTTCCGAATCCGGAGTCACCAACGAGATCTGAGGGCACAACGGGGAGGCAGGGTCCCGGCTGTGGACTCTGAAGGCAGCCGTTGGTCTCTGCCCGCGGACGGCTCCGGCCCAGGACCCTCATGTCCCCCTCTGTTCGAGCGCTGCTGTGTCCCTTGAGGGAGCCCAGCAGCTGTGCTGGGGGTTGGGGAGGGGGACCGTCGGGCTGGGGAAGGAGCGGCACGGTGCTGTCCCCTGCCTCTGTGTCACAGACACGGGGGTGACCAGCGCCACTGAGGTTGGGGTCCGCGCGGCTTCCATTGCAGAGAGCTGCTCCCATGGCTTCTTTCCCCGGAGCTGCAGGGGCACCCAAACCCATCGCGGGGCACCGGCGAGTCCGTGACAGGGCGCTCGGAGGCCGTCTGTGGGAACCTGACTCCCGGGCGCCTCTGCTCGGGTTCTCTGGGGTGCCCAGGGTCTCACCGAACAGACACTCCTGGTTCCAACTCTGCTGTCCAAGCCCGCGTCTGCCATTTCTCATTGCAGAGCCAGAGTCCCGGGCGAGCCCTCAGCCTGCATGGCGGCCTTTCCTGCATGAGTCACGGACGCCGGCGTCCACGGGATCAGCCTGCAGGCTGCGGCATGGGCAGAGCCCCGTTCCAGTGCACGCAGGGCCTCTGTAAGCGTCTGTAGAAGCCGTACCCAGGCCAGCCAGGATGGGCTTGCTTGGTTGTTGTGTTTTGGTGAATTCACTCATTTCTGTGCCCATGTGAGTGGACAGAAGGCAGCAGATGTGCGCAGGGGCAGGGAGGGTGCACATTCTGTCAAGGAGACCCAGCGGGTCCGCAGACCCTGCAGAGACCCCCGTGTCTGCTCCTGTTGGTGGGCAGGGTCCAGCTGGGACAGCAACTACGTGCCACAGCCTTCGCTGTCCCCCGCCCACCGGGACCGCGTCCCCTGCGTCCCAGCCCCGTCCTCCCTCCACATCATGCTCACCTTCTTTGCCACACAGAGCAGACCTGCACCCTTTGCCTGGCTTTCTCCTCTTACCCCGATGGGCTGTCGGAGGTGTCTGTCCTCTGAGTCCCATGCTCCCTGGGGAACAGGTGAGGTTGGCCCTCCAGCCTCCCCTCCTCTCCATGCGCGTACCCCTGGGGTGTGGCCACCCAGCTCCCGGTGCCAGTCGCCCTGCCGGACCCCCTCTCCTCGGCACTCGGCTCTGGCTGGGCTTCGAGTGCTGTTTCGAGGAGCGGCTGGCAAACGTGGGTGGCCTGTCTCTGGCTTATAAACCGTTCAGCCCTCTCCTCGGGCCTGCAAATGTCTGCGGTTTGGGAAGTGGAAGACCCAGAAAAGATGTGGGAGGCTCGGTTCTGCACAGGGAGGCACGGTAGCGTTTGTGGGCTCTGCAGACACCTGTCCGTGTCCTGTCTACAGAAGGGGTAACTACAGTGAGAATGTGAAAACCAGTGATCAGAGAAGACACATGTGGCGCTAAACCTACATACAGATGTGGCTCGCTCTCCCCTTTTGAGTAGTTTTTAAAAGATTTTATCTATTTATTTGACAGAGAGAGAGAGAGAGAGAGACAGAGCCAGCACGAGCCCGTGCATGTGTCCGTGTCCAGATTCGTCTGTCCTCTAGGACGACAGACCTGTTGGAATAAAGGCTCTTCTTCCCCAAATGTGATTCAGTTTGACTTAACTACTCACATCGGACACAGCCCTTTCCCAGCAAGGCCACGTTCTGGGTCTGGGAGTTAGAACTTCACATACGGACTTTGGGGGACAGAATTTGACCCAGAACACTGGTGATCGGATGCAGGGGCCACAGGGGGTCACGTCAGCAGATGCTGTTTCCAGATATGGTCACAGTCGCAGATACCAGGGATAAGATGGGATGTTTCTGGGGGGACCCAGCTCAGCCCACAACGTCTACACACCCGATCCTGTCTGTCGCCTTCTGACCTACAGCCTTGCTTTCGTGGGTCTGGGGCGAGGCCGTGTGTGGAAGGCAGTGAGGGGACGGCCTGACTTCTGAGCGCTCTGGGAGGGGGAGGCTACGGGGACCCAGGTCCCCAGCCAGCAGCTCCAGGCGCTTCGGCCCAAGGATCCATCTCTAGGAGGGAAGAGGGACGCGTCCCCGGAAGGACCTGCCCAGTAGTATCAACTGTTGTGTGCCAGAAGGAGGTGGCGTCGGAAGGGGTGATAGCCCCACACAGGGTTGGTTGACCCCTAACAAGCGTAGAGAGCACGGCTTCGGTCCATGGGCCCCTTGCCCACCTACGCTGGAGAGCACCGTGGAACTCTGAGGCAAGCAGCTGGCAGAAAGAGTTTTGCGGTTTTAAAACCTGATGGGACCTGAGAAATGCCCTCGTGCCCCGACTTTACTTTTATTTACTGTTGAGAGAGAGAGCACGTGCACAGGCAGGCAGGGAGAGGGAGAGCAGACCCCCAAGCAGGCTGTAGCCCAGCTCGCGCTGACGTGGGGCTCGATCTCACGACTCAGAGGTTGTGATCTGAGCTGAGGTCAAGAATCCGGCGCTTCACCGACTGAGCTGCCCGGGCACCCCTGGCGCCCTGGTTTCGTAAGTGATGAAGTCGGCCTCACATTGGGATAAAGCTGTCCCCGGGGCAGCTCGGCCCCACTTGGGAAGCCTCAGGACGGCAGGTGGGCAACATGGCGGCTGTGCCATGGGCGTGTTGTGGCCCAGTCAGGAAGCCACAAGCTTCTTATGTGGCCGGTCTCCCCTTCAGTTGGCCACAAGCCCATGGCAGCCGGGGCCAATGGGGTCTGGGGTCTGACCTTCCTTCTCCCACTGGGGCAGGACATGGAGGGGAGCCTCCTGGGTCTATGTCACTTAAATAGGGCGGGGACGTGCTTCCCTCAGAAAGGATGACTGTGTGCAACCCTGGGTGGTCACTCCTGACAACGGGAAGTGTTTCTGGATCATCTGGTAGAATTTGTGGTGGGTCAGCCCAGGTCGTGGCAAATGTTTCCCCTATCGGACCCTCCCTGCCTGTCTCTGTGCGGAGCTGTGCTTGGTCAGGGTAGCGCTGGGGCTGGGGGAGCTGGAAGGATGAAGCCGGACAACGGTGCGGAATGGAGGACTGGCCTCATTTCAGCAAAGTCACAACTTTGTGTCTGTGGCGTTATCGACGCTGAGAGAGTTTCCCAAGCGCACGAGAACCGGCTCGGGAGTGAAGGGCAGGAAGAGAGTCTCTTCCAGAACCGGCGTGCGGGGCCGGGGTGCCCAGAAGCCTCCTGAGCAGTTCTGCTGGGGTCAGGCGGAGCGTGCATGTGCAAAGAGCAAAACTGATATTCCTGCTAACAAAGTTGTTCACGAAATCTTCAACCAGACTCTTTTTTTTTTTTTTTTAAAGATTTTATTTATTCATTTGACAGACAGAGATCACAAGCAGGCAGAGAGGCAGGCGGGGGTGGGGGGCGAGCAGGCTTCCCACCGAGCAGAGAGCCCGATGCGGGGCTCAATCCCAGGACCCTGAGATCATGACCTGAGCCGGCGGCAGAGGCTCAACCCACCGAGTCCCCCAGGCGTTCCTTCAGCCAGAACTCGGACTGGATAGTGGAGTTAAAATGTCTGCGCAAATGAGCCGTAGGGATGTTCTGATCTTACAGACACAGACGTGGAGACGCCGTCTGAGTTCACGTGATTGGGATCTTTGCTACTTTCAAGGAGCGACACCCCCGTCGGCCGGGTTAGCAGGACTGAAACCAAGTGGGAATGGGCCACGGGAGGTGACGAGCCCGTGGAGAGGGAGCTGTGCTGTTGCTTCGTCTGTCTTTTCTGGAGCGAGTCTCAATGCTGCTGGACACACGGCGGTGCCGGCGCAGCCGACGGAGGACCCGGCGCGTGTCCCCCAGCCCCTGTCCTTCAGGGACCACCGTCCTCTAATTTATTAAATTCCTTTAGTCAATTGATCTCTCTGTGTTTTAGTTCACTTTAGTATTGAATTTGCTTCTGGAGTTACAGTTGGGTTTATTTAAACAGGACAATGCCTCCCCCGTCTTCCACCACCGTATGAAACATCCCAGCTTGTATTCGAAGAACTCCTTGTGGAGGCAGAAAAAGGTTCTATCGCGAGTGGAAATGCCCACTGTGTTCAGCGCAGCGGCCACCAATTGCAGGGCAGTCCTTGTGGCCTCTTTCTGCTCACACTCTGTGCACATGCAGGCACGAAGTTGCTGGCTCGAAGACACTCGTCCTTTCCTACATCTACCTCCCTTCTGGGCCCCTTAGGTTTTAGTCGGGCTCTCCTGGGGTCCGGAGGAAGGGCCACCCATGCCCGCCCATGCCTGCCTGTGCCCACCCACACCTGCCCAGACGCCCGGTTCTCTCAGCTGCCACCGCTCCATCTGGTTCATGGAAGCCGGCCGGGTCTCCCTTCAGAGACAGCCCAGGGCCGGAGGGAGACAGGGAGGCTGCAGGGGCCGTGGGACCCCCTGGGGCACCACGGGGTGACGGGGACATTATTACAGAGCAAGTGAGCTGGACAGACTTCTCTGTCGGGTGAGCTGGACAGACTTCTCCCTAGGTTCTGGGACGACAGTGGTGGCCGGTCAGCCACGCTGGGAGAGCCCACACGCAGACAGCGGCAGGAGGTGGGTGCATGTGGCAGATGGCTCACCCCCAAGAAAGAGCGTCGGCGCCGCAACTGGCCCGTGGCTCCCCCACCAGCGCTGCCATCCACACGGCGAGGGGCGTTTCTCCCATTCCCCACACCGCGCCCGGCTGGCAGCTTGAATCCAGGGCTATGGGAGGAGATTCGTGTCCCTGGGGATGTTTTCCTGAGTCTTTCATAAATTGCTGGTCAGGGAGTTTCCAAGAAGACTTGAAAACTGGAATAAAGACGACATGGATGGAATGCATAGATGCTCAGAGGTGGTCTGTGAAGGGTGCTGGCCGGAAAGCTGGTCCTCACCAGTGGAGAGTTGGGAAAAGCTGGTTCCCGTCACTTTGACAAGATGCCATGTAGCCGTGGTGCGTGGCGGAGGCCAGTGTTTCAGGAACGGGATGCGACTCTCACGTGCGGGACGGAGCCAAAGGGAGGCTTCAGGAAATGACCTTCAAAGTATGAAGATGTCTTCAGAATGGACCTCAGTGTGATAAGATTGGGGCCTATGACGGTTTCCTTGCCTGAATTGTGCTAGTTTGATATATAGTAACATCAAAATTTTAGGTATGTGACACGCTGGGTGGTTAAAATCATTTCAGATGAGCAAGTTGGTAACGCGGAGATACACATATGTGTTTCAAAACTTGCATAAACCCGCCCCCCCCCCCCCCCCCCGTTAAATGGCAGCTGAGAAAACCTTCTCCATCGCCATGCACTCCAGGGTTAAGTGCCTTTGTCCTTACGGGTCCTCACTGGCTTTTGCCATCCAGGGTTATTTGACGTGAGCTCCTAACGGAGTCACTGTCCGGAACGTGTCATAGGTTTCCATGCAGAGGCCACTTCTGTGAGCTTTGCATGTCTACGGCCATGGAATCCGAGTGTCAAGCATGTGGGACTGTCCCGATGCTGTTGGAACAATCCTAAACTCAAGTGTGTCTCTGTTTCCATTACAAACCTCACTGTTTTCTTGGTTTGACGTGATTCCAAGCATATCGGTCCACATCTCAGCGAGGTTCTTAAATAGCTGTGGCATACGCTGGTCAGAGTCGCGTCCCCTTGCAGACGGTCCCCTCGGATTCACTCGCAGTGTGACGGCAGAGTAGGGCATCTGGGGCCAGGAGGCTGGACGTGGGGGCAGACACCGTGGCAATCCTGTCCATCACCCCAATTAGGGGCTTCCAGGGATGTCAGAGTCTTCCCCTCTTCCCTCTCCCCTTTTCCTGAATTTCACACATAGCATTTTTCTGGACTTCCACTGAAATGCAGAGAAAGAGCCCAGCAAAATCTTTTTGGGTAAGTGAAGCTTCACTGGAAATATTTCTTGGACACATCGTCCCTGCCAAGAAGATGGGGAAAACGTGATAAAGGTGTTGGAACTGAGCCGTGCTCTGACTTGGGATGTGACTGATTTTCCGGGGCAGGGAGCCCCGGCCCTCGGAGCAGACATCATCTGAGGGTGTCGTTCTCCTAACATTGCTGTCCTAGCCTTCTGTCCCCCGAAGCCTGCACAGCCCAGTCCCCGAGCTGCACCGCCAAAGGTGCAGCCGCTGATTGGCCCCGACCCCTAGGGTTCCCAGTTCTCTGGCCAAGGACGTGTCTGTTGGCCCTGCTGGATCAGAGCACTGGTTCCTGACCCCCAGGTTCTGAGGCTAATCAGCCAGGGCGTGTCCACACTCTGAGTCATGGAATTCGGGCTCTGCCCATCCCGGGAACTGCCCCACTGCCCACCCACGGGACTCCGGCGTGCTCCTCCCCGACTGGAGGCTGGGGGCTCTGGGACCCCCACGAGGGCAAGCTGGATTCTTTCATGACTGTCTCTGGCGCTGCTGGACATTTTCCCAGGGCCGTCAGCGCCGAGTGCAGGCAAGGCTGCGGGGTTTGCTTCCAGAGTTTGGACACTTTCCTCAGAAAAACCCCAAGTTCTCTTTGTGTCTCTGTGGGACACTTGCTTTCCCTGTAAGTGTGGCTGATGTGCACGCGATGCTCGGTTCCTCATGGACTGGGAAGTCGCCTGGTCGGCAGGGACCCTGGGAGCACAGAGTGGAGCTGCTGTTTGGGGCAGCCCCGTGGGCTTCTGGGTGTGCGGCCCAGCGTCCCGTTTGTCCCTGTGCTCACTCAGACCACGGGGAGCCCCACTGCCCGCGTCGCAGCATCTTCTCACTCCCCAGCTGCTCTGGCTTGCTGTCCCCCCATGGTGACCCTGTGGCCCCTGGGGCAGAGTTTCCCCATTTGCTCTCCTCCCCACGGGCTCCGCCCCCCTCCTGCTCATTCCCCGCAGCCCTGCCGTGGCCCATGATGGCCTCGGAAACCTCTCGATCCCCCTCGGCCGAAATCACCCACTTCCTCCTCCCTGGAAGAAGGCATTTCTCTTTCCTTCGTAACTAACATTGTGAATCTCAACATAACTTTTTCAAAACAAGGTTCTATTGTCAGCATTTTGCTATGGAATTGATTTTTAGTTGTCCTTTTGCAATTATTCTAAAAACGTGGGCTTTAGGAGGCTAGAAAAGGGATTGCCATCCCTTCAGGCCTTGCTTCCTGGCGGCGGTGCCGGGGAGAGCCGTCCTCGGCGAGGGAGACACCGTCGTCTGCGGTCGGCTCTGGGCACTCAGAGCAACCGTGTGGAGAAAAACTGGAACTTTGTTTTATCCTATTTTATTTTGTTTTTTAATTTATTTAAATTGAATTCATTAACATGCAGTGCATTGTTAGTTTCAGAGGTGGGGTTTAGTGTCCCAGTGCTTGCGACATCACGGGTCCTCCTTCCTGCCCGTCACCCAGCTGCCCAGCCCCCACCCCGAGTCTCTTATGGTTTTAGAATCTCTTATGGTTTGTCTCTCTTTCTGATTTTGTCCCGTTTTCTCTTTCCCTCCATTCTCCTATGAGGAGCACCCGAATTTTAAGTCTCATCTTACCAGATTAATTTAAGTATAAATGGCAGCACACAGCTAACGGTCCCTGCACTGGGATGTACAGCTTGAGATGACAGTAAGCTGCGTGTTCTAAGGCTTCGGAGGGATGCCTGCCGTGCAGCCGTCACGGTCCGCTGAAACACCTTTGCTTGGAGGAGGCTTGCGGGTTAGAGCAGCGAGCGGGTTCTCCCTGCGTTGGCACCTGGGGAAGGCGGTGTGGATGGTGTTGTAGGGAGCATATGGGGATTACAGTGTGCAGGTTAGAGCAGAGAGTGGGTTCTCCCCGCGTTGGCACCTTGGGAAGGCGGTGTGGATGGTGTTGTAGGGACTGTGCGGGTTAGAGCATGTGGGTTAGAGCTGTGAGCGGGTTCTCCCCGCGTTGGCACCTGGGGAAGGTGGTGTGGACGGTGTTGTAGGGAGCGTATGGGGATTAGAGCATGTGGGTTAGAGCAGTGAGTGGGTTCACCCCACACTGGCACCTGGCGGAGGGTGATACAGGCGCTGTAGTGGTAGGTGTCAGTGATGGACTCCAGGAGCACCAGCTCTAGTGAACATGGGGCTTCCAGAACCGTCCCACCTATCTCAGGCTTGCACTTACACGTTGCAATGATGATGATAATTTTGGGTGCCAGTGTGACTGCATTTCAGATGCTACATGTCAAAGAACCGTGAAGAGAATTCCCTTGGAAGGATCCCATGCCTTGGCTATCTCATGACATAAACCAAGACTGTAAAAAATGTGAAGAATTTGTTCTAATGTGCAAGCCAAGGTGAGAGGGAGAATAAGCCATTTTCCTCTTCTGATGATACCAGACATGACCAGCCCCGAATGCCCTTCGAGACGGGAGCAGATGAGAACAGGAGAGCGGGAGGGGAAGGCAGGCCCCCTTCCATGCATCCCCCTGAAACTTCTTTTAGAAGGCTGGTCCTGTGTTTCGGGGGAATACTGCAGCCCTGGGGTTGAGGCCTGGGAGAGACAACCCAGCCTTGGCGCCTTTGGGCCGAGGACCCTGCCAGGCATACTTGCAGGAGGGTAATGGCCTGGGTCCCAAGTCCTTGGTGTGGTTCCTGTGGTGTCACGGACTCGCTGGGTGACCTCCCCTGGGACCCTCCGTCTCTTCTTCAGTTGCAGGGGCACCTGCGCATGGTGTCCCCCGAGGGCCTGGATTTCTTCGCCTGTGTTCCCGAGAGCCCCCATCCCAGCCTCCAGCCCCGACAGCATCATTCCGTCTGCACCACCCCCGGCACGTGAGCGCAAGGGATTGGTTCTCTCTGTCACAAGAAGGGACTCAGACCTTCGCATCTGTTCCTTTCCCCTCGGGGCATGGTGGTTGTGCTGGTTGGTGGCAATGAGTATGGGAGAGAGGAGCGTTTTCTACTGCCTCTGCTGAGTGCGTCTCCCTCGGGATCCTTGCTGCTGTGCACACCGGGGCTGTCCCAGCAACGTCCCGCTGTCCGGCTTTTTCACGCTGCACATCCTTGTTAGAACCTGCTTTGTGCTCAGACTCATCGGGGAGCATCGGGGAGCAGACCTGCGGCGAGCGTGAGCCCCGCCACCTCGTTAGCAGGGCGAGCCCCTACTTTCAGAATCCCGGTTGGGTGCACGTCTTGTCTGAGGAAGCGCAAGATCATGGACACCGGGAGGAAGACGGGGATTCGATGCAGCGGGGGTGGAGACGGGGTTCCGGACACCTGGGGGTCTTGCTGGCTGTGGATGCAGACCCAGACGCAGCTCTGCCTGGAGAGCAGGGTCCCCGGCCCTGACGTGAGGTACTTCTTCTCCTTCAGCGCCAGCCCGGTCGGAAGCATCTGGTGCGCTTCCTGGCACACTCTGTCCTCACGCCCGCTTCTGGGCGCTGCGGCGATCTCCCTGTGGCTGCCTGAGCAGGTCGCTTCCAGCCAGGGCTTGTGTCCTGGTTCCCGACTCCCGCCTCGTGATGCCCACGGTGGGAGTGATTTCCCTGCAAGCACGTGGTCCCCACGGAGGTCCGGCCAGGGCACAAACGATCTGCTGTGTCAGCCTCCGGACGACTTCCCTGGCTTCGCAGGTTGCCCTCTAACATGCATTTTAGTGTACTTTGGTCTAAATGCTTTGAAATGAGCAGGAGCTCCATGAAGACACTCCGGCCTTTGAAACTGTCATGTCATCAAGGAAATGCATTCGGTCGTCGAGGAAAGCAGGACACAAAGAGAAACAGTGGCCATGTGCTGCTCCTTCCACTGCCTCCAGAAGTGTGGAGTGCTGGGGGAGTCACGGATCCTGCAGAGCCCCTCTTGGAACATGGGTGCCAGCTGTGCCCACAGCCCACAGCCCATGACCCAAGGCGGGCACCTCCAGCCACAAGGCTCCACAATGCAGGTCAGGCCGCTAGTGGTCACACGACCTCCTTGGGATGCCTGGTTTCACCCTGGCCTGCAAATCAGGGTCCCTGCAGGGAAGACTGGGGGTGCACGTGGTGAGCCAGTCCCTGGCGGTGCTGTCAGCACAGAGCCGTGGTGATCCCGGTGTGCGGATGGGGGTGTTGGGGAAGTGGAGTCTGGCAGGGGCTTAATCCCTTTCATGTTCATTTTTAGACACTTCTCACGTAAACTTCCCCCCGTCACTGGGAATGGCTCTCCAGGTGGAATGTTCATTTTTGGCACCACTGACGGGCAGAGTGGACATCCGAGCTTTTGTGTGCCTCGGTCCAGAGATACCCGGGATGCCTGCCGAGTAAGGCATGTGCCGCAGAGGGTGGTGGACGGACAGACGGATGGAGCGTCCGGTCAGGCAGCACTGCTCATTCGAACAGTCACCGTGCGGCGTGCCGGCTGGTGCTTCCTCCTGGGGCATACGTGTCTGTTCATGGCCTCGGCTCACCCTCGCCCCTGCACTCCTGGCTCAGGGTGCCGCACCACCTTCTTTTTCCTCCGCCGTGTGCCCTGGCCGCTCCGGAGTGAGTGCTGCAGGTTTACACCAGATAAGCACGCATCGAGTCCCAGCTGCACACCAGACACTGTGTAGGGTGGCCAAGGCCACATGGGGGAACGTACGTCCCCACTAGCCTGTGGGGTGGAGGTCCCGTGGGCCCCTGGGGGTGCTTGAGTGTCCGCTCTAGTGTCTCCCCCATGCCAGCCTCGTGGCGTTTCATGAGGTTGTGGTGAGAAGGACACGTAGATCATGACACATTTGGCATTTGGCATGTTCCTTGATTCTTCCTGGGATTCTGGGTTAGCAAGTGGCACTGGGTTGTCCCCGGAACCAATGGGGATCGTGCCCCAGGTCCAGCGAGCCCTCTGTAAGCACCGTAACATGATGGGAAGTCTGGTGAGACCCTCGGATAGGAGTGTGACAGCTGGGGCTGAAAATTCTGTTCCGTGCAGTCTTCTACAGGGAATTAGAGTCGAAATCTGCCGTGTGCAGACAAGTCACATCTGATGCTGGGAGCAATGACGAATGTTGACTAATGTGATTGATTGATTGATTTATGTATTTTTTGCCAAAGATCCTTCTTGTCTTAAGGCAATACCATCCACATGGTTTTTTGTTAAGGATTTTATGATAACCAGGTTTTCACTGAATCTCAAATTAACATGAACCTGGAACAATTAATAACCCAAGAGATTTCTTGACTTACCTCCAAGAAGCGCTAACAAGACGCAGAAATGCAAGGATGTTGCCATTGGTGTTGATGTGGAAGCAGGTGAGGGATACAAATGCAAAGGAAGAGTTTAGGGCAAGGGGAAGAGAACAGAGCAGGAGGCCCAACACAGCACCCGCCCGTCCTCCATGTGGGCTGGAACCGAAACCTGCCCGCGGAAGGAGGTGTCCACGGAGGAGCTAGTAGAGTCCGGGGAAAGAGCAGGTCAGGGGCCAGCAGCCAGCCAGCAGTCTACAGAAACACTTGCAGAAAGTCTCGTGTCCGTGCCAGCGGTGAAGGCAGCAGGGCCAATAAAGAGGAAAATGACGGTTTCTAGGCTCTTGCTCTCATCACTGTGAGTCTGCACTGGTTCCATGTTGTTACCGACCGTAGAGGATCCAGAAACTGCGTCCCTGAACATCTCATCGAGGCTGTTGGGTCTGCGTTTCCCCTGGAGGCTTTCAAGCCCTGAGAGGTCTTTCTTGGTTCCCCACTCAAAGTGGACACTCCTCCTGGGGTTTGGTACTCAGAGGCACTGCTCTAGCCCCTATGTTACCCCACCCTACACCTGTCACCTTATCTGTTGGGTCCTCCTGTCACAGGCAGCCCCTCAGCATTGACCCGGAGAGAAGGGCTGGACCTTAATTTGCTTCCCGCCTGTTCGTTGAAAAACCTGCTACATTCTCTTGACCCGGTGATCATGGGTGGTCCCAGGTGACCTGGTGATCCTTTGTGTCTCAGGCGACCTGGTGATCCTCTGTGTCCCAGGTGACCTGGTGATCACCCGTGGTTCCAGGTTTGCTGCCCGCTTAATCTCAGCAGGCAGACCCTCCTTTGAATCCCACTGTCCTGGAGATGAGAAGAGTGGAGAGCAGTCACTCAGTAATTGTTTAATAAGTTCAGCTGAAGCTGGTTGACTTGGCTTGTACTACTTCCAGCGCATGAGGCAGTGATCGCAAAGGCAGTCTTGCTGGGAGAAGCGCCCTGGGGCAAGTGCCCTACTGGCTCCACTTTACCCTTTGGGGCAGGTTGTAGACACGACAGGTTCTCCCTGTGGCCCCACCGATCCCGGTTCTCTGGTTTACGGCAGAGGCAGGAACTCTTTCCCGGGCTTGTGCTTGTGACCGCGCTCATACCCGTCCTTCAGTTGCTTTCGAGATCATTCCCGCCCGTGCCCCAGTGGGTGTGCGCCCTTCCCCGATGCCCTCACGGTGCGTCTGTTCCCCGACCCCCAGGGTGAGTCTCCTCTGCAGATTCAGCAAAGGCACTTCGAAGCCGCACTTACTTTCCAGTGGGCTCTGATTTAGAAAGTTCTCGCTGCGGAACTGTGTGTTTCTTGGCGCGATCCCGTAGCATAAGCAGTGAAAAAAAAAAAAAGTCTTAAATCAGTGTCACGGAGGGAAAATCCAGCCACACGAATACGTAAGTCGTTTAACCCATTTCTTCAGTGTTTGGGTTTTGTTCTAACTTTCCCCCGGCTTACACCCTCGTGTTCTACTAAGCGAAGTATAGACCGTGTTTTTGACGCATTTGCCCCAGACCTACTACCTGTGCTCTGTGCAGGATCGCGCGGGCGCCCTCCGTGACTTCCTCCCCCATGTCCTTGCGCGTGGGCACACAACGCCACATTGTCAAAACACAGACATGGGGACCCCCAGCACTCTGAGGTCTCTCTTCGTGTCCCTTGGTGTCTGATTTCTTACTAAATTTGGCAAATTACCTTTTATCTTAACTAGTTTGAAGACCCTCTACCAAGTTCTTTTAATAAACAGTGAATTCTTTAAAAGAGGGCTATTTTATTTTCCTTTAATGGGGTTTGTTTGTCAAAGAATAAACAGCCCAAGTAGAAGCTCATTGTCCTCCATGCACTGTCTTCCTCGGAATGCAACTGCTGTTAGAAGTGAGAAGGGGGAGAAACGTGTGTCAAGTGCGTGTTCTCTTATTTCTGACAAAGGAAAGCTCCCCTGTTCGTTCTGCACCATTAAATTATCAGGAATTATGGTCCAATTCCAAATGCCAGAACGCTGAGCCTTCTTTCTTTTATTGTAAGATGTAGACGCCATCTCCCTCCTTAGAGAAAATGATGACTGCAGTGTCTTACCGTAAGCAATCTTGGGGTTTCAGGAGATGCAAATAGACCCTCCTTCCAGGCTGAACTTAGGGATCGGCGTGGCCTTTGGGCAGGGCCAGTCCGGTGGGCTCTCGGTTCACCTGTGCTCTGTCTCCCATCTTTGTCTATCTCTGTTAGTCTCTGTTTCTCTGTCTGTGTTTCTGTCTGTCTGTCTTTCTCTGTTTCTTTCTCAGTTTTTCCCTATCTCTCTGTCTCTGCTCTCTCTGTCTGTCTTTGTCTCTGAATGTCTCTCTGTCTCCCATCTCTGTCTGTCTGTCTCTCTGTACCCCCGTCTGTCCCCCATCTGTCTCTTTGTCTCTCATTTGCATGATGCTGCCCTGTGGGGGCCCGGCTGTGCGTATGAGAGGAGTTTTGCGGGAGGAGCGAGGTGCGCGGGGAAGCTCTGGGGAACTGGAGGCTGCGCTTTGGCGGACGTGCTCCCCGAGTTTCCCGCTGTGAGGTGTCAGCACATCCCAGGAGCTTGGTGGCCCCGGGCTGCACCTCTGAGCTGGAAAGTTCAAGCACATTTGGGCAAAGGGAAAAAAACTGGGCCGTAAAACTCCACAGAGACAGAATTCCATCAAAAGATTGTATGGGCTTGCCTTGCCCATTTTTGAATAAAAGAACAACGTTCCGCACATCGTGAGAAAGCAGCGATCTGTCTCCACATGTCTCTCAGCTGAAGTGAGCCCCAGCAAGTTAGAACAGCGTGTCCACGCCGTGGCCCCAGGCCCCACGCGGGAAGACCCTGCTGCCTCCTGCCGCTGGCACCTGTCTCCCGGCTGGAGCCTTCATCCGGACATCGGGCACAGGACCACCTTCCCCAGCCCCCGCTGATGCTCTGAGACGTCCGAGCCGTGCCTTCCTGGCCCCGGTGCGCTCGGCCCTTCCCTCCCAGGACCCCAACCGGGGGCGCCAGGCCCTGCCCGGACTCCCTATGGGGTCCGCCCCCGCTCGGGTCCTCCCTCCCTCCACGTTCTGTCTCCGCATCAGCTCTGGTTTACTCTGGAAACAGTGCCGGCGAGGACCCCAGAGCCTTCCGGGGAAGCATGGCACCTTTGAGGGGGGTGCGGACCGAGTGCGGCACTGGGTGTGGTGCGTAAACAAGGAATCTTGGAACACTGAGAACATAACATAAAATAAAATAAACCCAGAAAAACAAAACAAAAACAAAAAAAGAAAAAAAGAGGAGTGAAGTATCTAAAATTTGAGAATTTCCTTTTTTCTCGTCCTGAAGAGGGAACAAGTGGACGGGACCCTCTACCTCCATAAATATTGCTGGGACAAACGATGCCAAAAAAACCCGTTCAGTGCGCACAGCACTCAGAGGGTCAGCCGCCCCCATGCAGTACGCGGTCATAGCCACAGTTCTGGGCACCCGGGGGGCTCTGTCGGTGAAGCCTCTGCCTTCAGCTCAGGTCGTGAACCTGGGGTCCTGTGGTGGAGCCTCACATTGGGCCACTGCTCAGAAGGGAGTCTGCTTCTCCCTGTGACCCTGCTGCTCCCGTGGCTTTGCTTTCTCTGTCTCAAATAAATAAATAAAATAAAATAAAAAAATAGCCACAGCTCTCGGTTTCCTACTTTCTCCTTCCTTGCTTTCCCTTAACGAATTGCTAATGCTCCAGAAGTTAGAGAAAACCCCATGGGGCAGGGGGTACACCAGGGTCCAAAAAGTGGGTGGAGATTCCATTTACCCCATGTACAAACCTTCCCGAGTGCCGCCTTCCTGCTCGCTGCTCTGCCGGTGAGATGGGGGACCGGACAGGTCAGACTGGAATTGTCCTCCGAGGGCGGGAGAGGGGGCAGATGGGCCCCTGGGAGACATGGCTGGACCTGTGGGGTCGTGTCAGGGTACCAGAGCACCAGGGCAAGCACAGGGACCCTGGAGCGGGCGACGGGAGCATGGCGGCCGCTGAGGGGCTGTGGACGGTCCCGGGGGCTTCCTCACGCGGTCCTGCGCTCGCGGGCGCCTGCAGTGCTGGGTGAGGGCAGGCCCCGCCATCGGTGTCCACGTAACGCTGGGTGGTGTGCGCACGTGTGTGGTGCTGCTGGCCATGTCACGGCAATCCGCGGCCTCCCCTGGCCCGGCGTCTGTGCAGAAGACGGCCAGCTAGTTCCAGCAAGGACCCGAGAAGGGGTTACCTGCCAGCCCTTCCCCTCTTGACTCATGGGAGCAACTTCTGGGGGGCGGCAAGATGCGGCGTGTGCGGGAGGGGACTTGCCAGTGAATTCACGACCGAGAGCGCGAGTGTTGAGGGTCAAGCAGAGCTCCTGCGTGTCCGATATGTGTGCACCCCTTAGCGCGGCTGGCTTGAGGGTCTGGTGGCCCAGGGCTCGGGGCTTCAGGGACCTCTGCTGCGTTTTGGGCCTCACTCCGCCGACTGCGTGGTCCCGGGCAGACTTCTGTTTTCTGCGACTCCGCGGGACGCCTCTTTACGTCTCTCTGGCTTCTTGTTTTTCCCTCCCCCAAGTTCCTGCGAGTCGATCAAGATAAAGACAAGGACTGCAGCCTGGACTGCGGGGGCTCCCTGCAGAAGCCCCTGTGCGCGTCGGACGGCAGGACCTTCCTGTCCCGCTGCGAGTTCCAGCGCGCCAAGTGCAGAGACCCTCAGCTGGAGATCGCGCATCGAGGAAACTGCAGAGGTAAGGGGGCGGCGGCCAGTAGCACGGACGGCCACGGTAATTTCTGTGACTCCCAGGAGCAGAGGCATTTTTGAAGCTATTTAATGCTCTTTCCTTGGGGTATTTGAGCAGGACACGTGCTGCTCTGAGTGTCCCCGGGGGCCATCCAGCTTCCTAGCATCCTTGTTTCTCCTTCCAGCTCGAGGGACCCACACAGCACCTGCGCCCGCTGTCTGTGACTGTCCTTCCCATTGACGTTTCACGTGTAATTTCTGATTGTCCTGATTCAAGAATCAGATTTCGGTGTAACCAGCACAAACACTGAAATCCTTCCTATGTTAATGAAGGGTTTGACTCGGCAAAATACGCTGATGTTTCCGCACAAACAGTTGCGTTCAAAAGGGATTTACCTTCTTTTTCCTGTTAGCTAAGAGAAAAGACCAGAGTACAGCCGCCTCTGAGATGCGGTTCTGCTCCGTCTCCGTGTTGGCCCAGCAGGCCCTCAGCAAGGTGGAACTCCCTCGGCCACAGTGGGCCGGGTCTCGGCTCCAAGCCTGGCCACGTTCTGAATCACCTGCTCGTCCTTCCTTCATGAGACGATCGCGGTATCTGAGGTGAACACGTTCCGGCCAGTTCTGCATGTGACTAAGTTGGCACCTTGCCTGCTCCTGCGGAGCCCCCTCCTCGGCCCCACGGGAGAGCTCTGCCCGCAGACCCAGGCTCCCATGGGGACCAGCACCGGCGCCAACGCTGGGGCCATGGGCTCGCCCGAGACGGGTCCTGTCCGCAGGCACTGCACGCTGGTACTGGGACCTGGGTGTTGCCCATAACTGGCAGTCACGTGTTCATGAGGGCTTTCTTTCCACCATCGTGCTTTGTTCAGAGTCCAAGTGTTTTAGACCCTTAGCATTTATAAGCCCCAGAGGGGCCCTAGTGTGAGCCGAGGTGCCTGGGAGGCCCTCTGGCCAGAGACGCTGGGAAAGTCCTCTCTGTGAGGGGACAGCAGAGCACTGCCCACTGAGTCCCTTTCTTACCCTGTGGTTGGGTGCTGCTCCCCGAGTGGGAACCACACAGAAGGTGTGTCTCCTTTTTGTGCAGGGAGCCACGCCCCCAGCGCTGAGGCCGAGCAGAGACACAAGGATGGGGGACATGAGAGGGGGACTGCCCTAAGGAGCGCTGGACTGGCAGGGGGCTCTGCTCTTACTTAGCGGGAAATGGGAAGCCCTGGGGAGTTGAGGCAGAAAAGGGACCGGTGCACGCTGACTTGTGCTGAGACGGCGCCCCTCGCGGTGCCACGCCCCCTGCCTCTCTTGTGGCTGCGCCGGTCCTTGGCCTGGGCGCACAGGCTCTGGGCATCGCCGGGTTGGCCCCGGCAAACCTCCCCTGGACCTGCCCCCGGAGGGACACGCGAGGTTAAGGGAGCAGCTGCTGCTGGCAGGAAACGTGGCTTTAATTCCGTTTCAGTAAGTTACTGCATTTATGAAAATGCGATGAACAAAGTATTTGATTTTACTTGAAAGGAAGGCTCTGCGGTGGGGGTGAGGTCGCACTGGGGGGTCGCACCCGGGTCCGAAGACACTGGGGGTCTGAGGCCACCACCCACCCACGGGGCGCACAGGAAGGCTCTTCTTCCAGTGCCGGCCCCGCGGACAGCAGCATTCGCAGGAGAGAGCTGTAATTTCAGTGAACAAACCCCGTACGATTTTACTTCCTTCGCAAATATAGTTTTAAAATCTTGAAGCACAGATAAGAAACATCTTTCATAGAAGAATGCCATGAAAGGTGAGATAATTCAAATTAGTGACATTTGAAATTATGTCGCGGAGTCACATATATACGTGCACGTACCTCCCACAGTGAAAACTACCTCGAAAGGGCACGCGTGGAGGCAGCCGCTGGGTTCTTGGGGCAGCCAGGACTCGCCCTGCCTCTCTTTGTGGGATGGAAGGAAGCAATGCGTATCTTTATAAAAAGACTTTTGTAGATGAAAAATGATTCTTTCTCTTTAAATATCCTTCCCCAGTTGTAGAAAACAGAACGTAATTTATCAAATCCCATCCACCCGGGTTCCCAGGGTTCGGCATGGTCCTCGAACCCGTTTTCCCAGTGGCCGTTAGGTTTCGGCGAACTGTGCTGTTTCTGATTCCTTTGGAGAAAACAGACATGAAGGACGTCAGATGGTCTTGACAGAGACCCAGACACACGCGAAACCTTTGTTTCTCAAGCGAATGAACGATATTCCTGAAGCAGCTTCACTCTGTTTGGCTCTAAAGTCACCGCTCAGCGCCCGCTGAGCCGTTCCGGGATTCTGGTCACTCGGTGCCGGTGCGCCGCAGAGACGTGGCTGCTGGGCTCCCACCGCCACAGCAAGCAAGCTCCCCAACAGCACGAGGCGGATCGATGCTCTGGTTTCCTGGTGTGCACGTGAGTTCTGTCTACACTACCCTGCGGTCTACAAGTGTGTAAAAGCATCGCGTCTAAGAAAACAACACACGTATCTCACTTGCAGAACACGTTGGTGCTGAAGGATGACAGCCCTCATCTGAGCTTTCGGTAACGCGTGTGACCACAGACCTCCACGTGTCATAACCACGAGAAGGACTGAGATGTTGCGCGAAGCACCAAAATGTGGCTCAGAGACAGGAAGTGAACACGTGTTGCTGGAAACATGGCGCTGGCTGACTTCTCGGTGCTGGTTTGCCATGAGCCTTGGGTGGCAGCGTATCTGGGAAGCGTGATGAAGGGAAGTGAGGCAGGTCTGTGCCAGGACACTTGGGAAACCAGCGTTCCTTGCTATGAGTGGCTCCCTGAAGAGTCACCGGGATGAGAATGAGTGGGCTTCACCTATAAGGTGACCTCCTGGCCCTTGCCCTGCGCTTGATTGACTTCTGGTTCCGTGGCACCCAGGGCCTCTGTAAGAACTTGCGGGTCATGACAGCATCGTCTAGGCTGAGGACAGCCTCCTCCCTGCTCTACGATGGCCCGTGTGAGACTGTCCAGAACCCCAGAGGCTCCGGCCCCCAGCTTTCCTCTGACGATCTCTCACGTGGGTTTCAGAGACCTGTAGTGACTGGACAGCTCACCCCTCACGGGGACCATGAACCAGGACACCCAAGGCCTCCCAAACTGAACCCCCAACACTAGAAATTGGTTACTGTGCCTTCGACAAAGACTGAGTTAGCCCAGATATTTGGAGATGGAACAGTCTTTGAAGAAGCGATGTTTAGACCCCAGGACTCCTGCGTGGCAGGAACCACCATTCCTGCGTTGTTCAGCGTCGCTTTTCTACACAGATCGCCCGTGGCGTTCTCACACACTTTACTGGGAAGGACTGGCGCCCCGACGGGTGTCCAGGGACTAAAATGATTTGCATTTTTCCAGATCTGTCTCCTGGGGCAAGGGAAACAGAAGCCAAAATGAGCTATTGGGATTTCCTCAAAATAAAAAGCTTCTGCACAGCAAAGGAAACAGTCAATAAAACTAAAGGCAACTTACAGAATGGGAGACGACATTCGCAAATGACGTGTCCAATAAGGGGTTAGTTCCTAAATGTATAAAGAACTTGCACAACTTAAACCCAAACCCCAAATAATCCAGTTAAAAATGGGCAGAAGACATGAACAGACATTTCTCGAAAAAAGACAAACGGCCAGCACATGAGCAGATGCTCAACATTGTTGATCATCAGGGAAATGAAATGAAATCAAACCACGGAGAGATCTCCCCTCGCACTGTCAGAACGGCTAAAATCAACAAGACAGGAAACAACAGGTGTTTGTGAGGACGTGGAGAACGGGGAGCCCTTGTGCACTGCTGGTGGGAACGCAAGCTGGTGCGGCCACTCTGGGGAACAGCCCGGAGGGTCCTCAGGAAGTTAAACAGAGCTGCCCTATGGCCCAGCAATCGCACTCCTGGTATTCACCCCCCAAAATACAGAAACACTAATTTGACGGGATATGTGCCCCTGATGTTTGTAGTAACAATGTCCATGATCGCCAGACTCTGGGAGCCACCCAAGTGTCCACAGACGTGTGTGTGTGTGTGTGTGCGTGCGCGTGCTCACGGCAGAACATTACTCTGACATAAAGGCGAAGGGAATCTTGCCGATGCAGCTCGAGGGGATTACGTGGAGTGAAATCGGTCCGTCAGAGAAAGGCAGATACTCTACGATCTCACTCATGTGAGGAAGCCAGGAAACAAGATAAATGAGCAAAGTAAGTTTGTGAGAGAGAAACCAAGAAGCAGACCCAAAACCACACAGCGCGCAGATGGGGACCAGAGGGCAGGGCCGGGGGGGCGGGGAGCAGGGGTGAGGACGCGGGGTGCGTGGACGCCGATGGGTGGAGTGATGTGCGGAATTGCTGGACTCACCTGTGCGCCGTGGCTGCTGCATCTGTCCTGGAACTTAAAGACGCGACTGGCCGTGCGCCACGGAAGCAGCAGGTCCACGGCTTCCAGGTGGCTTCCATGGAGAAGCTGGCATGTAGGCCCTCCTCTTCCTTCCCCTTCTGTGTCTAGTTCGTGTGTCCCGGTTCTAAACACATCGATCTGAGAGAAATCCGGATGCCTTGAGTGTAGTTTTGTCCCTCCGTTATCTGTGCTGACACAGGGGGAGTCATCTAAAGAAGAAGTTCCAGTATCAGACACCCTGGTCTTCAGAGAAGGATCTAGAAGCAATCAGCTGTGCTGGCATCGCTTGTGGCAACGTGCCACGGAGGTGACGGGTACCAGTTGAGTTAACGGTCCTGCGTCTGGCATGCTCCCTTAGACGACGGCCATCAGCTGCGGTCTCGGAAGGCCGCGAGGAAGCCGCCAGGGGAAGCCTCTGGGCTAACGCTCGTGCTGTGGGCGCCCGTGCGGGGTCAGAGCCGGGCCAGAGGGGCCTGTCCTCTCCAGGTGGAAACACGACTCAGCTCGGCTGTGCCCGCCGTGGGGCCTTGCCGGACCGCTTCTGGATAACGTCCTCGCTGGCTTCCGTGTGCTCGGACCCAGGCTCCTGGCTCTGGCTAACCCTCCTGGTCGGGGTTCTCACTCAGCTCCAATGCCATCCTGTAAACTTGTGGCACAGAACGTGTGCGAAGGGAAGCGGGTGGAAGTAAAACTCACCTCACGAAAGCTGGTTCCATTACATCCAAAGCGAGAGAATAAAAAGAATGTGCAGGTGCCTGTAGATTTCAAAATCAGGTTTACTTGGTGCTTCCGCCAACACAGGTACAAATATTAGAGTCACTTTAGAACGATGTTGTTCGCCGCAGGTTTATTGTAAGATAACTGGGTGGGGCGTCTGGGGGCTCCGTCGGTGGAGCGTCTGACTCCTGAGTCAGCCCAGCCTGGATCTCAGGGTCTGGATCTCACGATCGCCCTACATTGGGTTCCGTGCGGGGTGCAGAGCCCACGTAATAAATACAACAAAGTGTTGGGCATCCCGCACCTCGGCTGGGGCAGATTGAGGGCTCAGGGTGGAGACCCGGAAGCTTCCCCTTTCCACCCTATCTTGCGAGGGACGTGAGTCTATGCCCTGTGGGGGTCTCCCTGGAAACGGGCTTCAATCCGGAATCTGACTTTTCCTGCAGAAGCGCTTTGAGCCCTGCTCCCGGGTCCCCGCTCCCGGCCCCCCACCCCCGGCAGACCTCTTCTAGGGGCTGGCTCCCTCCCGCAGGCCAGTGCATTTTGCCAGCCACTTACCAACCCTCTGCTGACATCCAGCAGGCAACACCTCCAGTCTGCTCAGGGGGCTAACGGGGAGGAGGAGGTTTCTGGGGATGGGGGGAGGTAAAGCCAGCCACTGTGCAGAGGGGCCCAGAGACAGGGATCCCGCTCCATGGGCAGATTTGGCTGCGACCCTCCTCTGTCCTCGGTGGGCACAAACACGGCAGACAGACGGCACAGCAGGCCCGAATCTCCCTGCTCTGAGTGGGCAGGAGCGAGCACAAGACTGAATGCCCCTTATGCCCTTCACTTGATACCCATAACCGTCCGAATTTTTCCTCTGTACTTTACCTGGTTTTGGAATGGGCTCGTATACCCTAGTCTGACACATGGGAAACTGCGTGTTTTGAGGGCTATTCCACGGATGGGGGGTGATGGTTCCATAGGCCTGTTTCGAATATACTAGTTTGAAAACAAAAGCTGAAATATTTTAGTCCATAGTTAATTATATTGGATTAAAATATTTTATGAATTTGCTGTTGGGATCTGACATTGACCTTGAAGAGAAGGGCAGTGGTTTACGCAAAAGGACTTCTAGATCCATGGGGTTTCGATGTTCAAAACTTAGCGAACACATTAATACTTTTCTTTTGATCTGAGGCAATTGGAGATTTCTTTTCAACAAAATTGCTGGCATTGAATAAAAAAGCCAAAAAAGAAAAAAAAAAAAGGGAAGAAGAACCGTAAAATGCCAGGAGGCGTGGGAACTGCTGTGAGATTTCTGGAATCAAAGTGATCACGCATACGTGACAGAAACAGCCACCCTGGGATTGCCCGGACCGAGGAAAGCAGCGTCATCACAGAAGGTTCCGGATGCTGCCAGACAAGCGTCTGTGTCCGGGTGTGGTTCGGTTACTGTAAGTCGGTGGTCAGGCTGCTGCTACTTTCTTCAATAAAACAGGTACTTCCACTGAAGAAGTCTATGTAGGATATAGGTGTGTGTGCGTGTGTGTGCGTGTCTCTGTGTGCATCTGTGCATGTATATCCATGTTGCATGTGTGTCTGTATATGTGCACATCTGTGTGTCCGTTCATGTACATGTGCGTGCACACGTGTGTGTCCGCACATGTGTCCCTCACGTGTGTGCACGTGTGCCTGGTCGTATCACACACGTGCATCTCCACATACGTGTGTCCTTCATGTGTGTGCACGTGTGCATGGACCATCACACGTCTCCACATATATGTGTACACACATGCATGTGGCTGTGCACGTGCATGTATCTATGTGCATGCATGCATGGCCATATCACACACATGCATTTCTGCATAAGGGTATGCACATGTGCACGTGGCTGTGTGCATGTGTGTATCAGTGCACACGTGCATGCCACGTGCACACATGTGCATTTAGGTGTATGCACACGTGTGTCTCCGTGTAGGTATGTCTTACATACACATGTGCACACACATGTGCACAATGCACATGTCTGTGTATGTGTGCACGCGTGTGTCTGTAGCCATGTGCATGCATGTATCACTGTGTGCCCACATGTAGCTGGTGCACATGTCTGTGTCTGTGTGTGCCTGTGCCCGTGTGTCTGTGTGTGCACGTCTATGTGGATGTGACTCTATTTTGTCCAGTCTTCAGGCTGGGTCCTGGTCAGTGCCACCCGCCCTGTGTAAGCCACACTTCTTCCTGCCCACAGCAGGCTTCCTGAGGCAGCCATGACATAAGGAGGTGTTCTAGGACTTTTTAATTGTATCTGCGCTTGTCCGTTACAGAAAGCCTACACAAATCACATTTTTAACTCCTTTCTAGTGTTCTAGTAGGTCTGCTGCTAGAAACGTCCTTCTTCATGGACTAAAGTCGGCAGGACGACAGGTAGCGCCATCGCCTTCACGTTCAAGCTGCAGTCAGAAACCCACCAGCGCTTTCTGGAACGTCACGTGAACAGTGTCTTCCCTGAGCTTTCACAATGCCCGCATTCTCCACGTGTTCATGCACCCGCAGAGCTGGGAGCCTGTCGGCACAGCCTCACGCCGTCTGTCCTGGGAGGCTGCACTCAGACCTGATT
Source organism: Lutra lutra (assembly GCF_902655055.1). Taxonomy (NCBI): domain Eukaryota; kingdom Metazoa; phylum Chordata; class Mammalia; order Carnivora; family Mustelidae; genus Lutra; species Lutra lutra. Next base: position 152,992,998 of record NC_062283.1, read on the forward strand.
AGAGGGGCTTGGTGACAGTTTGTGGGGTCTGTTTCGATGCCCAGACGCTCGTGGTTAAATCCTGCACAGATGGTTGTCGTTGGTCGTTTCCTGCGTGAATGTTGCGAGAGAGTTCGCAGGTGTCTAATTGGCCACCCCGGTTATGGACTAAAGCGTTTCCTGTTATAATTTGTTTCTGGCTCTCTGCATTTAAACTGATAATAGTCATTTAGAAGGGAAACTCTGTTCCTTTCTTCTCGACTCTGAAGCGATGCTTCCAGCAGACACTCCCCCTTGCTGTCCTTGCTGCCTGGTGGCGGAGGGAGGGGTCCCCCTGCCTGTTCCTCTGGCCTTTTATCACAGCACAACCCCCTGTATTAGGGAGGGAGAAATGTTCTATTTAGGCAAAGAGCTTTGCAGCACAGAGTCCTTGCTTTTTCTCAGAGTCTGGCCTTCAAAATTACGGGTGGATAAAATATTAGAACCTTTCAAACAGTGTCTGCCTTCACTGGGTGCCAGGACAAATAAAAGGCACGTCACTCACAGGACCAGCGCTTCTGCGGCCACCGCCCCAGGACAGCATGCCTCCTTTGTCTGGCCGCCGCCGCTCGTCTGGCTCCCCCACTCTGAGGCCAGCCCTGTCTGCGCTGGGCCAGCGCTGGGCCGCGAGCACGCAGCGGCGGGGCCCGCCTGCACCCCGGCACACGGCCCCCGACTCCGAGTCAGGACCGTGTGGTAGCCGCTCCCGCCCGAGTCACCACCCAGAAAACACCCCGTCTCGCCTCTCATCTCGCTGTGCTTGGTACTGGATTTCAGTAAAGAGGGACATCTGGTTTAGCCCGAGTGGGCGTACATCAACCGTGTAAGGGTTTAAAGTGATGTTGAGGACACGGGGGAGGGTCCGCCCCCAGGATCACTACGCGGCACGGCACCTAGGGCGAACTGCTTGCCAAAAAGGTCGATCTGGCGTGGAGTGTTCTGACCGCAGTGTAACAAGTCACGACCTAAAGAGAAGGGAAGGGAGATGCGACTAATTCCGAGTGGCATTGCTAGAGTTCTTGCGTATTTCAGTGGAATTGCTCTGGTGGCCGCTGACCCCTCTCAGGGGTAAAGACCCTGATTCAGAACACGCAGAGTCGGGGGCACGCAGGTGGGTGGGCAAACGGAGCGTGCATCTTCGAAGGACGGCTGACACAGGCCCCACAGTTCTGTGCCGCAGGCTTGCCTCCGGCAACCTCCTAGCCGGCGACATGCTGGACCAACACGGGGAATTCAATCTCCCATGAGAGGGGCGAGTTGCCTGCCCCAGTTTGAGCTGATCAGCAGTTGAATGCAGAGTCTTCTAGGAAGGCCTCCAAGCCAGGAACAAGGTCTGTGAGTTGCCTGGAAAATTTATGCTCTTTTCCCATGTCCCACAATAGCCCAAATATTAGAGATGATTTGTAATTCCATCTGTGCCCTGGTGAGAGCTTGCAAGCTGCAAGTCCTATCGCTTTTCCTTTTAGACAGTCAAACCAGAGGTTATACTTAAAAAACGAGGACAGCAGTCCAGCAAAGCAATGATTTGTCCTCAGCTAAAACACAGACTACACTAAAACCACATGTTGCTGAGCCCGGGCTGGCCAGGCCGGACTGTAGATCAGGACGTGAGTGCAGAGCCTGGATGAAAGGCTGTTTTCTACAGCGTGTGTGCCCGTAACTCACGGTACAGCCTGCAGCCCGCGTCCCCCTGAAGCCCAGGACGGGCGTGTGGAGTGGCAGAGTCTATATTCAGCCCCTGGACGCCGCAGGAGCTGTGGCCACAGCCGGAGCCCTGGAGCGGGTGCCCAGAGGGCACGCTGTCTGAGCCAGCCGTCTCCAGTACCAGGCAATCAAAAGTCACCATCTAAAGATCTTGGCCAGTGGACACGTTTGAAGAAGTATATCTTGGAGTCCAGATGGCCTTTAAGATCTAGACAACTTGTTATTTAAATCTGGAAACACTTCAGAAAAATGGGGAAAGCCATTCTTCTTGAGTCTGCAAGCTCAGACGAGCGACATCATACGGCGGCCTGAGGAATGGAAATGTGAGCTGGCGTTGGTGTCCTGGGGCTCGTGGATGACACACAGGGGTGTGCTGCTGCCCCTGCCCTATTGGGGGCTCTGGGGGGCCCATGCCTCTGCACCTGTCACAGACGTCCAACATGAGCAGCAGGAGCTCCGGCCCCTTTTGGTCCTGGAGGTCATGCGTGGGCTGTGGCAGGCTATGGGGACAGCAGAGGAGACTCACTCCTGAGCAAGGGTGGCCCTTGCAATACACCCATCTCCGTGTTTGGTTCGAGGGTCTGTCTCCAAACTCCTGGTCTCCGGACAGAGATGACACATGCCAGTGTGTTCAGACTCTTCCTTTTTTTGTGAGTTTCTTGGGTCCCGGAATATTGTTCCTTGAGGAGCCGGAGGAACGTAGAAACTTTTACTGAAATATGTTATGGTGATGTTAGTACAAATGCCTGAAAATATGGGACAGAGTGGAAGGAGGACTAAGGATATGTGACTTTTTATCTGACTTATTGTCAGACTTTCCACTCGTCGTTGGGGGTGGGAGGAAGGACCTCAGTATGGCTTTGAGACCTTGGGGCAGCATGACGGACACGAGGACCACTGTGGTTTCCTGGCCAAGGCAGTCTCCAGACCTTGCAGCCAAGGGCCAGAGCCTTGGCTCTGATCTTAGAGGGGCTTCTAGACCTGGCCCGCAGTGTGTGTCCTGGAGCTGGTGTGCTCATACCCCTGCTTGGACCCACAGACGTCCGTCTGCTGCTGGCCCCACAGGGGGACGTCTTCACCTTCGAGGAAGCAATGTCCTTGCAGCTGGAGAAGCAGAGGGACCGTCTCTGAGCCTCAGGTCTTCTCACCGCACAGGCCTGAGGTCCTCCCATGGGGGACCCTCCGCCCCACCCACCCACGGTGGGTGACTCTGCACCTGCCTCTCCGGGGTGTGTAAGGGACACCTGTGCTCTGCTCCTTCCACAGACGTGTCCAGGTGTGTGGCCGAGAGGAAGTACACCCAGGAGCAGGCCCGCAAGGAGCTGCAGCAGGTGTTCATCCCGGAATGCAACGACGACGGCACCTACAGCCAGGTGACCTGCTTTCCTGCAGCTTCTGCACCTGGAGGCGTGGGTGGGGCCGTGGGAAGGAGGGCCGGGGGCTCCTGTGGGAGAGGTCGCTGCCCCAGTCGGGAGCGAGTGAAGGACAGGGCTGACTTCCATGGGCAGTTGTGCGAGTGAATTCACTCACGCCTTTCTGGGGAGCAGGTGTCTCTGTTGGGGCCACGCTGTCTACCTGTGTCACTCACTGTGTCCTGCCCCCCAACCCCCTTGAGGTGGGTCAGCCCCTGTGCACCAAGCTCTTCTCTGAGGATCTAGTCCCAGAAGGATTCTGAGAGTAGAGAGTAGAGCCCACCCTGGAAGTATGCTGGGGAGACCTTGGGGAGCAGGAGGGATGCCAGGGAGAGCCTGGCAGGGGGCAGGGCCGGAGGGATGCTGGAGAGACCCCGGGGTGGGAGAGAGGGAGGGATGACAGGGAGACCCCGGAGTGGGCAAGAGGGAGGCTGAGGAGATGGGGGAAGGGGTAGTTCGAGGGATGCCCTGGAGACCCTGGGGAGTCAGAGGGATGCTGGCGAGACCTGGGGTCAGAGAGTGGGAGCAAGAGAGATGCTAGGGAGACCCTGGGGTGGGGACAGAGCAGGAGGGATGCCACGGACTGAGGTGGGGAGGGATGCTGTCCCTTCCCCTCATGTCTGCCGTGGTGCAGCAGGGAGAGGCTGAACGTGTCCCTGGACGCCCTGGGGCCCAGCTCCCCCGTGGAGACATGAGCGGCGGCTGCGGCTCAGATGGGCAGGCGTCCTGGATGCGGCTGCACAGGTGCGGGGTCACGGGAGACGCGCTGCCGGAGCTGACCGCTGTCCCACCCGCCCGCAGGTGCAGTGTCACAGCTACACCGGATACTGCTGGTGCGTCACGCCCAATGGGAGGCCCGTCAGCGGCACGGCCGTGGCCCACAAGACGCCCAGGTGCCCGGGTAGGTCTGCGAGTACACCCCGCGCCTGCCACTGACCACCGCCGAGTCCTTCGGGTGCGCCCGGGCCTGCGTGCGGTTCCCAGGGGACCCCGTGGGGTGGTTGTGGGAGTCAGGGGGCGGGGACGAACAGGGAGAGCTGTTCTAAGACGGTTCTGCCACAGGGGATCTGGTCTGACTCTGGAAGGTTCTTTGATTCAGGATGCAGGGTTTTTTAGGAATGACCACAAGGACTGTAGTCAGCAGTGGAAACCGCCACATGTTTCTTTTGGGGAAAAAAGAAAAAAGTTCTGGTTTTATATGTATATGTTTGCAAAGAAAAAGAGGCTCATTCTCTGTGTCCATTTCCAGATGGTTTGTTGGTGTTATTTTGTTTCTCGGAAGAGGGCCTGATACGCCGAAGGCTTGATAGGGCCAGGAGTATAACCTATGAAATAATCCATTTTCCTTTGGTATTTTACCAAAAATGATATAAATGGGCCTGGTCATCTTCACTGGAGAGAGTGAGACAGCGTGAGTTGTGATTGATCTGACCATCTCCGAAGGGACTTGTGATCTCTGCATCCAGGTTCCCAGATCAGACTTGCGTCCATGGTCGCAGCAGCCGTAGTGAGAACGAAGCACCGAGCGTGTTCCCGAGTTTTCATGTAAAACATCGAAGTGCTTGCCTTTAGGATGTACTTTTAGACTCACTTTTTAAAAGTGAGACATCTTATAATTAGGAATTCTGTTCATGATTCAGACGTTTACACGGTGAGCCACGGCGCAGGCCAGAACTTACGACTGTTGCAGTATGATGACATCTGTAATTAACAGTGATGCGAACCTCGTATTCCCAGTGACTCATCGTCACTTAAAAGCCAAGGGTGTGCATCATGTGGAATTAAAATATATTTATTTTTAAAAACTCCTTGGTTGTCCAAGAGCTAAAAATTGCTGACAAATATTTTTAGTCCACTAACGTTTGCACCTAATAATTCTTCTACGACCTCATGGAGCAAATGGAAGGAAGAGGGACATGAGCACACGCTGTGCGCCGCCCTCCGTGCCTCTCATTCTGGGAGACGCCATCACACAGGAATCTTTTTCCAGGTGTGCGACTCCATGAGTCACCGAGCCTTATTTTATGAAGGAAAAAACTGGGGGATGTCCAAGTCTGTGATTTTAGTGATACTGTTAGAAAACTAACTTGTGTCTGAAATATCTGTATTGGGGAGCCATGTGTACAAAATTGGCCGAATTTCTTACATTCTCCAAATAGTACTTTGTTTTTGGAATCAAACCACTACAGTACCCACTAACACATCCCTTTTTCAACCAGGTGCCAGTAATTATAATTAGACTATAGAAATGCTGCATTTTCGTAGTGGCTGAGTGGATGTTTTTGGCCCACGTGATGGGTTATGGGAAACAGTGTGCTTGAAAGTCTGGCGTTTCTCGCGTGGGGACTGGGCCGGGCTCGGTGGGTCGGGTCAGGCTAGCGGCGAAGGTGGGGAGTGCTGCTCTCAGACTCACTGTCTGCAAGTGACCGTCTGTTCTCACTTCTGGGCCGGGGCCGGGGTTGTGTGGGCTGGGTCCCCTCACACCTGCTGACACTGCGATGCCATCTGTAACTTCCGAGGCGCTCTGGGAAATGTCTGCCAACCCCATGCTGTGTCATGCTTTTATTCTGCAGGAATGTGGGTGTGGGAAAGCAGGTGTCTGTGCTTGGAAACTGCAAGGTTTGGGGAATTGCTGTGAGAGTCTGAGGTTGGGGAGGGGTTCGGGACGGCAGTGCTCGCACCCACATGCATGACGTGCGCAGAGACTCACAGTGCTCGGTTACACACGCACACACACGGTGCCACACACACGTGCATGATCTCCTTGTGACAAACTTCGGCATAAGGCACTGTGACTTCTCCCCAGATGTTGACAGAGCCTCACTGATAATGCATCAAAGCGGGGGGATGGGACATCTCTGCCTGGGGTCCTCGTGCTGACATTGCTGCAGAGAATTGCATTTTCCATCTGCAACCAGCCAGGGACCTGTTCTCTGGGGACATCGTCCTCTCCGCACCGGTAGATGGGCGCGCGCCTCTACCACTGGTGCCCATGATCTACTCGCTGTAAACCATGGGCGTGGTTTTCATCCAGTTTATTAAAATCGCGTCAGGCTCACTGTTCAACAGCTGTCTTTCGTCCTGGAGTTCACACCAACCTTACCCTACAAACACCCGCCACAAAATTGTGACAAGAGATTTAAAATGTAGCCGTCAACAGAGCATTGTTCAGAACGGGCACGTGTGTTTATCGCGAACCTGTGCCAGTGCACGGTGAGGTAGGCTTGGGGAGGGAGCAGACGTCCTCATGTTAGTGAGGTGTCAGAACAGGGAGAAGACCTCCTGCCCCCAAGTCCTCCACCGGCTTGCTTCTCCCAGAAGACCCTTTAAAAGGGGGAACCTTCCTTTATTCCATAATTATGTAATCTTAAGCCATTAATGCAAAAGACCCAAATTCCTATTAATTGATAAGGAGAATGAGATGAGACACTTGAGCAGAAAAATGGTCAAAAGTCCTAAAGAGACAGCGTTTTATATAGGAGGAAACCCTAATGACCCGCAAACATAGGAGGAAGTGTGTAGGCTCATTAGTACCAGGGAAATGCAAATTAACATTGCCATGAGAGTCCCCTCCACACCCCTTGCCCCCTCTCAATTAACAGCAAAGAAAAAGTGATCTGTGATGTGTTGATAGGAACATGGGTGCACAGACCCTCCCACTGCACCAGCAGAACCCACTTGCCTCCGACAGGGGTAATGGGGTGCGGTGTAGCTCCAGGGACGCTCCTGGTTTGCAGCAGGAGACACGTGCAGAGCGTCCAGATCCGCGTTTGTGGCAACAACCAGAATTGGGGAACGGATGGATGGCCACAGTGTCCAACTGGATGGACCACGTGTTTTGGTCAGTTTGCTCAGACCCATGGCGCCAACGTGGACCTGAGCAGAAGCGCCACAGAACAGAACACACGAGTCCACTTAAAATGCAAAACACAAATCCAACTCAACTCCTGCACTTAGAGAAACATCCCCAGACAGAAAGCCACAAAGGCAATGAGGAGGGGGTTGTGGTAGCATCAAATGGCCGTTCCAGGGGCAGAGGGAGGATTTTGACCAGAGAGGGGGTGGGACCTGTCGACGCTGCATGCCTGGGAAGCTGCTTCTCTGGATCTTTGACGACAGATTGTCAGGCTGTGCCGGCACGTTGGTGGCAGAGGTGCAGAAGTCCACAGCTTTAAAGAGAAAAAGTGAAAACTGCAGAGGTCATTGGAGGAAATAGCCCAGGGACTTGAACCCTCAACCTGAGGGTCTGGATGGGGGGAGGGCGGGGAAGTAGGGACGCACCGGGGCTGGAGGGAGGGATGGGGTGAGAGAGGCATAAGGGACGGTTTGGGGACACCCAGCTGCCATCCTCGATGTTCTGCAGAAGTGAAGGCAGTGGCTTGGTGGCCCGTGTCAGTGTCGTGGCTGCTGCCTGTGTCCGAGGGGACCCGCCAGGCGTCAGATGTCACGGCAGCCTGGACTGGAAGTGGTATTACCTTCTAGTTCCTTCTAGTTTACAGGTGGGGACTCCACCAAGGCCTCTTTGCTTGGGACAGAGCTACAACTTAAAACTCTTATCTTTTGTCTCCATAGCCCACATTTTCAGCCAAATCCAAAAATGCAAATTCACGAGCCATGAACTTACTTAGAAAATGTGTAACTCCAGGCGAGAGGCCCACGAGTCGGTGGAGGCTTTGTCCAGGCCCCGGCAAGGCACCTAGAGCACAGGGAGCTGCGTCTGCCCCCCCACCCAGCCCATCGGCTCCCCACTGCTTTTGAAAACCCGCCACTGACTATCCACACGAGCCCAGGACGGTCCCCTGGGGTCAGCGCTCTGCTCGGATTTTCATAGCTAATGAGTCTCGGGCCATGTCCTTCTAGCCGTGGCCACGGACTCAGGGGTGCTCAGGTGGGGAGAGGCAGAGGCTTCGGTGGAGGGGCGGGTTTGGGGTGGCAGATCCTGGCCCACAACACCCCGTGGACATGCGCTTCCTGACGACTGAACCACTGAGTGTGGTGACCCCCTAACGAGTCCTAAGATGCTGTGTTAGTAAATCAGCGTGTACGTGACGCGTCCCACCTGGAAATTCATGGAGGGCATCCAACGTGACTCCCCCCAAGGAATCCACTCGTCGTGCGTTGCTAATTCATTTGTGGTTGAGCCTCCGCCAGGCAAGACATGCACGGTCTGTTGAGGGCACCGCAGACACGCGTGTCCCGGGCGGGCGAGGTCGGCTTGCTGCGTGAGGGTGGACAGGTGAGGACAGTTCTGAGAGGGGACACGTTGGCCGGGTATAAGAAGGGGCACGAGTGTCTTGTTCTCACCACTTGTTCTCGAGCTGGTGCTCCTCGCTTCTCTCTGCCCTGCGGGCCTTGAGGCCGGTGCAGAAGGTGAGCGTGGAGGCTGGTGGGAGCTCCCTCCCTTCCAGGGGAGAGCGTGGGTGCACGGCCAGCGGCACACTGCCTTGGGAAGCATTCAGGACCGCGATGCTGCTCCTTGGGCCGTCTCCAGCCGCGCCCCAGACTTTGCCCTGCCTGAAAGCGGGTGTTTCTTGCTCGTGGTTTGGAGATTTCTTTGCTCACCAAGCCCTGTGGATTTGAACCCCGGGGCAGGAGATGGCTTTACGCGCAGGTCTTCTGCATGGGAGGTGCTCAGGGGATGAAGGAAATGACAGGGAGCGCCCCAAGCAGTTCCAGTAGCCCCTGCGCTGGTGGGGGGCCGGGTTGACATGCCTCCCTCTGGACGCCGCTGATTCATATTTATTCTGCAAGGACTTTTCCTTCTCCTTTTCTTCTTCTGAAGACTTGAAGACTGACATTCCCCGGGGGCAGAGTAGAACTCAGAAACAAAGGACTCTTCTCCAAGGGAGGATTTTTGTAGCTTGTCTGTTCGCTGTTACTTGGAAATCGCTCCAGGCTCTTTAATCTCCCTTCCCTTCTGCAACTGTGCACCGTGGCCAAGGGCTTATTCCTGGCACGGGTACAAAGCAGCGTGAGACGCGTGAGCTGAACCTGCCCACAAGAACTCTCCGTGTCACGACATCCCCGGAACCTTGGTGTGTGGCTCAGCTGGGAGTTTGTGTCTGACGTCAGCTGTAGGTTGGGGATACAGAGCAGGAGAGGGGAGACATCCGCATCCATGGCTGAGGCCCGCCTGGGAGTTCCCCGTCCCACCCCCTCATAAACCAGGGTCAGTTGTGGGGAGAGTTGTCCCGAGCGGGATGGGGGTCCTGTTCAACCCGACTTCCCCACTCCCCGAGTTCCAGTACCTTCTTGTGGGGCAGGACAGAAAGCCGGCTCTCGGCCCCACTTATTTCCTGGCACGTTCTATAATGTCCGGTGTCACCTCTCGTTTGGGGTCAGTCATTGGAGGCACTGCATGTCTGCGGAGAGGGGTGAGCACGTCAGCGGCCTTTTCCTGATTGCTTATCTGAGTAATTTCACTCTTGGGTTTGGGAAGTTCCAGGCATGGAGGAGAGAGGGCTTGGGGTTAGGTTGGAGGCCTCTCGGTGCACTGCCCACATGTGTCCTGCATCGCCCCAACACCTGTAGCTTTGGCCTCTCCCTGACGGGGGCACCTCACATTTCTATGAAAATCCCAATCATTTCTGAAAATGTTCCCTTGGTAGAGAGAAGCTAACTTTTTTTTTCATTTTTCACTAATGAATTTCCCGGGTGCTCAGGGACCAACCTGCACAGCTGAGGAATTTGAAAGAAACTTCCAGAACAACTGGATTTCCAAATGCTGACGTCAACAGCACAGCCGCAGCTGGCTTCTCGAGTCTCTAGAGTATTTCTTTGTACAAATGCTTGAAATGCAAATTCAGGGTTGCTTTGTGTGAACCAGAAAGGTTACTGATCAGAAGGAGCCCCTTTTTTCCCTCAAAATGGCTTTTTTTTTTTTTTTTTGCCTTAATAATTCTCTTCCTGAAAAAGGAGAGTAAAGGAAGACATTTCGGTGCATACTGGCAAGGGAGTAAAAACAGACAGCTTTAGGTCTGAGGACAGAGCCTGTGGGTCGTCGGGGCGAGACCCAGAGTGGGGTTACTGTGGCTGCCGGGAGGCAGTGTAGACGTCGCTCACTGAGATGGGCTCTGGAGAAGAATGCAAGTCATCAGGAGCCGCTGTGACTGTTGTCAAGGTACTGAGGAAACTCATTTTACAACCCTGATGAGATAAAACCGTAATCTGATAGAGCCAATACAGCGTTTGTTAAACTTCTGATACACTTTCCAGACTGTGGAACTGTTTTTAGAGGGAGACAGAGCGAGGGCGCGCGCGTGTGCGCACACACACACACACGAGTGCACGAGAGTCAGCAGGGCAGCGAGGCAGAGGGAGATGCCCAGCGCAGAGCCCGACACAGGGCTCCATTTCACAGCCCTGAGATCATGACCTGAGCTGAAATCAAGAGTCGGACGCTCCACCAGCTGAGCCCTCCAGGCGCCCCTCCCGGCGATTCCTGTAAAGCCAGTATTTGTCAGACACTCAAGAGAAATCTGTGGTCATTAAGGTCATGAATGCTCTGCTAGCGTGAGGTGTTACTTGCCGCTGTCAGAGTCTGTGTGTGATGGGTGTGTGCTATGTAGCCTTACGTACAGGGAAGATTGTGGGCTCGCCAAAGCTGCTCCCGCACCATCTACTGGTACCCTGGAAGCATCACAGTCCAACTGGTCTTGAACCAGAGGAGCCACTGCCCTGAGGGCCAGCTGCTGTGTCACCCTAGGGAAGACAGTAGGGCCAGCTGGACACGGGCGTGGGTCTCGTGGAGTGAGAGAAGAGAGTACACATCGTTCATGGGTTGGGTCCAGTGTGGGAGGGCAGGGGCAGCACACAGTTGTGGTGCCCACCACGTTGGACACAGTCATGGAATGATTCACGGAAGGTCATGATGTTCTCTGGACTGGGCACTTCTAAGCTTTGACACCAGTGTTCATGGGGTTGGGTGCCCTGAGGCCCCCGGGAGGTAACCAGGCAGGAGCTGGGCTATAGTGATGGGTTAAAAATCGGGTGCAGGTGGGCGCCTGAGTGGCTCAGTGGGTTAAGCCTCTGCCTTCGGCTCAGGTCATGATCTCGGGGTCCTGGGATCGAGCCCCACATCGGGCTCTCTGCTCAGCAGGGAGCCTGCTTCCTCCTCTCTCTCTGCCTGCCTCTCTGCCTACTTGTGATCTCTGTCTGTCAAATAAATAATAAATAAAATCTTTAAAAAAATCGGGTGCAGGCAACTCACATTGTGCACATTGGCTCAAACACGTGACTATGTCCAGAGCCCTTTGTAGGGCTGGCCCTGGACCAAAGAGCATTATGGGGTGGGCTGGTTTCCAAGCGCTTGGACGTCACCGTTGGTTTCCATCCTGGGCTTGACACCCATGCGTCTCACTCTCTGTCTTTCTGCCCTGGTTCTCTACCGCTGGGCCTGTTGGCTGCCAGGAGGGTCAGCAGGCCTGAGATCGGGGGACTATTGGAGCTGACTGAGGTGCCGTCCACCGCCACGGGTCACACTCAGGCTCCCTGACTCTGAGTCAGGGTCTTCCACACACCAGACTCTGCAGAGGCCAGGCTGCTCAGACAGTTCCACATGGGGAGCTGTGTCCTCCCAAGCAGAGGGTTTGCACACAACAAGGGGACAAGCTGGTGCCCAGCACGCGTGCATGCCCCAGGGTGCTGCTGCCCTTGCTCCCAACTCACGCTGCTCTCCCCCAGGGGGGCCTGTTCGCCCCTTCCTCTGCTTCAGGGGCCTGCCTGTCTGCTCAGCTCCCCAAGGGCAAACAGTGCAGACACGGATCCTGGCTCTGCCGCTTGCTGGCTAAGTGACCTGGCCCAGATCTCAGTCTTCTCATCCATATAGTGGGCATAATGCTGGTGCCTACTTTATAGGGTTGTTGTCAGCATTAAATGACTTGATGGATGGGAAGGACTGAGGATGGTGGCCAGCACAGTCGGAACCACACAGACGAGCTGTGCTCACGGCTGCTGGGTCTGTTGCTTCAGTGAGTTCCAGTTCACGCTCATCTCCCCAAAGCAGATGAAACTCTTTAGTGCTGTCTCTCTTGCATCGTTTGTTGGCTGCACGCAGTGAGCATGTGTTGAATGAACCCAAGAACGTGATCACGGAGAGACACCGACATCACCCAGGCTCATTGGTGCCCTGCCTGACTACTTGCTCTGAGTGGGGACGGCATTGCTGTCTGTCAGGTGTGGACCTTGTCACCACCTCTGCCTGTGAAATGCTCCTACGTGCAGACAGAGGCCGCGGGTGGACTGTGCCACAGACCTCAGGGGCACCTGAGGTGATTTAGCTGAACGATCATTGTGAGCCTCTTGCCCATCGGGTTCTCTGCCATCTTCCTTCACCAGCGTGCAGACGCTCCTGACACCGCCCATGTTGCAGATGAGGGAAAGGAGGTCGGAGCAGGTACAGCTGCTTGCTGAGGGTCACGGAGCTGTGGGTGGTGAGTTCGTGCTCTGGTCCCGGTTCTGCGACCTCCCTGCACCGTGAGGCCATGAGCTGTTTGCGGGGTCACTCACGGCACCGCAGGCTGTTCTGAGCATGGAATGAGGGGCAGACACCACCAGCCAGCGCCTGAGGAAAGCCTACTGGTTTGTCCTATGATGGGAGGAGGGGTCTGGAAGGGATGGGGAGATGGCTTTCAGAGAGCACAAGGCCAGCTGGGTTACTCAGAGCGACGGCAAAGAGAAGCGTGTCCAGAAAATTCAGGAGGAATGGAGCCCACTATTCTTTCTATTCTTTTTCTCTCCACCCCCCCCAATTCTGTCTCTTTTTTTCTGAAGCAAAGCCGTGTGATGCTGTAAGTCTCTACTTGAACGTGTGATTTCCAGAAAGAGATAAATCATGGTGGCTTGTTGAATTGGGCCCTGACGGAGCTGGCCATTTGGCCTGCTGGATCTGTGCTCCCCTGCCTGGGCTGACCTCATGAACCCTCTCCCTCTTGCCAGGGCTGCACACACTGGAGACCGTCCTCCTTCCTGGTGTCTGAAGGCTGGGGAAGGAGCTGGCTGAGACCACCGACTCAGCAGCACCTGGCACCCTCTGTTGGGCAGCCTTCTGGCAACATGTTGGGATTCCAGACTGTAGCTGGATTTGAACCAGGTGCTCAGAACCACAACTCACATGATTTCCCCCTTAAATCATAGGTGTTCTTCTCTCCACATTGTATTTTTGTGGTTTCCTCCACTGGTAACGCATACCCTAATTGCTAAAAAAGTCACGTCTTTTAAAAGAGCATTTACATGGGATGAGAGCCCACCCGTGGAGGGACTTCAGCTGTGCCCTTTCAGAGATGAATCCGCGGGGCAGTGTTCATGTCCGTGAGCAGGGATCAGGTCTCTAAGGTGCAACTGGCCAGCCCACAGCTTACAAAGCTGTTCACTGTCCCTCAGGCCCCCCGTTTTGAAGCCTTTTTCTGCACCTAAATCCTAGAATCTCACCCGTTTCTCTCCCCCATTCCAATTGCTGGGAATTCTTCAGCACATCCTTATCTCCAGAAAACCATAAGGAGAGAGTGAGAGCTGATTTCTGGCTTGGGGTTCATGGATTCTAGTCAGCACGCAGTTTTGCTGCCTGGAGAGTAACATCCTGCTTTCTTCCACATCCTTGGGGACAACGTTGCCGGGAAGGATGTGAGGTTTGGGGGAGGCTTTTTCTCCAGAGGCAGTTGGAAGACAAAGTAAACAGCACCCCTGGATCTTCTCCAAATTCTGTTGCAAAATACTTGACTCATGGAGCAGGTTACCAAGGACACTTGACTCTGCTTTAAAATCACTTCGTACTGTTAAGAACAAGATGGAATTATTTTTGTGTGGCCTGGTTTGAGCAAATACCAAGCCAATTTCGGGGGCTGGTGTGCAAGCTCAGGGCTGGTTGGTCTGGGAGAAAGTGCGCCCAAGGGTGCAGGGAGCCCTCTCCAAGGCCCCCTGGGGCCTCAGCCTCTTCACCCCACATCCGCAGCTTCTGGTCCTCAACCCCTAGATTACACAATACTGCCTTAATCCAGTGGAGAGGCTCTCTTGTGAGGGGCATCGGATGACTACATAGTGTATTTACAGTTAGCTCAGAATGTTAAAACCTGAGTAGTCATATTCCAACATTACTGAAATATTATCATTTCCAGTCCAAAATAGAACACATTTTTTGACTCATTGCAGAAACACATGATAACAGTAAGCTGATGACTAAAGATGGTTAAGCTCTTTAAGAAATCTGGATTTGTGCTGGGGAAATTGGACAACTATGTCTGGAAGAATGAAACTCGACCATTCTCTTACACCACACACAAAGATAAACTCAAAATAGATGAAAGACCTCAACGTGAGACAGGAATCCATCAGAATCCTAGAGGAGAACATAGTAACCTGTTCGACATCAGCCACAGCAACTTCTTTCAAGATATGTCTCCAAAGGCAAAGGAAACAAAAGTGAAAATGAACTTTTGGGACTTCATCAAGATCAAAAGCTTCTGCACAGGAAAGGAAACAGTCAACAAAACAAAGAGGCAACCCATGGGATGGGAGAAGATATTTGCAAATGACACTACAGACAAAGGGCTGATATCCGAGATCTATAAAGAACTCCTCAAACTCAACACACACAAAATAGATAATCACATCAAAAAATGGGCAAAAGACATGAACAGGCACTTCTCCAATGAAGACATACAAATGGCCAACAGACACATGAAAAAATGTTCATCATCACTGGCCATCAGAGAGATTCAAATCAAAACCGCATAGAGATACCACCTTACGCCAGTCAGAATGGCCACAATTAACAAGACAGGAAACAACATGTGTTGGAGGGGATGTGGAGAAAGGGGAGCCCTCTTACACTGTTGGTGGGAATGCAAGTTGGTGCAGCCACTTTGGAAAACTGTGTGGAGATTCCTCAAGAAATTAAAAACAGAGCTTCCCCATGACCCTGAAATTGCACTACTGGGTATTGACCCCAAAGATACAGATGTAGTGAAAAGAAGGGCCATCTGTACCCCAATTTTCATAGCAGTAATGGCCGCGGTCGCCAAACTGTGGAAAGAACCAAGATGCCCTTCAACGGACGAATGGATAAGGAAGATGTGGTCCATATACACTATGGAGTATGATGCCTCCATCAGAAAGGATGAACACCCAACTTTTGTAGCAACATGGACGGGACTGGAAGAGATGATGCTGAGTGAAGTAAGTCAAGCAGAGAGAGTCCATTATCATATGGTTTTACTTATTTGTGGAGCATAAGGAATAACACGGAGAGAAGGAAGTGAGTTGGGGGAAATGGGAGGGGGAGACAAACCATGAGAGACTGTGGACTCTGAGAAACAAACTGAGGGTTTTGGAGAGGAGAGTGGAGTGTCGGGTGAGCCTGGTGGTGGGTACTAAGGAGGGCACAGGTTGTATTGGAGTACTGGGTGTGGTACATAAGCAATGATTCTTGGAACACTGAAAAAATAAAATAAAAGTAAAAAAAAAAGAAAAGCAATCTGGATTTGTGGAGATAGGTTCAAAGGAAGAAGCGAGCAGAGCAGGGCAGGGCCCCAGAAGGTTTAAGAGAAGGCCATATACTGGGGCCCCCTTTCTATCCCCGAGAGTTCTTAGCAGAGGTAGAACCGTGTGTTTTGAAGCCTGGAGGCCGTGGCCTGTTCTCCCGGGGGGCGGAGCTGCAGCTGGGAGGTGAGCCCTTTGGCTGCCGACCGGAGGGCTGGGCACACCATGGTGCTTCCCGTCTATTGGAGGATTAAACCTTCTAGATGTGCGTCACTTGGCTGCTCTTAGACCTGCAGCAGGAGGAGTAGATGTGTTTCCTCCCGAAGCTGGGAGCTGACCCCACAAGAGTGTGGCCAGAGCGGACGCACTGCTGGAGAAAGGTCTATTGTCTGTGCGTTTTGTTCCTTGAGGTAAACCCGCTGACCTTTTGGGAGAGTGTGTGAGAACCCACTGCCTTCATGTGATTTCCGCCCATGTTTGAGAGAATGAATGGTTTCCGCAGGGGTGTGTTAACTTCTTTGGGCGGTGAGACCTTCCCCTGGGATGAATTGCTGGTACATTCCCTCCTATATTACTGTTACAACCCAAGACACAGGGTAAACATTCTTAAATGTCACCAAGTCTACATCTTCAGCACAAATGTTGGTTTGTATCTCAACGTCACGTTCAAATTATAAGACAAGTCAGTGGGTTTCACGTTCCGTGTGGTGAGGTGTTTTCGCTAAGGCGTGCACCCCAGCAGCAGACGGTGGTGATTCTCAATGAACCCTGCATGGACGGTTCTGAGCACAGTTAGCAGGTAAACTCCAAATTCATTCAGAACAGAATTTTCTTTTTTTAGTCTTTCGAGCAGTGCAATAATGGCGAGGGAGTCAGTGCTGGTTGCCGTTTTGAGCTCCAGGGGAAGAGAGCCACACCTCACAGGTGTAGGGCAGGCCTCTTGGTGTGACATGGGTGTAGACATGCTCTGGTGAATTACTCCCACAGCCTTAGCATTTTCCCAGCATTCTTCCGCAAAAAGACAGTTGCTCAGTTTTCTTTTGTATAGAATGAAATCCAGCTGAAAGCAGGGTTTTCTTGATCTTTGGTTGCATAACTTTTTTTTTAAAAAAAGATTTTATTTATTTATTTGACAGAGAGAGATCACAAGCAGGCAGAGAGGCAGGCAGAGAGAGAGAGGGAAGCAGGCTCCCGCTGAGCAGAGAGCCCGATGCACGGCTCGATCCCAGGACCCCGAGATCATGACCTGAGCTGAAGGCAGAGACTTAACCCACGGGGCCACCCAGGTGCCCTGGTTGCATAACTTTTTATTTAAAAAAATGTTTCCTTTTTAAATCTAATGTGTTCTGCTGCGTCAACATGGCAAAATGCATGTTAAGGGGATTAGGGCATTTCCAAGTGAAGGAACGGTGATCTGTTTATTGCATATGGGACTGTATGTCCTCACGTGCGTGGCCAACTAACGAGTCAGCAGCAGACGTCGGAACTCGTTTTTGGTTTGCTAGTCGAGGGCCTGTGACTGCAGACGATGCTGTCACCTCAGCATACACGACGGTGTGCGTCGTTTGACTAGGAAGCGACAAGCACTGTGAACTGCTCAAAGTGGGACCCAATATTTGTGTAACAACTGTCGAAGACCACTTGGGAGCCAAAAATAATTTATTCCTCGTTGTCCCCTTTTAGGTTCCATAAATGAAAAGGTGCCCCAACGGGAAGGCACAGGAAAAACAGGTAACTATCTTAAAATAAATTTCTATGCTGATAATATGTAGCAGCTGATTCAATTGTAATGTGGACTGTGTGATAAGGAGAGCTGATGCACTTGACTACTTACTCATTCAACCCCCATGTATGGGTCCCTTTGGATGGGCAGGGACCTGAGGGGCTGGCATATAACCCACGCTGCCCACATGAGGGCCTCCCAGGTGGGGCTTTGCTGGGACCCCAGTGTGGGCAGGTGCCACAGGGGTCTGTCCCTGTGGGAGGGCTCTAGTTTGGTGTTGGGTTCCACATGTGGTTGTGGAGTCTGGGCAGTCACTGTGGCCCATCAGAAAGAGGGTTATGCTTTCCACCTGTGACAGTCATGCCCTCGGGCCTGGGGACAACGAGAACCAGGTAGAGCAGCGGGCCGTGCGCTTTTGGAACCCCTCTGTGGCACCTGGTTCATCTCACACAGGCCACAGCACATCCGCCATGACCGTCCACGAATCCCAAATATTCTCTGTGCCCTTCCTGCAGTCATCATCCTGTAGACTCAGGGATGTGTTTTTCCTCCTTTATATCAACTTTTAAAGTCAGAATTTGTTTTCAAGAGAAAATAAAAATTTTTTAGAACCAAAATTTTAGGCATTTTTTTTTCTGATGTAGGTTATAGTGTATGACCCAATAATGAAGGAAAGTGGTGTAAAGCTGAGTAGACCTGGGTTTCATTCAAGTCCATTCCCACAAGCCGGCACTGAGGCTGTGGCGGGCAATGTCCCTGCCCTGGGAAGTTGGTAGAGTCCCTCAAGTCATGAAGATAAACACAGGGGATAGGCATCTGGGACGGCATCAGCCGTGAGGACGGTGTGCAAGGGGGGCTTGGTGGGAGTGTGCGTGGACCAGCCTCGTGAAAGAGGGGGTGGTGGGTGGGCGTGGAGTATGTGGACACGGGGATGGTATGACGTAGGACAGAACAACCATATAATTGGGGAAAATAACCCATTTTCTAGGGGAAAGACAGCAGCAGGCAGAGTTAGAATACTGCATGGAGCAAGGGTTTACGTTCGAAAAAGAATGTTCGATGACCAGCATGGACTTGGGTCTGTGAGGTCCCAGGGCGGGCCTGTCAGTATTTTGTAGAGGGGAGGAAGGGGCAACTTTCATGATGACGCACCTCAGTCAGAGGCTCGGGGAGCAGCAGTGACAAAAGCAAACTCCCTCCGACGCGGTTTCCTGACGCAGGCCTTGTAGCACCTGCTCTAGAGGTCAAACGAAAATCCCTAGGGAACTGGTATGTGAGCACAGAAATTAATTTACGGCAGGAACACATTCCTTCTACTGAAGGCTCTTGCTATATAGACAGTTACACAACAGAGAAAATGCCTGAAATTAAGCTGCACAGCTGGCTTATGGATAAAAATGAGGCCTTTGCTAACTCTAGTGGGGAAAACAGAAAGCACGTGGCACTCCCCAGTTGTGTTTCATTTTCTTGGGTCTGAGTTCAGTAGGTGCTGGTATGTTTGTTATGCTGGGACAGAACTCCACACGGGCCTGAACGTAGACGCTGGTGGAGGGCAGTCATGCTGATGGGGGGTAGAGCCTGGACCAGGAGATGCGGGGGCCCCTGGTGCCAGAGATGGGGGTGACGGGGGCCTCATCCTCCCCTCGTGCCCTGAGCCTCGCCCGCCATGAGTGAGCTGGGCTGACTTTTTAGGCTGGCTTGGACCCAGTGATTTTGGGAGCAGACTCGTGGCCCCACAGTGGTGACATGGCTAGGCCTCAGTAAAAACGTACAGCACTAATAATGTGCTGACTGACATCACTTCAAAAGACTTCTGAATGTGTTTGGTACACTGTAGATACGTCCCCGTTTAGTTTTAGTTTCTGGAAGGAGATGACGAAATATTTGATGGGCTTACAGGTACTACCAGGGTTAGAACTTGAGTTTCTCGAATAGGCAGCATTACATTTTTTCAGTGTTCTGACAGAAAGCAAACTTTTTTTCTCCCAAAAGATCGTTGTGTGTTAAAGTTTTTTTAAAAAAGCTTTTTGGTTTCCCCCCAAGAAAAGTTTATGAGAAACTTCGTTTTTATTCTTCAGACATCTGGGAAAGTCATGAATCACAGATAAGCCTTGTGGCTGGTCCTCATCTCCCTCACTATTTAGCGTCTTTTAATCCTGAAGTTATTATATAACCGAATTGTGTGAGCAAGCTTGAGGGAAAGGCCCAGGCTGGCTCTTGGGAGCCCTGCAAGGTGACTTGTGACCGCCCCCAGGGCAGGGGCCCCGCTCACCCAGAGCAGACTTCCAGCAGCTCCTTCTCCACATCTCCCTGCTAGATCTCAGAACTTTCTAGAACCTTAGGCTCTACCAGGGAAGCCACGGTCAGTTTTTTTACTGATTAAGTAAAGATTATCCACGGGACCTATGCCTCCAAAGACAACGCAGAGTGCTGCTGTGACCCCCTGGCCCCCCGCTCTGTGACGTTGGCTCTGGTCCCTCCATGCGTCCCTTGCCCCAGCTCCTGCAGGGGTGAGGGATGGGCTGATGGTGCAGGGGTGCCCAGAGCAGGAAGTCAGACACGATTCTTCGATCCCGACCTTGTGCTCAGGAAGATGGGGTGGGGCCAGAGCAAGCATATCTGAGGTCCCCGAGCCTACCCAGCCCATGTCTCTGACTTTGGTCACCCCAGCTCGTGGACTCTGCCAACATGAGTCCCCTCCCTGCTGCTGTGCTCCCTGGTTTACGTTATTCTGTCTCTTGCTCGCCTTTCCCAAGCTGCTCTGGCTCCTAGGGACACCCAGCAGCTCCCCCAGGGCCGGTTTTCTGCCAGCACGTACCTTATGTGGAAGCACCCCAGGGCCCCTGTGCAGTTTATGGGGAGCCCCTGCCCGGCTCCGTTCACCCGTGCACCTGGGGTGGTGGTTTTGGCTGATGTGTGGGGTGTATGCAAGCCCCCCGCTTCCATCCTGTACGCGCACTTACTGAACTTACTCTCATAATTGTAGTCTCCTTGCAAATCTTTTCCGTTCTGAATTCAGATGATGCCACAGCTCCAGCGCTGGAGACTCAACCCCAAGGAGATGAGGAAGGTGAGCCCAGGAGAAAACAGGGTCTGGCTGGGGGAGGATGGCGGGACACATGGGGGAGGACGGTGGGACGCATGGGGGAGGACGGCAGGAACGCATGGGAGGACACGGAAACACACTGGGATAGTCGTGAGCAAGGACAGTGGACATGAGCCCGGGAGACACAGGGTCTGGTCGGGGGAGGAGGCGGGTGTGCATGGGGTCATCATGGGCCCGGGAAGTGCAGGCAAGTCACGCTGCTGGGAGTCCCCTCAAAGTGGACTGGACTTGGCCACTTGCAACTCTATGAGGGCTCCTGCCATCCTTCCTGGTGGCTCTGGAGAGGGCTCGTGAATGGGGCCATGTGCTTTCATACAGCACGACACAGAGGTCTTTTTTTAAATCAAAATTTATGAGTTGAGATTGTACAATTGGGATGGCATAAAATATTTATCTCAAAGGGTGGAGACATGTACATCCTGTTCCTTGCTCATGTCTGACATCATGTCTCCACCGCAACGCGGTGCATGAGATGAAACTTGTGAGGTCATGTGTGTGCGGGTGTTTCCAACTTTGTAGTGATGGCAAAGGTGGATTTCCCATTCCTAGTCTTTCTTTATTTCTTTTTTTTTTTTTAAAGATTATTTATTTATTTGACAGACAGAAATCACAAGTAGGCAGAGAGGCAGGCAGAGAGAGAGGAGGAAGCAGGCTCCCTGCCAAGCAGAGAGCCCGATGCAGGACTCGATCCCAGGACCCTGGGATCATGACCCAAGCCGAAGGCAGAGGCTCAACCCCCTGAGCCACCCAGGCGCTCCCATTCCTAGTCTTTCATACATCGCCTTCAGTATTTGCCAAAGGCTCACAGGTGCTCAGGTCAAAAGGAACAAGTGTTTGAAGATGAAATGATAAGCCAGAGACTGAAAGGTAGAATGACAAGGTGCTCCGTAGAGAGCGGGAACAGGAGGGCTCACGTCCGCAGGGCCCCTAGTCAGCTCACGGAGTCCGTGGATGCTGCGGGTCTGAGGTCACAGGCTGCGAGCGTGGAGGGTGGCTCTGCCGCGGGGTCTCGGGCCCACGGTGTGAGTGGTGCGCACGGCAAGCGCTCAGGGGTATGTCCGATGGTACTGCGGAAAGGGATCGTTCCTGAAATGTCTTACACAAAATCGTATCTTCTGTGTTGTGGTTTGTACCAAGTCTTCCCTGAGCAGAACCGCGTGTGCCGCACAAACGTCCCCTCTTTGCGACACGAGGGTGGGTTCTGTCGGGGTTTCTCCCTGGAACCCGCTTCTTTGAAGTGAGGCCAATCTGAAGACGTATAATTCTTGTTTACAGTCTGGGGGGAGGAAACGGGGAGGGAAAAGCAAATGCCCAATGTCTAAACATGTATGTAATGCTTGCCTTTTGTCTCACGTGCATAATCATTTTAATAGTTTCTTTAAAAATGTGCACAACGTGTGTACTGAGCGCACCGCCTTTGGCTTTTAGGCTGCCTACTGAGCTCTTTCATGGAGAGACTGTGTCTTCAAGATGCTTTGAAAATAATCATCACTTTGTTTTGGTTTCTTAGATATTGCATCACGCTACCCCACGCTTTGGACTGAGCAAGTTAAAAGTCGGCAGAACAAAACCAGTAAGAATGCAGGTAAAAAGGGGCCCAACGCCGCTTTGTGAGGAGGGTTTTGGTCGACACAGGGAGTGGTTTTGTTTTCTGGAAGTTAAGCACGGACCCCACTTCTTTTCTCAATTTTTGATGACTCACGCAAATGATTCTTGTGACTTGACCACCAAAATGTAGCTCAGATATTGGTGTTTTTATTAAGTTTTCTAAGTTCCTTAAAAGGGTTCTCTGAAAATGTCAAGCAAATGAGAGCTTCAGTATAAAAATAGAAGTATTTGATACTAAGTATTTGTTTTTGACCTCATTTCAGAGATGTCCAGACACTTGGTTAATTTAGTTCAAAATCCTCAGAACTATGTGGATTGCATTTGCTACAAAGGAGTGTTTGACAGAGTTTTACACTTTTTAAAAAAGATTTTATTTATTTGAGAGAGAGAGAGCCCATGCATGGGGGGGTGCCGGGGAGAAGCAGGCCCCCCGCTGGGCAGGGACCGACTTGGGACTCGATCCTGGGGCTCTGGGATCCTGTCCTGAGCGGGAGGCAGTCACGTGACCAACCGAGCCGCCCAGCGCTGGAGAGTTCTGTGCGTTAAGGCGACGTGTAAAGAGGTGACGGTGCCTCCGTTGGTTGACAGGTTTTGCTGGGGCGGACGCGTTCTGTGCGCTGCGAGCTTAGCGGGTCGTGTGCGCGCTCGCCTGGCTGCTCCCACAGTGTTTCCCGTGGGAGGACCTAGTGAAAGTGTCCTTCCAGGGTTGGGGTGTTCAGCTGCCGGGGACCACAGACGAATCACGGGCGGTCTGGGACGGCCTCAGGCGTGGGCTGTGAGTTCGCAGAAAAACAGCCTTAGAATCGCAGCTCAGCCGCCTGCGGTTGCGGGTTCTCCATCCCGGTGTGTTTCCACGTCCACTGACAGTTAACAAGAAATTGCAAGTTTTCCCCGCATTCAGGTTATGAAGGATAGTTTGTCTTCCCCTCCGTGTATCCTGACACGCATGCTGAGAGGGACTCCCGATGGGAAGCCCCGAGTCTGGGTGTCTCGAGGCTCCTGCAAGGCCCAGGACAGAGGCTCTGCGGTGGGGACGGTCACTGACCCAGCTCCCCCAAGGCAACACGGAGAACGAGCTGCAGAGGCGCCTTGGGAGGGCTGGGGTGGGACAGGACTGCCGTGTTCTTCTGGTGTGACTTCTGCCCGGACGCCCCTAGTCACCTCCTCCAGCCCCGCAGCACGACGCTCAGCTCCCTTGTCACTGCCGAGGACGCCACCTGCACGCATCCTGCCGGGCTGGGATGAGGAAGGGAAAAATCCACGGGTCTGATTCTCAGATACACGCGTGCAAATGGCAGGGAAACCATAATCGTGTTTCTAGAATTTGCATTTTCTTTCTCTGAAGTGATTGGGAGAAGTTTGTCCTGTCGTATAAAGATACAACACGCATCCTTCTCTCACAGACTTTAGAAATGGGGAGTTTAGCTCAGTCTTGTCACTCTGATTCCCAAAGCGATCTCGTTAGATTTGCCCTGTAGCGTGTGACGAGTGTGGGGGAAATGAAGAAAACGTCGTCTGTTTTCCTGGGTCTTGGAGGGTCTCCTGGGAGAAGCAGGGTGGCCATTCCTGAGCTTTACTTGAGGAATGCGTAGGAAACGATTCTGAACGATGTCTCTGGAAATGTGCATTTTCTATAAAAGCAATTTGACTTGTCAGAGGACATGATTTCAGGTTTTGACAGAGTAAGCTGCCTGTGGACAGACACGTCTCTGTCACTCGTCACGGGCTCTTACCAGAGTCCCAGACTGATGGCAGCACGCCAGGCTCTCGCCATGTAGGGGCTGAAAATGATGTTTCGGGAAATGCCCGTTTACCTAAGTCACCCTCTGCTGCAATCTGATTCCAGTCAGCCTGCGTGAGCAGACTCGCAGAGGATGACACTCGTTGGTACCTGGACACGGGCGTGGAATTCCCGGGTTCTCAGTTGTCTAGATGCACATTCTTTCCCAGGGCCTGAGGAAGGTCCCGGCAAACCGGTGTTTTACAAAAAGAAAATAGTCTTGGATGGGCGCAGTGGAACAGTGAAACCGTTGTTGAGGTTTCAAATGCAAAACGAGCTTCAATTTTAATTTTTTCATTTAATTTTTAAGTTTTTAATTTTAAGGTGGGGGAGGGACAGAAGAAGAGGGAGAGAGACTGTCAAGCAGGCTCCATGCGCAGCACATAGCCTGACGCGGGGCTCGCTCACAGGACCCTGAGACCATGACCTGAGCCAAAGGCAGAGGCTGAAGCCACTGAGCCATCCAGGCACCCCACTAATTTTTATTTTTAAAAGGTACTTTTGCTAATGATCTTCTCTGATAGAAGCAGGCACATTTATTTAATGAAGCACAAATAATTGGTGATTGTTTGCTCTTCTGTATATTTTTTAAACAGCTGTTTGTCCTTATTCCATCATGCCCTTTCACAGAAGAGGCCAGACCGGGAACGCATCTCTTTCGTTCTGATGTTTCTTTGTGAGTTAAATGTCCCTCCGTATTTGCCCTGCGAGCTTGTGTTAACATGATGTAATATTACTTCGCTACAAAGTACGCAGAATGCGATCGCTGTGCCCAGTGAGTGTGTGCGGTGGGCCTGTGGTCATGCTTTGGAACATTCCGTGGAGTTCACTAGGAGGGACCTTTCCTGCAGAGGAAAATGGGGCTCTCCAGTCTATGAGAATTTACACATAGTGGGCACTTAGTGTTTATTAAATTAGTAAAGAGTTTGACCACATGGTTTCCACGGGCTCTCTGATGGCGTCACTACTACTTTTCCCTGAAACAAACTCAATGAAGCAAACAACAGAAAAAAAAACAGATAACTAGAAAAGAGAATTAATTTCAGTTTCAGAGAATTAAGTTCAGTTTGACCATTGCACTTTTATTAACCAAAATTCAATATAAACATGAATGAAATCATCTCTTGGTGATTCATTCAGCAAGAAGAGCATCAGTCCTGTTAGGTGAGTCATTATACATCGACGAGTAAAACCTGAAATGGTGCTTTGCTTCAGAATGTATGACTCCGTTTTCCTTCTCACTGTAAAATTGAGAGTGTCAACTACTATCTTCAATCATTTATTCTGTGGTTTTATTTCTATCCAATAAGATATAAAACTTGATCCCAAAATTTTACCAGATGAGAGGTTTTGTAACATATGGTCGTTGAATTATGTAAAGTTCGTGTATAGAATGTGGAAGGAGTCAGAGGTGGTTTCTGAACAGGAAACTTCTCTAAAAGTGCTCTCACACCAGAGAACAGAAACTCAGTGTTGTTTGCCATACGGACCAGAACGGAACAGGACTCCGGGAAGGGAGTAAAATGGGTCCATCTGGCCACGACAGAGCTCGCCTCTCTGCAGTGGAAGGGACCGTCCACGCCCCGTAGCCCAGTATGAATTAAAGGAAAAGGGAAAACACAGTTCTGAACGTCAGAGAGATGGGGAGATTCGGTGCTGTGGCTGTGCTTTCTTCAGCTACCGAGTGCACTCCGCGGAGAAGCTGGCTTTGGGGAGCGCCTTCCGCAAAGAATGGGCTTTAACGCAATTATGAATTCCAACAGCTGAAGAAACCACAGAGACGACCTTGTTCAACCCATTTAATGGAACGATCGAGAAAACAGACCTCGGGACAGACAAGTTATTCACTCCAGGCAGCACGGGTGGATATGTACTTTTTAAAGAATGTGCTGTCCCTTAAGGAGAAGCCAAGTCGCACAGACGTCGGCAAACTGGGAATGTTCTAGTAACCTGTGGGGCTTTATTGAGAGGACGAAAACCTGAGGCTGAGGTGAGCTCAGGCGTGTACTTCACTCGGGGACCGGGAGGTAAGGCTGTGTGGTCCCCTCAGTCAGTCCTGGCCGTGGCTGCCCCTCGGGTGTGCCCACTGCTCCCCAGGACTCTGACCTTCCTTCACACTGAGCCCTCGTCCCCTCAGTCTGCGTCCCCTGGGGACGTGTGGTGCTGTTGGCCCCAGCTCGGCCCCAGCTCCCGAGCCCTCCCTACCTTCCCACATAATAGGCACGTTCTGGCCCTTCTGTCCTGCCGAGTCACAGGTCTGGGTCTTTACAGTTTTCGTGATAATCTGGCACTTTGCAGACGAGCAGATTCAGGTATCCGCCCTTGAGCCCGTGACAGCGTGATGGCCGCGTGGCGTCCGGGCCACTGGGACCAGGCCTTGTCACCATCCGCAGCCTCAGGGTCCAGCTTCGGAGCAGCGTGCGCATGCAGGGCACCCCTTCAGGACAGGCTCGCTCTGGGGGCGACAGGGTGACTTGGCCACATCTCTCTTTGAACTCGCACACGCTGTCTTTCTTGTTTTCATGTCGGTCGCTGTTCATTTCGGATGCTCACCTCAGGCCTGTGTCTGAAAATATCTTCACCGAAGTCAGTCCCATCTTAGTGCTATGAGGAGGTGGCTTGCCATCAAAGGCTTCGCTTTCTCAGCTCCGGAGGTGACCATGGTGGAGTTAGGAGTGAATGGCTGTGACCGTCCTTCTTCCGATGTCATAGTTGGTTCCGTGATGTCTGGGCGACCCCACATGATGCGGAGTGGAATGCCCGTGGCAGGGCTCTGTGGGTCTGCTGATGTGTCGGGCCTTGCGGGAATTGGCTGACAGTGGCTGACGCCTCCCACCAGCTCCACATCCCCTAGCAGTGGTGACAGCAGCTGGGGAGCTGCGTGCGAGTCCCTCATGGGCAGTCCTGCCCCCTCTGCCTGGCCTGCGGAACAGGTGGGCGTTGGGGTGCATCCTGTCTGGGGTTCAGGGGCGCAGGCCTGTACCGGGTGCCAGGAGGGACGTCACCCTGGGGAATGCTCAGCACCCTTGGGTGGGGCAGGCAGTTTTTAATTTGGAAACCAGGAGGGTTGTATCCTCTGATCCTGACGCGACACGTGCGCCCTTCAACCTCCTACTTCCAGCCGGGGCCACACGTGCCCAGGCCTCGGTGCCAACCCAACAGTTGCTGGGGTTGGGTCCAGAGTTTCCCGATGAGACCGAGAGGCCTGGGGGGGACAAGGGGACTGAGAGACACCGGCGGCCCAGGGCAGTCTCTGTGTCTGGGGTGTTGGTGCTGGGGGCCATCACACAGAGGGTCCTGGGGGTGAGATGAGGGAGGACCCCCTTGCGGACGGCATCCTGCTGGCCCCAGCCAGCAGCATCTGGAAGGAGAACAGGGTCTCGGGGAGGCTGGGGGCCCTGGTCTGTGGTGTGGCTGGCATTCCCCTTGCCTGGAGGAGGGAGGACGTTGGCTCCTGGCTGCGGGTCACGGCTCCACGGCCCAGGACGAGGAATAGGAAGGCCCCCCACAGGCTCGTTCTGATGCGGGGGGTGAGCTCTGTGGGATCGGGTCACTCTGCTGTCTGTCACTTTGCTGTCACCGTGTGCTGGCCTCCGGTGGGTCACCAGGAGGGCATTCTGTCCTGCGGGCGACCTCATGACCCTTCTCCGAGTTCTGTGGGCTTGGGGCTGGCTGGTGGAATCTGCCATCATTCCCCTGGGCCTGACCTCTGTCGCCTCTGCCCTGAGTCAGGCTCATGGCACCGTGGGGACCTGCTCCCTTGGGCAGTAGCCCCATTGGGCTCTGTCAGCACACAGTCCCCGGGGAGCAGGGCACCCAAGAGCAGAACCCAGAGGGGAACAGAGACGGCTGCAGTGGCCTGAGTTGTCTGCACAGCAACGTGGACACAGCCTCCCTGCTGGCCGGGCGTCCCGGCCCTCCTGCCCTAGCTCCTGTCCTCTGCCCGGTCTGAAGCCTCAGTCCTTCAGGCCTCCACATTTCTGGCCTCGGTGTCTGTCCCGCCTCTGTGGACCTGCGCTCACTGGCCAGGGAGACAAGAGACCAAGTGGCTTGTGGTTCTGCAAGTTGGAGAGAAAAGAGCTACGCGCGGGAGCGATTAAACCCGTCAGGAAGCCCTGCCCGAGCTCAGAGCCCGCCAGGCTCGTCCAGCCCAGTGTTCCTGAGCTGGGGACCACCAGGAGGAGGCTGGTGAGCTCACACTCCCATGGCCCCATTCCCCTCCCTGGCACAGTGAGGTCCCCGGGGGTCCGTCAGGCCGGCATCTCAGGACAGAATTCCTGCACACGGAGGCCCCACCAGCTGCCTGCATGCCACCCTGGGCCCAAATGCAGAGCCCAGCTACGCCCCCAAACCTCCCAATCCCTAGGGTCCAGCAGCTCCTGACTGACACGGAGCCCTGCTGCCTGGCCACATGCTGGGAGTTTCGGAGACGGTGCTCCGTAGCTGAGCATTGAAGTCAGCCGCTCTGAGCGAAGCAAGTTGCCCTTCAGAACTCAGTGGGCTCCTCCCAGCAGGACGGGGGGCGTCTCAGAGATCAGGTGGGGGTGTGGCATGGGGGTGGGGGGGACGCTGTGTCGCCAGGCGAGCAACACGGCTGCCCTCTCAGGGAAGACCTAGGAACCCTGCCACCATCCGATCTGGGCCCCCAAGTTCCAGTTACAGCCCCCCCCCCCCCCCCGTGTGGACACGGACTTGTTTTCTGTGTGAGACGCAGTGCTCGGGGGCTGGTGGGACTCAGGCCCACAGTGGGTCACGTCTGGGGTCTGTTGGAGGGCGTGGGTCCAGCATCAGGGGTGAGCCCGCTGCCCTGCTCTAGGGAAGGTGAGGGCCGTGGCTGATCTCTGTGTTGGGCCAAAAGGCTGACCTCTCTGGCTGCTGCCTTTAATGACCTAGGACAGCAGGTGGACTGCAGGGCGCCTGCCGTGTGACCTCTCCCCCCGTGGAGACTCAGTGTTGTTGACCATGACCGTGGGCGTGGAGGCCGCCCAGCTCCAGACCTGTGAGCATCTGTGTGGGTCCCAGATGGCTGAGCTCTCCCCTCCTGGCCCAGGTCGCAGTGCCCTGCTTGGCCCTGCTGGGGCAGACCTGCTGGGGCTGGGAGGTGGACACTGACCCAGAACTCCCTCCAATACTGGGGGCCATGGCTCGTGGGGGGGTGCTGCAGGCTCTTCCGCTGGCTCAGAGGGAGGGTCCGTGTGGCAGGCTTTGTGGCACTTGGCGTTCTGTCACGGTTTCACGTCCGAAGTTGGCAGTGCAGCGTGTCTTTTCTCTCTCTGCCTGTGGCTCCTCCAAAAGCGGGGCATCGGGCCGCGGACGTGGCCCTTCAGAGACCCTGGGGAGAGCGCGGCCGGGATGGGTGGGCAGCCTTGGGAAGCCTCTGGTTTCACTGGTCTTTTCAAGTTGTGTGTGCGGGAGGAAACTTGGGGCCCCATTCGTCCTCTCTGACGTCCTCCTCCCACTCTGGGGAAAATGCTTCTTCCTCCTCCTTGAGCTTGTAAAAACAGCTCTGTTTTCTGTCCAGGGGGACGTCCATGACACCCACGACGCTCCATGGTTGTATGGAACCCCTCGTGGAAACATTCTTCTGCTTTCTTCAGAGTTGATAATTGTTGTTTTATTGCACATATTAAAATTAGGGCCAGAAGATAATTATCTTTTGATTCTGCTTTAAATCATGGTAAATTGCATTCTCTTGGGGAAAGTAATACCCATTATGTTCTCTTGTTCGTTCCCAAGTTTCCAAGTATGCGTTCCCCATTTCCCTTTTTACTCTGTTTTTCAAATGTGAGATCACAAAAGCATCAGGATACCGACCAGATTCGAAGTGATAAAACCTCTGTTATTTGCACAGATTTAAGTATTAAAGTAAGTCCGTAACTTCCTTTAAATGTAGACTGTAAAAGTCCATTATTTTAAGAAATATTAATCTCCCGAGTGAAGACGCTGGCGCCCTCCTCATCCTCACACCTGTGGCTCAACCACGGTGTGTATCACTGAATTTATTCAATTTTCCTAACTATGAAGGAAAGCTTTAATTTCAATCACGTGTAATTCATAGATTTCAGCATCCAAACAGTGGTTAAAGAACTGGGATACAGAGTTTCAATGTGGTACGGGGCGTAGTGATGAGAACAAGCACGTCCCACCCATTGGACCTGAAAGCTCGGGCGGGCGTGCGACCATCCGAACTTCGTGCTCTCACCGGGCAAAGACGTGCGTCTGCCTCTCCGCTGAGGTGATGAGCTCTGGTGTTTGACAGAACACCAGATAGAATTTGATAGAATGGACGGAAAGCTTGTCCCACACCCGGCAGAGTGCTGTGTGTTTTAACGGACGATAGACTCCGGCTCACGTCTCCTACGGAGACAGTTTTCCAAAATCTCTCAGCGGCAGAGGCTTGGATTTAGCCCAGAGTCGGGGTTCCGGGTTTCCTACCCCAGCACAGCCGGTCAGACTGGCCTGTTCGGTTCTAACGCCGGTGGGCTCGCCATGAAATGACCGCGGTCCCATCCTCTGGACGTTGTCTCTGTGTGAGAGCAGACTGGGGCGCCCAGCCGTGGTGTACTTGCCGTGAGCTCTTGACCAGGTGCAGGCTTGGACTCGGGGGAGGGGGCGGCGTGATGGGAGTGATGGGAGCAGCCCGTGGTTGGGCCACAGGTTTGGGGATGAGGAGGGCGTCAGCATCTTCACTCTGGAAACCGAAAGCCATTTATGTGGTAAGGGACACACCGGGTGACAGGAGGTGCCTGGAGAGAGGCAGGTGCATGCTGAGAAGGAGCTTTGAGGCACCGTGCACACACACAGTGTGCGTGGGAACACGACATACAGAGCAGGTGACTGTCCCTTTTCTGGGTGTCTTGTGAGTTAGCGGCAACCTTTCCTCCAGCAGAAGACCAGCTGTGGCGAGACCCTCCCATGGCCTCTGGGACAAGCTGAGGGCAGGTGGTCACTGGGGCTGGCTTGGGGTTCCCTCCATGCGACCCTTGTGAGCTCATATCTCTCTGAGCGTCAGCATCTCAACTTCAAAGTGTAGCATGGAGACCGAGCGGGCCAGAGTCCAACCAGGCCAGTGGGGCTCTCCGTGCAGCCAGTCCCCAGGGGTGGGCTTAGTTCCCAGGGGTCTGTGTCTCAGGTCAGTCCCCGGCTTGGCAAATGGCAAGAGGACGCTCCTCGAGAGTCCCATGCCTGTGTGTTCATTGTAAAGTGGCTAGAGACCCACACTGAGAATCCAGTGCTAGAAGTTGTAAGAACGGAATAAGGAGCAGGTGCCCCGAGGAAGGGCTTGCTGGTCGCCTTGAGGTTCCTGCGCTGTCTTGGCTCCTGATGCAGCCCTCCCTGCTGATGGAGAAGAAAGGTCTCTCCTTGATATTCATGCTTAGGAGTGGACACTTGGCGGAACAGACCTCCCCGTGGTTCTGTCTCTACGGTCTTCCCACCAGTTAGGTTAAAGACTGAGTCAGAATCAGGACAGCTCGCGAGCTAGGGAGGGTCTTCTTGGACACGACCCACAGGTAAAGGATTCCTTTAGGAATTAGGTTTCCTTCCTTGCCCACGGGGAGAGCGGGGAGGGGGCCGTTCTGTCCAGGGCGGCCCTCATCCAAGAGTGTCTCATCAGGGACCTCTCCCTCCTGGCTGTGCCGTTATTTGTGCGGGGCGAGTCACACAGAGCTGTGCTAGCCCTGCGCTGTTTCTACCGGCCCGTCTTCCTTCCAAATGGGACAAAGTGGGCGTTTCCGGTATAGTCTATGAGTTGTGCAGCTATCACTGTCGAATTTTAGAACATTCCATCCTGCCGACTAAACCCCGAGCCCCGTGTCCCCCAGCAGCCATTCTCCTTGGCCAACCCCCAGCCCCGGGGAACGCTCATCGGCTTCTGTCCCTGTTGAGGTGCCCGTTCTGTGGGTTCATGGTGGTGGAGTCAGGCAGCTGTGGTCTCTCGAGACCGGCTTCCCTCACCCTGAGGATGCTCATGAGGCCCGTCGGAGCTCGAGCCGGTGCCTCACCTACTCGTGCCTGAGCGACGTTCCATGCAGCGTGACCACCTTCAGGCTTCATCCGCTGATGACATTGGGTCGTTGACAGTTTTTTGGCAAGTGAACCAGGGTCCTCTGAACACGCGTATGTGCGTTGGTTGTGGACGGTTTTCCCTCCCCTCGAGGGCCGAGCTGAGAGAGCCACTAGGCTCTGTGGCGACTCTGAGTTGAACATTTTTGGAGCCGCTGAGCCAGTGCACCGTGGGGACCCTCGTCAGAAACGCAGGAGCCTTCCAGCTTCTTCTCGTCCTCTCCTACGCTGGCTACTTTCCATCTTCTAAAACGGGTCCAGCGGTCTGATGATGTGTGATGTCTCGTACTCTTACAGGTTTGACCCCCGTTTCCACGGTGACGGATGATGGACCCTTCACTGGCTTGTTGGCTGCTGGCATGTCTTCCCCGGAGAAATGCGTACTCCGTCCTGCGCGCATCTTAAATATTTGGTTACTCACCATTTTATCATGGAGTTGTTAGATGTCTTTCCGTTTTCTGGATCATTTATAGGTTTCTTATCAGATACATAATTTCCAAATATCGTATCCCGTTCTGTGACTTCTTTTTCAATGGGCTCCTTTGAGTCATCAGGGCTTTTATTTTCGATGAAGTTTGTCTGCTTTTCTTTTGTTGGTCGCGCTGTGGTCCTGCCCACAGGACACTGTAGGAGTTGAGCCCCTTCTGGGGAAGAGAGAGTGCTGCAGCCTCCCCGGGGCTCCACGTGGACACCCCACGCACTGACGGGAGCCCCGGGAGCCGCGGGCCTCACGCGTGTGCCGACATGCCCCCGCTGCTTCCTCTCTCCTGAGATTTACCTGAACCTTGAGTTTGATCCCACCGGGTAATTTCCCCCTTCAGCATGAACAGCTTCCTCCTCCCCCTTTCCATTTTCCCTCTTCTTCCTCCCCTCCCTTTCTCCTCTTCCTTCTCCCCCACCTCCTCCTCCTTTAAAGCAAGTGAATCTGGTTAGCGGTTACGCCAGCAGGAACTCTGAATAAGGGAAGAATAAGAGGAAATGTTATAACAGAAAAAAACATATGTTCTGCACGGTACAAACTTACCCTAAATTCGCATTTAACCCATTGCCCATATGATCTGTCCTCTGCCCTCAGGAAATACATTTCCCTGGGCTCAGCCTTTGTGTAGCTCGCCTTAGTGGAAAAAAGCTTCTTGGGTTTTGTGCAGAAACAGGTGTTAGCAGAGTGTGTTCCTCTGCGAGGGCTGTCGCAGCAAAACCTCACAGAGCAGCAACTTAAAAACAACGGAGTTTATTTCTGTCTGTCCTGGAGGCTGGGAGTCCAAGACCAGGTGCCGTGGCGTGGGCTCCCTGCGAGGCTCTGCTCCTGGGCACGAGGACAGCAACCTCCTTCTGGTGCCCGCGTGACTTCTCCCGTGCGGGTGTGTGCTTGTGAGGACCCCAGCCAGACCACGGCAGGACCCCGGCCTCATGGCCTCCTCTAGCCTCGACCAGAACCTCCTTAGGAGGGGATGATATCAGAAACCCTGTCTCTAAATACAGTCACGTTGGAGAACAGTTGGGGCTTTAACATATGAATTTTGGGGTGATACAACTCAGTCCAAAGCAGATAGAATTATTGCAGTGTGACTTGCATTTGGATGCTTTGAACCCAAAGGAAACCTCTCATCAAGGAGGCCCAGCCTAGAGCCTCGGCTGTCATCAGCCTCCAGCTGTCGGTCGTCTCCCCGCTGGCGCACGATTCCAGCGGCTCCTCTTTATGCTTCCCTCTGCGGTGGCCACGATGTTTTGTGTCTTCTGTGAGGAAATTCCTTCCAACAGGAATGGTTTTATGATCCGTAAAGACCGATCCTCATGATGGTGCACCTCGGTGCAACCGTCCCTGTTGAGATACAGTGGCGTTGATCCCAGGGTCTCAACTGTGGGAGGAAGACAAAGTTGAGAATTTCCCCCAAACTTGGCTCTGGCTTTCATCGTCACACATACTTTGTGTATTTCAATGGTGATCCCGCCCCCCATTTTTGAAAACCAGCCAAGTACAGTTCATGTGAACAGAAAAAAAATTCATGTATTTTATGAAGCTGTGAAAGTGTGTCGGCCACTGAAGCCAGTGGGGACTTTTCCCAAGTGCTCCTGGGCCCCCACGCCGGACCTTCACGTGTGAGCGGCTGGTGCACAACTTCTGGGCAGTCCCCAGTGACACCTGCTGTGGGTAAAATGCAGCAGCTGAAACTTTATTGCAGATCCTTGTCACAGAGAATCAGCCTTTAGTTTGTCATTTGTGAGTTTAGTCAGTGAATAATGGTGGGTTTAATTTTAGTTTCAGAAACGAAATTTTTAGTTAGGCTGAAGGTGTGAAAGGAATTGCCAGCCTTTACTGTCAGTACTCAACACGGCCCGTGCAGAGCGAGACCACCCAGGACTCGGGGCGGCACGCGTGGTCCTGCCGAAAGGCAGACCCGCTGGGCACATGCTGGGGAGACGTGGGCAAGAGGCTGGTGACGCAGCGCGGAGGAGAGGTCGGGGTCCTCCTCCATGAGGAGCACTCGGTCAAGAAGGGGAACAGGCGCTCTCTGACCGCGTTCCTGCGGCTCACGACGCCTCGAACTTAGCTTGGGAAGGCGGCTCCAAGATTCGTCCTGGCCAACAGGTGTGTTTTCCCTCTTGTCTGGAAGCTTGGAAATAAGTTCGTTTTCATGTCTGGTGTTACCTTACCACAAGAAGAAGGAGGATATTTTCTTCATTTTAGAAGTTCGTTGTTAAAACAAACCAAAACAAAAATTTCTCTAAAATGCTTGGTTGAGAAGAGTTTTTTATTAGCTCAAGATTTCTTTTCTTAATCTGAAGCATTTTTCAATCATGATGTGCTGTCACGATCGCCGCGGTGTCGTATGTCCAGCCGTGGCTTCGAGTTCTGTTCCTGCGGCGCCGTGGGGGCGGCATGACGGACGCCCGCGCCGGCCGACAGACGGCTTCGAGCAGGCGCCTCCCACGTGCTTATTTGACGTCTGGTTGTCTCCTCTGGTGGGGAGTCTGTTCAGGGCTTTTGCCTATTTTCCAAGTTGTCCTCTTACTGCTGAGTTTTAAGCATTCTTTATACCTTTTGGATGCCGCCTTTTCTCAGGTCTAGGTTTTGCACACGTTTTCTCTCTGTGGCTTGTCTTTTCATGCTGTTTGCAGAGGAGACGCGGTCTGCTTTGACGCCGCCCAGGCTCCCGTCGCCTCCTTCGTGGCTCACACCTCTGTCCTGTCCGAACGCTCTTCACCAAACCTAAGGTCATCGAGACCTCCTCGGTGCTCGCTCCCAGAAATGTTGTAGCTTTACATTTTACGTTTCAGTCTGCGATGGACTTTGAGTTCATTTTTGCGCAGGGTGTAAGGTCTGTGTCCGGATTCCTTTTCGGCCTGTGGGCGTGCAGCGGCCGTGGCGTCTGCATTGAAGAGCGTCCTAACCCCTGGCCTGTCTTCGCTGCTGCTTCACAGTCCCGTGAGGTGTAGCTGCGGCATCCGCTTCCAGCCTCTAGAGCAGTGCCGGGACGTAAGTGTTGAGATATCGGCAGTGGGGTGAGTCGTTGGCTGGGAATGGGATCGAGGGCGAGGAAGTCTTTGGGAGCAAGGCTGTGGAGGTCGCCTGCTGAACGGGACGAGGCCGTGGCGATGCAAGCTCTTGGCCATGCTCTCTTCTGAACAAGCTGAAAAGTCCTGACTGGGCTGTCCCGGGGGCTCCCCGGGTGCTCCCTACTCCCCCGACTCCCAGCTTTGCTGTGCTCGCTCAGTCGTGGTCTTGGCTAGAAGGAAACCCTCCCTCCCCAGCGTCTTCATGGGCTGGTGTCTGTGCTGCTGCTCCTTGGTGATGTGCCCCGGGTTGAAGGGAGAACAGCAGCGCTGAGAAACGTTCTGTGGGGAGAGGTGGGCCGGCGTCTGCAACGGGGCCTCGGTCCCATCAGGACAGGCAGGGCGTGCGCGACCCCGGCAGAAAGGCTCCATGTGGCTCAGGAAGAACTCGACGAGAACACCTGAGGCGAGGAGACAATTGAAGAGAACATAACTCGAGCGAGTATTTTAGACACGCCGTCCTCGGTGGAAAATGTGGCCCTGCTACTTCTGGTGGGAACATTTCTAACGCTTCCTTGCATTATTTCTGCCTTATTTACTCATTCCGGGCAGAGTATTCTTTTGGAAATCTTTCTTATTTTCTCTCCTCACGCCTCCGTCTTTCCCAAGAGCATGTTGCTTGCAGGGACGCTCACCCCCACTTAGGCGCGTCTCTGAACTGGGGGCGGGCGGGGAGCGCAGGGCACGAAGCAGAACCGTAGTAACTCATGTTCGTTGCAGGGCCCACGCGGGCTGCTCCTCGTTCACCTGCAAACGGGCTCTGCCTGGGAGCGTCTGGCCTGGGTGAGCTCGCAGCTGGAGGCATTTCTTGCTCAGTACAAAATTCTCAAAACGCTGTAAGTGCTCATGACAGCAAATAGTGACACCCAAGGAAAACACTACAAGTGACTTGTGAACTCCTAACCATGATAACTGGAGCAAACAGTGTGCGCCGTGCGTGGACTTCTCGGGGGACAGGGGCAGGGGACACAGGGCGTGGGACGGGGGGGGACATGGGGTGGGGGACGGGGGTGGGGGACACGGGGTGGGGGGCAGGGGATGTTTCACGAGCCCCCCCATGCATTGTTCCACTGTGGGACTGCTTACAGTGTGGCCGCGACCGTCTGGGTGAGTGGAGACGCCGGCCTCGGGCTGGTCTGCTGGGTCTGCGTGTCTGGGAACCTGAGGCTTTATGAGGTTCCCCACGTGACGGTTTTGCACAGTAAGACCCAGGAGATGCTTTTCCAAGCATTGTTTGTGTGGCTTTCACACCGTCACGCGACGCGACAGTTTCCTGAATCTAGTTCTAAGAGAAGGTCCTTAGACTGATATTAATATTTTGGTCTTATTAACAATTCCTTAAGGGACACATTTCTTTAAAAAAAAAAAAAAAGATTTTATTTATTTATTTGAGAGAAAGAGAGCACCAGCAGCTGGAGGGGAGAGGGAGAAGCAGGCTCCCCGCCATGTGGGGAGCCCGATGCGGCTCGATTCTGGAGCCCCAAGGTCATGGCCTGAGCCGACAGCAGACGCTCGCTAACAGAGCTGCTCAGGCACCCCAGGAACATGCTTCTCAATCCGTGGTCTGCACATTTGAGATTATGTGCTCAGGACGTACTTCCTGAGGATTCCTGAAGCTCCAGCCAAAGGACACGTGTGTTTTCGAGCTCCAGGTGCGCGTCGGCACAGCCGCTAGACCGTTCGTTGCCGCACCACCCGCGCTGCCTGCTGCTCTCGGGGCAGAGCTGCGTAGACCCGGTGCACACGGGGACGCCTGGAATCAGGTCAGAGTGTACGTCCTGGTTCCCTGCAGGGGTTGGGAACTGCCTCTCAGACAGGCTCCCAGGGGACCTCAGTGCGTGTGGTCAGCCGGGGGGGGGGGGCGACAAGGAGGGTGTTTGTCTGAGAGTTTTGGGGGCACATGCCTGTCACACAGACACTGTGGACTGTTTGCTGCGTGTCCTGGTTTCCAAGTTCAAGGGGCTTCGGGGGCCACTTCAGGTTGTGGGGTCTTTTCCCCCTCCCTGTCTCTGCACCTGCTTCATCATCGAGGAGCCCTTCTCCACGTCTGGGCTCTGGTGGCTCCAGGGTTTTTTGAACATGCTTCCAGGAATCTAGTGGATTTCTCTTGTGTAAGTTCCAGAAATTATTGTTAACAGATGACCTTGCCTCACCTGCCCGGCCCCACGGAAGTCTCGGTGGAGGGATAAGGGGGGCTCGCTGGTCATGCTGGAGTCCCTCGCTAGAGGTGGGGAGAAGGTGGCTGTGGGCACCCACTGCATGGGCTGACTGCTGGGGCAGGGTCCCCCTGGACAAGAATAGGACGGGGTGCCTGGAAAGGAAGCAGCCACCACAAGGGTCTCTGGGTCTGACCACTGTGTCCCCTGTACCTGTCGCTGAGAGCCGGCCCAGGCTCAGGAAGTGGTGCTGGGCCTCCCCGGGCTCATGGCAGGATGGTGAAGGACAGATTCGGGTAGATGACTACAGGCTTGAAGGCCAGCAGGACAGTTTGGGTGGCAGGGTGGGGACGGGGGCATAAGCACACAGGACTCAGGCATCAGGAGTGACACTTGCAAGGAGACTCACTGGCGTGAGCGGGTCAGCGAGGTACAGCCCTGGGCACAGGCAGACGGAGGGAGAGGTGTGTTCTGGAATGTTCCAGCTGAGGGTTCAAAGCTCAGGTTTGCCCCTGAGGGCCTCGGACTCTGTGCCCCTCACTCAGGAAAGGAGTCCATGTGGCAGCCTGGTGACGAGAGGCAGAGGCATGCTCTCCCTGCTGGGCGCGGGGTCCTGCCCTCCCTGGCCGCTCTCGCCGCGGACGCCAGGAGGGCTCTGTCTTCCCCCTCACACCAGCGCCCCGGGCGTCACGCGTGTAGGAGAGCAGCCAGCAGGCCAGAGGCCGCCTTCACACCCACTGCAGCAAACGTTGCCTTATTAGGTGATTTGGTGCCAGACTCGCTGTTTCCTGTGCTCTGTGATCTGCGAAAGTTAAATATTTAGACTCTGCTCTGAACACTTCTGCCAAAACCTGTTTTTAGGTTCTCCTCCCTTGTTGGGGCAGTGCGCGGCCCTTGGGCCCCGTAGGAGGGCAGGCAGCTGGGGAGGTGAGTTGGACGGGGCCGGGGGAGGCAGGCCCGGCCCCGTGGGATCACTGCTCACGAAGACAGGACTGGAGGGTCCACGACTCCCTATCTTTGCGCTCTCCATCTAACACAGTTGTCCTGTGGCTGAGAAGGAACGTAGCTCTCGGGGCCCCAGCTGACGTCAGATGTGGGTTTTCTCTTCCCCTTTGATGTTCATCTTTCCCTCCTCGGTTCCAAGTGTCTCCCAGTGTGTCTGTGACCATCCCCACACTCTGTGCCTCGCTGGACTGAGCAAGCAGAGCCGCCCCTGCTGGGACGCGGGGACCCTCCTGAGAGCAGCAGGAGGAGCACATGGACCCACCGAGACAGGCCCTTTGTCGCCCCGACGAGGAGGATGGAGAAGCCCGCGGAGGCCGGGTGTCTTCGCCAAGCAGCAGAGCCAAGCTGGGGGCCTGGCTTCACTGAGGAAAGCAAAGCTCAGGCAGAAGCAAGAAATCAACTCTGCGGGACAGTGTGCGGTCTTCCCCGCACCCAAGGGAAGCTCCCGGGCTGCATCCTGCTTGGGGACACGCAGCTCGGTAAGCCGGCTCCTTCCCCCCGGCATCCTCCAGAGCTCCAGCACCCTTGTGGGGATGGTGGCTCTCCCGGGACACTGCCCCTGCCACGAGCTGCTGGTCCTGTCCAGGGACGGATCTATGCTCTCCAGTGCCTGACACAGCCCGAGCCACGATGCCTGGGGCCACGCGCCCGCCGAACGCTCGGGCAGCAGCAGGTGCCCAGCCGGCCTGTGTGGCAGTCGGGGCTCCCCTTTGTGGCCGCGGGTTGGTCAGGCTGTCCTGTGGGTGTCACGGTCTCCACACACACGGCCCTGGTGAGCGCCCTGATGGGCGTGTGGAGTAGCCGGGCGGTCACATGTCACACGGATTTGCTGTCACCAGAAGAGTCCGCAGACACACACCCAGCCCAAGGGTCTTCTCCTCACACGATCCAAGCTGATAGCCTGATGCGGCGGGTCTCAGACTCTGGTGTGACAAGTCTTGATACTCTTCACCCCGCCGAGGGCCCCAAAGAGCCTCTCTGAGCCCGGGCTGTATCCACGAGTGCAGGTGCCCCGTGTCCAAGTGGGCAAGGGTGTGCTCCCCGAGGACACGTCCTGTCTGGGTCGTCACCAGTCACTTGTGAGAATCCAAGAGCAAAGGGCACGTTGATATTTTACAGAAAGTGTTCTGTCACCGGGGATGCCCTGGGGCTCCATTTTGAGAACCACTGCTCTGGAGTAGGGACGAGGCCTGGACATGTCGCGAGCAAGCAGAGGACCCTGTCGCTGTGAGGTCGTGGTGGCCGAGAAGCACGCGGACGAGCGGTGCGGGGGGAGGTCAGACAGCGCAAGTGTCTGGCCCGAGCGGAGGGTCGGGGTTCCCCTGAGGGTGTGGCGGATGTGAGGGATTGGGCACGTCTACCCGAGGCCCTGCGCAGACCCGCGCGTGTCGGCTTCCGTCCCTCGTGAGAGCACGTGGCTCCTCGTCCCGAGCGCCCGCACTCAGGCCCTGAGCTGCTTCTCTGGAGGCACAGATACAATGTGGGGAGCAGGAAGGGCCGTGCCCAGCTTCCAGCACAAGGAAGCCCCAAAGAGGAGGTTTGAGCCGCTGCATCCTTGGACACACTTGTTCTGAAATGGCCATTTGCCCTTCGAAATCTGTCCGTGTATAAAAAATTGTCTTGAGGCCCAAGTCCGGTCCGGGCCTCTTCCTAGATCTGGGCGCCCTGCTTCCGTCTCCCCGGGGGCTGGCTGGTGTGGATGCTCTGTGACTTTGGGATTTCCCCTCCCGTCCCCGTGGAAGAGGTGCTTCTGGCGTCAGCTGCCCCGGCTGTCTGGGGTCCAGCGATCAGAGAAGTGATGAAGAATGTCAGGGCTCCTCACGGGGGCCAGTCTCGGAGCACAGCGCCTTAGAAATGTGGCCTGGCCTCCCTGAGGTTGCTGCCAGCTGCCAGTGGGTGGGCGGCGTGGCTGTCCCGCCCCCGGCCCTGCCCGCCCGCCGGTTGCCACCCGTGGCTGTCAGCTGCCTTGTCGTGGGGCGAGCAGTGCTCGGGTCCAAGGGTCAAGTGTACCTGTGCAAGGAGGCCGCGGACGGAAGGCCGGACGACGGTGCAGACGTGGCGACACAGTAGTGTGTTGGGCGGGGAGCGGATCGCTGGCTGTGCTGTGAGCTGAGCCAGGCCGGCTTCTGCGAGACCCCCGAGGACTGCGCCGGTTCAGTCTTTTGGACCACATCCTGGCTCCTGAGGAAGTGCAAGCACTTCGTGCTGGGATTAATAGCTCGACGCACGTCCTGCTTCCACCACGGCTTGTCGACAGCATCGGGAGGTCACAGAACGTCCCCGCACCTGTGTCCGCAGGGGACCCCACGGGTGGTTTCAGGGCTTCTTGCGCAGGTGGTTAGGACCGAGGAGAATTACCTGGTGCTGCTGGAGGCTGTGCTCTGGGTAGGATGGTATGATCCGGGCGCCAGCGCCCGCACGGACCTGAGGGAGCAGGTTACGAGGACGTCCTCCCCTGGAAGGTAGAGTGAGGACAGCTTCTGAACTGAGCCTCCAGGAGCATGTGCGCCTGTGTGTGGGGGCCTGTGAGTATCCACGGATGAGTGTCCACAAGGATCTGGGAGTATCCAGGAGTACTCGTGAGTATCTCTGAGTATCTGTGAGTGTCTGTGAGTACCCATGAGTATATATGACCATGGACGAGTGTTCATAAGTATTTGTGAGTACTCGTGAGTATCTTGGAGTATCTGTGAGTATCTGTAAGCTCATGG
This sequence comes from Lutra lutra, assembly GCF_902655055.1. Lineage (NCBI taxonomy): Eukaryota > Metazoa > Chordata > Mammalia > Carnivora > Mustelidae > Lutra > Lutra lutra. The sequence goes on from NC_062283.1 coordinate 153,034,314, forward strand.
GAAGTGGTTAGGATTGTGTCAGCGTGGAGTGACCCCTTAGCTGTCCTCAGTTACAGCTGGTAGGATGATGAGTGGGACGCGCTTCAGTACTGACGAACGCTATAGAGATGGGACTTTTCCTGTCAATTCTGTAGAGTCTGTCAGGAGACCTAAGTGACCCTAGGGCCCTTTCTGCTATAATTGTCCAAAGTTTGTTCATCTCTGAGTTATTCCCTCGCACATAGGCCCCCACCCCACCCCACACCCCCATGCCCCGTTGTACGGGAACAATCATCTGGGCTCAGGGCAAACGCTCCCACGGCTGTTTTCAGAAGTGAGTTTCTCTGAGAACAGAAAGGGCTCCTGTTTCCCAAGAAGGGAGAAGAATTCTACCTCAGGATTGAGTTACTTCCAGAGACACCAAATTGCCGTCCCTAAAAGAGCCGCTTTCATGTCCTCCATCTGTCAGCCTCGGCAGAAGCGCTAGTTACGGTGAGCTGCAGGGAGGTGGTGGTGTTTCGGGGCATAACTTTCAGGCACTGGAGTACCATTTCTCCCTGGGTCTGAGGGTTAAAAACCATTAAGTAGAGGCCCTGTTGACCTATAATACAACCAGTTCCACGGGCTTAGTTCTGTGGCCTCATGCCCTTTGCCCTGTCCCCGTCGCAGAGGGGTCAGGTGAGCCTGGGCCTCTGGACGGCAGGATTTATGTGGCTCTTCTCGTTTCTGTCTCTCTCAGCGATGGTGCATGAGGGGCTGGTTTTCTCACTTTGTAAAGGAGGGGCAGACTTTGAAAAGTCAACTCAAGAACACACGGTGGGAGGCTTTGCACTGTTCCTAACCCTGACACGCATCTAGTCTGAGGATTGTGCCGTGTGGGTCAGGCTGTGGCTCTCAAACATCTGTCCTTTGTGTCCAAATGCTGCTTTCGTTTTTTCTCTCTCTCATCTGATTACTTAAAACCCACCATTCTTTCTTTTAACTATATGCAAAGTAAACTAGTATAGATAAATCTTTTAAAAGAGTTTATTTATTTATTTGACAGAGAGTGAGCCAGAGAACACAAGCTGGGGGAGCGGCAGAGGGAGAGGGAGAAGCAGGCTCCCCGCTGAGCAGGGAGCCTGATGCGGGGCTCCATCCCAGAACCCTGAGACCATGACCTGAGCCAAAGGCAGAGGCTTAACTGAGCCCTCCAGGCGCCCCTAGTTTGGAGAGATCTGGCCGACTCTGGGTGTTGGCTTGAGAAGACACAGTGTATGTTAAACTAGGACAGTGATATCCTAAACTAGGACAGTTTCATTTGTAGCTGTTTTAGGTGAAACAGATGAAAGTCTTAATGCGGGACTTTTGTTGAAAATGGAAAATATCCTGATTCCTTGTGTAAGGAATCCAAATATAAAATCAGACTACTTTTCCTACCTCCCTTTAAGAAAATCAGTCTCCTAATTCTACACAATTTAAAGGAAAAGAAGTGACATTTCTGTAGCACATTTGAGGCTTTGCGTCTCACTAACTACGAAAGGGCCGTGAGCAGAGAAAACGGACGAGCGGGGATTGTCCTGGAGCTAACAGGTGATGCTGGGGAAGGTTTTGGGGTACAGTCAGCCATGGCCGGGAAGGTGTGCACCTGGTGAGCTGCTCAGTGAGGGTTGTCGAGGCCAGATCCCAACCCTGATGGTGAGATGGCTGGGGTGGCCCTCACAGCGTGGAGAGCCATGGGATGCTGGAGAACGGGGATGGGATCTGGTGAGCACCATGGAGAGTTAGGTTCAAGGTGGAGGAAAAGCAAAGAAGGGGACAGCACGGACCACGTTAGAGTGATGCTGAGGTAGTTGTCACTGATGGAAATTCTGGTGACATTGCCTTCCACTATGGAGGAGCCCTCTGGAGACTCCGGGCACGCCAGGAAGGCAGAGGTGGGGTGGGAAGGGGGTGTGACTGAGCACTGCTCAGCGTTGGGGCTCTGAGAGCTGGCCAAGGCCACTTCTCCTCGCCAGGGCTCACGCGGCTGTGCTCTCCCCTCAGGGGCTTAGGCTGCATGTTTCTGATGGGAAATGACTTCTGGGTCCACAGTTACTGAAGTCTGGTCTATTGCTATGGGAAATAAATATGGGAAAAATAATCAGGATGGACACCCGTGGTCACTATTTTCTTTCCGAAGAAACCGGATCCGTGAATTGCATCCAAATCTTTATTTTTTTGGAAACGTGAGTTTGGCTGTGGACGTCCCATGTTGTCTCTTTGCTGCGGGTGTTTCTAGAGAGGGTGGTGATGTGCCGGAGCCTGACTGTGGATTCCCGTTCAGCTTTTCCTAGCTCTGTCATCTTGAGTAAGCCATAACATTCTTGGAACCTCCCTTCGTTTTGCTGGTAAAATGCACGATGGGAATATATATATATATATATCCCTCATTCTGTTATTACTAGGATTATAAGAGATTATGCAGAAGCTGAGCTCCGTGCCTACGAGCCTGTAAATATTAAGGCCGTGACCCTGGATTAAAAGCTAATCTGAAAAACCTTCCTTTGGAATTAAATTACATGGCTGGTCTCAAACACATGCTGCTCTTGGGAAAGCCTTAGCCTTGTAACTCCCATCTGGAACCTTCTTCAAGTGGGCCTGTGGGTTCATTACATTCCATTCATACCGCAAGTTTCAAGGTCTCCCTCGGCCCAATCTGCCATTTCTAGAAAAGCAAAGTGGAAGGGTACGTTTCTTTCTATTTCTTTTTAAAATTTTTTGCCTTCTTTGATCATCTGTGTTGTATAATTAAAAAGAAAACCACAAATATTCCATGACTGATGAAGACAATATGAGTGACAATCAGGGATTTGATTCTAAGGAAACCTGGAAGCCGCTTTGAGGACATCTGTGGCCGATGGAAGGAGGCACCTGTTTTAGCGTGTTATCTGGTGACTTGGCAGCAAAGCAAGTCACTCACCTCACCCAGACTGGCGCCCTGGGGTCCTGATGGCTTGGTCCTCCTCTCCTGTCTCTGCCACTTGTTACCTTGATTGGGAAAATGATTTATCTTCTCTGACTCAGTCACTGAATTTACACAATGGTGGCGATAATCCCCTCTCATGGAATTAATGTGCGACTGAGGACGTGAACGGGCGTGAGGTTCGTAGTCCTACATGCCCCCTCAGTGTTCTCACCTGTCAGGCTCTAGTCTCTGCCCGCGTGCAAAATTCAGTTTTCCTAAGTGGTATTCTACTGAACAAACAGCTTACCACTTTATCTCTGAAATGCCTGAATACGTGAAGTCCTTTTTAGACCTCAAAATACTTCACAGACCTCCCTTTGTATAGCCGTGAAACTCGTCATCTCCAAAGTTAGACCGTATATATCCATACACAGCAGTTGTGTACCCAGTATTATGGAGAAGACCCCACATTTTGTGATCCCAAGTGACACTTTCATAGCTTTTAAAACAACAGAACAAAGCTGAGAGGCCCCTCGCTGGTGCAGTGCACTGACCGGATCGGTGTACATGTACATCCGAGTGGTTTGGGCAGTAAACTGGGGTATCCTTGACCTTCCAAAGAACAGTGCTCTAGACACACCTTTAATTGGGTACTTAGTCATTTATTGCATGCGTGCTAAATCATCTATGATCTTTATCTGGGCTTCCTAGTATTTACAGTGTCAACTGCTTCACCT